>NC_139731.1:12447882-13647882 GCF_964211835.1 Anser anser
AAAGCACACCAAAATTACAATACCTCGAATTTATAGCCTAACCCACCCATTTCCACAGAAATTCTGGAAAGGAGGCAAAGCGTCATGAACAGGACTTTTCAGAGAGTTTTCCTTTCCCCTCTTCTGACCAGCACACAATCTCTTCCTCTGATATTTCTTCTTTAAAGAAATTCATCCCCATATTTGCCCTGCCTAGATTTATCTCACATTGCCCAGAGCAAGGCCCATTTCTTACCAACAGGGATGGGCTTGTTAGGGTTGGGGGCAGCTTGGGATGCAGCAACCATGAGATGGTGGAGTTCAAGATGGAACTTGGTGGAAGAAGTAAGGCTAAAAGCAGGATTGCTACCCTGGACTTTCGGAGAGCCAACTTCGACCTCTTCCGAGACCTGCCTGGGGGTATCTCCTGGGCTAGGTTGCTAGAAGGCAGGGGTGCTTGTGAGAGCTGGGCTACATTTAAACAGCACTTCTTCCAAGCTCAGGATCGGTGCATCCCTAAGAGTAGGAAATCGGGGAAGGGGGGCAGGAAACCTGCGTGGATGAGCAAGGAGCTCATCGACAAGATCGAAAGGAAGAGGAAGGTCTATGAAATGTGGAAAAAGGGCCTGTCCTCTTGGGAGGAGTATAGAAGTGTTGTCAGGGCCTGCAGGGACGCAATGAGGAACGCTAAAGCCCACCTAGAGATGAGGCTTGCAAAAGAGATAAAGGATAATAAGAAGGGTTTTTTTAAGTATGTAAACAGTAAAAGGAAGACTAGGGATAATGTGGGTCCCCTGCTGAACGAGGGGGGTGTCCTGGTAACAGGAGATGCCGAGAAGACGGAGATACTGAATGCTTTCTTTGCTTCAGTCTTTGCTTCAAGGACTCCCCCCCGGGACTCCTCAACCCTGGCGGGAGGAGAAAGGGTCTGGGAAATGGAGGGCTCCCCCCTGTTTGACGAGAGAGTGGTTCGGGAGCGTCTGAGTGGGCTCAACGCACACAAATCCATGGGTCCCGATGGGATGCATCCACGTGTGGTAAGGGAGTTGGCAGAGGTGATTGCTGAACTGCTCTCTATCATCTTTGAAAGGTCCCGGAGAACAGGAGAGGTGCCTGAAGACTGGAGGATAGCCAATGTCACTCCGGTCTTCAAGAAGGGCAAGATGGATGATCCAGGAAACTACAGGCCAGTCAGTCTCACCTCTGTCCCTGGAAAGGTGTTGGAACAGCTTGTTCCGGATGCCATCTCCAAGCAATTGGAAGAGAAGAATGTTATGAGGAGTAGTCAGCATGTATTCACCAAGGGGAAGTCGTGCTCGACCAACCTCGTTGTCTTCTCTGATGGCATCACCAGCTGGGTAGATGGGGGGAGAGCACTGGGTGTCATCTACCTTGACTTTAGCAAGGCTTTCGATACTGTCTCCCATGACATCCTGCTAGCAAAGCTGAGAAAGTGTGGGATAGAGGAGTGGACAGTAAGGTGGGTTGAGAACTGGCTGACTGGCCGAGCTCAGAGGGTGGTGATCAGCAGCACAGAGTCCGGCTGGAGACCTGTGACTAGCGGCGTTCCCCAGGGGTCGGTGCTGGGTCCACTCTTGTTCAACATCTTCATCGACGACCTTGACGAGGGAATAGTGTCTGCCCTCAGCAAGTACGCCGATGACACAAAGCTGGGAGGAGTGGCTGACACGCCAGAAGGCTGTGCTGCCATTCAGCGAGACCTGGGCGGGCTGGAGAGATGGGCAGGAAGAAACCAAATGAGGTTTAATAAGAGCAAGCGTAGAGTCCTGCACCTGGGAAGGAACAACCGGACGTATCAGTACAGGCTGGGGGATGACCTGCTGGAGAGGAGCTCTGAGGAGAAGGACCTGGGGGTCCTGGTGGACGACAGGTTGGCCATGAGCCAGCATTGTGCCCTGGTGGCCAAGAGGGCCAATGGGATCCTGGCGTGCATTAAAAGGAGCATGGCCAGCAGGTCAAGGGAGGTGATCCTCCCCCTCTACTCTGCCTTGGTCAGGCCTCACCTGGAGTACTGTGTCCAGTTCTGGGCTCCCCGGTACAAAAAAGACAGGGATCTCCTGGAAAGAGTCCAGCGGAGGGCCAGAAAGATGATACAGGGCCTGGAGCATCTTCCCTATGAAGAAAGGCTGAGAGACCTGGGTCTGTTCAGCCTGGAGAAAAGAAGACTGAGAGGGGATCTCATCAATGTGTATAAATACCTGAGGTGTGGGAGACAGAGGGATTTGGCCAACCTCTTTTCAGTGGTTTGTGGGGACAGGACAAGGGGTAATGGCCACAAGATGGAGCACAGGAAGTTCCGCACCAACATGAGAAAGAACTTCTTCACGGTGAGGGTGACGGAGCACTGGAACAGGCTGCCCAGGGAGGTTGTGGAGTCTCCCTCTCTGGAGATATTCAAGGCCCGTCTGGACGCCTACCTGGGCAACCTGCTCTAAGGAACCTGCTTTGGCAGGGGGGTTGGACCCGATGATCTCTTGAGGTCCCTTCCAACCCCTTCAATTCTATGGTTCTGTGATCTCTGCAGCAGACACACCGTGCGCTGGTGCCAGAGCTCCCCAACGGAGCTCAGAATCTGGTAAAACAAAGAAAGAAAAGCCTTGGCAAAGCACACCTGAGCCCCTTGCGTTTCTCACCACAGCTTCTGGAGACTGGAGCTGTTTGGAATAACACTGGAACATTTTCCTAACACTCCATGTAAACATTTATCTGTTGCTTCTACTCATGACTACACTTCTGTGCATTCACTCCTTTCAAACACTGAATGCAACCCTTTACCCTTTAATTAGCTGACCCAGGCTAAGTTCATCATTGTCACTTATTAACACACTGCCTTCCAAAAATCAATCCTTCCAACATCAGGTGTTTTATTGCTCTTCTCTGAATTAAATCCCCATTGCTAACAGCTTCCTGGTATTGACAGGCTTCTAAGTCTGATCTTGCCACAAGTCTAACAATTTCCTTTTTGTCCATAATCCACCTTGGTATTATTGTAGCTCCATAAATCCTCTTCCCAACCTTTACCCCATGCCTTGCGAAGTATTACTGTTTAACAGTTCTGTTTTCCACTGAAATTATGCTTTGTGTTTTCAAGGATCCTTGTCTATCAGCTTCAACATACACTCCCATCTCTGACTGTTTCATGTTTTCTTCTGCAAAAAGTTCAGTTTCAGAAAGTCATCAAGCCAATAAAAAGTATAACATATGGTTATGGTACAGCTTCAACTATTTTCCTACAATTTCTCACTTCCTGTCACTTCCCCCTCCCCTTTTTTTATTCAGCCATATGTATTTTCCCCCAAATTATTTTATTTTGGTCTATCTCAAACTTCTGTATTAATAAGTATAATATATTAATCCTTTTCTTCTTGGTTACATCTTCGAAAGATCTGAATGATTTCTTTAAGTGTTCCTTCTGAATCCTACAGCAGTCCTGAAAAAAAACAAAACAGCTTCCTTGCAACTTCCAAGCTACCCAATTCCCTTCTTCCCCCTTGACGGATACACTGTAAGTTATTTTTTTTCTTTCTTGGTTGTCATTCTTCAGTTTCAGAGTCATTGCAGGCTGCTCATAACCAAGATGATATGAATAAAGTTTTTCTGTGAAATTTATGAAACACTATCAAAGTCAAGGTAACAGTAAATTACCAGAATACAATATCCATTTTTATAGTCTACTTTGAAAGGTGAGCACCTCCATCCTCATTTATTTTCTTAAGAACTGGTGCAATTTGTTGTTCTGGATCTCCCATTGCCTTGGGCATTACACAAAAAAAAAGTAAGAGAATGAAAACTCAGCATGCCTCTAAGAAAGCATCAATTGAATTGTTCAAGTATAATCCCTTTCGGATAAGACTTGGTCATTGTTTCCTTCCACCTGTCCCTTCCCTTTACCTTTCTGTAGAACATTACTTCTATAAGAACTAGGATGCTGAATTATTTGGAATACAATTACACACATGGAAGCAACAACATTTTGGAAAGAAATAATGTGTTTGTTTTTAACTGAAAAATTTTAAGTTAATCCTTTCCCAGCACTGGCTTAAAGAGGAAATACTTTGTAAATACTCATCCTCCAAATTTAAGTTCTCTGTGGAGTTCTGTCTTCAGAAAACATTTTAATATGCAAAACTGGCTTAGCTTCTCCAGGTAGTTGCCCACTATCTCCTTTTTAATGAAATTGCAAACAAAAGACACTAATCCTCCACATAACAAGAATGCGTTAATTTTGTTTCTTTCATTGTGGATGAAAAGATATGAGACTAGCACTTGTCTAAAGAAGAAACACCGCAAAATAAAATTTTCTCCCTATACTGATACATATACACAGGCATTTTGACTTTGTTTTGTCAGTTATGGTGCCTTTGCACTCACTGAAAGTAAAGGAAAATTAGCAGCAGAAAGTTACTTAGCATCCATAAAGAACATTCATGGTCATCTACTTTAAGTTTCCACTCACCGAATTATTACACAGGAAATTCCCTACATTGACAAACACCCCTATATCGCAGGAAACCCCACACTCATACACCTAAGAGCCAACTAGGCCAAGCAAACCTCTCCTCACACTCCCCAACATCCCATACATGCCTTAAGCTGCTTCACTGAAATCCAATGCAGTTCTCACTGACATGCATAGGGCCTAACAGCAAAAATGGACATGGCATCAAAAAACAAGTTGCACACACACACAGGCTGGTATGCTTTCAATTTCCACTGATTTCCTTTGCAGCAAACCCCTCATGTAGACACATTCACTCTCTCCTAGGGATCTGTTCAGCCACACCCACCCTTACTCCTGGGCAGAATTCTTCCATTTCTGAAGACTAAGGAGATGCCCACAAGAGGAACAGGTTGCAAGGAGGTGGCATACAAAGGCTACACAGCTCGCAGGGAGGGTCACCACCATTCAGGCTCACTTGGGAAGCAGAGCACAAGCCAAAGTTGTTTATAAACCACAGCCTCCTAACTGTGATCATTAATAAATAACCAGGGAATTTTCTACCTCTGTTCCAGCCTCCTCATGCCTTTCTTGAATATCTTCAGTCAGTCAACCTTATTGCTTCTGTTATACTTGTGACAACATATCTTGTCCTCTGCTACCATACAGCAAACATCAGCATCAGTATTCTTAAGGGTATTTTCAAGTCATTAGCTGCCCTTCTAACTCCTTACCTGATAAACTTATTTGAAAAACTAACATGAGTGAAAGTAAAAGGCATGCTACACCACCACATCACTTAAAATGCAATTCCCTGGAAAGATGCCGTATTTGGCAAAAAGAGCTCCCCTTCCAATGACCATTAGTGTCCTCAGTGCCACTCTCCCACACTGGATTGCTAGGCAGTAGTAGCTCTCAAGTGACAAGACAGCTGCCTAGTAAGACCACCTAAACTCTGAGCCTGTTACTGCCTTCTCCGGTTAAGTGAAAAATGGCTTTTATGAAGTTTAAAAAGCTGCACCTCAAGAGGCTCACTGCAGTGCTCTACGAAGCACACACTGGCCTCCAGTATCAGTCTTTTCCTTCCACACTTGACATGGAGGTTGTGAAAAAAATCATCTCAGCTAGCTTCAGCAATGAAAAGATCATAAGAGTCACTCTTTACTGGGGTTTTAAAAACAAGAAGTCTCTCCTATCAGTCAGTGGTTTCCAGGCGTGAAATATAACATACATGAATTTCTCCATCATGGCACAGGCTTCCCTTGGTCTTCATCTCCTGCCACAGACTACGAGAAGCAACAATCTTGTTTTTCCAAGTCACAGACAAGCACGTCACATTCTTCATTTCTGAATCACCATGAAATGACTGTGAAGTGGTTCCTTTCCAGACCGTCTTGTCTCTTGCCTTTAGCCAGGAGTGCACGCTTCATACTTGAAACTCCATGTAGAAACATACAGCTGCCTCTGTCTTCAGAGAGGCAGACTGCTCTTCTGGCTTCCATTCAAGTGCCTACTCAGGTTTTAGTTAATAATTCTCTTCAAAGGCGCCAGATCTTGGAACTCTCCTCCATCCCAGAAACTCACATGCTCAAGTTCATGTGTTGTATAAGTAGAGCTTCCACAGTCATCGCAGTGTCACAAAGTGGATTTATATTTATCAACAGATTTTCCTTTTTCTTTTTCTACTTACGTATTCAGATCCTACTACTCAATGCCTGTGAACCAATCATTTTCAGTGGTACTTGCAATCTTAACTACAATTAGGTGAAATCTTAAGCAGCACTTAAGATATCTAAACAATTCTCTACATACAAGGTTCTTCCAATAACTCTTCCAATAACCCTTTGACTTTCAAGGGATTGTTAGTACTAAAACAAAAAAATTGCAAATTGCCTTCCCCTCAATTTAACCGGAGAGTCACTTGGGCTACAGCATGCGCTCTGCAATTCAGCAGTAGTTAAGCTATAAAAATGAACTACTACCTGTGCCATGTGAGATGTATTCACATTTTCAGAAGGTAACTGAATACTAATAGAACGGTTATTTTAACTGCCATTTGCTACAGGTCTTCATTCCAATCCTTCCACTTCTGGAAGCATCTTACCAGTTCCATCATCTGCATCATTCTGACCAGTCTCCCAAATCTCTGATTTTGTCCCAAAGCCATCAGTGGCAGAAGACTCTGTATAGTCTGCAGGGTTAAATGTCCTAGAGTTTTAAAAGTTAAGAAATGGAAGAGAACACATGGGTCATTCATTGAACGAAACAAAAGTTTTGGTTTCCAAAGATTTTTTTTTCCTCTATGAGCAGACACGGATTAAAAAAAAAAAAAAAGGAGAAAAGAGAAAAGAAGGAAGGAAAAAAGCATGGAAACTGTAGAGAAACTGAACCAAAATAAGAATTCCTGAAAATGCAGTTAACAGCATACCTATTCCTCTCCATCCTCTAAAGCATTAGTTTATATGCTCAGCTTTAAGCCTTTCTCAGCTGATAATTTCTTGGTGGCTGACTGATAAGAAACCAGTATCGTATAATTTCAGAGCACCAGACTTGTGCAGGACAGCAGTGAGAACATCAGTAAGATTATTTCAGAACGCACTCCTGACACACCAAGGCCAAAAAACACAGATGCAGACAGGTGAAAGATTACAGAAAAACCTCCTTTCAGTTCATCATGTGGACTGCAAACAAGAAGGATTATTAGAGAAGTAGAATTAGCCTTCTGTTCACCATGACATCACCAATGTTACATGAAATGTCATTTAGAGCAAACATTGAAACTAATGGAGGTTTGATTCTCTGAATCAAGTTATTCTGTCAAAACTAAGAACAATCTTTAGAACTACTGAGTAACTTCCTTTGATTGTTTTCGGGTACATGCGTGTCTAAACAGTGAAAGCATGAAACCTCAAAAACAGG
This sequence comes from Anser anser, assembly GCF_964211835.1. Taxonomy (NCBI): domain Eukaryota; kingdom Metazoa; phylum Chordata; class Aves; order Anseriformes; family Anatidae; genus Anser; species Anser anser. Next base: position 12,455,240 of record NC_139731.1, read on the forward strand.
AGAGAGCTTATAATTACTTGTCTTCCTATTTTTATTTAGGACTCGCACATTCCACTGAAACAAATACCTTTTCCAGTTTACCTAGGACAATAAGCACCACACAGCACTTTGAGCCTCCTAGGCACTATGTGGTTGTTACTGATAGGTACAAATGGGTTCTTCCAAGTTTGACATATTAACGTCAAGTGAACTTAGATTAGGGTTCTATAGATGTGTCCAGTCAAACGCTGGTTTAAGACAAAAATAATCCAGTTATCATCTAACGGATCTACGAATTTTTGCATCTGTAGTGATTTTTTCATACATACAGCAATATTAATACATACAGTGGCAAATAATCTTGCCACTGAGTTTGATCCTCCCCGAAATCTGTGCTCTGCATGTTTCTTACCCCATGCCTTGGGCTGAAAACCTCCCCGCTCCTCTCCCTCTGCCACGTCCAAACCCTAGGAGAGAAAACACCATTTAACAGCAACAGCAGAGAAGGAGCCAGTCACTAGTCTGTCACATTAGAAAATACTATGATTGAAGAAAACTACCACAGTAAAATATATTTCCTTCCAAAATTTTCTCACAGGAGAACATTTCCCTTCCATATGCAAGTCACAGTTCACTGCATGTTTCCGTAGGACTTCCATTCTTTGCTGGCTTTTCTGTAACTAGAGAAGTAGCTCAAAATTCTAACAAAAGGACTTACCTAAAACCTCATCCCAAATGAGGCTGCCATTGCCAAGTCAGTAGCCATTGTTCAAAAAATTTGTCTCTAATTGCTCACTTTTGCCTAAGCAGCTCTAATAGCCCAGCCCTCATGCATGGTCTGGTCTCTCCAGGAATTCTCTGTCACTCCTTGTTGGTGACAAGAAAATTTAAGTACACCATTTATTTCCTTCTTTCCGTCGGACTCCCTTGTCAACCTCTACCTTCCTGCACTTTCTCCTACCTGCAACCACACATTCCTTGCATTTGCCCCTTACTTGTAGTCACTGACATGAAAATTACTCAATTCAGATTACTCAAACAACTCCCATTATCACCCACAAAAATTTGTTTCTATTTAAACAACAAAAAATTTGTCTCAAATTTTGATTCCAGCCTCAGTTCACAAGCTTCTTGCTCCAGTGAATGGCTTTATTTCTGCATACAGCTTAGTACCAACAAGGCATTTAGATTTTATTACTTTACCATCCATACAGTAAAGCTCTACATAAGCCTCTAGAAACTCATTTCTTATATGTATCATTTTCTACAATGATTTTATTTTTATGCCTTTTTAGGATATCAATATCTGAGGCCTTTCCAGTTGTGTGTTTGGTTTTCTTTGAGAACTATGATTTCATATTAAAAGGACAGGAGCAGGTCAAGAGCTGCAGGCTGAGAACAAAGCGATGTCTATTTTAATGACAAAATTATGCAGTAATTACAAGTCAGCAAGCAACTACAAGTTTACTAGAATACAAATATTATAATCTTAAATCCCCAATGCACTGGTTGTCCAAACATCAGAACTACCTAGGATAGGCAGTTTGAATTTGGATCAAAATTACCCCTTATTTTCAGGGGGCCATTTAAAATGAGTTAGAGCAATAGCTCCAGGACATGGTAAAACCAGTTCAGGAAGTTCCTTTTCTAATGACTTTCCTTCCCCTCTGCTCACCACCCGTTCTCCCCCTTGCCCTAGTTCACTGTGCAAGTTTTGAAAGATTTCTGGTTATTTAAAACGTTTCCTACCTACATTTTTAAGGACTTCTCAGAAGCATCAAGATACCAGGATAGCTTTATCCACGTTTTGTCAGAGTTTACCCATACTCTATACATGATACTGCTAGCTACAGGGAAGATTTGAAAATCTGCAGAAGGATTTCCATCCAGGCACACATGGTATTTTTGTGGAACAGGAACACAGAGCTGAAGCCTGACAATAGGCCAGGCCTGCTATCTCTACATTTTCCTCTATTTGCTCTCTTTTCACCATTGGCTGGAGAAAGGAGAGAGGTTAGCAAAGAGGTAACACCAGCTGCCATCCAGCAATTGCCAGCCCTCTTCACTGAGGGCACAACATGGGGCTGTGTATTTAGCCATAAATGTAATTCCCCCAAACCCCAATGTACCAACTGATCCTAACTCAGGCTCTGAACCTCCTGTTGCAGCCTCATACCTCTCCTTCACCCAGCTGAAATCCCCAACCTGGGGAGCTGGTCCATGGCATAAAGGGGTCACAGCACTCAGGCCCACGAAGACAGAAGCCAGTGCAGCATTTATTAATGGAGCACACAACAGAGACCAACATTTTTTTGGAAAAGCTCAGCTATGAAACAGATGAGGAGCTGCAGACCACAGAAACAGACAAGCAGCAATATGTTTGACTAAGGCAGACATCAGATACAGAAACATCAGCTAGAATAGCTAGCATGAAAGGAGGTAAAGCCTTCCCAGCCTCTCAAGTTCAAAAATCCCAAAGAACGACCTTAGCATATTAAGCAGAAGATGGTTGTAGCAAGTGAGGCTTACATAAGATGCTGTACCAGCATCTGCACAATAAACTACCAGCTAAAAGCAACAAGAAGAATCTCTAACAACTTTAAAGTATTTTGACTGTAAAAGAAATCACACTGTTTACAAAGTTACAAGTCTTAGAAGACTATTAGCCAGCAAAGATTTGTCTGTATCAGATCACTTTGGAAGTTAATCCTGAACTTGAAATTCAGTAGGTTCCCTTAACTTCACAAAACCATGTCAATGCTTTTTGTCAAAACAAATTCATTAACATTTTATCAAATGCTTACTCATTTCTGTTCCAGGAAACCAAGAGTGGGGAACTATGTTTCAAGTCGATTCCAATTAACATTCCTGCTACTACCCTATCCAATGCCATAATTTTAAGTGATGAAATATTTAAGAGATTTTGTTTTCTTTAACATTTTAACACTGTTCAATCATGCGTTGCTTCCTTTTATGCTCTCCAGCACATCTCAGTCAACTAGGTTCACATTGGTATCACTTGATCACTTTACAGTTAACTTCTCCAGCATTCATTCCAAAAAAGAAAGCAGTCATATTCAGCAGGTGGGGAGATTTTCTGTTTCCAGTAAAACACACTGGGAGTTCAAAACTCCCATAATCACACGAGTCTTAACTCTGATACTTCCCCTACATAGGAAGAATGGTTCAGCTCCCTCAGTTTCTTCCCCAAAACAAATGTACACTGACAGGGAGCACAAGATGAATGTGTAGTCCCACAACCTAAATGGGACTATCCCATTAACGTAATAGCCTATTTTATAGAAAACAGATTAAGTTTACAGACTGAAATCCTTCCACAGGAAGGCACACTATTTCAAAACTAAGATTTTCACACTGACTGGTTTAAATTAGACAAAAATATCATCAAGGTTAAGAAAGAGGCCTAAGAATAACTGAAAGGGAAACGAAACAGACTGGAAGAGCAGGTAACACTCAAGAGCTGTGTTTATCTCAGACTACAGAGTAGTTGGACAGCCCAAGCCCATGTTCAGGAAATGCAGGGCCAGCCAATCTCCAGTGGAAGCTGAGATAACAAAGGCCTAAGCCTTATGAATAGATAACAAAGCTAAGCATAGAAAGCTTATATTCTGGGTATTTCATACTACCAAAATAAACACTGAGGTTCTATATACTAATTCAAATCATTTTTCTTACTAGTCATCAATTTTCCTGTGATCAAAATGGAGCACAGGAAGTTCCGCACCAACATGAGAAAGAAATTCTTCACGGTGAGGGTGACGGAGCACTGGAACAGGCTGCCCAGGGAGGTTGTGGAGTCTCCTTCTCTGGTGATATTCAAGGCCCATGTGGATGCTTACTTGGGCAGCCTGCTCTAAGGAGCCTGCTTTGGCAGGGGGGTTGGACCCAATGATCTCTTGAGGTCCCTTCCAACCCCTACAGTTCTGTGAGTCTGTGATCATAAAGCTAGAAGCATCACGTCAGTTTTATACACTGCATGTACTCTAATAACCATCTTTAAAAGGAAGTGCAGAAAACTTTCTACTCCAAATTTGCATTGAAAATAAAAGTAATTTATGTTAAAGCTAAGTTCTGGTTAATCTCAAAAAAAAAAATCACATAATGCTAACTACAGCAAAACTAAACAGACTTCAAACTGTGACCTCCAGAAGGTCTGCTCTGCATTCCCGTTTTAAAAAAAACAACATCCTTACTAGTTCTGGCAAAGCAAATTCAAAATATGTTCTTTGCCAACTGTGCTAAGCTTTTAAAACAAGAAAATGTTTAGATATGCAATTCTGGTTACAGAAGCTCATTTTCTTCCAGATATCTTTTTTTTCTTAACTTTTTAAGATAAAAAATAGGCTATCACAAACACAATTTGGACTAGTCTGATATTTACAAAAAAGGCACACTGCTCTATTTTCTTACATAGCCAGGAAACGTTTGAAAGGTTCCTTGTCAGGTACTATAAATCCAAAATTAAAACCTCATGTTTTCCCCTTTCACTTTTATTTCTGTTTCGCTAGATTGAATTTGTTGTTGGTCTCCACATTTTTGCCATGTGCACATTGCTCTGGAAGAATGAAAAGGAAGGGAATGCAGGAACAGAAGTACAAGTGACAAATCCACTTTCACTTTACAAACGAGTTGAATTGCTACACATGAATCTAATAATTTCTGTGCTGAATGAAGCCGAGAAGTAGATCTACCTACAATCTTGTCATCGGCTAAGGTCAGTGTCTGTGGAAGTGTATAAGAGCTGAAACCACAACACCATTCCTCTGGACACAATCCTGATCTTCAGCCATTTGTAGCTCAGACACTTCCTGAGCCACACAATTTAAATAATTCACCAGCCTCATTCATTCAGCATTGTTTTCCAATTTGGTTGCTTAGTTTGTTGTTATGTTTGTTGTTTTTTTTTTTCCTGTGATTTTTTTTTGAATACATTTGTCAAAAAAACCCCACATATAAATTTTCAGGATCCACAAGACCTTAAGTAAAGAGTTAGGTCAACTGTATGAAGTTCAACAAGGCCAAGTGCCGGGTCCTGCACCTGGGGCACAACAACCCCAAGCAGCGCTACAGGCTGGGAGATGAGTGGTTGGAAAGCTGCCTGGCAGAGAAGGACCTGGGAGTATTGGTTGATAGTCGGCTGAATATGAGCCAGCAGTGTGCTCAGGTGGCCAAGAAGGCCAACAGCATCCTGGCCTGTATAAGAAGCAGTGTGGCCAGCAGGTCTAGGGAGGTGATTGTGCCCCTGTACTCGGCTCTGGTGAGGCCGCACCTCGAGTACTGTGTTCAGTTTTGGGCCCCTCGCTACAAGAAGGACATGGAGGTGCTCGAGCGAGTCCAGAGAAGGGCGACCAAGCTGGTGAGGGGTCTGGAGAACAAGTCTTACGAGGAGCGGCTGAGGGAGCTGGGCTTGTTCAGCCTGGAGAAGAGGAGGCTCAGGGGCGACCTCATCGCTCTCTACAGTTACCTTAAAGGAGGCTGTAGAGAGGTGGGGGTTGGTCTGTTCTCCCACGTGCCTGGTGACAGGACGAGGGGGAATGGGCGAAAGTTGCGCCAGGGGAGGTTTAGGTTGGATATTAGGAAGAACTTCTTTACTGAAAGGGTTGTTAGGCATTGGAATGGGCTGCCCAGGGAGGTGGTGGAGTCACCATCCCTGGAGGCCTTTAAAAGATGTTTAGATGTAGAGCTTAGCGACATGGTTTAGTGGAGTACTTAGTGTTAGGTCAGAGGTTGGACTCGATGATCTTGAGGTCTCTTCCAACCTAGAAATCTGTGATACTGTGATACTGTGTGAGTTTCTCAGGTTAACTTCATATATGAAAACCACTTCCTTACGTTCATTCTGAACCTATAACTTACTGATTTAATATCCCCGCACTCTCATATTTGCATGAGTGATGAACTCATTTCCCCACAGAACTTTCTCGCTAGAAACTTTACAGATGTCTACCACAACCCTCTGTTTTGCAGTCTGCGAAGTCCTACTCTGGAGATATTCAAGGCCCATCTGGATTCCTACCTGGGCAACCTGCTTTAGGGAACCTGCTTTGGCAGGGGGGTTGGACCCTATGATCTCTCGAGGTCCCTTCCAACCCCTACAATTCTGTGATTCTGTGATACTCTGCTTGTTCCTTACATCCCATAAAGGCAATCTTCCCAGTACCTTTCAAAGCCTTTTTTCTTGTTCTACCGCTCCCTTTTTAACGTGGGGTAGAAGAGAGGGGGAGAACCAGACCTGCGCTTAAAACTGAAAATGTGGGAATAGTACCAAACAGAAACATCAAGAACTATTGTGCCTATACAGTTCTTTAATTTATATATAGCACTGCAGCTGTCTGAAACACAAATAAAGGGAATGTTTCAAGAATAAAGAATCTTGAAGACATAACCACCAAATATAACCACTTTGATACAATTATCAATCACCATTATAGTATGTTTTTAACAGCAAAATCAAGCTCATTCAAGAAATTCAGTTGTGGAAAGATAGATGGGAAGGCCACGTTAAAAACCTAAGTTCCTTGATTCCTTTCCAAATGAAAGTTTACACACACTTTGGCAAGCACAGATTAACAGCTGAGAAGCAAAGCAATTCCAGCGGGGATGTGTCCCGAATTGCATCCCATGGCACACTTTTGCTTTCTCTTAATCACTCAGTAATGCGTACTGTCCTGGTTTCAGCTAGGATAGAGTTAATTTTCCTCCTAGTAGCTGGCATGGTGCTGTGTTTGGCATTTAGGATGAGAAGAATGTTGATAACACCCTGATGGTTTAATTGTTGCAGAGCAGTGTTTACACCAAGCCAGGGACTTTTCAGCTTCTCGCTCTGTCCTGCCAGCGAGCAGGCTGGGGGTGCAGCAGGAGCTGGGAGGGGACAGACCCAGGACAGCTGACCCAAACTGGCCAAAGGGGTATTCCATACCATCTGACGTCATGCTAAACAATATATAGGGGTGGCTGGCCGGGGTGGGGGGCCGGCTGCTCGGGGATAGGCTGGGCATCGGTCAGCGGGTGGTGAGCAATTGCATTGTGCATCACTTGTTTCATACACATTATTATTAGTAGTACTGTTATCATTATTATTACTTTCCTTTCTTTTCTGTCCTAATACACTGTCTCTATCTCAATCCACAGGTTTACATTTCTTTCTGACACCCTACCCATCCCAGAGAGGGAGTGGGGAGGGTGAGCGAACGGCTGTGTAGTGTTTAGCTGCCGGCCGGGTTAAACCTCAACAGGTAAAACCTCGTTTTGATGCCCACAGTGGGGCTTGAAGGGCTGAGATAACGACAGATCTGACCAGAGTGTGTTAAACCAAAATTGGTATAAGTATTGGACCTGCTTAATAGTTGCTAGTCACGATGTTGATTGCCTTAATCTCCAGTCTGCTGTGCCTGTTTTCCAAATTGAATTTTATAGCGCGTTACTTTCTGTATGTGCTCCCTGTCGCGCTGTTTATCCTTTCCGGGCCCTGGTTTAAGATTGTTATGGTACTGTGCGGTGTAACAATGGCTTATGAAATGATGAAATGCAAAATGAACTGCAAAAATCCTAAAATACTGATAGAATGCTTGAAAAAAGGGTGTCATGACCCTGGTAATACGAGAGAGATGCAAATCACTGCAATGTGCTAGAGCCTGGCTTATGCCTATTGAGCTGCAATCGATGCAACTATAACCTTAGTGACAGACCTTGCGGCCACTCCAAGTCCTGTGACAGGCCCAAAAGCCACTCCAACCCCTGCGGCCACTCTAACACCTACGACAGATGCCACAGCTGCTCCAGCCCCTGTGACAGGCCCTGTGGCTGGGTCAGGGAAAGGGACTGTAGCAGTGCAGGTTGCCCCTGTAGCCAACATGAAACAATGGATGAGAAAGTCAGGTCATTTAGAACACAGAGGAACTCCCATTTAGACTGGGGAGGAAGACGACAAGATGGGCTACTCCGAAGTGGCTGGGCCACTACATGAATGGGAAGATGAAGAAGAAGATACCATAAAAGCATCAATAACTTCCCGAGGCCTATCCCAGCGTGAGCTACGAGATGTGCGAAAAGATTTTGGTCGCTGTATAGGTGAGCAGCTTGTCACCTGGCTGCTCCGGTGCTGGGACACGGGAGCCAATTGTGTGGAATTAGAGGGCAAGGAAGCCAGGCGGCTGGGATCCCTTGCTAGGGACGCATGCATTGACAAAGCAATTGGAGATGGAGCACGATCTCGCAGCCTCTGGAGGCGTCTCCTGTCAGCCGTGCAGGAAAGGTACCCCTTCAAGGAAGAACTTGTATGTCTACCAGGCAAGTGGACCACTATGGAGAAGGGAATCCAGTACCTGAGGGAATTAGCAGTACGGGAGGTGATTTATGAGGACCTGGACAACGAACAAATATCCACAGATCCAGATGAAGTCCAGTGTACACGACCCACGTGGCGGAAGTTTGTACGGAGTGCACCATCATCATATGCCAGCTCATTGGCAGTAATGGCCTGGAAAGACCATAAGGAACCCACAGTGGATGAAGTGGGTAAACAACTCCGGCAGTACGAAGAAAGTCTCTCCTCTTCCCTACAGGCCTGCATCTCGGCTGTGGAGAAACTTTCTGAAAAGGTCCACCAACTTGAAGAGAGATTATTTTCCTCCCCACCTGTACAAACCAGTGTCTCAGCTATCAGGGGTAAGCGTCCTTCTGTGCAAGGAAGACGATATAAGGGGTACACACCCCGCGCCACCCTGTGGTTTTACCTACGTGACCATGGACAGGACATGCGAAAATGGGATGGAAAATCTACTGCGACCCTAGAGGCACAGGTACGTGAGTTGCAAAAGAAAACAATCGGGAAAAAGGGGTTCTCTGAAAAGCTTGCTGCTCCAACTTCCAGCAGGCAGTCCTTTAGACACAGAAATGAAGATTCTGACCAGGACTAGAGGGGCCCTGCCTCCAGCCAGGGGGAGGAAAGGGACAATCGAGTTTATTGGACTGTGTGGATTCGATGGCCTGGCACGTCAGACGCACAGAAGTATAAGGCTTTGGTAGACACCGGTGCACAATGTACTCTAATGCCATCAAGCTATAAAGGGCCAGAGCCCATCTGTATTCATGGGGTGACGGGGGGATCCCAGCAGTTAACTGTATTGGAGGCTGAAGTGAGTCTAACCGGTAATGAGTGGCAAAAGCACCGTATTGTGACTGGCCCAGATGCTCCGTGCATCCTTGGCATAGACTATCTTAGAAGAGGATATTTCAAGGACCCAAAAGGGTTCCGCTGGGCTTTTGGCATAGCTGCTTTGGAGACAGAGGACATTAAACAGTTGTCTACCTTGCCTGGTCTCTCAGAGGACCCTTCTGTTGTGGGGTTGCTGAGGGTCGAAGAACAGCAAGTGCCGATCGCTACCACAACTGTGCACCGGCGGCAATATCGCACCAACCGAGACTCCCTGATTCCCATCCATAAGCTAATTCGTCAACTGGAGAGCCAAGGAGTGATCAGCAAGACTCATTCACCTTTTAATAGTCCCATATGGCCAGTGCGAAAGTCTAATGGTGAGTGGAGACTAACAGTGGACTATCGTGGCCTGAACGAAGTCACGCCACCACTGAGTGCTGCAGTGCCGGACATGCTAGAACTCCAGTATGAACTGGAATCAAAGGCAGCCAAGTGGTATGCCACAATTGATATCGCTAATGCATTTTTCTCCATCCCTCTAGCAGCACAGTGCAGGCCACAGTTGGCTTTCACTTGGAGGGGAGTCCAATATACTTGGAATCGGCTGCCCCAGGGGTGGAAACACAGCCCTACCATTTGCCATGGACTGATCCAGTCTGCGCTGGAGCAGGGGGAAGCTCCTGAACACCTGCAGTACGTCGATGACATCATTGTGTGGGGTGACACTGCAGAAGAAGTTTTCGAGAAAGGGAAGAAAATAGTCCAAATCCTTCTGAAGGCCGGTTTTGCCATAAAACAAAATAAAGTTAAAGGACCTGCACGAGAGATCCAGTTTTTAGGAATAAAATGGCAAGATGGACGTCGTCAAATCCCAATGGATGTGATCAACAAAATAACAGCTATGTCTCCACCAACTAGCAAAAAAGAAACACAAACTTTCCTAGGTGTCGTGGGGTTTTGGAGAATGCATATTCCAAATTACAGTCTGATTGTAAACCCGCTCTACCAAGTAACCCCTAAGAAGAATGCTTTTGAATGGGGCCCTGAGCAACGACAAGCCTTTGAACAAATTAAGCAGGAAATAGTTCATGCAGTAGCCCTTGGGCCAGTCCGAACAGGACCAGATGTAAAGAATGTGCTCTACACCGCAGTCGGAGAGAATGGTCCCACCTGGAGCCTCTGGCAGAAAGAACCTGGGGAAACTCAAGGTCGACCCCTGGGGTTTTGGAGTCGGGGATACAGAGGATCTGAGGCCCGCTATACTCCAACCGAAAAGGAGATATTGGCAGCATATGAAGGAGTTCGATCTGCTTCGGAAGTGGTCGGTACTGAAGCGCAGCTCCTCCTGGCACCCCGACTGCCGGTACTAGGCTGGATGTTCAAAGGAAGGGTCCCCTCTACACATCATGCAACTGATGCTACATGGAGCAAGTGGGTTGCACTGATTACTCAGTTCGCCCAGGAATCTGGAAGTGATTGTGGACTGGCCAGAAGGCAAATATTTTGGGATATCATCAGAGGAGGAGGTGGCCCGTACTGAAGAAGCCCCACTGTACAACAAGCTACCGGAAAATGAGAAGAAATATGCCTTGTTCACTGACGGGTCCTGTCGTATTGTGGGAAAGCATCGGAGATGGAAAGCTGCTGTATGGAGTCCTACACGACGAGTTGCAGAAGCTGCTGAGGGAGAAGGTGAATCGAGTCAGTTTGCAGAAGTGAAAGCCTTCCAGCTGGCTTTAGATATTGCTGAACGAGAAAAGTGGCCAGTTCTCTATCTCTATACTGATTCATGGATGGTAGCAAATGCCCTGTGGGGGTGGTTACAGCAATGGAAGCAGAACAACTGGCAGCGCAGGGGCAAGCCCATCTGGGCTGCGGCATTGTGGCAAGATATTGCTGCCCGGGTAGAGAACCTGGTTGTAAAGGTACGCCATGTAGATGCTCATGTGCCCAAGAGTCAGGCTACTGAAGAACATCAAAACAACCAGCAGGTGGATCAGGCTGCTAAGATTGAAGTGGCTCAGGTGGACCTGGACTGGCAACATAAAGGTGAATTATTTATAGCCCGATGGGCCCATGACACCTCAGGCCATCAAGGTAGAGATGCAACATACAGATGGGCTCGTGATCGAGGGGTGGACCTGACCATGGACACTATAGCACAGGTTATTCATGATTGTGAAACATGTGCTGCAATCAAGCAAGCCAAACGGTCAAAACCTCTTTGGTATGGAGGACGATGGCTGAAATATAAATATGGAGAGGCCTGGCAGATTGCTTACATCACACTCCCTCAAACCCGCAACGGCAAGCGCCACGTACTTACAATGGTGGAAGCAACCACCGGATGGCTGGAAACATATCCTGTGCCCCATGCCACTGCCCGGAACACTATCCTGGGCCTTGAAAAGCAAGTCTTATGGTGACATGGCACCCCAGAGAGAATTGAGTCAGACAACGGGACTCATTTCCGAAACAACCTTATAGACACTTGGGCCAAGGAACATGGCATTGAGTGGGTGTATCACATCCCCTATCATGCACCAGCCTCCGGGAAAGTTGAGCGATACAATGGACTGTTGAAGACTACACTGAAAGCAATGGGTGCTGGGACATTCAAAAATTGGGATACACATTTGGCAAAGGCCACCTGGTTACTCAGTACTAGGGGATCTGCCAGCCGAGCTGGACCTGCCCAATCAAACCTGTTACGCACTGTAGAAGGGGATAAAGTTCCTGTAGTGCACGTAAGAAACATGCTGGGTAAAACAGTCTGGGCTACTCCTGCCTCAGGAAAAGGCAAACCCATTCGTGGGATTGCTTTTGCTCAGGGACCTGGATGCACTTGGTGGGTGGTGCAAAAGAATGGGGACCTCAAGGTGTGTACCTCAAGGGGATTTGATACTGGGTGAGAACAGCCCATGAGTTGAATTGTATTATGTTAATTATTATCTAATACTGTATGTCATCACCATTGTGATTGCTATATGTCAGTGTCCCATTAATGGTATCACAGTAACAGCCACGCAGATAATAATGAATGAATTTTGATAGAAATGGACAAGCACAGTGGTGTGATGGAATGAGAACGGGTTTCAACGTGTGACGATCCAACACCACACACCATCGCTTCTGCCCTGAAAGACTGCTGTGACAGATGGAGCCCGAAGTCAGTCACAAACTAAACAAATTTAATGGACATTTCATATACATATATGAAGGTGGTGATTAATTGGAATGTATTGGGAAGTGTGGAACCTAAGCATGACATAAATGGTATGGAATAAAGGGTGGATATATGTCCTGGTTCCAGTTAGGACAGAGTTAATTTTCCTCCTAGTAGCTGGTAGGGTGCTATGTTTTGGATTAGGATGAGAAGAGCGCTGATAACATGCTGATGTTTTAATTGTTGCAGAGCAGTGTTTACACCAGGCCAAGGACTTTTCGGCTTCTCGCTCTGTCCTGCCAGCGAGCAGGCTAGGGGTGCAGCAGGAGCTGGGAGGGGACAGACCCAGGACAGCTGACCCAAACTGGCCAAAGGGGTATTCCATACCATCTGACGTCATGCTAAACAATGTATAGGGGTGGCTGGCCGGGGTGGGGGGCCGGCTGCTCGGGGATAGGCTGGGCATCGGTCAGCGGGTGGTGAGCAATTGCATTGTGCATCACTTGTTTGTACACAGTAGTAATAGTAGTACTATTATCATTGTTATTATTATTTTCCTTTCTTTTCTGTCCTAATAAACTGTCTCTATCTCAACTCACAGGCTTCATTTTCCTGATTCTCTCCCCCATCCCAGAGAGGGAGGGGGGAGGGTGAGCGAACGGCTGTGTGGTGCTTAGCTGCCAGCCAGGTTAAACCAGAACATGGATCTTCTTCAAATCCCTGCTCTCCTGAGTGCCAGCAACCAGCATTGTTTGTACACTGTCTACCTGCGGGAGAAGAATTCACAGGGAGCTTTGTGCTGTTTTGCGGGAAAGGAATTCGCAGGTGGCTTCCTGCTGTTTCACACGTCCCTGAGTTACAGATAATGAGGAAAACAGCGGTAGAACCAAAATCTTGAGCAAGGACAAGATAAAGTAAATTGGCTACAGTGTTAAAGATGAGTTTTGGGCAGTAGCCAATTGCTGGCTGGCTCGAGGCGCGTCTGAGGGTCTCTAACCAATTGTAAGATGGATTCGGGCACGTGGACAGCGTTCATATTTTCACTGAATATTTGCTTTTCAGGTGGAGGTTTTATTTCAGGTACAAGAAGTAACTTTGCTTCTACTTCTAATTGCAAAGCTGATTCTTTAGCCTTTTCATCTGCAATTCTGTTTCCCCATTCAACTAGTGAGTTTCCTTTTTGATGTCCTTTCACATGCACCACAGCAATCTCCTCTGGGATAACAGATTTTCCAAAATCTGTCTAATTAATTCTTCATGGACCAATTCCTTTCCCTTGCTGTTCACTAAGCCCCTTTCTTCCCAAATTTTTCCAAATGTGTGTACCACCCCATATGCATATCGTGAGTCAGTATATATAGTTCCCTGTTTCCCTTGTAACAACTTTAATGCTTGATTTAATGCATATAATTCACAAGTTTGAGCTGACCAATTACTAGGCAGTTTTCCCATTTCTTCAACATTCCCATCTGTTCCTTCAATGATGGCATAACCATTACATCTCCTCCCTTGTACCAGCTTAGAAGATCCATCTATAAACAATATTTCCCCTTCCTCTAAGGGCAGCTCTTGTAAATCTAATCTTATCTTTCTCTGGTAATTTACTAGATCTAAGCAGTTATGTTCCATATTTATTGGATCTTCAATTCCCTTTGACAAGAAGGAGGCAGGATTCAAAACAGGTTCTGTAGTTATAGTTAAATCATCCTTTTCAATTAGTATAGCTTCATATTTTAGTATTCTGGAGTCTGTCAGCCACCTTCCTGCTTTCTGAGTGAGAATAGTCTTCACTTGGTGAGGGGTAACAACAATCAGTTGTCCTCCAAAGGTCAATTTCCTGCTCTCTTCTACTAATAAGGCAGTTGCTGCTACTGCCTGAATGCATTCTGGCCATCCCCTGGACAAAGGGTCTAATAATTTAGACAAATACTCTACAGGTTTCCTCTTATCTCCCCATTCTTGGGTTAAGACCGTCAAAGCAGCACCCTCACTTACAGTTATAAAAAGATAAAATGATTTTTTTAGGGGTAGGAAGAGCTAAGACTGCTGCCGTAATAAGATCTTGTTTTAATTTTTCCACTATTTCTTTTTCTTCTTTAATCCAGTTCAATATATTGGGTTCTTCCTCCAATAATTTGAGATATAATTTCTTTGTTTTCTGCGCATATGCCTCTATCCACAGTCTGCAATATCCAATTAAACCCAAAAATTTTCTCAACTCCTTCTTTGTTTTAGGGAGAGGAAGTTGCACAATTCCCTGAATCCTTTCAGGGTTTATTCTCCGTCTGCCCTCAGAGACTAAATGTCCCTAATACCTAACCTCTTTTTCCACGTAGTGTAATTTATCTTCAGATACCCTTAGCCCGTGTTCTCCTAAAAAAAAATCAGGAGTTCTGTGGCTTCTTTTACCTTTGATTTTTCTACCCCAGATATCAATAAATCATCTACATACTGTAACAACGTCACCCCTTCTGGAATCTGAAATGTTTCTAAAATCTTTTCCAATTCTTGCCCAAACAAATTAGGGGATTCAGTGAATCCCTGAGGCAAAACCGTCCATCTATATTGCTGTTTACGGCCTGTTTCTGGGTCTTCCCACTCAAATGCAAAAATATCCCGACTTTCAGGATCCAGTGGGCATGCCCAAAAGGCATCCTTTAAATCTATAACACTGAACCATTCGTGCCCATAAGGGATTTTACTCATCAGGGTATAAGGGTTAGGAACCATAGGGTGGCGCTTTCGTGTTATCTCATTAACTTTTCTCAGGTCTTGTACTAATCGGTAGGAACCATCTGGCTTTCGCACTGGTAAAATCGGAGTGTTATATGGTGACATACAAGGCTCCAAAAGACCATCCCTAATTAAAGTTTGCACTACAGGTTTCAGGCCCATTTTTCCTTCAAAAGAGATTGAAGTAAGAAATGGATGCTAAAGGGATTTCTATAGGTACTGTAAACTAATCAGGACTGAGACAGGAGGGCTCTGGAAGATAAGGGATTTCTATAGGTATTGTGAACTAATCAGGACAGGACTGAGACAATGGAAATGATTTCCTGGAACTCATTGTAATAAAGACCACCCTTTTGGGGAGAGGTTATGAATACGTATAGGCGATCCCTTACCTGTGTAACCCCTTCTGTATAAATACAAGATGAACTACTGTGGTGGGTGCGCACGATTGTAGTGGGACTACCCCCCCCCCCCCCCCCCCCGTACTGCTCAAAGCTGAATAAACATACCTACTTTACAGCCTTACAGGTTGTGGAGTCTGTTTTCCGCGAGCCAGGCAGGAGACACTCTGCTCGGCTGCGGGATCGACTGCAGAGCAGATGCCCCTAGGCGCGCCCCGGGTATTTTCATTGGAGGAGCCTCCACTCCCAGCTACTCACCGGGGAGCAGACAAGGACCTCCTGAAGCTGTGGACAAACGGTATGTTTAACAAAGGGAGCTAGTTAGTAGTAGGGGATACCTGTGCTTGGCTGGGGCCGCCGGTAAACCGTGCAGAGACATCTGGCATACGGCATAGTCCCCGTAAGGGAGGAGGGTACCCTACAGGCTGACCTACAGAGCGGTTAGGGGGATTTGCTGACCGATAGAGTGGCTGCTAGCGATCTTGGGAGCAGATCGAGCAAATCCGAGGTTACCGCTGCATCCCAGTATTGGGAGCCAGGATGGACCTGCTAATGACTGTATAAGAAGCAGGAGAAGGGTAAGCGGGCCTCTCTCAGTTGTGACAAGGTTACCTGGGTAATATTTTGCAGCTGCTGGAGGGATATTAACTGGAGTGGTAATATTGCATGTCTTATTTGTAAATGTCTGGGTATCTCATGTTGAAAACATTTCTGTAAGCCTATGTGTTTGAGACAAAGTATTGTGAAGTGAGTGACTCCTCGAGGAACTCGACCAGAGACGATACAAACAAGTTTGGTTATTGTTCTAAGTGATATATCCTTGTAGTATGAATCAGAAGTATAAGGGGCCTCTCTGTGTGATTGCATGATTGTGCTGTGTGAGTGAGACGCAGCATCGCTGTGAAGCAAGTGCGGAATTCCGATCCGCAGTTCCGTATTCTCCGCAAGGGGAACGGCCGGAGACGAACGAAGCGCATGACAGACTGAAAGGAAGTGCTGTTTTATCCAAGTGTTGAGTGGTGGTGCCCAATATATGGGCCCGGTGGTGTATCTTGTAATCCTATTTTGTTCTTAAACATTTTTAGTGTGACAAAGAGGAAGGCAGGAGCGTTATCTAAGTAACAGTTTAGAAGTTTTGGTATATTGGTGTATATTGGTATACTGGTGTTTGGTCATTGGAGGGGGGGCCTGACTGATCATCAAAGTGGTAGAACGGAGAGAGTCACTTCTTTGGTGGTTTGGGCTCAAGTCCTGGGAATTTGGTAAAAAGGGGGGAGAGTGAATTTATTTAGGAAATCAAGGAAATGGGTAATGCTCAGAACAAAAGTGTTTTAAAGAAAAGCCCTATTGGGTGCATATTGGCACACTGGAAGGATATTGTCGGAACTGGGAGCACAGAAAGTAAGAGAACTCTCATTAAGTATTGCAATCAATGGTGGCCACTATATAAGCTTGAGGATGGAGCTAAATGGCCACTCTATGGATCAATCGACTATAACACTATCCTGAAATTAATGTTGTTTTTGAGGAGAGAAGGAAAATGGGATGAAGTGTCGTATGCAGATATGTTTTTCACCCTCCAAAATCATCCGGAGTGGCAAAGGGACTGTGGAATGGTGCCACCACAGGACCCTATGGTACTCGCCCTTGAGCGAGAAAATAATAAAGAACTTAAAGGTAATTTGAAGCAGTGCTGCTCGGCATGCAGCATTGGACAAAGATATACTAAAATAAATAAAGCCCGCCAGGCATCAGAACAAGATCTGGCTGATTTGCTTAAGCCTCCCCCTCAATCGCAGGAACAGGATGCGGACTCGGATGGAACCTCCACTCCCCCAGATAGCCCTGTATCCTCCTGTACCAGGAAAAAGTCGGCTCTAACAGTCTTACAAGCACCTCTCCGGGAGGCGGTAGGGTCAGATGGCGGGACAATGGTAATTAAGGTACCATTTTCCACCACCGATTTAGAAGCATGGAGAAGGGTTGCTAAGGATTACAGAAATGATCCGGTAAGTGTAGCCAAACATTTTCAGTTTATTATAAAACAGCATAATCCTGATTGGAGTGATGTGCAGTTATTATTAGACTACATGACTGAGACGGAGAAGCAACTAATTTTAAAAACTGCAGGAGATTTGGCTGAGAATCATTATGCAACTACTGGAGGGGACGTTAAGGAATATTTTCCCCTTCAGGATCCAAAATGGAATGCAGATAGATCCGCAGATATGGACAGGTTACAGGCATATCAGGGGTGGATTTCAAAAGGAATGGAGAGAGCCATTCCCAAAACCATAAATTGGTCAGCACTATACGCAATCAAACAAGGTCCCTCCGAGTCACCATCCGAATTCTTAGATCGACTGAGGGATGTGATGCACCGTAACACACCGCTGGATCCTGGGTCAGAGGCAGGAATACAACAGTTAGTCTCTTTGGTTTTGGGACAGTCTAGAAGTGATATTAGGCGCAAGCTTCAGAGGCTGCGTCCCACAGAAAGCAGAAACCTGGAAGTACTGCTAGATGAGGCATGGGGAGTGTTCAGTAATAGAGAAGAGGATTATAGACGAGGACAGAGAAGGGTGGTGGCGGTTGTTAGAGAGGATGAAGAGAGGAAACCTAGACAAGGACTGTTTCAATTAGGCAGGGACCAGTGTGCAATATGCAAAAGATTTGGCCACTGGAAAAATGAATGCCCAGAAAAACGGAAAGGCAAGGAGAAGGGACGAAACAACCAGAAAGGAAGAACAGTGGCTCATGTGAAGGAAGACTGACGGGGACCTGGGGAATCCACCCTAGCGGATCCACTGGTTATAATGAAGCTAGGGAAGAAGCAAGAGGAGGTAGAATTTTTGGTTGACACAGGGGCAATGTATTCAGTCTTAAACCAAACCTTGATGCCCCTGGGAAATGATTATATCATGGTATAAGGGGCAACTGGCCAAAGTGAGAAGGCATATTTTTGTGAACCTTTGAGATATAAATTGGGAAAACAATGGGGCATCCACAGATTTCTGTACATGCCCAACTCCCCGAAAGCACTATTGGGGAGAGATTTATTGGAGCAATTGGGTGCAACAATTAAATTTGAAAAAGGAGAGATTACTCTGGAGGTAAATGATCAGCAGTATATCCAAATAATGAGTTTATTCTTAGCAAGTGTTCCTACGGAAGGAAAAATCAGCAAAGAAATTACGAACCAGGTATATCCCGGGGTATGGGCCACCGATGTATCAGGGAAAGCAAAAAATGCTCCACCTGTTGAGGTCAAACTTAAGGAAGGATGACAGCCGGTAAGAATCAAACAGTATCCCTTGAGGAAGGAAGATAGGGAAGGAATTCGACCGTTAATAGAAAAAATTTTACAACTGGGGTTACTAAGGGAATGCGAGTCCAATTTTAACACTCCCATATTACCTGTCCGTAAATCTGATGGGTCATACCGGGTGGTCCAGGACCTCCGGGCTATAAATAAAATAACTGAAGACCTTTACCCGGTAGTGGCAAATCCATACACCTTGCTGACTGTATTGACACCTGATCTAACCTGGTTTACTGTTTTAGACCTGAAGGATGCCTTCTTTTGCCTCCCTCTCCATAAAGCCAGACAGAACATATTTGCATTTGAATGGGAAAATCCTAAAAGTGGGCGTAAAATCCAGCTCACTTGGACGGTATTACCACAGGGGTTCAAAAACAGCCCTACCATATTTGGTAATCAACTCGCAAAGGATCTCGAATCCTGGGAAGCCCCGCCTGGGGAAGGGAAGCTGTTACAATATGTGGACGATATCCTGATTGCCACCAAGACAAAGGACGCTTGCATGACTTGGACGGTGAGTCTGTTGAACTTTGGAGGTTCCAGGGATACCGGGTATCCAAAAAGAAGGCTCAAGTAATGCAGCGTGAAGTGATTTATCTGGGCTATGAAATCAGTGCGGGACAAAGGACTTTAGGACAGGCCCAGAAAGAAGCAATATGCCAAACTCTGAGACCACAAACAGTAAAGGAGTTATGAACGTTCCTGGGAATGACTGGGTGGTGCTGACTATGGATCTATAACTATGGGTTGCTTGTTAAACCTCTATATGCACTAACAAACACCGAACAGAAACACCTCAAATGGGATAAGGAAACCACACAAGCCTTTGAGATGCTAAAAAAGGCCTTGATGTTGGCCCCAGGCCTAGGACTCCCAGATGTGAGTAAGCCGTTTTTCCTTTTTTCCCATGAGAAGAAGGGGACTGCCCTAGGAATACTGGCACAAGATCTCGGCCCGTATCGACGAGCAGTTGCCTACTTTTCCAAGCAGCTGGATGCAACTGCAAAAGGTTGGCCTGGATGTTTGCAAGCGGTTGTGGCTGTAGTGCTAAACATCCAGGAAGCTCAAAAATTCACCCTGGGCCAGAAAATGACTGTGTTGGTGTCCCATACAGTATCTGCAGTATTGGAAGCAAAAGGTGGATACTGGCTTTCCCCACAGAGGTTCTTGAGATATCAGGTTATAATGGTAGAACAGGATGATGTGGAAATAGTAGTCACTAACACTGTCAATCCAGCCTCTTTCCTCAGTGGAAACCTAGGAGAACCAGTGCATCATAACTGTCTGGAAACCATCGAGGCAACATATTCGAGTTGTTTGGACCTGAGAGACAGCCCTATGGAGAATACGGAAAACTGGTTCACTGATGGAAGCAGCTATGTCCTAAGCAGTAAAAGGCGTGCTGGATATGCCATCACCACCAGTTAGGAAGTGATAGAGTCGGGACCTTTGCCCATAAACACCTCAGCACAAAAGGCAGAAATAATTGCACTGACCCGCGCCTTGGAATTGGCCCGAGGCAAAGTTGTGAATATCTATACCGATTCGAGATATGCTTCTGGGGTCATACATGCACATGGAGCAATCTGGAAAAAGAGGATTATTGAAC
Organism: Anser anser; assembly: GCF_964211835.1. NCBI lineage: Eukaryota > Metazoa > Chordata > Aves > Anseriformes > Anatidae > Anser > Anser anser. Next base: position 12,475,628 of record NC_139731.1, read on the forward strand.
TTACAAGGAAAAAATATCAAGCATGCAGAGGAGATCTTGAAACTACTGGAGGCAGTCCAGCTCCCTGAGAAAGTGGCGATTATGCACATTAAGGCACACCAGAAAGTGAACTCAGAGTTGGAAAGAGGAAATGAGCTGGCAGACAGAGAGGCAAAACAGGTAGCCAAGGCAAAGGTAAGAACAGAAGGGGCTTTGGTCCCTGATGGGCGAATCTCTCTGGAAGATAAGCCAGAATACGCTAAGGAAGATCAAAAGCTTATCGCAGATTTGGAAGGATCACATAATAAAGAAGGGTGGGCTCACACCCCACAAGGGAAACTGATTATTCCCTCCTATTTAACAGGGCTCCTGATAAAGGAAGAACATAGGAAGAGGCATTGGGGGGCAGAGGCCCTATATAAACACCTGATTAGAGACATTGTAGCTAGAAATTTATACACCACTGTGAGACAAGTGACTCGGCAGTGCGATCTTTGTCTCCAGACTAATCCCAAGAGCACCCCCAAACTGGAAATGGGCCAAACTGGGAAGGGCAATGGGCCTGGGCAACGGGCCTGGGCAACAATGGCAGATTGATTTTACAGAACTTCCAAGAAAAGGGGGGTATCGATATTTATTAGTATTAACTGATACCTTTTCAGGTTGGCTAGAGGCATTCCCCACCAGGACAGCCAAGGCTCGGGAGGTAGTTAGGATATTATCTGTGGGAGAAGAATTCACAGGGAGCTTTGTGCTGTTTTGCGGGAAAGGAATTCGCAGGTGGCTTCGTGCTGTTTCACACATCCCTGAGCTACAGATAACGAGGAAAACAGCGGTAGAACCAAAAACTCGAGCAAGGACGAGATAAAGTAAATTGGCTACAGTGTTAAAGATGAGTTTTGGGCAGTGGCCAATTGCTGGCTGGCTCAAGGCACGTGTCTGAGGGTCTCTAACCAATTGTAAGACAGATTCGGGCGCATGGACAGCGTGTGGGGCTACGGGGAAAGTATATGTAGTGGTGAAAAAGGGCAATAAAGGTCCTGCTGTTGAAGAGCTATCAGGAGTCCGTGTCTTTCATCCCTTCAATTGGTGACCCCGACGTGATCAGGAAGGAGCAGCGCTGTACGAGCGTCTGAATGGAACCCAGCAGAACGGATCAAGCTCGCAGCTGGACTGCAGCTTCAACCCTGGGACAGCACCTGGAGGACAGGTGAGCGGCTGGGCATTAATCATGGGAGCTAGCCTTTCGGCAGAGGAAGAGGCTATAGTGAAACTACTAAAGGAACTCCTAATAGAAAGGGGAGTAAAATATGATCCGTTTAAGATAAAGCTATTATTGAAAATTTTGCGAAAACAAGGGCTCCCCTCAATGGCTTCTACAGTATTTGATGTAAAAACTTGGGACCAAGCAGGGAAAAAAATCTGGGAAGCAGTGTCCCGTGGGGATACTAATGCTGCTGAGGTGATGACTACGTGGCGGCTGGTGACAGAGACTTTAAGAGCGTGGCAGGCAGAAAAGAAAGTACAGAACGCCGCTGCCCAGGCAATAACAGCAGCCAAACTGAGATCAGAGCCTGCAAGGTCACCAGAGCAGTGCAATTTGATAGACCCGGGGGATGACAAGGAAGAGGGCCGTGGACCGCCGCCGCAGAGCCCCTCCCCGCTGACCCCCTCGACTCCCGCCTTGCCTGCCCCCGATAATGCCTCCCTGGGGGCCCGAGCTTTCGACCCGCGGGAACGATGGGAGCTGGTGCGCCGGGAAGCGCTAAAGGACGGGGACCCGGTAGGAATGGCTTTCCCGGTGCAGGTGCGACCCAACGGTCAAAATGAATATAATGCCTTCCACTGGGACCTAATTAAAGAGTTGAGAAAGACTGTGACTACATATGGATTACACGCACCATTTACTCAGTCATTGTTAGAAAATGTTATGACTGGTCACTTGCTGGTGCCGTACGATTGCCGTCAGATAGCCGCGATGATTTTAACGCCAACACAAAAATTACTGTGGGGGCAAAAATGGAAAGAAGCGTGCGAATTGGCCGCCCTGCGTAACCTGGACCGGCAGCCCGGCGACCCCCTCTTGGGAGCCGGGATCCCACAGTTGATGGGGGCTGAGCCGTTATTTGATCCGAGATTGCAGGCTAGGCTCGACGATGCCATCTTGCGGCAGTCCGCGTCTCTGGCCTTCCAGGCTATGTTGAAGTTGCCTGAAGTTGGAAAAGCCGAGCCATCGTTTACCAGCATTAGGCAACAAATTACCGAGCCTTATATGCAATTCATTGATAGATTGCGAGACGCTTTGGACAAACAAATTGACAACCGCGAGGCCAAAGAGGCCCTTATACTAAAACTGGCGGTAGAAAATGCAAACACAGACTGTAAGAAAATACTCCAAGCCCTGCCTGCTAATACTACACTGGTACAAATGATAGAGGCTTGCAATCGAGTCGGATCCGTAGAACATCACACTGCCGCTTTGGCCGGAGCCTTTGCTACTGCACTTAAAACCGGGCGAAAACGGTGTTTTCGCTGTCGAGCCACGGGGCATCTTGCCACCGAATGCCCACAGCGAGGAGCAGGGGGGGAACGCGGTAACTCTGCCCCTCCCACTGTTTGCCCACGGTGCGGCACGGGATGGCACTGGGCTAGCCAGTGCCGTTCGACGCATGATGCAGAGGGACGACCTTTACAACCGCGGCAGGGAAACGGGAAGCAGAGCGCGGGGCGGGGCCGCGCGATGACACAAGTGCCCCGGCCCTCCTTCGTGGGCGGGCCGTCCTCGCGGAAGTCACCGCCCTGGGCGATGACGACTACCGGGCTGCGACCGCAGCCGCCCACTGCTCCAGCGATCCCGCCTACTACGTCACCGTGGATTCCCTCACAGCCAGAACCCGAGGAAGCGCCGGATTGGATGTCTCCACAGCAACGAGCTGCACCCTTTGGGACACTCGGGTTCGCAGAATACCTCTAAATGTACAGGGACCAATAGGGAAGGGATGCAGCGCCCTCTTGCTAGGGCGGTCTAGCACCACACTAACGGGTCTTTTTATACTGCCTGAAGTCATTGACGTTGATTATGAAGGCATAATACAAGCAATGGCATGGACTCCCTCCCCACCGATGCTCATTCCCAAGGGGACTACAATTGCACAGTTAATACTATTTAAAGCCATAGTTCCACAAGCAGAGACATGTGACCGACACGACGCGGAGTTTGGATCAACGGGACCCCCGTCAGCTTTTTGGGCCTCGGCCATTACCATCAAGAGGCCTACGCTGACCCTAACACTTCATCACCCACAGGCTGACCCCTCCAGCGCACAAATAACCGTATTAATGGATACCGGGGCAGATGTTACAGTAATTTCTCTTCACGATTGGCCCAAAAGTTGGCCTTTAGATTCCACCACAAAAGGCCTTGTGGGAGTCGGTGGTGTCTCCGGTACCTTTCAGAGCCGGTATATGCTTAGCATTAAGACTCATGAAGGCTCGCTGTATAACGTCCGGCCGTATGCTGCCCTCATACCTGTCAGTCTCCTGGGGAGGGATGTGATGGGGCAGGGCGAGTTCACTCTGAGCTTTCCGGAAAATTTTCAATAGCGGCCATTGACGAGCAACTGCGCATGAGACTCACCTGGAGAACTGATAATCCTGTGTGGGTGAATCAATGGCCGCTTCCTGCGGAAAAGGTCGCTGCTCTCCAAGAACTTGTCCAAGAACAGTTACAATTGGGACACATTACCCCCACAACCAGTCCCTGGAATTCACCCGTGTTTCTTTTTAAAAAGAAAAGCGGGAAATGGCGATTACTTCACGATTTACGTCAAATAAACAATGCAGTGGAGGACATGGGAGCTCCCCAGCCCGGATTACCTTCTCCTGCTATGCTCCCTCGCAATTGGAATATCTTGATTATCGATTTAAAGGACTGCTTCTTTACTATTCCACTTCACCCTGCTGATGCTCCTCGATTCGCGTTCTCGGTCCCAAAAATCAATAAGACCGAACCAATGGATAGGTATCATTGGACTGTGCTGCCTCAAGGGATGAAAAATTCCCCAGCAATTTGCCAAACATACGTAGCAGAAGCGCTACGCCCCGTACGCAAACGATTCCCGCACGTATACATCTATCATTATATGGACGACATATTGCTCTCCAGTCCGACAGACAACTTAACTCAAGAAGTACTGCCTGTTCTACGGCAGGAGTTCCAGACATGGGGATTACAAATCGCACCGGAGAAAATTCAAATCGAGGCGCCTTGGAAATATTTAGGCTGGAAGATACTGCAGCACAGTATTCAACCCCAAAACGTAGCCATTACAAGGGAAATTCGCACGCTCAGTGATGTCCAGAAGCTTATAGGCAATATAAATTGGATAAGGACGCAATGCGGAATTGACAACCATACACTAGCAGCCCTGTTCGAGTTGTTAAAAGGGGACACTAGTATTAATGCGCCCCGCCGGCTGACTAATGAAGCCAGGGCGGCGCTACACCGTATAGAGGAGAAGATCTCTGCCCAACAATGCCAGCGGCGAGCAGAAAATTTACCCATTCAGCTCTACATATGCAACCAGAATCCACAACCTTTAGCTATTATTGCGCAATGGGACTCCAACGCAACAGACCCGTTGCTTCTATTAGAATGGGTGTTTCTACCCCACCAACCGACAAAGACACTCGCCACCCGCATTGAAATGTTTTCAGATTTGATTAGGAAGGGAAGAGAACGAATTATAGAAATGGCTGGAGAAGAGCCAAAATCCATTATCATTCCGATAGTTAAAGACTATCTTGATTGGTGCCTCCAGAATAGCTTAGAGCTACAATCAGCCCTTTCGGGTTTCAATGGTCAACTTGATATACATCTCCCGTCTCATAAAATGCTTACCTTTTATAATAATGTACACGTTGAGGACAAGCCGCTATATCGATGGCACCCAGTCCAAGGACAAACAGTATTCACAGACGGGTCAGGGAGAAAGGGAAAAGCTGTAGTCACGTGGGAACAAGGAGACCACTGGCAACATGTCATAGAAACAATACAGGGCTCCCCTCAGATAGTAGAATTACATGCAGTAGTAATGGCGTTCAAGCAATGGGACCAGGCTCCACTAAATATTGTCTCTGATTGACATTATGCAGTAGGAGTAGCACAACGAATTGAAAGATCTCAGATCAAACACATCCACAACAAAGCACTATTCTTAAAATTTAAAGAGTTATTATTTCTTACAGAGCACCGTACCCACCCTTATTGCGTGATCCACATTAGAAGTCATACGACACTCCCGGGATTCTTTGCAGAAGGAAATGCCCGGGCCGATCAATTGACTAACATTGCATTGCAAGTCCCAGTGCCAAATACATTGTCCCAGGCTCGTCTATCACATCAATTCTTCCACCAGGCTGCAAAGGCATTGTCCAAACAGTTTGCCATCCCCATAGGAGATGCTAAGCTCATAGTACAGACCTGCCCAGATTGTCAACAACGACCAGGCCCACCGACTACAGTTAATCCTAGGGGCCTCTCTTCTCTTCAGCTTTGGCAAACTGACGTTACTCACGTTCCCGACTTTGGGAGGCTAAAATACGTTCACGTGTCCATAGATTCTTTTTTGCACGCGCTCTGGGCCTCTGCGATGACGGGCAAAACAAGCCGTCACGCACAGGCGCATTTCCGTGCGGCCTTCGCCGCCCTCGGAATCCCTAAAGAAATAAAAACTGATAATGGCCCAGCTTATGCAAGCCGCTCTACGCGACTTTTTTTCCATACCTGGGGCATCACTCACAAGACAGGCATCCCACACTCACCCACAGGACAAGCAATAGTAGAACGTGTTCACCGCACGTTAAAGGACTTATTGGCTAAACAGAAAAAGGGGGAGACACAGGAGACCCCGCAGAATAGATTGAACAAAGTGGTATATGTCATAAATCATTTGACACTACCTTTTCAATACGAAGACGTACCACGTATAATTAAGCATTTTAAATCAATGGAATCAGGACTAACGTCCGTTCCAACAGGAAAAGCGATGGTTATGATGAGAAATCTGGATACTGGGAGGTGGGAAGGACCATATCCCCTAATAACCTGGGGGCGAGGGTACGCTTGTGTTTCCACAGGGCAAGGACCACGATGGGTGCCAGCTCGTGGCGTGTGACCATGGTTGGGACCATCATCCTCGTCCACCTCTGCAGCTTCGGTGCCTCCTGGGTCTCAGTCCAGCCCAGACTGTGGGTGACCCATTCGGTGATAATCTGGAGCTGATTAATACAGCAGTGCACTGAAGGTTAGATGGGAGGAGGTTCCTGGATCTGGTGGAGCCAATGAAACGACCCATCTACGACATGTCTACTGGGGAACCTGGCGAATAACAAAGACTGGACTGTCTACTTATGTCAAGCGCCCCTAGAGCCACAGGAATTAGATATCCTGGGATGTGTAACAGTAATAGCATGTGTAAGGTGTAATTGCTTGGAAAAAAAAAAAAAAAAAAAAGGTCAACGCCACGCTTGCTCCTTATTGCAATGCATCTCTTTGCTGTCATTATACAAACTATAATAGCATCCTTCCTTGCGCCAGGAGCCGCTCTGCTCGGCTGTGGGATTGACTGTGGAACGGACGCCCCTATGTGCACCCCGAGCATTTTTTCCTCGGAGGGGTCTCCACTCTCAGCCGCTCACCACGGGAGCAGACAAGGACCTCCTGAAGCCGCGGACAAGTTATTTTAAGTGATGTTTTCTTGTGGTATGAATGAGAAGTACAAGAGGCCTCTGTGCATGATTGTGTGATAGTGTGATTGTGCTGTGCGAGTGAGAAGCAGTATCCCTGCGAAGCAACATCCCTAGCGCTTAGTGGCTTGTTGACTGATGTAGATTCTAGTAGGCACGCTACTTTACAATCGTAATTCTGCATGTGATTTTCACCCTGTTGCTTATTGTACCTTGCTTATTGCAGTGTCTGCGGTGATTGATAGAAAAATCTATAGAAAGCGTTTGGTTGATTGAAAATAAAAAAGGGGGAATTGTGGGAGAAGAATTCACAGGGAGCTTTGTGCTGTTTTGCGGGAAAGGAATTCGCAGGTGGCTTCGTGCTGTTTCACACGTCCCTGAGCTACAGATAATGAGGAAAACAGCGGTAGAACCAAAAACTCGAGCAAGGACGAGATAAAGTAAATTGGCTACAGTGTTAAAGATGAGTTTTGGGCAGTGGCCAATTGCTGGCTGGCTCAAGGCGCGTGTCTGAGGGTCTCTAACCAATTGTAAGACAGATTCGGGTGTGTGGACAGCGCGTGGGGCTACGGGGAAAGTATATGTAGTGGTGAAAAATGGCAATAAAGGTCCTGCTGTTGAAGAGCCATCAGGAGTCCGTGTCGTGCGTGCCTTCATCTACCTACTACCCTTCATAGTTGCAGGGAATGTCACAGTAATTAACAGAAGTTCTACCGCATAAGGAAACTAATGCCTACAACACTAAAACTGAAATTCTCATAATCAAGCTTTGCTTTTTTCTTCCCCCAATAAATAGTGCACTATCACCACAGAATCCACCCCATTTCTGCTGGTTTCAGTGCATGTCATTTCTTAAAACTGTTTTTTTCTGCAACGAAGCAGTAATATGATGGCCCAGCAAATCTCCCCCTAGAAAGCAGCCAATAAGGTAATTCCAGCCTGAGAAGGTACCTTAAAATAGCTAGAGTGCATTGTTTGGATATTAGGTGACGCCTAATTTTGTATATGTTGCCTAGATTCCTACACACACACTTCATGAAACATTTCCAAAAAAAGGACTCTGTTGTGATTACCAATCTATATACTTTTAGCTGAAGTACTTTATCCCCAAATGTGACTATTATTTTGTTTAACAGCAAATAAAGACTACTGAATAAAATGGCAAGAAGCTTTTTTTTATATCTACTAATAACCAGAAGGTTATGCATCCCTGAAAAGACGTGAATTACACAGCTTTATGTAATTCCCTGCAGATTTCAAGGGCTTGCATTATTAAATTAAATTAGGTATTTCCTGCCATATAACACACACACTTGTAATATAATGATCCTGAAGCCATTCAAAGGATTTATCACAGACAGTTGAGGAGACTTCATCAAGACACTTTGTTCACATGAATGTAGAGTCTAAAGTACTGGGTAGAGATACAGATACACTGTATACACTAACCCGGCGAACAGAAATTGGTTTAAGTTGTTCCTGTTTCTTCAGTCAGGTATGTCAGTTTGATACTGATGATTAAGTGCCTTGGCTTGAGACATACAACATTCATCTGGAGAGCGACAGAGTTGACAATGAACACAATGAATTGCTCGTAAAACAAATCAAAAAATTGAACTTGAAATTAACCTTTAAGTTTCACCCAACAACTTAAAAAAAATCCTACCTTTGTATTCACAACTTGTATAAAGAATTATTTTATAAAGCAAACACTTAAAGCCTTAAGTTCCACCTATAATACTATATACCACACCCTCCCCTGCAAAGCACTCTCTGAACAAGCCATTTCATGCCTGCTGATTACATGCACAACCAAGTCACAACCCTCTGGAAGATACATGTCTTTGCATCTTTCCACTCCTTCAAGATACAGATTTGGAGACAATGAAGTTGGATGTGCCAGTCATTGAATGCCTCGTTACTGGATATTCCAAAGAGAAGAGTCCTTTTTTGAAGGTAGGAATGTTTTTCCACAACTTGGACATTACTTACTATGGTAGCCCTGCTGTGCACTTCATCAGTTTAATACCCATCTCCCAATACAATCCCAGGTTACCCATTTCCCTTCCTCTTGCTTCAAGAAAAACAAGCTTCTTTCCACTCAAACCCATGAAAATCCAAACAAACTATGCATCCCTTGATTCCGCATCAAGTCCATTGTCAACATCTTCCCCATCTCTTTTACAGGATGCACAATTCTACCTGTGACTCCACAGTGCTCTTTCCACAGCTCTCCTCATCAACAACTTCATGCCAAAACTTCTCTCACCAAAAAGCCTCTAAGTTGGCTAATGCTCTCTGACTGGGTACTGAAAGCAGAAGACAAACCTAACAACAGGATCCACCCCAAAGAAATGGGGCAAGCACACAACAAATCCCTCCCAAGAGCTCCACAGATGGAATCTTGTGCTCTCCTGCTACCAATGTACATCTTGAGGAGCCCAGTGCACTCCGAATAATGGTGGCCTGGAAGTTGATCTGGGAAAACAGCTCTCGATAGCCAGAGCACACCAGCCTACCACACAAAAAATTGCAAAAATAATTGATATAAATCACCTTTAAGTCACTCTAAGACCAAACGATGAGAAGGGCTATGGGGGATGGCAAGTACCTAAATTAAAAGTGGCTGAAGTGCTTATGGAATCAAAGGATAACCAAATGCTTAAGTTTTTAAGTAAACACATGGGGGGGGGGATTCCATTTCAGGAAATGAAATCAGGGCCAGTCCCACAACAATGCCACCATCTCACCTCTCCCACGGCCACGTTTTCCACGGTCTGAAGGCCTGTCTCCTTGACTGTTGTCCACTCCATTCTCTTCATCTCTACCTGTGGAGAGAAGACAGCTTAACAGAAAATTTAGAGACTCATACATAAGACAATATAGCCATCTGCTTAAATTGAATCCTTTGAAAAGGAAAGATAAGATTTTCAGAGTGGTACGGTCAAGATATCTCAGTCACCCCTCTTCTTCGCAGGCCTAGCCACAAGCAAGTTGCTTACTTGGAATTTGACAGTTAGAAAGGAAAATGTCTATTAAGAGGGAAACATATCAGACACTTATTTTTTGAAGAAGTGCAGCGCTTTGCAGCCTACACTATTAAATTAATTATAGTCTCACTTCTCTGAATAGGGAAGAAACGAACTGCCTCATACTTCACTTTCTTGTGAATGTGTTAGTTGGCAACAGTGGAAGAATAAGGGATAACCAAGAACACCAAATCTCCTGTCTGCCAGTGTCACATCCCTACACAAAAAGGAGAATTTAACTCTCCTCTGTATATAAATCACAGGATGATGGTGACAGAAGGCTAGGTGTTTGAAAAGCACTACAACTTCTATTTTGTGGGAAACTGCTGAGTAGATATTCTGAAAGATGGCTGGCTCCCTGAAGAAAAAAGATGACTTCCACTTAAAACACTGCTGAGTATTTTGTATTGCACAGTTTGTCCTAATAGCAGCAACAAAACCATTAACACATGCATAAAAAGGTGGGAAGAAAACACAAGATCTGGTAACCATCTGAAAATCTTTAGTATCAGTTTAGGAAAGAAACAAGCAGCATCTGGTTCTGGCAAAAATCTTGCCTCTCACTTTCATTTTTGATGTTACTCTATTCCACAGAGCTTCTCAATGCTTTCAATGGCACAATATTTTAATAAATTCCAATAATTAATTAGAAAAGTTGGCGAATGTTGTAAATATTTTTCCTGCTTCTAAGGGAAAAGGATTGTGTTTTTTTTCATCTCTCTCCATTCTCTGCTCATTTATCAGTGCTGTTGATGGCTCTTATAGGCAATACATGTAGCTTAGACATTGCTAATAAAACTTAGAAGAAAAAAGCTATGTGAATCCAATGGCAATTTAATGTGTTTGAGGACTTGTTAATGTTAGGTCAGAGGTTGGACTAGGTGATCCTGGAGGTCTCTTCCAACCTGGATGATACTGTGATACTACCTACTTTGGAAAATATTAGTCCTCTTTTGCACAAGGTCCTATTGCACCTGTATAAACTGTAGCTTTTTTTTTTTTTTTTTATAAATGTTTTAGTTCACAAAGCACTTTCTCCGTTGTAGTAACTCACCTGTGGCTGGCTTATGTCAGTAATACATGCTAGAGATTAATAATGATCCCAGTCTTTTCATTCCCCTTATGAGAAGATGAGAACATCTTCAGGTTCTCCCACTCATAAAAGGAGATGGAGTCAAAGCTAGATATTTTTTTTCATTAAAAGAAACAAAGTATATCAGCTGTGCAGTGAAATACCTGCTCTCAGTCTTACAAAGACTCAATTATAAAACTGAAATAAAAGAACAGTAAGCACGAGATCAATTAATCAAAAAAAAGGACAGAAACTTAAATTTAGTTCTCTGAAAAATACAAGCACAGACCATCCCAAAACTAAGTCATGTAGAGAAATCAAGCATACCTGTCATGTAAACAAGTTATAACCACTTAGGCACGGAACTATACCTCTGACATTTTTATTCCATTAAGCATTTGCTCTCAACCAGTTTCACCTGCAAGAAAAGTGCCTGAAGCTTTTAAAAATGAACCCCTGTACGTACACTCTCGGCAACGGTTGCCTCCTCTTCCCCTTCTGTTGGAACTTCCCCGTCCACGACTCACTTCTCTGTCCCCTCGTTTTTCTCTGTTTTCTTTGTTTTCTGAACTTTCTTTTCCAAGGTTTTTCTTCTTTCCCCCTACAGTCTCCCAAGAAGTCTATTTGGATAGAATAGAATTAGATATAAAAGTCAAAAAGAAAGAGGCTTCTCTGTACACTACTGCCTCTCACCCCTCCAGGTCATGGGAAAAAACAGGTATTTGTATAATATCACATCAGTAAATACCTACCAGAAACTACACTGACAGAAGTGGAAAACCAGGCTGTATTTTTTGGGAAAAGATAGGAAAGAAACAAGTTATAGAAGCTGAACTTTCTTATGAAGTGTGAGAACACCAAATATTTCCAGCTATATGTTAATTATATCAATTTCATATATAGATTTTAACCAGTCCAAAGAAGCCTAAATAAGACCGCAACACAGAAAAAAACAGAGCAACATTTTCCCTTTTAACTACCTCCATAAATCTAACAAGGGACCATGCACAGAGTGTGGTATAACTGCCTAAAGCAACTAGGAAAATAAAACTAACATTCACATTTTAAAGAAAATGTACAGCACTGAAGAGGCTTTCAGGTTAGGGTGTAGCTGCATTACCTGAGCGTTCCCTAGGCTTCCAACCTTAGATGCTATCGCACTGGGGGAACCTGGTGTGCTGACTCTAAGGAACAGTACGGAGCATAGAGTGGAGTGGAGACACCACGGCTAGGCTCTGTGACCAGGTGGGGACTCGATTGTTCTTGTGCACACCGAGACCGATAAGCCGCACTTTTTGCTACCCTGAGCCAATGACCTGTTATGTTTTGACAAATGCTGTACTCCAGTGAACTTTTGCTCATTATAATATCCTCATAATACTAAAACACACCTCCATCCCAAAAGCTACCTGCCTCCAAGGTGCGACCACCCCTCACTGAGCACATGCTCTGAATTTCTCGGAGCCTATACCTTTAACCAGAGACGGGAAAACTTTTCACCAATCTTAACTAAGATATGCTTGACTAGAGTCACTCAAGCTCCATCTAAAAGACAGAAAATAATATAAATTGGCCTAAGAGAGAGGGGATGTTGGGGGAAGATACCATCACGAGGGAATACACCATCCCGAGGACCTCCTGAATCCTGGGATCAGTCAACGGGCTGAGCCCCTCTTCCCCCCCCCCCCCCCTTGGGACACCTTTGGGTGAGATTTGAACACTTGGTTATCACAGAATCACAGAATTGTAGGGGTTGGAAGGGACCTCGAAAGATCATGGGGTCCAACCCCCCTGCCAAAGCAGGTTCCTTAGAGCAGGCTGCCCAGGTAGGCATCCAGACGGGCCTTGAATATCTCCAGAGAAGGAGACTCCACAACCTCCCTGGGCAGCCTGTTTCAGTGCTCCGTCACCCTCACCGTGAAGAAGTTCTTTCTCATGTTGGTGCGGAACTTCCTGTGCTCCATCTTGTGGCCATTGCCCCTTGTCCTGTCCCCACAAACCACTGAAAAGAGGTTGGCCAAATCCCTCTGTCTCCCACACCTCAGGTATTTATACACATTGATGAGATCCCCTCTCAGTCTTCTTTTCTCCAGGCTGAACAGACCCAGGTCTCTCAGCCTTTCCTCATAGGGAAGATGCTCCAGGCCCCGTATCATCTTTCTGGCCCTCCGCTGGACTCTTTCCAGGAGATCCCTGTCTTTTTTGTACCGGGGAGCCCAGAACTGGACACAGTACTCCAGGTGAGGCCTGACCAGGGCAGAGTAGAGGGGGAGGATCACCTCCCTTGACCTGCTGGCCGAGCTCCTTTTAACGCACGCCAGGATCCCATTGGCCCTCTTGGCCACCAGGGCACAATGCTGGCTCATGGCCAACCTGTCGTCCACCAGGACCCCCAGGTCCTTCTCCTCAGAGCTCCTCTCCAGCAGGTCATCCCCCAGCCTGTACTGATACGTCCGGTCGTTCCTTCCCAGGTGCAGGACTCTACACTTGCTCTTGTTAAACCTCATTTGGTTTCTTCCTGCCCAGCTCTCCAGCCCGCCCAGGTCTCGCTGAATGGCAGCACAGCCTTCTGGCGTGTCAGCCACTCCTCCCAGCTTTGTGTCATCGGCGTACTTGCTGAGGGCAGACACTATTCCCTCATCAAGGTCATCGATGAAGATGTTGAACAAGAGCGGACCCAGCACCGACCCCTGGGGAACGCCGCTAGTCACAGGTTTCCAGCCGGACTCTGCACCGCCATTCACCACCCTCTGAGCTCGGCCAGTCAGCCAGTTCTCAACCCACCTTACTGTCCACTCCTCTATCCCACACTTTCTCAGCTTTGCTAGCAGGATGTCATGGGAGACAGTATGAAAAGCCTTGCTAAAGTCAAGGTAGATGACAACCATTGCTCACTGTTATACTGTTTGTCTCCGCGGAAACTTAGAAGTCTCTATAGAGTCTTTATGCCTTTTAACGCGTTAATTTCCAGGCTGCACACCTGTGTATTTTATGCATGCTAACTTGCTTTTGCAGACAGTAACTATCGCCGGCAATCCAAAGAACCTGTGTCCCTGTTGCTGTAATAAATTGCACTTAACTGCATTGTTCCTAGCCGTGATAGTTCTCATTGAACGCGACTAGAGTAAGGGCGGTTATACGTTATTGGTGAATCCGTGACCATGGTAGTTCAGTGCTAAGTGCGGTTATACGTTGTTGGTGAATCTGTGATTTTGATTGTAATAGTTCAGTATCCTGAATCTGACCGGACCCACAACGGTTAATCAGCTACACCCCTTGATGCGACACAGAGCTATCTTTTCTCACAAGGAAATGAAAAAAAATAATCTTCCAACCATCATTGAACAAGCGACTGATGAGAAGTAGTACATGGTCTAAGGAAAAAAATTACCCAGACATACTAGAGCTCAAGCACCAAAAGACAGAATGGCAGACTAAGAACGTGAGAAAACTGGGGCCATAAGACAAAATATCCACTAACAGCTCATCGCATAGAGCAAAATTCAAGAAACATTATGTCAAACAAGACAAAGGACTGTGGGAAACGAAGTTGTGTTTTTGCAATAGAAGGTGTTTTTGCAGTGGAAAATTCCACTAACCTTGCATATTCAAAAGTGATTGTGCAGCATAGCAGGGGGGAGTATGTTAAGCAGGTAAGGGGAAGGTCCCGCTGTCCTAAAACAATAAGGATAGCTAAGAAAAAAAGGATGAGCAGTATGAAATCAGTAAAAACAAAATTCACAGGCCCTCTAGTCATGAGAGAAGGAAAAAAAAGGAAAAGGGGAAATTAACGGTTGGTCAAATCAAATTGTACATATATGGTATAGAAGTGCGTTGAGTAGGTTGTGAACCTGTAGTACTCAGCCAATGAGGAAACAGGAGAGAAATCAGGTGTCAGGTAACATGGAATAAAAGGATATGATAAACTTTTACTGTGTGCTCCTGCTTGCAGGATGCCCGCCCTTGCAATCGCAAATAAAATAACTTCACAGAAGATCCTGTCTGAAGAAAATTATCTGAGATTTTTCTCACAATTTGGGGGCTTGTCCGGGATCTTGTCGCCTACCGAAGAGTTCTTGCCACCACAGACAGGAAGGTGCACCCTCTGATTTCAGCGGTCCCATTGGGGGTGGTGGGTACGGCCAGCAAAGGACTGAGACTGTTAATCTGAAGACAGGCTCTGCGAAGCACTGGGGAGAAGGGAGGCCACCACAGACACACGGATTACTGCTGATAACCTGGACCGGGAAGCCGTGCATGGACCGAGGTAAAGGAAAATTTACCATATATCGCCTTGGGTTGAGTTCGGGGAGACTTGTGTAGATTGTGAATGAGATGCACTTATAGTGCGAAGCAAGTGTGGAGTTCCAATCTGCGGTTCTGTAGTCCCACAAGGGGTGTGGCCGGAGACGGACGAAGCAAAAGAGAGACGAGTGAAAGAGAGTCTCGGGGGTTTGGGCCCTTAGGTGTACGGTACCCCGAGCACGGTGCAGTGAGGTGCTCGGCAGTACACCCCACCTCTGTCCTAATCCTAGGTGAAGGCGTGTGGTACCCTGTGGGTGGTCAAGTCCACAGCAGCACGTCAGGAAGGGATGGGGATTAAGGGTTCCAAGAGTCAGCAGGGTGGGGGTGGAGACCCTGGGACTGTGCCTAAAGATAGTCCTTTGGGGAGAATGATAAGGATTTGGACAAACAACCCAAAAACTAGGGAAAAAGATTTAAAAAAAATGGATATTGTGTAATTGCCTGGCCTAAAAAGCCAATAAAAAGAACTTCAGTATTTTGGCCAAAATATGGGTCTGATGAAAATTCAAGGCTTTGAATTGTAAATATGTAAACGATAAGACTCCTTTTTCAGAGGAGGAATCAAGTTATGCTCCCTATAATCCTAATATTGCACCGGAGGCAGCAGCAGCTGCTCCAGGAGGAGAGACAGGGACTGCAATTGATGCTGTCCCTGGAGAAGGAACACAGTCTAGGCTCTGGTAAAAATTAGAACAATGTAGAAGAGAGACTGAGTTTTGCCTTCCCTGATACTAATAGTACTAACACTGTGTATCCTCTTAGGTGAACTCCCCCCACTCCTTACCAGCAGAGAGGTTAGGAGCTTTAGCTTAAACTTAAGGTTTTTTGTTGTTTTTTTTTTTTTAAGAAACAAAGTCTTTAATTGAGGAGCCTATAGAACTAGCAGAACAGTCAAATCTGTTTCTAAGGCCTAATGTATATTCCAGGGGGATGGGGAATGTCAATCTTGAGAATGTTATTCACTGGAGAAGAATCTTTAGGAGGGGAACGGCGGGCAAGCAAAACTACCTGTGTTGCAGCCTAAATCCAAGCAGGGACAGGCTTTGAGAAGATGTTTTAAGTGTGGCCAGGCCGGCCACTTCAAATAGGAATATCCGGAGCGGAAGAAGGAGGAGAGATGGCTGTTATAAATTCAGAATAGGGGAGTCAGGGCTTCTCAGAAAGCTAGTTCCCTGATAAATGAAACAGTGTACCTCAAGGGCTCCTCAAGTGTACCTCAATGGGGATCACTCTACAATTATCGTTACAAGCAAAACAGACTTAGCATAGGAAGATTAATGAAATTTATTACCTATTGCTGACGGGCTGGAGCAGTGAGAAACAGAGAAACAAGCTGGGGGCACCTTCCCCCATCCACTCTCTTCCACCTCTTCCCTGCTCTGGGTGGTGGTGGGGGGGGGGGGGGGGGGGGGGGGGCGGGAGTGGGGGCTGCTGTCAGTCTGTGGTGCTTCGTTTCCACTGCTCCTTCACGGTCACTCTCCCCCCTGTTTTGGTGTGGGGTGCCGACCTTCCTGGGCTGTTCCTGAATGGGCTGCAGCGTGGAGATGTGCTCTGCTGTGGTACACCGTAGGCTGTGGGGGTCTGCCTTCCCCACCAGGGGCCTCTCTGTGGGCCGCGGGGGGGCTTCGGCTCCGGCACCTGGAGCACCTCTGTACTGCACTCCCCCTCCTCTGCACTGACCTTGGTGTCTGCAGGGAGGTTTCTCACTCCTCACTCTCCCAGCTGCTGTTGTGCAGCAGTTTTTTTCCTTTTCTTGGATGTGCTCTCACAGAGCCACAAACTGCATTGCTCGGGGCTTGGCTCTGGGCCGTGGTGGGCCCCTTTGGGGCCGGCTGAAACTGGCCCTTATCTAACATGGGGCAGCTGCTGGAATCTTCTCACAGGGGCTACCACCGCAGCACTCTCTGCTACCAGAACCTTGCCATGTGAACCCAATACACTGGGGCAGCTAGGTCATTACTGGCCTGTAAAGTATCAGGGCTTAAATTAACTAATGAAACCCTAAATGTGATGGGGGGTAGAAGGGACTGGGATAACAGTGCCACTTCTTGGAGACACCAAGCTGAGACTAGGGGATAAAATGATCTCTGGGCAATTATTGTATGTACCCGAGGCAGGGACTAACTTGTTGGGAAGGGATTTGATGATGAAATTGGGCATTCAAATAGTAAATTGTTAAGCTGGAATAACAGTATTATTAACGAGGCATTCTCAGACCCTGAGAGCAAAGATATATTCACCTCTGACTGGAAAGACTCTGAAGTGGGGGCGGAAGCAACAATACAGATGGACAGTTTTACCTCAGGGGTTTACAGGGCCACCGATTTATTTGGGCAAGTTCTAGAACAGATTTTGGAGCAATTCCAACCTCCAGAGGAGGTGTTACTGTTACAATATGTGGATGATCGTTTATTGTCAGCACAGGAGAAAACAGTTGTGAAGGAAGCCACTAACAAGCTATTCGACTTTCTGGGAAAGCAGGGCTTGAAAGGACTGGAAAATAAATTAAAACTTGTAGAAAGAGAAGTCAAGTATTTAGGGCATCTAGTGTCTGAGGGGGGATGAAGAATAAATCCAGAGGGGATTCAGGGAATTGTTGAGCTACCCCTACCCAAAACTAAAAAGAAGTAAAAGTTTTAAGAGAGAGAGGTTTTTAAGGAATGAGGAGTCACAAAGTCCAAAGGAAAACAGATCTTCCCTGAGGGAAGAGAAATGCTGAATAAAGTGCTAATGAGGCAAATATTAACTGTTTTACATCAAGAGGGTCATTGGGGAATTCAAGCAACGTGTGATGCTGTGCTATGGAAATATGTATGTGTAGGAATACATATATACTCTGGCTGAACAAGTATGCAGGAGTTGTGTAGTATGTCAAAAGGTAAATAGGAAAATTATCTGCAGTCAGCCCAAAGGGGGGTGAGAACCAGGAATTCAACGCTTCCAAAGTGTACAGGTGGATTTTACAGAACTCCTTAGAGTAGGTAGATGTAAATACTTATTAGTCTTGGTCGATCATTTGTCAGGGTGGGTGGAAGCTTTCCCTTCAGTACCTGCTACTGCGAACATAGTAACTAAAGTAATTCTAGAACAAATAACTCCCAGGTATGGAATTGTTGAAAATATTGACTCTGATCAAGGAAATCACTTTGTCAGAAATATTGCAAGGGCTAATGTGGACTCTAGGAATTAAGTGGAAATTTCACACTCCTTGGCTTCCTTCCTCTTCTGGAAGGGTGGAGAGGATCAGACAGTAAGCAGCAATTGACTAAGTTCTGGAAACTCAGCTTCCCCAAACAAAGTGCTTACCTTTGGCACTTCTCCGAATTCAAACTGCACCAAGAAAAGATGTGGGAGTTTCACCATATGAAATATTATTTGGATTGCTGTACATGGACAAAGGGAATGGATTATCTCAGTTTGAGACAAAAGACGCATTTCTTAAGAACTATATACTGAGGCTGTTGTCCTCTTTGTCCTCTCTCAGGACCTGTGGATCATTAGCTCAAACCCCACCCTTGGAAGCCCTGATCTATCTATTCCGAGCAGGAGATTGTGTTTTGATGCAAACATGGAGAGAATCAAAGCTGCAACCTCAGTGGGACGGATTCTTCCAGGTGCTCCTGACTACTGAGATGACAGTAAGAACGGCTGAGAAAGGGTGGACTCATTCCTGGGTAAAAGCATCAGTTAATCTTGATACCAGAGAGACTGCATTAACAAAGACTTTTAAGGTTAAAACTGTTGAAATTATCTATTGTAAACCTTTAACTTCTCCTTAGAGGAATTCTTAATGAATTAATGAGTAAAAGGGATTGAATTACACAGAACTGGAGTGTTTCCAGGGAACACTCCCTGGAAGTGGGAGAAAGGGGGGTATTCAATCCCCACCAGAAGAATCCTTATTAGTTTGTGTACGAACACTGTACAAGGTACAAACAGATCTCAGCTTTAATATAAAAATCCAACCCCGAAATAAATTCAGGGATAATATGAGCTCCATATGAATATCTGTAGGAGTTGAAAACAAAATGACTAAAACACTTGCTAAGTATAGCACAGCAACTCATTATGCAATTACATGGTTAGTCTATTGAGCCATAGTTGCAAAGCAAAGAAGAAAGGTACTATTTGTAAACCATTAAGATGGGAGATGCTTTTAGTATCTCCACCTCTAGGAGCTTATAGTCTGGATAAGGTATTCCAGCAGGAAAATTGCATATGCAGATAAGGTGCTGTCAACTGTGGAGCACTAGATAAAGCCCATGGCTTCACAACAGGCAACTATATGAAAAAAAGGTTGACTATCAGTAATTTGGGTCCTGTGATCTCTTCTCAATTCACACAACAGCAGCTCAGAAACCCTCTCAAGGTAGCCAGTGACCAGCTAATCCCATCTGCCTAGAATTAAAAAACCTAACATTACCGAACAAGCAGGTAGCAAAGCAGTTTGCAAGTATAAACTCAGTGTTTTAGTGTCTTGTTTGAGAGATTAAGTACTAAAAGAATGGTTACTCATTTTTTGTAGTGGTATAGGTTAGAAAAAAGCTGAAGTCACTTTTCAATTTCATATCTGGTATTAAAGACTACACTGCCATAAGACAACTTAGATAAAGCACAGATGGTGCTGATTAGAAGTACAAAACTACTTGTTTGAGCAATGCTATGTTACTTGTTTAACTGAAAACTTGGTCTCCTCCAGTAACTATCACATGGCTTCACATGCCACAGCCTGTGTAACTGCATTGCACACTAAGACCCTCCAAGAGTTTCAGAGATACTTTAAAGGAAAATAAATAACTGCACTGACAACTTAAGAACCAAATCTAGATGGTTCAGAATACACTACATTGCTAATGGGTATGGTGCCAAGCGATCTTCAATTGTTTTAAGAAATCTCCAAAAACGGATGATTCTGCAAATCTTCAATAAAAGACTGTAGTAAAGCTTTATACAACCTAAGTATCAGTAAAAAGAACTATGAAAGCATCAGACCCATGCTTTACCGTAAGTAAGATTTTCAGACAACCACAAGGATTTCAGGATTTGTGAAGTTGTTTATTACTATTCATACATGGAAAAAATCAATATACTTTGGAAGAACACTGAGAAGCTGGGTATAGCACTATCTCTGGGCATGGGTATGCATCATAGACCAAAGCTGCCTGCCTTTTTAAAATACAATTACAGCTGAGGATGCGAAATTACAGTTGCGGACTTGACCCTTGAAAATATGTACCTTCTTGCTGCCCTGATCTTGGAGTGCAGGGAGGAAAGGAATCTGAAGTGTTCCCCCTTTAATCTACCTTCCAAAGTTTTAGAAACTAAAATATGTGTTGTGGTTTAACCCGGCTGGCAGCTAAACACCACACAGCCGTTCGCTCACCCTCCCCCCTCCCTCTCTGGGATGGGGGAGAGAAACGGGAAAGTGAAGCCTGTGAGTTGAGATAAAGACAGTTTATTAAGACAGGAATATAATAATAACAATAATAATAATAATAGTGATAATGATAATAGTATTAATAATAATAATGTGTAAGAAAACAAGTGATGCACAATGCAATTGCTCACCACCCGCTGACCGATGCCCAGCCTATCCCCGAGCAGCCGGCCCCCCACCCCGGCCAGCCACCCCTATATATTGTTTAGCATGACGTCAGATGGTATGGAATACCCCTTTGGCCAGTTTGGGTCAGCTGTCCTGGGTCTGTCCCCTCCCAGCTCCTGCTGCACCCCCAGCCTGCTCGCTGGCAGGACAGAGCGAGAAGCCGAAAAGTCCTTGGCCTGGTGTAAACACTGCTCTGCAACAATTAAAACATCAGCATGTTATCAGCGCTCTTCTCATCCTAATCCAAAACATAGCACCCTACCAGCTACTAGGAGGGAAAATTAACTCTGTCCTAACTGGAACCAGGACAGATATCCACCCCTTATTTCATACCATTTATGTCATGCTCAGGTTACACGCTTTCCAATACCTTGTAATTAATCACCATTTTCATCTATGATATATAGCAATCATGGTAGTGATGACATACAGTATTATATAATAATTAACATAATACAATTCAACTCATGGGCTGTTCTCACCCAGTATCAAATCCCCTTGAGGTACACACCTTGAGGTCCCCATTCTTTTGCATCACCCACCAAGTGCATCCAGGTCCCTGAGCAAAAGCAATCCCACGAATGGGTTTGCCTTTTCCTGAGGCAGGAGTAGCCCAGACTGTTTTACCCAGCATGTTTCTTACGTGCACTACAGGAACTTTATCCCCTTCTACAGTGCGTAAGAGTTTTGTTTGGGCAGGTCCAGCTCGGTTGGCAGATCCCCTAGTATTGACTAACCAGGTGGCCTTTGCCAAATGTGTATCCCAATTTTTGAATGTCCCAGCACCCATTGCTTTCAGTGTAGTCTTCAACAGTCCATTGTATCGCTCAACTTTCCCGGAGGCTGGTGCATGATAGGGGATGTGATACACCCACTCAATGCCATGTTCTTTGGCCCAAGTGTCTATAAGGTTGTTTCGGAAATGAGTCCCGTTGTCTGACTCAATTCTCTCTGGGGTGCCATGTCGCCATAGGACTTGCTTTTCAAGGCCCAGGATAGTGTTCCGGGCGGTGGCATGGGGCACAGGATATGTTTCCAGCCATCCGGTGGTTGCTTCCACCATTGTAAGTACGTGGCGCTTGCCGTTGCGGGTTTGAGGGAGTGTGATGTAAGCAATCTGCCAGGCCTCTCCATATTTATATTTCAGCCATCGTCCTCCATACCAAAGAGGTTTTGACCGTTTGGCTTGCTTGATTGCAGCACATGTTTCACAATCATGAATAACCTGTGCTATAGTGTCCATGGTCAGGTCCACCCCTCGATCACGAGCCCATCTGTATGTTGCATCTCTACCTTGATGGCCTGAGGTGTCATGGGCCCATCGGGCTATAAATAATTCACCTTTATGTTGCCAGTCCAGGTCCACCTGAGCCACTTCAATCTTAGCAGCCTGATCCACCTGCTGGTTGTTTTGATGTTCTTCAGTAGCCCGATTCTTGGGCATGCGAGCATCTACATGGCGTACCTTTACAACCAGGTTCTCTACCCGGGCAGCAATATCTTGCCACAATGCCGCAGCCCAGATGGGCTTGCCCCTGCGCTGCCAGTTGTTCTGCTTCCATTGCTGTAACCACCCCCACAGGGCATTTGCTACCATCCATGAATCAGTATAGAGATAGAGAACTGGCCACTTTTCTCGTTCAGTAATATCTAAAGCCAGCTGAATGGCTTTCACTTCTGCAAACTGACTCGATTCACCTTCTCCCTCAGCAGCTTCTGCAACTCGTCGTGTAGGACTCCATACAGCAGCTTTCCATCTCCGATGCTTTCCCACAATACGACAGGACCCGTCAGTGAACAAGGCATATTTCTTCTCATTTTCCGGTAGCTTGTTGTACAGGGGGGCTTCTTCAGCACGAACCACCTCCTCCTCTGATGATATCCCAAAGTATTTGCCTTCTGGCCAGTCCATAATCACCTCCAAGATTCCTGGGCGACTGGGGTTTCCTATTCGAGCCCGCTGAGTAATCAGTGCAACCCACTTGCTCCATGTAGCATCAGTTGCATGATGTGTAGAGGGGACCCTTCCTTTGAACATCCAGCCTAGTACCGGCAGTCGGGGTGCCAGGAGGAGCTGCGCTTCAGTACCGACCACTTCCGAAGCAGATCGAACTCCTTCATATGCTGCCAATATCTCCTTTTCGGTTGGAGTATAGCGGGCTTCAGATCCTCTGTATCCCCGACTCCAAAACCCCAGGGGTCGACCTCGAGTTTCCCCAGGTTCTTTCTGCCAGAGGCTCCAGGTGGGACCATTCTCCCCGGCTGCGGTGTAGAGCACATTCTTTACATCTGGTCCTGTTCGGACTGGCCCGAGGGCTACTGCATGAACTATTTCCTGCTTAATTTGTTCAAAGGCTTGTCGTTGCTCAGGGCCCCATTCAAAAGCATTCTTCTTACGGGTTACTTGGTAGAGCGGGTTTACAATCAGACTGTAATTTGGAATGTGCATTCTCCAAAACCCCACGACACCTAGGAAAGTTTGTGTTTCTTTTTTGCTAGTTGGTGGAGACATAGCTGTTATTTTGTTGATCACATCCATTGGGATTTGACGACGTCCATCTTGCCATTTTATTCCTAAAAACTGGATCTCTCGTGCAGGTCCTTTAACTTTATTCTGTTTTATGGCAAAACCGGCCTTCAGAAGGATTTGGACTATTTTCTTCCCTTTCTCGAAAACTTCCTCTGCAGTGTCACCCCACACAATGATGTCATCGATGTACTGCAGGTGTTCAGGAGCTTCCCCCTGCTCCAGCGCAGACTGGATCAGTCCATGGCAAATGGTAGGGCTGTGTTTCCACCCCTGGGGCAGCCGATTCCAGGTGCATTGGACACCCCTCCAAGTGAAAGCCAACTGTGGCCTGCACTGTGCTGCTAGAGGGATGGAGAAAAATGCATTAGCGATATCAATTGTGGCGTACCACTTGGCTGCCTTTGATTCCAGTTCATACTGGAGTTCTAGCATGTCCGGCACTGCAGCACTCAGTGGTGGCGTGACTTCGTTCAGGCCACGATAGTCCACTGTTAGTCTCCACTCACCATTAGACTTTCGCACTGGCCGTATAGGACTATTAAAAGGTGAATGAGTCTTGCTGATCACTCCTTGGCTCTCCAGTTGACGAATTACCTTATGGATGGGACTCAGGGAGTCTCGGTTGGTGCGATATTGCCGCCGGTGCACAGTTGTGGTAGCGATCGGCACTTGCTGTTCTTCAACCCTCAGCAACCCCACAACAGAAGGGTCCTCTGAGAGACCGGGCAAGGTAGACAACTGTTTAATGTCCTCTGTCTCCAAGGCAGCTATGCCAAAAGCCCAGCGGAACCCTTTTGGGTCCTTGAAATATCCTCTTCTAAGATAGTCTATGCCAAGGATGCACGGAGCATCCGGGCCAGTCACAATACGGTGCTTTTGCCACTCATTACCGGTTAGACTCACTTCAGCCTCCAATACAGTTAACTGCTGGGATCCCCCCGTCACACCATAAATACAGATGGGCTCTGGCCCTTTATAGCTTGATGGCATTAGAGTACATTGTGCACCGGTGTCTACCAAAGCCTTATACTTCTGTGCGTCTGACGTGCCAGGCCATCGAATCCACACAGTCCAATAAACTCGATTGTCCCTTTCCTCCCCCTGGCTGGAGGCAGGGCCCCTCTAGTCCTGGTCAGAATCTTCGTTTCTGTGTTTAAAGGACTGCCTGCTGGAAGTTGGATCAGCAAAATTTTCAGAGAACCCCTTTTTCCCGATTGTTTTCTTTTGCAACTCACGTACCCGTGCCTCTAGGGTCGCAGTAGATTTTCCATCCCATTTTCTCATGTCCTCTCCATGGTCACGTAGGTAAAACCACAGGGTGGCGCGGTGTGTGTGCCCACCATATTGTCTTCCTTGCATAGATGAACGTTTACCCCTAATAGCTGAGACACTGGTTTGTACAGGTGGGGAGGAAAATAATCTCTCTTCAAGTTGGTGGATCTTTTCAGAAAGTTTCTCCAAAGCATTCTCTTTTAGCTGGTGGACACTGGTTCGTTCAGGTGAAGGGGAAGATAATCTTTCTTCAAGTTGGTGGATCTTTTCAGAAAGTTTCTCCACAGCCGAGACACAGGCCTGTAGGGAAGAGGAGAGATTTCCTTCGTACTGCCGGAGTATTTTAGTCACTTCATTCACTGGGGGATTCTCCTCCGCTTTCCAGGCTAGTATTGCCAATGAGCTGGCATATGATGATGGTGCACTCCGTACAAACTTCCGCCACATGGGTCGTGTACACCGGACTTCATCTGGATCTGCGGATGTTTGTGCGTCGTCTAGGTCCTTATAAATTACTTCCCGTACGGCCAATTCCCTCAGGTACTGGATTCCCTTCTCCATGGTGGTCCATTTGCCTGGTAGACATACAAGTTCTTCCTTGAAGGGGTACCTTTCCTGCACAGCTGACAGGAGACGCCTCCAGAGGCTGCGAGATCGTGCTCCATCTCCAATTGCTTTGTCAATGCGTGCGTCCCTAGCAAGGGATCCCAGCCGCCTGGCTTCCCTGCCCTCTAATTCCACATAATTGGCTCCCGTGTCCCAGCACCGGAGCAGCCAGGTGACAAGCTGCTCACCTATATAGCGACCAAAATCTTTTCGCACATCTCGTAGCTCACGCTGGTATGGAGTCCGGGTAGTTACTGTTGATTTTTCGACATCCCCATCCTCATCTTCAGTCTCCTGCACCTTTGATGGCCCAGCCTCGTCTTCACTATGCCCAGACTTAGCAGAAGACTGTCTGCGTTCTAAACGACCTGAGCCTCTATACCATTTTTTCACCTTGTCTACAGGGGCAACTTGCACTTCTACAGCTCGTTTCTCTAACCCAGACACAGGGTCTGCCACAGGGGTTGGAATACCCTCTGCGGGGTCAACTTGCACTGCTACAGCTCGTTTCTCTGACCCAGCCACAGGAGTGGGAGCAGCTGCAGGAGCTGGAGCTGCTGCAGGAGCTGGAGTGGCTGCAGGAGCTGGAGCTGGAGCTAGGTTGCTAGTAGCATCAATTGCAGCTCGATAGGCATAGGCCAGAGCCCAGCACGCTACAGTGATTTGTGTCACTTTGGAACTGCCAGAGTCATGACACCTTTTTTTCAAGCATTCTGCCAGCTTTTTAGGATTTTGCAGTTGTTCAGGGGTGAATGTCCAAAACACTGGAGGTGACCACTGCTCTAGAAACCTGCCCATATCCTCCCACACTCCCTGCCACTCGCAACTATCCCGCCTCAAGACAGATCTCCGGATGAGATTCCTAAGTAGTTGTTTAACCCTCAACAAAATCTGAAGCGCATTCAGGAGACATAACAACAAGAGCAGGCTGGTCTGAGTATCCCAAGGATATTCAACATCTCGGAGAACCACCGTAACTAGCTCGGGGGATAAGAGGGTGGTGGTGAAGGAGAAAGGGAGAGTGAACAGGTAGGGAAACATGTCTTCCCCTGTCCCCTTCACAGATTGGCTCCCTAACGAAAACAGGCAATAGGTGTAATTGCTAATAGTTTCCGAGATATGGGTTCCAAAGTATAGAGTCGACGTCAGTGCTGAGTACAAATACCAGGTTAAAGTCGTGACCAGATATTTCATCATTTCATAAGCCATTGTTACACCGCACAGTACCATAACAATCTTAAACCAGGGCCCGGAAAGGATGAACAGTGCAACAGGGAGCACATACAGAAAGTAACGCACCATAAAACTCAATTTGGAATACAGGTACAGCAGACTGGAGATTAAGGCAATCAACATCGTGACTAGCAACTATTAAGCAGGTCCAATACTTATACCAATTTTGGTTTAACACACTCTGGTCAAATCTGTCGATATCTCAACCCTTCGAGCCCCACGTTGGGCGCCAAAAGGACTGCTGTGGTTTAACCCGGCTGGCAGCTAAACACCACACAGCCGTTCGCTCACCCTCCCCCCTCCCTCTCTGGGATGGGGGAGAGAAACGGGAAAGTGAAGCCGGTGAGTTGAGATAAAGACAGTTTATTAAGACAGGAATATAATAATAACAATAATAATAATAATAGTGATAATGATAATAGTATTAACAATAATAATGTGTAAGAAAACAAGTGATGCACAATGCAATTGCTCACCACCCGCTGACCGATGCCCAGCCTATCCCCGAGCAGCCGGCCCCCCACCCCGGCCAGCCACCCCTATATATTGTTTAGCATGACGTCAGATGGTATGGAATACCCCTTTGGCCAGTTTGGGTCAGCTGTCCTGGGTCTGTCCCCTCCCAGCTCCTGCTGCACCCCCAGCCTGCTCGCTGGCAGGACAGAGCGAGAAGCCGAAAAGTCCTTGGCCTGGTGTAAACACTGCTCTGCAACAATTAAAACATCAGCATGTTATCAGCGCTCTTCTCATCCTAATCCAAAACATAGCACCCTACCAGCTACTAGGAGGGAAAATTAACTCTGTCCTAACTGGAACCAGGACAATATGGTTGGGCATAAAATGGCTCTTACTCCTGTAGCAAGCTAAACAAACAGAAGTCTTCGGCAAAGAAGCATGCCCTTCTCTACTCTCCTCCAAAGCCAGACTGTCACAACAGTTGCAACTGAAAAATCTTCATAGAGAGAGTACAAAGCCTTAAGGATCACAGCCTTAAAAAAAAAAATCTGGCAGAGTACTAAAGAAATTATAAATAGACTCCATAGCTATCACTCCCTGCACTTCTAATTCCCCAAATTGGATAGATACATATTCTTCCAAATGATGTAAAAAAATAAAAATAAAAAAATACGTAGTGCATCAAAGCCAAGTGAAGCTAGAAACAGATTCAGGAATCTGCATTCAGAACAAGTATCACCTCTGCTTCCAACTTTATACCAAATACATGGTAAAGCTCTTTTGAAGGAAAATGGCCTCACAACAAACCCTTCAAGTTGGAGGTCCACACTTCCATAAGCAATATGTGCCTTCACACACTGATGTAGACCCTTCTAATTAATATTTTCCTCCTCCCTTGTTCAGCCCTTCATGTTCTCTGTATTTGAGTTGCATTTTCTATAGTGAGAACAATGGGTTCAGAGGGACTTGCCAACATAACAGAACATGGATGTGTTGCCTCATTGACAGATGAGTTCAGAAAGTTTCTTCCATGTCATGATCACTTATAACAGTCTGCTAAGGTAAGAAAGCTTTTGACATTCTTCTTCAACCAGAAAACTATTTTGAACTAGAAAATGACAAATACAAGTACAAGACAACACAAAAATGAATAGCACATTACCAAGATACATTTAATCAAGGTGAGATGCTCTCTTCTCCTACCAACTTACCCACACACTCAGCATTACACACTTTTATGCTTTAGATGATCTCAACTCTTACAAATAAAAATGGAATAAAAATAAAGTTCCCTTGGTTAGAATGATATGTGGCCTAGATTTAGGGCGTAGGGGGTTCGTTTCCTCATTAACACTAAGCAACAGAACACATCCTGATAAATCACAGGAAGTACTACTGAACATTTGACAGTAAAGTAAGCAAGTCCATGTTTCTTTCTCAATTTATGAGAGAGAATCTAGTTGACTGTCTCAGATAAGCTGTTAGAAGTCCCTCCAGCAAAAACTTCAACCACGATTTCCTGAAAACTCTTGGGATAAAAAACATGCTATGCAACTCTAACATTGTTCCTATATACACAGTTCAGTTTTCTCTTTCAGTTTCTCCATAAAGTAAGGCTAACGAGCAACAGTGAAAAAAGCAACTACTTTCTGTATTCTCTTCTGCCACTATTAGCTTTCAATGCATCTTTCAGATATGGAACACTCCTCCAACCTCAATACTTGCATACCTACAACAGTTATGTGACTTCAAGTATCTGCCTCCCTTTTTAGGTTTACAAAGATTTCCCTTTGTGACAAGCACAGTATCACCTCAGGTCTCATGATTGTGGCACTACAGAGTAACTACAAACAGGTCAGCAGAACACAGGACAGTGCCCCACTGAGCTCTGCTGCAGAGAAAGTAGTAGCACATATATAAAAGATGGAGAACTCTACAGGAGACCAGCAGAACACCCACAACATTTTCAAGTTTCAGCCTTTACGCACAAGATAGAGAAGCTGCCCTGGTCCCCATTTCCTCCAGAGGAATTTCAGTGGAGACATGGAAAATCAATTTCTTGAATATGACTTTCCCAATCATTTTCTCAAAGTAAATAGCTACAACAAGAAATAAGAGCGGTTTAATAGAGAGGTAAAACCTTACCGTGTCTGAACTTCCTTCCAGCAATATGTTGATAGCTCTGTTCACATCCCCATTACAGTCATGTAATGCCACTATGCACTCATCCTGGTTTTTCCCCGTCACTTCCATAAGCTGGCAGTAAAAGTCACACATTAAAATATCCAAAGTATCATCATAAAGTAAGAGTTAATACCACCACAGATTGTAAGCAAGTATGCAGCTACTGTGTCAGAGCAATCTAAAATCCTAAATAAAGGTATCTACATTTCACAGATCTGCTTAGGGTTCAGGTAAGAGGCAGGATGAAACACAAGTTTAAATAGTAATCAAGAAAGCACCCTCTTGCACTTTTTTCCTTGATGCTTGCAAGCAAATGCTGTCACCCCATAGATACCTGTGTATGAGGGTAAAGACACCAGAAATCAGGACAGCTCCATTATCTCCCCCCTTTATCTCACTGTGTGAGTACAGCCATAAACTGTGGTGGAAAACAAATCCACCTGGAAAAACATCCAGACTGAGAAAAAGGTTAACTTCTCCAGTCAGCTCGGCTCCTTCAATCCGTTGTAGCATAAGACCACACAAACAGGCTATGTGATGACTGCTTAAGGAGAGCTAGTACTGAGCTATGCTTTATGGGCCTGCAGTACACAACCTGAAGAGTGAGGAATGGATATTAACAACCTGTCATGGGGTATAAAGTACCTCCACACAGGAAAAAAAAACAAGCTAGAAATATATATGCACATGTGAAATATTGTACATTTCCTAAGCAGAATTTAACTCTTATCATTCTTCCAATCAGCAGAGCTAGAGGCACTATTGATCAAGGTCCCTTTACTTCAGGACATACAGGACTTCACTTCCAGTACGGCAACAAAACAAGTTTATAAACAAGAACAAAAAGCAGTTAACAGTGACTGAGAGGTTTTACAAAGGGAAGGAAATTGAGAAATCTGCCCCTCTGCTGCATCAACGCGTTCACAATAACTCTTCTCTCTGAGTACATTCCTACATTCTACATGAGTTGTGACACACTCAGTAAGATAAAAACACCAATACCCTGAGCAGACCAGGTAGCTGAATCCTCAGTACTGCTTGAATTAACAATCTCAGCTCTAACAGCATAATGGAAGCCTGAAAAAATATATATATATATATATATATATATATATCCAAAGCTCAGCATGGTAGAGGAAACGGTGTGAGATTTTGTTTTCACAGTGTAATTCTACCATTTTCATATACGGATTCGGGAGGTCAGATTAAAAAAAAAACAACTACACAACACACACCGCTTCAATTCACCTTTAAGCTTTGATTAGATTTTTACTTTTCCTGAAAAACGGCTGTTTTAGCAAACTCAGTTTACACAGGTGACAAATTTTTCCCCTGTGCATGGACATGCAGGCAAGCTGAATTCACTCTTTATTCTAAAGATCATTAGGACCATACTAGAGATAGAGTCTGCAAGAGACATCAGCACAGATGAATTTTGGCTGAACGGCTCATCTACAAAGGATAATGCACCAGTATGACTACACAGCCAGAGCTATATTACCACACAATGTCTTATAAACAGAATTTTAACAGTGTAATAAAAGCACCTTTTCCTAGTCAAACTTATGTAATTCCAAAAAATATTTCATCCAAATCAGAAACAGCCACTCTAACTCCAAAATGTAAGCCAGCCTAGAGACACCTTAGTGCGGGGCATAAGAAGTTTGTGCCATAAGAAACATACTTGTTTCACTTTATCTTCAAAATCTGCATCGTTCTTATCGTAGATCATCTGAGCGAGGCGAATCTGTTCTGCTGTTGCCTGAAAAAAATGCAAACATCCAATAAAGTTCACAGAAAGTAACAATATTCTTTTTACAAGTATCTCCTGGTGTCACTATCTTCTCCACCGTTTCTCAAAGAGAAACGACACAACAAGCACAGAGGTGCTACAGGGAAGGGATTAACACTTGCTCTTCTATATTCATTTTACATTAAAAAGAAGTTTACTGGAACAGAAACAATTTCAACACTTGGCTTTGATGCTTAAACCACAGTTACGGGCCATTACATAGATAACTATACAATAAAATTAAATTTACTATGGAAGCCTATGTTTTGATATTTTACTCCTACTTTTATTTAGCAACTATCACTCCAAAGTTAGTTTTATCATAAAAAACAGTAACAGTATTTTTCTAAATTAACCCCATCTGCAATGATGCCCACTCACATCACCTTCCGTAACTCTCCCAAGAACGTGACCATAGATTTATGAGCACCTAAAAGAGGACAGGATTGCACCTCAGGACTCTGCCTGTGAACAGCTGCACTAATACTCATCTCTGAAAATTAGTAAAGGATCTTGCTATTTATATTTGTGTAGTGGGTTTATGTGGCAAGGTTTTGGTAGCAGGGGGCCATAGGGGTGGCTTCTGTGAAAAGGATCTAGAAGCTGCCCCATGTTTGGTAAGGGCCCCACTGCTGACCAGAGCTGAGCCAATAAGCGATGGTGTTTGCGCCTCTATGAGAGCATATTTAAGAATGGGAAAATTAAAAAAAAAACCTGCTACACAGCAGCTGGGAGAGTGAGAGGAGTGAGGAACAGCCTTGCAGGTGCCAAAGTCAGTGAAGAAGGAGGGGGAGAGGTGCTCCAGGTGCCGGAGCAGAAGTCCCCTGCGGCCTGTGGTGAGGACCATGGTGAAGCAGGCTGTCCCCCTGCAGCCCATGGAGTACCACGGTGGAGCAGGGTTCCACGCTGCAGCCCGTGGAGAGGAGCCCATGCAGGAGCAGGTGACCTGGCAGGAGCTGCTGCCTGTGGGGGACCCAGGTTGGAGCAGTTTGCTCCTGAGGGATGGACCCCATGGTACGGACCCATATCTGGAGCAGTTCTTGAAGAGCTGCTGCCTGTGGGAAGCCCACGCCGGATCAGTTCAGAAAGGACTGCATCTCGTGGGAGGAATCCCACAGCACAGGGGATGAGAGTGACCAAGAAGGAGCAGGGAAGACAAAGTACTGTAGACTGACCACAACTCCCATTCCCCATGCCCAGGGGAAGGAGGTGGAAGAGTGCAGATGGGGGGAAGGAGTTTTTGGTTTCTTTCCTTTGTTCCTCACTGCTCTAGCCCTTTTCATCATATTTTCTCCCCCCTCCCCTTTGAGAAAAGGGAGGTGAGAGAGCAGCCATGGTGGAACACAGTTGCTGGAACACGGTTGCCCACCCAAGTAAAACCACCACAATTTGGTGCCTCTGTAACATTTCTGGACCACAAAGCTACACTTGCAGCTTCTCCAGAAGTTGTCAGACTAAAAAGGATGGATGCAGTAAAACGTAAGTCCTAATATATTATGGTTGCCCCACACAGAAAGCAACTCAATACCCACTAATGTCTCAGCAGATACAGCTACTCTTCATAGCATGGCATTTTTAGTCCACTTGAACTGGATTCCTATGAAAATGCCAGAGATAACTGTATGTTACATGATCCTGAACGTAATTTGATTTCTGCTCAAATAGAAAAGATGTCTGTCTCTTGCTGGAGAAGGCTGATATTGAAGAGCTAAGACCCAAAATGCGTGTTCATGTGCTGCAAAATATTTCTTCATTAAGAAAGGGACCACTTCATCCACTGAAATTCTTGAGTAAAAGGAGTCATCCCAGGCAGCTGACTGAACCTCACCTTCCAGAGTATCACTTCAGAAAATAATGACATGCTCTGAGCCTCAGGAGTTTGATTCAGCCCCACCCTGCTTTGCTGTTGGAGTTGACCACAAATACAAGCTCTGGAGAAGGTCGCCAAGTGCAAATGCTGAGAAGAGTCTAAAAATTATTCCACCATACACCATCAGCTGTTTATTTGCTGAGAAGTTACTGCAGCTGTCCCCCAGTTCCTTGAGGGAAGTAACATTTGTCACACAGAGAGGCAATGTTCCAAGACAATCAGCATTTGTAACATAGTTAAGCACACCTTGCTATTTCACATTTCCCCAAGTACCATGCTGACAGCTTCCTATGTCAGCTGGTAACACAGATGAGAGATTACCCTGGAGTTCCCAGCTCCAAGCCCTGTGCTACCCAGAGTACTACACCACCACAGCAGCCTCCCAGCCCTGCGCAAAGAAACCCTTGCTTGGTGTCCACTACAAGCTCAGATAACAAAGAGGAAACGTCCACCACATTCAGGACTCATGCCTTACTGCATCCTTTTGCAAAATCTCCTCAGGCCCACAGTAATTTTTGAACTCAAGACATTTCTTTTACAGATATCCAGAAAAATTCAGACAATATAATTTCTGTACAGACATGACCGCATAGTTGACCAGAAACAGGAAGCCATTAAGATTTATTAATGACTTTTTTGAAGTCCACATTAGACAGAAATGCATCAATTTTATAACAATGAGATGTCTGACAGTATCTTCAACTTTCCTGCGTAAGCAGAGAGCTTGGAAATTTGCTAATATCGATGCCAGTGGACTACACTCATACAAAACTGAAGACCCAAAGCAAAACCAAAGCTGTTTTTATTACACCAACACCAAACCATTGTCACAAGAAGTTGTCGCACCCCAGGAACTGGTTGTTCTTTGTTTTTTAAGGCACTATCATCATAATACTTTATTAACCTATAAAATAGTATAAAACATTACTCAACCTTACAAGACACATGATCTCTGCAGTGTTAGGGAAGGTTATTCTCAATTAACAACTTGGAACTCCCAGAAAAGAGAAATGTGCAAAACAAAAAACTAAGTGACAGTAATAGGCCCAGATCTGACAATAAAATGGTGTATTTATTATTCAGACACAATAGAAAATATCTGCAGTGTAATTTCTTACCCAAGGGAACTGAGAGAACTGGCGGAGGAATTGGCCAAGCTGCTTTCCATCATTTATCAGCAGCCCTGGCTATCAGGGGAGGTCCCAGTCGACTGGCGGCTAGCAAACGTGACGCCCATCTACAAGAAGGGCCGGAGGGTAGACCCGGGGAACTACAGGCCTGTTAGTTTGACCTCAGTGCCAGGGAAGCTCATGGAGCAGATTATCTTGAGTGTCAGCACGCGGCACTTGCAGGGCAGCCAGGCGATCAGGCCCAGTCAGCATGGGTTTATGAAAGGTACGTCCTGCTTGACGAACCTGATCTCCTTCTATGACCAAGTGACACGCTTAGTGGATGAGGGAAGGGCTGTGGATGTGGTCTACCTTGACTTAAGTAAGGCTTTTGACACCGTTTCCCACAGCATTCTCCTCAAGAAACTGGCTGCTCATGGCTTGGACTGGTGTACGCTTTGTTGGGTTAAAAACTGGCTGGGTAGCCGGGCCCAAAGAGTTGTGGTGAATGGAGTCAAATCCAGTTGGAGGCCGGTCACTGGTGGAGTCCCCCAGGGCTCAGTGCTGGGGCCGGTCCTCTTTAATATCTTTATCGATGATCTGGATGAGGGGATCGAGTGCACCCTCAGTAAGTTTGCAGACGACACCAAGTTAGGTGCGTGTGTCGATCTGCTCGAGGGTAGGAAGGCTCTGCAGGAGGATCTGGATAGGCTGGACCGATGGGCTGAGGCCAACTGTATGAAGTTCAACAAGGCCAAGTGCCGGGTCCTGCACCTGGGGCACAACAACCCCAAGCAGTGCTACAGGCTGGGAGATGAGTGGCTGGAAAGTTGCCTGGCAGAGAAGGACCTGGGAGTATTGGTTGATAGTCGGCTGAATATGAGCCAGCAGTGTGCTCAGGTGGCCAAGAAGGCCAACAGCATCCTGGCCTGTATAAGAAGCAGTGTGGCCAGCAGGTCTAGGGAAGTGATTGTGCCCCTGTACTCGGCTCTGGTGAGGCCGCACCTCGAGTACTGTGTTCAGTTTTGGGCCCCTCACTACAAGAAGGACATGGAGGTGCTCGAGAGAGTCCAGAGAAGGGCGACCAAGCTGGTGAGGGGTCTGGAGAACAAGGCTTAGGAGGAGCGGCTGAGGGAGATGGGGTTGTTCAGCCTGGAGAAGAGGAGGCTCAGGGGAGACCTCATCGCTCTCTATAGGTACCTTAAAGGAGGCTGTAGAGAGGTGGGGGTTGGTCTATTCTCCCACGTGCCTGGTGACAGGACGAGGGGGAATGGGCTAAAGTTGCAGCAGGGGAGGTTTAGGTTGGATGTTAGGAAGAACTTCTTTACTGAAAGGGTTGTTAGGCATTGGAATGGGCTGCCCAGGGAGGTGGTTGAGTCACCATCCCTGGAGGTCTTTAAAAGACATTTAGATGTAGCCCTTAGTGATATGGTTTAGTGGAGGGCTTGTTGGTGTTAGGTCAGAGGTTGGACTAGGTGATCTTGGAGGTCTCTTCCAACCTAGATCATTCTGTGATCCTTAAATAACTGAAATTATGATCACTGTGATATGACAATGAAATCTCCACTTGGGAAAGCAACATTCGTCTAGCTTCAGAAATCAGTGGTGATTAAACAGTACTACATATTTCTGTTGATCTCTAAAGCTTAACTAAGCAGGAAGGCACATCTGATCTCTAAAGAAAAGGAAGTATGGTGCTGTAAAACATAATTGCTGTATATTAGCCATCTTCTCCATTGAATTGACCAAATTAGTATTCATTATGCATGAAGTAGAAATAATAGATGAACAAAATGAACAAAGGGCTAAGACCAACTGTTTAAAACCACTGAATCACAGGTTGGAAAGGTTCTCCAGTAATACTGAGGGCAGGTCCCATCAGAGAAACAGCCTGGGGCCAGGCAGAGATCCCACCACCTCTCTAATCCTCTTTCCACTATTTGACCACCTTCACAGTAAACTGTTCATTTAACATATGGAATTTCCAGTGTTCCAACTTGTACTATTGCTCGTTGGGTCCCACGGACTTGTTCACCTTCAGGTTCCTCAGATAGCCTTGAGCCTGGTCTCCTGCTACGGTGGGGGAACTTCATTCTCCCAGTCCCTGCCTTGAGATTGTGTGGCTTGGGAGTTGTGGAAAGGGCAACTACCAGTGAAGATTGCAGCTAAAAGTTGAGTACCCCAACCTTCTCCATGTGAGTCATAGCCAGGACCTATCTCATCAGGGGTGGTACAGTCTCCTGTATCTTCCTTTATGTATCTGTAGAAACCCCTTCTTGTTTTTCTTCACATCCCTGGCCAAGTTTAGCTCTAGCTGTGCATTGGTTTTCCTAATCTGGTCCCTACACTCCTGGATGGTACCCCTGTAATCTTCCCAGGATGCATGTCCCTGCCTATGCATTTCTTTTTTGTGCTTTAGTTTGGTTAAGAGGTCACCCTGCTCACTACCCTCCTGCAACCTTACTTATTATTAAAAACAAAACCGAATTCAACTTCACCTACTGAAAGTCACTTTCTAAATCCACACATTAGTATGAATCACCAGTAAGCAAAACACTGCAATGCATAGAGATGAGGGCTTGAGCTCACATAATACTGTATAAAACAGGAAGGAAGCCTCTCCACATTGAAGATCAGCCTTGAAAACGATGAAAGACCATTTCCCAGGGGAGCACCTCTAGACTGATGCATTCTCTGCCAGCAGAGAACTGAGGCAATTCTTGGACTGAGTCCAGTTTTGGAGAAGTACTTGACAAGAGAATGAGTTGCCTGAAGCAGAAACATTTTGCACTCTCTGTAACCCAGATAAGCACACAACTTAACTACTCTGCTGCTGAAAAATCAAGACAATGAGCTAATCTCAGATACTCAAAAATACTTTTTAATCCACTGATGATCTTCACTTCGCTTTCTGTGGAGACACTGCAGGCAATTCTGTGACTTACAGATACACTGAATCATGCTGTAGAACACAGCACATATCTAATAAAGCTTTTCCAACCCACCCAAACACCTGTATCAACCTGAGATCTTCTAGCATCATGAGACTAGCACACAGAGGAAGAAAATCTGAGGACACCAAGGTCGCAGAACAAAAATCCTGACACAACCATAGGCATAGAATTCCTCACTGATGGGAAATATCACTGAAAAACAATGCTCGTTTAGAGAGACAAATACACAAGCAAATTAAGGCTGTGGTAGATTACTAAACAATTGAAGTGAGATTTCAAAGATACTCTTCCAAAGTAAGTCTTTAATTTTTCCATCTTTTCTTAGTTTTTACTGACTTGTGGAAGAAATGCATATCATTACATGCTTACTTTGAATTCAAAGATGATTATACAGTGGCACATACCTGTACTACTTGTTTCTGTTGTTGTATTGGCTGTGTGGTTGAAATTTGCATTTTGTCCCGAGTGCCCCGGGTACGTTCACTGCCCACCGAAGTCATCATATACAGTATATACAAAACAACGTATGTACAAAATAGAAAATCTGAAAGAAAAAAAAGCATGAGTTAAGGTATGGCTCTGATTGAATACCCAGATAACATATAAATGCAGTAGCTTCAGCTTTATTTGCCTTTACCAGAAACTCTGGTAAAGGCAAGATTCCTGAGAAAGCAGCTTAAAAATTCTATTATTAGATTTATCACACAGTCTTTAGAGTAAGAAGAGGGAATAGAGTGGATAAAAAAAACATTCTTATCAGCTGACAGTGGTCTGTCTAGATCTGTACTTGCAGACTACATCTCCCAGATTTTTCTGGGTCTTTAACGTAGACTTTATCTGCTACTCTGCTGGGATTCCAGCTCTGGCTATAGGACTCCTTCAATTTCTATGATCTCTCCTGTCCTGTTTTGATGCCTGGAATTTCACCACACTCGTACCCACTCAGAACACTAATGCAAACATCATATTCACAAACCAGACTGTTCGTCTCTTCCCCATCATTAAATCTTTCCTACACATATAAGGAGGTCACTGCCAACACCCACTCAACTCCTCATCCCTCATTTGTAAGAGAAATGCCAATCCTTGCCTTTAAATCCAGGCTCTGTAGACAGGGTTTGTGTTTTCTGTTCTCCCTCATACTAACAGAAACCATTTACCAAACTACCCATTACTCTGCTTTAAACATACTTTTGTTGCAGGTGTTCATAAAAGAAAAACCCAGCCTCCCTACACACACACCAGTGCTGTCTTGTCTGAGGCAGTCAGCTTTCATTTCAATTTATCCTCCGTCACTAAAAACACTTGGGGGAGTAAGAAATTGCTTTTTTTCCAATGTTTGTATGGCACCTAACATAAAACTACCTGATGAATATATGGCTTTTAGCAGCTCTGATAACTGAAAATAGATCTCAGAACAGTTATGGTCAACTGCCAAGTTTCTGTCCCCGTGACACTGGGAAGTACAACTGCAAATTTATGGAACCAAAGACAACCTGCAAGTGGTGCCACCCAGGCAGAAGACACACAAAGCTGCAAAGTCTTTTTACTGCAGCCCCAGCACACAACCTGGCAGGGCAAATTGCTCTGGCACAAGTTTGGTATTGCCGAGCTCAGGGCACGATAATGCTCAAATGAAAACTGAGCAAACCACTGTGATTACACAGACAAGGATGTGTTCAGTACCAAACTGGTCACTAGCCTTCAGAAGTGGTATGTATCCAAAACTTAAGTTGCAACAAGCTGCCACTGTTCAAACACTGATCCCCAGTGCTCAGGAACCTCACCTAGATATCAAAAAGACAATTAACCCTGTTATGATCTTCAGTTCAGAAATATATTTTTGTTGGCCAAAATTGAACACAATTCTGTGTCTTTTTTTAATGTGATAGTTAAACCATTCAACAGAACCTGAGGAAAAAGTTATTTCCATGACCTCTTACATATTTAAGAAAAGGCCTGCCTTTACCAGGAACCAACTGTAGTATGATCTGAACAGGAACACAGTGTTTCTCCAGCTTCATGAATACCTTCACCAAAGCCAAGCTGTTTCACAGTCCCTTCGGGTGGTCTAACTTGGGTGTCTGCAAAATGCCTGAACAAACAGGCCTTGGGAGCACCACATTTTGACAGCCAGACACGGTCGAAGAGTGGTAACTCAAACTCCTGACAAAGTGTTTGACAGAAAGCAAAATATTAAGTAGCTGTGGACACGCTCTGAACAAGTTCATTTATCTCAGGATCTCTGCTCACAGCTGTCCAGTGATTTTAAACGTGTTCACAGAATCGTCTAGGTTGGAAGAGACCTCCAAGACCACCTAGTCCAACCTCTGACCTAACACTAACAAGTCCTCCACTAAACCATATCACTAAGCTCTACATCTAAACGTCTCTTAAAGACCTCCAGGGATGGCGACTCAACCACCTCCCTGGGCAGCCCATTCCAATGCCTAACAACCCTTTCAGTAAAGAAGTTCTTCCTAATATCCAACCTAAACCTCCCCTGGCACAACTTCAGCCCATTCCCCCTCATCCTGTCACCAGGCACGTGGGAGAATAGACCAACCCCCATCTTGCTACAGCCTCCTTTAAGGTACACCACATCCACAGCCTTCCCCTCATCCACCAAGCGTGTCACTTTGTCATAGAAGGAGATCAGGTTCGTCAAGCAGGACCTGCCTTTCATAAACCCATGCTGACTGGGCCTGATCGCCTGCTTGCCCTGCAAGTGCCGCGTGATGGCACTCAAGATAATCTGCTCCATGAGCTTCCCTGGCACCGACCTTACAGACTGTCCTCTGAGTCAACAATCACTTTGTCTGCTTGGTAAGTGATGCTGACTGGACTTCCAATGCCTTCAGGATGACTTAATTTTATATACACTAAAAATGACCTTCAGTTTTGATGGTCAGTTTTGTTTTTAAAATCAGTCTGCTCATTACAGTTTGAGTCTAGTAAGAATGAGAATGAGACAACCCTCCTGAAGAGGATACGACAGCAAGCACTAACCTCTCTGAAAGCCAAGCTAGCATTTCCAAATAAGATTATGATCACACTATGTTTTGCTGAGAAGTTGTAACTCCACTGGATCTAAATTTGTTCATCATTTCTGAATTAAAGTCATGTTTGCATAGATTGTGGTACCTAGAACTTCTAACATATTTCAAACGCTAATTTCTCTGCTCTCACTAGACAGAGCTCCTCAAAATATTGAGATCCACGTTCTGGACATGACTGAGGCACATGCACACTAAAAAAACCGAGGTTTTTATTTGTTTGTGAAGCACATGTTTATGTGCAGCACACACTTTGATAGCCAGAAACGATGTGGATCCAGAACAGAACTTTTTTCCTCCTCCCTTCACACACTGTGCCATGGCTGTTTGAGCCATGTTTGTTTTTCCAGAGGAAAGAATACTTGAAGGAAAAACAAAGGCACAGAAATGTTTGAAACACTCCTGAAGGTGTGCAGCAAGGTCAGCCTGCCAAGAGGAACAGACAGTCTAAGAATATAATGGGATCTTTAAAGCAGATCCTAACCTTGCAGCCCATGGCAGCAGCACCAGGTCTGAAGATCCCATCAAGCCAACAAGGACATGCTATAACCCATTTCAGACAGAAAGCATCCATTTCAGATGCAAACCACCCTTAAAAGCAGAACCAACAGCTCGATACAAAGAGGGCAGGAGAAGCAAAGCTTCAAGACGCCCCCTTGGCAGCCGATCCCACCAGCAGCAGGGCAACATCATGCCACCAGCAACTGGAGTTTCAAGCACTGAGTGGGGTATTATTAGTTAACGAGATAGGGCTCAACACAAACATTGCCTTGCTCGCACAGCAGTTGTCATAGCAATGAGTAGGGTATTACAAACAGAGGAACTTCATTTTAACTGCTGATCAAACGAGGAAAGAAGATTTGAGACAAAGACAAATCTCAAACATCTGCTTAATAAAGATCAGGAAAATGTTCAGAGCAGCAGGTGTTTCTGCTTCCATGTCAAGGTCTGGCTCCGTTCAGAAGCCCCTCATCAGCAGTTAATGCTTGACCTTGTAAACACATCGCAACTCTAGTAAGCAGCCCAAATAGCTGTAACGTGCCTCTATTTCTTCAAAATAAACAAAACAGACCCCCCCAAGCACGAAAGGAGCAGAAAGCCTTGAAGACCTGACTTCCCAAAACTGTCACGTAAAGAAAGTAACCACACTTGCTTTCTTGACAGTTAAAAAAAATGCTTGTTTATATCAATGGAAAAAGGCTTACAATCTAGTGCCTCCAGAGGAAGACTGTCTTTACATAAAGAAAATCAAATAAGTTTACAGAAAAAAGTAACAGAATTGTTCACAGCTACGTTTAACTTCTCAAGCACTACAGAATTTAAAACTAAGCACTTCCACCTAAAGCCAATAAGTAGACTTAGAAATTAGAAGAAAGTCTTTTCAAAGAAAAATCATCCCAAATGTTGTCTGTACAGCAAGCCTATACAGATACAACAGCAGATATATTATTGCATAGTAAGTCACCATCAGACTGGTGATGGAATGACAACAGCTATTCTAGCACCCAAAAGGGGAAGCTAAATGTTGGTAACTCAACACCCAACTTTTCTAGGACAACCAAATCCTAGCCCCACACATCTCCACACAAGTGGCATTCAACAAGTTGCATTTTGGCTTTGGGTTTTTGAAAGAAAGGAAGAAGGCAAAGAATCAATGAATAACCACATTATCAGTGCAAAAAGCAGGTTTATGAAGCTATCATAATGCTTTCTTTAAACTTTTGTTCAAGTTTCCCTGGGCAAGAAACCTAGACTCCAGAAAAGTCAGAAAAAAACTCGAGATGCACAGAATACCAATCCCTCTGACAGTGCGGCAGGCCCCGCAAGGCACAGTAAGTCTGTTGCTGAGCATCCAGGGACAGGCCCAGCACTGCAATACCACCCAACTTTCGAGAACCCTTCTGAAATTAAATACTCACTTCCATCAGCTGAACAAAACATTTGCAGTTTCAATTCTTTTCCTAAGGCAGTCTTGAGAAAGTTATTTTCTTGATTCTGGACACAGATCTGTGATAAAGAACACTGCAGAAATCTGCGTGAACACCTTAGAAGCATGATTGCTTTTTTATGCTCTAATCACAAAGCTACTCAGTCAGGAATTTTGTGCAACGACAGGGCTGGAAAAAGGCTGCAGGACACTGCTTTATGATGGCATGACTACCATACATGTACAATGAGGCCAGATTTTATTGCCACAGCAGTAGTGTGACATGAGCATGAGGAAAAAGCGTGGGGATAAAACTGGCTGCTAAGCGTTGATTCAGTGCATTTCCCTCAAGTGCTATTGTCTGAAGAACTTCACTACTTTCAGTATGGCTTGAAAGGGGAAAGGAGTTTGCTAGAGTCAGATGTTCCTCAGGAAGAGTGCTGATTACTCAGGGTCTGTACTGCCCCAAGCCAACAACACCAAACCTGAGCTCGTGGATCCTGAGAGGATTCGTGTCTCATTTTACCTCCTCCTGTGGTAAATCA
The DNA here is from genome assembly GCF_964211835.1 of Anser anser. NCBI lineage: Eukaryota > Metazoa > Chordata > Aves > Anseriformes > Anatidae > Anser > Anser anser. The sequence continues at coordinate 12,517,899 of NC_139731.1, forward strand.
GAAGAATATTGATGGCCAGGAGTAGACCATCACTGGCAGACCACAGGAAACAGAAGTTATACTCTTTTACGTTTTACCACAAGATGAGGACTGTTGGGAGTGGCCAGCTGTCAGCCCAAGTACCACCAAAAGCCTAACAGATACAACTCCAGTTGTCATCTACCCTCATCTGTTCACAAAGCTTGGAGAACAGGCAGTTGCATACCAATACCCACCTTTCTTAAAAACCACAGAGTTGTTTGAAATTACTATTCTGCATCCTGCATCAGACTCAGTAAATTTATAATTAGCTAAGAGCACACCCCGATCTACAGAAGTCAATCGCTCATCACCAGATCAAAACAGAAAACTCATTTCAAGGCTTAGTGTTCCTAAGTGTTATGGAAAGGAAGACAGAAATATAGGAATAGGTGCTACAAATAAAAGAACAGACAGCACTTTTTTTGGAAGAGATAAGTGCTCAGTCCTCCAAAGACTGGAGATGTGCAAAGGCTACTCACATACCTGGGACTGCTCCAAAAAGACTCATGTGGTAGGGGCACTGAACAGGATATGTTTTTCACCAGCAGAGCAGGTTTCAGTCATGGAGTTAAGTAATACCATTAATATATTATTAAAAAGCTAATCTCATAATATTCATCTTTGCTATTATCCTAGCGTCTCTGCCTAACAGATGCTGTTTTACATTTTAGTATGTGCTGGTGATTATCCTAGCTTTAATAAAAATCTGCCAGCTGCATCCAACAAACATCAAGTGGACTTGTCTTCATCATTCCTTTATAAATATTCAAACTTCAGAAGCAACAAGCGCCCTTATTCATACAGAAACTTTTGAAGAAGAAATCGACATTACCCCAAATTCTCATGAATTAAAGAAAAACAAGACAATCATACTAAAAAAAAAATCAGAAAAAAACATGATCGACTTCTGTTCAGGACTTTATCTTTCATGCAACCAAGGTAATCTTCAGACTGCTAAAAAAACAGGTATCAGAACCTACCCAGCCTCATTGCTGTCAGAGGACAACACTCACTAGTGACCCTGAAGAGCCAAGAGGCACAGAGTGCCCTACAAGATTCAGATGACTTGACCCCATGTTTCAGGTATTGATTACCTCCAAAGTCACTGCTTTCATCTTCTGTTGCCATTCTGCTAGAAGAATGCCATTTAAGACAGCAACTGGCTGGGTTTCCACAAACAGAAAGAATCAAGTATTGTTCCCTGCCCTAATTATTTATATGGGATAACTATATTTATCCCATGCTTGTAAGGATTTGCAAGATGCATTAGTTATCAGCACTTACCATTGGCTGTAATGAAGCTTTAAGAAACGACCCAGAAAGACTTAATCGCATGTTATTTCCCATCTAAGTACCACTCTGAGGTCTATCTGCACCAGACAATCTTACTAGACCATAGCAAAGACAAGACCACAAAATGGGATAGCAGCAAGCTCACTTCTGAAATATGATTTTCTGCTGAGAAGTATTTTAAAGTAGGTCCTTCCCTAGTATTTTAGGACCTGAAGAAAAAAATTAAATTTCCTGTTATCTTTGATGGAAGAACATAATTTCTTGACCTTTACCATATGAACAGCTCTTATGTTAACCCTCTCTACAAACTAGAAGAAAAATCTATTCCCTTCACTGACCACACCACACATTCATCCTCTGCTCTCCTACTTTTAGCCTATGAAAATAGCAAAAAATAATGACTAAGTCAATACACAGCATACTCACTGTTCATTCCATCGCTACTACATTTGGCAGTGAAGAACCAACAGTATTTAAAATCTCTTTATGCCTGTTTCTCTGGGTTTGTCCCCCACAAAAGAAAAAAATGCAACAGGGAAGAAATAAAAAAAAGTAAACCCCCCTGATGTTTTCTCTAAGTTTCCTGAGTAATGGCCAGTAAAAGAGAACCGTATCTTCAACTTCACACAAAGAAGCTGCTCACAGAACAGAATTAAAGCCTACTCACCCCCTGCAATAAACACTCAGAGACTGAATTATACACTGCATTACTGGGAAGCCTGTAAAAATTAACTAGTACTTGACAAAATAAAAGCTTTATTGCAACTGAGGAAAAAATGAACTGACAGGTTTGTCAGGGTTGAAAATCAGACATTTTCACAACGAGAGCCCACCCCTCCCCTCTTCCTCCTTTTTCCACCTTTTATTGCTGAGTGTGACATCATATGGTATGGAATATCCCTTTGGTTGGTTTAGGTCAGCTGCCCTGGTGATGTTTCTTTTCTCACTTCTTTGCCCACCCCCTAGGAGGGTTAGAGAGAGTCCTGATGCTGTGCCAGCACTGCTCAGCAGCAGACACAGCACTGGTGTGATACCGGGGCTGTTCTAGCTACAAGTGCAGAGCACAGCACTGTATGGGCTGCTGCAGGGAAAGTTAACATCCCAGCCAGACCCAGTACACCTCTGCAGAGGGAACTCACATAGCCTTGCTGAAGTCACACACAAGCTGAGGACGGCTAAGCAGAGTTTGGGAAAAAAACTCATGACCAAAGTCAGTTTTACTACACAATTTCACCCAATTGGTTGTATATTAGTTCCACGTGTAGCAAAGGGAAAACCCAAAACAGTTGTTCCATTAGAACTCAAGTTTCACCTTGCATCTAACACCACACGACTGCAAACCCTCTCCAGAAATGGCACTCCTGCTTCCCTCCTCGTTAACCACATAATATTGCTACTTCCCTTCCATCAGACTAATGATTGTGCAGCTGCAAAGTGAGCTGACCCAAGAGAAAACTAAACCCTCTAAAAACAAAATAGTGGGGCAGTTGAATAAGCTTACCAAATGGAAAACTAAGATTGAGCAGTTGCATAGCCTCAGACAGGAAGGATAGGGAACAAGGTCACGGGAAAAGGGGGAACGTGCATCTCAGCAGCCAAACACCCTTACCATGTATGTAAAAAGCAACATTTCAGATTTTGTCTTCACGGGATCCTGAATAGCAACACTCAAACCTGATCTGGCCCTCCACACACAAAATCATTACAATGCCTTGTAGACTACTTAAATAAAAAAAATCACAGGAAGGGACTTTGTGAGCAGAGCAACCCTGAATATCTCACACAGTCACAGAATGATCTAGGTTGGAAGAGACCTCCAAGATCACCTAGTCCAACCTCTGACCTAACACTAACAAGTCCACCACTAAACCATATCACTAAGGGCTACATCAAAATGCCTCTTAAAGCCCTCCAGGGATGGTGACTCAACCACTTCCCTGGGCAGCCCATTCCAATGCCTAACAACCCTTTCAGTAAAGAAGTTCTTCCTAATATCCAACCTAAACCTCCCCTGGCACAACTTTAGCCCATTCCCCCTCGTCCTGTCACCAGGCACGTGGGAGAATAGACCAACCCCCACCTCGCTACAGCCTCCTTTAAGGTACCTGTAGAGAGCGATAAGGTCGCCCCTGAGCCTCCTCTTCTCCAGGCTGAACAAGCCCAGCTCCCTCAGCCGCTCCTCGTAAGCCTTGTTCTCCAGACCCCTCACCAGCTTGGTCGCCCTTCTCTGGACTCTCTCGAGCACCTCCATGTCCTTCTTGTAGTGAGGGGCCCAAAACTGAACACAGTACTCGAGGTGCGGCCTCACCAGAGCCGAGTACAGGGGCACAATCACTTCCCTAGACCTGCTGGCCACACTGCTTCTTATCCAAGCCAGGATGCTGTTGGCCTTCTTGGCCACCTGAGCACACTGCTGGCTCATATTCAGCCGACTATCCACCAATACTCCCAGGTCCTTCTCTGCCAGGCAGCTTTCCAGCCACTCATCTCCCAGCCTGTAGCGCTGCTTGGGGTTGTTGCGCCCCAGGTGCAGGACCCGGCACTTGGCCTTGTTGAACTTCATGCAGTTGACCTCAGCCCATCGGTCCAGCCTATCCAGATCCTCCTGCAGAGCCTTCCTACCCTCGAGCAGATCGACACACGCACCTAACTTGGTGTCGTCTGCAAACTTACTGAGGGTGCACTGGACACCCTCATCCAGATCATCGATAAAGATATTAAAGAGGACCGGCCCCAGCACTGAGCCCTGGGGGACTCCACTAGTGACTGGCCTCCAACTGGATTTGACTCCATTCACCACAACTCTTTGGGCCCGGCTACCCAGGCAGTTTCTAACCCAACAAAGCGTACGCCAGTCCAAGCCCCGAGCAGCCAGTTTCTTGAGGAGAATGCTGTGGGAAACGGTGTCAAAAGCCTTACTTAAGTCAAGGTAGACCACATCCGCAGCCTTCCCCTCATCCACTAAGCGCGTCACTTGGTCATAGAAGGAGATCAGGTTCGTCAAGCAGGACCTGCCCTTCATAAACCCATGCTGACTGGGCCTGATCGCCTGGTTGCCCTGCAAGTGCCGCGTGATGACACTCAAGATAATCTGCTCCATGAGCTTCCCTGGCACTGACGTCAAACTAACAGGCCTATAGTTCCCCGGGTCTACCCTCCGGCCCTTCTTGTAGATGGGCATCACGTTTGCTAGCCGCCAGTCGACTGGGACCTCCCCTGATAGCCAGGACTGCCGATAAATGATGGAAAGCAGCTTGGCCAGCTCCTCCGCCAGTTTGCTCAGTACCCTCGGGTGGATCCCATTGGGTTCCATCGACTTGCGTACATCCAAGTGCTGTAGCAGGTCGCCAACCATTTCCTCGTGGATAGTGAGGGCCAAATTCTGCTCCTCATCCCCTTCCACCAGCTCAGGGTACTGGGTATCCAGAGAACAACTGGTCTTGCCGCTAAAGACTGAGGCTAACAAGGCATTAAGCACCTCAGCCTTTTCCTCATCCCTTGTAACTAAGTTTCCCCCCGCATCCAGTAAAGGATGGAGATTCTCCTTAGTCCTCCTTTTTGTGTTGATGTATTTGTAAAAACATTGTTATCTTTAACAGCAGTAGCCAGACTGAGCTCCAGATGAGCTCTGGCCTTTCTAATTTTGTCCCTGCACAGCCTTACAACATCCTTATAGTCCTGAGTGTCCCACTCTCTTTTCCAAATGTGATAAACCCTCTTTTTCTTCCTAAGCTCGAGCCACAACTCTCTGTTCAGCCAGGCCGGTCTTCTTCCATGCTGGTTTGTCTTTGATCCTCACTTCATCTCCGTCCCCCTTCTTACCTAGTTTAAAGCCTTATATATATATATATATATATATCATAATCTTATACCATATACAGTCTTTGAATCATCCATGGGAAAACAGAGACATGTATCACCTTTCCTGAGGAGCAATCCTTCATGCCCAGCCTCCTGGATACCTATTAGCATTCACTCATTGTGAAGAAGGACCTTATAAAGCTCTAGAGGTGCTTTTATCAAACAGGAAAGGAAGGTATCATCAACCAACATCAGGACAGTTTGCCTACCACAGCATGCGTCCATCTAGAAGTGAGTCCTTTCCCCTAATCATACAAGTATCTTTCCGCACTCAGTGTCAAGCAGTAAATCTAGCAACTCAAACTATCCTAAAGTAATTTAACCAGCAATCTTTAATGATTCTGTACAGAGTTTTCAGTGCTTTTGCTGGTCATCTTAATATTTCCCCTTCACAGGCCAAACATGTAACATCCATCCCTCCTCTACCAACAGCCCTACTTTGGAAAGGCTCGCTTCCTCCACCAGCTCATTAACTCACTGCGGGCCCTGCACAGGGAGAAGGTGGCAAGCCAGACAGACATGCATCTGGCAAAACAGGGCCAGCTACCTTGGAAGGTCTTCACATGGCTCCTTCCACCAAAGGTGGCTTACTGCAGACTAATAATTTGTACAGCTTTCTCTGAGATGAGTTCAGGGGTCAGCTAGAAACCTGGATGAACTCAGGACACACACAGAAGTGAGGAGATATCTGTGGAGTATGAACCAAACAAGTTACGGATGTTCTCTTCAAAGACTACATGGAAAGGACATATGATCTCAGGTCATGCTCTGGTTAACCTATCAATACCGCAAGGAAAAAGATATCTAAGCAGCCAAAGCACTTCAGATAAGACTGGTGTCGACCACTAAAACTGCACCATGGTGTGTGTTCCTCTATTAACTGCAACAGACTTGTCTCAAAATCACTGTTCCCCACACCTCTAGTAACAATGTCAGGATGCTTTCAGAACAGTTTAACTGTGGTTTACATAAGTACATACAACACTAGTGTCCTGGTTCCAGTTAGGACAGAGCTAATTTTCCCTCCTAGTAGCTGGTAGGGTGCTATGTTTTGGATTAGGATGAGAAGAGCGCTGATAACATGCTGATGTTTTAATTGTTGCAGAGCAGTGTTTACACCAGGCCAAGGACTTTTCGGCTTCTCGCTCTGTCCTGCCAGCGGGCAGGCTGGGGGTGCAGCAGGAGCTGGGAGGGGACAGACCCAGGACAGCTGACCCAAACTGGCCAAAGGGGTATTCCATACCATCTGACGTCATGCTAAACAATATATAGGGGTGGCTGGCCGGGGTGGGGGGCCGGCTGCTCGGGGATAGGCTGGGCATCGGTCAGCGGGTGGTGAGCAATTGCATTGTGCATCACTTGTTTCGTACACATTATTATTGTTAATACTATTATCATTATCACTATTATTATTATTATTGTTATTATTATATTCCTGTCTTAATAAACTGTCTTTATCTCAACTCACCGGCTTCACTTTCCCGTTTCTCTCCCCCATCCCAGAGAGGGAGGGGGGAGGGTGAGCGAACGGCTGTGTGGTGTTTAGCTGCCAGCCGGGTTAAACCACAACTAGACATAAGCATGCATCAAGGACATGTCAGGCTTGCATCTGTCAGTCCCACCAACTGGAAGGCACAGGAGTTAAAACCAAGCTTTTGGTGGATCTCCTACCTATCAATAACTACCATTACCACCAGGTTAGCTATACCCACAAGATGACTGATCTATGCAACAGGAAAAAGTGTCAGCTATTAAATCACAACAACAAAAGAACAACTTACTAGAAAAGTTAATCATAGTTTCAACTGGTACCAGAACTAAAGAAGATGCTGAACTGCCACAGGGGTGGAAAGGACAAGCATTCAGGACTGTCAGCTTTGGCTACTGAACTAAAAAAGGCGTATTGCAGGAATTTGCTCTGGTATAACCACCCATAACTAAACAACCCCCCCAGATTAACCCCATTTTACACATTCAAACAGCCCCATAAGATTCAGGCTGAAAGCCAGGTGCTCCAAGAAGCAGAAATCAGCAGCTAACACGAGCTGGAAGCCAGGCCACTCTGCAGACCCCAGCATTTGTTCTGAGCAGGGTCCCATCACCACAGTGGCGCACAAGCGGTGCTGGGTGCAGGGCATGGTAAATCACAACCTCGCTGCCTTCCCCCCCAGCTCCCTCCCACATCACTGCACCGTACTTCTCCCGGAACGGCTTCCAAAGGAATTCTCTGAATAGAAACAGATACAAGCAGCAGGGCTAAAAACAGCCAAGTACAAGCTGAGACACTTATGACGTCCTCAAACTGGTGGAAACGTGCTCAACTGCCTCAAAGAAGGGCACCGAGTTGTTTCACGCTATGACAGACACTGAGGAACAAAGTAGGGAGTGCCACCATGAAGCAAGCTGGAAGGGGAGGGGGCAATTCTGACTTGCAGCACCATCATCAGATCACATTACAGCGCTTGAGACAAAAAGCAATGGTTAAACTACAAGCCACAAGTTAAATAAAAGCAAATGCACAAAGTAATCCGTAAGGCTGCTCCTCTGAAAAGGCGTTAAAACCTCCCAATAACACATTTAGAGCCTACTTTCAGAGTTTTGGTGGCAACACTGAATAGCTCAGATACCATTCCTATGTCTCTACCAAGCCCTACTTTTTGAACTAGATCCTCAGGGAAAAAACAGCAGGACTGATACTCGTGGAACACTCGCATTGACAAAAACAATATAAACCAGAAGTCTCACTGACAAAAAAATCCTTTAAATATAGCAGGATATTCCTGAATATCTTCCTGTAACTTCCCCAAGATCATATTTCACAGGGTTCATCTCAAGCAAGAGAAGAATCCACCAAAATAAAAGCTTTTTTTGACTGACATATACCATACATCACTCAAACAATAACACAATAAAAAGTTTTACCATCCGGAATAAAAAATTCCAGAAGGAAGAAACAATAGTTTTAAGGCAGCATTGAAAGTTTCCTTCCCTAACCATCTTAAGCTTTTACTGTGCATAAAAACTTGATGAAAACTCATGGCTGTTTGATCCAACTGGAAAAAAAACAACACCTTTGGGAGTCTTTTAGCTGTCTTTCAGCCCCACACTCACTGTTCCAGTCTCCCACTATTTTTTTTATTTATTTTACCTGGCTTGGCTGCCACTTTCTGCATGCAGCAGGAGGCTCTCACTCCCCTCACCAAACCTCCCCGAGTCACACCAGTTTATAATACAAGTGAAGAATCTGCACAGAATCTCTTATGTTTTTTGCAAGACATGTTTTTTCTTCCTTCCAGAACATCCTTCCTATCAATGGATCATTAAGAAATCTGTTTTTGCATTAATTTATTCACTTGTTTTCATAAAGCTTACTTTCTATTTCAAATGTGTCTTTTTGTATTTCGCAGGGTCATTTATCACTGCGCTGTACTAAACAGCCCCTGGTTCGGCAGAGGTATGCCAACTTCTCACTGTACAACACATTAAAACGCCCAAAGTGTGTTTTCTGGAACATCCTCAGAAGGCATTAGCCACCTGTCTATTTCACCAGCCATCTAAGAGACCAAGCACTGTGCTGCAGGATCAAGTCACTTTTGACAGAAGTGGGCTCTTCACATCTCGGTTTCTGAACCAGCTAGCTTATTTTTATTAATTGCAGCACCTTGCCCTTAGCACACGTGAGCCCTGAGATTGCATCTGGAATACACACACTGTTAATTGCAGCATACAACTCTAACAGCAGCATTAAAAATATTACAACTATCAGCTTTAGCAATTATACTGTACTTATAAAAACATTACTGAACAAATGTTTTGGCAGTGACAGCCTTTAAAACCATTTCAGCAGATGTGTTGTAAACACCAATTTTGCCCTAACAAAAAGCTGTACAGATGTGAATGGCAAGCAAGGGATGAGCAAGATAAAACATTACAAATTTTGAAAGTTGCATTACAAGCTTAAGTAACAGTTGTTTAATCACAATAATAATTTTCAGCCATTTACAGAATGTTATGTAGAAAACCTAGCACAGAGGACTGTTACTTGCTGTAAAAGCTATGATGACACTAAATAAATTAAGAAAGCAACAGTAGGCAAGTTTACAATACAGAACATTTTAAAGATGGTCCCAATTTAACACGAGGGCCGTTTTCATGTTCAATGAGCATGCTGCACAAAACATGGCTTTTTGAGAACTAGTGAGGACAAGCTGACACATGGGTACAAGGTGAACATAAGTCACAATCAAAAGCAAAAAAAAAAAAGCAACTCACCACTTCACATTCCTCCTCTGATAACAGCAAGAACCCTGAAAAGCCCACTCGTCTAAGAGGGCAACATTCACCCAAAGTTGCTATCAGCAGCAAGTGAACCACTAAAAAGCTGCTCACCATCACCACTTGGGCATCTACAGAGGTTTGGGGGTGTTCACAAGGACGGGGGCCTCAGACATGCAGGTACTGCCATTTTGGTCCCTCTGTTTTCCCTTGTCTAAAACCTGGACAACAATGCTTGCCAACCCTTCTGCTGTGCTCTAAAACTCCAGGGCAGAAGGTATTAGCATGCACAGAGTTTTGATGTGCCCAAAAAGAACCTTGAGTTTTTGAGATTTGTTGTCATGGAAGTTCCTGTGAGATCACAGCTACATCACAGGAAATTTCTCCCCAGGATCAAATACAAGAACAGCAGAATGCGATGAAGCCGCTCTCAACACACTGCATTTAAACATCACTCAATACAGCATCCGAGAACAGCAATTTTAAGGGGAAACAAATTTTACTTCCACTTATTCATGCAAGCCATTTGAGGAGTTATGAACACATCCAAGAAAAACATTACACCCTTTCCAGATTTTTTTCCCAGGAAAAAAAAGCATGTTTAAATAGATTATCTGGTTCCCAAAGCCAGAGACATAAGGGAACTTCCCTTGAATCATTTTAAGTTGTTCAATATTCTACACGTGATGAATAAAAGCCAGAAAACTCCCAGAACGTGAAGCTTCAAGAATAAGGCCTTCCACATGAGTTAGGCATTAGTGTATATTCAAACGTGCAAGAACCTTTGAGAACAAAAACCTTTGTTCAGCTGAATTGTCACAATCCCCATCAAATTAAAAAAAAAAAGGAGTAAAACGGAGCCCAAAGAATGCAACTGAATTGGGTCAGAAGAAAAACTAGGATTAAGCCTGGGGAGTCAAAAAAATCAACCTTACACACTTATGGATCCACAACAGGTTGTAATTTTACTTTATAGGCAACTAAAAATAATCCAGTGTTTATCTGGGACTCACTTGTCAGTGGAGATTTCAACATAGTGAAATAAAAGTTGTTGTTTAAAAGCTAAAGTATACTGATGTCAATCTAAAGTTCCTTCACTGTAAACAAGTATTTTTTTGGCCAAACTTCCCAAATCTTCAGTCAAACGTCCAATTTCTGCATAAGATTTGAAAGCCTAAATTCAAAAAAAAAAGTCTAATCCTCATTACTAGAAACCACTTTGTCATCACAAAAATAGGCATTTTTAAGGCACAATTTAATAATTGTTCTATTTTTTATTTCCTTTGGTTTGAGTTACAACAAAGTATGATAGTGTTTTAGTTACCTTTCAGGTTCTTGGAGCCAAAATGTTTTGGATTTAAATATAGTTGAAAAATATTCCTGGCATCATGGAAATTTTTTACACCAGTCCTAAGCATAATAAACTCTTCATTTTATACAGCCTTAGAAAAAATAAATCAATGGCTTCCTTTCACTTTTTTTTTTTTTTGAAATTTGGGTCATTTTAAAAATAATACAACATCTGAAACAAAGGAGTAGATGCTAAAAGAGCAGGTCAATATTTTCACAGAATCTGATACATCCCAGAAGCTGAACTACTTGGAAATTCAATTTAAAATAGGCCCTGGAAGAGCTAAGTGTGCCACTTCTTCCCAACTGGTCTTTGAGATTTCAAGACAGCAGAGCTCCCCTCTTCTCTAGTCATCAAATCCCATACTGGTATAAATATATCCCAACACACCTTTGGAAAAAACAGCTTAGTGTAAAGCTCTATTTTTGGTCTTCCATGCATTGCCTTCAGCTGGATGTTTTTAGGCTTCAACTAGAATAAAGCAGATAGCATTTAGATGCGTGTTTTGGCAAAGCTTTGCAGTTTGAGCTCTGCTTATGTAAGGTCACTTTGCCTGGCAGAAAAATTCCAAAGTCTGAAGTCAAGATTCTTCAGGAAACATAAGACGTGGTTAAGGTCTCAGCTTAGTAAACAGAGGGACTAAGTGAGTCAGTCTCTAAACAGAGCTGGCTTCCCCCACCATGAGAATGCCAGGAGAGAGAGCTTATCCTTTCCCCTTCAGCATTTCTCCCTCGAAAGAGAACAAAGATTATCTTAAATACATATATAAAGATGTATTTCACAGTATGTCTGTTCACATACAAACTTCTAGGAAAGAGGCAACTTAATGCTGCACTATGCAGACATAAAAGCAGAACAAAAATGCACTTACAGGAATACCAGGAAAAATAAGGTGCAAACCAAGCCCTTAACTTTCCAGCTGGCATTACTGCAGCCCAGCTGCTACACAGCTACACACTGAGCAACACCAGTTCATTGCTCTCTTACAATTACCTGAAAGGAAGGTGTGGGGAGCTGGGGATCAGCCTCTTCCCACAGCTAACTAGGGATAGGACTAGATGGAATGGCCTCAAGTAGCACCAGGGGAGGTTCAGGTTGGAAATGAGGAGCCATTTCTTCTCAGGAAGAGCAGTCAGGCATTGGACCGGGTTGCCCAGGGATGTGGTGGCATCACCATCCCTGGGGGTGTTCAAGGAAAGGTTGGACGTGGTGCTTAGGGATGGGGTTTAATGGGGGATATTGGGGGTACAGGGGTGGTTGGAGCAAATGATCCTGGAGGCCTTTTCCAACCTTGCTGAGTCTGATTCAGAGAGACAGTTGCAGGACCAAGTATTTCGCTGGGCCAATGTAAGAAGGGGTGCAGAGAAAAGGTTCCCTTTCCTCCTCCCCGGGTGTGCCAGCAGGGCTCCCTATTCCCATATTATTTCATTACTAACTTTCAGGGCAACTCAAAGCAGGAATTTTGTTTTCAAAGCAAATTAAAGTAGAAACCCATCCTATCAGCAATCAAACCAAACTCTTCCCCCATCCCAAACCTGTCACGTATCCACCCTAAGCCACATCCTCCTCCTGTTCACCCACACTCCACAGGCCACTTGTTGCCTCTCCCCCTCAACATGCTGCCTTAAGACCTGTTCAGTCAGAAGGAACACACCATTGGAAGAGCATGCCAGCAACAGATCCCAACTTCTCTTATACAGTGCAGCAACTGGAAGGGGCGGAAGAGCCGCATGTCAGCTTGCAGTTGGGATCTGTTGATAAAGGGACCTATAATAGTAAAACCAGTTCCCCACCACCCACCTCTCCCTCGGGTCCTGATGAGGGAAACGATGACGGCTCCAGCTGCCACGCTCTCCCATTTGTTCTCTCCTGCAGCCGGTTCCCATCCCAAACAGCCACTTAGCCTCTGCTAGGGGGAAAAGCTTTTCGCTACCACAGCCTGACTGTTCAAAACCTGCTTGTTCTGGCCTGCAAGGTAAGATGCATCACTCGGTGTGTTTTTACGCTCAAATTTTGCTTAGATATTAAAATCACCTGAAAAGGGAGAGTTCTGGGGTTCCTTGCCCTATGTTTGATCATATTTTCCAATAAGCAGGTCATTTCACAACTACAGAAACTTAGGATGCCTTCTATTGACAACTTATTTTAATGAATTTGTTTACTGAGACAAAATATACAAGTTAAATTTTCTCTTCCCTCACTCCCATGACTCAAGCATTCAAAGCACTCCCCAGTAATCAACAGAATCAGCAAGGGAGATAAGTCATAAAGTATTTGAAGTAAGTTTCCTAGCAGAAACTAAATTTCACCGAGGTTTCATTTCAGAGGACTGCACAAAAAGGGCTGTCCCAGCTTTTCTCAAATTCAAGATCCCCAACTATAAAATACTTTTAGCCATCTAACTTTGTTTTAACCTTTGTCTACAGCTGGGGGGGGGTCTTGGGGTTTGGGGGAAGATGGCTGGATTTGCAAGAACTGGAAGAATAGGTGGATCCAGTTCACTCTTATTTTACCAGGACTTGTCTAATTCTGGAAAGTTTCAGCTTTATGCTCATTAAAAAGTAATTTCAAAAACCATGTTGACACACAGAGCTTCATAAAACGGACTGCTCGGTATACAGAAGTACACAAAGAACTCACCCTAACCTTTAACAAAAGGTAAGTGCACACTAAACCCTCATTTACAATGCATGCAATTCCTAGACAGAACATACGTGGGACTTGGGTAATGTTATCACTCCCAGATGATCAAATGTTTGACCTATTTCCCTCACAGAACTGTTGAATTACAGCCCTCAGTTCAGCTAGCACCAAGACACCCAATTACCCCTTATTTAGGGAACAAAGAAATCACCCTGATTTAGAATACACACCTTATTGCATTTTCACAGCATTTTCCTACACACATCTCCAGCGCCCACTCAACTTTCCACCTGCAAGGAGTCACAGATAAATGTTACCACCACCCCTCCTAAACTCCATCCCTAATCCACTGCCTTCTCAAAGGTGTGCAGGAACAGATGGCCTTGGGTTTGCCCAAAGGACTATGGATTTGTCAAGCAGTTGAACCCGGAGAAGGCAAAGCTCAAGGGGAATCTCTTCACTGCATTCACAAACCTGAAGGGATGGTGCAAAGAGGACAGAGCCAGGCTCTTTTCAGCACCCAGTGCCAGAACAAGAGGGAATTGGCACAAGCTGGAACACAGGAGGCTCTGTCTGCACAAAATGAAATGGGTTTTCACTGCACAGGTGCTGGAGCACTGGAACAGGTGGCCCCAAGAGGTTGTGGAGCCTCCCTGCTTGGAGACCTTCAAAAACCACCTGGACGTGGTCCTACCAACCTGCTGCAGGTGACCTGCTTCAGCAGGGGGTTGGACCAGGTCATCTCCAGACACTCGCTGCCAACCTCAGTCTGTGACTGGGTGAAGAAAAAAAGGGAAGGAAGTCTTAAAACTGGAAAGCTGTATCAGAAACACCCCACAAGCAGCTTCATTTGGGACAACTCTTAAGCTCCAGCAACTCTGCTCAGACAGTCACAAAGAAAAGTGAAAGCCTAATCATTTCTGCAATTAAACCAGGCAGCGCGAGAGTCATCAGGACTTTAATCCAGCAACACACACTGCTACATCAAGAGATGAAACAGTAGTCAATGAAGACTGGAGTACACATACGGTTGTGAGCAATTTCATATTTGCAGTTATAACAGAGACCTATTCAAGAAAGATAACATCTTTTTTTAAGATGCAAACAGAAGTTCCTGGATATGGCTGTTATCTGAACATCAAGAAGCAGCAAAGAAACCCAACAGGTTGAGGACACATATCAGGAGCCAGAAGCTTTTCTCAAACACTTGAAACAACTTCTGCATGTTCGTTAACTTGCCTCCACCAAGCTCATAGCACTGGATATCAATTTTAACATTGAATTTCAGACAGCTACCCCTTGGCACCTCACCCACGTTCAAAACACTCAAATTCATTCAGTGGCTATCAAAATGAAGCAAAACACAAGGTCAGGAAGCACAGCACTTCTCCTCATCACATTCAGGCACCCGAGGTTAACAACGGTAAGCCAGGTCATTCATATTCATCTTAAAATGGATCACAAGTCAGTGCTCTGAAGAACGTGGAACTGAAAGCTGGAATTAAAATCCAACAGCAGAAGACATCTGTCCCTTGAGGTACTGCCCCTCAAAAGCGCAAAGCACAATTTCTCAAGTGCAGCGCTGTACATATAGCCCAATAGCAGAGCAGGGTTTAGCACTGGGATGCCTCACACATTCACATTGCTAAAACAGCATCTAAGACAATAAGCACTTTTTAAAATTAAGGATGAAAATACAGATTTTCAAAAAAAGAAATCAGTGGTTGCCTCCAAGAACAGGGCAACACGCACTGTGTGATAATACAAAATATCAGTCCCATGTTTACCATAAAACAGCTGTGATTCAGTTAACATTTAAAACCAAACAGAAAGAGGAAACAAAAGATTTAAAAACCATATGCTCTGTTCTACATTATTTTATCCACCACTCTCAAAATACTTGTCATTAAATAGTTTTCTCAAAAGGAATCTCAATGTGGTCTCTAAAGCAGCTTCCACAAAGACAACTGGACAAAAGAGAATTATTGCAAGGGAATTGAGAGTTATGAGAGTTACAAACAACTCCGCCCAAAGGAGCTGTGCAAAGTTGGTCACATAACCTATATCTTGCCAGCTCTACAATCTGGAGAGAACACCAACAAAACAACATGCTCAGCAAGAGTTAAGATGCAGTAAAAGCAAGCTGAGCAAGCCATGAGATCTCAGGCATCAGAGTGTATCAGCTTTAGTCTGCCTGTCTTCAGCCACTGTTCACTCCTCACAGTATCGAGAAGTCATGGGGGGGGGGAAAAAGTGCTGAAGGTAACACTTGTAAAATAGATTGCAAGAGCCCCCAGGTGGACTGGGAGTTCTGACAGTTGGTTGGCCAAAATTAAAGAGCATGGCCTTTCATGTTAGAGCAAAGCAGAGAAACCTTTTGTACAAGTTTTTTTGGAAAATGTGAACCTTAAGTAATTGCAGAGGAGCTTCTTCACAGCCTTTCATCCCAACTCGCACTTTAAAGAGCATAAGCTGTTTAGGGAAGCTGTATGAAAAAACAGTACAAGCCCAAACTAGGTCCCTGAAAAGCAAAGAGGACACAATGGGCTACCAGTGAGCAGCCTGCATCAGAGAAATAAAATAAGAGCTCCAGCGGAAGGACAACACTGAAGTAGGTATTACTTGTATTTCCTCTAGCACCTTCTATTCAATAGTTTTGAAGCATACAAATATAACACCAAGTTTCTTTCAATCTATCATCTAATGAAGGGGACAAGTCACTGGGCTTCTCTTTTACCAAGGTCATACAAGGCTGCTGCAAGTCTGAAAGCAGGACACACTTTTTCAGAGTCCTGCTCCTGTGCTTTTATCAAACAAGAGGCAAAGATAGAAAGATTAATAAAAGGTACATATTTATTTTCTTACTCTGACAAAGAACCTATTCCAAGTACTGGTGTATTAAACAGCACCAAAATTATAAGTAAACATTACTAGTAATGCTAATTATCAGAATATTAATATTCTATGATACATACATTTCTGAAGCACTATTAAACAGCATATTATTCTGCTATGATCACTATCACCAGGGGGACACCAGCAACAAAAATAGAACAGAGCAAAAATGGTCTTTAATGAAGAAATCATCACATAAGTCCATGGAAGAAATAGAAAACATCAAAAATTACTTCCACAATTGCAAAAAGACAGCTAAAAAAAATTAAAAAATAGACCCAAGAAATAGTAGATTCTAGTAACTAGCAAGACTTTATTGATGGGATTTTTCTTAGCTTCCCCTATGTTGTAGCAGCAAATCTAACTCCAATCTGGAACAGTCAAATCCTTTTGTAATTCATGGCACCAGGAGCTTTTCCGAAGCCTGGCCAAAACAATGCAAGTGAACCTAAGTGTCTGAATTTCCCTGCATTTGATTTTATTACTATAAACAATTTTGTAATCAATATGCTGATAGAAGTGCAACTAGAACAAAGGAAAACAGAGCTTGCCCCATTCCCACTCTTCCCTCCCTCCTTGAAGTTACCAAAAGCTCGCCCATTTTCCAAACTACATATCAAAACCAGTTTACACCAGTTAATTCAGTTTCTCTGTGTAACACTCCAGGAGTCCCAAAACATCATCAATGCTGCAAACTGACTTAGCTTAGCTTGCTTCAAAGTTACCTAAGGTAAGATTAAAAATAAATTCTTTAAACAAGTTCGGTCAAACCACCACAGAGAGATCAGGCTGAGGTATAAATACTGAGTCAGTCAGGTAGAAATCTAAACCCAGATTCCTCTGGAGAACACGATACAACAGAGAATTGCTGAAAGGGCTTAGTAAATACAAAAAAAAAGAAAAAGCTGAGTTGCTGCCCTTTGCCGCGCAGGGCTCCATTTCATTGGAAAGTGCAGTTCTTCCAGGCCTGCACATCCTCCCCCTCCCCTCCCTCGCATCCAGCTCCAATTTCTCTCCTTGAGGGGGGGGGGGGGGGGGGGAACGAACTGCTCTCACACCAGGATGGCCCCTCCATTTCGCCACCCACCCCAAAGAGGATCACCTTGATCTGCTGCTTTATTCTGAGCATTCATCACTTACTCAAATTGAGATGACTGGGGCCTGAGTGCTGCTGGAGAAGTGGGCTGGCCTCACGAGCTTTCCCAGGCAGAGCCCAGCACAAAGCCCTCAGTTTCTGTTTCACGGGGCTGTGTGCACTCCTCCCAACACCACCAAGAGCCCTGTGCCTCCACACACACCTGTAAGAGATCGACCTTACACCTGGCTCCCCTTGAGCAAGCCCCAGGTGCATTAAAACAGCACTGCAGGCATAACAGCACTTATTTTTTAGTATTTATTGCAGATTGTGGAGTTGAACTCCTCACCATCAGACTCAGCAGGCCTAATCTGAACCCAGCTTCTTCTAGAAGGGCTCACTTTCCTGCTGTAATTTTTTTTATTATAACATAAGCAAGACTGACGGCAAAGCCCTGCCTTGCCGTCCCCCCCCTCCTCACATAGGGGCTGGATGAGGAGCCGGAGGAGACCCCCAGCGAGCAGGGCTCCTTTCCCAAGTAACCCCCCGGTGATTGGGGGCACCTCGCCATGCCACCACCGTCCCCCTAAGCACCAAGGGGGCACCCAGCAGGAGGAGCAAGGAAGGCGACACGGAGGCGAGGCCAAACACAGGCCTCCAGGACAGGGGCGGAGAAGTCCCCGATGCCCTGCGGGGGCCATGAGGCACAAAATGGAGAGGGAGCAGGCAGCGGCGCGGCGCCGCCCCCGCTTCGCCCCGGCCGGGCCCGAGCACTGCCGAACCGCCCAGCGGTTACGGAAGAGGAAGGAGAGGTGGGAAAGGAGGAAGGGGGGGGGGGGGAGGGGGGGATGTTTGGCGCGCGCTCCCCCCCGCCCTCCGCCGGTACCTGCCCAATGTGCTCACAAAGCAGCAGCACCCACCGCCGTCACGTGACCGACCCCTGCTCGCCTCCACGCGCGCGCCGGGCCGCTTCCCCCCACACACGCTCCCCGCCACCTGACGCCGCACGCGCCCACCCAGCACCTCCCCCCCCCGTGCGCCGCGGCCCTCACGCACCAACAGCGCGCACCCAACCGCCAGCCGTTCCACCTAATCTTCCTCCCCCTCCCCCCCCCCCACGTGAGCAGGGGGTGAGGGAAGTCAGCCCCTTCCCCCTCGCGTGACAGGGACACTGCCTCCCCGCGCGGCGGAAAAGGAGGGGGGACCACGCCCACATGGAGGGATGGGGCGGTGGGGAGGGGGTTGGCCCCGCCTCTTCCCGGTCTGGAGGGGCGGGGGAGGGGGTTGGGTGCGCGCCGATCCCAAAGAACGTTACCGCCCGTACGGTCAGTGTAGTTACACACCTCCGGGAGCCCTGCTCCAAACCGTTCCCTGCCACCATTGTCACCCACTAAACCCTGTCCCTAAGCACCACGTCCAACCTTTCCTTAAACAGCCCCAGGGACGGTGATGCCACCACATCCCTGGGCAACCCAGTCCAAAGCCTGACCACTCGTTCTGAGAAGAAATGTCTCCTCATTTCCAACCTGAACCTCCCCTGGTGCTGATGTGCAGAAAGCAAACTCCACAATCAGTAAGACTGTAAAGTAGGTATGTTTATTCAGCGCTGGGCGGCACGGGGGGTAGTCCCACCAAAGTCGTGCACACCCCAACGCGGCAACTTGCCTTGGTTATATGTGGTGAAGAGTTACATATGCATGAAGTTTCTCGAGACACCTATACATATGCATGACCTATCCCCGCTTTGTATTAAAATTAGTTCCAGGGAGTCATTTTCATAGATTCCTCCTATCCATGCTTGTGCAGTGTTTTCTGGTAGTGGTCACCGGGGGTCGTGGGGATGAAGATTAGTGAGTCTTGCTCGTCACCACTGGTTGACCTCTCATCTCAGCGCAGACTCATAAGCTTCTCAGCTTCTGCTTAAACTGCAGATTCGGTTTCAGTTGGTTCTTGAAATGTGTTTCCTGTTTCCTATCAGGAACTGTTTTTCGTGAGGAATCCCAGAATTTCCTGCCTCAGTTTCTTTGCACAATAGGTAGCAGAAGATATAGTACATGTCCCTTACCTGTCTTATTTACTAAAATTCTTTTGGCTTCCTTTCACATGCCCATTAGCCTATGTAAGGAATGGTCCAGCAATTCGTGCCACTAAGGGGTGTGAAGGGTTAACATTGAGGCCTGGGTTTAGGCGAGAAGAGAACAAAGGGATTTCTTCAGAGAAAAACTGCTGACTTTGCACGGACGTGCAGTAACTTCTGACAGCCGGCCAAGAGACCACCAGATAAGGAGGAAGAATATGAGCCTCCCCGTCCGAGCGGCCCCCGAGAGACTAACAGAGACTGATAAGCAGGCGCACCTGGGAGGACTTCGGATTCGGGAAACCAATTGTAATAACCCTGCCTCTTCTAGAAGTAGTAATGAATATGTATTAGCCTTGGAGTATAAAAACCAGCCGCCTTACGTAACAGGTGTGCGTCCTGGTGGAGCAGAGACTCCCGGCGCACCCAGCGCTGTTTGCTTGCCTCTATTCGTTTAATAAATTGTAAACTCTGATTGTAATCCTATTTGGGACTCAGTCATTTATAACAATTGGGGGCTCGTCCGGGATGGTCTTGGTTCCTGAATTCTGACTTGATCTAGGAGGGGTGCCCCCACCATTTGGTGGCTCCTGTTCGAGTCGGGTCGGGACTAACACCATCCTGAACCTGAATAAGGGCAAGCAAAGATTTAGATTTTTTTATGAGCTCCCTTTGCCGGCTGCAGCACTATATTTTGCCCGTAATTCTGCGCGCGAAGATCCGAACGAAGACGACGGAGTCGTAAGTATTTAAGGCGTATACCGTTCGGTTGGGTGGGATTCGGTTGCCTGTGTGTGTGTGAGAGTGTGACTGAGACGGAACGTAGTTCCGAAGCGATTGTGGAGGTCTTCTAACCGCGGTTCCAATCTCCCGCGAGGGACTTGGCCGGTGAAGGACCGAAGCGATTCCTCTAGGATTCGTGGGTGGGTGATAGGTCCTAAACCCCCTGCAAGACACTCTCACTAAGGCAACCAAGGGCTGTAGGAATTGCCACAGTAAAATTCCTAGATGGGTCAGACAAAATGGAAGACCCGGGACCAGAGAAAAGGGAGCAAATTACCAGACATACCACCAGAAAGTCCATTAGGGATAATGATTAGAAATTGGAACGATAGGGGCCCCAGAAAAGGAAAAAAGTAAATTAAAAATGGTCCAGTATTGTATAATAGAATGGCCAAAGGAGCCTTTAAGACCACATGTCTTTTGGCCCGTTTTCGGATCCTTCGAAGACTGGGTTTGCCAGGCCTTAAATATACATGTTAATTCAAAGGAACCTTTTAGCCAGCAGGAAAGTGATTATGCAGGATTATGGATCAGGACTTCACGTCCTTTTCCAGCCTCAATATTTACACTAAAAGCAGACGAGAAGTTTGAAGAAGAAAAAAAAAAAAAAGGAAAAAAAAGATGATGAATGGGAGCCATTGGATAACCCACCACCTCTATATCCTAACAATCCACCCCCGGTGGTGCATCTTGTAATCCTGTTTTGTTCTTAAATGTTTTGACTGTGTCAAGGAGGAAGGTGGGAGCCTTATCTAAGTAACAGTTTAGAAGTTTGTGTATATTCGCGGTGGTGTTTGGTCAGTTTCCCAAGTATCGGGGGAGAGGGGCTGACATTATCAAAGTGGTAGAACGGAGAGTCACTTCTTTGGTGGTTCGGGCCTGAGCCCTGGGAATTTGGTAAAAAGGGGGAGAGCGAATTTATTTAGGCCTCAATACCTTTTAAACCCCCATCTTGACGGATACACAGGAGTGATTCCTTGTTTTGTGTAGGCTTACTAACAAAGTGCATGAGAAAAATTAGCATTTGGCTTGAAATTCGGTCTTGTTGAAATGTAAATTTTGTGGAAAAGGTGTTATTGTTTGTCTAGAAGACAGAAGGCTGAGTGCTTCAGGTGTTTTTCCGAAGTCCTGCGGATTTATGATTGGAATGGGGCTCATTAATAATCTGAAATAGTAAAGTTTGTATGTGGAAAGAAGAGTTTAATCCCAGAGAATTGGGACATTTGGGAAGAAGATTAGGAAAAGATAGTAAAAACCTGCAATAAAAAGGTTTGCGTGGAAATTGAAACAAGGGACAGTAAGTAATATAAATAAATAAAAGGGAATGGGAAATCAAGGAAAAGGGGAAAATCCAAAAAAAAAAAGACGTCCTAAAAAAAAAAAAGCCTCCTTGGGTGCATATTGGCACATTGGAAGGATATTGTTAGAAATGGGGGCACAGAAAGCAAGAGGACTTTCACTAAGTATTGCAATCAATGGTGGCCACTATATAAGCTAAATGGCCACTTTATGGATCAATCGACTATAACAGTGTCTTGCAATTAATGTTTTTGAGGAGAGAAGGAAAATAGGATGAAATGTTGTATAGTGATATGTTGTTTCAGCATGTTGCAGGGAAAAGGTTTGGAATTAAGTTGGCCCCTGACTGAGCCTTTGGTGTTGGCATTAGAAAAGTACGGGCTGGAGAAAGATAAAGGAAGTGTTAAAAGGGGTGTTGGAGGTGTTAAAGGTTGTGTGGTATGTAGTATTTAACAGAGCTGTTTGAAGTTGAATGAGCAGGGAAAGAGGATGTAGGAATGTTAATAGTTCCGCCTCAACCCGAGGCTGAGATCTCTAAATCGCGGTGTGAGCCCTCTGGGGCAGGGGGACCGTGATGGGTCCGAGAGAGTTGTCGTGGAAACAGAAAAGCAGCTAACTCTTAAAACAACCTGAGTTCCTGTGTGAGCTCAGATTGCCAATGGGACCGCTCAGGGAACTGTCAACGATTGCATTCCCCTGACCGACCCCCTCACTGAGACCCTAATCACCCCGGAAATTATGTAAATACCAAAATCTGGTTAAATTGGCTATTGGGAATTGAGAATCTGTTCCAACAAGGTCCAAAAGAAACCCCTATGGAATTTATGGAATTTTTGAATTTCTGGACCAACTTTGAAATGCAATGAAAAAACAAAAAAATGGACCTGGCTTAAAAAAAAAAAAAGAAAAAAAAAGAGAGAGAGAGGCAACTGGCTAGCCTCTTTCCAGGGCAATCGGCCCCTGATATCAGAAAGAAATTGTCTTAGGCTGCAGGACAAACTTACAACAGTCAGGAATGACGGGGACCTGGGGCATCTACCCTAGCAGGTCCACTAGTTGAAATAAAGCTAGGAAACGAAGACAGAGGCTTGAATTTTTTGTTGGTTATGGGAGCTTCTTTCTCTGTGTTAATTAGGCTGTAAATGTAATAGGAGCAACATATTCAGTGTTAAATAGTTTAAAAGGACGATTAGGAACTAAGACAACTACAATAATTGGAGCCACAGGGAAAGAGGAGGAATGGTCATTCTTACAACCCCTTGATTTGCGTTTTGGGGGTAAGGAACTAACCCATGAATTTTAGTATGTACCAGAATGCCCGATGCCACTCTTGGGACGGGATCTATTAGCCAAATTAGATGCAACAATAACCTTTGAGGATGGAGAATTAATAATGAAGGTACCTGAGTCCAAAGTAGGCCAAATCCTAATGATCAAAGATAAACCCTTTGTTAATATTCCAAGAGAAGTAGAAAATGCAGTTATAGCAACAGTACGGGAAACAGATGTACCAGGGAAGTCGAAACTGGCATAACTGGTAAAGGTGGAATTAAAGGAAGGAGCCAAACCTGTTTGAATCAAACAATATCCGCTTAAGATAGAAGCTAGGCACGGGAATGGTGAAAATTATTGACAAATTTCTCAAATATCAGATTCTGGAAGAATGTAAATCGGAATACAATACTCCAATTTTTCCAGTAAAGAAGCCGAATGGCGAGTATAGATTTGTACAAGATCTTAGAGCAATAAATGAAATAACAAAGGACATTCACCCGGTAGTAGCTAATCCTTACACATTGTTAACATCTGTGAAAGGGAAATATAAATGGTTTACCGTGATAGATTTAAAGGATGCCTTCTTTTGCATACCTCTTGATAAAGATAGTAGAAAATTATTTGCCTTCAAATGGGAAAACGTATTGAAGTTTTTGGACCACATATGGTAACAACCGTTTTGGAACAAAGGGGGGGGGGGCCACTGGTTATCACCCAGCCGGATGATGAAATATCAGGCAATCCTAACTGAACAAGATGACATAACCTTGAAAACGACTAACCTGTTATATCCAGCAGTATTTCTAGGAACCGTTCCAGAAGAAGGACCGTTGGAACACAATTGTGTGGAAATAATCGAACATACGCCAGCCACAAAGATTTGAAGGATGTACCCCTTGAAAGGTATTCAGTGGGAATACCACACTCCGTGGCACCCACAAAGCTCAGGGAAAGTAGAAAGGATGAATCAAACAATAAAACAACAATTGGCTAAGTTAATGATGGAGACACAGCTGCCCTGGACGAAATGCTTACCATTGGCACTTTTAAACATAAGAACTAAACCACACAGTGAGACTGGATTATCACCATATGAAATGTTATATGGTATGCCTTATTCTCAAGGGATGCCCCTAGGGAACAATGTAGTTGAGGATCATAGTATCCAGAAATATATAATTACCATTGGAAGGAGATTACAGGAGCTAAGAGAAATTGGGATGATGACTCAGACACCACCTTTAGGATTTGCTATTCATAAAATACAACCAGGAGAAAAGGTCTTAATAAAAACCTGGAGAGAAGAATCATTGAACCCCCAATGGGAGGGACCGTACCTTGTTTTACTTACTACTGAAACAGCTGTGAGAACAGCAGAAAGGGGTTGGACCCACGCATCCAGAATAAAAGGACCAATAACTACCAAAGCCTGGAGGGTTGAGTCCACTCCTGGGGAACTGAAACTGAGACTAAAGAGGAACTGATATCCCAGCAATGAGGTTCTGCATGAATTAAGGGCACTGGATAAAGAGGACAAGGCTGAAGGGAGGAAAGGGAGAAGGCAAGACCAGGGTAGGACCCTCCACTGCGGTGTATATGGTCTACCGAGGGAGGCAACCCCTATGGGTATTGACCGCCGAGTGAGAGTGCCTTGACCGGACTTCTCCCACACCAAGATCAGGTTGTCCTGAGAAAAATAACATGAGAACCTTTTAAACCCATAATAAAACTGTGATTAGTTTTTCCAGGAGCTGGATCACCCCGAAGGGCTGAATGGTAACACAAGCTCTGAAAGCGGGCCCAACCCCATGATTGAAGGCGCTTCCCACACTCTCAAGATTGGACGGCGAAAAAGGCTTATAATATGACAGGTCGCCAAAGAGAACTGAATTGTGACTGTAAGTGGAATCCCAACGTGGGAGCTTGGAAGCGCGCATATACGAGTACAAACGGGGCAGACATTGTAACAGGACCACTCGGTAACAAGGACACTCTGTATTATCACGCCCCAAAGGGTAAAGAGATGGGAAACTGCTCAAGACTTGAGATCCCCAGGGCAGATCTCTGGTGGTACTGTGGAGGGAAGATCTTATGGTCCACCCTACCATCTAACTGGGGAGGCACTTGTGCACTTGTTCAATTAGCTATACCCTTCACCCTGGCATTTGAAAGAGAAACATCACAAATACCCAGAAGAAGTAAAAGAAGCTTAGGAGTATCATTTGATGATAGAGCGTACATAGATTCTATTGGGGTGCCTAGAGGAGTTCCCGATGAACAGGAAGCCAGGAATCAAATTGCTGCAGGGTTTGAGTCACTGCTCTGATGGGTAATGATCAATAAAAATGTGGATTGGATTAATTATATCTATTATAATCAGCAGAGATTCATAAACTATACAAGAGATGCGATAATGTTAGTGTTGGGGAGAATCGAATGGATGTTCTATTAATGTTTCTCAGGTGATGGATCATACGGTATAATTAAATATTATTAAATGTACTTACATTATCAAGTAATCTATGTATACTGGAAACCTAGGGAGTACATTGAACATTTAAAGGAATCGTTGAAGGGGAACCCTGGGAGGGAATAGGTACAACCTGACCTTGGATAAGGGCCTGGAGATGATGAAATGAGTTGAAGCAGAACCAAGGAGCGGAGGGAGCATGCGTCGAGTGAGAAAGGCGAAAGAGTTTAGCGGAGAGGAAGACTCCTTACTTCATCTGGACGACCACCTGGACGACCACCAGAGTGCGCCACGCATGTGCAAAGGGGAGGGGAGCTAATTAGAATGAAAAGCGAGGCTGATGTTGCAACCTGTAATGAATATGTATACCTGACGCAATATTGTATGTATAAATAACGGCTGGGAAGTAACGGGACTTGAAGCCAGATTTGGGCACCTGCCCCGGCTTCCAGCGCTGAATAAAGCACCTTCATATAATCACTTGGTGGTTATGTGGTTGCTACGCTAACATTTTGGCGACCCAGATGGGACAGCGTGGGCACTGCTGAGGCGGATCGTGTCTCGGTTTCGCTCCAGCCGGCACCGAGGGATTCTCGGGGAGCAGTCGACCACGACCGACCTCCGCTGCTCACGACGTACCACTGGAGTGGTAAGCAAAGGTGCTTTCAACTTTGGGTATTCGGTACCGATTTGGTTGGGAAAGCCTGCCGGTCAGACGCGGCGAAAGCCACGCTCGGTTGGGCAGGGAGCTCCCGGGGTAAGCCTAGGCGCCGTCCGTTAGACAGAGCGAAAGCTCTGCAGGTTCGGCATTGGTAACTGTATTGGTTTGTGCTGAAGGGTCAGCACCAGGTATTATTGGTATGTAGAAAGCGTGCTGCTGCTGCTCCGGCAGCTTTTTGCGAAAGCACGCTGCTGCTCCGGCAGCTTTTGGGAAAGCACACTGCTGCTCCGGCAGCTTCTGGAAAGTGTGCTGTTGCTGCTCCGGCAGCTTTCGGGAGAGTGTGTTGTTGCTGCAGCTTTCGGGAGAGTGTGTTGTTGCTGCAGCTTTCGGGAGAGTGTGTTGTTGCTCCAGCAGCTTTCGGGAGAGTGTGTTGCTGCTCCGGCAGCTTTCGGGAGAGTGTGTTGTTGCTGCAGCTTTCGGGAGAGTGTGTTGCTGCAGCTTTCGGGAGAGTGTGTTGCTGCAGCTTTCGGGAGAGTGTGTTGTTGCTCCGGTAGCTTTCGGGAGAGTGTGTTGCTGCTCCGGCAGCTTTCGAGAGAGTGTGTTGCTGCTCCGGCAGCTTTCGGGAGAGTGTGTTGCTGCTCCGGCAGCTTTCGGGAGAGTGTGTTGCTGCTCCGGCAGCTTTCGGGAGAGTGTGTTGCTGCTCCGGCAGCTTTCGGGAGAGTGTGTTGCTGCTCCGGCAGCTTTCGGGAGAGTGTGTTGCTGCTCCGGCAGCTTTTGGGTCCGTATCATAAGCTCAAAATGAAAAAGATTAAAGAAATTCTGGGAAAAGATGTACCTATCCCGCGGACATCCCCGCTGGGGTGTTTGCTAGCACACTGGAAAGAGGGAGGTTTTGGTCAAGAAATGCGGAAAGGAAAGCTGATTGATTATTGTAACATTTGGTGGCCACAGTATAAACTAGAGGACCAAGAAACTTGGCCTGAGAATGGGACATTGCAATATAATACAATTTTACAATTAATGCTATTTTGTAAGTGGGAAGGAAAATATGATGAACTGCCGTATGTGGAATTATTCTTTTATTTGCGCCGAAAGCCTGAATGGCAGCATGCTTGTGGAATAATGGTGCTTGAAGTTTAAACTGAGGAACGTTGTTGTGCATGTACTAAGGAGGGACGCTGTATACAGCATCAGGCAATAGAGAATAATAAGTATTATGGGAAATAATATAATATAATAATATAATAATGTATATAATAATATAATAATATAATATAATAATATAATAATGGAAATATTGATCTGGAAGTTGCGCCGTTGGCTCCGCCGGAAGAGCCAGGACAGGGAGGGAAAAGAGAAAAGGAAGATAGCAGTAGTGATGGAGAATCCCCGATTTTAGTCTCCCCGTGTCACATAGGACCCGGCAACAGCGAAGGGCAGGAGAAACTATAAATGAACAGAGAGGGAAAATAATCGCTCCCCTCAGGCAAGGAGTGGGGACAGAAGGACCGGTATATGTTAAGGTGCCTTTTCAGCTGGGGACTTAATGATATGGAAGCAAGCAGCCGGCACCTACAGGGAAAACCCAGATAAAGTAGCCAGGGTAATGAAAATGATAATTAAAACCCAAAATCCCGATTGGGATGATCTCCAGGTGATCCTGGATACTTTGATGGATTCAACAGAAAAGGACATGGTATTACGGGCAGCCAGAGAGAGAGCCCGAGAAGATATACGTAATGGATTAGTGCTTGGAAATCTAGATCAAAACTTCCCCACTGAGGATCCCCAATGGGATTATAACTCAGGGGATGGAATAAGGAGGCTGAAGAGATATCAAGATTGGGTACAAATCGGGGTACAGAATGCCATGCCCCGGACCATAAATTGGTCAAAATTGTATAATGTCAGGCAAGAAAAAGCGGAATCACCTTCCGCCTTTTTAGAGAGATTGAAAGAAACTGCTAAGAAATATACAGATTTAGACGTAGAGACTGAGCAAGCTAAAGCTCAATTAGCACTCATTTTCTTGGGACAAGCCCAAGAGGATATTAGGAAGAAATTGCAAAAGTTAGAAGGTGCAGATTTGAGAAATTTGGATAGGCTGTTGGAAATAGCCTGGAAAATCAAAACTAGCCCAGCCAGTAAAAATTGAACTTAAGGAAGGGGCCCGACCGGTACGGATTAAACAGTACCCGTTGAAGCTAGAAGCTAGGCTAGGGATAGTAAAGATTATAGATAAATTTCTTAGCCACCACATTCTGGAGGAATGCAAATCTGAATATAATACCCCAATTTTCCCAGTAAAGAAACCTAATGGGGAATACAGGCTAGTGCAGGACCTTAGGGCAATAAACGAAATAACAAAAGATATTCACCCAGTGGTGGCTAATCCTTATACATTGTTAACATCTGTAAAAGGAAAATATAAGTGGTTTACTGTAATTGATTTAAAAGATGCCTTCTTCTGCATACCCATTGACAAGGATAGTAGAAAACTTTTTGCTTTTGAATGGGAAAATCCACGGAACGGACGAAAGATGCAACTAACCTGGACAAGGTTGCCTCAAGGATTCAAGAATAGCCCGACCCTCTTCGGCAGTCAACTAGCTAAAGAAATAGAAGACTGGATTAACCAAGGACAAATTCAGGTACCAAAGGATCGATACCTGCTGTTACAATATGTGGACGATATATTAATAGCTACCGAAGGAGAGTCAGAATGTATTCAGGTAACTGTTGATATTTTGAATCAATTGGGACTAAATGGGTACAAGGTTTCTAAACAAAAGGCACAAATCGCGTGCACAACAGTAATTTATTTGGGATGTGAAATTTCTCAAGGACAAAGAAAATTGGGAGTTAACCGAATACAAGCTATTTGTGAAATCCCCGAGCCGCGAAATCTGCACGAACTACGGGCTTTCCTACGTATGGCCGGGTGGTGTAGATTGTGGGTAATAGACTATGGACTCATAGCAAAGCCCCTCTATGAAACCCAAAAGGCCTGTACATTTACCTGGGGAAAGCCACAACAAGAGGCCTTTAAGAAATTAAAAGAAGCCCTGATAAAGGCGCCTGCCTTGGGCTTGCCGGACTTATCAAAGGACTTTCAGCTGTTTGTGCATGAGAGACAACGATTGGCATTAGGAGTACTGACCCAGCGACTTGGGAGCTGGAAAAGACCTGTGGGGTATTTTTCTAAACAATTGGATGCGGTAAGCGCCGGATGGCCCTCGTGTTTAAGGGCCGTGGCAGCCACAGTCCTTTTAATACAGGCAAAAGGGGGGCCATTGGCTATCGCCCAGCCGAATGAATCTTAAGAACTACTAACCTATTGAACCCAGCAGTGTTTCTAGGAACAACTGCGGAGGAAGGAGACCTCAGTCATGATTGCGTGGAGATCATCGAACATACCTATGCCAGCAGAACAGACTTAAAAGATCAGCCTCTGGAGAGACCGGATTGGGAACTTTTCACGGATGGAAGCAGCTTTGTGGAAAATGGGACTCGTTATGCAGGATACGCGGTAACAACATCAAAGGTAGTGATTGAGGCAAATTCCCTACCTCCAGGGACTTCAGCCCAACGAGCAGAAATAGTCGCCCTGACGCGAGCCCTGGAACTAAGCGAGGGTAAGAATGTGAATATTTGGACAGATTCAAAATATGCATTCGGGGTAGTCCACGTACATGGGGCATTATGGAAAGAAAGGGGAATGCTATCCTCATAAGGGACTAATATAAAATATCAGGAAGAAATATTGAAATTAATAACAGCTGTACAGAAACCCCAACAGGTGGCCATAATGCATTGTAAAGCTCATCAAGGAGGGATGTCAGAGATTGCAGAAGGTAACAGATTGGCAGATTTGACGGCCCGGAAGGTCGCGCGTGAAGTACGGAAAGTAATGGCTCTAATTCCATCGAAGGTAGGCCTCTCTTGTTTTAAATTACCTAAAGACCCAAAGTATTCAGCAGAAGATGAGAGACTTGCAAATTTGATGAAGGCCCGGAAGAATCCTGACGGATGGTATGTGACTACGACAGGACAACTCATAGTGCCTCCTATAATAATGCGAGAAATCTTACAAATAAAACATAATGAATGTCACTGGGGTGCAGAAGCAATGGTGACCTATTTGAAACGAGGTGTCATCTCGGTACACATGTTAACAATGGCAAAGTCAGTAATGTCAAAATGTGAGCTTTGCTTAAAGAATAACCCGGTAGCAAGGAAACATGCTGAGATGGGGAGAATTAGAGCTGGAATAGAGCCTGGAGATTACTGGCAAATAGATTTCGTGGAACTGCCTAAAGCAAGAGGTTATAAATACCTATTGGTAGGGGTTGATACTTTTTCAGGATGGCCGGAGGCCCTTCCCTGTCGCACCAACCAAGCAAAGGAAACGGTAAAATGGTTACTACAGGAAATAATCCCTAGATTTGGTGTACCATTGGGTATTTCTTCAGACAGGGGACCACATTTCATTGCCAATGTGGTTAAAGAGGTTAGTAGGTTACTAGGAATTACCTGGAACTTACATACCCCATGGAGGCCTCAATCTAGTGGTCAAGTAGAGAGGATGAACCAAACTTTAAAAGGACAATTAAGCAAAATCTGTCAGGAGGCTAAGATACAGTGGCCACAGGCCTTACCGATAGCTTTGCTAAGAATTAGAATAAAGCCAAGAAGTGGGATGTCAGTAAGTCCCTATGAAATCATGTATGGAAAACCTTATGAGTCTCCTGAACCGAACCCGAATATGCATGTTACCGGTAAACAGGATGTATATAATTATGTTTTAATAGTAATGAAAATACTTGCTCTTGGTATGAGTGAAGTATTTTCAAAGGGGGGAAATGTTAGTGTTGGGGAGAATCGAATGGATGTTCTATTAATGTTTCTCAGGTGATGGATCATACGGTATAATTAAATATTATTAAATGTACTTACATTATCAAGTAATCTATGTATACTGGAAACCTAGGGAGTACATTGAACATTTAAAGGAATCGTTGAAGGGGAACCCTGGGAGGGAATAGGTACAACCTGACCTTGGATAAGGGCCTGGAGATGATGAAATGAGTTGAAGCAGAACCAAGGAGCGGAGGGAGCATGCGTCGAGTGAGAAAGGCGAAAGAGTTTAGCGGAGAGGAAGACTCCTTACTTCATCTGGACGACCACCTGGACGACCACCAGAGTGCGCCACGCATGTGCAAAGGGGAGGGGAGCTAATTAGAATGAAAAGCGAGGCTGATGTTGCAACCTGTAATGAATATGTATACCTGACGCAATATTGTATGTATAAATAACGGCTGGGAAGTAACGGGACTTGAAGCCAGATTTGGGCACCTGCCCCGGCTTCCAGCGCTGAATAAAGCACCTTCATATAATCACTTGGTGGTTATGTGGTTGCTACGCTAACAATAAGAGGAATCGCTGAACAACTAGATGCCGCCAGCAAAATGGCTTGGGAAAACAGAATAGCATTAGATATGATTCTTGCGGAGAAAGGTGGTGTGTGCGTGATGCTGGGCAACCGTTGTTGTACTTTTATCCCTAACAATACTGCCCCGGATGGCACAGTAACTAGAGCATTGCAAGGGCTTACCACCCTTGCCAATGAATTGGCAGAAAACTCAGGAGCAGACACTTCCATCACAGGATGGTTGGAATCTTGGTTTGGTAAATGGAAAGGGATGGTAGTGTCCATATTTACATCCTTGATTGTAGTAGCAGGAGTTTTGACAGCCGTTGGTTTTTGCATTATCCCCTGTGTAAGGGGACTTGTCCAGCGGTTAATTGAAACTGCACTTTTGAAACAAATGACCATGGATCCACCACCCTACTCAGATAAGATGATATTAGAGCAAATGGAAAGCAAAGAAAGGGAAGAAGAGGAAGACATCTATCAAATTACATCTTAGAGAAAAATTTTGCAAACATCAACAAATTATAAAAAGAGAAAAGGGGGGAATTGTGGGAATAGAAATGTTGTTTTTGCAGTGTTACATTGTTTAGAAGGAAGGAATGTGGTATTGAGATATGCTTACAGTGATAAGAAAGCTCAGCAGGTGACCTCCTAAAATGCAGACAACCAGACTCCTTAGAGCAATCAGGTGAAAATCACTATGTTAAGTCAAGCCAGATAAGGGGAGAAAACATTACCATCTCAAAAACAGGCCGGCAACTGAAGGCCAGGCATTGTCTGTGAAGCATCAGATAGGTTGTGAACCTGGATTACCCACTCCAGTGGGGAAACAGGGGAGGGTCCTGTCATCAAAAAGTATATAAACTGTGTTTTGGAACTAGTGGGTGCGCTCTCCTGCTTGTGGGGCGCCCGCCATTGCAATCGTGAATAAATTACTACTTCACTGAGATCCTCGCCTGAGCTTAAGATATTGGCTACGGAGTGTTTCTCACACTATGGAAACTGTGTATTCTAGCTGACCAGATCTCAAGGAGGAACCCTTGGAAGACGCAGACGAATCATGGTATACTGATGGAAGCAGCTTTGTGAAACAGGGACAACGTAAAGCAGGGTATGCGGTGACAACCACTCAACAGGTAATTGAATCGAAACCATTACCCCCAGGACATCTGCTCAAAAGGCAGAAATAGTTGCTCTCACACGAACACTGGAATTAGCAGCAGGAAAGAGAGTGAGTATTTGGACAGATTCCAAGTATGCATTTGATGTTCTGCATGCACATAGAATCACAGAATCACAGAATCGTCTAGGTTGGAAGAGACCTCCAAGATCATCTAGTCCAACCTCTGCCCTAACACTAACAAGTCCTACACTAAACCATATCACTAAGGGCTACATCTAAATGTCTTTTAAAGACCTCCAGGGATGGTGACTCAACCACCTCCCTGGGCAGTCCATTCCAATGCATAACAACCCTTTCAGTAAAGAAGTTCTTCCTAACATCCAACCTAAACCTCCCCTGGCGCAACTTTAGCCCATTCCCCCTCGTCCTGTCACCAGGCACGTGGGAGAATAGACCAACCCCCACCTCTCTACAGCCTCCTTTAAGGTACCTATAGAGAGCGATGAGGTCTCCCCTGAGCCTCCTCTTCTCTAAACAACCCCATCTCCCTCAGCCGCTCCTCGTAAGCCTTGTTCTCCAGACCCCTCACCAGCTTCGTTGCCCTTCTCTGGACTCTCTCGAGCACCTCCATGTCCTTCTTGTAGTGAGGGGCCCAAAACTGAACACAGTACTCGAGGTGCGGCCTCACCAGATAGCCCTCACCAGATAGCCCTCACATGGGGCTATCTGGAAGGAGCGAGGATTATTGACGGCCCAAGGAAAACAAATAAAATATGTTGAGGAGATTTTGAAGTTATTAGAAGCGGTAAAGCAACCAGAGAAGGTGGCTGTTATACATTGCCGGGGACACCAAAGAGGAACCGCTGACTTCGAGGTAGGGAACCGATTGGCTGACCAAGAAGCAAAAGGGTGGCCGGATTGGCTGAGGCAGAAGCGCTCACTTTAATACCAGACGGTAAAATACAATTTTTAGGTGAAGGACAGGAACCTAGGTACACATGGGAAGATCAAAAGTTAATTGGGGACCTGGGAGGAAAAGCAAGGAGTGACGGATGGGTATACCTGAAAGATAATAGGGTTGTACTACCCTCTAATTTAATATGGCCTACGGTCATGGCGGAACATAATAAGACTCATTGGGGAGCAGACACCTTGTATAAAAATCCGAGTCGAGTCTTAGTGGGAAGAAATCTGTATACTACGGTAAAACGAGTAACCCAACAATGCAGTAGTTGTTTGCATCATAACCCTAACACAGAAAATAGGGTAAGGTTCGGAATAATTGGTAAAGGAAACTATCCCGGACAACAATGGCAGATCGATTTTTCAGAACTGCCTAGAAAAGGGAGGTATCAATACTTGTTGGTTTTGACAGATACTTTCTCCGGGTGGCCGGAGGCTTTTCCCTGTCGAACCAACAAGGCAAGAGAAGTGGTCAAGGTTTTACTGAATGAGATAATACCGCGTTTCGGAATTCTGGCAGCAATGTCCTCGGATAGAGGCTCTAATTTTTTTGCACAAATAGTTCAACAAGTAAGTAAGGTCTTAGGGGTAGACTGGCAACTCCATACCCCTTACAGACCACAGGCAAGCGGACAAGTGGAGAAGATGAATCACCTAATCAAACAACAAATGGCCAAAATAGGACAAGAGACTAATTATCATGGCCTCAGTCTCTCCCTTTAGCTTTACTTAGAATTAGAGTAAAACCACGGACAAAGGAGAATCTAAGCCCTTTTGAAATATTATATGGAAGACCCTATCAGTTTTTGTTCAGCGGGAAGGATCTGACGGAATTGGGGTCAGGATACTTGTATAATTATTTAATAGGACTCCAAAAAACAGTTGAATCAAATATCTAAAGTTGTCTCAGGAACCAGGGCTAGAGGACTGGACTAACCAATCCACCCCTTTAGTAGTGGGAAATGGAACACCACACATGTTCAGCTGAGAAATGGGACTTGGCTGAAATGTTCATATTGAGAATTTTTTGGATCCGGATGTGAAACTGTGGCAAGAGCACAAGAGGGGGGACAATTCGATGGTCAAATCTTGAGCTGTCAGCGTGATAACACCACTAAGGAATAGCATGTGGTGCGGGTCTATGGTTGGAAATGGCAGAATGAGAATGGGAGGCGAGTGTTCTTTAAACATTTCTGGTCAGCTTATAATATGACAGGCCGCCAAAGAGAACTGAATTGTGACTGTAAGTGGAATCCCAACGTGGGAGCTTGGAAGCGCGCATATACGAGTACAAACGGGGCAGACATTGTAACAGGACCACTCGGTAACAAGGACACTCTGTATTATCACGCCCCAAAGGGTAAAGAGGGATGGGATGGTCCTTTTCCAAACGGGACGTGGGCCCTAAAGGGACATTATTGGGTGTGTGGCAAACATGCTTACAAGAGGCTACCCGGAAACTGGTCGGGAATATGCTATGTGGGGTACATAAGACCCTTGTTCTTTTTATTGTCACAAACACAAGGAAATCATTTAGGAATAAGATTATATGATGACCTGAACAGAGTGAAACGATCTATTGATACTTCCTTAGCCGGGGGTAGTGCCCAAAAGAGGAGAAAGGATGAATGGCCTCCTGAAAGAATCATACAGCATTATGGGCCAGCTACCTGGAACCCGAATGAGTTGGTATCAGGAGCCCGAGAACCTATTTATAATTTGAACCCAATAATTAGGTCGCAAGCTATCCTCGAAGTTGTAACCAATCAAACAGCGACGACCTTGGATCTTCTGGCTGATCAATCCACTCAGATGAGGAATGCTATCTTTCAACGTAGAATGGTCTTAGACTATTTACTAGCAGAAGAAGGGGGAGTGTGTGGAAAACTGAACGATTCTAATTGTTGTTTACAAATTGATGATAATGGAAAAGTGGTTAAGCAGATAACAAAAGAAATTAGAAAGCTAGCCCACGTCCCAGTACAAACCTGGAAGGGTATGGATTGGGATTTCTTTTCATGGTTGCCCAGTGGACCATGGGTTAAAAGGATGCTATTTTTATTTTTATGTGGTGTAATGACATTATTGTTTATACCTTGTATGATACCTTGCTTTACATTGTTGGTATTGCGAATAATAAATAGCACCCAATTTGTGATGACTTCGGGAGAGAAAAGGTGATGTGTCGATAATGATGCTTAAGAAATGGACACCCCGAGAACTGACTGATGAAATCCAACTGCTACTAACAAAGGTTGAAGAAGAGACACGAATTGATGATATTAAAAAGAAGGGGAGGAATTGTAAGGAATGGTCCAGCAATTCGTGCCACTAAGGGGTTTGAAGGGTTAACATTGAGGCCTGGGTTTAGGCGAGAAGAGAACAAAGGGATTTCTTCAGAGAAAAACTGCTGACTTTGCACGGACCTGCAGTAACTTCTGACAGCCGGCCAAGAGACCACTAGATAAGGAGGAAGAATATGAGCCTCCCCGTCCGAGCGGCCCCCGAGAGACTAACAGAGACTGATAAGCAGGCGCACCTGGGAGGACTTCGGATTCGGGAAACCAATTATAATAACCCTGCCTCTTCTAGAAGTAGTAATGAATATGTATTAGCCTAGGAGCATAAAAATCAGCCGCCTTACGTAACAGGTGTGCGTCCTGGTGGAGCAGAGAGTCCCGGCGCACCCCGCGCTGTTTGCTTGCCTCTATTTGTTTAATAAATTGTAAACTTTGATTGCAGTCCTATCTGGGACTCAGTCATTTATAACAACTACCATGATTGCTATATACCATAGATGAAAATAGTGATTAATTAGAATGTATTGAAAAGATTGTAACCTGAGCGTGACATAAATGGTATGGAATAAGGGGTGGATATCTGTCCTGGTTTCAGCTAGGATAAGAGTTAATTTTCCTCCTAGTAGCTGGTAGGGTGCTATGTTTTGGATTAGGATGAGAAGAGCGCTGATAACATGCTGATGTTTTAATTGTTGCAGAGCAGTGTTTACACCAGGCCAAGGACTTTTCGGCTTCTCGCTCTGTCCTGCCAGCGATCAGGCTGGGGGTGCAGCAGGAGCTGGGAGGGGACAGACCCAGGACAGCTGACCCAAACTGGCCAAAGGGGTATTCCATACCATCTGACGTCATGCTAAACAATATATAGGGGTGGCTGGCCGGGGTGTGGGGGCCGGCTGCTCGGGGATAGGCTGGGCATCGGTCAGCGGGTGGTGAGCAATTGCATTGTGCATCGCTTGTTTTGTACGCATTAGTAGTAGTAGTACTATTATTATTATTTTTTTTTTTCCTGTCTTAATAAACTGTCTTCATCTCAACTCACAGGCTTCACTTCCCCGTTTCTCTCCCCCATCCCAGAGAGGGAGGGTGAGCAAACTGCTGTGTGGTGCTTAGCTGCCGACCGGGTTAAACCACAACAAAATACAAGATGAACTACTGTGGTGGGTGCGCATGATTGTGGTGGGACTACCCGCCCCCCCCCCCCCCCCCCCCCCCCCCCCCCCCCCCCGCTGCCCAGAGCTGAATAAACATACCTACTTTACAGCCTTACAGGTTGTGGAGTCTGTTTTCCGCAAGTCAAGATAGGATACTGCTGTTGTTTAACTATTTCCACGCCCTTCTTGAACAGTTATCTTCAAGGGAGTTATATTAAGCCCTCCTCGATTTCCTTCCCTTACCCATACCATGGGATTTATTTCTTTTTCATTCTTTTCTGCTAATAATTTCATTGAGACTGTTATTCCTTTTTCACAGGTTTTCAACTGTATTCCTAATTTGACTATTAAATCTCTCCCTAATAAATTGGGCCCCGCTTCAGGTACATATAACAATTGCCCAGTGACAGATTTAGTTCCCCAGTTTAATTCAGTAGTCTCAAAAAGTGACACTACCAGACCAAATCCTTCTACCCCTGTTATTCTTAAAGTATTACTAGTCAAATTGAGTCCTGATATTTTATAAGCTAAAGATGATCTGGATGCTCCTGTATCTACTAAAAATACAACCTCTTCTTTAGGTCCCACCTCTAAATTTATCAAGGGCTCTTGGTGAGACCACTGTTCAAAGAACCCCTGACCCCCTTATTCAGAGTTTATGATAGTAAACAATCTTTCTTCCCTTTTCAATTCAGGGCATTCTCATTTAAAATGACCTATTTGCCTGCATTTAAAACATCCTTTCTGTACCTGTCCCTACCGTGGCTGAGGAGGAAGTGGCCACTTTGATTTCACATTCCTGTTTCCTTTTTCTTCTTGATTCCATCCCAATCCTTGTCTTTCTTGAAACTTCTTTTCCTGTGGGTTCCCCATTCTCTGCCCCACCACTTGATTCACTGTGGAGATCATCATTTTTGCCTTTTGTTTCTGCTTTTCATCTTCCCTTCTAACATACACTTTCTGCGCTTCCCTCAAAAGGTTTTCTAATGGCTGTTCATTCCACCCTTTCAGTTTCTGAAGTTTCCTTTGTATGTCCAGTCACGCTTTCATCACAAAATTAATCTTTAAAAGCCCCTGCGCTACAGGGTCATCAGGATTCATTCCTGAATACTTTTGCATCCTGTCTCTAAGCCTTTCCAAGAAATCACTTGGAGTTTCATCTTTACTCTTGTTGTGGTTTAACCCGGCTGGCAGCTAAACACCACACAGCCGTTCGCTCGCCCTCCCCCCTCCCTCTCTGGGATGGGGGAGAGAAACGGGAAAGTGAAGCCGGTGAGTTGAGATAAAGACAGTTTATTAAGACAGGAATATAATAACAATAAAAATAATAATAGTGATAATGATAATAGTATTAATAATAATAATGTGTAAGAAAACAAGCGATGCACAATGCAATTGCTCACCACCCGCTGACCGATGCCCAGCCTATCCCCGAGCAGCCGGCCCCCCACCCCGGCCAGCCACCCCTACATATTGTTTAGCATGACGTCAGATGGTATGGAATACCCCTTTGGCCAGTTTGGGTCAGCTGTCCTGGGTCTGTCCCCTCCCAGCTCCTGCTGCACCCCCAGCCTGCTCGCTGGCAGGACAGAGCGAGAAGCCGAAAAGTCCTTGGCCTGGTGTAAACACTGCTCTGCAACAATTAAAACATCAGCATGTTATCAGCGCTCTTCTCATCCTAATCCAAAACATAGCACCCTACCAGCTACTAGGAGGAAAAATTAACTCTGTCCTAACTGGAACCAGGACAGATATCCACCCCTTATTCCATACCATTTATGTCATGCTCAGGTTACACTCTTTCCAATACATTCTAATTAATCACCATTTTCATCTATGATATATAGCAATCATGGCAGTGATGACATACAGTATTATATAATAACTAACATACTACAATTCAACTCATGGGCTATTCTCACCCAGTATCAAATCCCCTTGAGGTACACACCGGACCTCCCCATTCTTTTGCATTACCCACCAAGTGCATCCAGGTCCCTGAGCAAAAGCAATTCCACGAATGGGTTTGCCTTTTCCTGAGGCAGGAGTAGCCCAGACTGTCTTACCCAGCATGTTTCTTACTTCTGACACCCGGCCAAGAGACCACTAGATAAGGAGGAAGAATATGAGCCTCCCCGTCCGAGCGGCCCCCGAGAGACTAACAGAGACTGATAAGCAGGCGCACCTGGGAGGACTTCGGATTCGGGAAACCAATTATAATAACCCTGCCTCTTCTAGAAGTAGTAATGAATATGTATTAGCCTTGGAGTATAAAAACCAGCCGCCTTACGTAACAGGTGTGCGTCCTGGTGGAGCAGAGAGTCCCGGCGCACCCAGCGCTGTTTGCTTGCCTCTATTCATTTAATAAATTGTAAAATTTGATTGTAATCCTATTTGGGACTCAATCATTTAGAACAGCCTATCTTATCTACTGAAATCGTTTTGTCTTCCTTTCACATACTCATTAGCCTATCTTATCTACTGAAATTCTTTCAGCCTCTTCTCAGTGCTACTCGAGGCCATTCCCTCTTGTCCTATCGCCAGTTATCTGTGAGAAGAGGCTGACCCCCAGCTCCCCACACCTTCCTTTCAGGTCACTGTAGAGAGCCATAAGGTCTGCCCCTAGCCTCTTCTTCTCCAGACTAAACAACCCCAGTTCCCTCAGCCTCTCCTCATAGGACTTGTGCTCCAGGCCCTTCACCGCCTTCATAGCCCTTCTCTGGACATGCTCCAGGCCCTTGAGGTCTTTCCTGTAGTGAGGGGCCCAAAACTAAACACAGTACTGTCCTGGTTTCAGCTAGGATAGTTAATTTTCCTCCTAGTAGCTGGTACGGTGCTGTGTTTGGGATTTAGGATGAGAAGAATGTTGATAACACCCTGTTGTTTTAATTGTTGCAGAGCAGTGCTTACACCAGGCCAAGGACTTTTCGGCTTCTCGCTCTGTCCTGCCAGCGAGCAGGCTGGGGGTGCAGCAGGAGCTGGGAGGGGACAGACCCAGGACAGCTGACCCAAACTGGCCAAAGGGGTATTCCATACCATCTGACGTCATGCTAAACAATATATAGGGGTGGCTGGCCGGAGTGGGGGGCCGGCTGCTCGGGAATAGGCTGGGCATCGGTCAGCGGGTGGTGAGCAATTGCATTGTGCATCACTTGTTTGTACACATTGTTAGTAGTAGTACTATTATCATTATCATTATTATTTTCCTTTCTTTTCTGTCCTAATAAACTGTCTTTATCTCAACCCACAGGCTTTCATTTCTTTCTGATTCTCTCCCCCATCCCAGAGAGGGAGGGGGGAGGGTGAGCGAACGGCTGTGTGGTGCTTAGCTGCCGGCTGGGTTAAACCACAACAAGAACTTGAGGTGCAGCCTCACCAGAGCAGAGTACAGGGGGACGATCACCTCCCTGGTCCTGCTGGTTACACTATTCCTGATACAAGCCAACACAAGCTCGGGGTTTTCCAGAGCCCTGCTGGTCCTTCTCCAGTTATTTCACTCCCAGAGGTTTCACCACAGACCCATTGGGAATACCAAGTTGGGAATACCCAGCATGTTTCTTACGTGCACTACAGGAACTTTATCCCCTTCTACAGTGTGTAACAGGTTTGATTGGGCAGGTCCAGCTCGGTTGGCAGATCCCCTAGTATTGACTAACCAGGTGGCCTTTGCCAAATGCGTATCCATATTTTCGAATGTCCCAGCACCCATTGCTTTCAGTGTAGTCTTTAACAGTCCATTGTATCGTTCAACTTTCCCGGAGGCTGGTGCATGATAGGGGATGTGATACACCCACTCAATGCCATGTTCTTTGGCCCAAGTGTCCATAAGGTTGTTTCGGAAATGAGTCCCGTTGTCTGACTCAATTCTCTCTGGGGTGCCATGTCGCCATAGGACTTGCTTTTCAAGGCCCAGGATAGTGTTCCGGGCGGTGGCATGGGGCACAGGATATGTTTCCAGCCATCCGGTGGTTGCTTCCACCATTGTAAGTACGTGGCGCTTGCCGTTGCGGGTTTGAGGGAGTGTGATGTAAGCAATCTGCCAGGCCTCTCCATATTTATATTTCAGCCATCGTCCTCCATACCAAAGAGGTTTTGACCGTTTGGCTTGCTTGATTGCAGCACATGTTTCACAATCATGAATAACCTGTGCTATAGTGTCCATGGTCAGGTCCACCCCTCGATCACGAGCCCATCTGTATGTTGCATCTCTACCTTGATGGCCTGAGGTGTCATGGGCCCATCGGGCTATAAATAATTCACCTTTATGTTGCCAGTCCAGGTCCACCTGAGCCACTTCAATCTTAGCAGCCTGATCCACCTGCTGGTTGTTTTGATGTTCTTCAGTAGCCCGATTCTTGGGCACATGAGCATCTACATGGCGTACCTTTACAACCAGGTTCTCTACCCGGGCAGCAATATCTTGCCACAATGCAGCAGCCCAGATGGGTTTGCCCCTGCGCTGCCAGTTGTTCTGCTTCCATTGCTGTAACCACCCCCACAGGGCATTTGCTACCATCCATGAATCAGTATAGAGATAGAGAACTGGCCACTTTTCTCGTTCAGCAATATCTAAAGCCAGCTGAATGGCTTTCACTTCTGCAAACTGACTCGATTCACCTTCTCCCTCAGCAGCTTCTGCAACTCGTCGTGTAGGACTCCATACAGCAGCTTTCCATCTCCGATGCTTTCCCACAATACGACAGGACCCATCAGTGAACAAGGCATATTTCTTCTCATTTTCCGGTAGCTTGTTGTACAGTGGGGCTTCTTCAGCACGGACCACCTCCTCCTCTGATGATATCCCAAAGTATTTGCCTTCTGGCCAGTCCATAATCACCTCCAAGATTCCTGGGCGACTGGGGTTTCCTATTCGAGCCCGCTGAGTAATCAGTGCAACCCACTTGCTCCATGTAGCATCAGTTGCATGATGTGTAGAGGGGACCCTTCCTTTGAACATCCAGCCTAGTACCGGCAGTCGGGGTGCCAGGAGGAGCTGCGCTTCAGTACCGACCACTTCCGAAGCAGATCGAACTCCTTCATATGCTGCCAATATCTCCTTTTCAGTTGGAGTATAGCGGGCCTCAGATCCTCTGTATCCCCAACTCCAAAACCCCAGGGGTCGACCTCGAGTTTCCCCAGGTTCTTTCTGCCAGAGGCTCCAGGTGGGACCATTCTCCCCGGCTGCGGTGTAGAGCACATTCTTTACATCTGGTCCTGTTCGGACTGGCCCGAGGGCTACTGCATGAACTATTTCCTGCTTAATTTGTTCAAAGGCTTGTCGTTGCTCAGGGCCCCATTCAAAAGCATTCTTCTTCCGGGTTACTTGGTAGAGCGGGTTTACAATCAGACTGTAATTTGGAATGTGCGTTCTCCAAAACCCCACGACACCTAGGAAAGTTTGTGTTTCTTTTTTGCTAGTTGGTGGATCTTTTCAGAAAGTTTCTCCAAAGCATTCTCTTTTAGCTGGTGGACACTGGTTCGTTCAGGTGGAGGGGAAGATAAATTCTCTTTAAGTTGGTGGAACTCTTCAGAGAGTTTCTCCACAGCCGAGACACACGCCTGTAGGGAAGAGGAGAGATTTCCTTCGTACTGCCGGAGTATTTTAGTCACTTCATTCACTGTGGGATTCTCCTCCGCTTTCCAGGCTAGTATTGCCAATGATCTGGCATATGATGATGGTGCACTCCGTACAAACTTCCGCCACATGGGTGGTGTACACCGGACTGCATCTGGATCTGCGGATGTTTGTGCGTCGTCTAGGTCCTTATAAATTACTTCCCGTACGGCCAATTCCCTCAGGTACTGGATTCCCTTCTCCATGGTGGTCCATTTGCCTGGTAGACATACAAGTTCTTCCTTGAAGGGGTACCTTTCCTGCACAGCTGACAGGAGACGCCTCCAGAGGCTGCGAGATCGTGCTCCATCTCCAATTGCTTTGTCAATGCGTGCGTCCCTAGCAAGGGATCCCAGCCGCCTGGCTTCCCTGCCCTCTAATTCCACATAATTGGCTCCCGTGTCCCAGCACCGGAGCAGCCAGGTGACAAGCTGCTCACCTATATAGCGACCAAAATCTTTTCGCACATCTCGTAGCTCACGCTGGTATAGAGTCCGGGTAGTTACTGTTGATTTTTCGACATCCCCATCCTCATCTTCAGTCTCCTGCACCTTTGATGGCCCAGCCTCGTCTTCACTATGCCCAGACTTAGCAGAAGACTGTCTGCGTTCTAAACGACCTGAGCCTCTATACCATTTTTTCACCTTGTCTACAGGGGCAACTTGCACTTCTACAGCTCGTTTCTCTAACCCAGACACAGGGTCTGCCACAGGGGTTGGAATACCCTCTGCGGGGTCAACTTGCACTGCTACAGCTCGTTTCTCTGACCCAGCCACAGGAGTGGGAGCAGCTGCAGGAGCTGGAGCTGCTGCAGGAGCTGGAGTGGCTGCGGGAGCTGGAGCTGGAGCTAGGTTGCTAGTAGCATCAATTGCAGCTCGATAGGCATAGGCCAGAGCCCAGCACGCTACAGTGATTTGTGTCACTTTGGAACTGCCAGAGTCATGACACCTTTTTTTCAAGCATTCTGCCAGCTTTTTAGGATTTTGCAGTTGTTCAGGGGTGAATGTCCAAAACACTGGAGGTGACCACTGCTCTAGAAACCTGCCCATATCCTCCCACACTCCCTGCCACTCGCAACTATCCCGCCTCAAGACAGATCTCCGGATGAGATTCCTAAGTAGTTGTTTAACCCTCAACAAAACCTGAAGCGCATTCAGGAGACATAACAACAAGAGCAGGCTGGTCTGAGTATCCCAAGGATATTCAACATCTCGGAGAACCACCGTAACTAGCTCGGGGGATAAGAGGGTGGTGGTGAAGGAGAAAGGGAGAGTGAACAGGTAGGGAAACATGTCTTCCCCTGTCCCCTTCACAGATTGGCTCCCTAACGAAAACAGGCAATAGGTGTAATTGCTAATAGTTTCCGAGATATGGTTTCCAAAGTATAGAGTCGATGACAGTGCTGAGTACAAATACCAGGTTAAAGTTGTGACCAGATATTTCATCATTTCATAAGCCATTGTTACACCGCACAGTACCATAACAATCTTAAACCAGGGCCCGGAAAGGATGAACAGTGCAACAGGGAGCACATACAGAAAGTAACGCACCATAAAACTCAATTTGGAAAACAGGCACAGCAGACTGGAGATTAAGGCAATCAACATCGTGACTAGCAACTATTAAGCAGGTCCAATACTTATACCAATTTTAGTTTAACACACTCTGGTCAGATTTGTCGATATCTCAACCCTTCGAG
Organism: Anser anser; assembly: GCF_964211835.1. NCBI lineage: Eukaryota > Metazoa > Chordata > Aves > Anseriformes > Anatidae > Anser > Anser anser. The sequence continues at coordinate 12,562,162 of NC_139731.1, forward strand.
CCCCACGTTGGGCGCCAAAAGGACTGCTGTGGTTTAACCCGGCTGGCAGCTAAACACCACACAGCCGTTCGCTCACCCTCCCCCCTCCCTCTCTGGGATGGGGGAGAGAAACGGGAAAGTGAAGCCGGTGAGTTGAGATAAAGACAGTTTATTAAGACAGGAATATAATAACAATAATAATAATAATAGTGATAATGATAATAGTATTAATAATAATAATGTGTAAGAAAACAAGCGATGCACAATGCAATTGCTCACCACCCGCTGACCGATGCCCAGCCTATCCCCGAGCAGCCGGCCCCCCACCCCGGCCAGCCACCCCTATATATTGTTTAGCATGACGTCAGATGGTATGGAATACCCCTTTGGCCAGTTTGGGTCAGCTGTCCTGGGTCTGTCCCCTCCCAGCTCCTGCTGCACCCCCAGCCTGCTCGCTGGCAGGACAGAGCGAGAAGCCGAAAAGTCCTTGGCCTGGTGTAAACACTGCTCTGCAACAATTAAAACATCAGCATGTTATCAGCGCTCTTCTCATCCTAATCCAAAACATAGCACCCTACCAGCTACTAGGAGGGAAAATTAACTCTGTCCTAACTGGAACCAGGACAGTACCAAATTACACCTTAGAGAAAAGTTTTGCAAAAATCAGCAATTTATAAAGAAGAAAAGGGGGGAACTGTGGGAATAGAAATGTTGTTTTTGCAGAGTTACATTGTTTAGAGGGAAGGAATGTGGTATTGAGATATGCTTGCAGTGATTGAAAACTTAGGAGGTGACCTTATAAAATGGGGAAACAGGTGTGAGAAACACTCTGTAGCCAATAACTTAGGCTCAGGTGAGGATCTCAGTGAAGTAGTAATTTATTCGCGATTACAATGGCGGGCGTCCCACAAGCAGGAGCGCACCTACTAGTCACACAGTACAGTTTATATACTTTCTTTCTCGACAACTGGGACCCTCCCCTGTTTCCCCACTGAGTGGGTAATCCAGGTCCACAACCTATCCAATGCTTCACAGACAATGCATGGCCTTCATTTGCCGACCTGTTACTTTTCAGATTTCTTTTGACTTTTTTACTGTTTGAAGTGGTAATGTTTCTTCACTTCTCTGACTTGACTTGACACCGTGAATTTCACCTAATTGCTCTAAGGAGTCTGGTTGTCTGCATTTTACAAGGTTGTCTGTTAAGCTTTCTTATCAGTGCAAGCATATCTCAATACCACATTCCTTCCCTCTAAACAATGTAACTCTAAACAATGTAACATCTCTAGAAAAAAAAACAACTCTTGCTTACATGGTCACATACATCCAGTAAATGCTTTTCTGTTGAATATCAATTTAGTATTTGTCTTTCTCCCCCTTCCCGTCCGTTTACCCCCCCCCACACACACACACACATTGGGAATTCCCAAGAAGCAGCATGTCTGGTACTTCCTATGCTTATGTTACCAATTCTGGTGCAAAAACAACATTTTTGTTCCGACACTGCTGCAGGGCAGGTGATCTCTGCGTTGAATGGGCTTTCACTGCCACTGTTTTGTGGCTATGATCTTCATCCTCAGCCTGAGCAGTTTCCAGGTTCCCTCTGTGCTTTCTCACAAGCCACGCTCGCCACGTGTGCGTGTGGCCATCGCCGTTTCTGGCTGTGGATCCAAGATGAGATCCACTGCATTCCTTGGCCTGGAGACCGCACCGGGGCTGTGCTGCTATCGATCGTGCTTTTACAGCATACTACAAACCCTGCAGCAGTACACGTTACCCCTACCTTTCAACACTGTCTGCTGCCTGCCTCCTGCTCCCAGCCCAGCTGCTGCAGTTTTGCCTGGCTGTCACTTTCCTGGTTGGGTGTATTTTGTTTCTGATCCTTGTGGCTCTGCATGTCAGCTCCTGCCAGCTGGTGGCACCGCTGTCACAGAGCAAGGAAGCAAGAGCAGAATGGCACTTTGGGAATAGTTTCAAACTGATTTTATTTTTTTTCATAACTATATCTGTACTCATCCTGTCTGCTTCTGCTTGGAGAAGTAGGATAGCCTTTCCCAGTGCAATATTCTTTCAAGAACCAGTAAATGGATTCATAAATGGAGAAATGCCAGAATGCTTGACGTGTTCTTGGGGCACGGGCATCCCATTCTGTCAGAGGCTGACAATCAGCAAGTTCACAGCGTATTAAAGAACAAGTAGCTCCATGCTTTGCCACCCACCTTCCTCAGTCCCCACCCCTCATCTGGAAGAACAAGTGTCAGGAAGGCTTCAGCCCCCCACAAAGCTCAAGGAAACATGGAGCCAACATGGCACGTGGGAGCTGCTGATCAGCTGCTAGAAAGTTTTGCCCTGCATGGCAGTAACTTTCCCTCTTCATTAAGGTGCACCACGAGCTGGCAGAGGTAAGAGAGACGCCACAAGACTTAAGTGTAGAGCTGTGGTCAAAAGGTCAACTTGACAGTTGCCTGGACTGTTTGTGCCAAAGACATAAACAGAGCATGGGGCACGTTCCAGGGATGCTGAAGTCTCAGCAGAAAGACTTGCAGACACCGTAATCAGTGCCTGATTTTTTTGTTTTTTTCCGTCAAAAACTTTACTGTTCCAGGGGTTTCTTCTCTCCACAGACCCACTAGTGTGACTGGTGAGTGCCAATTACAGGCACAGGACTGGTGGGCAGGAACATCTGCCTGTCAGAAATGGTGTTCTATCATCAGCCCTACAGTGTCTACACCCAAGAGCTCTTTAAGAGCTGGCCAGGGAAATGTCTAGCTTCACGGTGATAATTTTAATCTTGGGAAATTTTAAGAGGCTGGAAGCATGCCACTGTTCGAGCAGGGCACAGAGGGTGACCAGATACCTGCAGAGTACTTTCCTTGATGTCACAGGCAAAATAATGAAAAACTGATAAGGGACTTACTTCATAGAGAATTCAAGGCTAGACATAAAATTAATGCCAGGCAACAGGGTTGTGTGGAACATAAGTCTTGTTAAAAAAAGCCTATTTAATTCTCAGAGATCGTTTAGCTGATAAAGTTAACAGTGAGCATGTCACAGAATTAAATTGGGGAGTTTGACAGAACAAACTTGGCACTCACCATTAGCAGAGCATGCACTGCACGGAATAACAACTGCCAATATCTTTCCCCAAAACGGGCATTTACAGAGGAGTTCTGCAGGATCAGTATCAGGCTTGGACGTGCTGAAGTCTCCTCAGCAAGTACAAAGTCACTGCAGATGTTTTGTGAAAAAAATTGGAGGAAAGGAAAATAACAAGGGGGATAAGGCAGTTGTACTGAGCAATTCCAGAATCTCGTCACATGAAAGTGCATCATCTTTTTCATGCTGCCAAATGACAAGGTAAACCTGGACCAAGGGCTGCAGGCGGCACCTACAGAAGAGGGTCTGATTAGGCACGCACCAACTCTGGAAGGGGGATCGGGCAGTCCAGCACGAATTCCCAGGATGATGCTGAGATATGACAGAGTAATACAGCCCACGGATGTTAGGAATTTTAATGGCCTGGGCTATATGAAAGCCAGACAATGATATCATTACCCTTTCTGCCTTTAATGCTGTGAATCAATGAATGGCATCTATGCTAGAAGGGTTTGCTTCCACAACTCAAATGGCTACCCTTTCCAGTACAAACGCTGCTGAAGCCTTGCTTCTGCATGCACATTAACACAGTCATATACATCACATCCCATTTCTAGACAGCATCTTTGGAGTTTCACGCCAAGTCTACATGTACCAGCAATCCCTGGTACACCCAAGGGTAACACATCTTGACACAACTCCACTTTGCATTCAAGACTTTCAATTGTTCTACTATAACCAGAGAGAATTCCTAATTCCCTGAAAACTCAACTCAGACCTGAATTTTGTTTCTTCACGTGGCGCCTCTTCCTTACAGAATCTAAGTAAAACTGGATTGCACTGGCTCTCTGAGGCTACCGGAGAGCATTTTGGAGAAAGATAGTGCTGTTGATGCAGGTGTCACAGGTTAAGGCTGTAAGAACAGTCTGCAGAGAAGAGCAGTATTTTTATTAGATCAGGTGATATAACTGGGAAAAAAGAACAGGCACAAAGGAAATACAAACTTCAGACTAAGTTGTGAAAAACTTCTCTGAACTCCAGCTCAGCTGGACTAATTGTCTGATCAGTCCAAGAGACGGGTAGGTAGTGTAGACAGTAGAAGTGAGCGTTAGCATGAGGGGGGATGGTCTACTGCAGACCGAGCCTCTGAAGAATAGATGGTTTTCACTTAGTGTCTTTAATGCAGAAGTAGAACGGACTTCTGAATCAGTAACAGGGTGATATTCTTAACATAAAGATTTTTTTTCCCTTCTCCCCCTTTGGCAAGTAGAATGCCAAAGCATCAGAATGGTGTTTTTCAGCCCATGGTAAAAAGAGGACTTTTTTCAGGACTGCCTATTTTAAGAAATCTGCCATAGGTGACTAAGAAAAGCAAGCCTGAAGTAAGCTTAAACATACAGTCTGGAGGGATTTGCACCTTCACAAGATTATTCTTTAGTAGCTGGAAAACTGAAAAGGTCGCAAATCCTTAAAATGGCAGACAAAGTGCTGACATAGGCAGAGGGGAGTGAGTTAAATAGCAAAGTAGGTAAGGTTTGCCTGTCAGGCCTGGTCAAACCTTTGCTGTGTTTAATGCAGGGTCTCCTCTCCAACCCTGATGTGCTAAACATTCAGAGCAAGGGTCTCTGACTGCAGCCTCCCAAAGGAATACAATAAAGGAATTCCTTCATTCCTCTCCTCTGGAAGCTTTGGCAGTGAAATACTTCATCTTCTCATTTGTATTTACTCCATGCACAGTGGAGAGAAGTCTACAATGCTTTTTGTCCCGGTATACTTGTTTAATTTTCTCTTATTCCAAATGTTCCTAGGCTGGATTCTGTGTGATATTCGAAGACATCCTCCAGCTGGCACCACACCATCTGACTAGAGCATCCCAAGAGCTCTCAGCCTTTGTTGTTGCATGCTGCACATCAAACATCCATATTGACTAGCAAAGGATTGCCAAGTCATGATGAAAGAATGCTAATAATACTGATTAAATCTGCACAGATTATGGAGCCACATGTTTGTCACAAAGCTTGTGAAACTTTGTTTAGAGCTATAATTAATTCCCTCCCCCCAGTAGTAATAAAACAAAATATCAACAGCTGCCTCCAGAAAATCAACACTACCTGTGCACTCTGTACTGAATTTCAGTTCAACTCTAAAGGCCCCTGTATCTTATTGGGAAAAGATGGCAATAAGGAAGTCTTGCTGCTTCCAACCTGTAGGAACTGGTGTAGCTCCTGCCATCTATGTAATAAACAACAAGGTCAGTCCAGGATGCTGGTCACCTAAATCTGTGTACTCTAAGCTGAAAGGGCAGAAGCACAAACAACACGGATTAATTTTCAGATATTGCTTATGGTAAAATGAGATTTGATGCCCTCTCTACTTAAGTGGAGAGCCAAGGGAGGTCAAGGGACAGAGGATGAGCAAACAGCAGCAAAGGAAATAAGAAAACGGAAAAGGTCAAAATCATGGGACATACACATTGAGGTGCCACGGACTGAACAAACATTCTGCTACCTGGTGTGCCCCAGTCACCTTTACCAACCCCACCTGCTCAGCAGAGAGCCAAACAGGGACCAATTTCCACCCAGAATAAGCCCTGACTTAATATGCCAGGCCTCAGGATGAAGGAACGCCAGAAGGGTACATCTGCTACGTTTCAGGCAAGCAGAGGTGCAGTACAGAACCCAGTGGGGAAAATGCACAGCAGGATGAATTTGAAAGGAACCAAGTTCTCTCTTTTCCTGGCTCAGAACCTGAAATTCCCCATCTTGGGAGGCAAACCACCTACCTTCCTTCTCACCTGTGCTGTCTCCATGCAGTTGGGGTTGCCATTTCTTACTTGGGTGCTCTGCCAGAAGCTGCACCAAGTGCTCTCACATGCTCTGCTCTGTCACCCCCTTGCTGCTCTCCATTAGTCTCTAGCATTCTCTTGTTCTCCCTTTTCCTCCTGTATTGCAGCTATCCCTTGGCATGGCACCTTCTGGGATTCCTCCAGGTTAATGAGGTGCCTCCCTGTGTTCAGCCCAGCAAAATAGCCTAATGCTTAAAAAATCATAGAACCACAGAATCATTAAGGTTGGAAAAGCCCTCCAACATCATCTGCTCCAACCATCCCCCTACCCCCAATATCCCCCACTAAACCCTGTCCCTAAGCACCACGTCCAACCTTTCCTTAAACACCCCCAGGGACGGTGATGCCACCACATCCCTGGGCAACCCGGTCCAAAGCCTAACCATTCTTTCTGAGAAGAAATGTCTCCTAATTTCCAACCTAAACCTCCCCTGGTGCTACTCGAGGCCATTCCCTCTTGTCCTATCGCCAGTTATCTGTGAGAAGAGGCTGACCCCCAGCTCCCCACACCTTCCTTTCAGGTATTTGTAAGAGAGCCAAAAGGTTTCCCTCGAGCCTCCTCTTCTCCAGACTAAACAACCCCAGTTCCCTCAGCCACTCCTCATAGGACTTGTGCTCCAGACCCTTCACCAGCTTCATAGCCCTTCTCTGGACGCGTTCCAGGGCCACGATGTCTTTCCTGTCATGAGGGACCCAAAACTGAACACAGTACTCGAGGTGTGGCCTCACCAGAGCAGAGTACAGGAGGATGATCACCGCATCAAGCTGGGAACCAGAGTACAGGGGGACGACAGGGTTGTTGTTACCAAAGTGCAGGACCCGGCACTTAGCCATGTTGAACCTCATCCCATTGGCCTCTGCCCATCAATCCATCCTGTCCAGGTCCCTCTGCAGGGCCTTCCTACCCTCCAGCAGATTGACACTTCCCCCCAACTTGGTGTCATCTGCAAACTTACTGAGGGTTCATGCAATTACCTCGTCCAAATCATCAATAAAGATATTAAAGAGGATAGGCCCCAACACCGATCCCTGGGGAACACCACTGGTGAGCGGTCGCCAGCTAGATTTCACCCCATTGTTAACTCCAAATAATACAGGTGCAATATAATGTAATATAGTTTAAACTGCATTTAACTGCAAATAATATTGGTGCAGAACTGTTTCCCATTTCTAGACTGTTTGGGCATTGCTCTCAGCAGGCATGGAGAGTGACTGTAACAGAGCCTTTAATTCTCTGGTCATGAGGACAACTTGGTATTCCCAATGGGTCTGTGGTGAAACCTCTGGGAGTGAAATAACTGGAGAAGGACCAGCAGGGCTCTGGAAAACCCCGAGCTTGTGTTGGCTTGTATCAGGAATAGTGTAACCAGCAGGACCAGGGAGGTGATCGTCCCCCTGTACTCTGCTCTGGTGAGGCTGCACCTCAAGTTCTTGTTGTGGTTTAACCCAGCCGGCAGCTAAGCACCACACAGCCGTTCGCTCACCCTCCCCCCTCCCTCTCTGGGATGGGGGAGAGAATCAGAAAGAAATGAAAGCCTGTGGGTTGAGATAAAGACAGTTTATTAGGACAGAAAAGAAAGGAAAATAATAATGATAATGATAATAGTACTACTACTAACAATGTGTACAAACAAGTGATGCACAATGCAATTGCTCACCACCCGCTGACCGATGCCCAGCCTATTCCCGAGCAGCCGGCCCCCCACTCCGGCCAGCCACCCCTATATATTGTTTAGCATGACGTCAGATGGTATGGAATACCCCTTTGGCCAGTTTGGGTCAGCTGTCCTGGGTCTGTCCCCTCCCAGCTCCTGCTGCACCCCCAGCCTGCTCGCTGGCAGGACAGAGCGAGAAGCCGAAAAGTCCTTGGCCTGGTGTAAGCACTGCTCTGCAACAATTAAAACAACAGGGTGTTATCAACATTCTTCTCATCCTAAATCCCAAACACAGCACCGTACCAGCTACTAGGAGGAAAATTAACTATCCTAGCTGAAACCAGGACAGTACTGTGTTTAGTTTTGGGCCCCTCACTACAGGAAAGACCTCAAGGGCCTGGAGCATGTCCAGAGAAGGGCTATGAAGGCGGTGAAGGGCCTGGAGCACAAGTCCTATGAGGAGAGGCTGAGGGAACTGGGGTTGTTTAGTCTGGAGAAGAAGAGGCTAGGGGCAGACCTTATGGCTCTCTACAGTGACCTGAAAGGAAGGTGTGGGGAGCTGGGGGTCAGCCTCTTCTCACAGATAACTGGCGATAGGACAAGAGGGAATGGCCTCGAGTAGCACTGAGAAGAGGCTGAAAGAATTTCAGTAGATAAGATAGGCTAATGAGTATGTGAAAGGAAGACAAAACGATTTCAGTAGATAAGATAGGCTGTTCTAAATGATTGAGTCCCAAATAGGATTACAATCAAATTTTACAATTTATTAAATGAATAGAGGCAAGCAAACAGCGCTGGGTGCGCCGGGACTCTCTGCTCCACCAGGACGCACACCTGTTACGTAAGGCGGCTGGTTTTTATACTCCAAGGCTAATACATATTCATTACTACTTCTAGAAGAGGCAGGGTTATTATAATTGGTTTCCCGAATCCGAAGTCCTCCCAGGTGCGCCTGCTTATCAGTCTCTGTTAGTCTCTCGGGGGCCGCTCGGACGGGGAGGCTCATATTCTTCCTCCTTATCTGGTGGTCTCTTGGCCGGGTGTCAGAAGTAAGAAACATGCTGGGTAAGACAGTCTGGGCTACTCCTGCCTCAGGAAAAGGCAAACCCATTCGTGGAATTGCTTTTGCTCAGGGACCTGGATGCACTTGGTGGGTAATGCAAAAGAATGGGGAGGTCCGGTGTGTACCTCAAGGGGATTTAATACTGGGTGAGAATAGCCCATGAGTTGAATTGTAGTATGTTAGTTATTATATAATACTGTATGTCATCACTGCCATGATTGCTATATATCATAGATGAAAATGGTGATTAATTAGAATGTATTGGAAAGAGTGTAACCTGAGCATGACATAAATGGTATGGAATAAGGGGTGGATATCTGTCCTGGTTCCAGTTAGGACAGAGTTAATTTTTCCTCCTAGTAGCTGGTAGGGTGCTATGTTTTGGATTAGGATGAGAAGAGCGCTGATAACATGCTGATGTTTTAATTGTTGCAGAGCAGTGTTTACACCAGGCCAAGGACTTTTCGGCTTCTCGCTCTGTCCTGCCAGCGAGCAGGCTGGGGGTGCAGCAGGAGCTGGGAGGGGACAGACCCAGGACAGCTGACCCAAACTGGCCAAAGGGGTATTCCATACCATCTGACGTCATGCTAAACAATATGTAGGGGTGGCTGGCCGGGGTGGGGGGCCGGCTGCTCGGGGATAGGCTGGGCATCGGTCAGCGGGTGGTGAGCAATTGCATTGTGCATCGCTTGTTTTCTTACACATTATTATTATTAATACTATTATCATTATCACTATTATTATTTTTATTGTTATTATATTCCTGTCTTAATAAACTGTCTTTATCTCAACTCACCGGCTTCACTTTCCCGTTTCTCTCCCCCATCCCAGAGAGGGAGGGGGGAGGGCGAGCGAACGGCTGTGTGGTGTTTAGCTGCCAGCCGGGTTAAACCACAACAAGAGTAAAGATGAAACTCCAAGTGATTTCTTGGAAAGGCTTAGAGACAGGATGCAAAAGTATTCAGGAATGAATCCTGATGACCCTGTAGCGCAGGGGCTTTTAAAGATTAATTTTGTGATGAAAGCGTGACTGGACATACAAAGGAAACTTCAGAAACTGAAAGGGTGGAATGAACAGCCATTAGAAAACCTTTTGAGGGAAGCGCAGAAAGTGTATGTTAGAAGGGAAGATGAAAAGCAGAAACAAAAGGCAAAAATGATGATCTCCACAGTGAATCAAGTGGTGGGGCAGAGAATGGGGAACCCACAGGAAAAGAAGTTTCAAGAAAGACAAGGATTGGGATGGAATCAAGAAGAAAAAGGAAACAGGAATGTGAAATCAAAGTGGCCACTTCCTCCTCAGCCACGGTAGGGACAGGTACAGAAAGGATGTTTTAAATGCAGGCAAATAGGTCATTTTAAATGAGAATGCCCTGAATTGAAAAGGGAAGAAAGATTGTTTACTATCATAAACTCTGAATAAGGGGGTCAGGGGTTCTTTGAACAGTGGTCTCACCAAGAGCCCTTGATAAATTTAGAGGTGGGACCTAAAGAAGAGGTTGTATTTTTAGTAGATACAGGAGCATCCAGATCATCTTTAGCTTATAAAATATCAGGACTCAATTTGACTAGTAATACTTTAAGAATAACAGGGGTAGAAGGATTTGGTCTGGTAGTGTCACTTTTTGAGACTACTGAATTAAACTGGGGAACTAAATCTGTCACTGGGCAATTGTTATATGTACCTGAAGCGGGGCCCAATTTATTAGGGAGAGATTTAATAGTCAAATTAGGAATACAGTTGAAAACCTGTGAAAAAGGAATAACAGTCTCAATGAAATTATTAGCAGAAAAGAATGAAAAAGAAATAAATCCCATGGTATGGGTAAGGGAAGGAAATCGAGGAGGGCTTAATATAACTCCCTTGAAGATAACTGTTCAAGAAGGGCGTGGAAATAGTTAAACAACAGCAGTATCCTATCTTGACTTGCGGAAAACAGACTCCACAACCTGTAAGGCTGTAAAGTAGGTATGTTTATTCAGCTCTGGGCAGCGGGGGGGGGGGGGGGGGGGGGGCGGGGGGGGGGGGGGCGGGTAGTCCCACCACAATCATGCGCACCCACCACAGTAGTTCATCTTGTATTTTGTTGTGGTTTAACCCGGTCGGCAGCTAAGCACCACACAGCAGTTTGCTCACCCTCCCTCTCTGGGATGGGGGAGAGAAACGGGGAAGTGAAGCCTGTGAGTTGAGATGAAGACAGTTTATTAAGACAGGAAAAAAAAAAATAATAATAATAGTACTACTACTACTAATGCGTACAAAACAAGCGATGCACAATGCAATTGCTCACCACCCGCTGACCGATGCCCAGCCTATCCCCGAGCAGCCGGCCCCCACACCCCGGCCAGCCACCCCTATATATTGTTTAGCATGACGTCAGATGGTATGGAATACCCCTTTGGCCAGTTTGGGTCAGCTGTCCTGGGTCTGTCCCCTCCCAGCTCCTGCTGCACCCCCAGCCTGATCGCTGGCAGGACAGAGCGAGAAGCCGAAAAGTCCTTGGCCTGGTGTAAACACTGCTCTGCAACAATTAAAACATCAGCATGTTATCAGCGCTCTTCTCATCCTAATCCAAAACATAGCACCCTACCAGCTACTAGGAGGAAAATTAACTCTTATCCTAGCTGAAACCAGGACAGATATCCACCCCTTATTCCATACCATTTATGTCACGCTCAGGTTACAATCTTTTCAATACATTCTAATTAATCACTATTTTCATCTATGGTATATAGCAATCATGGTAGTTGTTATAAATGACTGAGTCCCAGATAGGACTGCAATCAAAGTTTACAATTTATTAAACAAATAGAGGCAAGCAAACAGCGCGGGGTGCGCCGGGACTCTCTGCTCCACCAGGACGCACACCTGTTACGTAAGGCGGCTGATTTTTATGCTCCTAGGCTAATACATATTCATTACTACTTCTAGAAGAGGCAGGGTTATTATAATTGGTTTCCCGAATCCGAAGTCCTCCCAGGTGCGCCTGCTTATCAGTCTCTGTTAGTCTCTCGGGGGCCGCTCGGACGGGGAGGCTCATATTCTTCCTCCTTATCTAGTGGTCTCTTGGCCGGCTGTCAGAAGTTACTGCAGGTCCGTGCAAAGTCAGCAGTTTTTCTCTGAAGAAATCCCTTTGTTCTCTTCTCGCCTAAACCCAGGCCTCAATGTTAACCCTTCAAACCCCTTAGTGGCACGAATTGCTGGACCATTCCTTACAATTCCTCCCCTTCTTTTTAATATCATCAATTCGTGTCTCTTCTTCAACCTTTGTTAGTAGCAGTTGGATTTCATCAGTCAGTTCTCGGGGTGTCCATTTCTTAAGCATCATTATCGACACATCACCTTTTCTCTCCCGAAGTCATCACAAATTGGGTGCTATTTATTATTCGCAATACCAACAATGTAAAGCAAGGTATCATACAAGGTATAAACAATAATGTCATTACACCACATAAAAATAAAAATAGCATCCTTTTAACCCATGGTCCACTGGGCAACCATGAAAAGAAATCCCAATCCATACCCTTCCAGGTTTGTACTGGGACGTGGGCTAGCTTTCTAATTTCTTTTGTTATCTGCTTAACCACTTTTCCATTATCATCAATTTGTAAACAACAATTAGAATCGTTCAGTTTTCCACACACTCCCCCTTCTTCTGCTAGTAAATAGTCTAAGACCATTCTACGTTGAAAGATAGCATTCCTCATCTGAGTGGATTGATCAGCCAGAAGATCCAAGGTCGTCGCTGTTTGATTGGTTACAACTTCGAGGATAGCTTGCGACCTAATTATTGGGTTCAAATTATAAATAGGTTCTCGGGCTCCTGATACCAACTCATTCGGGTTCCAGGTAGCTGGCCCATAATGCTGTATGATTCTTTCAGGAGGCCATTCATCCTTTCTCCTCTTTTGGGCACTACCCCCGGCTAAGGAAGTATCAATAGATCGTTTCACTCTGTTCAGGTCATCATATAATCTTATTCCTAAATGATTTCCTTGTGTTTGTGACAATAAAAAGAACAAGGGTCTTATGTACCCCACATAGCATATTCCCGACCAGTTTCCGGGTAGCCTCTTGTAAGCATGTTTGCCACACACCCAATAATGTCCCTTTAGGGCCCACGTCCCGTTTGGAAAAGGACCATCCCATCCCTCTTTACCCTTTGGGGCGTGATAATACAGAGTGTCCTTGTTACCGAGTGGTCCTGTTACAATGTCTGCCCCGTTTGTACTCGTATATGCGCGCTTCCAAGCTCCCACGTTGGGATTCCACTTACAGTCACAATTCAGTTCTCTTTGGCGGCCTGTCATATTATAAGCTGACCAGAAATGTTTAAAGAACACTCGCCTCCCATTCTCATTCTGCCATTTCCAACCATAGACCCGCACCACATGCTATTCCTTAGTGGTGTTATCACGCTGACAGCTCAAGATTTGACCATCGAATTGTCCCCCCTCTTGTGCTCTTGCCACAGTTTCACATCCGGATCCAAAAAATTCTCAATATGAACATTTCAGCCAAGTCCCATTTCTCAGCTGAACATGTGTGGTGTTCCATTTCCCACTACTAAAGGGGTGGATTGGTTAGTCCAGTCCTCTAGCCCTGGTTCCTGAGACAACTTTAGATATTTGATTCAACTGTTTTTTGGAGTCCTATTAAATAATTATACAAGTATCCTGACCCCAATTCCGTCAGATCCTTCCCGCTGAACAAAAACTGATAGGGTCTTCCATATAATATTTCAAAAGGGCTTAGATTCTCCTTTGTCCGTGGTTTTACTCTAATTCTAAGTAAAGCTAAAGGGAGAGACTGAGGCCATGATAATTAGTCTCTTGTCCTATTTTGGCCATTTGTTGTTTGATTAGGTGATTCATCTTCTCCACTTGTCCGCTTGCCTGTGGTCTGTAAGGGGTATGGAGTTGCCAGTCTACCCCTAAGACCTTACTTACTTGTTGAACTATTTGTGCAAAAAAATTAGAGCCTCTATCCGAGGACATTGCTGCCAGAATTCCGAAACGCGGTATTATCTCATTCAGTAAAACCTTGACCACTTCTCTTGCCTTGTTGGTTCGACAGGGAAAAGCCTCCGGCCACCCGGAGAAAGTATCTGTCAAAACCAACAAGTATTGATACCTCCCTTTTCTAGGCAGTTCTGAAAAATCGATCTGCCATTGTTGTCCGGGATAGTTTCCTTTACCAATTATTCCGAACCTTACCCTATTTTCTGTGTTAGGGTTATGATGCAAACAACTACTGCATTGTTGGGTTACTCGTTTTACCGTAGTATACAGATTTCTTCCCACTAAGACTCGACTCGGATTTTTATACAAGGTGTCTGCTCCCCAATGAGTCTTATTATGTTCCGCCATGACCGTAGGCCATATTAAATTAGAGGGTAGTACAACCCTATTATCTTTCAGGTATACCCATCCGTCACTCCTTGCTTTTCCTCCCAGGTCCCCAATTAACTTTTGATCTTCCCATGTGTACCTAGGTTCCTGTCCTTCACCTAAAAATTGTATTTTACCGTCTGGTATTAAAGTGAGCGCTTCTGCCTCAGCCAATCCGGCCACCCTTTTGCTTCTTGGTCAGCCAATCGGTTCCCTACCTCGAAGTCAGCGGTTCCTCTTTGGTGTCCCCGGCAATGTATAACAGCCACCTTCTCTGGTTGCTTTACCGCTTCTAATAACTTCAAAATCTCCTCAACATATTTTATTTGTTTTCCTTGGGCCGTCAATAATCCTCGCTCCTTCCAGATAGCCCCATGTGAGGGCTATCTGGTGAGGGCTATCTGGTGAGGCCGCACCTCGAGTACTGTGTTCAGTTTTGGGCCCCTCACTACAAGAAGGACATGGAGGTGCTCGAGAGAGTCCAGAGAAGGGCAACGAAGCTGGTGAGGGGTCTGGAGAACAAGGCTTACGAGGAGCGGCTGAGGGAGATGGGGTTGTTTAGAGAAGAGGAGGCTCAGGGGAGACCTCATCGCTCTCTATAGGTACCTTAAAGGAGGCTGTAGAGAGGTGGGGGTTGGTCTATTCTCCCACGTGCCTGGTGACAGGACGAGGGGGAATGGGCTAAAGTTGCGCCAGGGGAGGTTTAGGTTGGATGTTAGGAAGAACTTCTTTACTGAAAGGGTTGTTATGCATTGGAATGGACTGCCCAGGGAGGTGGTTGAGTCACCATCCCTGGAGGTCTTTAAAAGACATTTAGATGTAGCCCTTAGTGATATGGTTTAGTGTAGGACTTGTTAGTGTTAGGGCAGAGGTTGGACTAGATGATCTTGGAGGTCTCTTCCAACCTAGACGATTCTGTGATTCTGTGATTCTATGTGCATGCAGAACATCAAATGCATACTTGGAATCTGTCCAAATACTCACTCTCTTTCCTGCTGCTAATTCCAGTGTTCGTGTGAGAGCAACTATTTCTGCCTTTTGAGCAGATGTCCTGGGGGTAATGGTTTCGATTCAATTACCTGTTGAGTGGTTGTCACCGCATACCCTGCTTTACGTTGTCCCTGTTTCACAAAGCTGCTTCCATCAGTATACCATGATTCGTCTGCGTCTTCCAAGGGTTCCTCCTTGAGATCTGGTCAGCTAGAATACACAGTTTCCATAGTGTGAGAAACACTCCGTAGCCAATATCTTAAGCTCAGGCGAGGATCTCAGTGAAGTAGTAATTTATTCACGATTGCAATGGCGGGCGCCCCACAAGCAGGAGAGCGCACCCACTAGTTCCAAAACACAGTTTATATACTTTTTGATGACAGGACCCTCCCCTGTTTCCCCACTGGAGTGGGTAATCCAGGTTCACAACCTATCTGATGCTTCACAGACAATGCCTGGCCTTCAGTTGCCGGCCTGTTTTTGAGATGGTAATGTTTTCTCCCCTTATCTGGCTTGACTTAACATAGTGATTTTCACCTGATTGCTCTAAGGAGTCTGGTTGTCTGCATTTTAGGAGGTCACCTGCTGAGCTTTCTTATCACTGTAAGCATATCTCAATACCACATTCCTTCCTTCTAAACAATGTAACACTGCAAAAACAACATTTCTATTCCCACAATTCCCCCCTTTTCTCTTTTTATAATTTGTTGATGTTTGCAAAATTTTTCTCTAAGATGTAATTTGATAGATGTCTTCCTCTTCTTCCCTTTCTTTGCTTTCCATTTGCTCTAATATCATCTTATCTGAGTAGGGTGGTGGATCCATGGTCATTTGTTTCAAAAGTGCAGTTTCAATTAACCGCTGGACAAGTCCCCTTACACAGGGGATAATGCAAAAACCAACGGCTGTCAAAACTCCTGCTACTACAATCAAGGATGTAAATATGGACACTACCATCCCTTTCCATTTACCAAACCAAGATTCCAACCATCCTGTGATGGAAGTGTCTGCTCCTGAGTTTTCTGCCAATTCATTGGCAAGGGTGGTAAGCCCTTGCAATGCTCTAGTTACTGTGCCATCCGGGGCAGTATTGTTAGGGATAAAAGTACAACAACGGTTGCCCAGCATCACGCACACACCACCTTTCTCCGCAAGAATCATATCTAATGCTATTCTGTTTTCCCAAGCCATTTTGCTGGCGGCATCTAGTTGTTCAGCGATTCCTCTTATCGCATCTCTTGTATAGTTTATGAATCTCTGCTGATTATAATAGATATAATTAATCCAATCCACATTTTTATTGATCATTACCCATCAGAGCAGTGACTCAAACCCTGCAGCAATTTGATTCCTGGCTTCCTGTTCATCGGGAACTCCTCTAGGCACCCCAATAGAATCTATGTACGCTCTATCATCAAATGATACTCCTAAGCTTCTTTTACTTCTTCTGGGTATTTGTGATGTTTCTCTTTCAAATGCCAGGGTGAAGGGTATAGCTAATTGAACAAGTGCACAAGTGCCTCCCCAGTTAGATGGTAGGGTGGACCGTAAGATCTTCCCTCCACAGTACCACCAGAGATCTGCCCTGGGGATCTCAAGTCTTGAGCAGTTTCCCATCAAGTCCTCGGTAGCATTCAAGGTCCTCGTGCACAAGGCAAATTCTCCCAGATGCTGGGTAGCACTCACACCCTGCCGTGAGAGGCAAGCTGTATGGTTACCTATAGCTGTGGAGAATGCAGGGGGAGCCCTGACATTGCTATCACGCAAGGAAGGGAATAGCAAAGAGAGAGACTTACAGGCCTCATTTCCCCAGGCAGTCTTTTCTTGGTACAATGCAATCATATATCGCATTCCCTGGGAGTTCTTGGTCCACCCCAATGGGCAGGGCACTATCTGGGCAATCGGTCCTCCCGAGGCACAAGCATAGCAATCGCTATGGTTGAGACTCTGGACAGTATATTTGACCCATTCTATCCAGGCATTCACATCCCCATGCCCTGTTTCAATCTCAAATGTTTGAACTGCCGCATTTCAAAGAGGGCCTCCTGTTTTCTCTCCTGTTTTCTCCTTGAGTTTCTCCCTTTCTCTGATGGCAATAGAGGATCGTTTCCATACAGCTATTCTCAATCTGGCTGTTGGGCCTCTCCCAGTTATTTGTTCTCTCTGCTCGGTTGTCGTTGGGCATTTAAATCTCCACAAGCTAACACCTCACAAGCATCAAACATGACGGATTGTGGTACATAAGCCTCTGTCACATTCACCCATATTTCTACGGGGTATCCCGTCTTACTATTATCTGGTCATGCCTTTTCCAAGTTGCCAATGGACCAAGGCTTTCTCTGAGGCCTACAATCACTAGGAACAAAATTAATAATTGATTTTTCCCTGTCATTATTTTTAAACCTCAGGTTTCCAAATAATTATCAATACAAAGAATAAGACATACACTACTACTATAACAAACCCCCCTTGGGAACACTTCAATTCACTATAGGTCTGTCCTTTCTCTCAATCACAAGTCACACTCATTAGTTACCTGTGAAAATAAAAGGTTAGTTTACAATCGCAAGCTCTTATCCCGCTCAGAGTCCACTATGAGATTTTTCTCTTCGATTTCAGCTTCCAACAAGTCTTCTGTAGGAACAGCTTCCCAGGTACTAGGGTCGACGGATGCCTTCACTCGAGTATAGTGAGTCCAACCTTTTTCCGCAGTTCCTATGGCTGTTTCAGTGGTTAGTAGTACTTGGAAGTGTCCTTCCCATTCAGGCCGGAGTTGATCCTTTCCAGGTCTGAATCAGGACCCAATTTCCCACGGGTCCTGAGAGATGACAAAGAAGGGGACAACCCCAGAATACAGTTCTTAAGAAAACTCTCTTGTTTCGAATTGTGGTATCTCATCCCTTCTGCCCAGATAGGGCAATCCGAACAGCATCTCATATGGTGAAATTCCCATATCCTTTCTTGGTGCTGTCTGAACCTGTAGGAATGCTAAAGGTAAGCATTTTACCCAAGGAAGTTGGGTTTCTAACACTAACTTAGTTAATTGCTTCTTTAATGTCTGGTTCATTCGCTTTACATTCCCAGAAGAGGAGGGGTGCTGAGGGTGTAAAAATCCCTGATTGCTCTAAGGAGTCTGGTTGTCTGCATTTTAGGAGGTCACCTGCTGAGCTTTCTTATCACTTTAAGCATATCTCAATACCACATTCCTTCCTTCTATACAATGTAACACTGCAAAAACAACATTTCTATTCCCACAATAGTTTCGATACAATCGTGGACCACTGGCTCGTCAGGAGCGTTGCTAAGGAAAGAAGCTGGGTTCACAATGTTAGCAACCACAATTTTTACGTCATCTTGCTCCACCAGTATCGCTTGTTATTTTAAAAATCTTTGAGGGGATAACCAGTGTGCCCCTTTCTGCTTCAAGTCTGCCGAGACAGTGTGTGATACCAGCACGGTTATCTTCTGTCCCATAGTGAACTTCCGAGCCTCCTGTATAATAGCGGCCACTGCTCGAAGGCAACCCGGCCAACCTTTACTTACTTCATCCAGTTGTTTAGAAAAGTAGGCCACAGCTCTCCTGTAGGGGCCCAACTTTTGTGCCAGCACTCCCAGAGCCATCCCTTGTCTCTCATAGGAGTACAACCAAAAGGGTTTAGACAAGTCCGGTAGACCCAAAGCTGGTGCTCGCATTAGCTCCAATTTAAGCTTCTTAAAGGCAGCCCGTGCCTCCCCCGTCCAAATCAGTCTTGATTGGTTATTTTTAATAAGATCATATAGGGGTCTTACAATCAGTCCATAATTATTAATCCACAGGCAGCACCAACCTGTCATCCCTAGGAAAGTTCGTAATTCCTTGATAGTCTGAGGCTCAGGGGTACGGCAGATAGCCTCTTTGTGTTCTGTTCCCAGCTCTCTTTGTCCTCCTGAAATCTCAAAACCTAAATAAGTCACACGCGATTGAATCAATTGAGCCTTTTGTTGAGAGACCTGATATCCATTTAAACCTAGGAAGTTAAGAAGGCTTATTGTCCATTGCATACAGCTGCTCCTATCTTCAGTGGCTATTAAAAGGTCATTGACATACTGCAATAAAACTCCTGTGGTGTCGGGGGCCTCCCAAACCTCAAGTTCCTTTGCTAGTTGGTTTCTGAAAATCGTGGGGCTGTTTTTAAATCCCTGCGGTAGTACAGTCCAAGTCAATTGAGCCCTTCGTCCTGAATCTGGATTCTCCCATTCAAAAGCAAAAAGCTTCTGGCTTTCCGGGGCTAAAGTTAGGCAGAAGAAGGCATCCTTTAAATCCAGTACGGTAAACCAAACTAAATTATCTTTTAATTTAGTCAATAATGTGTACGGGTTGGCTACCACTGACTTGCGGAAAACAGACTCCACAATCAGTAAGATTGTAAAGTAGGTATGTTTATTCAGCGCTGGGCGGCACGGGGGGTAGTCCCGCCAAAGTCATGCGCGCCTGATGCGGCAACTTGCCTTGGTTATATGCAGTAAAGAGTTACATATGCATGAAGTTTCACAATACGCCTATACATACATACTCATAACCTGTCCCCGCTTCGTATTAAAATTAGTTCCAAGGAGTCATTTCCATAAACTCCTCCCATCTGCGCTTGCGCAGTGTATCCTGGTGGTGGTCGTCGGGGGTCGTGGGGATGAAGATTGATGACTCTTCCTCATCACCACTAGTTGACCTCTTGTCTCTGCGCAGACTCAGTTGCTTCTTGGATCTTGTCCATCCACAGGACCAGTTTCTACCAGTTTCTTAAGATAGGCTCACACCCTTATTAAGAGACTGACCTTGGTAAAGGGGCCCAAGGCTTCTTGCTTTAATTAATTTGCACAAGCACCATAGTTAGTCCTAGTTTCATGCCGTCAGCACTCTATCTCTACTTGATAAGATTCCCCTAACTCCCTCTCTCACCACGGGGTGTATATCTTCAGTGATCTTATTTATAGCTCTTAAATCCTGTACCAATCTGTAGTTCTTCCCATCTGGCTTCTTAATTGGCAGTATAGGAGTACTATATTCAGATTCACACTCAACCAGCAGCCCATATTGTAAAAACTTATCCACTATCCCCTTAATTCCTTTCCTGTCTTCTATTCTTAGGGGATATTGCTTAATCTTAACTGGCCTTTCCCCTGGCTTTAATCTCACCACTATCGGGGCTGCATTTTTAGCTCGCCCAAGGATATCAGTGACCCAGACTCCCGGGTAAACTTGGTCTAAAATCTCCGAAGGCACCTCACCGATGGGGTCTGCTTGTATCAGCGTTAAGCTTAGCGCGGTTATCAGCTGTTCTTCTCTCACTTTTAACCCAACCTTCCCTTTTTCAAAGATAATTTCCGCTTCTAATTGTTCTAGCAAATCTCACCCTAGCAAAGACTTCGGGGATCCCGGTAAATATAAAAACCTATGTATTCCCATTTGTTTCCCTAATTTATATTTTAAAGGCCTTAGAAAAAAAGCTTTCTCATGCTGGCCTGTAGCTCCTATCACCGTCACAAAATCCTTATCCTCCGGTCAAGACACTGTTATAGTCAAACTTCTCGTCTGCTTTTATTTTGGTATTTACATAATTTCCGGGATGATTAGGGTCTCAGTAGGGGCGTCGGTCAGGGGAATGCAATCGTTGACAGTTCCCTGAGCGGTCCCATTGGCAATCTGAGCTCACACAGGAACTCAGGTTGTTTTAAGAGTTAGCTGCTTTTCTGTTTCCACGACAACTCTCTCGGACCCATCACGGTCCCTCTGCCCCGGAGGCCTCGCACCCGCGATTTAGAGATCTCAGCCTCGGGTTGAGGCGGAACTATTAACATTCCTACATCCTCTTTCCCTGCTCATTCAGCTTCAAACAGCTCTGTTAAATACTACATGCCACACAACCTTTAACACCTTCAACAACCCTTTTAACACTTCCTTTATCTTTCTCCAGCCTGTACTTTTCTAATGCCAGCACCAAAGGCTCAGTCAGGGGCCAACTTAATTCCATACCTTTTCCCTCCAAGATGCTGATACAACATTTCATCCTATTTCCCTTCTCTCCTCAAAAACAACATTAATTGCAGCAGAGCGTTATAATTCAAAGTTCCGTTCAGTGGCCATTTTTCTTCACAATCTAACTAAGTGGCCACCATTGATTACAATACTTTATCAGCGTTTTCTTATTTTCGGTTCCACCGGGGGATCCCCCTATATCCTTCCAGTGACTCAAAATACACCCCAATGGGCTTTTCTTTGGAATGCCACCACTCTGCTGTCCCCCCCGATGTTACAATTCAAAATGTTTTTTTTCTTTTCTTTTTTTTTTCTTTTTTCATTATACAATGCAACAAGCTGGCACCTTTCCACAATAACACCAAGACCCAAGTAACGTTACAATCAGAACCACAAAGACACTGGCCAGTATCAAAATCCACATTCAGTCACAACGTATCAAAACTCACATTCAACCAGAACGTAAAACTAGTCCCGCACACAAAAGTTGTTTGTTTCCCAACGGCAACCGAATGCCTTCCAAAAAACTGAACGCCGTCCCGCGGAAAACCTTCACTTTCCGACTTATGGACGACTCCAACTTCAAGGTATCACCAATACCTAAAGTTTCCAATATTCCAAACACACCTCAGAGATGAGCTCCTCTCTTCGGTTTCCAAAATATAATCCCAACGTGTACTTGTGGTACTGACCACAAAAGTATACACCAAATGCCGCCCCGCAAAGGATTACCCTTCTGACTTACGGGCGGCTCCAAATGACCGGTCTACCAAAAACCAAACCAAAATAAAGAATATACTCACTTACAATGATGGGGTCCTTGTCTTACTCTGCAGTGATCCAGTGAGTCGAGGAGTCCCTCCGGGAAATCCCGGGGGTACCCTAGGGAGTCCTGTCCCCAGCGGGTCCTGCAGTCCGACAGAGAGGATGTCCCATCTGGGTCGCCAGATTGATTCAAGGATCAAAGTTCCAATTTCTTCAAGTGGTATATTCTTTATTAGCAGCGCTGGAGGGGATCGCTCCGCCTATCGTGCATCCAGCACTGCTAATAAAGAATATACCACTTGAAGAAATTGGAACTTTGATCCTTGAATCAGCGGGCAAGGCAGAGGGGTACAACGGTGGGGCAGATTATGTGGTACCCACCCCTATTTTGGATAATGGGATCCGGCCGAATAAACTGCCCTGGTACCCACCGTGACTCGAAACAACCTCCCCAGAATTATAAATGGACGTTGCCCTTCTGGTGTATGTTGGCACTACCTCTCCTATTGAATATCCCCTGTCCGGCAGGGGCTGACGAGGGATATTCGCACCAGCCCTTTAAGTGGACCCTGGGTAGCTGGGATGACTCGAAGATCCTCAAAACGATCGAGGATGGGAGATAGGGAAAACCTGGGGTGTAAGGTTCTGGGAACCTGGAGCCGATAGAGGAGGCTTCATATTTATAAAAAAGGAGGCCGCACCACCGGATCCTCCTGAATCGGTCGGACCCGACCTGGTATTGAACCCAAGCTTGGATGAAGAGGGTATCGAGAAAAATACTGGAAACTTTACTGTTAGTAATGACACCATCATCCGGAATCCCGGAAATGACAATGGGAAAAGTTCCCTGTTGTCCTGGTTCCAGTTAGGACAGAGTTAAGTAGCTCATAGTAGCTGGTAGGGTGCTATGTTTTGGATTAGGATGAGAAGAGCGCTGATAACATGCTGATGTTTTAATTGTTGCAGAGCAGTGTTTACACCAAGCCAAGGACTTCTCGGCTTCTCGCTCTGTCCTGCCAGCGAGCAGGCTGGGGGTGCAGCAGGAGCTGGGAGGGGACAGACCCAGGACAGCTGACCCAAACTGGCCAAAGGGGTATTCCATACCATCTGACGTCATGCTAAACAATATATAGGGGTGGCTGGCCGGGGTGGGGGGCCGGCTGCTCGGGGATAGGCTGGGCATCGGTCAGCGGGTGGTGAGCAATTGCATTGTGCATCACTTGTTTTCTTACACATTATTATTATTAATACTATTATCATTATCACTATTATTATTATTATTGTTATTATTATATTCCTGTCTTAATAAACTGTCTTTATCTCAACTCACAGGCTTCACTTTCCCGTTTCTCTCCCCCATCCCAGAGAGGGAGGGGGGAGGGTGAGCGAACGGCTGTGTGGTGTTTAGCTGCCAGCCGGGTTAAACCACAACACCTGTGGAAATTGATGCAAGTAAGCTACCAGCTGTTAAATGTTACCAACCCTCACCTGACTGAGCGGTGCTGGCTCTGTTATGGGGTAAGGCCGCCCTTTTATGAAGCTGTAGGGGTCAATGAGAAGGCCCGGCGGGTAAATGGAGCCAATCCCTCGCAATGTACGTGGGGGAAAGAGAGTCAGGGCATAACGATGACCCAAGTGACTGGGAAGGGGAGATGCATGGGACAAGTCCCGCCCGATAAAATGCACTTGTGTGCAAATCAAACTAACGTCGGAAGTTAAAAAAAAAAAAAAAAAAAAACAGCAAAATGGTTATTACCAGCAGAGAATGCTAGGCGGGTATGCTCAAAGATGGGAGTCACCCCTTCACCCCTTGTCTATCTCTGGACTTGTTCGATGAGTCTGTAGAATTCTGTGTTCAAGTAATAATCATCCCAAAGATACTCTACCACCCAGAGAGTTTCATGTATGACAATCAGATCAATCAAGAACACCATTTGACAAAACGGGAACCAATTTCCACACTGACAGTGGCTACCCTAATAATTTGGGGGGGTGCAGGGGTAGGCACAGGGGTTGCCTCGTTAATCAAACAAGGAAAAGAGATCACCTCTCTGAGAGCGGCTGTGGATGAAGATTTAGCCAGAATTGAGAAATCTGTCAGTGCTTTAGAAAAATCTATAAGATCGTTATCTGAAGGGGTATTACAGAATCGCAGAGGACTAGATTTATTGTATTTACAACAAGGAGGGTTGTGTGCCGCTCTCAGGGAGGAATGCTGTGTATATGCTGATCATACTGGAATTGTGAGAGATACCATGACCAAACTTAGAGAAGAATTGGAAAGGAGAAAAAGAGAGCGGGAGGCCCAACAAAGCTGTTACAAGTCCTGGTATAATCACTCGCCGTGGCTCACCGCTCTGTTGTCAACAATAGCTGGCCCGCTGATTTTATTAACCCTAGGACTAACGTTTGGTCCTTGTATCCTTAACAAAGTCATAGCTATTGTTAAAGGTAGATTGGAGGCTGCTCACCTGATGCTTATGAGGACAAAGTATGAATCGATAAATGATAGACCCCTACTAGAGGAAACATTAATCCTGAGTCAATTAGAACTAAATAGATTTAATGAACAAAATGATACAGAGAAAAAGGGGGGGTTGTAATGGGTAAAGCCTTGTTTGTTCATTAAATATTGCTGATGGGAGGTTTTCAACGGTTAACTGCTTATACCCCCAATATCCTGTTGAAGGAAAAAAACAAGTATAGGAATTTCCTGTTAAGTTAACAATTGCAGTAGAAACCAGCTCCAAAAAAGGGCAAAATGGCATTCCCCCTCGCATGAGAACACACATAGCAGCAGCAAAGTCACGACCCCAACGCAGAGGAAGACGACGATCTTCATCCCCACGACCACCAGAGGACTGACGAAGACCCCCTAGCAACAGGCCTCGCAGTCGTAAGAAGACACCAGGAGGTGCAACTAAACCCGGAACTACTAGGCTATAAATCGAGACTCCGGCGGGCTTAGGTGCGCGCCGTTGGCGGAGCAGGAGACTCCCCGGCCGCCCAGCACAGTTTTACTTATCGCTGCTTGCTGAATTGCTCAAATAAAATGAAATTCAACCTACCTTACCCACGATGTGTCGGGAATGATTTCTACCAGAACTAATTTATAACATTGGGACAACCAATTGCCCAGATAGTGCCCTGCCCATTGGGGTGGACCAAGGACTCCCAGGGAATGCGATGTATGATTGCATTGTACCAAGAAAAGACTGCCTGGGGAAATGAGGCCTGTAAGTCTCTCTCTTTGCTGTTCCCTTCCTTGCGTGATAGCAATATCAGGGTTCCCCCTGCATTCTCCACAGCTATAGGTAACCATACAGCTTGCCTCTCACGGCAGGGTGTGAGTGCTACCCAGCATCTGGGAGAATTTGCCTTGTGCACGAGGACCTTGAATGCTACCGAGGACTTGATGGGAAACTGCTCAAGACTTGAGATCCCCAGGGCAGATCTCTGGTGGTACTGTTGTGAGAAACACTCCGTAGTCAGTAAATTAGGCTCAGGCGAGGATCTCAGTGAAGTAGTAATTTATTCGCGATTGCAATGGCGGGCGCCCCACAAGCAGGAGCGCGCTGACTGGTTCCAAAACACAGTTTATATACTTTTTGATGACAGGACCCTCCCCTGTTTCCCCACTGAGTGGGTAATCCAGGTTCACAATCTACCTGATGCTTCACAGACAATGCCTGGCCTTCAGTTGCCGGCCTGTTAAATGTCAAATTTCTTTTGACTTTTTTTACTGTTTGAAGTGGTAATGTATCTTCACTTCTCTGACTTGACTTAACACCGTGATTTTCACCTAATTGTTCTAAGGAGTCTGGTTGTCTGCATTTTACAAGGTCGCCTGCTAAGTTTTCTCATCACTGCAAGCATATCTCAATACCCCATTCCTTACCTTTAAACAATGTAACTCTGTGCAAAACCAACATTTTTATTCCCACAATTCCCCCCTTTTCTTTTTTTATAAATTGCTGATTATTGCAAAACGTTTCTCTAAGGTGTAATTTGGTAGATTTCTTCTTCTTCTTCACCTTCTTTGCTTTCCATCTCCTCTAATATCATCACCTTATCTGAGTAAGGTGGTAGTTTTGTGGTCATTTGTTTCAATAGTGCAGTTTCAATTAACCACTGCACTAGTCCTCTTACACAGGAGATAATGCAACAACCAATGGCTATCAAAACTCCTGCTACTACGATCAAGGATGTAAATATGCCTAATTTTTCTGCCAATTCACTGGCAAGGGTGGTAAACCCTTGCAATGCTCTAGTTACTGTGCCATCCGGGGCAGTATTGTTGGGTATAAAAGTGCAACAATGGTTGCTCAGTATCACACACACACACCACCTTTCTCCGCAAGAATCATATCTAATGCTATTCTGTTTTCCCAAGCCATTTTGCTGGCGGCATCTAGTTGTTCAGCGATTCCTCTTATTGCATCCCTTGTATAATTTATGAATCTCTGCTGATTATAATAAATATAAGTAATCCAATCCACGTTCTTATTGATCATTACCCACCAGAACAGTGACTCAAACCCTGCAGCAGTTTGATTCCTGGCTTCCTGTTCATCGGGAACTCCTCTAGGCACCCCAATCGAATCTATGTACGCTCTATCATCAAATGATACTCCTAAGCTTCTTTTACTTCTTCTGGGTATTTGTGATGTTTCTCTTTCAAATGCCAGGGTGAAGGGTATAGCTAATTGAACAAGTGCACAAGTGCCTCCCCAGTTAGATGGTAGGGTGGACCGTAAGATCTTCCCTCCACAGTACCACCAGAGATCTGCCCTGGGGATTCCTTAAAAAATCTTTCTCTTAAAACTTTTTAGTTCTTTCTTAGTTTTCAACAATTCCCTGAATCCTCTCTGGATTTATTCTCCGTTTTCCCTCAGACATTAGATGCCTTAAATACCTGACTTCTCTTTCTACGTATTGTAATTTATTTTTCAACACTCCCAAGCCCTGCTTTCCCAGAAAGTTGAATAGCTTGTTAGTGGCTTCCTTCACAACTGTTTTCTCCTGTCCTGACAATAAACGATCATCCACATTTTGTAACAGGAATTCCTCCTCGGGAGGTTGGAATTGCTCCAAAATCTGTTCTAGAACTTGCCCAAATAAATCGGTGGCCCTGTAAACCCCTGAGGTAAAACTGTCCATCTGTATTGTTGCTTCCGCCCCCACTTCAGAGTCTTTCCAGTCAGAGGTGAATATATCTTTGCTCTCAGGGCCTGAGAGCACCCCATTAATACCACTGTTATTCCAGTCTAACAATTTACTATTTGAATGCCCAATTTCATCATCAAATCCCTTCCCAACAAGTTAGTCCCTGCCTCGGGTACATACAATAATTGCCCAGAGATCATTTCATCCCCTAGTCTCAGCTTGGTACCCCCCAAAGGTGGCACTGTTATCCCAGCCCCTTCTACCCCCATCACATTTAGGGTTTCATTAGTTAATTTAATCCCTGATACTTTACAGGCCAGTAATGACCTAGCTGCCCCAGTGTATTGGGTTTGATGGCAAGGTTCGGGAGGGGGCTGCAGTGGCAGCCCCCACGAGGAGAATCCAGAAACCTCCCCGTGGCAGATAAGGGACAATTTCATCCAGCCCCAAAGGGGCCCACCGCTGCCCAGAGCCAAGCCATGAGCAACACAGTCCGTGCCTCTGTGAGAGCACATCCACGAAAATGAAAACAAACAAACAAACAAAAACCTGCTGCTCAACAGCAGCTGGGAGAGCGAGGAGCGAGAAACCTCCCCGCAGACACTGAAAGGAATGGTCCAGCAATTCGTGCCACTAAGGGGTGTGAAGGGTTAACATTGAGGCCTGGGTTTAGGCGAGAAGAGAACAAAGGGATTTCTTCAGAGAAAAACTGCTGACTTTGCACGGACGTGCAGTAACTTCTGACAGCCGGCCAAGAGACCACCAGATAAGGAGGAAGAATATGAGCATCCCCGTCCGAGCGGCCCCCGAGAGACTAACAGAGACTGATAAGCAGGCGCACCTGGGAGGACTTCGGATTCGGGAAACCAATTATAATAACCCTGCCTCTTCTAGAAGTAGTAATGAATATGTATTAGCCTTGGAGTATAAAAACCAGCTGCCTTACGTAACAGGTGTGCGTCCTGGTGGAGCAGAGACTCCCGGCACACCCCGCGCTGTTTGCTTGCCTCTATTTGTTTAATAAATTGTAAACTTTGATTGCAGTCCTATTTGGGACTCAGTCATTTATAACAGACACCAAAGTCAGCACAGAAGGAGGGGGTGGAGGCGCTCCAGGCACCAGAGCCCAAGCCCCCTGCGGCCTGTGGAGAGGCCCCTGGTGGTGCAGGCTCTCCCCCCATCCCCCCCCATCCCGATGCTTGGGAAACTGACCAAACAGCACAGCAAATATACCAAAACTTCTAGACTGTTACTTAGATAGTGCCTACATCCTCTTTCCCTGCTCATTCAACTTTCCCAACTCATTCAAAAAACAGCTCTGTCAAACATTACATACCACACCTTTAACACCTTCAATAACCCTTTTTAACACTTCTTCTTATCTTTCTCCAGCCTGTACTTTCCCATTTTCCTTCTCTCCTCCTATTCCTATTTGAAGTGGCCAGCCTGGCCAGACTTCAAAGCCTGTCCCTGAGCTTTCCTTGCCTGCCATTCCTTCATCTCTCTTCCTCTCTTTTCCATCCTGGCCCTGACTCCCCCTGAAGATTTTCTTCCTCTTTCTCCAACCCTCTGCCTCACTACCTGCTACACTGTCAATACCATTAGTTTCACTCTCTGCTTTTCCTTCTCATCTCGCCTTCTGACACACACCTTCAGGGCCTCCTGCAGGAGGGCCCCCCCCCCCAGTGACTGTTCACTACATCCCCCCACCTTCTGGACCATTTTCTGGGTATCTGGCCAGGCTCCAATCACAAAATGAACTTTCAAGAGCCCTTGGGATACCGGGTCCTCCGGATTCATCCCCAAGTACTTTCTCATTCTGACCCCAAGTTTCTCATATGATTTCTGTGTTGCAGACTATTATTATTCCAGCCAGGATCAGCAAGTGGGTATTTCTGCCCTGCCGGTATTACCCCTGGTCCTGGAGGATGAGCTCTTTCCCATTTTTGTATAGCAGCTCTCCTCCTGATCATTCCCATTTCTTCCCCTGTAAACAACAGATTTATATACATAATTCCCCCCCCCAAGAGTATACCAAGAGTATAAGGTAAGTCCTAGGAACTGGTCTAATAGATCAGCTAGCCTGTTGGGGTCCTCAATTAAAGACTTCATCTCCTTCTTAAAACTCCTAACCTCTCTGCTGGTAAGGAGGGGGGGAAGTTCACTTAAGAGGAGACACAGTTAGTGTTAGTACTGTTAGTATCAGGGAAGGCAAAATTCTCAGTACCTCTTCTACCTTGTTCTAATTCTTGCCAGAGCCTAGAGTACGCTCTTCTCTAGGGACAGTGTTAATTGCAGTCCCTGTCTCCCTTCCTGGAGCGACTGCTGCTGCCACCGGTGCAATATTAGGATTATAGGGAGCATAATTTGGCTCCTTCTCCGAAAAAAAGGAATCTTATTGTTTACACATAAATTTTAAGCCTGAATTTTCATCAGGCCCGTATTTTGGCCAAAATACTGCTGTTTCCTTAATTGGTTCTTTTGTCCAGACTAATACACAATATTTAACCTTTTTCTTTTATCATCTCCTCTAATTTTGAGATTATTTTTCCAATTTCTTATCATTCTTCAGGAAGGACTTTCAGTAGGCACTCCCCCAGGGATATCTCCCTGTCCCCTGGAACCCATATTTCCCATTTTTCCTAGCCCTTGTCAGTGTGCTGCTACAGAAATTTCCCTCCTGCAGGGTACCACACACTAACGTTCCGATTCTGGAAAATGGGGGTGTACTGCCAAGCACTTCCCCGTGCAAGGATTACTGTACACCAAATTTCCCTGGTGTAGTGCCAAGCACTTCCCTGTGCAAGGGCTTACCATACACCAAATTTCCCGAGACTCTTCGTTTCTCTCCCTTATCTCACGCTTCGTCCGTCTCCGGCCGCGCCCCTCGCGGAGCTACGGAACCGCGGATCAGGACTCCACACTCGCTCCGTACAAAAGTACGTCTCAATCACACATCACACAGAGTCTCACCCGACCCCCAAGGCAATACTTCATATTTCTTACCTTGGTCTGTGCACAGAGTTACCGGATCAATTCTTAAACCCGGAGTGCCTACCTTCTTCCCTTCCCCACTACTTCACGGATCCTGCCTCTTTAATCAGTCTCGGGCCCTCTGTCAGCTCTCCGCAGAACCGCCACCGTCGATGCACAGGACCCTGAAATCAGCGGGGCATGCCTTCCTGCTGCTGCGGCGGTGGGGCTCCCCGGTAGGTGACTGGATCCCGGACGAGCCCCCAAATTGTGAGAAACGCTCCGTAGCCAATAACTTAGGCTCAGGCGAGGATCTCAGTGAAGTAGTAATTTATTCGCGATTGCAATGGCGGGCGTCCCACAAGCAGGAGCACACCTACTGGTTCCAAAACACAGTTTATATACTTTTTGATGACAGGACCCTCCCCTGTTTCCCCACTGAGTGGGTAATCCAGGTTCACAACCTACCTGATGCTTCACAGACAATGCATGGCCTTCAGTTGCCGGCCTGTTAAATTTCAAATTTCTTTTGACTTTTTTACTGTTTGAAGTGGTAATGTTTCTTCACTTCTCTGACTTAACACCGTGATTTTCACCTAATTGTTCTAAGGAGTCTGGTTGTCTGCATTTTACAAGGTCGCCTGCTAAGTTTTCTTATCACTGCAAGCATATCTCAATACCCCATTCCTTACCTTTAAACAATGTAACTCTGCAAAAACATTTTTATTCCCACATAATCAGCAGAGATTCATAAATTATACAAGGGATGCAATAAGAGGAATCGCTGAACAACTAGATGCCGCCAGCAAAATGGCTTGGGAAAACAGAATAGCATTAGATATGATGCTTGCAGAGAAAGGAGGCGTGTGTGTGATGCTGGGCAACCGTTGTTGCACTTTTATACCCAACAATACTGCCCCGGATGGCACAGTAACTAGAGCATTGCAAGGGCTTACCACCCTTCCCAGGGAATTGGCAGAAAAATTAGGCATATTTACATCCTTGATCATAGTAGCAGGAGTTTTGACAGCCATCAGTTGTTGCACTACCCCCTGTGTAAGAGTACTAGTACAGTGGTTAATTCAAACTGCACTATTGAAACAAATGACCATGGAGCCACCACCTTACTCAGATAAGAGGATGACATTAGAGGAGATGGAAAGCAAAGAAAGTGAAGAAGAGGAAGGTATCTACCAAATTACACCTTAGAGAAAAGTTTTACAAAAATCAGCAATTTATAAAGAAGGAAAAGGGGGGAATTGTGGGAATAAAAATGTTGTTTTTGCAGTTACATTGTTTAAAGGTAAGGAATGGGGTATTGAGATATGCTTGCAGTGATAAGAAAGCTTAGCAGAGGACCTTGTAAAATGCAGACAACCAGACTCCTTAGAGCAATTAGGCGGAAATCACTGTGTAAGAAACATTACCACCTTACAAAGTAAAATAGTCAAAAGAAATTTGACTTATAACAGGCCAGCAACTGAAAGCCATGTACTGTCTATGAAGCAGGGGATAGATTGTGAACCTGGACTACCCAGTCAATGGGGAAACAGGGGAGGGTCCCGGTCGTCGAGAAAAAAAGTATATAAACTGTGTTATGGAACTAGTAGGTGTGGGAGAAGAATTCACAGGGAGCTTTGTGCTGTTTTGTGGGAAAGGAATTCGCAGGTGGCTTCCTGCTGTTTCACACGTTCCTGAGTTAGAGATAATGAGGAAAACAGTGGTAGAACCAAAATCTTGAGCAAGGACAAGATAAAGTAAATTGGCTACAGTGTTAAAGATGAGCTTTGGGCAGTGGCCAATTGCTGGCTGGCTCAAGGCGCGTGTCTGAGGGTCTCTAACCAATTGTAAGACAGATTCGGGCGCATGGACAGCGTGTGGGGCTACGGGGAAAGTATATGTAGTGGTGAAAAATGGCAATAAAGGTCCTGCTGTTGAAGAGCCATCAGGAGTCCGTGTCGTGCATGCCTTCAAGCAGGTGCGCTCCTGCTTGTGGGACACCCGCCATTGGAATCGCAAATAAAATTGCTACTTCACTGAGATCCTTGCCTGAGACTATGTTATTGGCTACAGAGCATTTCTCACAATATTGGAGCGGTGGCAGCAGCAGCAGCTCCAGGAAGGGAGACAGGGACTGCAATTAACACTGTCCCTAGAGAAGAGCGTACTCTAGTACCTGGGAAGTTGTTCCTACAGAAGACTTGTTGAAAATTAAAATCAAAAAGAAAAACCTCATAATAGACTCTGAGCAGGATAAAAGCTTACAATTGTAAACTAAACTTTATTTTCACAGGTAACTAATGAGTGTGACTTGCGAGTGAGAGAAAGGACCGGCCTATAGCAAATCAAAGTGCTCCCAAGAGGTTTTTGTTCTAGTAGTAGTGTACATATATCTTATTCTTTGTATTGATAATTATTTGGAAACCTGAGGTTTAAAAATAATGACAGGGAAAAATCAGCTATTAATTTTGTTTCTAGTGATTGTAGGCCTCAGAGAAGGCCTTGGTCAATTGGCAACTTGGAGAAGTCATGACCAGATAATAGTAAGACGGGATACCCCATAAAAATATGGGTGACTGTGACAGAGGGTTATGTACCACAATCCGTCATGTTTGATGCTTGTGAGGTGTTAGCTTGTGGAGATTTAAATGCCCAAGGACAATTGAGCAGAGAGAACAAATAACTGGTAGAGACCCAACAGCCAGATTGAGAATAGCTGTATGGAAACGATCCTCTATTGCCATCAGAGAAAGGGAGAAACTCAAGGAGAAAACAGGAGAGAAAACAGGAGGCCCTCTTTGAAATGCGGCAGTTCAAACATTTGAGATTGAAACAGGGCATGGGGATGTGAATGCCTGGATAGAATGGGTCAAATATACTGTCCAGAGTCTCAACCATAGCAATTGCCATGCTTGTGCCTCGGGAGGACCGATTGCCCAGATAGTGCCCTGCCCATTGGGGTGGACCAAGGACTCCCAGGGGATGCGATGTATGATTGCATTGTACCAAGAAAAGACTGCCTGGGGAAATGAGGCCTGTAAGTCTCTCTCTTTGCTGTTCCCTTCCTTGCGTGATAGCAATACCAGGGTTCCCCCTGCATTCTCCACAGCTATAGGTAAGCATACAGCTTGCCTCTCACGGCAGGGTGTGAGTGCTACCCGGCATCTGGGAGAATTTGCCTTGTGCACGAGGACCTTGAATGCTACCAGGGACTTGATGGGAAACTGCTCAAGACTTGAGATCCCCAGGGCAGATCTCTGGTGGTACTGTGCAGGGAAGATCTTACGGTC
The DNA here is from genome assembly GCF_964211835.1 of Anser anser. Lineage (NCBI taxonomy): Eukaryota > Metazoa > Chordata > Aves > Anseriformes > Anatidae > Anser > Anser anser. The sequence continues at coordinate 12,595,388 of NC_139731.1, forward strand.
CACCCTACCATCTAACTGGGGAGGCACTTGTGCACTTGTTCAATTAGCTATACCCTTCACCCTATGTGATGCAATTGCCTAAAGTAACTAGGAAAATAAAACTAACATTCACATTTTAAAGAAAATGTACAGCATTGAAGAGGCTTTCAGGGTAGGGTGTAGCTGCATTATCTGAGCGTTCCCTAGGCTTCCAACCTTAGATGCTATCACAGTGGGGGAACCTGGTGTGCTGGCTCTAAGGAACAGTACGGAGCGTAGAGTGGAGTGGAGACACCATGGCTAGGCTCTGTGACCAGGTGGGGACTCAATTGTTCTTGTGCACACCGAGACCGATAAGCCGCACTTTTTGCTACCCTGAGCCAACAACCTGTCATGTTTTGACAAATGCTGTACTCTAGTGTACTTTTGCTCCTTATAATATCCTTATAATACCAAAACACCCCTCCATCCCAAAAGCTACCCACCTACGAGGTGCGACCACCCCTCACTGAGCACATGCTCTGAATTTCTCGGAGCCTATTCCTTTAACCAGAGACGGGAAAACTTTTCACCAATCTTAACTAAGATATGCTTGACTAGAGTCACTCAAGCTCCACCTAAAAGATAGAAAATAATATAAATTGGCCTAAGAGAGAGGGGATGTGGGGGAAGATACTATCGTTAGGGAAGATACCAGCCTCAGGGGAGATACCATCACGAGGGAATACACCATCCCGAAGACCTCCTGACCCCTGGGATCAGTCGACGGGCTGAGCCCCTCTTCCCCCCCCCCCATTGGGACACCTTTGGGTGAGATTTGAACACTTGGTTATACTGTGTGTCTCCGTGGAAACTTAGAAATCTCTATAGAGTCTTTGTGCCTTTTGATGCATTAAGTTCCAGGCTGCACACCTGTGTATTTCATGCATGCTAGCTTGCTTTTGCAGACAGTAACTATCGCCGGCAATCCAAAGAACCTGTGTACCTGTTGCTGTAATAAATTGCACTTAACTGCATTGTTCCTAGCCGTGATAGTTCTCATTGAACGCGACTAGAGTAAGGGCGGTTATACGTTATTGGTGAATCTGTGATCATGTATTTCAGTGCTAAGTGCGGTTATACGTTATTGGTGCGCTCCTGCTTGTGGGACGCCCGCCATTGCAATCACGAATAAATTACTACTTCACTGAGATCCTCGCCTGAGCCTAAGTTATTGGCTACAGAGTGTTTCTCACAGGTATTCTTTGTGTCTTATGGTATTGGACTGAGGAAGAAATTCTCTTTCTGCCTACTCCTTCAAGGAAACAAATGCTTGAAAGAGGGAGTATTTAGTGCAGGGACTTGGCTGTACTCCGTATAAAGTGACTGCACCTAGTAATGTAAAGGTCTTCTTTCTTTTCCTGCAAGTTGGGAGAGAGCTTGTCTATCTGTTTTATTACAGGCCTTCTTCAAGGCACATTTCTCCTGTAATTCGATGTTACCGCAGTGTCCTGGTTCCAGTTAGGACAGAGTTAACTTTCCCTCATAGTAGCTGGTAGGGTGCTATGTTTTGGATTAGGATGAGAAGAGCGCTGATAACATGCTGATGTTTTAATTGTTGCAGAGCAGTGTTTACACCAGGCCAAGGACTTTTCAGCTTCTCGCTCTGTCCTGCCAGTGAGCAGGCTGGGGGTGCAGCAGGAGCTGGGAGGGGACAGACCCAGGACAGCTGACCCAAACTGGCCAAAGGGGTATTCCATACCATCTGACGTCATGCTAAACAATATATAGGGGTGGCTGGCCGGGGTGGGGGGGCCGGCTGCTCGGGGATAGGCTGGGCATCGGTCAGCAGGTGGTGAGCAATTGCATTGTGCATCGCTTGTTTTCTTACACATTATTATTGTTAATACTATTATCATTATCACTAAAAAAAGGGGGTGTCCCTCGGGTCGGGGGGTCCGGGACCAGGCCGGTACTCACCGGGCGGCGCGGAGCGGGGCAGTGAGCATGGAATGTGAGCATGATGCTTCTGTTCTTTCATTAGGCAACACTAGATTTATCTTTTAAAGCTGTGTTGAATCAGACAAGGGTTAGAAAAGAGGCTGGGGAAGATTCTCAGATGATGGGAGGAAATTAACATCTCAGTAGAGGAATGGTCTACTCGAAGTCTTTCCACTTTTTTTTTTTTTTTTTTAAAGAAAATCTTGCTGCTTTGTAGTGGTAATGATGGTCCAATGTGATAGATCAGGTGTTGTTAGCAGTCCCGTATTGTTGCTGATCTGTTAGTCTGTTTGGAGAAGAAAAGCTGTGGGCACTTTTGTTGGATGGTCCTGTGGCAATCTCATCCAGCAACCTACTCCAATCTAGTTATGTAGAAGTGAAGCTAGATTGCTGGAGCTGATTCAAATCTGTCAAAACGTCCTGAGGAAACAAAGCTAATGCATCTACTATACACCAAATTTCCCGAGACTCTTCCTTTCTCTCTCTTATCTCATGCTTTATCCATCTCCGGCTGCGCCCCTCACAGAGCTATGGAACCGCAGATCAGGACTCCACACTTGCTTTCTACAAAAGTACCTCTCTGTCATGCGTCACATGTCACTCAATCACAGGGCATATATCACACGTCACACAGTCACTCAAACATATGTCACATCCTATCCCACGCTTCACAGATAATACATGGCTTTCAGTTGCCAGCCTGTTATTTTTCAAGTTTCTTTTGACTTTTTTTACTCCCTTATATGACTTGACACCGTGATTTTCGCCTAATTGCTCTGAGGAGTCTGGTTGTCTGCATTTTACAAGTTTTTCTGGTAAGCTTTTTTATCACTGCACGCGTATTTCAATACCACATTCTTTCCCTCTAAACAATATAACTCTAAACAAATTAACATCTCTTTGCAAAAACGCGAAAACACTCTTTCTTACAGTTTGTTAAATGGAAATGGATGGTAATATCCATATTTATATCCCTGATCGTAGTAGCAGGGGTTCTGACAGCCATTGGTTGTTGCATTATCCCCTGTGTAAGAGGACTAGTACAGCGATTAATTGAAACTGCACTATTGAAACAAATGACCATGGAGCCACCACCTTACTCAGATAAGAGGATGACATTAGAGGAGATGGAAAGCAAACAAAGTGAAGAAGAGGAAGGTATCTACCAAATTACACCTTAGAGACAAGTTTTGCAAAAATCAACAATTTATAAAGAAAAGAAGGGGGGAATTGTGGGAACAAAAATGTTTTTGCACCAGCATTGGTAACATAAGCACAGGAAGTACTAGACATGCTGCTTCTTAGGAATGTCCAATGTAGGGGATAGAAGGGGGAGAAAGACAAGTACTAAATTGATATTCAACAGAAAAGCATTTACTAGATGCATGTGACCACATAAGAAAGAGTTTTTTTTTTTTTCTAGAGGTGTTACATTGGTTAGAGTTATATTGTTTAAAGGTAAGGAATGTGGTATTGAGATATGCTTGCAGTGATAAGAAAGCTTAACAGACAACCTTGTAAAATGCAGACAACAACCAGATTCCTTAGTGCAAATTAGGTGAAATTCATGGTATCAAGTCAAGTCAGATAAGGGAAGAAACATTACCACCTCACAGAGTAAAAAAAAGTCAAAAGAAACTTGAAAAATAACAGGCTGGCAACTGAAAGGGATGTATTATCTGTGAAGCATCGGATAGGTTGTGAACCTGGACAACCCAGTCAATGGGGAAACAGAGGAGGGTCCAGGTCCTCGAGAAAAAAAGTATATAAACTGTGTTTTGGAACTAGTAGGCGCGCTCCTGCTTGTGGGACGCCCGCCATTGCAATCGCGAATAAATTACTACTTCACTGAGATCCTCGCCTGAGCCTGAGTTATTGGCTACAGAGTGTTTCTCACAATTATAATAAATATAATTAATCCAATCCACATTCTTATTGATTGTTACCCACCAGAACAGTGACTCAAACCCTGCAGCAACTTGATTCCTGGCTTTATGTTCATCGGGAACTCCCCTAGGCACCCCAACAGAAGTTATTGGCTACGGAGTGTTTCTCACAATTTGGGGGCTCGTCCGGGATCCAGTCACCTACCGGGGAGCCCCACCGCCGCAGCAGCAGGAAGGCATGCCCCGCTGATTTCAGGGTCCTGTGCATCGGCGGTGGCGGTTCTGCGGTGAGCTGACAGAGGGCCCGAGACTGATTAAAAAGGCAGGATCCATGAAATACCTACTTGCCAATCCTGGCTGGAATAATAATAATGTGCAACAAAGAAATCATATGAGAGACTTGGGGTCAGAATGAGAAAGTACTCTGGGATGTCTGCAGGGAGGTTTCTCACTCCTCACTCTCCCAGCTGCTGTTGTGCAGCAGTTTTTTTCCTTTTCTTGGATGTGCTCTCACAGAGGCACAAACTGCATTGCGCGGGGCTTGGCTCTGGGCCGTGGTGGGCCCCTTTGGGGCCGGCTGAAACTGGCCCTTATCTAACATGGGGCAGCTGCTGGATTCTTCTCATAGGAGCTGCCACAGCAGCCCCTCACTACCAGAACCTTGCCATGTGAACGCAATACACTGGGGCAGCTAGGTCATTACTGGCCTGTAAAGTATCAGGGATTAAATTAACTAATGAAACCCTAAATGTGATGGGGGTAGAAGGGGCTGGGATAACAGTGCCACCTTTGGGGGATACCAAGCTGAGACTAGGGGATAAAATGATCTCTGGGCAATTATTGTATGTACCCGAGGCAGGGGCTAACTTTTTGGGAAGGGATTTGATGATGAAATTGGGCATTCGAATAGTAAATTGTTAGGCTGGAATAACAGTGTTATTAATGGGGTGCTCTCAGGCCCTGAGAGCAAAGATATATTTGCCTTTGAGTGGAAAGACCCTGAAATGGGGCAGAAGCAGCAGTACAGATGGACAATTTTACCTCAGGGGTTTACCTCAGAGCCTATGTTATTGGCCACAGAGTGTTTCTCACAATACCAAAACATGCTTTCTTGCTGTAGACTTCAAATGCCTTAACACACTGAGATGTGACAGTCACAGAGATGAGAAGTAAAACACGGATTTGTGTCGTAAGTTGTCTAACTTCAGTGGCATCTCCATGCATCTGTTCAAGACTAGAGCTCAAAGACAAATTACATATGCATCAAAAGGGAAGATGGTCAGATATTTACAATCTCATATATATTTGTCCTTTGGGATCCTATAAATAAAGATAGCTATTGCTCTTTATCCAACAACCCAGTGTCTTGATGAGGAAAAGGCTGAGGTGCTCAATGCTTTCTTTGCCTCAGTCTTTAGCGGCAAGACCGGTTGTTCTCTGGATACCTGGTACCCTGAGCTGGTGGAAGGGGATGGGGAGCAGGATGTGGCCCTCACTATCCGTGAGGAAATGGTTGGTGACCTGCTACAACACTTGGATGTACGCAAGTCGATGGAACCCGATGCGATCCACCCGAGGGTACTGAGAGAACTGGCGGAGGAGCTGGCCAAGCCGCTTTCCATCATTTTTCAGCAGTCCTGGCTATCAGGGGAGGTCCCAGTCGACTGGCGGCTAGCAAACGTGACGCCCATCTACAAGAAGGGCCGGAGGGTAGACCCAGGGAACTACAGGCCTGTTAGTTTGACGTCAGTGCCAGGGAAGCTCATGGAGCAGATTATCTTGAGTGTCATCACACGGCACTTGCAGGGCAACCAGGCGATCAGGCCCCAGTCAGCATGGGTTTATGAAAGGCAGGTCCTGCTTGACAAACCTGATCTCCTTCTATGACCAAGTGACGCGCTTGGTGGATGAGGGAAAGGCTGTGGATGTGGTCTACCTTGACTTAAGTAAGGCTTTTGACACCGATTCCCACAGCATTCTCCTCAAGAAACTGGCTGCTCATGGCTTGGACTGGCGTACGCTTTGTTGGGTTAGAAACTGCCTGGGTAGCCGGGCCCAAAGAGTTGTGGTGAATGGAGTCAAATCCAGTTGGAGGCCGGTCACTGGTGGAGTCCCCCAGAGCTCAGTGCTGCGGCCGGTCCTCTTTAATATCTTTATCGATGACCTGGATGAGGGGATCGAGTGCACCCTCAGTAAGTTTGCAGACGACACCAAGTCAGGTGCGTGTGTCGATCTGCTCGAGGGTAGGAAGGCTCTGCAGGAGGATCTGGATAGGCTGGAGCGATGGGCTGAGGTCAACTGTATGAAGTTCAACAAGGCCAAGTGCCGGGTCCTGCACCTGGGGCAGAACAACCCCAAGCAGCGCTACAGGCTGGGAGATGAGTGGTTGGAAAGCTGCCTGGCAGAGAAGGACCTGGGAGTATTGGTTGATAGGCAGCTGAATATGAGCCAGCAGTGTGCCCAGGTGGCCAAGAAGGCCAACAGCATCCTGGCCTGTATCAGAAGCAGTGTGGCCAGCAGGTCTAGGGAGGTGATTGTCCCCCTGTACTCGGCTCTGGTGAGGCCGCACCTCGAGTACTGTGTTCAGTTTTGGGCCCCTCGCTACAAGAAGGACATGGAGGTGCTCGAGAGAGTCCAGAGAAGGGCAACGAAGCTGGTGAGGGGTCTGGAGAACAAGGCTTATGAGGAGCGGCTGAGGGAGCTGGGGTTGTTTAGCCTCGAGAAGAGGAGGCTCAGGGGAGACCTCATCGCTCTCTATAGGTACCTTAAAGGAGGCTGTAGCGAGGTGGGGGTTGGTCTGTTCTCCCACGTGCCTGGTGACAGGATGAGGGGGAATGGGCGAAAGTTGCGACAGGGGAGTTTTAGGTTGGATGTTAGGAAGAACATCTTTACTGAAAGGGTTGTTAGGCATTGGAATGGGCTGCCCAGGGAGGTGGTTGAGTCACCATCCCTGGAGGTCTTTAAAAGACGTTTAGATGTAGCCCTTAGTGATATGGTTTAGTGGAGGACTTGTTAGTGTTAGGTCAGAGGTTGGACTAGATGATCTTGGAGGTCTCTTCCAACCTAGACGATTCTGTGATTCTGTGATTCTGTCTTTTTGTTTGTGTGTGTTTTTCTTCACTTTCGGCTTTTGCTTCTAATACAAGACTAAGCTGGAGGACCTTGTTAGTGTATCTGTTCCAAGAAGTGGAAAGAACAATCTGCTTTCTGGTACAGATTTAGTACATCTTTGAAGTTCTGATAAATCTAACAAAAATCCTAAAGAGACATTTTTATTTTGTGTGGAATGGATATGCTACAAAACAGGAATGGATACGCTATAATACAAATGTGTTAATTTAAGCACAGGAGAGGCACGGGATAACTGTTTTCTTTATTTTTGAGCAACTGTGACTTGCTGAGCAATACCTAGAGGGCAGGGACAGGAATCCTTCTGGCAGCTCATGCCTGTGCTGCTGGTGTGACACATAAAGTAGCCTTTATATCCCAGTCCTGAGGGCGAGTGAGAGGAGCAGGTTGACCCCACAGTGCTGGAGGGATGTGGGAAGGGTACTCTGGTAGCTTGAAGCAGGATAGATGGGTTTGGTTTCAGATCCACATGCATCCCTTTGGAGTCAGCCTGTGAGAGCATTACTGGTGACTGTAACAAGCACAATTTATACTGAAGTCTCTCCTGTGGGAAAGTCATAGAATCACAGGATGGTTTGGGTTGGAAGGGACCTTAAAGATCATCTAGTTCCAACCTCCCTACCATGGGCAGGGATGCCACCCACTAGATCAGGTTGCCCAAGGACTCATCCAACCTGGCCTTGAACACCTCCAGGGATGGGGCATCCACAACCTCTCCGGGCAACCTGTTGCAGTGCCTCACCAAACCTTCTCTCTCTGTGAAGAATTTCAGAGGGTGGTGAGGCACTGGAACGGCGCACAAGCATCAAACGTGCCATTGCGAGCCTGAGGGGGCTCACATCTGCCATCAGCTGAGCTTTGCAACTCTGGCCCACGATCCACTTAGTGAGACCCTTTTACTTGGCAGGCGGCTTAGCTGATCCAACTAACTTGGGGAAAACAGACTCCACAATCAGTAAGATTGTAAAGTAGGTATGTTTATTCAGCGCTGGGCAGCACGGGGGGTAGTCCCCCCAAAGTCGTGTGCACCTGACGCGGCAACTTGCCATGGTTATATGCAGCAAAGAGTTACATATGCATGAAGTTTCACAATATGCCTATACATATTCATAACCTGTCCCCGCTTCATATTAAAATTAGTTCCAAGGAGTCATTTCCATAAGCTCCTCCCATCTGCGCTTGCGCAGTGTCTCCTGGTGGTGGTTGCCGGGGGTCATGGGGATGAAGGTTGATGACTCTTCCTCGTCACCGCTAGTTGACTTCTTGTCTTTGCACAGACTCAGTTGCTCCTTGGCTCTTGTCCATCCGCAAGACCAGTTCCTTCCAGTTTTTTAAGATAGGCTCACACTTATTAGGAAACTGACCTTGGTAATGGGTCCAAGGCTTCTTGCTTTAATTAATTTGCACAATGCACCATAGTTAGCAAAGACACTAAGTAGCATCCTAGTTTCATGCCGTCAGCACTCTATCTCTACTTGATAAGATTCCCCTAACTCCCTCTCTCACCACTGGTGGTCCCTGAGCATGTTTGAGGCTCTGACTACGGGGCCTCAGGGACAAGGTGCTTGCAGGTGCCCTGTTGTGTCACCAAACTTCCTCATTTCAGGGCAACCAAAGGGCAGATGGGGATATTTACGTTTACTCATTCCTTTATTAAAACCGAGGTGGCTATACTTTTTCTTATGTGTGCTTTTAGCGTGCGTGCCTCTAGCGAGAAAACCTAATGACAGGACAGGACAGGACAGGACAGCCCCCCCCACCGCTATTTCACCGCCGCCATCCCTCCTACTACCCCGCCTGGTGACGTCACCGGCGAGCATTCCCCTTCCCGATTGGGCGGCCGTGGGGCCAGCTGACCTGGCAGCGTGACGTCAGCGCGTCACCGGGGCGGCGAGGAGGAGGTGGTCAGGCAGGCAAGATGGCGGCACCTGGTGGTGGGGCCGGCGGCGCGCGGGGAGTCTAGGGGCCAGCGGTCGCGGTCTGGGGGCCGCAAGGTAACGGTTAAGGTTGAGGGAAGGGGGAGGGTTGGGGGGTATCCGTCGCCGTTATGGGCCCGGGGGGGTGCCGGTTGCTCGCCTGGGGGGGGACTCTCGGGAAGCTGCGGTGGAGGGGAGTGGGGCGGCGGTGGTGTCCGGCCTGGGGCGAGGCAGTGGAATGCCTAGTTTCCAATTATGGAAACTAGTAACAGAATAAATGATTTTGCTAGTTGTGAGAGTTGTGAGCTCCCAGTTAGTCTGGTCTACGTTGCTGGAGGTCAACGTTCGTCATGGCTATCTACTAGGTCACGTGAAAGAGTTGACTTAAGCCCTTTCCTAATGTTTGCCTTTGTGCTTCCATGGTTTGACATCTCTAGGGTAGCAGCAGATGAAGTCATGACTAGTGAGATTTATTCCCTGAGCTTTGGAGGTTGGATTTCTAAGAGTCTGCGTGTTGCAAGTTGTGCTGTGTCACGTGTAAGTGCTGTGCTTAATCTAGACATCGAGATGTACTTGTATGTTCGATTTGATTTGCTTCATCAGCTCTGGACTCTAAAATAAAATTATTTTCTTTGTTTGTAAATGATCTGTGAAGTAGTTGTTAAAGGATATGTATTTCCTTATCTAATGCAGCAAAGCTATCCTGGGTTCTACCCTAGTGACTAATACTGTCATGTGGTGTCCTTGCACAGTAATCTATAATACTTTGAAATAAAAATATGGGAGGTACTTGTAGTAGGGGAAGGTATTTATATGAATAAAATCACTTAGTTATCTGGAATAAAACTTTGTGGTGGAAAAAGTATAGAAAAGCTTTATGCTGTAACACAGTCCTAGAAAAGCATGTGTTCTTAATCTCATAATTATTAGGTCACCACAAGCAGTTTGCTGCCAGTCTGTTTGACTTCTCTTAAAAAAAAAAAAGCGACTTTCATTTTTCTTACTGTGTTCATAATAGCGTATATTTTTTAGAATGTGACTTTCAGAAAGTACCTTAAGGTCCTTTATTGGGAAGAGAGGGAATAAGTTGATGTACCTCAAGTCAGGTTGGAGTTTTATGAACAAAAATGGATGGAAAAGTAATTCAAACTAACAGTGCACTTTGGGAGGAGTAATGAGTCAAATATTTTGGGGAGCAGATTTCTGTATTTATTATATGGTTTATTAGGAACTCACCGATTTCATAAACAAGATTAGTTATTAAGCTGTAATTCTGTCAGTGGTCATGGGCTGTCAGGGCTCTATACCTGCAATTACTTTTGCAACTAAGCACTTAAATATTTGAAGTGTCATCCTCTAGATAATATCCTGAGGATTAATATTAAGAAAATGTTTGGGGAAGAAAATTTATCAAGTTTTAAATAGACATTTTAATATGAGTAACTATCAGACTTTGGAGTGAGGGGAGATGCATTTCAGGACTCCTACAACTAACAGTCTCGTGCCACAGCAAAGCTAGCAAAAATGACTGTCTCAGAAGTGCTAAGAGATGGTGGGATGCAAAATGCAATTACTTTACACCAGTGAATAGTCTGTAAAAGAGCAGCTGCTAGATGCTAGTCGGTGTCTTGACAGAGGGCAGCTCTCAGTATCTGCAGTTAGAGGCTTCCTTCTTGTCTGTACCTTCTTTTTTGTAGAAAGGAGTTGAATGCATAATTGCTGTAATTTGCCTGGAGTTCTTTGGATAGCTGGTAAAAAGCCCATAAATGCCCATAATGTATTTCTAGACTGATGAATGCCTGAGCTTATCAATGTACATTTTTGTAAAGCAAATGCAAATAGAGAGGGTAAAAAGCTTGTTGCTTTTATGTAACACTGCTCAGTATCTCTTTATAAGCCAAGGGAAAGCTAACAAATTCAAGTGTGGACACAAAAGCAATACTCTGTTCCATAATCTTTTCAAAATGATGATCTTCAATTGGAAAAGTCTTAGCTGTAGCTTAAAGAACCCACAAGTATATGATGTATATGATAAGGTAAATGAAGAGAAAGGTGAAGAAGCTGATGGTGTCACAAGTAGCTGTGTGGTCTAAGCTGCTTTTGGAGCTGGGTACTAACTCCAGAAATGTACCTTTGGGTGACGCAGTGGCTGTGCCACATCTACTCATGTAATGTGCTAACACCATCCTTTCCATACCTGAATGTGCACATTGCATGTGTGTGAGAAACACTCCGTAGCCAATAACTTAGGCTCAGGTGAGGATCTCAGTGAAGTAGCATTTTTATTCGCGATTGCAATGGTGGGCGTCCCACAAGCAGGAGCGCACCTACAAGTTACATAGCACAGTTTATATACTTCATATTTTCCTCAATGACCGGGACCCTCCCCTGTTTCCCCACTGAGTGGGTAATCCAGGTTCACAATCTATCCCCTGCTTCATAGACAGTACATGGCTTTCAGTGGCTGTCCTGTTATTTTTCAAATTTCTTTTGACTTTTTTACTCTGTAAGGTGGTAATGTTTCTTACACAGTGATTTCCGCCTAATTGCTCTAAGGAGTCTGGTTGTCTGCATTTTACAAGGTCCTCTGCTAAGCTTTCTTATCACTGCAAGCATATCTCAATACCACGTTCCTTACCTTTAAACAATGTAACTCTGTGCAAAAACATTTTTATTCCCACAATTCCCCCCTTTTTCTTCTTTATAAATTGCTGATTTTTGTAAAACTTTTCTCTAAGGTGTAATTTGGTAGATACCTTCCTCTTCTTCACTTTCTTTGCTTTCCATCTCCTCTAATGTCATCCTCTTATCTGAGTAAGGTGGTGGCTCCATGGTCATTTGTTTCAATAGTGCAGTTTGAATTAACCACTGTACTAGTACTCTTACACAGGGGGTAGTGCAACAACTGATGGCTGTCAAAACTCCTGCTACTATGATCAAGGATGTAAATATGCCTAATTTTTCTGCCAATTCCCTGGCAAGGGTGCTAAGCCCTTGCAATGCTCTAGTTACTGTGCCATCCGGGGCAGTATTGTTGGGTATAAAAGTGCAACAATGGTTGCTCAGTATCACACACACACACCTCCTTTCTCCGCGAGCATCGTACCTAATGCTATTCTGCTTTCCCAAGCCATTTTGCTGGTGGCATCTAGTTGTTCAGCGATTCCTCTTATCGCATCCCTTGTATAATTTATGAATCTCTGCTGATTATAATAAATATAATTAACCCAATCCACATTCTTATTGACTGTTACCCACCAGAACAGTGACTCAAACCCTGCAGCAATTTGATTCCTGGCTTCCTGTTCATCGGGAACTCCTCTAGGCACCCCAATAGAATCTATGTATGCTCTATCATCAAATGATACTCCTAAGCTTCTTTTACTTCTTCTGGGTATTTGTGATGTTTCTCTTTCAAATGCCAGGGTGAAGGGTATAGCTAATTGAACAAGTGCACAAGTGCCTCCCCAGTTAGATGGTAGGGTGGACCGTAAGATCTTCCCTGCACAGTACCACCAGAGATCTGCCCTGGGGATCTCAAGTCTTGAGCAGTTTCCCATCAAGTCCTCGGTAGCATTCAAGGTCCTCGTGCACAAGGCAAATTCTCCCAGATGCTGGGTAGCACTCACACCCTGCCGTGAGAGGCAAGCTGTATGGTTACCTATAGCTGTGGAGAATGCAGGGGGAACCCTGATATTGCTATCACGCAAGGAAGGGAACAGCAAAGAGAGAGACTTACAGGCCTCATTTCCCCAGGCAGTCTTTTCTTGGTACAATGCAATCATACATCGCATTCCCTGGGAGTCCTTGGTCCACCCCAATGGGCAGGGCACTATCTGGGCAATCGGTCCTCCCGAGGCACAAGCATAGCAATTGCTATGGTTGAGACTCTGGACAGTATATTTGACCCATTCTATCCAGGCATTCACATCCCCATACCCTGTTTCAATCTCAAATGTTTGAACTGCCACATTTCAAAGAGGGCCTGCGGGGTTCTCTCCTGCGGGGTTCTCTCCTGCGGGGTTCTCTCCTGCGGGGTTCTCTCCTGCGGGGTTCTCTCCTGCGGGGTTCTCTCCTGCGGGGTTCTCTCCTGCGGGGTTCTCTCCTTTTTTTTCATGGCAGTAGAGGATCGTTTCACACAGAATCACAGAATTGTAGGGGTTGGAAGGGACCTTGAGAGATCATTGGGTCCAACCCCCCTGCTAAAGCAGGTTCCTTAGAGCAGGCTGCCCAGGTAGGCATCCACATGGGCCTTGAATATCTCCAGAGAAGGAGACTCCACAACCTCCCTGGGCAGCCTGTTCCAGTGCTCCATCACCCTCACTGTGAAGAAGTTCTTTCTCATGTTGGTGCGGAACTTCCTGTGCTCCATCTTGTGGCCATTGCCCCTTGTCCTGTCCCCACAAACCACTGAAAAGAGGCTGGCCAACCAAGAGGTTGGTTCCTTCCCAGGTGCAGGACTCTACGCTTGCTCTTATTAAACCTCATTTGGTTTCTTCCTGCCCATCTCTCCAGCCCGCCCAGGTCTCGCTGAATGGCAGCACAGCCTTCTGGCGTGTCAGCCACTCCTCCCAGCTTTGTGTCATCGGCGTACTTGCTGAGGGCAGACACTATTCCCTCATCAAGGTCGTCGATGAAGATGTTGAACAAGAGCGGACCCAGCACCGACCCCTGGGGAACGCCGCTAGTCACAGGTCTCCAGCTGGACTCTGCACCACCATTCACCACCCTCTGAGCTCGGCCAGTCAGCCAGTTCTCAACCCACCTTACTGTCCACTCCTCTATCCCACACTTTCTCAGCTTTGCTAGCAGGATGTCATGGGAGATAGTATCAAAAGCCTTGCTAAAGTCAAGGTAGATGACACCCAGTGCTCTCCCCCCATCTACCCAGCTGGTGATGCTATCAGAGAAGACAACGAGGTTGGTCAAGCACGACTTCCCCTTGGTGAATACATGCTGACTACTCCTCATAACATTCTTCTCTTCCAATTGCTTGGAGATGGCATCCGGAACAAGCTGTTCCAACACCTTTCCAGGGACAGAGGTGAGACTGACTGGCCTGTAGTTTCCCGGATCCTCCTTCTTGCCCTTCTTGAAGACCGGAGTGACATTGGCTATCCTCCAGTCTTCAGGCACCTCTCCTGTTCTCCAGGACCTTTCAAAGATGATAGAGAGCAGTTCAGCAATCACCTCTGCCAACTCTTAGCAGAACAACAACAACAACTTAGCACACGTGGATGCATCCCATCGGGACCCATGGATTTGTGTGCGTTGAGCCCACTCAGACGCTCCCGAACCACTCTCTCGTCAAACAGGGGGGAGCCCTCCATTTCCCAGACCCTTTCTCCTCCTGCCAGGGTCGAGGAGTCCTGGGAGGCAGTCCTTGAAGCAAAGACTGAAGCAAAGAAAGCATTCAGTATCTAGCCTTCTCAGTGTCCCCTGTTACCAGGACACCCCCCTCGTTCAGCAGGGGACCCACATTATCCCTAGTCTTCCTTTTACTGTTTACATACTTAAAAAAACCCTTCTTATTATCCTTTATCTCTTTTGCAAGCCTCATCTCTAGGTGGGCTTTAGCCTTCCTCATTGCGTCCCTGCAGGCCCTGACAACACTTCTGTACTCCTCCCAAGAGGACAGGCCCTTTTTCCACATTTCATAGACCTTCCTCTTCCTTTTGATCTTGTCGATGAGCTCCTTGCTCATCCACGCAGGTTTCCTGCCCCCCTTCCCCGATTTCCTACTCTTAGGGATGCACCGATCCTGAGCTTGGAAGAAGTGCTGTTTAAATGTAGCCCAGCTCTCACAAGCACCCCTGCCTTCTAGCAACCTAGCCCAGGAGATACCCCCAGGCAGGTCCCGGAAGAGGTCGAAGTTGGCTCTCCGAAAGTCCAGGGTAGCAATCCTGCTACTAGCCTTACTTCTTCCACCAAGTTCCATCTTGAACTCCACCATCTCATGGTTGCTGCATCCCAAGCTGCCCCCAACCTTCACATCCCTAACAAGCCCATCCCTGTTGGTAAGGGCAAGGTCCAGAAGCACCCCCTGCCTTGTCGGCTCCTCCACCACTTGCGTCAGAAAATGGTTCCTACAATGCGTTGAAGACAATTTGGACTGCGCGTGCCTGGCTGAGTTGCTTACCCAACAGATGTCTGGATAATTGGAGTCCCCCATGAGAACCAGCACCCGTGATCATGAGGCTACTTCCAGCTGCTTGTAGAAGGCCTCATCGACCTCCTCCTCCTGATCTGGTGACCTGTAGTACACCCCCACAACAGTGTCCCCCATACCAGCCCACCCCTTAATTCTCACCCACAAGCTCTCCACTTGTCCTTCACCCTCCCCCAGGTGGAGCTGGGTACACTCTAGTTGCTCCCTCACATAAAGGGCAACCCCACCCCCTCGCTTCCCCAGCCTGTCTTTCCTAAAAAGGACATAGCCCTCCATGACAGCATTCCAGTCATGCGAGCTGTCCCACCACGTCTCTCTGATCGCAACCAGATCGTGGCCCTGCGACCGAACACAGATCTGAAGTTCATCCTGTTTATTTCCCATGCATTGCGCATTGGTATACAGGCAGTTTAGGGAAGCAGCAGTTTCCATACAGCTATTCTCAATCTGGCTGTTGGGTCTCTCCCAGTTATTTGTTCTCTCTGCTCAATTGTCGTTGGGCATTTAAGTCTCGACAAGCTAACACCTCACAAGCATCAAACATGACGGATTGTGGTACATAACCCTCTGTCACAGTCACCCATATTTTTTAACCGTCTTACTATTATCTGGTCATGCCTTTTCCAAGTTGCCAATTGACCAAGGCTTTCTCTGAGGCCTACAATCACTAAAAACAAAACTAATAATTGATTTTTCCCTGTCATTATTTTTAACACTTAGGTTTCCAAATATTTATCGATACAAAGAATAAGATATACACTACTACTAGAACAAAAACCCCTTGGGAGCACTTCAGTTCACTATAGGCCAGTCCTTATTCTCAATCACAAGTCACACTCATTAGTTACCTGTGAAAATAAAAGGTTAGTTTAGAATTGTAAGCTTTTATCCTGCTTAGAGTCCATTATGAGGTTTTTCTTTTTGATTTTAATTTTCAACAAGTCTTCTGTAGGAACAACTTCCCCGGTACTAGGGTCGACGGGTGCTTTCACTCGAGTATAGTGAGTCCAACCTTTTTCCGCAGTTCCTATGGCTGTTTCAGTGGTTAGTAGTACTTGGAATGGTCCTTCCCATTCAGGCTGGAGGTGATCCTTTCCAGGTCCGAATCAGGACCCAATTTCCTGGGTGATGGTGGTGAATGGGGAATTCCAAAGGTGGGGTTTCAGACAACAGCCCCTGGGTCCTGAGAGATGACAAAGAAGAGGACAACCCCAGAATATAGTTCTTAAGAAAACTCTCTTGTTTCGAATTGTGGTATCTCATTCCTTCTGCCCAGATAGGGCAATCCGAACAGCATCTCATACGGTGAAATTCCTATATCGTTTCTTGGTGCTGTTTGAACCTGCAGGAGTGCTAAAAGTAAGCATTTTACCCAAGGAAGTTGGGTTTCTAACACTCATTTAGTTAATTGCTTCTTTAATGTCTGGTTCATTCACTCCACCTTCCCAGAAGAGGAGGGGTGCCAGGGGGTGTGAAAATCCCACTCAGTCTCTAAGGCCTGCATTAACCCTTGCAGTACTTGTGAAGGGAAATGACTTCCTTGATCTGAATCAATGTTTTCAGCTATCCCATATCTAGGGACTGTTTGCTCCAGTGATACCTTAGCCACCGTGTTCGCAGTGGCAGATACCGAGGGGAAAGCTTACACCCATCCAGTCACGTGGTCAACTAGGACAAACAAGTACTTAAGTCTCCCTCCTTTAGGTAACTCAGTAAAGTCTACCTGTATACTTTGTAAAGGTCGAATCCCTGGCTCCCGTCCCCCTCTAGGTTAGTTACAAATGACCTTTTTATTTGCCTTTTGACATATGGTACATCCTCTGCATATTTGCTTCACTAAAGTGTATATTCCTACACAGACATACTTTTTTCTAGAACAACATCACACATTGCTTGCACCTCCCAATGACTCTCTTGATGTAAAACATATTTGCCTCATTGGTGCTTTATTCAGCATTTCTCTCCCATCAGGGAGTATCTGTTTTCCTTCAAACTTCGTGGCTCCTGATTCCTTAAAAAAAATCTTTCTCTTAAAACTTTTTAGTTCTTTCTTAGTTTTCAACAATTCCCTGAATCCTCTCTGGATTTATTCTCCGTTTTCCCTCAGACATTAGATGCCTTAAATACCTGACTTCTCTTTCTACGTATTGTAATTTATTTTTCAACACTCCCAAGCCCTGCTTTCCCAGAAAGTTGAATGGCTTGTTAGTGGCTTCCTTCACAACTGTTTTCTCCTGTGCTGACAATAAACGATCATCCACATTTTGTAACAGGAATTCCTCCTCGGGAGGTTGGAATTGCTCCAAAATCTGTTCTAGAACTTGCCCAAATTAATCGGTGGCCCTGTAAACCCCTGAGGTAAAACTGTCCATCTGTATTGTTGCTTCCGCCCCCCACTTCAGAGTCTTTCCAGTCAGAGGTGAATATATCTTTGCTCTCAGGGCCTGAGAGCACCCCATTAATACCACTGTTATTCCAGTCTAACAATTTACTATTTGAATGCCCAATTTCATCATCAAATCCCTTCCCAACAAGTTAGTCCCTGCCTCGGGTACATACAATAATTGCCCAGAGATCATTTTATCCCCTAGTCTCAGCTTGGTATCCCCCAAAGGTGGCACTGTTATCCCAGCCCCTTCTACCCCCATCACATTTAGGGTTTCATTAGTTAATTTAATCCCTGATACTTTACAGGCCAGTAATGACCTAGCTGCCCCAGTGTATTGGGTTTGATGGCAAGGTTTGGGGGGGGCTGCAGTGGCAGCCCCCACGAGGAGAATCCAGAAACCGCCCCATGGCAGATAAGGGACAATTTCATCCGGCCCCAGAGGGGCCCACCGCTGCCCAGAGCCAAGCCATGAGCAACACAGTCCGTGCCTCTGTGAGAGCACATCCACGAAAATGAAAACAAACAAACAAAAACCTGCTGCTCAACAGCAGCTGGGAGAGGGAGGAGTGAG
This sequence comes from Anser anser, assembly GCF_964211835.1. Classification (NCBI taxonomy): domain Eukaryota; kingdom Metazoa; phylum Chordata; class Aves; order Anseriformes; family Anatidae; genus Anser; species Anser anser. Next base: position 12,613,407 of record NC_139731.1, read on the forward strand.
AAACCTCCCCGCAGACACCAAAGTCAGCACAGAAGGAGGGGGTGGAGGCGCTCCAGGCGCCGGAGCCGAAGCCCCCTGCGGCCTGTGGAGAGGCCCCTGGTGGAGCAGGCTGCCCCCCCTGCCCCCCCCCTTCTCGATACTTGGGAACCTGACCAAACACCACAGCAAATATACCAAAACTTCTAGACTGTTACTTAGATAATGCCTACATCCTCTTTCCCTGCTCATTCAACTTTCCCAACTCATTCAAAAAACAGCTCTGTCAAACATTACATACCACACCTTTAACACCTTTAATAACCTTTTTTAAGCTTCACTCCCAGGCTGAAGTGGCCAGCCTGCCCACACTTAAAACATCCCATCAAAGCCTGTCCCTGCTAAGATTCAGGCCGCAACACAGGTAGCTTTCCTTGCCTGCCATTCCTTCATCTCTCTTCCTCTCTTTTCCATCCTGGCCCTGACTCCCCCTGAAGATTTTCTTCCTCTTTCTCCAAACCTCTGCCTCACTACCTGCTACACTGTCAATACCATCAGTTTCACTCTCTGCTTTTCTTTCTCATCTCCCCTCTTGACACACACGTTCAGGGCCTCCCACAGGAGGGCCCCCCAGTGACTGTTCACTACATCCCCCCCACCTTCTGGAGCATTTTCTGTGCATCTTGCCAGGCTTCAATCACAAAATGAACTTTCAAGAGCCCTTGGGATACCGGGTCCTCAGGATTCATCCCCAAGTACTTTCTCATTCTGACCCCAAGTCTCTCATATGATTTCTGTGTTGCACACTATTATTCTTCCAGCCAGGATCGGCAAGTGGGTATTTCTGCCCTGCCGGTATTACCCCTGGTCCTGGTGTTAGTGTTGGGGAGAATCGAATGGATGTTTTATTAATGTCTCTTAGGTGATGGGTCATACAGTATAATTAAGCATTGCCAAATGTACTTACATTATCAATTAATTTATGTATACTGGGAAGTTTAGGGAGTATATTATCAAATAATCTATGTATACTGGGAAACTTAGGGAGTATACTGAACAGTCAAATGAATCTTTGAAGGGGAACCCTGGGAGGGAACAGATACAACCTGACCTTGGATAAGGGCCTGGAAGTGCTGAAATGAGTTGAAGCAGAACCAAGGAGCGGAGGGAGCATGCGTCGAGTGAGAAAGGTGAAAAGTTTAGCGGAGAGGAAGACTCCTTACTTCATCTGGACGACCACCAGAGAGCACCACGCATGTGCAAAGGGGAGGGGAGCTAATTAGAATGAAATGCGAGGCTGATGTTACCACCTGTAATGAATATGTATGCCTTACGTAATGTTGAATGTATAAGTAATGGCTGGGAAGTAACGGGACTTGAAGCCAGATTTGGGCACCTGCCCCGGCTTCCAGCGCTGAATAAAGCACCTTCATATAATCAGTTGGTGGTTATGTGGTTGCTACGCTAACATTTTGGCGACCCAGATGGGACGGCGTGGGCACTGCTGAGGCGGATCGTGTCTCGGTTTCGCTCTAGCCGGCACCGAGGGATTCTCGGGGAGCAGTCGACCGCGACCGACCTCCACTGCTCACGACGTACCACTGGAGCGGTAAGCAAAGGTGCTTTCAACTTTGGGTATTCGGTACCGATTTGGTTGGGAAAGCCTGCCGGTCAGACGCGGCAAAAGCCACGCTCGGTTGGGCAGGGAGCTCCCGGGGTAAGCCTAGGCGCCGTCCGTTAGACAGAGCGAAAGCTCTGCAGGTTCGGCATTGGTGGTTTGGTATTGGTAATTGTATTGGTTTGTGCTGAAGGGTCAGCACCTGGTATTATTGGTATGTGGTAAGCACGCTGCTGCTCCGGCAGCTTCTGGGGGAGTGTGCTGCTGCTCCGGCAGCTTCTGGGAGAGTGTGCTGCTGCTCCGGCAGCTTTTGGGTTTGTATCATAAGCTCAAAATGAAAAAGATTAAAGGAATTCTGGGAAAAGATGTACCTATCCCGTGAACATCCCCACTGGGGTGTTTGCTAGCACATTGGAAAGAGGGAGGTTTTGGTCAAGAAATGCGGAAAGGAAAGCTGATTGATTATTGTAATATTTGGTGGCCACAGTATAAACTAGAGGACCAAGAAACTTGGCCTGAGAATGGAACATTGCAATATAATACAATCTTACAATTAATGCTATTTTGTAAGCGGGAAGGAAAATATGATGAACTGCCGTATGTGGAATTATTCTTTTATTTGTGCCGAAAGCCTGAATGGCAGCATGCTTGTGGAATAATGGTGCTTGAAGTTTCAACTGAGGAACGTTGTTGTGCATGTACTAGGGAGGGACGCTGTATACAGCATCAGGTAATAGAGAATAATAAGTGTTATGGGGAAATGAATAATGGAAATATTGACTTGGAAGTTGCGCCGTCGGCTCCGCCGGAAGAGCCAGGACAGGGAGGGAAAAGAGAAAAGGAAGATAGCAGTAGTGATGGAGAATCCCCGACTTTAGTCTCCCCTGTGTCACATAGGACCCGGCAACAGCGAAGGGCAGGAGAAACTATAAATGAACAGAGAGGGAAAATAATCGCTCCCCTCAGGCAAGGAGTGGGGACAGAAGGACCGGTATATGTTAAGGTGCCTTTTCAGCTGGGGACTTAATGATATGGAAACAAGCAGCCGGCACCTACAGGGAAAACCCAGATAAAGTAGCCAGGGTAATGAAAATGATAATTAAAACCCAAAATCCCAATTGGGATGATCTCCAGGTGATCCTGGATACTTTGATGGACTCGACAGAAAAAGACATGGTATTGCGGGCAGCCAGAGAGAGAGCCCGAGAAGATATACGAAATGGATTAGTGCTTGGAAATCTAGATCAAAACTTCCCCACTGAGGATCCCCAATGGGATTATAACACAGGGGATGGAATAAGGAGGCTGAAGAGATATCAAGATTGGGTACAAGTCGGGGTACAGAATGCCATGCCCCGGACCATAAATTGGTCAAAATTGTATAATGTCAGGCAAGAAAAAGCGGAATCACCTTCCGCCTTTTTAGAGAGATTGAAAGAAACTGCTGTTGTGGTTTAACCCGGCTGGCAGCTAAACACCACACAGCCGTTCGCTCACCCTCCCCCCTCCCTCTCTGGGATGGGGGAGAGAAACGGGAAAGTGAAGCCGGTGAGTTGAGATAAAGACAGTTTATTAAGACAGGAAAATAATAATAACAATAATAATAATAATAGTGATAATGGTAATAGTATTAACAATAATAATGTGTAAGAAACAAGTGATGCACAATGCAATTGCTCACCACCCGCTGACCGATGCCCAGCCTATTCCCGAGCAGCCGGCCCCCCCACCCCGGCCAGCCACCCCTATATATTGTTTAGCATGACGTCAGATGGTATGGAATACCCCTTTGGCCAGTTTGGGTCAGCTGTCCTGGGTCTGTCCCCTCCCAGCTCCTGCTGCACCCCCAGCCTGCTCGCTGGCAGGACAGAGCGAGAAGCCGAAAAGTCCTTGGCCTGGTGTAAACACTGCTCTGCAACAATTAAAACATCAGCATGTTATCAGCGCTCTTCTCATCCTAATCCAAAACATAGCACCCTACCAGCTACTATGAGCTACTTAACTCTGTCCTAACTGGAACCAGGACAACTGCTAAGAAATATACAGATTTAGACGTAGAGACTGAGCAAGCTAAAGCTCAATTAGCACTCATTTTCCTGGGACAAGCCCAAGAGGATATTAGGAAGAAATTGCAAAAGTTGGAAGGTGCAGATTTGAGAAATTTGGATAGGCTGTTGGAAATAGCCTGGAAAGTGTATAATAACAGGGAAAAGGAAACGACAAAAAGGCAACAACAGAACTTATTAGCAGTAATTCTAGGGAGAGAACATGCAGGATTAAGGGGCAGGGGAAGAGGAAATATTAATGGTCGAGGTAGAGGAACAGGGAGAGGCTACCCGAGCTCAGGGGGAAACCGGCTGGGTCTTAACCAATGTGCCCATTGTAAGGGGGAGGGTCATTGGAAAAACGAGTGCCCTCTCCGTGGACAGCTGATCGTTGGTGGGGGAAATTCGTTCCGAAACCAAGAAGCAGCCAAGGCGATGGTTCTGGGGGAATATAGTAGCTGACTAGGAGATCCGGTAGCAGAAACTAAAGAGCCCTTAGTAAAAATTCAAATAGGAAATAAGGAAGTAAAATTTTTAATTGATACAGGGGCCACATATTCAGTACTCAATAGATTAAGTGGTAAGATAGGGGAAAGGAAAACTACTGTTGTAGGTGCCACCGGGAAGGAGGAAATACGGCCGTTCTTACAACCCCTTGATTTACGGTTTGGAGGTAAAGAAATTACGCATGAACTTTTATATGTACCAGAATGCCCTATTCCTCTTTTGGGACGGGATTTGTTAACTAAACTAAACGCTACCATAACGTTTGAAGATGGAGAATTGATTATGAGAATCCCGGAATCAAAACTGGGACAAATATTAATGATTAAAGAGAAGGCTGTTCCTCATATACCAAAAGAGGTAGAAAATGCAGTAATGCCTACGATTTGGGAAACGGACGTGCCCGGAAAATCAAAAGTAGCCCAGCCAGTAAAAATTGAACTTAAGGAAGGGGCCCGACCGGTACGGATTAAACAGTACCCGTTGAAGCTAGAAGCTAGGCTAGGAATAGTAAAGATTATAGATAAATTTCTTAGCTACCACATTCTGGAGGAATGCAAATCCGAATATAATACCCCAATTTTCCCAGTAAAGAAACCTAACGGGGAATACAGGCTAGTGCAGGACCTTAGGGCAATAAACAAAATAACAAAAGATATTCACCCAGTGGTGGCTAATCCTTATACATTGTTAACATCTGTAAAAGAGAAATATAAGTGGTTTACGGTAATTGATTTAAAAGATGCCTTCTTCTGCATACCCATTGACAAGGATAGTAGAAAACTCTTTGCTTTTGAATGGGAAAATCCACGGAACGGACGAAAGATGCAACTGACCTGGACAAGATTGCCTCAAGGATTCAAGAATAGCCCGACCCTCTTCGGCAGTCAACTAGCTAAAGAAATAGAAGATTGGATTAACCAAGGGCAGATTCAGGTACCAAAGGATCGATACCTGCTGTAACAATATGTGGACGATATATTAATAGCTACCGAAGGAGAGTCAGAATGTATTCAGGTAACTATTGATATTTTGAATCAATTGGGACTAAATGGGTACAAGGTTTCTAAACGTTTCTAAATGGGTACAAGGTTTCTAGGGTACTGAGAGAACTGGCGGAGGAGCTGGCCGAGCCGCTTTCCATCATTTATCGGCAGTCCTGGCTATCGGGGGAGGTCCCGGTTGACTGGCGGCTAGCCAATGTGACGCCTATCTATAAGAAGGGCCGCAGGGCAGACCCGGGGAACTATAGGCCTGTCAGTTTGACCTCAGTGCCGGGGAAGCTCATGGAGCAGATTATCTTGAGGGTCATCACGCGGCACTTGCAGGGCAAGCAGGCGATCAGGCCCAGTCAGCATGGGTTTATGAAAGGCAGGTCCTGCTTGACGAACCTGATCTCCTTCTATGACCAAGTGACGCGCTTGGTGGATGAGGGAAAGGCTGTGGACGTGGTCTACCTTGACCTCAGTAAGGCTTTTGACACCGTTCCCCACAACATTCTCCTCAAGAAACTGGCTGCTCGGGGCTTGGACTGGCGTACGCTTCGCTGGGTTAGAAACTGGCTGGATGGCCGGGCCCAGAGAGTTGTGGTGAATGGAGTCAAATCTGGCTGGAGGCCGGTCACTAGTGGAGTCCCCCAGGGCTCGGTACTGGGGCCGGTCCTCTTTAATATCTTTATTGATGATCTGGATGAGGGCGTCCAGTGCACCCTCAGTAAGTTTGCAGATGACACCAAGCTAAGTGCGTGTGTCGATCTGCTCGAGGGCAGGAAGGCTCTGCAGGAGGATCTGCATAGGCTGGAGCGATGGGCTGAGGTCAACTGCATGAAGTTCAACAAGGCCAAGTGCCGGGTCCTACACCTGGGCTGCAACAACCCCAAGCAGAGCTACAGGCTGGGAGATGAGTGGCTGGAAAGCTGCCTGGCCGAGAAGGACCTGGGAGTATTGGTGGATAGTCGGCTGAATATGAGCCAGCAGTGTGCCCAGGTGGCCAAGAAGGCCAACGGCATCCTGGCCTGTATAAGAAGCAGTGTGGCCAGCAGGTCGAGGGAAGTGATTGTGCCCCTGTACTCGGCTCTGGTGAGGCCGCACCTCGAGTACTGTGTTCAGTTTTGGGCCCCTCGCTACAGGAAGGACATGGACGTGCTCGAGCGAGTCCAGAGAAGGGCGACCAAGCTGGTGAGGGGTCTGGAGAACAAGTCTTACGAGGAGCGGCTGAGGGAGCTGGGCTTGTTCAGCCTGGAGAAGAGGAGGCTCAGGGGCGACCTCATCGCTCTCTACAGTTACCTGAAAGGAGGCTGTAGAGAGGTGGGGGTTGGTCTATTCTCCCACATGCCTGGTGACAGGACGAGGGGGAATGGGCTAAAGTTGCGACAGGGGAGTTTTAGGTTGGATGTTAGGAAGTACTTCTTTACCGAAAGGGTTATTAAGCATTGGAACGGGCTGCCCAGGGAGGTGGTGGAGTCACCATCCCTGGAGGTCTTTAAAAGACGTTTAGATGTAGAGCTTGGGGATATGGTTTAGTGGAGTACTTAGTGTTAGGTCGGAGGTTGGACTCGATGATCTTGAGGTCTCTTCCAACCTAGAAAAATCTGTGAATCTGTGAATCTGTAAACAAAAGGCACAAATCGCGTGCACAACAGTAATTTATTTGGGATGTGAAATTTCTCAAGGACAAAGAAAATTGGGAGTTAACCGAATACAAGCTGTTTGTGAAATCCCCGAGCCGCGAAATTTGCATGAACTACGGGCTTTCCTAGGTATGGCCGGGTGGTGCAGACTGTGGGTAATGGACTATGGACTCATAGCAAAGCCCCTCTATGAAACCCAAAAGGCCTGTACCTGGGGAAAGCCACAACAAGAGGCCTTTAAGAAATTAAAGGAAGCCCTGATAAAGGCGCCTGCCTTGGGCTTGCCGGACTTATCAAAGGACTTCCAGCTGTTTGTGCATGAGAGACAACGATTGGCATTAGGAGTACTGACCCAGCGACTTGGGAGCTGGAAAAGACCTGTGGGGTATTTTTCTAAACAATTGGATGCGGTAAGCGCTGGATGGCCCTCGTGTTTAAGGGCCGTGGCAGCCACAGTCCTTTTAACACAGGAAGCCAGGAAGCTCACATTAGGGAAACGAATTGAGGTGTTCGTGCCACATATGGTGACTACGGTATTGGAGCAAAAGGGGGGCCATTGGCTATCGCCCAGCCGAATGATGAAATATCAAGCTATACTAACTGAGCAAGATGATGTAATCTTAAGAACTACTAACTTATTGAACCCAGCAGTGTTTCTAGGAACAACTACGGAGGAAGGAGACCTCAGTCATGATTGCGTGGAGATCATCGAACATACCTATGCCAGCAGAACAGACTTAAAGGATCAGCCTCTGGGGAGACCGGATTGGGAACTTTTCACGGATGGAAGCAGCTTTGTGGAAAATGGGACTCGTTATGCAGGATACGCGGTAACTACATCAAAGGTAGTGATTGAGGCAAATTCCCTACCTCCGGGAACTTCAGCCCAACGAGCAGAAATAATTGCCCTGACACGAGCCCTGGAACTAAGCGAGGGTAAGAACGTGAATATTTGGACAGATTCAAAATATGCATTCGGGGTAGTTCATGTACATGGGGCATTATGGAAAGAAAGGGGAATGCTATCCTCACAAGGGACTAATATAAAATACCAGGAAGAAAGATTGAAATTAATAACAGCTGTACAGAAACCCCAACAGGTGGCCATAATGCATTGTAAAGCCCATCAAGGAGGGGTGTCAGAGATTGCAGAAGGTAACAGACTGGCAGATTTGACGGCCCGGAAGGTTGCGCGTGAAGTATGGAAAGTACTGGCTCTAATTCCATCAAAGGTAGGCCTCTCTTGTTTTAAATTACCTAAAGACCCAAAGTATTCAGCAGAAGATGAGAGACTTGCAAATTTGATGAAGGCCCAGAAGAATCCTGATGGATGGTATGTGACTACGACAGGACAACTCATAGTGCCTCCTATAGTAATGCGAGAAATCTTACAAATAAAACATAATGAATGTCACTGGGGTGCAGGAGCAATGGTGACCTATTTGAAACGAGGTGTCATCTCGGTACACATGTTAACAATGGCAAAGTCAGTAATGTCAAAATGTGAGCTTTGCTTAAAGAATAACCCGGTAGCAAGGAAACATGCTGAGATGGGAAGAACTAGGGCTGGGATAGAGCCTGGAGATTACTGGCAAATAGACTTCGTAGAACTGCCTAAAGCAAGAGGTTATAAATACCTATTGGTAGGGGTTGATACTTTTTCAGGATGGCCGGAGGCCCTTCCCTGTCGCACCAACCAAGCAAAGGAAACGGTAAAATGGTTACTACAGGAAATAATCCCTAGATTTGGTGTACCATTGGGTATTTCTTCAGACAGGGGACCACATTTCATTGCCAATGTCGTTAAGGAGGTTAGTAGGTTACTGGGAATTACCTGGAACTTACATACCCCATGGAGGCCTCAATCTAGTGGTCAGGTAGAGAGGATGAACCAAACTTTAAAAGGACGATTAAGCAAAATTTGTCAGGAAGCTAAGATACAGTGGCCACAGGCCTTACCAATAGCTTTGCTAAGAATTAGAATAAAGCCAGGAAGTGGGATGTCAGTAAGTCCCTATGAAATCATGTATGGAAAACCTTATGAGTCTCCTGAACCGAACCCGAATATACATGTTACCGGTAAACAGGTTGGCAAAGGTAACCAAGAAGGGGTTCAAAGATTTAAACTTACAATTACAGGCTACAACCAAAAAGACCCTGCAAAACAGAATGGCTCTGGACATGCTTTTGTTAAAAGAGCATGGGGTGTGTGGATATTTGAAAGATAGAATTGATCGTTGCTGTGTACATATTCCAAATGTAACTACAGATGTGGAAAATGACATATCCCAACTAGTTCGTGTGGAACATAAGCTAGAGGAAGAAAAGCAAGAAGCTGAGCAAAATTGGTTGGGAGCAACCTTTGAGGGACTAGGCCTTCATCTGGAAGGATGGCTCAAGTCCCTCCTACAAAGCATTGTGCTGCTGCTAATTGTATTCGCTGCAATGGGAGTAATGTTCTCGTGTGTGAAGGGAGAAATAGTTAGGAGTAGTGCATGGGATCGCCGAATAATGAGAGTCCTTACTGGGAATCACCCAGAACACCCTATCCCACTTACTCCACCCCCATCCTATAGTACTAGCGTTAACAAGCAGGCATGGAGGAATCAATAAGATAGTAGACTAACGAAGATGCATTAAAATTATACTTACTAATCTCTATATCAAGTTATACTTACTAACCTCTACTAACCTGATTCAACCTAATAGTAATGAAAATACTTGCTCTCGGTATGAGTGAAGTATTTTCAAAGGGGGGAAATGTTAGCGTTGGGGAGAATCGAATGGATGTTTTATTAATGTCTCTTAGGTGATGGGTCATACAGTATAATTAAGCATTGCCAAATGTACTTACATTATCAATTAATTTATGTATACTGGGAAGTTTAGGGAGTATATTATCAAATAATCTATGTATACTGGGAAACTTAGGGAGTATACTGAACAGTCAAATGAATCTTTGAAGGGGAACCCTGGGAGGGAACAGATACAACCTGACCTTGGATAAGGGCCTGGAAGTGCTGAAATGAGTTGAAGCAGAACCAAGGAGCAGAGGGAGCATGCGTCGAGTGAGAAAGGTGAAAAGTTTAGCGGAGAGGAAGACTCCTTACTTCATCTGGACGACCACCTGGACGACCACCAGAGAGCACCACGCATGTGCAAATGGGAGGAGAGCTAATTAGAATGGAATGCGAGGCTGATGTTGCAACCTGTAATGAATATGTATGCCTTACGTAATGTTGAATGTATAAGTAATGGCTGGGAAGTAACGGGACTTGAAGCCAGATTTGGGCACCTGCCCCGGCTTCCAGCGCTGAATAAAGCACCTTCATAGAATCACTTGGTGGTTATGTGGTTGCTACGCTAACACTGGAGGATGAGTTATTTCCCATTTTTGTATAGCAGCTCTCCTCCTGATCATTCCCATTTCTTTCCCTGTAAACAACATATTTATATACATAATTCCCCCCCCCAAGAGTATAAGCTAGGTCCTAGGAAACTCCTAACCTCTCTTCTGGTAAGGAGGGGGGAAGTTCACTTAAGAGGACACACAGTTAGTGTTAGTACTGTTAGTATCAGGGAAGGCAAAATTCTCAGTACCTCTTCTACCTTGTTCTAATTCTTGCCAGAGCCTAGAGTACGCTCTTCTCTAGGGACAGTGTTAATTGCAGTCCCTGTCTCCTTTCCTGGAGCGACTGCTGCTGCCACCGGTGCAATATTAGGATTATAGGGAGCATAACTTGGCTCCTCCTCCAAAAAAAAAGGAATCTTATTGTTTACACATAAATTTAAAGCCTGAATTTTCATCAGGCCCGTATTTTGGCCAAAATACTGCTGTTTCCTTAATTGGTTCTTTTGTCCAGACTAATACACAATATTTAGCCATATTTATTTTTTTTTTACCATCTCCTCCAATTTTGAGATTATTTTTCCAATTTCTTATCATTCTTCAGGAAGAACTGTCGGTAGGCACTCCCCCAGGGATATCTCCCTGTCCCCTGGAACTCATATTTCCCATTTTTCCTATTCTGGAAAATGGGGGTGTACTGCCAAGCACTTCCCCGTGCGAGGCTTACCGCACACCAAATTTCCCTGGTGTAGTGCCAAGCACTTCCCTGTGCAAGGGCTTACCATACACCAAATTTCCCGAGACTCTTCCTTTCTCTCCCTTATCTCACGCTTCGTCCGTCTCCGGCCGCGCCCCTCGCGGAGCTACGGAACCACGGATCAGGACTCCACACTCGCTTCGTACAAAAGTACGTCTCAATCACACGTCACACAGAGTCTCACCCGACCCCCAAGGCAATACTTAATATTTCTTACCTTGGTCTGTGCACAGAGTTACCGGATCAATTCTTAAACCCGGAGTGCCTACCTTCTTCCCTTCCCCACTACTTCACGGATCCTGCCTCTTTAATCAGTCTCGGGCCCTCTGTCAGCTCTCCGCAGAACCGCCACCGCCGATGCACAGGACCCTGAAATCAGCAGGGCATGCCTTCCTGCTGCTGCGGCGGTGGGGCTCCCCGGTAGGTGACTGGATCCCGGACGAGCCCCCAAATTGTGAGAAACGCTCCGTAGCCAATAACTTAGGCTCAGGCGAGGATCTCAGTGAAGTAGTAATTTATTCGCGATTGCAATGGCGGGCGCCCCACAAGCAGGAGAGCGCACCTACTAGTTCCAAAACACAGTTTATATACTTTTTGATGACAGGACCCTCCCCTGTTTCCCCACTGGAGTGGGTAATCCAGGTTCACAATCTATCTGATGCTTCACAGACAATGCCTGGCCTTCAGTTGCCGGCCTGTTTTTGAGATGGTAATGTTTTCTCCCCTTATCTGGCTTGACTTAACATAGTGATTTTCACCTGATTGCTCTAAGGAGTCTGGTTGTCTGCATTTTAGGAGGTCACCTGCTGAGCTTTCTTATCACTGTAAGCATATCTCAATACCACATTCCTTCCTGCTATACAATGTAACACTGCAAAAACAACATTTCTATTCCCACAGTACTCCGTATAAAGTGACTGCACCTAGTAATGTAAAGGTCTTTTCTCTTTTCCTGCAAGTTGGGAGAGAGCTTGTCTATCTGTTTTATTACAGGCCTTCTTCAAGGCACATTTCTCCTGTAATTTGATGTTACCGCAGGAATGTGAGCATGATGATTCTGTTCTTTCATTAGGCAACACTAGATTTATCTTTTAAAGCTGTGTTGAATCAGACAAGGGTTAGAACAGAGGCTGGGGAAGATTCTCAGATGATGGGAGGAAATTAACATCTCAGTAGAGGAATGGTCTACTCGAAGTCTTTCCACTTTTTTTTTTTTTTAAAGAAAATCTTGCTGCTTTGTAGTGGTAATGATGGTCCAATGTGATAGATCAGGTGTTGTTAGCAGTCCCGTATTGTTGCTGATCTGTTAGTCTGTTTGGAGAAGAAAAGCTGTGGGCACTTTTGTTGGATGGTCCTGTGGCAATCTCATCCAGCAACCTACTCCAATCTAGTTACGTAGAAGTGAAGCTAGATTGCTGGAGCTGATTCAAATCTGTCAAAATGTCCTGAGGAAACAAAGCTAATGCATGTCTGAAGACTCCTTTGGCATGTCAAATGAGCTGTTTCTGTTTAGTTATTCCTTGCTTTAAGTGTTTCAGGGTTTGTGCTCATTAGCAGTGCTTCTGAAGAAATGTCTAATAGGCTGGAAAAAAGTTTATACCACTGAGGAATACTGGAGATCATGTGTAACCAAACTGCAAACTTAAATGTGTTGGAAATAGTAACTTCAACAAAGTTTGGGCTAAATCCTGTTTCATGATAACAATCCAGAAGAATATCCTTAAGGCTTTTGTAGTAAAGTGGAAAACTGAATAGGAGAAATTTGATACAGAAAATTGTGGATCAGAGGTATTGGACCAAACAGAGATAACACAGTGATATTCTCGGAATAGCTGTGGGTTTGGGAATCAGGAAATACAAGTTCTGCTCTGGCTTTGTTGTTGGCTGAGCTGGGTGACTGTGGGCATACAGTTTCATCTTTGTCCCCTGTTCCTTACACCCGCAAAACTAGGATGAATTTTGCTCCTTGGTAAGTGCCTTGAAAACTGTTTTGAAGTGTCATGCATGAACTAGGTGGTGCTGATGGTTTAAGGGAGTTTTGGCAAAATGGCTTTCTGCTCAGGGTGAAAGTTGTGAATGAGAAATTTTTTAAAAAGTGTATTCAGTTTGTGGTGGTGTGAATGCCTCAGAGCCCTTTAGGCTTCGCCTGAAAGCAGCGTGTTTCTGGGATTATGGGTTCCTCTCCATTTCTCATTCCACCTGAGTATGAAATTCTTGTTCCGTCTTCATGTGCTCTTATCATTGGGAGGCTTGTAGTTGCACATCTGTCACTCCCAGTTTCTCATGAGTTTATGGATTTTGTTCTGTGTATTTATGACTGAAGGGTGAATGTGTGTTCACAGTGAGGTGCGGGCTTCCAGCCTACAGTAAGTGTTAAACTCATCTGTTCCTAGTGTCAGTCTGCAGTGCTGAGAGGGCAAATTGAATTATTGTCTTAGAGAGAAAGCAGACCTTTCCAGGTTGTTGTTTTTTAAGCGAGGGAATGTAAATCTTGCCTTAAGTCCAGTTGTTTCCATATTAGATGAGTGTCATGTGGATACAGGTTATTTTATGATGCTTAAGGATGTGCTGGGTATTTTTTCCTTAATGTAGCTGACTTCTGTGCAGCAGAGGGGGAGGGATTACACCTGTGGTATGGAAAGGCTTTCTGAAGCAACTTGTGAAGGTGAGTTTAGTGACTGGAGCATCACTGAAAAATGTCTGGGGTTTAGGTAGTTGCTCTGCTTTTTCTCAGAGGCTGAGGGCTGTTTGCATGTGTTTATGTCTTAGCTGTGAGCAAGCTCAGCTGTGGCAGTCGCACACATAGAGGGAACCTTGTTTAACAGATGTACTCACTCTTTGCCTCTTGCTCGTGGCTTCCTTTCCTGAGCTCTGTAGTCCATTGTTGGACTACAGGCTAAGCCTTATTGCCATTTAAGCAGCCCTAAATAGAGCGGCCTTTGCTGTTTGGGAACTCCAAATCAGGAGACTGCAAGGAAGAAGTTTCTGTTTCAGGACTGGAGCACGATGCCTTCAGGGAGCTTAGGCCAACGAAGTTTTCTAATACACAGCAAGCAGCCCTTTGACTTGTCATATTCTATTTTTGTGATAAATCAACTGCTATCGCTGAGGGCAAGCTCAGTTTGGCTGCGTAAAGCTAGATTTCTACTTCTCTATGCTAGACAAGCTCGCGAAAGACAACTTCCTGTGGTCTGTTCCCAGTTAATTCAGTTCCAGAAGTGTGGGCACCACCACTTTGCTGAGCCTGTTCTGGTGTCTGTTGCTGTTTTCATATGTCAAGAGTGTTTATTCTTGATATCAGGTGACAATACTTCTGTCCCTGTGGGTTTTTAAAGAGCAAGACTGAATGTTTGCTATAAATTTCAGTCTTCCCTGAAGTTAACAAGTCTTTTCAAGAAACAATTAAGGTGTAAGTGCTCACTTCAAAATTATTTCCTGTTTGGTATGCTCAGTTATGCACCTATTCCATTTTTTGTTGAAACTAGTGGAACTTCTTTAAAAGATGACTCTTTGGAGCAGAACTTAATTCAGTGTTGACTACTGATGATATTTCCCTTCTGGACCATTTTTTTAAACTGTCATTCAGCCCTATTTGGACATGAAGGATATGAATATGGATATGAAGACAGGTACCTATGGGCTAACGAGAAAATGAGCTGAGAGCTGAAGCTGTGCCAGTGACATGCTGATTTGGTAGAAGAAGTGACGAAAACCCAAAAAAGTCAAGTCACTGTGTAAAGAATGTCACATCTGTAGCACTGAAGATGGAGTTCACATTTCTCTCGTAAGCTTAGCTTGCTGGTGTCTAATAAGGTGTGTTTTGAAAATCAGGCAGGTTTGGGATGATGTCAGTTCTGTGCAGTCACTTGCAGAAGAGTGTTTTGGTAAGCATGCTCTTCCAGGTACCCCGTGACAAGATCTTAGGTGCTTCTGAAAGTTTCCTATTACTGAACTTCTGCACTTGTGCATTTTCAATTGCATGTTTGGTGAAAGAGAAACTTGTGTCCCAGTGGTGAGTACAGGTGTTTGTTCAAAAACAGACAGCACAGAACTTGGTGGCATCTTTGAATGGTGGCTTCTAAATTACAGGGAATTTGTGTCCTCAGGATGTGACACTTCTAGCTGAGAGAAGTGAGGGGTGTCAGGTGGATGGGAACGTTCATCAGTGTTACACATATCATGGGAGAGATCCTATAGGGAGTGGGAGAAGGCTTCTGGTGGCCTGACGTGTGTTGAAACTGCTCAGGCTGAGGGTGCAATCAGGATTTGAAGCAGCAACTCCCACACCAAATTCAAGGTTTTAGCAAGGGGGCAGGCAGAGTCATTCGTAGGTGGGGATGGTTCATTTAACAGACAGCATCTTCCCAACAAAACTCAGTATGGTACTGACAGAAAGCGAAGTGTGTGGTGCAGGTGGGCAGTGCATGTGACTCGAGCGTAAGGATTAAAATTGATAACTCTCTAGTAGCCTAACAGTGTTCCCATTATTCTTGTATAGCACAATACATGTGTATCTTGGTTCTGTTTGAATATATGAAATGGCAACTGCTGTTTGACCTGCTAGCAGATTGCAGGTTTTGGTTTTAAAGCTTTTGTCCAACTTGATTTCTTGCTGGATTTTTTTATCTGCTTTAAGTAATTCCATAAGAATTCATGTTTCACCAAATTAACCAGGACCATAACTAGCAATAAATTAAAGCTCAGAAGGAAAATGGTTTAACAAGGTGTCCTGGTTCCAGTTAGGACAGAGTTAATTTTCCTCCTAGTAGCTGGTAGGGTGCTATGTTTTGGATTAGGATGAGAAGAGCGCTGATAACATGCTGATGTTTTAATTGTTGCAGAGCAGTGTTTACACCAGGCCAAGGACTTTTCGGCTTCTCGCTCTGTCCTGCCAGCGAGCAGGCTGGGGGTGCAGCAGGAGCTGGGAGGGGACAGACCCAGGACAGCTGACCCAAACTGGCCAAAGGGGTATTCCATACCATCTGACGTCATGCTAAACAATATATAGGGGTGGCTGGCCGGGGTGGGGGGCCGGCTGCTCGGGAATAGGCTGGGCATCGGTCAGCGGGTGGTGAGCAATTGCATTGTGCATCACTTGTTTTCTTACACATTATTATTGTTAATACTATTACCATTATCACTATTATTATTATTATTGTTATTATTATTTTCCTGTCTTAATAAACTGTCTTTATCTCAACTCACAGGCTTCACTTTCCCGTTTCTCTCCCCCATCCCAGAGAGGGAGGGGGGAGGGTGAGCGAACGGCTGTGTGGTGTTTAGCTGCCAGCCGGGTTAAACCACAACAGTCTTTTTGGCGCCCAACGTGGGGCCCGAAGGGTTGAGATATCGACAAATCTGACCAGAGTGTGTTAAACTAAAATTGGTATAAGTATTGGACCTGCTTAATAGTTGCTAGTCACGATGTTGATTGCCTTAATCTCCAGTCTGCTGTACCTGTATTCCAAATTGAGTTTTATGGTGCGTTACTTTCTGTATGTGCTCCCTGTTGCACTGTTTATCCTTTCCGGGCCCTGGTTTAAGATTGTTATGGTACTGTGCGGTGTAGCAATGGCTTATGAAATGATGAAATATCTGGTCACGACTTTAACCTGGTATTTGTACTCAGCACTGTCGTCGACTCTATACTTTGGAACCCATATCTCGGAAACCATTAGCAATTACACCTATTGCCTGTTTTCGTTAGGGAGCCAATCTGTGAAGGGGACAGGGGAAGACATGTTTCCCTACCTGTTCACTCTCCCTTTCTCCTTCACCACCACCCTCTTATCCCCCGAGTTAGTTACGGTGGTTCTCCGAGATGTTGAATATCCTTGGGATACTCAGACCAGCCTGCTCTTGTTGTTATGTCTCCTGAATGCGCTTCAGATTTTGTGGAGGGTTAAACAACTACTTAGGAATCTCGTCCGGAGATCTGTCTTGAGGCGGGATAGTTGCGAGTGGCAGGGAGTGTGGGAGGATATGGGCAGGTTTCTAGAGCAGTGGTCACCTCCAGTGTTTTGGACATTCACCCCTGAACAACTGCAAAATCCTAAAAAGCTGGCAGAATGCTTGAAAAAAAGGTGTCATGACTCTGGCAGTTCCAAAGTGACACAAATCACTGTAGCGTGCTGGGGTCTGGCTTGTGCCTATCGAGCTGCAATTGATGCTACTAGCAACCTAGCTCCAGCTCCTGTAGCCGTTCCAGCTGCAGCTCCTGCAGTCACTCCAGCTGCAGCTCCTGCAGTCACTCCAGCTGCAGCTCCTGCAGCCGCTCCAGCTGCAGCTCCTGCAGCCGCTCCAGCTCCAGCTCCTGCAGCCGCTCCAGCTCCAGCTCCTGCAGCCGCTCCAGCTCCTGCAGCCGCTCCAGTTCCAGCTCCTGCAGCTACTCCAGCTCCAGCTCCTGCAGCCGTTCCAGTTCCAGCTCCTGCAGCCGCTCCAGCTCCTGCAGCCGCTCCAGCCCCTGCAGCCACTCCAGCTCCAGCTCCTGCAGCCGCTCCAGCTCCTGCAGCCACTCCAGCTCCAGCTCCTGCAGCCGCTCCAGCTCCAGCCCCTGCAGCTGCCCCAGCTCCTGCAGCTGCCCCAGCTCGTGCAGCTGCTCCCACTCCTGTGGCTGGGTCAGAGAAACGAGCTGTAGCAGTGCAAGTTGACCCCGCAGAGGGTATTCCAACCCCTGTGGCAGACCCTGTGTCTGGGTCAGAGAAACGAGCTGTAGCAGTGCAAGTTGACCCCGCAGAGGGTATTCCAACCCCTGTGGCAGACCCTGTGGCTGGGTCAGAGAAACGAGCTGTAGCAGTGCAAGTTGCCCCTGTAGACAAGGTGAAAAAATGGTATAGAGGCTCAGGTCGTTTAAAACGCAGACAGTCTTCTGCTAAGTCTGGGCGTAGTGAAGACGAGGCTGGGCCATCAAAGGTGCAGGAGACTGAAGATGAGGATGAGGATGGCGAAAAATCAACAGTAACTACCCGGACTCCATACCAGCCATCAAAGGTGCAGGAGACTGAAGATGAGGATGAGGATGTCGGAAAATCAACAGTAACTACCCGGACTCTACACCGGCCATCAAAGGTGCAGAAGACTGAAGATGAGGATGAGGATGTCGAAAAATCAACAGTAACTACCCGGACTCTATACCAGCGTGAGCTACGAGATGTGCGAAAAGATTTTGGTCGCTGTATAGGCGAGCAGCTTGTCACCTGGCTGCTCCGGTGCTGGGACACGGGAGCCAATTATGTGGAATTGGAGGGCAAGGAAGCCAGGCGGCTGGGATCCCTTGCTAGGGACGCATGCATTGACAAAGCAATTGGAGATGGAGCACGATCTCGCAGCCTCTGGAGGCGTCTCCTGTCAGCTGTGAAGGAAAGGTATCTCTTCAAGGAAGAACTTGTATGTTTACCAAGCAAATGGACCACCATGGAGAAGGGAATTCAGTACCTGAGGGAATTGGCCGTACGGGAAGTAATTTATAAGGACCTAGACGACGCACAAACATCCGCAGATCCAGATGCAGTCCGGTGTACACTACCCATGTGGCGGAAGTTTGTACAGAGTGCACCATCATCATATGCCAGGTCATTGGCAATGCTAGCCTGGAAAACGGAGGAGAATCCCACAGTGAATGAAGTGACTAAAATACTCCGGCAGTACGAAGGAAATCTCTCCTCTTCCCTAAAGGCCTGCGTCTCAGCTGTGGAGAAACTTTCTGAAAAGATCCACCAACTTGAAGAAAGATTATCTTCCCCTCCACCTGAACGAACCAGTGTCCACCAGCTAAAAGAGAATACTTTGGAGAAACTTTCTGAAAAGATCCACCAACTTGAAGAAAGATTATCTTCCCCTTCACCTGAACGAACCAGTGTCCACCAGCTAAAAGAGAATGCTTTGGAGAAACTTTCTGAAAAGATCCACCAACTTGAAGAAAGATTATCTTCCCCTTCACCTGAACGAACCAGTGTCCACCAGCTAAAAGAGAATACCTTGGAGAAACTTTCTGAAGAGATCCACCAACTTAAAGAGAGTTTATTTTCCTCCCCACCTGTACAAACCAGTGTCTCAGCTATTAGGGGTAAACGTTCATCTATGCAAGGAAGACAATATGGTGGGCACACACACCGCGCCACCCTGTGGTTTTACCTACGTGACCATGGAGAGGACATGAGAAAATGGGATGGAAAATCTACTGCGACCCTAGAGGCACGGGTACGTGAATTGCAAAGGAAAACAATTGGGAAAAAGGAGTTCTCTGAAAGGTTTGCTGCTCCAACTTCCAGCAGGCAGTCCTTTAAACACAGAAATGAAGATTCTGACCAGGACTAGAGGGGCCCTGCCTCCAGCCAGGGGGAGGAAAGGGACAATCGAGTTTATTGGACTGTGTGGATTCGATGGCCTGGCACGTCAGACGCACAGAAGTATAAGGCTTTGGTAGACACCGGTGCACAATGTACTCTAATGCCATCAAGCTATAAAGGGCCAGAGCCCATCTGTATTTATGGTGTGACGGGGGGATCCCAGCAGTTAACTGTATTGGAGGCTGAAGTGAGTCTAACCGGTAATGAGTGGCAAAAGCACCGTATTGTGACTGGCCCAGATGCTCCGTGCATCCTTGGCATAGACTATCTTAGAAGAGGATATTTCAAGGACCCAAAAGGGTTCCGCTGGGCTTTTGGCATAGCTGCTTTGGAGACAGAGGACATTAAACAGTTGTCTACCTTGCCTGGTCTCTCAGAGGACCCTTCTGTTGTGGGGTTGCTGAGGGTTGAAGAACAGCAAGTGCCGATCGCTACCACAACTGTGCACCGGCGGCAATATCGCACCAACCGAGACTCCCTGAGTCCCATCCATAAGCTAATTCGTCAACTGGAGAGCCAAGGAGTGATCAGCAAGACTCATTCACCTTTTAATAGTCCCATATGGCCAGTGCGAAAGTCTAATGGTGAGTGGAGACTAACAGTGGACTATCGTGGCCTGAACGAAGTCACGCCACCACTGAGTGCTGCAGTGCCGGACATGCTAGAACTCCAGTATGAACTGGAATCAAAGGCAGCCAAGTGGTATGCCACAATTGATATCGCTAATGCATTTTTCTCCATCCCTCTAGCAGCACAGTGCAGGCCACAGTTTGCTTTCACTTGGAGGGGAGTCCAATATACTTGGAATCGGCTGCCCCAGGGGTGGAAACACAGCCCTACCATTTGCCATGGACTGATCCAGTCTGCGCTGGAGCAGGGGGAAGCTCCTGAACACCTGCAGTACATCGATGACATCATTGTGTGGGGTGACACTGCAGAAGAAGTTTTCGAGAAAGGGAAGAAAATAGTCCAAATCCTTCTGAAGGCCGGTTTTGCCATAAAACAGAATAAAGTTAAAGGACCTGCACGAGAGATCCAGTTTTTAGGAATAAAATGGCAAGATGGACGCCGTCAAATCCCAATGGATGTGATCAACAAAATAACAGCTATGTCTCCACCAACTAGCAAAAAAGAAACACAAACTTTCCTAGGTGTCGTGGGGTTTTGGAGAATGCATATTCCAAATTACAGTCTGATTGTAAACCCGCTCTACCAAGTAACCCGTAAGAAGAATGCTTTTGAATGGGGCCCTGAGCAACGACAAGCCTTTGAACAAATTAAGCAGGAAATAGTTCATGCAGTAGCCCTCGGGCCAGTCCGAACAGGACCAGATGTAAAGAATGTGCTCTACACCGCAGCCGGGGAGAATGGTCCCACCTGGAGCCTCTGGCAGAAAGAACCTGGGGAAACTCGAGGTCGACCCCTGGGGTTTTGGAGTCGGGGATACAGAGGATCTGAAGCCCGCTATACTCCAACTGAAAAGGAGATATTGGCAGCATATGAAGGAGTTCGATCTGCTTCGGAAGTGGTCGGTACTGAAGCGCAGCTCCTCCTGGCACCCCGACTGCCGGTACTAGGCTGGATGTTCAAAGGAAGGGTCCCCTCTACGCATCATGCAACTGATGCTACATGGAGCAAGTGGGTTGCACTGATTACTCAGCGGGCTCGAATAGGAAACCCCAGTCGCCCAGGAATCTTGGAGGTGATTATGGACTGGCCAGAAGGCAAATACTTTGGGATATCACCAGAGGAGGAGGTGGTTCGTGCTGAAGAAGCCCCCCTGTACAACAAGCTACCAGAAAATGAGAAGAAATATGCCTTGTTCACTGACGGGTCCTGTCGTATTGTGGGAAAGCATCGGAGATGGAAAGCTGCTGTATGGAGTCCTACACGACGAGTTGCAGAAGCTGCTGAGGGAGAAGGTGAATCGAGTCAGTTTGCAGAAGTAAAAGCCATTCAGCTGGCTTTAGATATTGCTGAACGAGAAAAGTGGCCAGTTCTCTATCTCTATACTGATTCATGGATGGTAGCAAATGCCCTGTGGGGGTGGTTACAGCAATGGAAGCAGAACAACTGGCAGCGCAGGGGCAAGCCCATCTGGGCTGCGGCATTGTGGCAAGATATTGCTGCCCGGGTAGAGAACCTGGTTGTAAAGGTACGCCATGTAGATGCTCATGTGCCCAAGAATCGGGCTACTGAAGAACACCAAAACAACCAGCAGGTGGATCAGGCTGCTAAGATTGAAGTGGCTCAGGTGGACCTGGACTGGCAACATAAAGGTGAATTATTTATAGCCCGATGGGCCCATGACACCTCAGGCCATCAAGGTAGAGATGCAACCTACAGATGGGCTCGTGATCGAGGGGTGGACCTGACCATGGACACTATAGCACAGGTTATTCATGACTGTGAAACATGTGCTGCAATCAAGCAAGCCAAACGGTCAAAACCTCTTTGGTATGGAGGACGATGGCTGAAATATAAATATGGAGAGGCCTGGCAGATTGATTACATCACACTCCCTCAAATCCGCAACGGCAAGCGCCACGTACTTACAATGGTGGAAGCAACCACCGGATGGCTGGAAACATATCCTGTGCCCCATGCCACCGCCCGGAACACTATCCTGGGCCTTGAAAAGCAAGTCTTATGGCGACATGGCACCCCAGAGAGAATTGAGTCAGACAACGGGACTCATTTCCGAAACAACCTTATAGACACTTGGGCCAAAGAACATGGTATTGAGTGGGTGTATCACATCCCCTATCATGCACCAGCCTCTGGAAAAGTTGAACGATACAATGGACTGTTGAAGACTACACTGAAAGCAATGGGTGCTGGGACATTCAAAAATTGGGATACACATTTGGCAAAGGCCACCTGGTTAGTCAATACCAGGGGATCTGCCAACCGAGCTGGACCTGCCCAATCAAACCTGTTACGCACTGTAGAAGGGGATAAAGTTCCTGTAGTGCACGTAAGAAACATGCTGGGTAAAACAGTCTGGGCTACTCCTGCCTCAGGAAAAGGCAAACCCATTCGTGGAATTGCTTTTGCTCAGGGACCTGGATGCACTTGGTGGGTAATGCAAAAGAATGGGGAGGTCCGGTGTGTACCTCAAGGGGATTTGATACTGGGTGAGAATAGCCCATGAGTTGAATTGTAGTATGTTAATTATTATATAATAATGTATGTCATCACTACCATGATTGCTATATATCATAGATGAAAATGGTGATTAATTAGAATGTATTGGACAGAGTGTAACCTGAGCATGACATAAATGGTATGGAATAAGGGGTGGATATCTGTCCTGGTTCCAGTTAGGACAGAGTTAAGTAGCTCATAGTAGCTGGTAGGGTGCTATGTTTTGGATTAGGATGAGAAGAGCGCTGATAACATGCTGATGTTTTAATTGTTGCAGAGCAGTGTTTACACCAGGCCAAGGACTTTTCGGCTTCTTGCTCTGTCCTGCCAGCGAGCAGGCTGGGGGTGCAGCAGGAGCTGGGAGGGGACAGACCCAGGACAGCTGACCCAAACTGGCCAAAGGGGTATTCCATACCATCTGACGTCATGCTAAACAATATATAGGGGTGGCTGGCCGGGGTGGGGGGCCGGCTGCTCGGGAATAGGCTGGGCATCGGTCAGCGGGTGGTGAGCAATTGCATTGTGCATCACTTGTTTTCTTACACATTATTATTGTTAATACTATTACCATTATCACTATTATTATTATTATTGTTATTATTATTTTCCTGTCTTAATAAACTGTCTTTATCTCAACTCACAGGCTTCACTTTCCCGTTTCTCTCCCCCATCCCAGAGAGGGAGGGGGGAGGGTGAGCGAACGGCTGTGTGGTGTTTAGCTGCCAGCCGGGTTAAACCACAACACAAGGAAAAGGTAACAGTTATATAGCTTGCTTTGGAATAGATTTTTAAGTAGTCATTTAATTGCTGTAGTGGTAAAAATGTATTAAGTCCTAGTTTATGTTGATCAAAAGAACACAAATTACTTCTGCAGTGAAATAATTGGGCAGAATTCTTGTGTCAGTGTTGAGAGTAGGTCCTGGTATTGTCCACAGTGTTGAACTCTTTTTAGTTGATATAAGACCAACTACTTTATACCTCTCTTGATCAAAGAGCATAAGAAGAAAGCTTGAAACTGCACTTTTTTGATTAAAAATGGACTTCTGTTTAATGATAAAAGCTGCTTTGCTCTGTGGTGGTGGCAGCATGTTGGCAATGTTTGTCTAGCTCTCTTCATAACTGGGAAGAGTCTGCAGTATTAATAATACTCAAGTACTTCATAGTTGGCTTGTTGCATATTGAAATCTCATTGCTACAAGGACAGCAGTATTTTAATTAGCTTAAGTTGCTCTGGGTTCCAGACGTACATTTTAAACACGCAGGATGCTCCAGATTTTTTTTCCATGCATCTTTACCAAAGGAACAGAAAAAGTGAGGCATTTTGTTGAAGCTGGTAGCTTGCTTTCTAGTTACTCTTCTCAACTTGGACTGATTATATCAAAATATTTGCTTTCTTCTGAAGTGAGTTAGCTACAAAAGTTAATACCTGTACTTTGCTCTAGCTAGTACTGAGATTACTGTTAAGGATTTTGTTTGTTCGTAAGTGGTATCAAGTCTTGTGCTAACTAACCTGAAATTTCTAAATTAATTAGCTTTCAGGCTCTCAAAAGTGGTAGGTAGTTGCTGTCCAAAACTTGAGATACATCATAGAATCCCAGGATGGTTTGGGTTGGAAGGGACCCTAAAGCTCACCCAGTC
This sequence comes from Anser anser, assembly GCF_964211835.1. Taxonomy (NCBI): domain Eukaryota; kingdom Metazoa; phylum Chordata; class Aves; order Anseriformes; family Anatidae; genus Anser; species Anser anser. The sequence continues at coordinate 12,637,418 of NC_139731.1, forward strand.
CTACCCCCCTGCCATGGGCAGGGACACCTCCCACCAGCCCAGGTTGCCCAAAGCCCCATCCAGCCTGGCCTTGAGCACTGCCAGGGATGGGGCAGCCACAGCTTCTCTGGGCAGCCTGGGCCAGGGCCTCACCACCCTCTGAGTGAAGAACGTCTTCCTAATATCTAATCTAAATCTCCCCTCTTTTAGTTTAAAGACGTTCCCCTGTGTCCTATCACTCCACCCCCTGACAGAGTCCCTCCCCAGCTGTCCTGTAGCCCCCTTTAGGTACTGGCAGGCTGCTATAAGGTCTCCCTGGAGCCCTCTCTTCTCCAGGCTGAACACCTCCAGCTCTCCCTCAGCCTGTCTCCATAGCAGAGGTGCTTCAGCCCTCTGAGCATCCTCATGGCCTCCTTTGTATTTGCTCCAACAGCTCTGTTTCATTGTGCTGGGGCTCCAGAGCTGGGTGACTCCAGGTGGGGTCTCACGAGAGCAGAGCAGAGGGGGGCAATCCCTTCCCTCCCCTGCTGGCCACGCTGCTTCTGGTGCAGTCCGGGACATGGTTGGCTTTCTGGGCTGCAGGCACATACCTGCAAATGTTAGCCTTGGTTCTGTTGTGTCTTGAGGAGCAGAAGATGGCCCTGCTATTTCTAGTTTACTGCCTTTTTCCTGGTGATATTGCAGCCTCTCCAGGTTAGTGAAGCTGACCTTCTAAAGAACCAACAATAACAAAAATAACCCCTTTTTTTCTATGCTTTACTGTTTAGCTGATCTTCAAGTCAGAAGTAGGAGCTGTGCTCAGAAATTCACATCTGCTCTCGGCCTAGATAGAACCTGAACTGTCCCCTTACTGCCCGGGTTGGTAGTCAGGCCCGCCTGTTGTTTGCAGATGGCTTTCTCTTGTGGCAGACTCTTTGGGAAAGAGTCCATTTTAAAAAGGTCACCTCCTTGTTTGTGTAGTTAAATATGAACTTAGAATTGGTGCATTTCCCATACGCTTCTTTGGCAAGACACTCTGGCCAAAGGAAAAGCTTGTGCTGATCTGCTTCCACCACAGGGCTTGTACACAAGGGATTTTCAGTTTTCTTATGCTCTTGCTCATGAAACCTGCAATTTTAGAGACTTGTGGGGTTTATAAGCCTCAACTTGGCTGGAAACTTGTGTGACTGATAAGCAATTCAGTGATAGTAAAAACTAGTGCATCAGTGTACTGCATCTCCTCAGCCGTTGCAGGGTTTTCCCTTATTTCTAGGTGAAATTTAGGGCAGGTTGCTTTATGGCCAAGAAAGATCAGGATGTTAACAGAGGAGTAGGACTGTCTGTTATCAGGTAAGAGCATTAAATCCTTAACCGGTTCAAACAGTATGCACTTCTATTGAGTGGGGTGTGTTTAACGAGCCAAGTGGGGCACTCCATGAGGAGAGCCATGTAACTACAGCTGTTTGACATTAATGCAACGAATCCATATGGGGCAACAAATGGGAGCTGCAGTGTGTGGAAATCACACAATTGTCTTCCACTTTAACTTCCCATTGATTGCATGCTGAAGCAGAAGGTCTAATTGCACGCTCTGTCACATTAAACAAGTGCACAGCTTGAAGAATCAATTTCTCCTAATGTCTGTCCCTGCTAGGAAGATATCGTTCCACAGCTGTATGTGGAGCCCCTTAATGGATGTTACTGCCATCGCTAAAGAGCCTTGTCTGGTAATTCAGTGATGCAATGTGCAGATAGCCCTGCTCCTTGGGGGCTCTTTTCTCCCTGTCCTTCCCATTAATGGGAAATGTTTTTTGAAAGCACTACCCTATTGGTTCCTGTCCCTCTGCCCCTCAATCACTGCACTGAAAATAGCAAACGAAATTAATTTGATGTTATGGGCTGTCTTTCAAAACGTAGGTCTCTCTTCAGAGTGCTTGGTTGTTGAAATGTGGGGTGTGTACACAGCATAGCTGTCTCATCCCTGCCTCCCTACACCTCCTACTGCAGTCGTTGCAATCCCTGCTCTGCCTTTCGTTAGCTGCAGGATGGCCACTTGTATCCAACAAGATGAAGATGAGTCATTAGCTTTGTTTTAACTAGTGGCCATTGAAAATCAAACACCAGGATGGAGTTTGCATTTGCTTCAAGGAGGGTCTGGTTTGTGCTCATGATCTTAAAATAGAACAAGAACCATAATGTACCTGATCTCCTGTCTTCAAGTAGCACTTGGAGTAATCATAGAATATCCCGAGTTGGAAGGGACCCATAAGGATCATCGAGTCCAACTCCTGGCACCGCACAGGTCTACCCAAAAGTTTAGACCATGTGACTAAGTGCACAGTCCCATCGCTTCTTAAATTCAGACAGGCTTGGTGCAGTGACTACTTCCCTGGGGAGCCTGTTCCAGTGTGCGACCACCCTCTCGGTGAAGAACCTCGTCCTGATGTCCAGCCTAAACTTCCCCTGCCTCAGCTTCACACCGTTCCCGCGGGTCCTGTCACTGGTGATAACGGAGAATAGGTCACCTGCCTCTCCACTCCCCCTCGCGAGGAAGCTGTAGACTGCGATGAGGTCTCCCCTCAGCCTCCTCTTCTCCAGGCTGAACAGGCCCAGTGACCTCAACCGCTCCTCATAGGTCTTCCCCTCTAGGCCCTTCACCATCTTCGTCGCCCTCCTCTGGTCACTCTCCAACAGTTTTACATCCTTTTTGTACTGCGGTGCCCAGAACTGCACACAGTACTCGAGGTGAGGCCGCACCAGCGCAGAGGAGAGCGGGACAGTCACTTCCCTCGACTGACTAGCGATGCCGTGCTTGATGTACCCCAGGATACGGTTGGTCCTCCTGGCTGCCAGGGCACACTGCTGGCTCATATTCAGCTTGCTGTCAACCACAACCCCCAGATCCCTCTCTGCGGGGCTGCTCTCCAGCGTCTCGTCGCCCAGTCTGTATGTATAGCCAGGGTTGCCCCGTCCCAGGTGCAGGACCCGAGTAATTCACATTTTCGTTCCATTAAGACTAGTGAAAGTGATGCTTTTTTTTTTATTTAACTGTAGAGGATGTGGTTGCAATATGTCAAATCCAGTTTTACAGTGACTATCCAAAGAGCTGTCACTACCAGCTTGATGCCCTTGTACTTCATAAAAGGGGAGCACCTCTCTGCAGCTTGCTGGGATCGTTGGTTGCAGAGTTGTTAGGGGGCAAAGCAAAAGCATGTGCTGTGGATTTGGGGGTGATGTCATCTCTTTGGAGATTGTAATGCTTGAAAACTGGACCTGTTGTGTGCTGTGCTGAACTTCTGGGGTCAGGTTTTACTCTGATACCCAGATCTTGTTTTGTCCTGGCAACAGGCACTGCCTCCATCTGTATGTGCTGTGGACAGCTGTATAGAGAGTTCTGACGTTGGTCCTAGCCTTTCCCTTATGCTGAAATTAGTAGGTGCAGTACAACTTTTAAAATGTTGTCTAAAACCGGTGTCTTACGTAACATCGATATGCCAGTCACTTGAATCAAACTACTTTTTGCTTTCTCAGTGTAAAATCACTGCTGAGCTCATCAATGTGATCTATGCAGAATAAAAGTGATCTTTTTGATTTTTTGTTTTGTCTTTTTGTAGTTTTTCTTCTTCAAAAACTGACCGTGTCCTGATTGTGGTCAGATATGGCAAATGGTAGCGGGTGGATTGGCCTAACTTGGGTAATATCAATACCTCAGAGCAGTTGTGAAGATGGTTCAGGTGCACGTAACTTCAGAGGCTGAGCTTGTGTTTATTGGCTCTTAATACCAGGTCTGGGACTGACGTGATGCATGGAGCCTCTTGGTATCATCACCTCCAAATGTTCCAGGGCCAACTGTGCCTTTTCTTTCATCTTGTTCTTCAAAGCATCTCAGTGCTGTCCCTTCAAGTCTGTTCAGCTCGGCACCATCTCTTTGTGCTGGTTGCTTTTGTCATCAGTTTTGTGTTGGCACTTCTTTGCTTCTGCATCTTTTTCTCTCTTATTTCCCCTTCTGTCCCTCAGTCTCTGGGCTCTACTACACTGTCTCTCTCTGGCTGCATGGCTTTAAGACTGTTGTCTCAGGGTAATTAAGTAAAAGGTGGGCTTTTCCTGTCCTCTCTGTATGTTCATACTAGGCTGTTGATGTTAAAATTACTTAGAACTTTCAGGCACCTGTAGCCCTGATCCCCTTTCCAAAGGGTTAGCCAGAACCAAGAATTAGGGGATGGGGCTAAGGAGGTCTATGATTATAGAAGAAAGCTTGGAGGTGGCTGTAAGAAGACCTAGAAATATGGAACCAACTTGTTTCACTAGCCCAGGAAGGGTGCTGAAAAACTCTACCTACAGTAGAGTAGACTTTCTGTCAGTTTAAAATGCACAGTGAAGCGTCAAACCACAAATGCCCTTTAGCATCTTGTTCTGGTGTCTGGAAATCCAAGGGCTGCAGGCAAAAGTCCTTAGCTGGTTTGGAGGATGGCTTTGGGAGCAAACCCTTCAAATCTCCAAAAGATCAGCCCTAAAGGTGAGCAAGCCCTTACTGTCTACTGTAACAGCTTTGACCAAGCCTGAATAGCTTATCAAATCTCATTACTCAGAAGACACTGGTTTAATTAAGCCCCCTTTAGAAAGGAGGTGACGAAATGTGGCTGGCAGCCTGTGCCAGCATTCCTGCGTTCAGCGCTCCACAACGCTGTTTGCTGATGTTGCAGGCTCAGGGAATGGTCTCTTGCTAAGTGTTTGCTCACGGTGCATTAGGAAGAGCTAGTGAGATTTAAAAGATTTTTAAGATTTTTAAGATTTAAACTGGAATGCTACTTGAATCTAAAGTGTGACTATCTCTGTGAATAGCGCAGTTTCATGATAGATTGCTGTAGCTTAAAAATAAGGTGTTGCATGTGGCAGAGGAATTGTTTTTCCTCCTGCATTTCAAAACTAATGCCAGGTCCTTGGCCTCCTCTTGGATCTTACTACAGGGTTGGCAACAAAAGAAAAATACTTAGTGCTTATGTGGGTATTTTTGCATCCAGGGCACATCCAAGGCTTTATGTGGCCCCAGCCTGATATGACTGTGAAACTCCCTGGATGCTAGAGATACACATCTTTGGTTCTGGGGGACTTGTACATGCTGCTGTTCATGTCCCTGGAGTGAACTGATAACATCGCGCTAACCTGGTGTTCAGTTAGCTAAGATCAGTGTGTGGGAAACTTAGTATGTCCTTGCAGCAGCCTGCTGAAGAGGGGATATCAATTATCACTTTAAAAATGATCCCTTTGGATTTTCCTTTCGTTATTCCTTATGTGAGAAACACTCCGTAGCCAATAACACCTCACAAGCATCAACCATGACAGATTGTGGTACATAACCCTCTGTCACAGTCACCCATATTTTTACGGGGTATCCCGTCTTACTATTATCTGGTCATGCCTTTTCCAAGTTGCCGATTGACCAAGGCTTTCTCTGAGGCCTACAAACACTAGAAACAAAATTAATAGTCGATTTTTCCCTGTTGTTATTTTTAAACCTCAGGTTTCCAAATAATTATCAATACAAAGAATAAGATGTACACTACTACTACAACAAACCCCCCTTGGGAGCACTTCAATTCACTATAGGTCTGTCCTTTCTCTCAATCACAAGTCACACTCATTAGTTACCTGTGAAAATAAAAGGTTAGTTTACAATTGCAAGCTCTTATCCCGCTCAGAGTCCACTATGAGATTTTTTTCTCTTCAATTTCAGCTTCCAACAAGTCTTCTGTAGGAACAGCTTCCCAGGTACTAGGGTCGACGGATGCCTTCACTCGAGTATAGTGAGTCCAACCTTTTTCCGCAGTTCCTATGGCTGTTTCAGTGGTTAGTAGTACTTGGAAGTGTCCTTCCCATTCAGGCTGCAGTTGATCCTTTCCAGGTCTGAATCAGGACCCAATTTCCCACGGGTCCTGAGAGATGACAAAGAGGACAACCCCAGAATACAGTTCTTAAGAAAACTCTCTTGTTTCGAATTGTGGTATCTCATCCCTTCTGCCCAGATAGGGCAATCCGAACAGCATCTCCTATGGTGAAATTCCCATATCCTTTCTTGGTGCTGTCTGAACCTGTAGGAGTGCTAAAGGTAAGCATTTTACCCAAGGAAGTTGGGTTTCTAACACTAATTTAGTTAATTGCTTCTTTAATGTCTGGTTCATTCACTCCACCTCCCCAGAAGAGGAGGGGTGCCAGGGGGTGTAAAAATCCCACTCAGTCTCTAAGGCCTGCATTAACCCTTGCAGTACTTGTGAAGGGAAATGACTTCCTTGGTCTGAATCAATGTTTTCAGCTATCCCATATCTAGGGACTGTTTGCTCCGGTGATACCTTAGCCACCGTGTTCGCAGTGGCAGATACCGAGGGGAAAGCTTACACACATCCAGTCATGTGGTCAACTAGGACAAACAAGTACTTAAATCTCCCTCCTTTAGGTAACTCAGTAAAGTCTACCTGTATACTTGGGAAAGGTCGAATCCCTGGCTCCCGTCCCCCTCTAGGTGAGTTACAAATGACCTTTTTATTTGCCTTTTGACATATGGTACATCCTCTGCATATTTGCTTCACTAAAGTGTATATTCCTACACAGACATACTGTCTTAGCACAACATCACACATTGCTTGCACCTCCCAATGACTCTCTTGATGTAAAACTTCATATTTGCCTCATTGGTGCTTTATTCAGCATTTCTCTCCCATCAGGGAGTATCCGTTTTCCCTCAGACTTCGTGGCTCCCGATTCCTTAAAGAAATCTCTCTTAAAAACTTTTTAGTTCTTTCTTAGTTTTCAACAATTCCCTGAATCCTCTCTGGATTTATTCTCCGTTTTCCCTCAGACATTAGATGCCTTAAATACCTGACTTCTCTTTCTACGTATTGTAATTTATTTTTCAACACTCCCAAGCCCTGCTTTCCCAGAAAGTTGAATGGCTTGTTAGTGGCTTCCTTCACAACTGTTTTCTCCTGTCCTGACAATAAAAGATCATCTACATATTTGTAACAGTAACACGTCCTCGGGGGGTTGGAATTGCTCCAAAATCTGTTCTAGAACTTGCCCAAATAAATTGGTGGCCCTGTAAACCCCTGAGGTAAAACTGTCCATATGTATTGTTGCTTCCGCCCCCATTTCAGGGTCTTTCCACTCAAAGGCAAATATATCTTTGCTCTCAGGGCCTGAGAGCACTCCATTAATACCACTGTTATTCCAGTCTAACAATTTACTATTTGAATGCCCAATTTCATCATCAAATCCCTTCCCAACAAGTTAGTCCCTGCCTCGGGTACATGCAATAATTGCCCAGAGATCATTTTATCCCCTAGTCTCAGCTTGGTATCCCCCAAAGGTGGCACTGTTATCCCAGCCCCTTCTACCCCCATCACATTTAGGGTTTCATTAGTTAATTTAATCCCTGATACTTTACAGGCCAGTAATGACCTAGCTGCCCCAGTGTATTGGGTTTGATGGCAAGGTTTGGGGGGGAGGGGGCTGCAGTGGCAGCCCCCACGAGGAGAATCCAGAAACCGCCCCATGGCAGATAAGGGACAATTTCATCCAGCCCCAGAGGGGCCCACCGCTGCCCAGAGCCAAGCCATGAGCAACACAGTCCGTGCCTCTGTGAGAGCACATCCACGAAAACAAACAAACAAACAAAAAACCTGCTGCTCAACAGCAGCTGGGAGAGCGAGGAGCGAGAAACCTCCCCGCAGACACCAAAGTCAGCACAGAAGGAGGGGGTGGAGGCGCTCCAGGCGCCGGAGCCGAAGCCCCCTGCGGCCTGTGGAGAGGCCCCTGGTGGAGCAGGCTGCCCCCCCCGCCCCCCCCCTTCTCGATACTTGGGAACCTGACCAAACACCACAGCAAATATACCAAGCACTTCCCCGTGCAAGGACTACCGCACACCAAATTTCCCTGGTGTAGTGCCAAGCACTTCCCTGTGCAAGGGCTTACCATACACCAAATTTCCCGAGACTCTTCCTTTCTCTCCCTTATCTCACACTTCGTCTGTCTCCGGCTGTTATAAGCGAGACCACGCAATTTTCTGGTCGAAGATAATTTATTAATTAAGTAAGCAGGCACAAGCAAAACAGCGCTGGGCGGCTGGGGAGTCTCCGCTCCACCACAGCACGCAACTTTCCCTTTTCAGTGTCGCCGTTTTATAGCATCCAAGTTTCGGCTTGTCAGGACTTGTTGGACCTTCTGAAGCTGCGCAGTTCGTTGTTGGGGGTCGTTGTTTTTCTTTCGATGATCATGCCTTGTGCTCGTGTTCAAGGGGGAGGGTAGTGAAGCGGCAAACAGTATTTCACAGAGTCTTTGTTTTACCAAGGATGTTTATCCAACACCCCCTCCCCACTATCTACTTGCTTAGTCTTCCCCCTTAACAAGGTCGTAAATTGCAAAACCTTATCTTCTCAGCAGATTCTCTGAATTCCTTTTAAAGACAATGAACAAACACCCACTAATTTATCACAATCCCTCCTTTTTCTTTTTCTAACATATTTTGTTCATTGATGAATTTTTGAAGCACTTGTTTGCTGAATATTAAAGTTTCTGCGTCATCCTCCTCCTGTTCAAGAGATTCATATTTCGCACGCACAAGCATAAGGTGAGCTGCCTCTAATCGGTTTTTTACAATCGCGATTACTCGATTGAATATATATGGTCCAAAAGTCAATGCTAATATAAATAACAGTAAAGGTCCTGCTATGGTTGATAGCAAGGTAGTTAGCCAAGGCGAGTAATTAAACCAGGATTCGTACCAGTTTTGGTGGGCTTCATTCTCCCTTTTTCGTTTTTCTAGCCCTTCTCTCAATTTAGTCATTGTGTCCCTTACCACTCCAGTATGATCAGCATATACACAACACTCCTCTCTTAGGGCTGCACACAGTCCTCCTTGTTGTAGAAAAATCAGATCTAATCCCCTACGATTTTGTAGTACTACTTCAGATAAGGATCGCACAGATTTCTCGAAAGCTGATATAGATTGCTCGATATGGGCCAAATCCTCATCTACAGCAATGCGTAGAGAGGTAAATTCTTGGCTTTGTTTTACCAGAGAGGTAATTCCAGTTCCGGCTCCTGCAGCCCCCAGAATCATCAGAGTGGCTAAAGTAACAGCCGTAATAGGCTCTCTCTTCCTTAAGTGGTTTTTTGCCATAGCATGTTGGATGTACATATACTCCTCAGAATGGTAAAGAATCCTTGGGATAATTACTACCTGTACACAGAAATCATGAGACGAGTTGAACAATTTCAAAGATAAGCATGGAGTTACCCCCAGAGACGAACATACCCATCTGGTGTTATCTGCTGGTATTAACCATTTTTCTTTGTCTAATTGTGTAACATTTTCTGTAATATTGCATAGATGGAACTTCTCACCAGGGACCGTGCCTACGCACCTGCCATTCCCAGTTACTTCCGTTAACGTTATTCCTACATCCCTTCCCCAATGGCATTGTGGGGGATCGGTTTCGTTTGAACGGGTGGTCTCTCCCAGATCCCCAATGGCGTCGTAATATGGGGGCCTTATATCAAGACATAACCAGCAAGGTCTAGGCACGTCTGGATTTGTTTGATTCAACAACTGATAACTAGCATTCATGATTCTCCATATGTTATTCCCGGTCACCCCTTCATTTCTAATCCCGTACTCCGGGTTTACTGATTTATTAGCAACCTCCAGTGGTTTAGGGCTATTAGGAGTTAGCATTCTAAAAGCTTGTGTAGGCTGAATCCTCAAAACACTCCCCGACAGTTTCTGATTTGGTCCCATCCGTTGGGAACTCTTTGTCTCTTCCTTCTTTATATAGATGATGCCTCCCCTATCAGTCCCCCAGCAGTAGTTATCTGCTGAACAACATGGTGATCTTCCCATCTAATCAGGCTCCATTTAAAAGGTTTGTGAGGGTGCACAGACCCAGGAACAGTGTAAACAATCGTACCCATTACTATGTATCGCAAAAAAAATGGCTAGGGCCCATTTTCCAGAGTTCTTTACCTGGCCACGTAATTCCCCACCGTTTCACTCTCTGCCTCGCTTGTCAGTTCGGTTGCAGCGAACTACAAGGTGCAGGTTCTTCTCGGCAGCAGCAGTGTTCTTCAGGGGAGTTTCTCAGGTAACCGCGACCTTTTTCTGATCAAACAGGGTCCCCTCTCCTCCTTTTTTTACGATACATAGACAGTTAGACCATACTTATCGAGTTCCTTTCAACGTGAGCTTTAAGTCATCAGGGCCTGCGACCGCTTCCCATTTGCTTTTCTGGATCGGTCCTTTCACACGACTGGCATGCGTTCACCCCTTCTCAGCCGTCCGGATAGCCGTCTCTGTAATAAGTAAAACAACATAGGGGCCTCCCCACCGCGGTGTTAAAGACGTTTCTTTCCATGTCTTAATTAGAACCCTATCTCCAGGTTGTATCCTATGGATTGCTATATCTAGCCACCAAGCCTTTCGCTTGCAACTCCCTCCGTCGGTTCATAAGCTGTATTAAATAAGGTTTTAATTGGATATCCTGTACCTGGGGGTGATCAGATGGCATCTCTAAATCATAAGGCATACCATACAGCCTTTCAAAAGGTGAGATTCCGACATCGGCTCGGGGCTATGTCCGGATATTCAATAGTGCAAGCGGTAAACATTTCACCCAGGAGGTTTTAGTCTCTATCATAAGCTTTGTTAGTTGCTTTTTAATTTCACCATTCATTCGTTCTACCTTTCCCGAACTCTGAGGATGCCAGGGAGTGTGATATTCCCATTTAATTCCCAGAGCCTTCATCGTGTCTCGGGATACCTTTGACACAAAGTGTGGGCCTCGATCAGAGTCAATTGCTTCTATTACCCCGTATCTGGGTATGATGCTTTCTAATAATATCTTTACCACGGTTTGAGCTGTGGCCCTTGCCATAGGGAATGCTTCAACAAAGTTTGTGAGGTGGTCTACAATAACTAACAAGTATCTATATCGCCCCGTTTTTGGAAGTTCAGTAAAATCTAATTGAATCTTTGCAAAAGGTCGATGTGCCAATTCTCGTCCTCCTCCCGGGACCCTTTTTCTCATGTGTTGAGCATTTACCCTCCGACAAGTTATGCAATCATTTACGATCCTCTTTGCTATATTATAAATCCCTATACACATATAATTTGTGGCAAATTGATCCACCAATGCCTGGGTTCCCCAGTGCATCTGTTCATGAAATCTCCGTAGCACCCTCATAGCTACTGATTTTGGTAACACTTCCCGTCCATCGGGCAGTACCCATTTCCCTTTATCGTTTTTTTTTTTTTTTCGAACCCCCATTTGTGTCATCTTGTCTTCTTCTGTAATAGTGAAACAGAGTAAGGGGAGGGGAATGGGTCCATTCGACCACAGGGAGTTAGCCGGCCCGCACTTGTAGCAGTTTTTATAAGGCGGGCTTTCTTCCTCAGAACAATTGCATTCAATCCCATCAACTCCCCATTCACTCCAGCAATCATAACATGGAAATTCCTTTAAGTCTTTCCCACAGTATTAAGTATTAAGTATTAAATTAAGCATTATTATATATTATTTATATATTATATTATTAATTATTATATTAATTATTATATATTAAGTATTAAGTATAAGTATTAAGTATTTCCCACAGTCTGGGCAATCTTCCCTCGTTCTTATAATTCTTATACTTATTAATGCTGCCCTTTTTGCCTCCTGATCTGCTAGATTATTACCCCTAACCTGAGGGGTGAGGCCTTTTTGATGCCCTTTTATATGTACTACGGCAATTTCTTTGGGCTCTCTGATAGCTTGTAAAACCTGGGTAATCAATTCCTGATGTATTAAACCCTTTCCTTGTGAATTGATGAGCCCCCTTTCTTCCCATATTTTACCAAATGTATGTACTACCCCATAAGCATATTTTGAATCTGTATATATTGTACCGCTTTTATTTTTCAACAATTTTAGGGCCCGCAATATGGCATATAGCTCGCAAGCTTGGGCGGACCAGCTAGGGCTCAAAGGTCCAGATTCCACTATCCCAAATGTTTTCCCGTTTACTAACGCGTATCCTGATTTTCGCTTTCCCTCGACTACTCTCGAGGAACCATCCACATATATCTGTTCACCTATGGGTAATTCCACCTCCTCTAGATCAGGTCTCAATTTCGTTTGCTCTTCTATATTTCGGAGGCAATCATGTCCTAAGGACTCATTTGGTTCCCCATAAAGAAATTGAGCAGGGTTCTGTAGGGAGGTTGTTTCTAATGTTAATTTTGGAGAGGAAATCAAAATTCCTTCATATTTTAATAATGTGGCGTCAGTGATCCATTTCTCTGCCTTCTGTTGCAGTACCCCGCATATATTGTGTAGAGATATTACTTTGATTTCCCCCCCCAAAAGTGATCTTCTGTGCTTCTTCCACTAACAAGGCAGCAGCTACCACTACCTGCAAACAGTTTGGCCAACCCCCGGCTAACCGGATCCAATAATTTAGACAAATAGGCCACAGGTTTTTTACTCCCTGCCCATTCTTGGGCCAGCACTCCGTATGCCGTGCCTGCTGCGCTGTTCACAAAAAAAAACCAAAACGGCCTCCTTAACACTGGGGGGGGTACTAGTTCCTCCTTTAACTTGTTCAGTCGTTCCTCATCTTCTTTTGTCCATTTGAGTAATCCATCCTTATTCAGCTTGTTATATAAAAATTTAACCTTTCCACTGTAATCTTCTATCCATTGTCTACAGTATCCGGTCAACCCTAACAGTTGCCGTACCTGCCTTTTAGTTCGCGGGGACGCTAAAACCAGTATTCCACTGATTCTGCCCGGGTCTAACTTCTTAGTCCCCTTACTTAACTGGTGACCCAGGTACTTTATCTTTTGCTCCACAATTTGTAATTTTGCCCCTCCTTTTTCTTTTAAAGGGTACAGAGGGTACAGATTAACTCGATTCTCTGAGCCAATCCAAAGGCTCACATATTCGCTCTCCTCTAAACAAAAAGGTTCCTTTGCATTTACATGAATGTTTAAGGCTTGGCAAACCCAGTCTTCAAACGACCCAAATATGGGCCAATAATTTGCCTACCTCCCCAAACTTCAACACAATAATGAATCATTTTTACTTTATCCTTTCCCCGCCCAAAAGGGGAATCACTCCAATTCTTAATCATTAACCCCAGTGGACTATCTGGGGGAATAGGGGGCAACCTAGCACTAGGCATTACCCCACCCATGGGACCAGAAGGCTTACTCTTCTTCTGTCCCATCTTCCGGAGTGCCTTCACACACACACAGAGCCGCTTCCCCCTGGTCGTGGCCCAGTCCCTCGCGGGATGTGGGAACCGCACTACTGAGGGGTCCGCACTCACTTCGTCCGCAACTGGACGTCTCACGCAGACGCACTCCGGGATCACAAACCCCAACCGAACGGATCACCGGCCTATACTTACCCACCCCGTGGGTCTTCGTTCGGTCTTCGTGCACAAAGATTGCTTGGAGTTACCGGTTTTATTTGCTTGTGCCTAATTTTGGGTTCGTCGGTGAAGGGCTCGAGTGAGGCTTTCCGTTCCAGGGGCCGCCGAAATCGGCAGGGCGCCTCCCCTAGAGGGATTCCCAGTCAATCCACCTTCATCCGAGTCACGGCACCAAATTTGTTATAAGCTATAAGCGAGACCACGCAATTTTCTGGTCGAAGATAATTTATTAATTAAGTAAGCAGGTACAAGCAAAACAGCGCCGGGCAGCTGGGGAGTCTCCGCTCCACCACAGCACGCAACTTTCCCTTTTCAGTGTCGCCGTTTTATAGCATCCAAGTTTCGGCTTGTCAGGACTTGTTGGACCTTCTGAAGCTGCGCAGTTCGTTGTTGGGGGTCGTTGTTTTTCTTTCGATGATCATGCCTTGTGCTCGTGTTCAAGGGGGAGGGTAGTGAAGCGGGAAACAGTATTTCACAGAGTCTTTGTTTTACCAAGGATGTTTATCCAACACCCCCTCCCCACTATCTACTTGCTTAGTCTTCCCCCTTAACAAGGTCGTAAATTGCAAAACCTTATCTTCTCAGCAGATTCTCTGAATTCCTTTTAAAGACAATGAACAAACACCCGCTAATTTATCACACGGCCGCGCCCCTCGCGGAGTTACGGAACCGCGGATCAGGACTCCACACTCGCTCAGTACAAAAGTACGTCTCAATCACACATCACACAGAGTCTCACCCGACCCCCAAGGCAATACTTCATATTTCTTACCTTGGTCTGTGCACAGAGTTACCGGATCAATTCTTAAACCCGGAGTGCCTACCTTCTTCCCTTCCCCACTACTTCACGGATCCCGCCTCTTTAATCAGTCTCGGGCCCTCTGTCAGCTCACCGCAGAACCGCCACCGCCGATGCACAGGACCCTGAAATCAGCGGGGCATGCCTTCCTGCTGCTGCGGCGGTGGGGCTCCCCGGTAGGTGACTGGCTCCCGGACGAGCCCCCAAATTGTGAGAAACGCTCCGTAGCCAATAACTTAGGCTCAGGCGAGGATCTCAGTGAAGTAGTAATTTATTCGCGATTGCAATGGCGGGCGCCCCACAAGCAGGAGAGCGCACCCACTAGTTCCAAAACACAGTTTATATACTTTTTGATGACAGGACCCTCCCCTGTTTCCCCACTGAGTGGGTAATCCAGGTTCACAACCTATCTGATGCTTCACAGACAATGCCTGGCCTTCAGTTGCCGGCCTGTTAAATTTCAAATTTCTTTTGACTTTTTTACTGTTTGAAGTGGTAATGTTTCTTCACTTCTCTGACTTGACACCGTGACTTTCACCTAATTGTTCTAAGGAGTCTGGTTGAAATATACAGAAGAAATATACAGATAAGAAATATCTAAGAAATATACAGATTTAGACGTAGAGACTGAGCAAGCTAAAGCTCAATTAGTACTCATTTTCTTGGGACAAGCCCAAGAGGATATTAGGAAGAAATTGCAAAAGTTAGAAGGTGCAGATTTGAGAAATTTGGATAGGCTGTTGGAAATGGCCTGGAAAATCAAAACTAGCCCAGCCAGTAAAAATTGAACTTAAGGAAGGGGCCCGACCGGTACGGATTAAACAGTACCCGTTGAAGCTAGAAGCTAGGCTAGGGATAGTAAAGATTATAGATAAATTTCTTAGCTACCACATTCTGGAGGAATGCAAATCTGAATATAATACCCCAATTTTCCCAGTAAAGAAACCTAATGGGGAATACAGGCTAGTGCAGGACCTTAGGGCAATAAACGAAATAACAAAAGATATTCACCCAGTGGTGGCTAATCCTTATACATTGTTAACATCTGTAAAAGAGAAATATAAGTGGTTTACGGTAATTGATTTAAAAGACGCCTTCTTCTGCATACCCATTGACAAGGAAAGTAGAAAGCTTTTTGCTTTTGAATGGGAAAATCCACGGAACGGACGAAAGATGCAACTAACCTGGACAAGGTTGCCTCAAGGATTCAAGAATAGCCCGACCCTCTTCGGCAGTCAACTAGCTAAAGAAATAGAAGACTGGATTAACCAAGAACAGATTCAGGTACCAAAGGACCGATACTTGCTGCTACAATATGCGGACGATATATTAATAGCTACCGAAGGAGAGTCAGAATGTATTCAGGTAACTATTGATATTTTGAATCAATTGGGACTAAATGGGTACAAGGTTTCTAAACAAAAGGCACAAATCGCGTGCACAACAGTAATTTATTTGGGATGTGAAATTTCTCAAGGACAAAGAAAATTGGGAGTTAACCGAATACAAGCTATTTGTGAAATCCCCGAGCCGCGAAATCTGCACGAACTACGGGCTTTCCTAGGTATGGCCGGGTGGTGTAGACTGTGGGTAATGGACTATGGACTCATAGCAAAGCCCCTCTATGAAACCCAAAAGGCCTGTACATTTACCTGGGGAAAGCCACAACAAGAGGCCTTTAAGAAATTAAAAGAAGCCCTGATAAAGGCGCCTGCCTTGGGCTTGCCGGACTTATCAAAGGACTTCCAGCTGTTTGTGCATGAGAGACAACGATTGGCATTAGGAGTACTGACCCAGCGACTTGGGAGCTGGAAAAGACCTGTGGGGTATTTTTCTAAACAATTGGATGCGGTAAGCGCCGGATGGCCCTCGTGTTTAAGGGCCGTGGCAGCCACAGTCCTTTTAATACAGGAAGCCAGGAAGCTCACATTAGGGAAACAAATTGAAGTGTTCGTGCCACATATGGTGACTACGGTATTGGAGCAAAAGGGGGGCCATTGGCTATCGCCCAGCCGAATGATGAAATATCAAGCTATATTAACTGAGCAAGATGATGTAATCTTAAGAACTACTAACCTATTGAACCCAGCAGTGTTTCTAGGAACAACTGCGGAGGAAGGAGACCTCAGTCATGATTGCGTGGAGATCATCGAACATACCTATGCCAGCAGAACAGACTTAAAAGATCAGCCTCTGGAGAGACCAGATTGGGAACTTTTCACGGATGGAAGCAGCTTCGTGGAAAATGGGACTCGTTATGCAGGATACGCAGTAACTACATCAAAGGTAGTGATCGAGGCAAATTCCCTACCTCCGGGGACTTCAGCCCAACGAGCAGAAATAGTCGCCCTGACGCGAGCCCTGGAACTAAGCGAGGGTAAGAATGTGAATATTTGGACAGATTCAAAATATGCATTCGGGGTAGTCCACGTACATGGGGCATTATGGAAAGAAAGGGGAATGCTATCCTCACAAGGGACTAATATAAAATATCAGGAAGAAATATTGAAATTAATAACAGCTGTACAGAAACCCCAACAGGTGGCCATAATGCATTGTAAAGCTCATCAAGGAGGGATGTCAGAGATTGCAGAAGGTAACAGATTGGCAGATTTGACGGCCCGGAAGGTCGCGCGTGAAGTACGGAAAGTAATGGCTCTAATTCCATCGAAGGTAGGCCTCTCTTGTTTTAAATTACCTAAAGACCCAAAGTATTCAGCAGAAGATGAGAGACTTGCAAATTTGATGAAGGCCCGGAAGAATCCTGACGGATGGTATGTGACTACGACAGGACAACTCATAGTGCCTCCTATAATAATGCGAGAAATCTTACAAATAAAACATAATGAATGTCACTGGGGTGCAGGAGCAATGGTGACCTATTTGAAACGAGGTGTCATCTCGGTACACATGTTAACAATGGCAAAGTCAGTAATGTCAAAATGTGAGCTTTGCTTAAAGAATAACCCGGTAGCAAGGAAACATGCTGAGATGAGGAGAATTAGAGCTGGAATAGAGCCTGGAGATTACTGGCAAATAGATTTCGTGGAACTGCCTAAAGCAAGAGGTTATAAATACCTATTGGTAGGGGTTGATACTTTTTCAGGATGGCCGGAGGCCCTTCCCTGTCGCACCAACCAAGCAAAGGAAACGGTAAAATGGTTACTACAGGAAATAATCCTTAGATTTGGTGTACCATTGGGTATTTCTTCAGACAGGGGACCACATTTCATTGCCAATGTGGTTAAGGAGGTTAGTAGGTTACTGGGAATCACCCAGAACACCCTATCCCACTTACTCCACCCCCATCCTATAGTACTAGCGTTAACAAGCAGGCATAGAGGAATCAATAAGATAGTAGACTAACAAAGATGCGTTAAGATTATACTTACTAATCTCTATATCAAGTTATACACACTAACCTCTACTAACCTGATTCAACCTAATAGTAATGAAAATACTTGCTCTTGGTGTGAGTGAAGTATTTTCAAAGGGGGGAAATGTTAGTGTTGGGGAGAATCGAATGGATGTTCTATTAATGTTTCTCAGGTGATGGATCATACGGTATAATTAAATATTATTAAATGTACTTACATTATCAAGTAATCTATGTATACTGGAAACCTAGGGAGTACACTGAACATTTAAAGGAATCGTTGAAGGGGAACCCTGGGAGGGAATAGGTACAACCTGACCTTGGATAAGGGCCTGGAGATGATGAAATGAGTTGAAGCAGAACCAAGGAGCGGAGGGAGCATGCGTCGAGTGAGAAAGGTGAAAGAGTTCAGCGGAGAGGAAGACTCCTTACTTCATCTGGACGACCACCTGGACGACCACCAGAGTGCGCCACGCATGTGCAAAGGGGAGGGGAGCTAATTAGAATGAAAAGCGAGGCTGATGTTGCAACCTGTAATGAATATGTATACCTGACGCAATATTGTATGTATAAATAACGGCTGGGAAGTAACGGGACTTGAAGCCAGATTTGGGCACCTGCCCCGGCTTCCAGCGCTGAATAAAGCACCTTCATATAATCACTTGGTGGTTATGTGGTTGCTACGCTAACATGGTTGTCTGCATTTTACAAGGTCGCCTGCTAAGTTTTCTTATCACTGCAAGCATATCTCAATACCCCATTCCTTACCTTTAAACAATGTAACTCTGCAATAACAAAATTTTAATCCCACACTTATACTGGTACAGTCTGGAGTAAGTTACTTCTCATAAATGAGGTAGGCAATATAAACTGTATTGCCCTCAGATAACTGAGTGAGGAAGCTACTTTTCTGTGCATCACAAGTTTTAAAATCCTTAAGGAGAGGAGCACTTGGCTTTCAGTCTGAGGTAGTAGCTAGAATAAAGCAGAGTTGAGAGAAATGCAAGGAAGTGCACAGAGACCCTGCCCCAGTTCATCGTGGACAAGTGGCCGCAGCACATGCTTGCAGTATGTGAAAACTGTGTGACTTCACAGGTGGCCTGGCTGTCTCAATAACAGCAGATCAAGTTGACATCTTAATTGCTACTCCCACAGAGATCTAGCAAAGCAGCAGCTTGTCTGACCCTGTGATCCGGGCCCAAAAGGTGCAGCTGGCTTCATGCTCTGCAGTGTGATCTCCTCCTCTGTGGTGCTGTGACCAGTAAAGCCCTTTCAACTCCAGTAGTTCACGTACAACTGTACTGTCTGGTCTTGTGGCTTTGCCCTCAGCCTTCCTGAATGCCCTCTGAGAGGCAAATTCAACACTGTTCCATCTCCTTCCCTCTTTGAAGGCTCCATATATTGTTTCCTTCTGAGAAGCAGCTGTTGGCTGGTGCCAAAGCCAGCTCAGTGGCCGAGAGGAGCGCTTTGGGGCATACGTCCAATGCCGAGAGAGAGAGAGGGTGAGACATGCAGCGAGGAACCTGACAAACACCAAGCAGAGTGATGTGCAGCTCTTCTGTGTAAGGTGTGTGGCAACAAAAATGTTTTTGCACAGAGTTACATTGTTTAGAGGGAAGGAATGTGGTATTGATATGCTTGCAGTGATAAGAAAGCTTAACATATGACCTTGTAAAATGCAGACAACCAGACTCCTTAGAGCAATTAGGCGAAAATCACAGTGTTGAGTCAGATAAGGGAAGAAACATTACCACCTCAAACAGTAAAAAAGTCAAAAGAAATTTGAAAAATAACAGGCTGGCAACTGAAAGCCATGTATTATCTGTGAAGCATCGGATAGGTTGTGAACCTGGATTACCCAGTCAATGGGGAAACAGGGGAGGGTCCCGGTCATCAAGCAATAAAGTATATAAACCGTACTGTGTGACTAGTAGGTGCGCTTGTAGGACACCCGCCATTGCAATTGCGAATAAAAATGCTACTTCACTGAGATCCTCGCCTGAGCCTATGTTATTGGCTACAGAGCGTTTCTCACAGGTGTGTCCAAAGTTGCCCAGCATGACTCACTTCCCCACAGCCTAGTGCCTGCTTGCTTTGCCTCAGGAAGTTGGGCTGCATCTGGGTAAATCTTGCAGCTTTGGCTGTGTTAATTCCCATTAGCCATTGGTGTTGATTGAGCTATTGATTCTGATGTAATGGTGAAAACGACCTTTGCCCAGCAAAAGGTAGTTTCCAAAAGTACTTGAAACTCTCTTCCTGATCCCCACCATGTCAGCTGCTGCCAGGAAGGACAGCGAAGCTGTCTATGTAGTCCTAGGCTCTGGACACCCTTCCTTGAAGGTAACATTTGCCTCTGGAATTCACAGTGGAAACACCGAGGCTGAAGAATAAGACCTCATTTGGGGAGTGATGGGTTTGAAAGTTAGATTGGCTCCAAATTGTGCTTTGAGCACTGACTGCTGCTGGTGGGTGTGTAGCAGATAATTTCATGAGTGTGAAGATAGACTGCCCTGCCCAACAGGCAATCAGCTGGAGGGCTCCAGAAACAAAGGGCAACTCTGAGTCTTTGTTATGCATAACGTCAAAGGGGGGCTTACAGATGGAGTTATTCAGGGAAATAGGCTGTGGTGTTCTAAGGAAGATCTTGTGATGCTCTTGTACCTGCTTTAGCTGCTAGACTAGGTTATTGAGTGCGCCACAAGCATCCTGTAGTGGGGTTTTAGCTGATCAATCAACAAATATTCTCCAGCTCGCTCTAGTTTCAAAACAGCTCTCTTCTCAGGATAGCCCTGAGAAGGCCCTCTGTGTTAAGAGCTGCCTGAATAATCATGCATTTAACATCTTAGCCATGTAGGATTTGCATTGACTTCTCAAATTAAACAAACAAACAAACAAAAAAACACACACACACACACAAAGAAGCTGTTGATTAAATTCTGTGGTTGCTGGATGAAGGCTCTGGTTAGCATTGTTTCCTTGTGCATATCCGAAAACTTGAGGTCTTCCTACCAGTTACTGTGTACCGGCATTGTGTATTGTTATCAGTGTACTACCCAGCACATCTAGACAAGTGCCATGCTGGCTGTGCATACCCAATATCATAGTATCCCTTTTTAGAGCAACAGGGATTAAACTGAAGAGGATCAGTGTGGTATTTCCAGTGGGAAGGGCTATTAATGCCAGAGGAGGCAGGATGTGCTCAGTGGGGCTGGGAAGGAGCAGTCTTGGAGTGCTGTGATCTACAGCATGGCTTTCCTAATCAACCTGGTTGCTTCTTGGCTATTTGGATTGTCAGACTCTGAGCAAAGTTATTTATTCACTTGGTCAATTCTTGGCGCTATAAAATACATTTTGCTGTCTAACATAGCAAGTGTCAGCAGCGTGTCCCATACTGCAGAGATAAGACTGTAGGCTTATGCAATGCTATATGTATTAAGTTGCTAAATCAATTTTAAAATGTTTTTCAGGTTCTAAATGGCTTCTAAGAAGTTGGGGTCTGACTCTCATGGTAAGTGGAATTTGGTATCCTTGTCCTATCAGTAGGATGAATCTTACTGTTGCTGCTGACTAATGTCCTGGCCATCGAGACTAATCTGTTCAGCCCCTGACTGGCTTTTTTGTTAGGAACAAAGTGCCTTGGCTTCCTTCTTGCATATCTGCTTGCTAACGCTGTGCCTGTTCTCTGGTTAAACTGAAGTTCAGCCTATGACTATCCCCCATCATCCCTGCCCCTCTCTTATGAGAGAGTGGCTGAGGTGGAGCTCAGCCGCCCACCTGAGTAAAACCACCACGTTACCATCGAAACAGTGGCTTGGATGTTACTTTGTATATGTTGGTTTTGCTTTTTGTATTGAATTTACTGTTAGAAGACAAATCGAGTCTTTATCTATTTGAGTATTCAGGTAGTAAGGTCATCTATTTAAAAAAAAAAAAAAGTGAAGGATTCTTTACTTTCTGGGTCAGTTTTCAAGTTTTCCTAGACTAGTACTGTTGTGATTGGGCTGAATGCTATGAGCATCAGTGTTTTGCTTCAGAAACACTTTTTTTTTCTATTAACTGTCCTAAAACAGTTGGTGTCTCTTAGCACATGCTTGATGTTTTTGTAGCAGGATTGTATTCAAGAGAAGCATTGTATTAGAAATAGAATAGCATTGTATTAGAAAATTAACATACTGGAAAGAACCAAGAAAGTTTTTATTCCTTAGTCTAGGTGCTGAGGTTAAACTGACAGCCATCAGTTCAGCTCATCTAGTCTGGGTGCACTTAGGTTTTTTACTGTCCCAAAACAAGGGATGTTGCTCTGTAAATACCACAGAGTGTGTTCTATGGCTAGTGTGTATTTCAGGCAAACAAGAAGGCTGTGGAAGGGGAGGTGTCTCCCACTTACTGTGTCAATAGGTCTAATAAGACAAGTATTTGCATACTGAGCAATTTGGGCTGTGAGATTGGTGCAAAGAGGTAATTGTGCTTGGCTTGTGTGCTTGGATCATCCCAGTTAGAGCTGGACTTGTAGCAGTGGGACTAACCAGGGCATGGTAGCAGCAGGCAAGCTTGACTCTGAGCCTTTAGGAGGAGATAAGGCTGTCTCTGACCTGGCTGTGATGTAAGTGTAAGCACAAAGGCTGCCACAATTGCTACTTCTGCATAAACACGCACTGTTGTATCCAAGTTCTCACACTGCCAGCTCAAATACTGTTTGGGTGTCGTGGTGTTGGTGGCCAGCGAGGTGCAGTTTGAGTGCTGTACTGTGTACTGCTTCTCAGTAAGGACCAGTGAAAATACTATTATATTCTGCCTGGAACGCTCTTTTGTTTTGGTAGTATGGGTGCCATGTAGGTTGTTCAGCCTGAGGGTGTCAGGGCTAGAGGAAATGCCCTCTGTGTCCCAACAGGGCTCTGGGACCAGCCAATGCAGTTTATAGCACAAGAGGTCAACTGATGACAGCACATAAACATTTGATTCCAAATTAACAGGATATTCCTGTTCTCAAAAGCTGCTTGTCCTCTTGGAGCTTGTGGCTGCCTTGTTGTAGATGAGTCAACAGTGAAGGAGCACAAATAGTACTTAAACTGTCATCCAAGTATGAAAATGGGTCACATAAAAATGGCAAGTCACAGCTCACTGAGCAAGAGGTTAGTCACCAAACATCTTACATTGCCACTAATGTCTTGTTGGATCTGTAGCATTCGGAGCAAAGTTACAAATGATAACAAAAATTTGGAGTGTTTGTCTAGTAATATACAGTCAAAAACCTTGTATGTAATTCCAGAAGGTTAGACCAGTTAATCTAGAAACTGACTACAATTTATGTTATGGGTTTTCTCGCACTTCTTCACAGCAGCTCATGGAAAAAAAAAACTTTAGTCTGGCTTCTTGGAGGAGCTTGAGTTGTTGGTGATTCTGCCTAGTGAGTTTGCAGGGTGCTTGAAAAGTTTTTGTCCTAAAACACTATAAATACTACACGTAAGTGACAGATGTAAAGCACAGATGGAGGACCATGGAATAAGTCTGTGGCCTCCCACTGGAGTGATCACAAATCAGACTGGATCCAGTTAGATTGCCTTGTTTGGAAAGTCAGAATTGCTACACTGAATGTTCTTGAGCTATTTCACCGTGTTTTGTTTAAAGCAGATCTCCTGGACTTGGGGCTACTTTGTCCTTGTGACCCCTTCTGTCCAAATGTTACTTTCCACTTGTATGTCAAACCTTTTTTTTTTTCTTAGCTGCTCTACAGCTGGGTCATTTTAAAACTTGCTTTGAATATAACAAAAACTGATGGCTCCTTCTATAGAGGCATAACAGAACGCAACATTCAGGAGAGCTTCAATTTCTGGTTGTGTAGGCATAGTGTTGTCATGAGGGAAGCTAAGATGCTGGAATATTAACTTCAAAATCTGCTCAGCGATTGGAGTGTTGTAAAATATAGTTATGGACTAGAATATTCTTTTAGAAAGAACAAAACTGAAGCAATGAAGTCCAGGCATATTCAGTGTGTTTCTTATCACGCAACTTCCTTTGTATTGAGTCACATTGTGTGGTTGGGGTAGCAGAGAAAGAGTAGCTGCCAAATACAGAAACATGAGACTTAACTGAATGCATCAAATTTGTATGGTTTTTGATACAATTTCTTCTTGTGATCTTAGGGCCTTTCAGTTATCTCGATGACGTCCCATTTAAGATAGGAGACAAATTTAAAACCCCTTCGAAGGTTGGATTACCCATTGGTTTCTGCCTGCCTGATTCTTCTCAGCTTGTCAGAGAAGCCCAGGTAAGGATGGTTTGTGCACTTCTGCTCTTTCCTCTGTGACCCTAGGTCTTCAACGTGCGATGCTGTGAACTATATTTTATATATATATATATCTTCACTGTGCTATACTGTTATTTCATAGTCTGCTAGAATGTAGAGGAAGATAATATTGTAAGCCATGCAAAAAGTTTGTACTACTTGTCACTATAAAAAGTCTGATGGCATTTATTTTAGTGTATCTACTCCAAAAAACCCACAGTGTTTTTGTGTAACAGGTAAGGGTTTAAATGCTACCCTGACATTGCTAAACTAAGTTGTAAACTAAGTTGCTAAACTAAGAGGAAAGATGGTAATAATTGAAACACCCATGCTATGGCATACCCTCAAACAGGGTTCTACAAGTATGACCATATTCTGTGCTATCTCTGTTTTCCAGCCAAGCTGGGGTTCAAATACAGTACGCCTGGTTGGATTGCAACGCCTCGAATAAAATGATGTGATCATGTAGGCTATGCCTTGCACAGAACTACTTGGCTTTTTTACAGTTCTGGTGGGAGCTATTCAAAGTAGTAACAGTGCATTGAGGCTAAATTGACCAAAGCCATGTACTTAGTATTTCATGTGTCTAAACGTGTGTTTGTATGTATACAGCTATGATAGCTCTGCTCAGATGGCAAAGTGTGGAATGAATAGTGCCCAGCACTTCTGCCAGTGAGTTGTGTTTCAAAATCACCTTGCTGATAAATTATATGTCCCATCTCTTAGAGCTAAAGGAAGGGAAAACTACTTAGTATAGAGTTGAGATAGGTCTCCAGGTTCTCTCTGGAGCCTGCTATGGGATGGATAGCACAGTGTGAGTCCCAGAAAAGCCCAGCAGAGGCGTAGCAAACCTTCCTGACTTGTTGCTCTTCAGAGCTAGGATGTCTTATTACCCGTTTGGTTATGTGACATCATCCTGGCAAGCAGGCTGTAATTCTTGTGAGTCACAGGTAGGTTACACCCTGGACTTAGCTTTGTAGGCTGTGTTCTCTGAATGTTTTGTCATGATATGGAGGGCGCTAAGGGCATCTGGTCTCTGTAAGATATTAAAGCTTCACATGTATTTAGTGTGTTCAGAATTTTGTCCTCTCAATCAGGCTACCACAGTGGCCTGTGCGCTGGTAGTGAGTAGCTTATCTAAATGTCTTATGTGCTAACCCAACCCTGAAGGAGCTGATGTCAAATGAGAAAAGCTTGTGGGATCCAGTCATGCCAAGAACAGTGGCAAAATCTGCTACTACAGGAAGTTGTTGTCAGAGTAGCCAGCACATCCCCTTTGGCTGATGAGTCCTTAGCACAGGTATGAGAATGCTGATACCTCTCCAACCAGTGGGTCTAAAACTAGTGTCAGGTCCCTTAGGAATCTTTTAGGGGGAACTGATAAATACCTTATTGCTCTTTGGATGCAAAAATTACTCTTCTGTAGTATTGAATGCCTTGTTCAGTGGTGCCAGATCTGGGTGTGACTGTCCATCATGTGTGACATCGCTGTCACTGACACTTCAGGCTTCCACTGACTGCATCTATTTTCTTGTTGGAAGAGGGGGAGAGAGTTGTGAAACTGATCTTGTGATCATCAGTAGCTCTAAACAAAACTAAATGTAGGATGGACACAAAATATGAGATTCTGATCCAGACTATAGCCAGATTTTGCTGCAAGAGGTAAAATGAACTACTGCTGGTGTCTCCTAGTTTTGCCATTCTGTAGGTTATAAGAGATGCTGGGGAAAAATTGTCTGTCTGTGATGAATCATGTAGTTCTTGCTCTGTGTTACTTGTGTTACTTCTGCTGTAAAGTAGTAGCTGTGATTCTTATAACTTGTCTTTATTTTTTTCCCTCTTTCCTTCTCTACCACTGGTCAGTATGACTTCTCCCTGGAAAAGAAAACAATCGAGTGGGCTGAAGATATCAAAAAAATTCAAGCTGCCCAGAAAGAAGCTGAACGCAAGGCAGAAGAAGCAATAGCAAACTCAAAAGCAGCCCCAGAGGACAGCAACAGAATGGGGTTCTCAGAGGGACCTTGCCCTGAGGCCATGCCTCCTCCTATTAACCCCATCCTCGCTGGTCTGCAGCACAATAACATTCTTACTCCCACGCCAGCCGACAGCAGTGCTGTGAAGCAGAAAGTTCTTAGTCCACCTCGCCCCAAAGCAGACTTCAACCCAGCTGATTTTGAAAGTGAAGAAGACCCATTTGACAAACTGGAATTAAAAACTATCGATGATAAGGAGGAGTTAAAAAACATTCTGGAAATCCATGTCGGTACTACTGGGCCGGTTGTTGCCCAGCTGTTAGATAGCAGTTTGCCCAAAGGAGGGTCTGAGTCTGTGTTGCAAGATCAGGAGGTTCTGGCATTCATAGAAAGGGCCACGTTGGACTTCAAGCCCCTTCACAAACCCAATGGCTTTATCACTTTGCCACAGTTGGGAAAGTGTGAAAAGATGTCCTTGTCTTCCAAAGTGTCCCTGTCCCCCATCACTTCAGTGAGCAATATCAAATCCCTATCCTTTCCTAAACTCGACTCCGATGAGAGTGATCAAAAATCACCAAAGCTCATGAGCACTTTTCACAGCACTACCTGTCTCCACAACGGCACTTTTCTCAGCTCTTTGCAGGCCTGTGCTCAGACTAAAGCTAGCAAACTGAACGGACACCATGTGGTTGGTCTGTCTGCTTTAAACGAGGACAGTGGCATGGAGACATCAACGTTATCCTCTTCAACCAGGCTGCCTTCCCTGGCTGTGTCAACAGTTCGTACGGAAGAAGAATCGTCTCAAAGCACAGCGACCACGGTAAACACGCGGTGGATTAAAACTGAGTTTGTGGGGGAGATGTGGAGGTGTGGAGGCAAATGTTGATTCTAAAATGTCCCGTGGCTTTGTATTTAATTTCATTTAATGTGTGGTGTGTAGATAGGACAGGTCATGTACAGTAATTCTTTTATGTGGCAAAATCATCAGCCCAACAGGTCTTCATGCTGACAGTTGTGAACCTCAGGCTACTGCTCACAGGCTTCTCCCTGCTCCCCTCCCATCTCTGAAACCAATTCTGGTGACTTTTTTCAGCTTCTCAGCTCTTGTTGTTCATAGTTATACATAGCTGCATGCCTTTTGAGCTAACTGTAAGATTTCTTCCATGGTTTCTTACCTGTGAGGATGGGAGGATTGCTTTTTGGATACCAAAAGCAGTTTTGAAGACCATCTCAGATTTACAGATTTTGGTTGCTGTACAGCTCTGAGACAGGAGTTTGAAGCTTTGTTGCTTCTAACTTATAGCAAGTTCTGAGAGTACTTCGGGGACACCTAACTTGATGCCATCTGTTGTGGCTTTGTGAGTGGGAGTCCAGATTTGAGTGAACTTGGGCACTTTTTTCCAAAGAACCTAAGATCTGGACACCAATACTTATGAATTCTAATGGAAACTGTATAGCCAAATCTTCTAATTAGCTTTAAAATGTGAGATTTGGAAGGCTGCTTCTGTCCTGTGCGCGGTGGTTTTGCGTTCTTGCTGGTGTACTGTAGGTTTTTGTGACACCATGTGCTCTAAAACTGGTGATGGTCCTTCTCTTCCCACTGTTCTTTCATCTCTCTTCAGGCTTAAGTAAATGCAGTATTATTTGAGAAATGCAGTATTCTGGCAACTAGCATATCCCTCAGAGCATAGCAGAATAGGTGCTTATGGATCACTAGAGCAAATTCAATGCTGTAAGCTTTGGCAGGAGCAGCGGTGTGCTGAGCAAGTGCTTGCTGTTACAAATCACAGGTTTGAGGGGAGATTGCCTCATTGTATGAGGCTCAGAGGTGAAGCCTTGGAGCATGACGTCTCTAGGGATTAACATGAAAGATCACTTACCACTAGGTAGATGGGCCTTAAGATAACCAAATTATCACTGCAAGTACTTAAATCTCTGTGCTAGATTAAATCCTAGTGAAGACCGAGAGGGGAGGTGTGTTCTCGACAATGCTGTAAGGGAAGGTACAAAAGGTTTTAAAAACTAAAAAAGGAATTAACAAATAGACTTACTAGGAGACGTAATAAAAATCATCACTTGAAACTGTGTGTTTTGTAAGTAGCAAGCCAAGAAATAGGTATGTTGACAGAACTAGTTCTTTCTATTGAATTTCCAAGGCTTCTGAATATGCTTGTTTCCTATTTCCACAATAAGGTCCCAGTGGCTGGAAAAGGACAGCAGAGTTGCAAGAAGTTGAAGTATAGGCAAGGACCGTAACAAAAATCCTCGGAGTATGAAAAGGATAGAGAAGGAAATCAGAGTAAACCATGTGGCCGACAGAAGGAGGACACAATCCTCCTACTGCAAGATTGCACGAGAAGAAGCCTGGTGATTTTATAAAGCTTCAATATACTTCTGTCCCAGTGTGTTGCACAGTGCTGTTTACATACATGTTTTTTCCCTCACAAGTTCAGAAATCATAACTTTGGATTTGGAGTTACCACTGGAGCATGTTTTACCAGTAAATTGGATCTAAGGGTTTTTTGGATGCAAATAAACTTGTGATTTCTCTGCTGCACTGATTCTGGCCTGGGTGGTTCCCTTTTTCCTCGCGGTATTTCTTGAAGCTCACGGGTTTACTTTTTGCAACTTTGGCAGAGGAAGAAATGACTAGCGAAGACAACCAGTTGAAATTAAACAATTGTTTAGAGACCTGAATTTGTATGGAATGTCTTATTTGTGGAAATATTTGGTTATGGGAGGATGGACACTCCCGATGGACCATTCAGAATGGACACGCTCCCAGATAGTGTACAAAGTCCCTAAAAGTAGGAACAGTGTGCAAGCATGGGCTGAAAGCACTGCATGCCTTCTTGAAAGGCACTGAAATGCAGGCTTGAGTCTTAAGGGAGCACAGCTTCTGAGTGGCCGCCAGCTCTGGCTTTGTCTCCTGCAGTTCCTTTAGGTGATTCTGTCCTCCACTGGAAGTCCTTTGATCATGAGCACAGGTTATCAAGCTCAAGTAGATCAAGGAGCTGCTTTACCATGACTTGAATCCCTGGTGTCAGAAACAGTTTGGGTTCTTCTCGCTGTTGCATTAATAACAGAGCATCGTTCATTTGGAGTATTTGATAACCAGCTGATTTTAGGGCTATTCCAGACCCCTATTTCACTGTATCCCATATTCTAGTGCTTTATGCTCTGCCAAAAGAGTCTGGAGAAGGGTGTAATTTGAAGAGCTTTCAAACCCCTCTTACGACCATCAGGACCAGGTTCTTAGGTAAACCAGTCTATCAAACTGCATGTGATTTCTCGTGCTTTGTCTCCTGGAAGAGAAATTGAGTGGCAATGTAGAACAAACCCCCTCGCCTCCCCCAGTCCTTCTTGGGGCCCAAAGAAGGACTTTCTGAAAGAAGTGGCCAAGTTTTCAAGCAATTGATGTTGGCTGAAAAATATTAAGAAAGGCCATATACTGAGGGTTTTGGCGATGTGATTTCTTGCAGCTTCTTCTAATTCTATTTATTCGATTCTATTTAAGTCTTCCTGCATTTTAAATGTGCAGACCTTGGGCAAAGTAAAATAGAGTTGTTGGTTGGTTGTGCCCCTTGGCAGACCAGTTCTGCAGAAATGGAGCAGGTGTACAGCCCTGACACAGGTGGGTTTCCTTGCCAGGCTGTTTTGGAAACTGAACAGGCAGGACAGAGGAGGCCTCTCTGAACTAGGTGTGCTACTGAAAATGGGTAATTTCTGTGCTGTCTGGCTGGAACTTCTCAAAGAAGGGCCTGCTCCCAATTGCTTATTTTTCTTCTGCCAGCTGTTTAATTAACAATTAACAGCCCAAGTTGGATATGAGAAGTTTGATATGAGTGATGTGAAACAGCCCTTTGAGGTGGCTACTTTAAGGTTCCTCTTGAAGTAAGAGCACTTAGCTCCTTTTCAACCCAGCAAAAAGTTTACTAAGGGAAATGTGGTTTAACCCGGCCAGCAGCTAAGCACCACACAGCTGTTTGCTCACCCTCCCCCCTCCCTCTCCGGGATGGGGGAGAGAATCAGGAAAATGAAGCCTGTGGGTTGAGATAGAGACAGTTTATTAGGACAGAAAAGAAAGGAAAACAATAATAATAATGATACGTATATACAATGTCCACAGAGTTTGTGTAGTCCATGACTGACTTTGGGCTCCATCTGTCACAGCAGTCGTTCAGGGCAGAAGAGGTGGTGTGTGGTGTTGGATCATTGCATGCTGAAGCCCGTTCTCGTTCCATCACACCACTGTGCTTGTCCAATTCTATCAAAATTCATTCATCATTATCTGCGTGGCTGTTACTGTGATACCATTAATGGGACATTGGCATATAGCAATCACAATGGTGATGACATACAGTATTATATAATAATTAACATACTACAACTCATGGGCTATTCTCACCCAGTATTAAATCCCCTTGAGGTACACACCGGACCTTCCCATTCTTTTGCATCACCCACCAAGTGCATCCAGGTCCCTGAGCAAAAGCAATCCCACGAATGGGTTTGCCTTTTCCTGAGGCAGGAGTAGCCCAGACTGTTTTACCCAGCATGTTTCTTACGTGCACTACAGGAACTTTATCCCCTTCTACAGTGCGTAACAGGTTTGATTGGGCAGGTCCAGCTCGGTTGGCAGATCCCCTAGTACTGAGTAACCAGGTGGCCTTTGCCAAATGCGTATCCCAATTTTTGAATGTCCCAGCACCCATTGCCTTCAGTGTAGTCTTCAACAGTCCATTGTATCGCTCAACTTTCCCGGAGGCTGGTGCATGATAGGGGATGTGATACACCCACTCAATGCCATGTTCTTTGGCCCAAGTGTCTATAAGGTTGTTTCGGAAATGAGTCCCGTTGTCTGACTCAATTCTCTCTGGGGTGCCGTGTCGCCATAGGACTTGCTTTTCAAGGCCCAGGATAGTGTTCCGGGCGGTGGCATGGGGCACAGGATATGTTTCCAGCCATCCGGTGGTTGCTTCCACCATTGTAAGTACGTGGCGCTTGCCGTTGCGGGTTTGAGGGAGTGTGATGTAAGCAATCTGCCAGGCCGCTCCATATATTTATATTTCAGCCATCGTCCTCCATACCAAAGAGGCTTTGACTGTTTGGCTTGCTTGATTGCAGCACATGTTTCACAATCATGAATAACCTGTGCTATAGTGTCCATGGTCAGGTCCACCCCTCGATCACGAGCCCATCTGTATGTTGCATCTCTACCTTGATGGCCTGAGGTGTCATGGGCCCATCGGGCTATAAATAATTCACCTTTATGTTGCCATTCCAGGTCCACCTGAGCCACTTCAATCTTAGCAGCCTGATGCACCTGCTGTTTTTTTTTGATGTTCTTCAGTAGCCCGATTCTTGGGCACGTGAGCATCTACGTGGCGTACCTTTACAACCAGGTTCTCTACCCGGGCAGCAATATCTTGCCACAGTGCAGCAGCCCAGACGGGTTTGCCCCTGCGCTCCCAGTTGTTCTGCTTCCATTGCTGTAACCACCCCCACAGGGCATTTGCTACCATCCATGAATCAGTATAGAGATAGAGAACTGGCCACTTTTCTCGTTCAGTAATATCTAAAGCCAGGTGGATGGCTTTCACTTCTGCAAACTGACTCGATTCTCCTTCTCCCTCAGCAGCTTCTGCAACTCGTCGTGTAGGACTCCATACAGCAGCTTTCCATCTCCGATGCTTTCCCACAATACGACAGGACCCATCAGTGAACAGGGCATATTTCTTCTCATTTTCCGGTAGCTTGTTGTACAGTGGGGCTTCTTCAGCACGGGCCACCTCCTCCTCTGGTGATATCCAAAAGTATTTGCCTTCAGGCCATTTCATCATAACTTCCAAGATTCCTGGGTGATTGGGGTTCCCTATTCGAACCCACTGAGTAATCAGTGCAACCCATGTAGCATCAGTTGCATGATGTGTGCTTCCTTTGAACATCCAGCCCAGTACCGGTAGTCGGGGTGCCAGGAGGTGCTGTGCTTCAGTACCGACCACTTCCGAAGCAGATTGAACTCCTTCATATGCTGCCAATATCTCCTTTTCAGTTGGAGTATAGCGGGCCTCAGATCCTCTGTATGCCCAACTCCAAAACCCTAGGGGTCGACCTCGAGTTTCCCCAGGTTCTTTCTGCCAGAGGCTCCAGGTGGGGCCATTCTCCCCGGCTGCAGTGTAGAGCACATTCCTTCCATCTGGTCCTGTTCGGACTGGCCCAAGGGCATGAACTATCTCCCGTTTAATTCGTTCAAAGTCTTGTCATTGCTCGGGGCCCCGTTTGAAATCATTCTTCTTAGGGGTTACTTGGTAGAGCGGGTTTACAATCAGACTGTAATTTGGAATGTGCATTCTCCAAAACCCCACGACACCTAGGAAAGTTTGTGTTTCTTTTTTGCTAGTTGGTGGAGACATAGCTGTTATTTTGTTGATGACATCCATTGGGATTTGACGACGTCCATCTTGCCATTTTACTCCTAAAAACTGGATCTCTCGTGCAGGTCCTTTGACTTTATTTTGTTTTATGGCAAAACCGGCCTTCAGAAGGATTTGGACTATTTTCTTCCCTTTCTCGAAAACTTCCTCTGCAGTGTCACCCCACACAATGATGTCATCGATGTACTGCAGGTGTTCAGGAGCTTCCCCCTGCTCCAGCACAGACTGGATCAGTCCATGGCAAATGGTAGGGCTGTGTTTCCACCCCTGGGGCAGTCAATTCCAGGTGTATTGGACACCCCTCCAAGTAAAAGCGAATTGTGGCCTGCACTCTGCTGCTAGAGGGATGGAGAAAAATGCATTAGCGATATCAATTGTGGCGTACCACTTGGCTGCCTTTGATTCCAGTTCATACTGGAGTTCTAGCATGTCCGGCACTGCAGCACTCAGTGGTGGCGTGACTTCGTTCAGGCCACGATAGTCCACTGTTAGTCTCCACTCACCATTAGACTTTCGCACTGGCCATATGGGACTATTAAAAGGTGAGTGAGTCTTGCTGATCACTCCTTGGCTCTCCAGTTGACGAATTAGCTTATGGATGGGGATCAGGGAGTCTCGGTTGGTGCGATATTGCCGCCGGTGCACAGTTGTGGTGGCGATTGGCACCTGCTGTTCTTCGACCCTCAGCAACCTCACAACAGAAGGGTCCTCCGAGAGACCGGGCAAGGTAGACAACTGTTTAATGTCCTCTGTCTCTAAGGCAGCTATGCCAAAAGCCCAGCGGAACCCTTTTGGGTCCTTGAAATATCCTCTCCTGAGATAGTCTA
The DNA here is from genome assembly GCF_964211835.1 of Anser anser. NCBI lineage: Eukaryota > Metazoa > Chordata > Aves > Anseriformes > Anatidae > Anser > Anser anser. Next base: position 12,670,538 of record NC_139731.1, read on the forward strand.
TGCCAAGGATGCACGGAGCATCCGGGCCAGTCACAATACGGTGCTTTTGCCACTCATTTCCGGTTAGACTCACTTCAGCCTCCAATACAGTTAACTGCTGGGATCCCCCAGTCACACCATAAATACAGATGGGCTCTGGCCCTTTATAGCTTGATGGCATTACAGTACACTGCGCACCGGTGTCTACTAAAGCCTTATATTTCAGTGCGTCTGACGTGCCAGGCCATCGAATCCACACAGTCCAATAAACTCGATTCTCCCTTTCCTCCCCCTGGCTGGAAATAGGAGCAGCACGTTTCTCAGAGAACCCCCTCTTTTGTGACTGTTTTTCCTTGCAACTCACGTACCTGTGCCTCTAGGGTCAAGGTAGATTTTCCATCCCATTTTCTCATGTCCTCTCCATGGTCATGTAGGTAAAACCACAGGGTGGCATGGGATGTGTACCCATTATATCGTCTTCCTTGCACAGATGGACGTTTACCCCTAATAGCTGAGACACTGGTTCATTCAGGTGGGGAGGAAGATAAATTCTCTTTAAGTTGGTGGTCCTCTTCCAAAGGTTTATCCACAGCCGAGACACAGGCCTGTAGGGAAGAGGAGAGACTTTCTTCGTACTGCCGGAGTTGTTTAGCCACTTCATCCATTGTGGGTTCCTCATCCTCTTTCCAGGCCATTACTGCCAATGAGCTGGCATATGATGATGGTGCACTCCGTACAAACTTCCGCCACATGGGTCGTGTACACCGGACTGCATCTGGATCTGCGGATGTTTGTGCATCGTCTAGGTCCTTATAAATTACTTCCCGTACGGCCAATTCCCTCAGGTACTGAATTCCCTTCTCCATGGTGGTCCATTTGCCTGGTAGACATACAAGTTCTTCCTTGAAGGGATACCTTTCCTGCACAGCTGACAGGAGACGCCTCCAGAGGCTGCGAGATCGTGCTCCATCTCCAATTGCTTTGTCAATGCATGCGTCTCTAGCAAGGGATCCCAGCCGCCTGGCTTCCCTGCCCTCTAATTCCACATAATTGGCTCCGGTGTCCCAGCACCGGAGCAGCCAGGTGACAAGCTGCTCACCTATACAGCGACCAAAATCTTTTCGCACATCTCGTAGCTCACGCTGGTATAGGGTTCGGGTAGTTACTGTTGATTTTGCGACATCCTCATCTTCATCTTCCTGTTCCTCTGATGGCCCGGCCTCATCTTCTTCATGCTTAGTCTTAGCAGGAGTTTCTCTGCGTTTTAAACGATCTGACTCTCTAAATCATATTTTCACCTTGTCTACAGGGGCAACTTGCACTGCTACAGTTTGTTTCTCTGCCCCAGCCACAGGGCCTGCCACAGGGGTTGTAACGACCGCTGGGTCCGTCACATGTCTTGGAGTGGCCACAGGGGCTGGAGCGGACGCAGGGTCCATTGTAGAGGTTGGAGTGGCTGCAGGGTCTGTCACTAGGTTGATAGTAGCATCGATTGCAGCTTGATAGGCATAGGCCAGACCCCAGCATGCTGCAGTGATTTGTGTCTCTTTGGAATTGCCAGAGTGATGACACCCCTTTTTCAAGCAGGGTTTTTTTTTTTTTTTTAAGGGGTGAATTTCCAAAGCACTGGAGGTTCACACTGCTCTAGATGCTGTGGTGGTTTTACTCGGGTGGGTGGCCGAGCTCCACCACAACCGCTCTCTCACTCCCCCCTCCTCAAAGAGGAAGGGGGAGAAAATACAACACAAAGAGCTCGAGGTTTGAGATGAGAATGATTTAATTAAAGGGAAAGGGAATGGGGAGGGAAAAAAAAAAAAAAAGGCCACGCGGAAGCACAGAGAGAAAAGGGGGAAAAAAAAAGTTATTCTCTACTTCCCATCAATGATCAATGCTCGGCCACGTCCGGGGAAGCAGGGCCTCAAAATGCGTAGCGTTGTTCGGGAGGACAGCCCCCTCGCCCACGAGAGCCCCCCTTTTTATTGCTGAGTGTGACATCAGGTGTTATGGAATATCCCTTTGGTTGGTTTAGGTCAGCTGCCCTGGCAATGTCCCCTCCCCATCACTTGCCCACCCCCAGCCTGCTGGCTCTTGGGGGCTTGGAGGGAGTCCTGATGCTGTGCCAGTACTATGCGGCAATAGACACAACACTGGAGTGATACCAGTGCTGTTCCAGCTACGAGTGCAGAGCACAGCACTGTGTGGGCTGCTGCAGGGAAAGGTGACTCCATCCCAGACAGACCCAGCACAGATGCCTGCCCATATCCTCCCACACTCCCTGCCACTCGCAACTATCCCGCCTCAGGACAGATCTCCGGATGAGATTCCTAAGTAGTTGTTTAACCTTAAATAAAATCTGAAACACATTCAGGAGACATAATAATAACAACATGCTGGTCTGAACATCCCAAGGATATTCAACATCTTGAAGAGCTATCGTAACTAGCTCGGAGGAGAAGAGGGGGGTGAAGGAGAAAGGGAGAGTAAAGAAGTAGGAAAAAAATATCTCCCCCTGTCCCCTCCACAGATTGGCTCCCTGAAGAAAAAAAGTAATAGGTGTAATTGTTAATAGCTTCCGAGATATGGTTTCCAAAGTATGGAATTGACGACAGTGCAAATACCAGGTTAGTCTCATGGCCAGCAATTTTATCATATCATAAGCCAGTGTTATACTGCACAGTAAAATAATGATCTTAAACCAGCCCCCTGGAAAGGATAAACAGCACAACAGGGAACACAAACAGTAAGTAATGTGCTATATAACTCAATTTGGAAAACAGACACAGTAGACATGAGATCAAAGCAAGATCAAAGCAATCAACATTGTGACTAGCAACTATTAAGCAGGTCCAATACTTATACCAATTTTAGTTTAACACACTCTGGTCAGATCTGTCGTTATCTCAACCCTTCGAGCCCCACGTTGGGCGCCAAAAGGACTGTTGTGGTTTAACCCGGCTGGCAGCTAAACACCACACAGCCGTTCGCTCACCCTCCCCCCTCCCTCTCTGGGATGGGGGAGAGAAACGGGAAAGTGAAGCCGGTGAGTTGAGATAAAGACAGTTTATTAAGACAGGAAAATAATAATAACAATAACAATAATAATAGTGATAATGATAATAGTATTAATAATAATAATGTGTAAGAAACAAGCGATGCACAATGCAATTGCTCACCACCCGCTGACCGATGCCCAGCCTATCCCCGAGCAGCCGGCCCCCCACCCCGGCCAGCCACCCCTATATATTGTTTAGCATGACGTCAGATGGTATGGAATACCCCTTTGGCCAGTTTGGGTCAGCTGTCCTGGGTCTGTCCCCTCCCAGCTCCTGCTGCACCCCCAGCCTGCTCGCTGGCAGGACAGAGCGAGAAGCCGAGAAGTCCTTGGCCTGGTGTAAACACTGCTCTGCAACAATTAAAACATCAGCATGTTATCAGCGCTCTTCTCATCCTAATCCAAAACATAGCACCTTACCAGCTACTAGGAGGAAAATTAACTTTATCCTAGCTGAAACCAGGACACTATGGATTATGATAGTCATAAAAGGTACTGGTTACTGACTGTTGGTGGATGTTCTGTGGGCATTTGCTGTGGATGCTATGAAAGGAATCCAGCTGTGCAAGGCTGGGTGGATTCTGTTGCTCAGAGTCCCAGGTTTATATATGTACAAGATGAAAATAAGTTTATCCTCAAAAAGAAGGAGATAGCTTGACTTGCAGTGCTGAGAAAATAATTTCTACCTAAAGCTTCAACATATTTGATCTCATATATCTGAGATATCAGATGCTGTTTTCTTCATAGTTCCTTTTGGAAATAGAAGTGTATTTTGCATTTGAGATGATGTCACATTGTAAGAGGGTGATTAAGCTTCTGATACACAAAGAAGTGAGTGAGACCTGTTGACACAGCAACATGAGCTCCCCACGTACCCCACTTCTAGTACTAAATGGTGGCTTTGGGTACCTGGGACCTGAGAGAATACTCACCTCTGTGATGAGTATCACAGATCGCCTCGCCGAGGCGATCGGCTCCGGGGCAGACGTGTTCTGCAGCGGAGCGGGGGATCGAGGTGGGCAGGTCTTTTTTTCCAGCATCGAGGCCACTCGAGGCAGCCGAGGGAGCAGCCATGACCTGGCAGCCCTCGCGAGTGAGGCTGACGAGGCGTAGGCGGAGCCAGCAGCGCCCCCTCCCCAGCCGTACAAAGGCAGGCCCTAGGGAGCGAGAGTGACCAGGGCGCGCCACGTCAGTCAGGACGTGGCGCAGCAGTTCGCGGGCAGGGCGCGCTCAGACAGGACAGAGCATCCCGCCCCACTCAGGAGAACAGCTCGTCTACCGGCTGTCTACCTATGGCTAAACTGCCATGGTCTCCACTAGGCAGAAAGCTCTTTCTAGAAAGTCTGTGGCGACCCAGACTGACTGCCCGCTCAAAAATGCGGCAGTTCAGGTCTCTGGGTGCAGGGAGTGCCTGGGCCTGTTGCTGCCATCTGAGGGAGGCAGAGGCACCATGTGTGTGAGGTGTGAGCAGGTGGATGACCTGGTCAGCCTGGTGGCAGAGCTCAGGGAGGAGGTGGAGAGGTTAAGGGCTATCAGGGAGTGTGATAGACTGGTGGAGCAACTCCCTGCCAGGCCAGAAGGAAAGGCACCAGGGTGAGACACCCTAAATACCAGCCCTGAGGCTTAGGCAGGCAGCAGAGGCTCCACAAGAAACACATCACCCCCTACCGCCTTGTGAGCAGGTAATAGGAGGGGACCAGCAGGCAGAGTTCCTGGTACAGTGAACCCCCTCTCCTCTCCTCCCCCTAGCAACGATGCTGATGAATGGGGGACAGGGGGCAATGGCAAAAGGTCCCTGCTCACCGTTACAAGCGTAGCAGGTGCTCCTGTCTGGTGATTCCCCTACCTCCCTAGCTGCCCCTGCAGAACAGGTACACTGCTCTGCGAGGACAACTGGACAATGGCGAGGGTGATGGTTCTTCCTACTTGGAGGTGTCACCAAAGTCTAATCAGGCTACCCACTGCATTAAAACCTCCTCAGTAAAGAGTAAAAGACGGGTCATTGTCATTGGTGACTCACCGCTGAAGGGAGCAGAAGGCCCGATATGCAGACCAGACCCGCTACACAGGGAGGTCTGCTGCCGCCCGGGTTAAAGATGTAAGGAAGAAACTTCCTTCGCTAGTACGGCCCTCGGACTATTATCCTCTTTTGTTGTTTCAAGTAGGCAATGATGAAATAGGAAGAACTCCTCTAAGGACTATGAAGAAGGACTTCAGAGCCTTGGGGAGACTGGTCAAGGGTTCGGGAGCACAAGTCGTGTTTTCCTCTATCCCTCCAGTTATAGGAAATAATGAGGTACTGGACATGATGAGCCAGCGGGTTAATAACTGGCTCCGAGACTGGTTTCACTGGCAGGGTTTTGGTTTTTTTTTGACCTTGGGTCGATTTACATGAGACCAGGCCTGCTGACGACAGACAGGAATAGCTTTTTCCTCCGGCAGAAAAGGGTTTTAGGATGGGAGTTGGCAGGGTTCATTGATAGAGCTTTAAACTAGGTATGAAGGGGGGTGTGGGTGGAACCGGGGACACTAGAAAGGAGCCTGAATGTGACATGCCGGTTCTTCTGGGTGAGGAATGTGCTAGCAAGACCTCGCAGTCTTGTGTCTTGGTGAAGGATGAGGATGACAGAACATTTTGCAGGAAGGACACAAGGGTTGGTGAGAGGTTGGTAACTATGGAAACACCTGAGTGTGGTCAGGAGGGTATTAGGGTTTCTCCCTCCCAAAAGGTGGCCTAGCTGAGGTGCATTTACACTAATGCATGCAGTATGGGCAACAAACAGGAAGAGCTGGAAGCCACCATACTAGTAGGAAACTATGATGTAGTTGCCATCATGGAAACCTGGTGGGGTGATTCCCATGACTGGAGTGCGGCCATTGATGGCTACAAACTGTTCAGAAAGGATAGGCGAGGAAGGAGGGGAGGTAGAGTTGCCCTCTGTGTTAGGAAGTGGATAGATTGTGAAGAGCTGTGCCTGAGAAACAGCCATGACCAGGTCGAGAGCCTGTGGGTGAAAATCAAGGATCGGTCCAGTAAAGGACATCTAGTGGTTGGAGTCTGCTACAGGCCACCTGATCAGGGGAAGTCTGTTGACGAGGCCTTCTTGCTTCAGCTGCAAGAACTGTCACACTCACAAGCTCTTGTCCTGATGGGGGATTTCAACCACCTGGGTATCTGCTGGGGGTAGCGGCACTGCAGGTTCCAGGCAATCCAGGAGATTCCTGGAGTCTGTTGAGGATAACTTCCTGGTCCAGGTAATAGACGGACCGACCTGACGTGAAGCCTTACTAGACCAGGTGCTCACCAACGTGGAATTAGAGAGGTTAAGATTGGAGGCTGCCTGGGCTGTAGCGACCATGCCCTGGTGGAGTTTGTGATCTTGAGGAATATGGGTCTGGCAAAAAAGCAGAGTCAGGACCCTGAACTTGAGGAGAGCAAACTTCCGGCTGCTCAAGGAATTACTGGCTGGGATCCCCCGGGAAACTGTCCTTGAGGGCATAGGAACGGAACAGAGCTGGCAGATCTTTCAGGACACCCTTCTGAGAGCGCAAGAGCTCTCCATCCCCCAGCAGAAGAAATCGAGCAGAGGAGACGGGCGACCGGCATGGCTGAGCAAGGACCTGCAGCTTAAACTGAGGGAAAAGAGGGAAATGTACAGGAAGTGGAAGCAGGGTTGTGTAGCCTGGGAGGAATACAGGGGTGTCGTCCGGATGTGTAGAGACAGGATCAGGAAAGCCAAGGCACAGATGGAGCTGAACTTGGCAAGGGATGTGAAGAATAACAAGAAGGGGTTCTACAGATAAATAGGCAGGAGGAGACAGGCCAAGGAGAGTGTTCCCCCTCTGATAAACGAGACAGGAGAACTGGCTTCCTCAGACATGGAAAAAGCTGAGGTACTCAATAAGTGCTTTGTCTCAGTCTTCACTGGTGGTCAAGTTTCCTATGTCTGTCAGGACCCTGAACCTCGAGGAGAGGGTGAGAGGAGCAGATTCCGTCCCACTGTGACAGTGGAACAAGTCTGGGACTACATAAGGAAATTGGATGTGTATAAGTCCGTGGGGCCAGATGGTATACATCCCAGGGTGCTGAGAGAGATGGCTGATGTGGTTGCTGAGCCGCTCTCCATCATATTTTGGGCCCCTCGCTACAAGAAGGACATGGAGGTGCTCGAGAGAGTCCAGAGAAGGGCAACGAAGCTGGTGTGGGGTCTGGAGAACAAGTCTTACGAGGAGCGGCTGAGGGAGATGGGGTTGTTTAGCCTGGAGAAGAGGAGGCTCAGGGGAGACCTCATCGCTCTCTATAGGTACCTTAAAGGAGGCTGTAGAGAGGTGGGGGGTTGGTCTATTCTCCCACGTGCCTGGTGACAGGACGAGGGGGAATGGGCTAAAGTTGCGCCAGGGGAGGTTTAGGTTGGATATTAGGAAGAACTTCTTTACCGAAAGGGTTGTTAGGCATTGGAATGGGCTGCCCAGGGAGGTGGTTGAGTCGCCATCCCTGGAGGTCTTTAAGAGACGTTTAGATGTAGCCCTTAGTGATATGGTTTAGTGGAGGACTCGTTAGTGTTAGGTCAGAGGTTGGACTAGGTGATCTTGGAGGTCTCTTCCAACCTAGACGATTCTGTGATATTCTGTGATATTTGAAAAATCATGGCTGTCGGGTGAAGTCCCCGGTGACTGGAAAAAGGGAAACATTACTCTCATTTTTAAGAAAGGGAGAAAGGAAGACCCGGGGAACTACAGGCCAGTGAGCCTCACCTCTGTGCCTGGGAAAATCATGGAGCAGATCCTCCTGGAAGACATGTTAAGGCATGCATGAGATAAAGAGGTGATCCGAGACAGCCAGCACAGCTTCACCAAAGGCAGATCTTGCCTAACCAATCTGGTGGCCTTCTATGATGGAGTGATGGCATCGGTGGACAAAGGAAGGGTGATGGATATCATCTACCTGGACTTGAGCAAAGCCTTTGATACTGTCCCTCACCACAATCTTCTCTCTGAATTGGAGAGGTATGGATTTGAAGGATGGACTGTTAGGTGAATAAAGAATTGGTTGGCTGGTCGCAGCCAAAGGGTTGTGGTCAATGGTTCTATGTCTGGGTGGAGGCCAGTCACAAGCGGTGTCCCTCAGGGGTCGGTCTTGGGACCGGTGCTCTTCAACATTTTTATCAATGACATAGATGGAATCAAGTGCACCCTCAGCAAGTTTGCAGATGACACCAAGCTGAGCGGTGCAGTCGATACAATAGAGGGAAGGGATGCCGTCCAGAGGGACCTGGACAGGCTGGAGAGGTGTGCCCATGTGAACCTAATGAGGTTCAGCAAGGCCAAGTGCAAGGTGTTGCACTTGGGCTGGGGCAATCCCAGGTATTTATATAGACTGGGCGAAGAATTACTTGAGAGCAGTCCTGCGGAGAAGGACTTGGGGGTCCTGATGGATGAGAAGCTGGACATGAGTTGGCAGTGCGCGCTTGCAGCCCGGAAGGCCAACTGTGTCCTGGGCTGCATCAAAAAAGGGGTGGCCAGCAGGGAGAGGGAGGTGATTGTCCCCCTCTACTCTGCTCTTGTGAGACCCCACCTGGAATACTGCATGCAGGCCTGGGGCCCCCAGCACAAGAAGGATGTAGAGCTCTTGGAACAGTCCAGAGGAGGGCCCCTAAGATGATCAGAGGGCTGGAGCACCTCTCCCATGCAGAAAGGTTGAGGGAACTGGGCTTGTTTAGCTTGGAGAAGAGAAGGCTCCGGGGAGACCTCATTGCGGCCTTCCAGTACTTGAAGGGAGAGTATAAACAGGAGGGGGAACACCTGTTTACGTGTGTTGGTAGTGATAGGACAAGGGGAATGGTTTTAAACTAAGACAGGGGAGATTTAGGTTAGATATTAGGAGGAAGTTTTTCACTCAGAGGGTGGTGAGGCACTGGAACAGGTTGCCCACGGAGGTTGTGGATGCCCCATCCCTGGAGGCATTCAAGGCCAGGCTGGATGCGGCTCTGGGCAGCCTGCTCCAGTGGTTGGCAACCCTGCCCAGAGCAGGGGGGTTGAAGCTAGATGATCTTTAAGGTCCTTTTCAACCCAGGCAATTCTATGATTCTATGATTGGCTCCCTGAAGAAAAAGCATGAAAGGTGTAATTATTAATAGTTTCTAGGGTAGGGTTCCCAAAGCATGGAGTTGATGGCAATGCTGAGTACAAATACCAGATTAGTCTCATGGCCGGTAATTTTATCATATCGTAAGCCAGTGTTACACAGCACAGCAAAATAATAACCCTATACCAACCCCCAGAAGTGATAAGCAACACGACAGGGAATACATACACTACATAATGTGCTATATAACTCAGTTCGGAAAGCAGGTACAGCAGACTTGAGATCACAAAAATCGGCATTGTGATTAGCAACTGTTAAACTGATGTAATGCTTATAAGAATCTTGTTTTAACATGCTCTAGTCAGATCTGTTGTTATCTCAACCTTTCGTGCCCCACATTGGGCGCCAAAAGGACTGTTGTGGTTTAACCCGGCTGGCAGCTAAGTTCGCTCACCCTCCCCCCTCCCTCTCTGGGATGGGGGAGAGAATCAGGAAAATGAAGCCTGTGGGTTGAGATAAAGACAGTTTATTAGGACAGAAAAGAAAGGAAAATAATAATAATGATAATAGTACTACTACTAATAATGTGTACAAACAAATGATGCACAATGCAATTGCTCACCACCCGCTAACCAATACCCAGCCTATCCTTGAGCAGCCGGCCCCCCACCCCAGCCAGCCACCCCTATATATTGTTTAGCATGACGTCAGATGGTATGGAATACCCCTTTGGCCAGTTTGGGTCAGCTGTCCTGGGTCTGTCCCCTCCCAGCTCCTGCTGCACCCCTAGCCTGCCCGCTGGCAGGACAGAGCGAGAAGCCGAAAAGTCCTTGGCTTGGTGTAAGCACCGCTCTGCAACAATTAAAACATCAGCATGTTATCAGCACTCTTCTCATCCTAATCCAAAACATAGCACCCTACCATCTACTAGGAGGAAAATTAACTGTATCCTAGCTGAAACCATGACAAATTTTTACTGTCAGAGATAGGTGTTGTTAGCCCTATGCTGGGGATGGGACAGTATTGGATGCTGGTGGGAAACCACGTGCGTTTAGCCATTGTGCCGTTTTGCTCATATACAGCATGCGAAATGCAGTGCTTTGAGAGCAGAACAAACAATCCTTATGATTATGTTATAACTACACACAACTGCATAACCTCTGCATCTCATGTGGATTACTGATCAGGCCACAGGTCTCTCCAGTACAGTAGACACAGTCCCCAGTCTCTTCCCTGAAACCTTTTTCTCCAGCTGTAGCAAACTCTGCTTGTGTGTAATGTTCATCACCTTGTTCATGTGTTGTCCAACAGGTACACCCAGACAACAAGGAAACAGAAATGCCTATGGTAAGTTCCCACCTTGCTGTGTGCTTGCATTGCGTGGTATTTGTAAAATGCTGCTGGGGTGTTTCCAGAGGTAACATTCCTCTGAGTACAGAAAATCATAGGTGATGAGTGAACTGCAGGGTGAGGGAAGCAATCCCTTGCTTCTTCCAGGGTAAAGGGCTTTCCCATATCATAAGGACCTTTACTGTTGGAAAGGTTGGGTGTGAGAAAGTTTCAGTCCTGCCAGTAAGAGAGGGTATGTAACAAGAAATCTGGGTAATCAAATGTCTTTTTGAGGGTAAAAAGGGTGTGGTAGGAGTCAGACTACATAAAGTGCTTGGTTTCATCCTACCAGTGAGCAACTTCCCCAGCACAGCCTTGGAAGTCTCCAGTTACCTAATTTTGTGGGTTGTCCTAGTCCTGCAGTAGCCAGGAATGGGGACATGGATGCAAAAGATGACCATCACCTAAGCCTCTGGGTTTTCCCTTGTAGGTAATGCACCAAAACTTCCCAGCGTCTCAAGTGCCCAACAACACCAGCTGCGCAAAGCGGTCATGTGGCCCTGCTCCTGACATACAGCAGGCCCTCTCCGCTAGCGAGAGGCAGTGTGTAGAGACCGTCGTCAACATGGGGTACTCGCCTGAGAACGTCCTGAAAGCCATGAAGAAGAAGGGACAGAACATAGACCAGGTAAGAGCTTTTGCAGGAAGAGAGAAACCTTTGAGTGGGTGCTGATTCTGCTGAGAAACAGCCTTAGCTTTGCAAAATGGAGGGGGAGGGCACTTTATTCTAACAGTGAATTGCAGAACTGCCCCAGAAGTTTTCACCTGGCAGAAAAGTCTTCCCAAACCAAAGAACATCTGCATAACTTTCTGTTAATCTGCTTCAGTCAGCACAGTCTTCCTAGGAGTCACAGAACAATCCTTGGGAAGCTTGGTATGGATCCATGCCTTTAGTGCTGCGTGACCAAAAAGCAAAGCACCTTCCCTGTTCTGAGCACAAGGGGTTACTCTGATGATGCCTCTCCCTGCAGAGAGATGGGCCCCTGCAGGCTTACTACAGCCATGAAAGGCTCGCGAGGCACCAGTGACTGACTTTTTGTGTGCTCTGACTGTGGTGCTTCCTGCCATGTGTTGCCTCAAACACTTGCTAAAACCATGTCACGGAGCATAAAGTGTGGCAGGGTGAAGTGTGGCTCTGGGTCTTGGATCAGCTTCAAACAAAGCAACGTTTTGAAGCCAGAGGAGCGTGGCCAGGCTTTCTGTGCTGGCCCCGTGCTCCCTGTGCACTGCGCAGAGCGTTGCCTCGGCAGGAGGAGCATTCCGGTAGCTCCTGTGCTGTGTAGGATTTGGCTGCTGGTAGAGCTGCTCTGCTTGCCCCCTGCCTATAAATCAAGAGCAGTTTAATCTGTGTGAGGAGCTGTAGTGCCAAACAGAAGGAATGTCCCTTCGGAGGGCAGTTTCAAATCCTGCAGTATTTGCATGCTGCTTTCTATCTCATTCCTAGCACTACCTTTCTCCTACCTGTCAGACTTTCACCCCTACCTCTCAAAGCTGAGAATGAATAAGAAATGTGGCAGTAGTTTCTGGGCATGTGATCTGGGATCTGCAGCTTGCTCAGCAGTATGCTGAGGTGATCTTAAGAAGCTGACTGCTTTCAGATTGCGTTAGGTCTTCTGGCTGAGAGGAAACTAAAAGCTGATGTAGCTTGATTGCTGGCCTACGGTACCACCTTAAAAATTCACAGTATAAAAAGCACTGTTAATCTTAAATTTCTGCCTCCTGAGTGATTCAGAATGGAAGGCTAGAGAAGGAAGGCTGTTTGACTGGAGTGAAAGATGAAGCTGATGGGAGAGCACAAAGACAGAAGGACTTGTTTGCTGTTTTTTTGAACAAGCTCTTGCACAAAGAGCATCTCAAGATAGAGTAGGAAGAGCTTTGTCTCGGTTCCTGGTGAAGCCTGGGACAGAGTTGTGCTCAGTTCCTCTGCACGTATTGAGGTGCACGACTCTGTGCTGTGAATGCAGCTCTGCAAACTTCTTTGTTTTGTTCCCTGCAGGTTTTGGATTACCTGTTTGCACACGGACAGCTTTGTGAGAAGGGCTTTGATCCACTTCTTGTTGAAGCAGCTTTGGAAATGCATCAGTGTTCAGAGGAGAAGGTGAGAGCGCCATGTGCTCCGCAATAGTGAGAATGCACCATGAAGGGGAATTCCAGCACAATGAAGTGGTTGGTGTAATTCTATCTCCTTGGTAATGCTGCCTTGTTGTCAAAACTGGCTGCCAAAGATCATTCTTGTAGTGATGAAGGGAATATGTTAAAACATTAGATTTCTTCTGCATTGGTTTATTGGTTTATTACCCCTACTCGCATGCATTTTTATGGGGACAAGCTCTTTTTAAAGACCCTGCTTATTTTGATGGCAACGTTCTAAACCACAGTGTTGTCTTTTGAGCAAGGTGCTCAGTACAGAGAGAATTAACTTCAGAAGCAGCAAATTATCATCAAAATCCTTCCAGCTTGCCGTGGCTGTAAATTTTCTCCACTGTACAAATACATCTGCCTGCCAAATTGGGTTAGGGCTCTGTCTGAAAGAAGCTGGAAAAAACAGCTTTTGTGGTTTATGGTGTGGATGCTTTGCCAGCACCAAAGGTACAGAGGCAGGAACAGAGGACAGCAGAACTGCTTTTTAGTGTATGCCAGTGTGAGAAACACTCCGTAGCCAATAACTTAGGCTCAGGCGAGGATCTCAGTGAAGTAGTAATCTATTCGCGATTGCAATGGCGGGTGCCCCACAAGCAGGAGCGCACCTACTGGTTCCAAAACACAGTTTATATACTTTTTGATGACAGGACCCTCCCCTGTTTCCCCACTGAGTGGGTAATCCAGGTTCACAATCTACCTGATGCTTCACAGACAATGCCTGGCCTTCAGTTGCCGGCCTGTTAAATTTCAAATTTCTTTTGACTTTTTTTACTGTTTGAAGTGGTAATGTTTCTTCACTTATCTGACTTGACTTGACACTGTGATTTTCACCTGATTTTTCTAAGGAGTCTGGTTGTCTGCATTTTACAAGGTCGCCTGCTAAGTTTTCTTATCACTGCAAGCATATCTCAATACCCCATTCCTTCCCTCTAAACAATGTAACTCTGCAAAAACAAGATTTTTATTCCCACAGTTCCCCCCTTTTCTTCTTTATAAATTGCTGATTTTTGCAAAACTTTTCTCTAAGGTGTAATTTGGTAGATATCTTTCTCTTCTTCACCTTCTTTGCTTTCCATCTCCTCTAATATCATCACCTTATCTGAGTAAGGTGGTGGATCCATGGTCATTTGTTTCAATAGTGCAGTTTCAGTTAACCACTGCACTAGTCCTTTTACACAGGGGATACAACAACAACAAAAGGCTGTCAAAACTCCTGCTACTATGATCAAGGATGTAAATATGCCTAATTTTTCTGCCAATTCACTGGCAAGGGTGGGAAACCCTTGCAATGCTCTAGTTACTGTGCCATCCGGGGCAGTATTGTTGGGTATAAAAGTGCAACAGTGGTTGCTCAGTATCACACACACACACCTCCTTTCTCCGCAAGCATCATATCTAATGCTATTCTGTTTTCCCAAGCCATTTTGCTGGTGGCATCTAGTTGTTCAGCGATTCCTCTTATCGCATCCCTTGTATAATTTATGAATCTCTGCTGATTATAATAAATATAATTAATCCAATCCACATTCTTATTGATTGTTACCCACCAGAACAGTGACTCAAACCCTGCAGCAATTTGATTCCTGGCTTCCTGTTCATCGGGAACTCCTCTAGGCACCCCAATAGAATCTATGTACGCTCTATCATCAAATGATACTCCTAAGCTTCTTTTACTTCTTCTGGGTATTTGTGATGTTTCTCTTTCAAATGCCAGGGTGAAGGATATAGCTAATTGAACAAGTGCACAAGTGCCTCCCCAGTTAGATGGTAGGGTGGACCGTAAGATCTCGGTAAGGCTCGGTACTGGGGTTGGCCCTCTTTAATATCTTTATCGATGATCTGGATGAGGGCGTCCAGTGCACCCTCAGTAAGTTTGCAGATGACACCAAGCTAAGTGCGTGTGTCGATCTGCTCGAGGGCAGGAAGGCTCTGCAGGAAGATCTGGATAGGCTGGAGCGATGGGCTGAGGTCAACTGCATGAAGTTCAACAAGGCCAAGTGCCGGGTCCTGCACCTGGGGCACAACAACCCCAAGCAGAGCTACAGGCTGGGAGATGAGTGGCTGGAAAGCTGCCTGGCAGAGAAGGACCTGGGAGTACTGGTTGATAGTCGGCTGAATATGAGCCAGCAGTGTGCCCAGGTGGCCAAGAAGGCCAACAGCATCCTGGCCTGTATAAGAAGCAGTGTGGCCAGCAGGTCTAGGGAAGTGATTGTCCCCCTGTACTCGGCTCTGGTGAGGCCGCACCTCGAGTACTGTGTTCAGTTTTGGGCCCCTCGCTACAGGAAGGACATGGACGTGCTCGAGCGAGTCCAGAGAAGGGCGACCAAGCTGGTGAGGGGTCTGGAGAACAAGTCTTACGAGGAGCGGCTGAGGGAGCTGGGCTTGTTCAGCCTGGAGAAGAGGAGGCTCAGGGGCGACCTTATCACTCTCTACAGTTACCTTAAAGGAGGCTGTAAAGAGGTGGGGGTTGGTCTGTTCTCCTACGTGCCTGTTGACAGGACGAGGGGGAATGGGCGAAAGTTGCGACAGGGGAGTTTTAGGTTGGATGTTAGGAAGTACTTCTTTACCGAAAGGGTTATTAAGCATTGGAACGGGCTGCCCAGGGAGGTGGTGGAGTCACCATCCCTGGAGGTCTTTAAAAGACGTTTAGATGTAGAGCTTAGCGATATGGTTTAGTGGAGTACTTAGTGTTAGGTCGAAGGTTGGACTCGATGATCTTGAGGTCTCTTCCAACCTAGAAATCTGTGATACTGTGATACTGTGATCTTCCCTCCACAGTACCACCAGAGATCTTCCCTGGGGATCTCAAGTCTTGAGCAGTTTCCCATCAAGTCCTCGGTAGCATTCAAGGTCCTCGTGCACAAGGCAAATTCTCCCAGATGCTGGGTAGCACTCACACCCTGCCGTGAGAGGCAAGCTGTATGGTTACCTATAGCTGTAGAGAATGCAGGGGGAGCCCTGGTATTGCTATCACGCAAGGAAGGGAACAGCAAAGAGAGACTTACAGGCCTCATTTCCCCAGGCAGTCTTTTCTTGGTAGAGTGCAATCATACATCGCATCCCCTGGGAGTCCTTGGTCCACCCCAATGGGCAGGGCACTATCTGGGCAATCGGTCCTCCGGAGGCACAAGCATAGCAATCGCTATGGTTGAGACTCTGGACAGTATATTTGACCCATTCTATCCAGGCATTCACATCCCCATACCCTGTTTCAATCTCAAATGTTTGAACTGCCGCATTTCGAAAAGGCCCTCCTGTTTTCTCTCCTGTTTTCTCCTTGAGTTTCTCCCTTTCTCTGATGGCAATAGAGGATTGTTTCCATACAGCTATTCTCAATCTGGCTGTTGGGTCTCTCCCAGTTATTTGTTCTCTCTGCTCAATTGTCCTTGGGCATTTAAATCTCCACAAGCTAACACCTCACAAGCGTCAGACATGACAGATTGTGGTACATAACCCTCTGTCACATTCACCCATATTTTTTAACCGTCTTACTATTATCTGGTCATGCCTTTTCCAAGTTGCCAATTGACCAAGGCTTTCTCTGAGGCCTACAATCACTAGAAACAAAATTAATAATTGATTTTTCCCTGTCATTATTTTTAAACCTTAGGTTTCCAAATAATTTACAATACAAAGAATAAGATGTACACTACTACTACAACAAACCCCCCCTTGGGAGCACTTCAATTCACGATAGGTCTGTCCTTTCTCTCAATCACAAGTCACACTCATTAGTTACCTGTGAAAATAAAAGGTTAGTTTACAGTTGTAAGCTGTTATCCCGCTCAGAGTCCACTATGAGATTTTTCTTTTTGATTTTAATTTTCAACAAGTCTTCTGTAGGAACAACTTCCCCGGTACTAGGGTCGACAGATGCCTTCACTCGAGTATAGTGAGTCCAACCTTTTTCCGCAGTTCCTATGGCTGTTCCAGTGGTTAGTAGTACTTGGAAGTGTCCTTCCCATTCAGGCCGGAGTTGATCCTTTCCAGGTCTGAATCAGGACCCAATTTCCCACGGGTCCTGAGAGATGACAAAGAAGAGGACAACCCCAGAATACAGTTCTTAAGAAAACTCTCTTGTTTCGAATTGTGGTATCTCATCCCTTCTGCCCAGATAGGGCAATCCGAACAGCATCTCATATGGTGAAATTCCCATATCCTTTCTTGGTGCTGTCTGAACCTGTAGGAGTGCTAAAGGTAAGCATTTTACCCAAGGAAGTTGGGTTTCTAACACTAACTTAGTTAATTGCTTCTTTAATGTCTGGTTCATTCACTCCACCTCCCCAGAAGAGGAGGGGTGCCAGGGGGTGTAAAAATCCCACTCAGTCTCTAAGGCCTGCATTAACCCTTGCAGTACTTGTGAAGGGAAATGACTTCCTTGATCTGAATCAATGTTTTCAGCTATCCCATATCTAGGGACTGTTTGCTCCAGTGATACCTTAGCCACCGTGTTCGCAGTGGCAGATACCGAGGGGAAAGCTTACACCCATCCAGTCACGTGGTCAACTAGGACAAACAAGTACTTAAATCTCCCTCCTTTAGGTAACTCAGTAAAGTCTACCTGTATACTTGGGAAAGGTCGAATCCCTGGCTCCCGTCCCCCTCTAGGTGGGTTACGGATGACCTTTTTATTTGCCTTTTGACATATGGTACATCCTCTGCATATTTGCTTCACTAAAGTGTATATTCCTACACAGACATACTTTTTTCTAGAACAACATCACACATTGCTTGCACCTCCCAATGACTCTCTTGATGTAAAACATATTTGCCTCATTGGTGCTTTATTCAGCATTTCTCTCCCATCAGGGAGTATCTGTTTTCCTTCAAACTTCGTGGCTCCTGATTCCTTAAAAAAAATCTTTCTCTTAAAACTTTTTAGTTCTTTCTTAGTTTTCAACAATTCCCTGAATCCTCTCTGGATTTATTTTTGGTTTTCCCTCAGACATTAGATGCCTTAAATACCTGACTTCTCTTTCTACGTATTGTAATTTATTTTTCAATACTCCCAAGCCCTGCTTTCCCAGAAAGTTGAATAGCTTGTTAGTGGCTTCCTTCACAACTGTTTTCTCCTGTGCTGACAATAAACAATCATCCACATTTTGTAACAGGAATTCCTCCTCGGGAGGTTGGAATTGCTCCAAAATCTGTTCTAGAACTTGCCCAAATAAATCGGTGGCCCTGTAAACCCCTGAGGTAAAACTGTCCATCTGTATTGCCGCTTCTGCCCCCACTTCAGAGTCTTTCCAGTCAGAGGTGAATATATCTTTGCTCTCAGGGCCTGAGAGCCCTCCATTAATACCACTGTTATTCCAGTCTAACAATTTACTATTTGAATGCCCAATTTCATCATCAAATCCCTTCCCAACAAGTTAGTCCCTGCCTTGGGTACATACAATAATTGCCCAGAGATCATTTCATCCCCTAGTCTCAGCTTGGTATCCCCCAAAGGTGGCACTGTTATCCCAGCCCCTTCTACCCCCATCACATTTAGGGTTTCATTAGTTAATTTAATCCCTGATACTTTACAGGCCAGTAATGACCTAGCTGCCCCCGTGTATTGCGTTCAATGACAAGGTTCTGGGGGGGCTGCAGTGGCAGCCCCCCACGTGGAGAATCCAGAAACTGCCCCATGGCAGATAAAAGACGATTTCATCCAGCCCCAAAGGGGCCCACTGCTGCCATGAGCAACACAGTCCATGCCTCTGTGAGAGCACATCCACGAAAACAAACAAACAAACAAACAAAAACCTGCTGCTCAACAGCAGCTGGGAGAGCGAGGAGTGAGAAACCTCCCCGCAGACACCAAAGTCAGCACAGAAGGAGGGGGTGGAGGCGCTCCAGGCGCCGGAGCCGAAGCCCCCTGCGGCCTGTGGAGAGGCCCCTGGTGGAGCAGGCTGCCCCCCCCCGCCCCCCCCCCCTCCCCCCTTCTCGATACTTGGGAACCTGACCAAACACCACAGCAAATATACCAAAACTTCTAGACTGTTACTTAGATAATGCCTACATCCTCTTTCCCTGCTCATTCAACTTTCCCAACTCATTCAAAAAACAGCTCTGTCAAACATTACATACCACACCTTTAACACCTTCAATAACCCTTTTTAACACTTCTTCTTATCTTTCTCCAGCCTGTACTTTCCCATTTTCCTTCTCTCCTCCTATTCCTATTTGAAGTGGCCAGCCTGGCCAGACTTCAAAGCCTGTCCCTGAGCTTTCCTTGCCTGCCATTCCTTCATCTCTCTTCCTCTCCTTTCCATCCTGGCCCTGACTCCCCCTGAAGATTTTCTTCCTCTTTCTCCAACCCTCTGCCTCACTACCTGCTACACTGTCAATACCATTAGTTTCACTCTCTGCTTTTCCTTCTCATCTCCCCTCCTGACACACACCTTCAGGGCCTCCCACAGGAGGGCCCCCCAGTGACTGTTCACTACATCCCCCCACCTTCTGGAGCTTTTTCTGGGTATCTTGTCAAGCTTTAATCACAAAATGAACTTTCAAGAGCCCTTGGGATACCGGGTCCTGAGGAGTCATCCCCAAGGACTTTCTCATTCTGACCCCAAGTCTCTCATATGATTTCTGTGTTGTGCATTATTATTATTATTCCAGACAGGATTGGCAAGTGGGTATTTCTGCTCTGCTTGTATTACCCCTGGTCCTTGAGGATGAGCTCTTTCCCATTTTTGTATAGCAGCTCTCCTCCTGATCATTCCCATTTCTTTCCCTGTAAACAACATACTTATAGACATAATTCCTCCCCAAGAGTATACGTTAGGTCCTAGGAACTGGTCTAATAGATCAGCTGTTGGGGTCCTCAATTAAAGACTTCATCTCCTTCTTAAAACTCCTAACCTCTCTGCTGGTAAGGAGAGGGGGGAGTTCACCTAAGAGGACACACAGTTAGTGTTAGTACTGTTAGTATCAGGGAAGGCAAAATTCTCAGTACCTCTTCTACCTTGTTCTAATTCTTGCCAGAGCCTAGAGTACGCTCTTCTCTAGGGACAGTGTTAATTGCAGTCCCTGTCTCCCTTCCTGGAGCTGCTGCTGCCACCGGTGCAATATTAGGATTATAGGGAACATAACTTGGCTCCTTCTCCGAAAAAGGAATCTTATTGTTTACATATAAATTTAAAACCTGAATTTTCATCAGACCCGTATTTTGGCCAAAATACTGCTGTTTCCTTAATTGGTTCTTTTGTCCAGACTGATACACAATATTTAACCGTTTTTTTTCTTTTATCATCTCCTCTAATTTTGAGATTATTTTTCCAATTTCTTATAATTCTTCAGGAAGAACTGTCGGTAGGTACTCCCCCAGGGATATTTCCCTGTCCCCTGGAACCCATATTTCCCATTTTTCCTAGCCCTTGTCAGTGTGCTGCTACAGAAATTTCCCTCCTGCAGGGTACCACACACTAACGTTCCGATTCTGGAAAATGGGGGTGTACTGCCAAGCACTTCCCCGTGCAAGGATTACTGTACACCAAATTTCCCTGGTGTAGTGCCAAGCACTTCCCTGTGCAAGGGCTTACCATACACCAAATTTCCCGAGACTCTTCGTTTCTCTCCCTTATCTCACGCTTCGTCCGTCTCCGGCCGCGCCCCTCGCGGAGCTACGGAACCACGGATCAGGACTCCACACTCGCTCCGTACAAAAGTACGTCTCAATCACACATCACACAGAGTCTCACCCGACCCCCAAGGCAATACTTCATATTTCTTACCTTGGTCTGTGCACAGAGTTACCGGATCAATTCTTAAACCCGGAGTGCCTACCTTCTTCCCTTCCCCAGTACTTCATGGTACTTCATGGATCCTGCCTCTTTAATCAGTCTCGGGCCCTCTGTCAGCTCTCCGCAGAACCGCCACCGCCGATGCACAGGACGCTGAAATCAGCGGGGCATGCCTTCCTGCTGCTGCGGCGGTGGGGCTCCCCGGTAGGTGACTGGCTCCCGGACGAGCCCCCAAATTGTGAGAAACACTCCGTAGCCAATAACTTAGGCTCAGGCGAGGATCTCAGTGAAGTAGTAATTTATTCGCGATTGCAATGGCGGGCGCCCCACAAGCAGGAGAGCGCACCCACTAGTTCCAAAACACAGTTTATATACTTTTTGATGACAGGACCCTCCCCTGTTTCCCCACTGGAGTGGGTAATCCAGGTTCACAACCTATCTGATGCTTCACAGACAATGCATGGCCTTCAGTTGCCGGCCTGTTAAATTTCAAATTTCTTTTGACTTTTTTTTACTGTTTGAAGTGGTAATGTTTCTTCACTTATCTGACTTGACTTGACACTGTGATTTTCACCTAATTGTTCTAAGGAGTCTGGTTGTCTGCATTTTACAAGGTCGCCTGCTAAGTTTTCTTATCACTGCAAGCATATCTCAATACCCCATTCCTTACCTTTAAACAATGTAACTCTGCAAAACAACATTTTTATTCCCACACCAGCCTGTTGTGTGCAGAGTTATAATGGGAATTCTTTGGCGGTGCAATCCCCCCCCCCCCCCCGAAGGGATGAAAGACACGGACTCCTGATGGCTCTTCAACAGCAGGACCTTTATTGCCATTTTTCACCACTACATATACTTTCCCCGTAGCCCCACACGCTGTCCATGCGCCCGAATCTGTCTTACAATTGGTTAGAGACCCTCAGACACGCGCCTTGAGCCAGCCAGCAATTGGCCACTGCCCAAAGCTCATCTTTAACACTGTAGCCAATTTACTTTATCTCGACCTTGCTCAAGTTTTTGGTTCTACCGCTGTTTTCCTCATTATCTGTAACTACTCAGGGAGGTGCGAAACAGCACAAAGCTCCCTGCGAATTCCTTCCCGCCCCCCCCCCCCACATACACATATATCTACTGATGAGCTTCCAAACAGAGGAACAACAGTGTGAAGATAAGGGAAGTGACATTGTTTTGGAAACACATTTGCTAGTGGCTTAACCCCCAAATTGGAAATGACTGCTCTCCTGGTTGTCTGTTTTAACCTGGTTTTCCCCTCTGGAGTGGAGGCACTGTAAGTAGCAGAGGGTTCGTAAAAATTTGAGTTGATTTACTAGTTGTCACTGTTTTAAGAGCTTGGGAAGGATTTGTTTGGTGTTAGTAGTATAGCACATGGTGTTGTGGTGGCTTTACCCCGCTGGGCAGCTGAACTCCACCACAACAGCACTCTTACTCGCCCTCCTCAGAAGAAGAGGGGGAGAAGAAACTATCCTTCCCCTTTCCCAGCTTTTATTGCTGTGTGACATCACATGCTATAGACTATCCCTTTGGTTGGTTTAGGTCAGCTATGTGATGTCCCCTCCCCACCTCTTGCCCACCCCCAGCCTGCTGGCTCTGGGGGCCTTGGAGGAAGTCCTGATGCGGTGCCAATATTGTGCAGCAATAGACACAACACTGGTGTGATACCAGTGCTGTTCTAGCTACAAGTGCAGAGCACAGCACTGTATGGGCTGCTGCAGGGAAAGTTAACTCCATCCCAGCCAGACCCAGTACAAGTGTCCAGTAGGATTTTTCATAATAGCCCCATTTTGCCCTAGATCTGAAGAGTCATTTTATAGTGAGGGCTGTTGTACTGTTCCCAAAGTCAAAGTAACTTGAAAAAACTTCATATGCAGCTAGAGCTGCTGGATGGGGGAGCAAAGTGATATTAATCAACCTTTCTGGGAGTTTGAATTGGGCCAGGCTGATTAATTTCTACTGAGAGAGACTACCCCAGACTAGGCTTTGGTGTGTTTACTGAAGAGGGTTTGGGAGATGCAGGACTACAAATGCTGGGAACTGAAAGTGGGGCCCAGAGGGCTGCTGCATGCAGAGCCCTGCTGACTCTTGTTGGAGTGGATTTGCTTCAAACTGAGTGTGTATGGACTGTGCATGGGAGTGGGATTGTCCCCATGGGGTGCCCGGTCACTGAAGACCGTCTCTGTGCTAAACCCCAGCTCTGAGTAAGACTGAGCCCTGATCTTCTTTTCTCTTGCAAATAATCGTCTGTCTCTTTCAGATCATAGAACTTCTCCAACTAATGAGTCAATTTAAAGAAATGGGCTTTGAACCAAAAGACATTAAGGAGGTCTTATTATTACATAACAGTGACCAACACAATGCTTTGGAAGATCTAATGGCCCGTGCAGGAGCCAGCTGAAAACACATTCCTGGGATCTCCCATGCCAACTTTACATCCAATGTGACTTGCTCTCGGCAGGAAGGAGTCCAGCTTTTCACACACATGGGAGAGTGACTGAGCAAGCCTACCTGCATGCATCACTCCAGCATTTCTCTTTCCACTGGGAGACAACTTTCTTAAATTAAATTTTTAAAGTGTCCTTTCCTAAGTTTCCTTTTTCTCCAGCTTGGCCACAGAGAGTTTAAAACTGCCCAGCCGCTACTGGAATTGTACATAGGCAGAGACCGGAGTGGTTCCCCCCACTGTTGCAGTGGAGTTGGAATATGAAGTTGGTTCTGAAACCTAGGATACTTTGGTTCTTTGAAGCTGCTTTCATGGTGTCTGCTTGTACTGAATTACTTGACTGTGTCACAGTCCAAATTAACTGGTTAAATTTGACCTTTAGTGCAATGGAATTTAATTTTTTGGTTGAAAGTTAGCCTATAACTTAGTAAAAACACTGGATCAGAAACTGTCGCTATGCATAAAGAGAAGCTGTTCCTCTTGTGATTTTTTTTAACCCATGCATCCAACACTTCTGCCAGACACGAGTGTCCAATGCTGAGCGGTGGAGCTTGGAACAGGTAAGCTGTGAACTCGACCTGGACCTGCAACTTCTGTTGGTTCTTGAACCCAAAGACAGAGAGCTGGGGCTCAGTATTCTTAATCCCCCAGGCTTGTAGGATATTTAAGAAAATGTTCTGCTAGGAAATCGATCATCTTTTGTTTTAAATAATACTCAGTGTGATGCAGGAGGTTTCTTTCAAGCACTTTCTTTAAAACAAATATACTCACTGCATTAGTTCCATTTTCCACACTGCTGTAGAATTACATAACATCTAGTACTAGAAATCAGGTTTTGGGTTGTTTTTGATAGTACCGAGTATTATGTTGTACATTGTTCAAGTTCTAAATACATAAAATATCATCAGTCTTGAGGAATCTTTAAAGTAATTTGCTAAATATTTTGATTCTGCAGAAGAACAACTAATAAAACCCTCAAATGTAGCTCCCAGTGGCATGGTTCCCATCTCTCATGCTCTTTGGCTTCAGCACATGAAGAACTTGCTAGATCCTGCAAGCCTAGGTGCTGCCTGCTCCTGTGGGCATGCACGAACATGGTCTGTGTTGGGCAGAGCTACCAGAGGTCTCCAGGCAGGTGGCTGCAGTGGTGGAAGGTGCTGCTTTTTTTTTCTGTGGCTTATTCTTGTTTTTTATTAAAACAAAACAAAACAAAACAAAGAAACAAGCCTAGGGATCCAAACTCATATCAGAGCATGGAGCTGGGAGCATCGGACTTTGGGAGGGGAAAACAGCTCAGCTCCTTGCCTTGGTTCAGATTTTCAGTAGGAGGTTTTGTAGTTCATCAGGACCCTGAAGGAGATGACATCAGTCTCCATTATGCTATTAACTTCGTACAGCCAGAACATCTCCTCTGGGGCTGGTGTTAACTCCGGGAATTCTGTGAGGAGCACAACAATGTTAATTACATACCTTTAGTTAAAACAAAATGATGTTGAGGAGAGATGTAGCTGTAAGTATCTAAGAGATCTGGAGATGAATGATGAGCAGGACCAGGGCAGACTTCCTTGTGTTGTATCCTGTAGCACTGAGCTTCACCAGCTTCCAGTGCTGGGGCTGAGAAGAGCTTGTCCAAGAAGGACATTTACCAGCTGATGGTCAGCAATTAATGTCTAGTTTGGGCTGCCTCTGGGGGTTCAGGTTAATCAGGTGCCCAGCTTTCCTTCCCAGGTGAGAAATGCGACAGTTTGAAACAAGGAAATGGAGTTCTGATCAGTCAGAAAAGCTGGAAAACAACAATAAACCTGCTTTACTGTTACTGCTGTGAGCGTTTGGTTGTGTTGCTTGTTTCTGGTTTCTCAGAGTTAATATCCAAACAGGTTCCTGTCTGGTACTAGGCAGTCCTGAACAGGCAAGAAGTCTTGCCAGCGAAGAAACAAAACTACTTAGACCAAACCTCTGAATAAAATCATCTCTTTGGTTAATGTGTATTATTTTTTTTTTCACAGTCACTGGGACCACACTACAATAACCACTTTGCTTACAGAGGTTGTTTTAGAAGTGAGAGCAGAGACATGAATCTGTGCAGTAGTGACAGGGAGTGGGGATTAACCAAGTGTGGTAGCAAAATGTGATGAGTGTTGGATGTTTTAGACACCACATGCTGTTAGTTACTCTGCTACTATTGTTTCATGTCAAGGCATGAACAAAGCTCAGTCTGGAAGTGGTGGGGGATGAGGCTGGGGTTCTCCTCTGCTTCTAGGTGGTGAGAAGATGACTTTTCCTGGTCAGTCTTGAGACCTTTGCTTTCCCTTAGGTTCCCAAATCAGCAGATTGATTTACATACCTAGTGAATGGCACTCAGGTGTCTTAGCTTTGTCAGAGGCTGTTCTGCCTCTGTGCTAGCTGCTGCTGAATGCCGAGATCTGGGTGTCAGGATGAGAAGTGTAGAGGCAAAGCCCAAACTGTGCTGCCCGATGGTGCCTGCTGGGCTCTGCCAGACCCTGTGCACCTGAGAGCTGGAGGGCGAGCTGCTGAAATGTGGAACAACAGGCCAGGGGCCATGGGCATCTCGTGCGAATTCCCAACCCTAGCTGATCTTTTACAATCAAACATTTTTTAGTCATTTTGATCACATTTACTTTAGAACAGATTTTGCCAGAGTTCTGTAGTAAATTGAATTTTATTTTAAATAATGTAAACTATTCAAATAAAATATCAAGCTTCTGCCATGAACATTAATAGTCTTTGTTGCACTTGCATACAAAAGTGAATCCATTTTACTTCTGTATTTGATTGTACGAGGCCAGTCCCTCAAAAATCTTCTGAAAAGACTGCTGTAACAGCAACACAAACAAAATTCACATACATTCTTCACGTTGAAAAGAAAACCATTTGTTTCAGGTGTCAGTGCAAACAGCTGGGAGGAGATGACACTTTGAAACACTGTTAGCACACCTTCACAGGAGTTTAAGCAGCATCTAGGTAATAACCCTAAGAGTGGAGAGAAAAATGGTACCGCTTTCAATAACAGCGCTGGTAGTTTCTGTTGCATGCTACGAGCCCAGTTTTGGTATCTCCTGGGCATGCAGCAGTTCAATGGTGTCAGTAGCACTGCTACTGCTAAGGATAGGTGAATTTTCACAGCCAGAGCTGCTTTTATTTTAGTAGAGCCTCACATGCAGCAGGGAATGCAGTATTCTGAGAACAGATTGATAATAAAATCTTGTATCAAACAAGGTACAACCTCATGGGTTACCTGGATGGCTCCAGTTTTAAAAAGACTTCTTGTTGTTGTTTCAAATGGATGTTTTTCAGTGTTCCTAGCCATTCTGTGAGGGACCAAGCAGTTTCTGGGGACTTGTGCTGGGGCTCAGATTTGTCAGGCTTGCTCATGTTTTTCAGGGCAGACAAGACAGGAACTGCACAGGTGGCTCCAGGTTGGTAGCTGGGTTAACTCAGATTTCCTCTGCTGATGGAAATTTTTGGTTGCTCATCTGTCTTGTTACAGCTCCTCTGAAAACACTGAGGTTAGGACATGGCACCATGGTGTTGTGTGAAAAGTTCTCCCGTGTGTGCCGCTTTAGAGATGACTGGCTTGGGTAAGAGACGGGTAAAGACTGAACGTACTTTTGCTGAGCTCCTCTTTAAATAAGTCCTCTACTGGGTTAAAGTAGAATCACTCCCCCTGTCCCAAATGTCAATGTCAAATGTACATGCAGGGAAAGTTTTCCCTCTCTTTCCACCCAACTAGCACTGCGTTGCTGGCAGGACCTCTCACTTTCTCGTGACCTGTGCATACATCCTGCAGTCCCACCTTTTCCTCAGCTCCAAGCTAACTTGTGAAAGTGCTCAGCAGCTCTGTGATTGCCTCACTTCTGTGTGCTCACTGAGCAAGGGCCGTGGGAACTACTGCAAGTGCTCACATCTATTTGTGCTTTCAGAAGACATGAGGACTAACCAGCTGCCATGTGTTCTCCTCACCTTATGCATGGGAAAGCTATCCCCGTCTCCAGGAGAAGGGGCACTGAGGCTGAGTCTTGCTCCTGAATGCCTCATTTCTCTAAGCAAGGGAGGCTTCTTGAAATGTTACTGGGAGGCCTTGCTTCAGCTGTGACTTGCTGGTGGCCTGGAGCCGGGACACAGGAACCATCTTGAGGTCTCTAAACGCAGAGCCTGGTTACATCTCAGGAGCAAGAAGGACTAAATACCCCCCCTCAAAGATCAGGGCCCTGATGTAGGACTTTCTTCCTCAGGTACAATTGTCACTCCTTCCCTTACACTCCTGTTCCCCAGGGCTATGCTGTGTGATGTTCCTTGCATCAAATACACAACCAAGAGAGCTGTGTAACTGCGACCACTGTGCTGCTGCCACCAAACCTGGCTCCTGGGGGTAGCTGTAGAAGCAGGTGGTGAAATTTGCAGCTGGTCAGACAGCAGCGTTCCCTTACCCTTAGCATTTGTGGCTATTGAGCTACTACAGCCATTACTGAGGAAACACTGTGATGGCCGAATATGTTGTGGCAGCCCTAATTTTGGAGTGGAAACACTTGCAGAGTGTTGTTTTAGCCAAGCATGTTTCAAGGTCACTTGTGGCTTCAGCAAGTGGCCTTATTTTGTGGTTCATCTGTGGTACATGCAGCAGCAGAGATTTTGGAGGGTTCCAGCTGATCATTCTGTAGTTCTTGACTCAACTACCAGTTTGGTGTAACGGCACTGTCAGCTTCTTAAATCCCACTGCCTATAACTGCACTCTTCTGATGTGATAAATCAATTGTCAACCCAGACCACGAGCACTCTGCAGCTGAGCAGAGCTCAGACATGGCTTGTAGAAGGTGAGCTTTTGTCTTCTTACTCTTGACACCTGCGTGAAAACAATATGCTTATTAACACGCTAGATGAACCTGTGGTACAAAGTCCCTTGTACTCAGCCGCTCGTTACTTGTGACTTCAGTGATCTTTTTCAGAAGGTCTGGAGTGTTAGCCCCACACAAAGAACAAATGCTCCAGTAGCCTTCCTTCTGAAAGCACCAGAACATCTTATCCTGCCTTGATTTTCATTTACTTTTGGTCTAGTTAGTGTACTTAAGCTGTTTCTTCACTTCTGTTTGCAAACGTTTTTCTGGATAGCTTTTGAACATTTCTGTTCAGACCTGAGTCTGACTTCAAAGTGTTGTTTTTTTTTTTCTTTCCCCCTCATTTTCTTAGCAGCACAGAAGTGCCTCTAACATGTGAGAAGCTGCTGTGGATACTGTGGACAGGACTGCCTGCCGCTTGGTGAGATATTTAAGCACTTCTGAGCTGTTATTCTTAAGAACATGGCTTATTGGTATTAAGGTAATACAAAGCTCATGTTGCCAAGTAATCATCTCTTATTTACTCAGAATTCTCTCCATCATTAGCTAAAATATGCACTAATCACAAACCATCAAACCAAAAGCTAGCCCCTTCCCACCCACGCTCTGCAGCACCAAGTGTGGTGAAACACTAGCTGGCTGTTTCCAAAACTGTTCTTGTGCATGTTTAAGCACAGCAGGTCTAAACTGGTGGAGGTGTTTGCAGGGATGTGTCAGCACTAGGAGAGGCTACATAGAGCTGAAGCTGGGCTCGCATGGTTTGGATACATTTCGACTTCAGTACCAGGATTTCATCTAGCTTGGTGACGAAATTCTGAAAATCCTGGGAAGGAAGGCAAAAGGAAAGTTTAGGGAACAACAGGAGCAGCAGGTTGGAGACGTTCAGCATGTTTTATATACTGCAGCAGTGCAAAAAAACGTTTTCCAAGCTACAGTACATTTAATCAGTGTTTCCTTCTTGAAGCTCTGACCCTTATAGACAGCAAAGCTCAATACCTCTAAATACTGAGGTTAACTTAGTCCTCTCCTTTTTTTTTTCTTTTCTTTCTTCTTCTGTTGGTGAAATTACAGCTAATATACTGGTTTCAGAAAATAAAAATGTATAACGTTCCTGCTCTCACCTTTCTACACAGGTTAGCTTTTTAAGGGTTAGGTATAGAGACTGGTGATCTGATGTACAGTTTTACAATGTACTGAGCTGTGTTCCAGACACTTCTTGTGTTGCATTTAACAGTCATGAAGATGAATGGTGAGCTGGGCACCTCACTGATTAGGCATAATAGCCCATTTTACAGAGAAACGAGAGGGAAGGGATTATTTCGCATCAGGTCATAGGGCTTGTCCAACTGCTGCCTGGCTACAGGTCTGCCAGGTTGCACATGAGAAACAGCAGCAGTGTGTAGCCCAGGCCAAGTGGAACCTCACCTTCCATCACGATGTGGGATGCTGTTGGATAAAATGTGACCTGAAACTCTGATTAAAACTGAAATGGATGCAGTTATTTTTAAGTAGATCTTGTATTAATAATTGTTCTCCAGCTGAGAGCAGAGCTTGCTGCATTTATTCCCAGGTCAGTATCTAAGAAGTTGGGAAGTGTCAGTATCCTTGGGGCTAGGGGCTGCAACTGCTACCACAGAAAAATGAATCATTCACAAGCTCATTTGGCAGAACTCCAGCTATCTTGCGCATTGTATCTTTGTCCTGCACAGACATCAGCACTAATGAAGACTAGCTCAGCTGCCCTAGCTTATGTTTCTTAAGCGCTTTAAACATTGTGCGGTTCAGTGTGTGGCTGGTCTTGGCAGGAATCTCTCCTGCAGCTACAGTTTCATGGCTGGAGAAGTTGCAACCATCTGAAAGTAGAAGTGTTAGTGTTGGGGAGAATCGAATGGATGTTTTATTAATGTCTCTTAGGTGATGGGTCATACAGTATAATTAAGCATTGCCAAATGTACTTACATTATCAATTAATTTATGTATACTGAGAAGTTTAGGGAGTATATTATCAAATAATCTATGTATACTGGGAAACTTAGGGAGTATACTGAACAGTCAAATGAATCTTTGAAGGGGAACCCTGGGAGGGAACAGATACAACCTGACCTTGGATAAGGGCCTGGAAGTGCTGAAATGAGTTGAAGCAGAACCAAGGAGCGGAGGGAGCATGCGTCGAGTGAGAAAGGTGAAAAGTTTAGCGGAGAGGAAGACTCCTTACTTCATCTGGACGACCACCTGGACGACCACCAGAGTGCGCCACGCATGTGCAAAGGGGAGGAGAGCTAATTAGAATGGAATGCGAGGCTGATGTTACCACCTGTAATGAATATGTATGCCTTACGTAATGTTGAATGTATAAATAATGGCTGGGAAGTAACGGGACTTGAAGCCAGATTTGGGCACCTGCCCCGGCTTCCAGCGCTGAATAAAGCACCTTCATATAATCAGTTGGTGGTTATGTGGTTGCTACGCTAACATTTTGGCGACCCAGATGGGACGGCGTGGGCACTGCTGAGGCGGATCGTGTCTCGGTTTCGCTCCAGCCGGCACCGAGGGATTCTCGGGGAGCAGTCGACCGCGACCGACCTCCGCTGCTCACGACGTACCACTGGAGCGGTAAGCAAAGGTGCTTTCAACTTTGGGTATTCGGTACCGATTTGGTTGGGAAAGCCTGCCGGTCAGACGCGGCAAAAGCCACGCTCGGTTGGGCAGGGAGCTCCCGGGGTAAGCCTAGGCGCCGTCCGTTAGACAGAGCGAAAGCTCTGCAGGTTCGGCATTGGTGGTTTGGTATTGGTAATTGTATTGGTTTGTGCTGAAGGGTCAGCACCTGGTATTATTGGTATGTGGTAAGCACGCTGCTGCTCCGGCAGCTTCTGGGGGAGTGTGCTGCTGCTCCGGCAGCTTCTGGGAGAGTGTGCTGCTGCTCCGGCAGCTTTTGGGTTTGTATCATAAGCTCAAAATGAAAAAGATTAAAGGAATTCTGGGAAAAGATGTACCTATCCCGCGAACATCCCCACTGGGGTGTTTGCTAGCACATTGGAAAGAGGGAGGTTTTGGTCAAGAAATGCGGAAAGGAAAGCTGATTGATTATTGTAATATTTGGTGGCCACAGTATAAACTAGAGGACCAAGAAACTTGGCCTGAGAATGGAACATTGCAATATAATACAATCTTACAATTAATGCTATTTTGCAAGCGGGAAGGAAAATATGATGAACTGCCGTATGTGGAATTATTCTTTTATTTGCGCCGAAAGCCTGAATGGCAGCATGCTTGTGGAATAATGGTGCTTGAAGTTTCAACTGAGGAACGTTGTTGTGCATGTACTAGGGAGGGATGCTGTATACAGCATCAGGCAATAGAGAATAATAAGTATTATGGGGAAATGAATAATGGAAATATTGATTTGGAAGTTGCGCCGTCCCGCTGGAAGAGCCAGGACAGGGAGGGAAAAGAGAAAAGGAAGATAGCAGTAGTGATGGAGAATCCCCGACTTTAGTCTCCCCTGTGTCACATAGGACCCGGCAACAGCGAAGGGCAGGAGAAACTATAAATG
This sequence comes from Anser anser, assembly GCF_964211835.1. Classification (NCBI taxonomy): domain Eukaryota; kingdom Metazoa; phylum Chordata; class Aves; order Anseriformes; family Anatidae; genus Anser; species Anser anser. Next base: position 12,701,782 of record NC_139731.1, read on the forward strand.
AACAGAGAGGGAAAATAATCGCTCCCCTCAGGCAAGGAGTGGGGACAGAAGGACCGGTATATGTTAAGGTGCCTTTTTCAGCTGGGGACTTAATGATATGGAAACAAGCAGCCGGCACCTACAGGGAAAACCCAGATAAAGTAGCCAGGGTAATGAAAATGATAATTAAAACCCAAAATCCCAATTGGGATGATCTCCAGGTGATCCTGGATACTTTGATGGACTCGACAGAAAAAGACATGGTATTGCGGGCAGCCAGAGAGAGAGCCCGAGAAGATATACGAAATGGATTAGTGCTTGGAAATCTAGATCAAAACTTCCCCACTGAGGATCCCCAATGGGATTATAACACAGGGGATGGAATAAGGAGGCTGAAGAGATATCAAGATTAGGTACAAGTCGGGGTACAGAATGCCATGCCCCGGACCATAAATTGGTCAAAATTGTATAATGTCAGGCAAGAAAAAGCGGAATCACCTTCCGCCTTTTTAGAGAGATTGAAAGAAACTGCTAAGAAATATACAGATTTAGACGTAGAGACTGAGCAAGCTAAAGCTCAATTAGCACTCATTTTCCTGGGACAAGCCCAAGAGGATATTAGGAAGAAATTGCAAAAGTTAGAAGGTGCAGATTTGAGAAATTTGGATAGGCTGTTGGAAATAGCCTGGAAAGTGTATAATAACAGAGAAAAGGAAACGACAAAAAGGCAACAACAGAACTTATTAGCAGTAATTCAAGGGAGAGAACATGCAGGATTAAGGGGCAGGGGAAGAGGAAATATTAATGGTCGAGGTAGAGGAACAGGGAGAGGCTACCCGAGCTCAGGGGGAAACCGGCTGGGTCTTAACCAATGTGCCCATTGTAAGGGGGAGGGTCATTGGAAAAACGAGTGCCCTCTCCGTGGACAGCTGATCGTTGGTGGGGGAAATTCGTTCCGAAACCAAGAAGCAGCCAAGGCGATGGTTCTGGGGGAATATAGTAGCTGACTAGGAGATCCGGTAGCAGAAACTAAAGAGCCCTTAGTAAAAATTCAAATAGGAAATAAGGAAGTAAAATTTTTAATTGATACAGGGGCCACATATTCAGTACTCAATAGATTAAGTGGTAAGATAGGGGAAAGGAAAACTACTGTTGTAGGTGCCACCGGGAAGGAGGAAATACGGCCGTTCTTACAACCCCTTGATTTACGGTTTGGAGGTAAAGAAATTACGCATGAACTTTTATATGTACCAGAATGCCCTATTCCTCTTTTGGGACGGGATTTGTTAACTAAACTAAACGCTACCATAACGTTTGAAGATGGAGAATTGATTATGAGAATCCCGGAATCAAAACTGGGACAAATATTAATGATTAAAGAGAAGGCTGTTCCTCATATACCAAAAGAGGTAGAAAATGCAGTAATGCCTACGATTTGGGAAACGGACGTGCCCGGAAAATCAAAAGTAGCCCAGCCAGTAAAAATTGAACTTAAGGAAGGGGCCCAACCGGTACGGATTAAACAGTACCCGTTGAAGCTAGAAGCTAGGCTAGGAATAGTAAAGATTATAGATAAATTTCTTAGCTACCACATTCTGGAAGAATGCAAATCCGAATATAACACCCCAATTTTCCCAGTAAAGAAACCTAATGGGGAATACAGGCTAGTGCAGGACCTTAGGGCAATAAACGAAATAACAAAAGATATTCACCCAGTGGTGGCTAATCCTTATACATTGTTAACATCTGTAAAAGAGAAATATAAGTGGTTTACGGTAATTGATTTAAAAGATGCCTTCTTCTGCATACCCATTGACAAGGATAGTAGAAAACTCTTTGCTTTTGAATGGGAAAATCCACGGAACGGACGGAAGATGCAACTGACCTGGACAAGATTGCCTCAAGGATTCAAGAATAGCCCGACCCTCTTCGGCGGTCAACTAGCTAAAGAAATAGAAGATTGGATTAACCAAGGGCAGATTCAGGTACCAAAGGATCGATACCTGCTGTTACAATATGTGGACGATATATTAATAGCTACCGAAGGAGAGTCTGAATGTATTCAGGTAACTATTGATATTTTGGATCAATTGGGACTAAATGGGTACAAGGTTTCTAAACAAAAGGCACAAATCGCGTGCACAACAGTAATTTATTTGGGATGTGAAATTTCTCAAGGACAAAGAAAATTGGGAGTTAACTGAATACAAGCTGTTTGTGAAATCCCCGAGCCGCGAAATTTGCATGAACTACGGGCTTTCCTAGGTATGGCCGGGTGGTGCAGACTGTGGGTAATGGACTATGGACTCATAGCAAAGCCCCTCTATGAAACCCAAAAGGCCTGTACGTTTACCTGGGGAAAGCCACAACAAGAGGCCTTTAAGAAATTAAAAGAAGCCCTGATAAAGGCGCCTGCCTTGGGCTTGCCGGACTTATCAAAGGACTTCCAGCTGTTTGTGCATGAGAGACAACGATTGGCATTAGGAGTACTGACCCAGCGACTTGGGAGCTGGAAAAGACCTGTGGGGTATTTTTCTAAACAATTGGATGCGGTAAGCGCTGGATGGCCCTCGTGTTTAAGGGCCGTGGCAGCCACAGTCCTTTTAATACAGGAAGCCAGGAAGCTCACATTAGGGAAACGAATTGAGGTGTTCGTGCCACATATGGTGACTACGGTATTGGAGCAAAAGGGGGGCCATTGGCTATCGCCCAGCCGAATGATGAAATATCAAGCTATACTAACTGAGCAAGATGATGTAATCTTAAGAACTACTAACTTATTGAACCCAGCAGTGTTTCTAGGAACAACTACGGAGGAAGGAGACCTCAGTCATGATTGCGTGGAGATCATCGAACATACCTATGCCAGCAGAACAGACTTAAAGGATCAGCCTCTGGGGAGACCGGATTGGGAACTTTTCACGGATGGAAGCAGCTTTGTGGAAAATGGGACTCGTTATGCAGGATACGCGGTAACTACATCAAAGGTAGTGATTGAGGCAAATTCCCTACCTCCGGGAACTTCAGCCCAACGAGCAGAAATAATTGCCCTGACACGAGCCCTGGAACTAAGCGAGGGTAAGAACGTGAATATTTGGACAGATTCAAAATATGCATTCGGGGTAGTTCATGTACATGGGGCATTATGGAAAGAAAGGGGAATGCTATCCTCACAAGGGACTAATATAAAATACCAGGAAGAAATATTGAAATTAATAACAGCTGTACAGAAACCCCAACAGGTGGCCATAATGCATTGTAAAGCCCATCAAGGAGGGGTGTCAGAGATTGCAGAAGGTAACAGACTGGCAGATTTGACGGCCCGGAAGGTTGCGCGTGAAGTATGGAAAGTACTGGCTCTAATTCCATCAAAGGTAGGCCTCTCTTGTTTTAAATTACCTAAAGACCCAAAGTATTCAGCAGAAGATGAGAGACTTGCAAATTTGATGAAGGCCCAGAAGAATCCTGATGGATGGTATGTGACTACGACAGGACAACTCATAGTGCCTCCTATAGTAATGCGAGAAATCTTACAAATAAAACATAATGAATGTCACTGGGGTGCAGGAGCAATGGTGACCTATTTGAAACGAGGTGTCATCTCGGTACACATGTTAACAATGGCAAAGTCAGTAATGTCAAAATGTGAGCTTTGCTTAAAGAATAACCCGGTAGCAAGGAAACATGCTGAGATGGGAAGAACTAGGGCTGGGATAGAGCCTGGAGATTACTGGCAAATAGACTTCGTAGAACTGCCTAAAGCAAGAGGTTATAAATACCTATTGGTAGGGGTTGATACTTTTTCAGGATGGCCGGAGGCCCTTCCCTGTCGCACCAACCAAGCAAAGGAAACGGTAAAATGGTTACTACAGGAAATAATCCCTAGATTTGGTGTACCATTGGGTATTTCTTCAGACAGGGGACCACATTTCATTGCCAATGTCGTTAAGGAGGTTAGTAGGTTACTGGGAATTACCTGGAACTTACATACCCCATGGAGGCCTCAATCTAGTGGTCAGGTAGAGAGGATGAACCAAACTTTAAAAGGACGATTAAGCAAAATTTGTCAGGAAGCTAAGATACAGTGGCCACAGGCCTTACCAATAGCTTTGCTAAGAATTAGAATAAAGCCAGGAAGTGGGATGTCAGTAAGTCCCTATGAAATCATGTATGGAAAACCTTATGAGTCTCCTGAACCGAACCCGAATATACATGTTACCGGTAAACAGGTTGGCAAAGGTAACCAAGAAGGGGTTCAAAGATTTAAACTTACAATTACAGGCCACAACCAAAATGACCCTGCAAAACAGAATGGCTCTGGACACGCTTTTGTTAAAAGAGCATGGGGTGTGTGGATATTTGAAAGGCAGAATTGATCATTGCTGTGTACATATTCCAAATGTAACTACAGATGTGGAAAATGACATATCCCAACTAGCTCATGTGGAACATGAGCTAGAGGAAGAAAAGCAAGAAGCTGAGCAAAATTGGTTGGGAGCAACCTTTGAGGGACTAGGCCTTCATCTGGAAGGATGGCTCAAGTCCCTCCTACAAAGCATTGTGCTGCTGCTAATTGTATTCGCTGCAATGGGAGTAATGTTCTCGTGTGTGAAGGGAGAAATAGTTAGGAGTAGTGCATGGAATCGCCGAATAATGAGAGTCCTTACTGGGAATCACCCAGAACACCCTATCCCACTTACTCCACCCCCATCCTATAGTACTAGCGTTAACAAGCAGGCATAGAGGAATCAATAAGATAGTAGACTAACGAAGATGCGTTAAGATTATACTTACTAATCTCTATATCAAGTTATACTTACTAACCTCTACTAACCTGATTCAACCTAATAGTAATGAAAATACTTGCTCTTGGTATGAGTGAAGTATTTTCAAAGGGGGGAAATGTTAGCGTTGGGGAGAATCGAATGGATGTTTTATTAATGTCTCTTAGCTGATGGGTCATACAGTATAATTAAGCATTGCCAAATGTACTTACATTATCAATTAATTTATGTATACTGGGAAGTTTAGGGAGTATATTATCAAATAATCTATGTATACTGGGAAACTTAGGGAGTATACTGAACAGTCAAATGAATCTTTGAAGGGGAACCCTGGGAGGGAACAGATACAACCTGACCTTGGATAAGGGCCTGGAAGTGCTGAAATGAGTTGAAGCAGAACCAAGGAGCGGAGGGAGCATGCGTCGAGTGAGAAAGGTGAAAAGTTTAGCGGAGAGGAAGACTCCTTACTTCATCTGGACGACCACCTGGACGACCACCAGAGAGCACCACGCATGTGCAAAGGGGAGGAGAGCTAATTAGAATGGAATGCGAGGCTGATGTTGCAACCTGTAATGAGTATGTATGCCTTACGTAATGTTGAATGTATAAATAATGGCTGGGAAGTAACGGGACTTGAAGCCAGATTTGGGCACCTGCCCCGGCTTCCAGCGCTGAATAAAGCACCTTCATAGAATCACTTGGTGGTTATGTGGTTGCTACGCTAACAGAAGGAGAGAAACTGATATGGGAAGTCCAAGCTAATTGCATTGCTCAAAGCAAGGTCATGCTGTGAAATATACCCAGAAGTCTTAAGTTATTCACCCGCTGCTGGGAGGCCTGGCATGATTGTCAGAATTCTGCTGGCCAGAAAATGATTGCCTGCTACAAGGGGCAAATAATGGAAGGGTGTGACCAACAATTAGCAAGAAAAAATCTCAAATACAATAAATAATAATAATAATAATAATAATAATAATAAAGGTTGCTTTGTATAATTGCATTCTCTGCCAGAAAACTACTACAGCTTATGGCTCTTATGCGGCTTTATGAACTTGTGTGTTATCTGGCAATACAGCGTGTGCAGCTGTGTGAGGAAAAAAAAAAAAAATAATTTTCTTCAGACAGGATCTTCTGTGAAGCTATTTTATTCGCGATTACCATGGCGGGCGTCCTGCCAATTAGGAGCGCATTATAGTAAACATATCATAACCTTTTATTCCCTATTACCCGACACCTGATCACCTCCCCTGTTTCCTCATCGGCTGAGTACTACAGGTTCACAAGCTACTCGACGCACTATATATGTACAATATTTTTGATCAACCCTTTAATTTCTCCTTTTTCCCTTTTTTTTCTCCTTTCTTATGTTTTGAGAACTTGTGACCTTTGTTTTACTGTTCTCACACTGCTCATCCTGTTTTTCTCAAGCTTCTACCTTATTTTGGAACAGTGAGGCCTTCTACTGTCCACTTATCTACTTAGCATTTCTCCTTGTTATGACTACACAACTACCTTTGAATACAGAAGGTTAGTTTTCTACTGCAAAAACACACTCTACTTCAAAAACATATTCTACTGCAAAACCACAACTTAGTTTCTCACAATTTCTTTTCTTACTCCTCTTACTCCGTACTCCTTACTCTTCTTTTCTTACTCCTATTGTTTTTTTGTACCTCTTCACATACCGCACTCTTGAGTTTTTCCAACATTAAGGTGCAATATTTTTCTGTGGATGTCACGGGGGATGATAGATATACAATGCCATTATTATTACAATACCAACAAATAGTTGTTTGAGCCAATTCTATTCAGATAACCACAAAGTTAGTTTCTCCCAAATGTTTCTAAATCCCCAGGAAGTGTCATCTCGAGCCACTCTATGTAGGATCTTGTTTTTTTGTTTGTTTTTTTTTTTTCCCAAATATTTTTGAGATCAGTCAAATTTGTCCCATTTGATCTACATATATACAGCAACTAGCATTAATGACAGTGCACACTCCTCCTTGTGAGGTTATTAATAAATTTAATACCATTCAATTCCAGAGTACTATTTTTGCAAACTTATCGCCTTTTTCTTGCATCCAGACTTATTTTCTAGTTCTTCAATTATAGCTGAGATATTTACAATGGTGTTTTCTAATTCACTCACCCCTAACCAAGGTAAAAAACACCGTGCAAAACTATGAAATGCCAGAGGATTTTACTAGAGGATTATCTAGAGTCTGCTTAATTCTGCGTGTGGTCTCAAGGGGGCTTTGGCTTTGTGGGTCTTCAATAATAGTTACATTTGGAATTATTGCACCCAGGGTGCAAGCTCTCTTCCATCCTAGGGGCAACCCAAATAGCCAGTACCACCCCTTGCCATTTGGGACAGGCCATCCGGTTACAGGATTCTCATGTTGTACCTGGTGAGCATTATGTATATTAGCATTCCCGTGGCTACCATATTCGGTACAGTATGGATTATTCCCTACTTCATGGATAATATTAATACACCCAGGGTCAGTACTATTGTCCCCTGAGTTTCTATCAATGTTGTTTAAAAGGCACTTTTGATAACACAGTATATTGTAGCCAGGATTATGTGTAGGGAGCTCAACTTCAAAATCTAGTCCTTCCCGGGACTATGATCTGTCGTTTTTAGAAATCTAGAGAATCCAGACACAGTTGCTGCTGGAAATAGCAATCAGGGACAAGGCCTTTTCAGTCTTTCTAGGCATCTGGGTGCAAATCCAACAATTATTTCGAGATAGAACTCGATAGATGTTCTGGATTAATTGGAAATGCTGAATTTTTCCCTCCATCCTATCGCTAATCCATTGAGAATAGGTATTACTAAGATAAAATACATCATTTCTATGTATATATACACCCCTATAATAATAAAGAAATAATAATTAAGAAAAACAATAAAAATCACAAACTGATAAGGATTCCTCTGGTGGGGATTAAATACCCCGCCTTCTCCCACTTCCAGGGAGTGTTCCCTGGAAACACTCCAATTCTGTGTAATTCAATCCCTTTTACTCATTAATTCATTAAGAATTCTTCTGAGGAGAAGTTAAAGGTTTACAATAGATAGTTTTAACAGTTTTAACCTTAAAAGTCTTTGTTAATGCAGTCTCTCAGGTATCGGGGTTAGCTGATGCTTTTACCCAGGAATGAGTCCACCCTTTCTCAGCCGTTCTTACTGTCGTCTCGGTAGTCAGGAGCACTTGGAACAGTCCGTCCCACTCAGGTTGCAGTTTCAGTTCTCTCCATGTTCGCATCAGATCCCAGTCTCCTGCTCGGAATGGATGGATCGGGGCTTCCAAGGGTGGGGTTTGAGCTAACAGTCCACGGGTCCTGAGAGATGACAAAGAGGACGACAGCCCGAGTATATAGTTCTTAAGAAAAGCATCTTTTATCTCATTTTGAGGTAATTCATTCCCTTTGTCCATGTACAGCAATCCAAATAATATTTCATATGGTGAAACTCCCACATCTTTTCTTGGTGCAGTTTGAATTCGGAGAAGTGCCAAAGGTAAGCACTTTGTTTGGGGAAGCTGAGTTTCCAGAATTTAGTCAATTGCTTCTTTACTGTCTGATCCTCTCCACCCTTCCAGAAGAGGAAGGATGCCAAGGAGTGTGAAATTTCCACTTAATTCCTAGAGTCCACATTAGCCCTTGCAATATTTCTGACATAAAGTGATTTCCTTGATCAGAGTCAATATCTTCAACAATTCCATACCTGGGAGTTATTTGTTCTAGAATTACTTTAGTTACTATGTTCGCAGTAGCAGGTACTGAAGGGAAAGCTTCCACCCACCCTGACAAATGATCAACCAAGACTAACAAGTATTTAAATCTACCTACCTCTGATTCTGACCAGGACTAGAGGGGCCCTGCCTCCAGCCAGGGGGAGGAAAGGGAGAATCGAGTTTATTGGACTGTGTGGATTCGATGGCCTGGCACGTCAGACGCACAGAAGTATAAGGCTTTGGTAGACACCGGTGCACAATGTACTCTAATGCCATCAAGCTATAAAGGGCCAGAGCCCATCTGTATTTATGGTGTGACGGGGGGATCCCAGCAGTTAACTGTATTGGAGGCTGAAGTGAGTCTAACCGGTAATGAGTGGCAAAAGCACCGTATTGTGACTGGCCCGGATGCTCCGTGCATCCTTGGCATAGACTATCTCAGGAGAGGATATTTCAAGGACCCAAAAGGGTTCCGCTGGGCTTTTGGCATAGCTGCCTTAGAGACAGAGGACATTAAACAGTTGTCTACCTTGCCCGGTCTCTCGGAGGACCCTTCTGTTGTGAGGTTGCTGAGGGTCGAAGAACAGCAGGTGCCAATCGCCACCACAACTGTGCACCGGCGGCAATATCGCACCAACCGAGACTCCCTGATCCCCATCCATAAGCTAATTCGTCAACTGGAGAGCCAAGGAGTGATCAGCAAGACTCACTCACCTTTTAATAGTCCCATATGGCCAGTGCGAAAGTCTAATGGTGAGTGGAGACTAACAGTGGACTATCGTGGCCTGAACGAAGTCACGCCACCACTGAGTGCTGCAGTGCCGGACATGCTAGAACTCCAGTATGAACTGGAATCAAAGGCAGCCAAGTGGTACGCCACAATTGATATCGCTAATGCATTTTTCTCCATCCCTCTAGCAGCACAGTGCAGGCCACAATTCGCTTTTACTTGGAGGGGTGTCCAATACACCTGGAATTGACTGCCCCAGGGGTGGAAACACAGCCCTACCATTTGCCATGGACTGATCCAGTCTGCGCTGGAGCAGGGGGAAGCTCCTGAACACCTGCAGTACATCGATGACATCATTGTGTGGGGTGACACTGCAGAGGAAGTTTTCGAGAAAGGGAAGAAAATAGTCCAAATCCTTCTGAAGGCCGGTTTTGCCATAAAACAAAATAAAGTCAAAGGACCTGCACGAGAGATCCAGTTTTTAGGAGTAAAATGGCAAGATGGACGTCGTCAAATCCCAATGGATGTCATCAACAAAATAACAGCTATGTCTCCACCAACTAGCAAAAAAGAAACACAAACTTTCCTAGGTGTCGTGGGGTTTTGGAGAATGCACATTCCAAATTACAGTCTGATTGTAAACCCGCTCTACCAAGTAACCCCTAAGAAGAATGATTTCAAACGGGGCCCCGAGCAATGACAAGACTTTGAACGAATTAAACGGGAGATAGTTCATGCCCTTGGGCCAGTCCGAACAGGACCAGATGGAAGGAATGTGCTCTACACTGCAGCCGGGGAGAATGGCCCCACCTGGAGCCTCTGGCAGAAAGAACCTGGGGAAACTCGAGGTCGACCCCTGGGGTTTTGGAGTTGGGCATACAGAGGATCTGAGGCCCGCTATACTCCAACTGAAAAGGAGATATTGGCAGCATATGAAGGAGTTCGATCTGCTTCGGAAGTGGTCGGTACTGAAGCACAGCACCTCCTGGCACCCCGACTACCGGTACTGGGCTGGATGTTCAAAGGAAGCACACATCATGCAACTGATGCTACATGGGTTGCACTGATTACTCAGTGGGTTCGAATAGGGAACCCCAATCACCCAGGAATCTTGGAAGTTATGATGAAATGGCCTGAAGGCAAATACTTTTGGATATCACCAGAGGAGGAGGTGGCCCGTGCTGAAGAAGCCCCACTGTACAACAAGCTACCGGAAAATGAGAAGAAATATGCCCTGTTCACTGATGGGTCCTGTCGTATTGTGGGAAAGCATCGGAGATGGAAAGCTGCTGTATGGAGTCCTACACGACGAGTTGCAGAAGCTGCTGAGGGAGAAGGAGAATCGAGTCAGTTTGCAGAAGTGAAAGCCATCCACCTGGCTTTAGATATTACTGAACGAGAAAAGTGGCCAGTTCTCTATCTTTATACTGATTCATGGATGGTAGCAAATGCCCTGTGGGGGTGGTTACAGCAATGGAAGCAGAACAACTGGGAGCGCAGGGGCAAACCCGTCTGGGCTGCTGCACTGTGGCAAGATATTGCTGCCCGGGTAGAGAACCTGGTTGTAAAGGTACGCCACGTAGATGCTCACGTGCCCAAGAATCGGGCTACTGAAGAACATCAAAAAAAAACAGCAGGTGCATCAGGCTGCTAAGATTGAAGTGGCTCAGGTGGACCTGGAATGGCAACATAAAGGTGAATTATTTATAGCCCGATGGGCCCATGACACCTCAGGCCATCAAGGTAGAGATGCAACATACAGATGGGCTCGTGATCGAGGGGTGGACCTGACCATGGACACTATAGCACAGGTTATTCATGATTGTGAAACATGTGCTGCAATCAAGCAAGCCAAACAGTCAAAGCCTCTTTGGTATGGAGGACGATGGCTGAAATATAAATATATGGAGCGGCCTGGCAGATTGCTTACATCACACTCCCTCAAACCCGCAACGGCAAGCGCCACGTACTTACAATGGTGGAAGCAACCACCGGATGGCTGGAAACATATCCTGTGCCCCATGCCACCGCCCGGAACACTATCCTGGGCCTTGAAAAGCAAGTCCTATGGCGACACGGCACCCCAGAGAGAATTGAGTCAGACAACGGGACTCATTTCCGAAACAACCTTATAGACACTTGGGCCAAAGAACATGGCATTGAGTGGGTGTATCACATCCCCTATCATGCACCAGCCTCCGGGAAAGTTGAGCGATACAATGGACTGTTGAAGACTACACTGAAGGCAATGGGTGCTGGGACATTCAAAAATTGGGATACGCATTTGGCAAAGGCCACCTGGTTACTCAGTACTAGGGGATCTGCCAACCGAGCTGGACCTGCCCAATCAAACCTGTTACGCACTGTAGAAGGGGATAAAGTTCCTGTAGTGCACGTAAGAAACATGCTGGGTAAAACAGTCTGGGCTACTCCTGCCTCAGGAAAAGGCAAACCCATTCGTGGGATTGCTTTTGCTCAGGGACCTGGATGCACTTGGTGGGTGATGCAAAAGAATGGGAAGGTCCGGTGTGTACCTCAAGGGGATTTAATACTGGGTGAGAATAGCCCATGAGTTGTAGTATGTTAATTATTATATAATACTGTATGTCATCACCATTGTGATTGCTATATGCCAATGTCCCATTAATGGTATCACAGTAACAGCCACGCAGATAATGATGAATGAATTTTGATAGAATTGGACAAGCACAGTGGTGTGATGGAACGAGAACGGGCTTCAGCATGCAATGATCCAACACCACACACCACCTCTTCTGCCCTGAACGACTGCTGTGACAGATGGAGCCCAAAGTCAGTCATGGACTACACAAACTCTGTGGACATTGTATATACGTATCATTATTATTATTGTTTTCCTTTCTTTTCTGTCCTAATAAACTGTCTCTATCTCAACCCACAGGCTTCATTTTCCTGATTCTCTCCCCCATCCCGGAGAGGGAGGGGGGAGGGTGAGCAAACAGCTGTGTGGTGCTTAGCTGCTGGCCGGGTTAAACCACATTTCCCTTAGTAAACTTTTTGCTGGGTTGAAAAGGAGCTAAGTGCTCTTACTTCAAGAGGAACCTTAAAGTAGCCACCTCAAAGGGCTGTTTCACATCACTCATATCAAACTTCTCATATCCAACTTGGGCTGTTAATTGTTAATTAAACAGCTGGCAGAAGAAAAATAAGCAATTGGGAGCAGGCCCTTCTTTGAGAAGTTCCAGCCAGACAGCACAGAAATTACCCATTTTCAGTAGCACACCTAGTTCAGAGAGGCCTCCTCTGTCCTGCCTGTTCAGTTTCCAAAACAGCCTGGCAAGGAAACCCACCTGTGTCAGGGCTGTACACCTGCTCCATTTCTGCAGAACTGGTCTGCCAAGGGGCACAACCAACCAACAACTCTATTTTACTTTGCCCAAGGTCTGCACATTTAAAATGCAGGAAGACTTAAATAGAATCGAATAAATAGAATTAGAAGAAGCTGCAAGAAATCACATCGCCAAAACCCTCAGTATATGGCCTTTCTTAATATTTTTCAGCCAACATCAATTGCTTGAAAACTTGGCCACTTCTTTCAGAAAGTCCTTCTTTGGGCCCCAAGAAGGACTGGGGGAGGCGAGGGGGTTTGTTCTACATTGCCACTCAATTTCTCTTCCAGGAGACAAAGCACGAGAAATCACATGCAGTTTGATAGACTGGTTTACCTAAGAACCTGGTCCTGATGGTCGTAAGAGGGGTTTGAAAGCTCTTCAAATTACACCCTTCTCCAGACTCTTTTGGCAGAGCATAAAGCACTAGAATATGGGATACAGTGAAATAGGGGTCTGGAATAGCCCTAAAATCAGCTGGTTATCAAATACTCCAAATGAACGATGCTCTGTTATTAATGCAACAGCGAGAAGAACCCAAACTGTTTCTGACACCAGGGATTCAAGTCATGGTAAAGCAGCTCCTTGATCTACTTGAGCTTGATAACCTGTGCTCATGATCAAAGGACTTCCAGTGGAGGACAGAATCACCTAAAGGAACTGCAGGAGACAAAGCCAGAGCTGGCGGCCACTCAGAAGCTGTGCTCCCTTAAGACTCAAGCCTGCATTTCAGTGCCTTTCAAGAAGGCATGCAGTGCTTTCAGCCCATGCTTGCACACTGTTCCTACTTTTAGGGACTTTGTACACTATCTGGGAGCGTGTCCATTCTGAATGGTCCATCGGGAGTGTCCATCCTCCCATAACCAAATATTTCCACAAATAAGACATTCCATACAAATTCAGGTCTCTAAACGATTGTTTAATTTCAACTGGTTGTCTTCGCTAGTCATTTCTTCCTCTGCCAAAGTTGCAAAAAGTAAACCCGTGAGCTTCAAGAAATACCGCGAGGAAAAAGGGAACCACCCAGGCCAGAATCAGTGCAGCAGAGAAATCACAAGTTTATTTGCATCCAAAAAACCCTTAGATCCAATTTACTGGTAAAACATGCTCCAGTGGTAACTCCAAATCCAAAGTTATGATTTCTGAACTTGTGAGGGAAAAAACATGTATGTAAACAGCACTGTGCAACACACTGGGACAGAAGTATATTGAAGCTTTATAAAATCACCAGGCTTCTTCTCGTGCAATCTTGCAGTAGGAGGATTGTGTCCTCCTTCTGTCGGCCACATGGTTTACTCTGATTTCCTTCTCTATCCTTTTCATACTCCGAGGATTTTTGTTACGGTCCTTGCCTATACTTCAACTTCTTGCAACTCTGCTGTCCTTTTCCAGCCACTGGGACCTTATTGTGGAAATAGGAAACAAGCATATTCAGAAGCCTTGGAAATTCAATAGAAAGAACTAGTTCTGTCAACATACCTATTTCTTGGCTTGCTACTTACAAAACACACAGTTTCAAGTGATGATTTTTATTACGTCTCCTAGTAAGTCTATTTGTTAATTCCTTTTTTAGTTTTTAAAACCTTTTGTACCTTCCCTTACAGCATTGTCGAGAACACACCTCCCCTCTCGGTCTTCACTAGGATTTAATCTAGCACAGAGATTTAAGTACTTGCAGTGATAATTTGGTTATCTTAAGGCCCATCTACCTAGTGGTAAGTGATCTTTCATGTTAATCCCTAGAGACGTCATGCTCCAAGGCTTCACCTCTGAGCCTCATACAATGAGGCAATCTCCCCTCAAACCTGTGATTTGTAACAGCAAGCACTTGCTCAGCACACCGCTGCTCCTGCCAAAGCTTACAGCATTGAATTTGCTCTAGTGATCCATAAGCACCTATTCTGCTATGCTCTGAGGGATATGCTAGTTGCCAGAATACTGCATTTCTCAAATAATACTGCATTTACTTAAGCCTGAAGAGAGATGAAAGAACAGTGGGAAGAGAAGGACCATCACCAGTTTTAGAGCACATGGTGTCACAAAAACCTACAGTACACCAGCAAGAACGCAAAACCACCGCGCACAGGACAGAAGCAGCCTTCCAAATCTCACATTTTAGAGCTAATTAGAAGATTTGGCTATACAGTTTCCATTAGAATTCATAAGTATTGGTGTCCAGATCTTAGGTTCTTTGGAAAAAAGTGCCCAAGTTCACTCAAATCTGGACTCCCACTCACAAAGCCACAACAGATGGCATCAAGTTAGGTGTCCCCGAAGTACTCTCAGAACTTGCTATAAGTTAGAAGCAACAAAGCTTCAAACTCCTGTCTCAGAGCTGTACAGCAACCAAAATCTGTAAATCTGAGATGGTCTTCAAAACTGCTTTTGGTATCCAAAAAGCAATCCTCCCATCCTCACAGGTAAGAAACCATGGAAGAAATCTTACAGTTAGCTCAAAAGGCATGCAGCTATGTATAACTATGAACAACAAGAGCTGAGAAGCTGAAAAAAGTCACCAGAATTGGTTTCAGAGATGGGAGGGGAGCAGGGAGAAGCCTGTGAGCAGTAGCCTGAGGTTCACAACTGTCAGCATGAAGACCTGTTGGGCTGATGATTTTGCCACATAAAAGAATTACTGTACATGACCTGTCCTATCTACACACCACACATTAAATGAAATTAAATACAAAGCCACGGGACATTTTAGAATCAACATTTGCCTCCACACCTCCACATCTCCCCCACAAACTCAGTTTTAATCCACCGCGTGTTTACCGTGGTCGCTGTGCTTTGAGACGATTCTTCTTCCGTACGAACTGTTGACACAGCCAGGGAAGGCAGCCTGGTTGAAGAGGATAACGTTGATGTCTCCATGCCACTGTCCTCGTTTAAAGCAGACAGACCAACCACATGGTGTCCGTTCAGTTTGCTAGCTTTAGTCTGAGCACAGGCCTGCAAAGAGCTGAGAAAAGTGCCGTTGTGGAGACAGGTAGTGCTGTGAAAAGTGCTCATGAGCTTTGGTGATTTTTGATCACTCTCATCGGAGTCGAGTTTAGGAAAGGATAGGGATTTGATATTGCTCACTGAAGTGATGGGGGACAGGGACACTTTGGAAGACAAGGACATCTTTTCACACTTTCCCAACTGTGGCAAAGTGATAAAGCCATTGGGTTTGTGAAGGGGCTTGAAGTCCAACGTGGCCCTTTCTATGAATGCCAGAACCTCCTGATCTTGCAACACAGACTCAGACCCTCCTTTGGGCAAACTGCTATCTAACAGCTGGGCAACAACCGGCCCAGTAGTACCGACATGGATTTCCAGAATGTTTTTTAACTCCTCCTTATCATCGATAGTTTTTAATTCCAGTTTGTCAAATGGGTCTTCTTCACTTTCAAAATCAGCTGGGTTGAAGTCTGCTTTGGGGCGAGGTGGACTAAGAACTTTCTGCTTCACAGCACTGCTGTCGGCTGGCGTGGGAGTAAGAATGTTATTGTGCTGCAGACCAGCGAGGATGGGGTTAATAGGAGGAGGCATGGCCTCAGGGCAAGGTCCCTCTGAGAACCCCATTCTGTTGCTGTCCTCTGGGGCTGCTTTTGAGTTTGCTATTGCTTCTTCTGCCTTGCGTTCAGCTTCTTTCTGGGCAGCTTGAATTTTTTTGATATCTTCAGCCCACTCGATTGTTTTCTTTTCCAGGGAGAAGTCATACTGACCAGTGGTAGAGAAGGAAAGAGGGAAAAAAATAAAGACAAGTTATAAGAATCACAGCTACTACTTTACAGCAGAAGTAACACAAGTAACACAGAGCAAGAACTACATGATTCATCACAGACAGACAATTTTTCCCCAGCATCTCTTATAACCTACAGAATGGCAAAACTAGGAGACACCAGCAGTAGTTCATTTTACCTCTTGCAGCAAAATCTGGCTATAGTCTGGATCAGAATCTCATATTTTGTGTCCATCCTACATTTAGTTTTGTTTAGAGCTACTGATGATCACAAGATCAGTTTCACAACTCTCTCCCCCTCTTCCAACAAGAAAATAGATGCAGTCAGTGGAAGCCTGAAGTGTCAGTGACAGCGATGTCACACATGATGGACAGTCACACCCAGATCTGGCACCACTGAACAAGGCATTCAATACTACAGAAGAGTAATTTTTGCATCCAAAGAGCAATAAGGTATTTATCAGTTCCCCCTAAAAGATTCCTAAGGGACCTGACACTAGTTTTAGACCCACTGGTTGGAGAGGTATCAGCATTCTCATACCTGTGCTAAGGACTCATCAGCCAAAGGGGATGTGCTGGCTACTCTGACAACAACTTCCTGTAGTAGCAGATTTTGCCACTGTTCTTGGCATGACTGGATCCCACAAGCTTTTCTCATTTGACATCAGCTCCTTCAGGGTTGGGTTAGCACATAAGACATTTAGATAAGCTACTCACTACCAGCGCACAGGCCACTGTGGTAGCCTGATTGAGAGGACAAAATTCTGAACACACTAAATACATGTGAAGCTTTAATATCTTACAGAGACCAGATGCCCTTAGCGCCCTCCATATCATGACAAAACATTCAGAGAACACAGCCTACAAAGCTAAGTCCAGGGTGTAACCTACCTGTGACTCACAAGAATTACAGCCTGCTTGCCAGGATGATGTCACATAACCAAACGGGTAATAAGACATCCTAGCTCTGAAGAGCAACAAGTCAGGAAGGTTTGCTACGCCTCTGCTGGGCTTTTCTGGGACTCACACTGTGCTATCCATCCCATAGCAGGCTCCAGAGAGAACCTGGAGACCTATCTCAACTCTATACTAAGTAGTTTTCCCTTCCTTTAGCTCTAAGAGATGGGACATATAATTTATCAGCAAGGTGATTTTGAAACACAACTCACTGGCAGAAGTGCTGGGCACTATTCATTCCACACTTTGCCATCTGAGCAGAGCTATCATAGCTGTATACATACAAACACACGTTTAGACACATGAAATACTAAGTACATGGCTTTGGTCAATTTAGCCTCAATGCACTGTTACTACTTTGAATAGCTCCCACCAGAACTGTAAAAAAGCCAAGTAGTTCTGTGCAAGGCATAGCCTACATGATCACATCATTTTATTCGAGGCGTTGCAATCCAACCAGGCGTACTGTATTTGAACCCCAGCTTGGCTGGAAAACAGAGATAGCACAGAATATGGTCATACTTGTAGAACCCTGTTTGAGGGTATGCCATAGCATGGGTGTTTCAATTATTACCATCTTTCCTCTTAGTTTAGCAACTTAGTTTACAACTTAGTTTAGCAATGTCAGGGTAGCATTTAAACCCTTACCTGTTACACAAAAACACTGTGGGTTTTTTGGAGTAGATACACTAAAATAAATGCCATCAGACTTTTTATAGTGACAAGTAGTACAAACTTTTTGCATGGCTTACAATATTATCTTCCTCTACATTCTAGCAGACTATGAAATAACAGTATAGCACAGTGAAGATATATATATATATAAAATATAGTTCACAGCATCGCACGTTGAAGACCTAGGGTCACAGAGGAAAGAGCAGAAGTGCACAAACCATCCTTACCTGGGCTTCTCTGACAAGCTGAGAAGAATCAGGCAGGCAGAAACCAATGGGTAATCCAACCTTCGAAGGGGTTTTAAATTTGTCTCCTATCTTAAATGGGACGTCATCGAGATAACTGAAAGGCCCTAAGATCACAAGAAGAAATTGTATCAAAAACCATACAAATTTGATGCATTCAGTTAAGTCTCATGTTTCTGTATTTGGCAGCTACTCTTTCTCTGCTACCCCAACCACACAATGTGACTCAATACAAAGGAAGTTGCGTGATAAGAAACACACTGAATATGCCTGGACTTCATTGCTTCAGTTTTGTTCTTTCTAAAAGAATATTCTAGTCCATAACTATATTTTACAACACTCCAATCGCTGAGCAGATTTTGAAGTTAATATTCCAGCATCTTAGCTTCCCTCATGACAACACTATGCCTACACAACCAGAAATTGAAGCTCTCCTGAATGTTGCGTTCTGTTATGCCTCTATAGAAGGAGCCATCAGTTTTTGTTATATTCAAAGCAAGTTTTAAAATGACCCAGCTGTAGAGCAGCTAAGAAAAAAAAAAAGGTTTGACATACAAGTGGAAAGTAACATTTGGACAGAAGGGGTCACAAGGACAAAGTAGCCCCAAGTCCAGGAGATCTGCTTTAAACAAAACACGGTGAAATAGCTCAAGAACATTCAGTGTAGCAATTCTGACTTTCCAAACAAGGCAATCTAACTGGATCCAGTCTGATTTGTGATCACTCCAGTGGGAGGCCACAGACTTATTCCATGGTCCTCCATCTGTGCTTTACATCTGTCACTTACGTGTAGTATTTATAGTGTTTTAGGACAAAAACTTTTCAAGCACCCTGCAAACTCACTAGGCAGAATCACCAACAACTCAAGCTCCTCCAAGAAGCCAGACTAAAGTTTTTTTTTTCCATGAGCTGCTGTGAAGAAGTGCGAGAAAACCCATAACATAAATTGTAGTCAGTTTCTAGATTAACTGGTCTAACCTTCTGGAATTACATACAAGGTTTTTGACTGTATATTACTAGACAAACACTCCAAATTTTTGTTATCATTTGTAACTTTGCTCCGAATGCTACAGATCCAACAAGACATTAGTGGCAATGTAAGATGTTTGGTGACTAACCTCTTGCTCAGTGAGCTGTGACTTGCCATTTTTATGTGACCCATTTTCATACTTGGATGACAGTTTAAGTACTATTTGTGCTCCTTCACTGTTGACTCATCTACAACAAGGCAGCCACAAGCTCCAAGAGGACAAGCAGCTTTTGAGAACAGGAATATCCTGTTAATTTGGAATCAAATGTTTATGTGCTGTCATCAGTTGACCTCTTGTGCTATAAACTGCATTGGCTGGTCCCAGAGCCCTGTTGGGACACAGAGGGCATTTCCTCTAGCCCTGACACCCTCAGGCTGAACAACCTACATGGCACCCATACTACCAAAACAAAAGAGCGTTCCAGGCAGAATATAATAGTATTTTCACTGGTCCTTACTGAGAAGCAGTACACAGTACAGCACTCAAACTGCACCTCGCTGGCCACCAACACCACGACACCCAAACAGTATTTGAGCTGGCAGTGTGAGAACTTGGATACAACAGTGCGTGTTTATGCAGAAGTAGCAATTGTGGCAGCCTTTGTGCTTACACTTACATCACAGCCAGGTCAGAGACAGCCTTATCTCCTCCTAAAGGCTCAGAGTCAAGCTTGCCTGCTGCTACCATGCCCTGGTTAGTCCCACTGCTACAAGTCCAGCTCTAACTGGGATGATCCAAGCACACAAGCCAAGCACAATTACCTCTTTGCACCAATCTCACAGCCCAAATTGCTCAGTATGCAAATACTTGTCTTATTAGACCTATTGACACAGTAAGTGGGAGACACCTCCCCTTCCACAGCCTTCTTGTTTGCCTGAAATACACACTAGCCATAGAACACACTCTGTGGTATTTACAGAGCAACATCCCTTGTTTTGGGACAGTAAAAAACCTAAGTGCACCCAGACTAGATGAGCTGAACTGATGGCTGTCAGTTTAACCTCAGCACCTAGACTAAGGAATAAAAACTTTCTTGGTTCTTTCCAGTATGTTAATTTTCTAATACAATGCTATTCTATTTCTAATACAATGCTTCTCTTGAATACAATCCTGCTACAAAAACATCAAGCATGTGCTAAGAGACACCAACTGTTTTAGGACAGTTAATAGAAAAAAAAAGTGTTTCTGAAGCAAAACACTGATGCTCATAGCATTCAGCCCAATCACAACAGTACTAGTCTAGGAAAACTTGAAAACTGACCCAGAAAGTAAAGAATCCTTCACTTTTTTTTTTTTTTTTAAATAGATGACCTTACTACCTGAATACTCAAATAGATAAAGACTCGATTTGTCTTCTAACAGTAAATTCAATACAAAAAGCAAAACCAACATATACAAAGTAACATCCAAGCCACTGTTTCGATGGTAACGTGGTGGTTTTACTCAGGTGGGCGGCTGAGCTCCACCTCAGCCACTCTCTCATAAGAGAGGGGCAGGGATGATGGGGGATAGTCATAGGCTGAACTTCAGTTTAACCAGAGAACAGGCACAGCGTTAGCAAGCAGATATGCAAGAAGGAAGCCAAGGCACTTTGTTCCTAACAAAAAAGCCAGTCAGGGGCTGAACAGATTAGTCTCGATGGCCAGGACATTACTCAGCAGCAACAGTAAGATTCATCCTACTGATAGGACAAGGATACCAAATTCCACTTACCATGAGAGTCAGACCCCAACTTCTTAGAAGCCATTTAGAACCTGAAAAACATTTTAAAATTGATTTAGCAACTAGCGTCTTGTTTCACCCTTCGTAGAATCTTACTTATTTCCTTGGTGTCGTGATGGACAGTAATTAATGTCTTTTCTCCATTTTCCTGAATGCCTTTTGATCAGGTCTTGGTGTTTAACTAATTGCCTCACTAACGTGAGGTTCATCCCAATAGGTGTAGGTAATAACTTGTGATACATTGTGTTGTTAGACTTGATCAACCGGTGGGATACCACTGGTGCCAAATATAAAAATCACACCTGACAATTCTAACAAAGTTACAAATGCAAAAGTTAGAATTATTTTTGCTAGGGAGAGTTATATTCTCCTTATCTACTTCTACAAAAGCACAAGCAGTTCTTACACACAGCCTTGACCAATATATATAAGCACAGTCTTTTGACTAGTATTTGGATGAATTTCAAAGTGGCAAACACCTTGCTCAGTGTCAAGACATACATCCTGAGCGTCAGTTGTGTTGCTTTCACAGATAAATCCTTGTTGTTCCCGGGTAACACATGATTCCAGATTTACAGACTGCCATTTCCCACTCCCCATCCGTGCCCATGTTCTATGCTCCAAAGGATAGAGCACTGTCTCCTCATGGTTTAATCCTTGTGCAGTGATGGGGTGGATAACATAAACTGTGGCATTACGTATAGTAAGCACAAAGGCAGTAGCCATGTTAACAATGGGATCATAGGTAAAATTTACCAGAGTCCACCAAGATTGAAACTTCCTCTCAAAATCATTGGCATTGTCCCAAACAGCCTTTTGGACTTCAACCGGGAAAACCTCTTCACTTCCTTCCCTAATGATCTTAATTGCGGTGAAGGTAGTAAGGAGCACCTGGTATGGTCCTTCCCACTGTGGTTTCAAAGTTTTCTCTGCAAGAGACTTGACATATACGTAATCTCCAGGCTGTATGTCATGCACCGGTCCATCCAGCTCTCAGTTCCAGCCACGTGTTTTTCTATTTCTCTAAGTTGCTTACTCAAAGCCACCATATAGGTAGTCAGCATCTCTTCCCTAACCTGGGTAGACATTCCCTTCTGGACCCCGTATGGTTTCCCATAAAGCATTTCAAAAGGACTTAATTTTTCTTTAGTTCGGGGCTTAGTCCAAATCCGCAGCAATGCTAGCGGGAGAGCTTGGGGCCAGGGCAAGTTAGCTTCTTGCCCTAACCTTACAATATATTGTTTGATCAAATGGTTCATTTTCTCCACTTGGCCACTCGATTGAGGGTGGTATGGAGTGTGGAGTTCCCAGTCTATGCCCAAATGCCGACTAATTAGCTGTACTATTTTTGAGATAAAGTGTGGCCCCCTGTCTGAGGACATGGTGGCTGGAACTCCGAAGCATGGTAGTATTTCCTGTAGCAGTACCTTGGTTACCTCTCGGGCTTTGGCAGTTCTAGTGGGTACTGCCTCTGGCCAACCTAAAAAAGTATCCGTTAATACTAACAAATATCAATACCCCCCTTTTCTTGGAAGTTCAGAAAAGTCAATCTGCCATTGTTGTCCAGGCCCATGGCCTTTCCCAATTTGGCCCAATTTCGGTTTGGGGGTATTTTTGGGGTTGGTCTGGAGGCAGAGGTCACATTGTCGGGTTACTTGTGTGACAGTAGCATACAAATTCCTAGCCGTAATTTTCCCAATCAGATCGTTATATAGGGAATTTATTCCCCAATGAGTTTTCCGGTGTTCTTCCCTTACTAGTGACCATAGCAAATTAGAGGGGATGACTAATTTCCCTTTCCCTTCTTCAGTAATAGCCCATCCCTCTTGGTTATACTCTCCCTTTTGACTTTCGATTAATTTTCTGTCCTTTTTGTTATATACTATCTTACCTTCAAGGGGGATCTGCCCGTCTAGGATTAGGGCTCCCTCAGTTGCTATCTCACCTTTTGCTGCTTCTTTTGCCTCTCTGTTCGCCAGATCATATCCTTCTTCCAATTCTGAGCTCACCTTCCGGTGTGCCTTAATACGCATGACTGCTACCTTTTCAGGTAGCTGGACCACTTCCAATAAGCATATTATCTCTTTCGCATGTTTGATATTTTTCCCTTGCGAATTTAACAGTCCTCTTTCTTTCCAGATGGCTTCGTGTGGGTGCACGACTCCAAATGCATACCTTGAGTCCGTATAGATGTTTATTTTCTTTCCTTTTGCTATTTCTAAGGCACGGGTCAGAGCAATTATCTCGGCCTTTTGTGCAGAGGTATCTGTTGGCAAAGTTTCAGATTCTATTACCTTTTTGCAAGTGGTAACTGCATACCCAGCATGTCGTTTTCCGCTGATGATGTAGCTGCTCCCATCAGTGAACCATGTTTCCACATCATCACCAGGAGTGTCCTTCAGATCTGGACGGCTGGAGTAGGTAGCTTCGATGGTCTCCAGGCAGTCGTGGTGTACTGGCTGCCCTTGGTTTAACCTTTGTGGGGAAAGCCAGTGACTGCCTTTCACTTCCAGCACTGCGGACACTGTGTGAGACACTAGCACAGTTATTTTCTGGCCCAAGGTGAACTTGCATGCTTCCTGGATATTTAGCACCACTGCTGCAACGACTCTGAGGCATCCCGGCCATCCCTTGGTGGCGGCATCCAGCTGCTTAGAAAAATAAGCAACTGGGCCTTGCTTATTAAGACCTGGGCCCTTTGATATGGGCCCAGGTCCTGTGCTAGTATTCCCAGGGCAATCCTCTGTTTCTCATGGGAGAAGAGGAAGAATGGTTTATTCACATCTGGAAGTCCCAGAGCTGGAGCTGACATGAGAGCCTTCTTTAGTTGGTCCAAGGCTCACGTGGCCTCCTTTGTCCATTGGAGGTCCCTGTTCCCATTTGTAATGAGTGCATACAGCGGTTTTACAAGCAATCCGTAATTATAGATCCACAATCTGCACCACCCCGTCATTCCCAAAATGGTTCGCAGTTCCTTTATCATCTCAGGTTTCGGGGTTTGACATACTGCTTCTTTGTGGTCCTGCCCCAAGGTCCACTGCCCGGCACTAACCTCATAACTCAGGTAAATCACCTTCTGCTTTACCACCTGAGCCTTCTTCGATACCCAGTATCCCTGGAGTCACAGAAAGTTTAAAAGGCTTACTGTCCAGGCCACACAGGCTTCTTCTGTCTGGGTGGCTATTAGGAGGTCATCTACGTACTGCAACAGCCTTCCTTCTCCTGGTGGGGCTTCCCAGGTCTCCAAGTCCTTCGCGAGTTGTTCTCCGAATAAGGTGGGTGAATTTTTAAAGCCCTGAGGCAACCTTGTCCATGTGAGCTGTGTTTTTCACCCGCTTTTAGGGCTTTCCCATTCAAATGCAAAAATTTTCTGGCTGGCTTCATGGAGAGGGAGGCAGAAGAAGGCATCCTTCAGGTGTAAAATGGTAAACCAAGTTAGCTCTGGTGTTAACCATGTTAGAAAAGTATATGGGTTTGCCACCACAGGGTAAAGGTCCTCAGTTATACGGGCAAAATAGGAGTGTTAAAGTCAGATTGACACTCCTAATAATGCTAATTGCAGACAATTTTCAATTTAAATTGAATTTAGCTGGATTCAATTTAAATTAAATTGAATCGCTGGATTCATATAAATTTTTCAATTTAGTACTCAGCCAATGAGAAAACAGGGGAGGTGATCAGGTGTCGGGTAATAGGGAATAAAAGGTTATGATATCACAGAATCACAGAATCACAGAATTGTAGGGGATGGAAGGGACCTCGAAAGATCATCGGGTCCAACCCCCCTGCTAAAGCAGGTTCCTTAGAGCAGGCTGCCCAGGTAGGCATCCAGACGGGCCTTGAATATCTCCAGAGAAGGAGACTCCACAACCTCCCTGGGCAGCCTGTTCCAGTGCTCCATCACCCTCACTGTGAAGAAGTTCTTTCTCATGTTGGTGCGGAACTTCCTGTGCTCCATCTTGTGGCCATTACCCCTTGTCCTGTCCCCACAAACCACTGAAAAGAGGTTGGCCAAATCCCTCTGTCTCCCACACCTCAGGTATTTATACACATTGATGAGATCCCCTCTCAGTCTTCTTTTCTCCAGGCTGAACAGACCCAGGCCTCTCAGCCTTTCCTCATAGGGAAGATGCTCCAGGCCCTGTATCATCTTTGTGGCCCTCCGCTGGACTCTTTCCAGGAGATCCCTGTCTTTTTTGTACCGGGGAGCCCAGAACTGGACACAGTACTCCAGGTGAGGCCTGACCAGGGCAGAGTAGAGGGGGAGGATCACCTCCCTTGACCTGCTGGCCATGCTCCTTTTAATGCACGCCAGGATCCCATTGGCCCTCTTGGCCACCAGGGCACAATGCTGGCTCATGGCCAACCTGTCGTCCACCAGGACCCCCAGGTCCTTCTCCTCAAAGCTCCTCTCCAGCAGGTCGTCCCCCAGCCTGTACTGATACGTCCGGTCGTTCCTTCCCAGGTGCAGGACTCTACGCTTGCTCTTATTAAACCTCATTTGGTTTCTTCCTGCCCATCTCTCCAGCCCGCCCAGGTCTCGCTGAATGGCAGCACAGCCTTCTGGCATGTCAGCCACTCCTCCCAGCTTTGTGTCATCGGCGTACTTGCTGAGGGCAGACACTATTCCCTCATCAAGGTCGTCGATGAAGATGTTGAACAAGAGTGGACCCAGCACCGACCCCTGGGGAACGCCGCTAGTCACAGGTCTCCAGCCGGACTCTGTGCTGCTGATCACCACCCTCTGAGCTCGGCCAGTCAGCCAGTTCTCAACCCACCTTACTGTCCACTCCTCTATCCCACACTTTCTCAGCTTCGCTATCAGGATGTTGTGGGAGATAGTATCGAAAGCCTTGTTAAAGTCAAGGTAGATGACATCCACTGCTCTCCCCCCATCTACCCAGCTGGTGATGTCATCATAGAAGGCAACGAGGTTGGTCGAGCACGACTTCCCCTTGGTGAATCCATGCTGACTACTCCTCATAACATTCTTCTCTTCCAATTGCTTGGAGATGGCATCCGGAACAAGCTGTTCCAACACCTTTCCAGGGACAGAGGTGAGACTGACTGGCCTGTAGTTTCCCGGATCCTCCTTCTTGCCCTTCTTGAAGACCGGAGTGACATTGGCTATCCTCCAGTCTTCAGGCACCTCTCCTGTTCTCCAGGACCTTTCAAAGATGATAGCGGTTTGGCGATCACCTCTGCCAACTCCCTTAGCACACGTGGATGCATCCCATCGGGACCCATGGATTTGTGTGCGTTGAGCCCACTCAGACGCTCCCGAACCACTCTCTCGTCAAACAGGGGGGAGCCCTCCATTTCCCAGACCCTTTCTCCTCCTGCCAGGGTCGAGGAGTCCCGGGGGGGAGTCCTTGAAGCAAAGACTGAAGCAAAGAAAGCATTCAGTATCTCTGCATTCTCAGTAGCTCCCGTTACCAGAACACCCCCCTCATTCAGCAAGGGACCCACATTATCCCTAGTCTTCCTTTTACTGTTTACATACTTAAAAAAACCCTTCTTATTATCCTTTATCTCTTTTGCAAGCCTCATCTCTAGGTGGGCTTTAGCCTTCCTCATTGCGTCCCTGCAGGCCCTGACAACACTCCTATACTCCTCCCAAGAGGACAGGCCCTTTTCCCACATTTCATAGACCTTCCTCTTCCTTTCGATCTTGTCGATGAGCTCCTTGCTCATCCACGCAGGTTTCCTGCCCCCCTTCCCCGATTTCCTACTCTTAGGGATGCACCGATCCTGAGCTTGGAAGAAGTGCTGTTTAAATGTTGCCCAGCTCTCACAAGCACCCTTGCCTTCTAGTAATCTAGCCCATGAGATTTCCCCAAGCAGGTCCCGGAAGAGGTCGAAGTTGGCTCTCTGAAAGTCCAGGGTAGCAATCCTGCTTTTAGCCTTACTTCTTCCACCAAGTTCCATCTTGAACTCCACCATCTCATGGTCGCTGCATCCCAAGCTGCCCCCAACCTTCACATCCCTAACAAGCCCATCCCTGTTGGTAAGGACAAGGTCCAGAAGCACCCCCCGCCTCATCGGCTCCTCCACCACTTGCGTCAGAAAATTGTCTTCAACGCATTGTAGGAACCGTTTGGACTGTGCGTGCCTGGCCGAGTTGCTTACCCAACAGATGTCTGGATAATTGAAGTCCCCCATGAGAACCAACGCCCGTGATCATGAGGCTACTACCAGCTGCTTGTAGAAGGCCTCATCGACCTCCTCCTCCTGATCTGGTGACCTGTAGTACACCCCCACAACAGTGTCCCCCATACCAGCCCACCCCTTAATTCTCACCCACAAGCTCTCCACTTGTCCTTCACCCTCCCCCAGGTGGAGCTGGGTACACTCTGTGATATGTTTACTATAATGCGCTCCTAATTGGCGGGACGCCCGCCATTGCAATCGCAAATAAAATAGCTTCACAGAAGATCCTGTCTGAAGGAAATTGAGATTTTTCTCACAAATTTAAAATCACTATGAGTGTTAATCAGCACTCTGAACAAGACAGGCATCACAAGGGTGCCCATATGCTTTATTCCTCAAAACATATGTTACAACTGCAGCAAAGAAATGTTTATCAAAGCTCCCGTAACCGTTACTGCACATAAGATGGAAGACTGGTTACAGAGTGGGTGGAAATGGATGTAACTCTGAAAGAGTCTGTTTCTGGAGTTATACACAATATGAATATCCAATTATGACTAGTTCATTGGGCTCTTCATATAAAAATTCACACAGAACAACGAAGATTCAATCCCAGAATTTGAAAGTTAGGGCACTTTTGGGGAAGCTAGGTTTCTGTTTGTTTGTTTGCTTGTTTGTTTTAAACTACTGTGCTAGTCCCCAGGATAGACTGGGTGAGCTGGCAGTTGGCCTCAACCCTGTGATTAACATTATTTTTTGGAAGAGTTATGCATTTCTCTCTCCTTTTTTTTTTTTTTCCCCAAGGGTTTAATAATAGTTACTGAATCATGAGGTTTTTTAATTTTCATTTTGTCCTCACCAGTGGAGTATCTACTACCGTTGCCTTTCTGCTCCTTTTACCTGAGTTAATTTGCTTTGCCGGAAAGGTGTATGCGCGTGCTCCTGATCCAAGGCCCAAATGCATTCCTTTAGCTATAAAAGAAAAGAAAAAAACAGAGGGGGGGAAATATTTCAGTGAAACACTGACAATAACACTTAAATGAATTGCATCAAATCTAACCTATGAATTTACTATTTCCCTCATGCACTTTAATTCCTACAGTGTCCCTCGCAAGCGGAGTCCGTTGCTGCCACAGCAATGAATGGCCAGCTTCAGCTAGTTCAGGCATTGGCAGCAGTTTAGCTGCATTCAGAGAGCAAAACTGCAGCACAGAGCATCCCTAGCCCAGCCTGCCGGTTCTGTGGGCTATAAAAACATGTCCAAAAGTCTGTGTAAATACACTAATGTTCAGCACACACAGAGCTCCATGCTACTGTGGACCTGCTGCTGCCTGCACCATAGCTACCTACTTTTTAGTCAGATCAGGTGTACAACAGACTATTCTGCAGCTTGCATGGCAGGTGTACGCTGGATTCATAAACCTGTAACATCCTAAGAACAGAGCTTTCTGAGCTTTATCTCTTATAAATTCCTTTCTTCTAAAAGAAATTCTCTCCCTTCTGAAAATGTAACAAAATACTGCTGTTTAGATAACAGCAGTGCAAATTTCTTATGCCACTGACAATATTTAATATTTTCATACCAGAGCTTTTTCATATGAGCTAAACAAAGGCATATTCCTCCCCATACTCATTCTAATCTGCAGTCTAGATATTCCACCCATGCACACTGTAAGTGTGGGTACGCTGGACTCTGTTAGAAGGCAGATGATCTCTTTCCTCCTCACACCGGTGCAAAGCCCCACACCCCACCAGCGGGGAGAGCACGAACCAGCACCAGTTAGCTGTAGGGGGAGCTGGGTTCAAGCCCAGTTTAAGGCCATGCTCAGAAGGCAGTACAGATGCAGCCTGTCTGTCTACATAAATGCTTCAACGTGGCCTTTGAGAGGCTAATAAATAAGAACTATACACAGAACTTTTAAAACCAGCAGAACATGTGCAGCTAGCTACACCTATGCCTTTCACAAAACACATCAGATGTTCTCCTTGCTAGCAACCATCAACAGAGGTAGCCAGTAGTCCTGAAGAAACATCTCTTGATTTATTACCAGCCTTGGATAAGATGTCATTTTCAAACAGAGGTTTACACTTTTTTCCCCACGTTTCCACTGGAATAAGCAGAATAGCATCACACTGCATATCAAGCCTGGATGCTCTCTAAAACCAGCAGAAGTGGACTGTATAGCCACGAGACAAGTCATTTATAAGATTTATCATGGGAAAAATAAGCAGATGACAGTATTGTCATGGTGATACTGATACTAGCATGAAGCAGACTTCCTACATTTAAAGGAACAACACCCACTTGAAATTACACCTATTTCTTTCTTTTACCACATTTTATTAAAAAATCACACCTCTAGCAAGATCGAACTATACTGCTTCTCATAATTGCAGTATCTGAGTATCCTACCTGAAATCACCACAAATATTTAAACTAGTAGCAAACTACAAACTTTATGTATTTTAAGGCTAGAAGAGAACAGTATGATCATGAAAGACAGAGCTAGGTTTTACAGGCTGCAGGCTTACCAACAATGCCTTTTATAGTTAATTCAATCACTACTTCTAGACTGCCTAGGTACTTACTCTGCAAAAATGCACACACTCAGATTTTAAAGTTCCTTTTAAAACAGTCTCACAAACCTACATTAAACCTCAGTCCTCAGGAATCACTTCTGTTCAAGTCCTGATTCCCCACGACTCTGTTATTCGTCGGCAAGTACTCAAGAAATCACGAAGTATGCAAACACATTCACTTTACAAGCTATCTCCCAGTATGAGTGCTAATATTCCACAGCAGGAAAGTCTTTGTGCAAGAAAAGCATTCTCCATTCTCAAAACAGAGGGAGCCACCTATTTACTGCATGCTAAGAGTGTCTACAAGGTATGGCTGTGTACAGCAACTTCTGCACTGCTGACTCATACTCACTGATTGCAAATCACCTTCATCTCACTTAGAGAAGCCCTCAGTCATCAGTGAGCTTTGTTCCTTTTAATTCGAAGGAGGTGCAAAGTCTTCTGCACAATTTCTACTTAGAGGTGCTTCTGTGGTATATTAAATAGCATTTTTCTGCTCCTTGTCCCTCTTAACATAACTGTGTACATTTATATGAGAAGATGGTTTGCGTTAAGAATGTATTTCTTCCTGTTCCTTTTTCTCCCACATGTGCATGCTAGTTCCTGGTCTCTTGAGTATTTAAGCCCTTTGCTCCTGATTTGACAGAGAAGCCTGAGTTCAAGTGGTGAAATACGCAAAAGGAACAGATGTGCTTTTATGAAACATATATGTTAATCCCAAGCCAATATTCTCTGGAAGTAAAAGGGACAAACTTTCTACATAAAATATGAGACACTTGGCATGCTATAAGTAACATTTTCTATACTGTGTTTACCCAACTGGCTGTAAGAATCGATCAAAAAGACTTTATTTTCATCACAAAATCTTTCCCTTCTTAAATTGTCTTTCAGGCATGAGACACATTAAACTGAAAAAACTTAGTACTCCGGATATTTTTTGCCCTCCATTGAATCCATATACATATTATTCCATAGTTCATTTTTATCCAAAAATCAATTAATTACAAAACCTTCCTCAGGTGCTAAAGGACCTTGGTTTATTTCTGCTCTTTCCATTTTTGTTTGTCGATCTGAGTCTCTGGCATCAGCTGCCCTTTCACTGCCAGCCAAGTCAATGAATGATATCCTAGAAAAAAAAACAAAGTTGCATTTATCTTAGGGGCTTCTTTTTTTTCTATTTCCTTTTTTTTTTCCTTTTTTTTTCTTTTCCCTTTTTTAAACCACAGAGAAGCAACACTTGAAATCAGAAGAATGATTAGCAATAACTACCTTTGAACAAAGAGAAACACCTGATGGAAATATCTGAAGCATCAAAATAAGCGTAGCAGCAGAGCAGCATCAGAGCATTCTGGCACTAGCACAATCATAACAGAAAGTACAATTGCATGTGATGAACTGACTGTTGCACCATATCATCATCTTTGTCCACCTATTTCTGGAAGAGCTCTGACTTCTCTTATGGACATATTTTGAGATCCTTTCCCCACCCCTGTTCCACCTCATTTTCAGTACCAAAAGAGAAAAAAAAAAGCACACATGCCACACCTACGTAACCACATACACTTCTATTTCTAAACTGCCTGTTATGCCTTTTCCTCTCTTCACTATTTGTGGCTCTTCCATTTTGCCTTGTATTTAAAATAAGATCCTGGGAAGCTAGTCTGCATTGTAGTTGCTGTAGGGGTGTGCCAACACATTTTTTGACACTCAGCAGTAAGGTTGATACTTAGACCTCTATCCTCAGACCTATTTCTTGGGGATGTTTAGTCTGGAAAAAAGATGACTGAGACACAATTGCAGTCTTAATGGCTGCTACAAAAGGAAGTAAGCTGCTCTTTTTGTCCGGTGCAAATGGCATCAGAGTCACATTCTCAAATTATCAGAGGGTTAGATGAGGTACTAGTATTCCTCTGACCAAAGGTAAACATCTGTAATGGAATCGTCTCCACCTGGGCTAGTCACCCCAGGCTCCCTTTGTAGTCAATTACAGGAGAGAAATGCTTTTATGTCAGATGGATTTGCCTCTGTTTTTGGTGACTATGCAGAATGGGATGAACTGGATCCCAGAAATGACTTTCTTTACACTGACTTCAAAGGTGATGAGCTCACATGTGGATGTGTCCATTGCAGACATCTACCTTTGGGCAGATTAACACCCCAGACAGGAAAAGCTTTTTAACACTGAAGATGAAGGGATAGATTTGATTGACAAATTTCTTCACTGGAAATTTTTACAAGCAAGTTTGACAATCCTCTCACAGATGTGAGTCAAGCACGACCCCTTGGAGCAGAGAAAGGACTATGAAACTTCTTAAATTCCCTTTGAACTGTATCTTCCGATTTAACTCCCTGATGCCCACAAACTCAATACCTCCTCTTAGGCTGCCTCCCTGATGTCCCTGAGGTCAATCTCCTCATCAGTCCTGAACAGTCCCAGTTCTAGTCTTACCTTCCAAATGTCCTGTTGGTTGTATCTTTAATTTGGATTTGGATGATAGCATGAGATCGAGAGGAATCCGAGTTGACTCCAGTAGCTCCTGTGCTATGTTCTTTCCCCCCCTTCAAAATCACCTGCAAAATAAGGGGGACAAAATCCAATAAAAACACAGTCTCTCAGAGATTTTGCCCTCATAAAATGAAGTTATATCAGGAGCAATGCTTCATTACAGCCTTGAAATTCTGGTGCAAGACAGATGTTAAGTTAGACTGGATCCCTTCCAATGTTTCTGTCAGAACTTTGGATATGGATTTGTTTGCAGTGACACTATGGAGCTTAGAGAGTATAATGCAGACAAGAAGTTGCTGCATTGTACATTCACCCCGGTTTGCAAAATATCTGGACTATAAAATCAAAAACAAACGTATGGAAAAAAAGAAAAAGATTGCAGAGAGAATCTAAGAGATTTGTGGGATTGACAAGTTTTTTCACCCCATTTTCTCATATAACAGATTGTGGTGGTTTTACCGTGCTAGGCGGCTGAACTCCACCATAACCGCTCACTCACTCCCCCTCCTCAGAAGAGGAGGGGAAGAAGTAAAGGAAAGAAACAACTCATGGACTGAGATAAGGATAATTTAATTAAAGGGAAAAATAATTATTAAGGAAAGATTAGTATTAATTAAACAATTTAACTAAAGGGAAAAAAGGGAAAGGGGAAAGGGAGGGGGAAAGGGAAAAAACAAAACAAAACAAGTAAAGGCTGTGTGGAAGTGCAGAGGAAAAAAATTACTCTCTACTTCCAACAAATGAGCGATGCTTGACCACGGCCTTGAAGCAGGGCCTCAACACATGTAGCTGGTGCTCAACACATGTAGCCTGAGCACCAGCTTAGCTCACGTCACTGTTGCACTTGCCTGGTTCCTTGCAAAGTTGACCTGTCGTTGATCGTGCAGTGTCTTCCTACAACATATAACTTAGATTACAGATTAGTTTTCTCCCAAGGTTAAATCTCCTTGAGGCACTCACCTGATATCCTCATCCTTTTGCATGACCCACCAGGTGTACCCTGGTCCTTGGGCGAAGACAATCCCACGAATGGGTTTGCCTTTTCCCATGGCAGGAGCAACCCACACCGCCTTCCCCATCCACTTCCCTACATGCACTACAGGGACTTTAGATTCTCCCACAGTGTGTAGGGGTTTTGTTTCAGCAGGACCAGGACAGCTGTCAGACCCCCTGTTGTCAACTAGCCAAATGGCTTCTGGTAGATTTATGTCCCATTGTTTCCATGTCCCAGCACCCAATGCTCGTAACATAGTCTTTAACAGTCCATTGTACCTCTCAACCTTCCCAGAGGCTTGTGGGTGATAAGGGATGTGATACACCCACTCAATGTCATGTCTCTTGGCCCAGGAGGTGACAAGATTGTTTCCAATGACTCCCACTGTCAGACTCAATTCTCTCTGGCGTACCATGACGCCACAGCACTTGTCTTTCCAGGCCCAAGATAGTATTTTGGGCCATGGCATGGTTTATGGGGTATGTTTCCAGCCACCCAGTAGTTGCTTCTATCATAGTGAGTATGTACCGTTTGCCTTGGTGGGTTTGTGGGAGTGGTCCGATGTAGTCAATCTACCAGGCCTCACCATATTGAAACCCTAGACACCTCCCCCTATTCCAGGGAGATTTTACCTTCACGGCTCTCTTGATTGCAGCACAGGTCTCACACTCATGGGTAACCTGTGTGATGGTCTCAATGGTCAGGTCCACCCCTCGATCATGAGCCCATCTGTATGTGGCATCCCTCCCTAGATGTCCTGATGTTTCATGGGCCCATCGAGCTACAAACAGCTCACCCTTACATCCCCAGTCCAGATCCACCTGAGCCACTTCAATTTTTGAAGCTTGATCCACTTCTTCGTTGTTCTGATGTTCTTCAATAGCACGACTCTTGGGCATGTGGGCAGCTACATGATGTACTTTTACATCCAGGTTTTCTACCCGAGCAGCAACATCTTGCCACAGGGTAGCAGCCCAGATAGGTTTACCTCTGCGCTGCCAGTTGCTCTGTTTCCATTGCTGCAGCCACCCCCACAGAGCATTTGCCACCATCCATGAGTCAGTGTAGAGATACAGTACTGGCCATTTTTCTCTTTCGGCAATTTCTAGGGCCAATTGTATGGCTTTCACTTCTGCATACTGACTCGACTCGCCTTCCCCTTCCATGGCCTCCACGACTTGTCGTGTGGGACTCCACACAGCAGCTTTCCATTTCCGATGGCCCCCTACCACACGGCAGGATCCGTCAGAGAACAACACATACTGCTTTCTGTCTTCTGGCAACTCATTGTATGGTGGTGCCTCTTCAGCACGGGTTACCTCTTCTGTCGGTACTCTGAAATCTGCCCTCTGGCCAGTCCATGATCTCTTCCAGGATTCCTGGGCGGTTGGGTTTCCCCATTCGAGCCCGCTGTGTAATTAACGCTATCCACTTACTCCACGTAGCATCGGTTGCATGGTGTGTAGTGGGGATTTTCCCTTTGAACATCCAATGTAACACAGGTAGCCGTGGGGCCAAGAGGAGCTGTGCTTCTGTACCCACAACTTCTGAAGCAGCTCAAACGCCCTCATATGCCGTATCTCTTTTTCAGTTGGGGTGTAATTGTCTTCTGATCCTCGATAGTCCCGGCTCCAGAACCCCAGAGGTCGACCTTGAGTTTCTCCTGGGGTCTTCTGTCAGAGGCTCCAGGTGAGCCCATGCTCCCCAGCTTCAGTGCAAAGTACATTTTGCATAGCTGGTCCGGTATGGACAGGCCCAAGGGCTACTGCACGAGCTATTTCTTGTTTGATTTGTTCAAAGGTCTATTGTTGCTCGGGGCCCCACTCGAAATAGTTTCTCTTTCGAGTCATTAGATATAGAGGACTCACAAGCTGACTGTAGCCTGGAACATGCATTCTCCAGAATTCCACAAGGCCTAGGAAAGCTTGTGTTTCTTTTTTGCTAGTTGGCGGAGACATTGCCGTTATTTTGTTGATCACATCCATCGGAATATGGCGACGTCCATCCTGCCATTTTACCCCCAAGAACTGGATTTCCTGTGCGGGTCCCTTGACCTTACTCTGTTTAATGGCAAAACCAGCTTTCAGGAGAATTTGGATTACTTTCTTCCCTTTCTCAAAAACTTCTTCTGCTGTGTTGCCCCACACGAGGATGTCATCAATGCACTGCAGGTGTTCAGGAGCTTCCCCCTGTTCCAGCACAGACTGGATCAGTCCATGGCAAATAGTAGGGCTGTGTTTCCACCCCTGGGGCAGCCGATTCCAGGTGTGTTGGACACCCCTCCAAGTGAAAGCAAACTGCGGCCTGCACTCTGCTGCCAAAGGGATGGAGAAAAATGCATTAGCGATATCAATTGTGGCATACCACTTGGCCTCCTTTGATTCCAGTTCATACTGGAGTTCTAGCATGTCCGGCACTGCAGCACTCAGTGGTGGCGTGACTTCGTTCAGGCCGCAGTAGTCCACCGTTAGCCTCCACTCACCATTAGACTTTCGCACTGGCCATATGGGACTATTAAAGGGTGAGCGAGTCTTGCTGATCACTCCTTGACTCTCCAGCCGATGAACCAACTCACGGATGGGGATCAGGGAGTCTCGGTTGGTGAGATATTGCCGTCGGTGCACTGTTGTGGTAGCGATTGGTACCTGCTGTTCTTCAACCTTCAGCAATCCTACAACGGAAGAGTCTTCTGAAAGGCCCGGCAGGGTAGACAGCTGCCTAATCTTCTCTGTGCTCAAAGCAGCTATGCCAAAAGCCCACCGGTACCCTTTTGGATCCTTGAAGTGCCCTCTCTTGAGGTAGTCTATGCCAAGGATGCATGGAGCCTCGGGGCCAGTCACAATGGGATGCTTTTGCCACTCATTCCCAGTTAGACTCACTACAGCTTCCAATACAGTTAATTGTTGGGATCCCCCATCACTCCAGAGATACAGATGGGTTCTGTCCCTTGGTAGCCTGATGGCATTAAGGTACATTGTGCGCCAGTGTCCACTAGAGCTTTGTATTCCTGTGGTTCCAATGTGCCAGGCCATCGGATCCACACAGTCCAATAAATCCGGTTATCCCTCTCCTCTACCTGGTCAGAGGCAGGGCCCCTCTAGTCCTGGTTGGAGTGTCTGCCACTTAATTCTTGCAAATGAGAAGCAGAGGTCCCTTCATCAGGGTCAAGAATAACATCAGCCCTTCTACTGCCTCTGGGGAACTGCCCAACAGAAACCGGAGCAACATTTTTCTTCGGAGACCCTCTTCTTGCTGCTGTATTTCCTTGCAGTTCACGTACCCGAGCAGCTAGGGTTTGAAGGGATGCAAGACACGGACTTCTGATGGCTCTTGAACAGGAGACATTTATTTCAATTTTTCACCACTACATATACTTTCCCCGTAGCCCCATGCGCTGTCCACGTGCCCGAATCTGTCATACAATTGGTTAGAGACCCTCAGACGCGCCTCGAGCCAGCCAGCAATTGGCCACTGCCCAAAGCTCATCTTTAACACTGTACCCAAGTTAATTTATCTCGACCTTGCTCAAGTTTTTGGTTCTACCACTGTTTTCCTCATTATCTCTAACTCAGGGACGTGTGAAACAGCACAAAGCTCCCTGCGAATTCCTTTCCCACAAGGGTTGAAGTAGGTTCACCATCCCACTTCCTCATATCTTCCCTGTGGTCACGCAGATAAAACCACAAGGTGCTATGTGGTGTGAGTCTTGGATACTCTCTCTCTCGAGCAGGAAAATACTGATTCTTAGTGGCTGAAATATCACTCCGTCTGGATGAGGAGGGATATGCTCGTTCTACGAGGTGGTCAAGTCTTTCGGACAGTTTCTCCACAGCTGAGACACAGGCCCGTAGCAGAGCAGAGAGATTGTCTTCATATTTTTGAAGCTGGCAGGATATAGTATACACTGTTGGTCCCATCCCCTCATCCCAATTAAATACTGCCAGCGTACTGGCATGTGATGATGGTGCACTCCGCACCAATTTACGCCACATGGATGCTGTGCACTGGACTTCATCAGGATCTTGAGGTGTCTGGGCATTGTCCAAATCACTATAAACCATCTCCAGCATAGCTAATTCCCGCAGATGCTGGAGACCTTTATCCATAGTGGCCCACTTGCCTATTTGATATACAATATCTTCCTTGTGGGGATACCTTTCTTTCACAGCTGCCAGGAGTCACCTCCAGAGGCTGAGAACCTGTGTCTCTCTCCCAATTCCTTTGTCAGTTACCATTTTTCTAGAGAGGGATCCCAGCTGTTTGGCTTCATTGCCTTCTAATCGTTGGCTATTGGCCCCAGTGTCCCAGCATGGAAGCAGCCAGGTGAGGATGTGTTCACCTGGGTGTCGACCATAATCCTTTCGTATTTCTTGCAACTCACTCAGGGATAGGGATCAGGTGTTTTCTGATTCCTTTATGATTTCCATCTCTTCTTCCTGCTGTTTTTGTGATGGCTCTGCTTTAGAGCTGCCTGCCTTTTCCCCTTCTCCCTCCTTCTTAGGAGAGGCTTCTTCCCTTACTAATCCAGCTGACTTCCGTTTCCATTGTTTCGACTTGACTATGGGGGCGACTGATACCATAGTTGGTTGGTCCTCTGGGTCAGTCACAGCATGTGTTATCTGGTCATCAGATTCAGAGACCTCCTCCCTCCCTTGAGGGTGCTGGACGGCATTGAATAGTGTGTGATAGGCGTAAGCCAGGACCCAGCACAGTGCTGAAAGCTGTCGTTCTCTGGCATTGTCAGGGTCAGGGCATATGACTCAAGCATTCTATCAGGTTTTTAGGATTTTGCACTTGTTCAGGGGTGAAGTTCAAAACTTTTGGAGGAGACACCCGTGACAGGTACCTGCCTATATCCTCCCACACACCTTGCCACCTGCCACAAGACTGTTTCGGGACAGATTCCTGGGTAAGCTTTCTAAACAATCGATTAACTTTAGAGAGAAGAGGAAACCCATTATTCAGAATTAGAAATAGCAATATATGGGTTATACATGGATATTCAAAATACTCAGAAACTGTTGTAATTAGCCCACTGATTGGAGGGGGTACCATTCCTGATATTATTCATAAACTGACTTCCAGATGAAGAAAGGAAGGCAGTGTAATTCTGAATATTCTCTAAAAGATAGTTTCCATGAGACCCAAATGATAACAGTGCAGAGCCTGAATGCCAGATTAAATTCAAAGCCAGTGCTTGGCAGCACAGCGAATTTTAAAAAAAAAAACCACGAACACAGATTGTAGCACACTCTCGGATCGGATATAGAGGAGAAAGGAGAATATGACACGGATTGCATGACACATGATCAAACAAGCCAATATTAACAGGACATTGAACATGGTGACTAGCAAGTAAGTGTGTTAGTTGTAAGCGTTTTAATCAATTCTATTGTTATCTCAACCCTTCGAGTTCCACATTGGACGCCAAAAAGGACTGTGATGGTTTTACTGTGCTAGGCAGCTGAACTCCACCACAACCGCTCTCTCACTCCCCCCCTCCTTAGAAGAGGAGGGGAAGAAGTAAAGGAAAGAACAACTCACGGGTTGAGATAAGGATAATTTAACTAAAGGGAAAAATAATTATTAAGGAAAGATTATTATTAATTAAACAATTTAACTAAAGGGAAAAAAGGGAAAGGGGAAAAGGGAGGGGGAAAGGGAAAAAACAAAACAAAACAAGTAAAGGCTGTGTGGAAGTGCAGAGGAAAGAAATTACTCTCTACTTCCCACAAATGAGCGATGCTTGAGCACTTCCTTGAAGCAGGGCCTCAACACATGTAGCCAGTGTTCGGGAGGACAGACGTTTTCACAACGAGAGCCCACCCCTCCCCTCTTCTTCCTTTTTCCACGTTTTATTGCTGAGTGTGACATCATATGGTATGGAATATCCCTTTGGTTGGTTTAGGTCAGCTGCCCTGATGATGTTCCTTTCTCACTTTTTTGCCCACCCCCTAGGAGGGTTAGAGAGAGTCCTGATGCTGTGCCAGCACTGCTCAGCAGCAGACACAACACTGGTGTGATACCAGTGCTGTTCTAGCTACAAGTGCAGAGCACAGCACTGTATGGGCTGCTGCAGGGAAAGTTAACATCCCAGCCCGACCCAGTATACAGATGGGTACTGTTATCCAGAAAATTATACACAAAACACCAAAACCTTTCTCCATCTCAATAACTAAAAGAAATTATACCAGAGGAGTAAGGAACAAAGTTAAAAGATCAAAAGCAAAAGAGCAAAGGCTCCTTCAAGACATAACTCTGGATAATCCACTTCTGCAAACTTTTAAGGACTATTGCTAGAAATCTATCAGCAACTGCAGGAGGACATTCATAAAACAGAGTCATTAATTTTGCTTCTGGTTTTAAGAACAAATTTAAATATTATCTACCAAAATCAATACGTTCTCATTTGACAAATGTGCATTATTCATGCCTTTCAGTGGCCAGTTCTCAACCAGTAACCTAACCAACTGCTGCAGCTCCCAAGCATTATGTTAGTGCTAAATGCAGCTAATTTCTGAACCAAGGCCAAAATCAATGAATGTTTAATAACTTGGGATGTATTCAAGACTCTTCCCATATATCTGTTGCAGACTATTCAGAAGCTCTGAGTCAAGCCAGTGACATTTCTGTGCTCAAAAGGGCCTGTGGACAATATAAAATTAGTTTTTTGCAGAGATACCTGTGAGAATAAAGTCATTTAATAGCTCTTCTCTGTGTGCGATGTGATAATACAGAGGAATGTGTTAATCAACCTCATAGCAGATTTACACTCTAATTTACAGAAACATCACCAGCATGTCCTGAAGCTTGGAGTTAATGAGGATAAAGAACAAAGTTAAAGGGAATATAAGCGAGAACGCCAATTTTAATGAGTCAATTACACTATCAGGTGCTTGTAATTTACAGTTCCTTTCTGAGAAAGGAGTTAAGCTATTCAAAGTTAAGCTAAACAGAAGACAGATTTAAACAGCTTTCTTGCTGCAGGACAGTGCAGAAAATTTCCCATCGCTCTTGCTGAGCTCAGCCAGGCAGGGAAGGAAAACCGAAGCTTTGCTTGTGCTGAATGTCAGCTACTGTTTAAAGATCCTAATTTCACACGGCTGCTATTACCCATAATTTTCTAAGCATTGTCTAAATCCTCGTTCAGCTCAATATTTCTAAAGTATTTTCTGGTTTTTAGTTCTAATAATTTTCAAATTTATATCTTTTGTCCCACTCCCATGTATTTTTTATACAGAAATGTTCATAGAAGCCAAAGAAGTCACACTAGGAGAAATACACAGATCTACCTTCCCTTGCTGGAACGCTATTAAATTTCTGGAATAGTGACAGCAGTCTGTTTCTTGGCAAAGATCTTTCCATAAGGAGTGGCAGCAGAAGCAACAGCTGCAGATCAACAGCTTGTGTGTCTCTAATACAAGCCACACTGACCCGCCACACTTACTTATTAAGGAACTATTAACAGTGCTCCTCCATGTTCTGCTTGAGGTTACTAACTTCAGAACCTTAAAAAGAAGCATCCACATGTATGACACAACAATGTTAATTGTCTTCTCTGCAAATGACTTATCTCACAAATCCATAAATCAGGCTGTAGAAGACAAAATAA
Source organism: Anser anser (assembly GCF_964211835.1). Classification (NCBI taxonomy): domain Eukaryota; kingdom Metazoa; phylum Chordata; class Aves; order Anseriformes; family Anatidae; genus Anser; species Anser anser. Next base: position 12,742,582 of record NC_139731.1, read on the forward strand.
TGACAAATATTGAGGTTACCTCCAACAGTAGGTCTACAGAGTCCACCTGGACCTCCCGGAGTCCAACTATTTGAACAACATGTTTGCTATCTTCTCTTGCAAAAAGTCTGAAAATGAAACATCACAGAAACAAGATTTCTGAACTCTCAAATAGCAGCAATGAAAACACCCTTCACACACTATGTGAACAAGCAATCAAGACTACCGATTAGAGGAGAGGTACCACAGTCATTTATTTAATTTCAGACCTAAAGAGCTATTTCATTTTTAATATGTACCACTGAAACTTCACTGTTAAACAGACACTAGCACTGCATTTCTGCTAGTTCAGGAATATAAAAAAGCAGAGGAGTAAATTACCATGTCTACATTTTAGAGTTCCTGTCTCTCACTGAACTGCATCTCAGACCTTCTGTAGGAAGTTCAGACTGTATAAGTTATGCTCTGTTCAAGTTCTCGAGATTTTTGCACAGGAATTTGAAGCAGCTCCCATAGCCATAGAGTCAGAGTCCAGAGCAACTCTGCTGTGAATCACACAGAAGTGGTACAGTATACTGGAAGGATACAGGCACGAGGCTCGTGGAAGGAAGCTTAATCTCCTCTTTCAATGACATGTAGTATAAGTAGCTTACTCTGATTCTGTGGAGCTGCTTTAAAATCCTGTGTAAAAATCTTGAGAACTTGAACAGATGCTCACTCCCTGAGGCAGAAAGCCTCCCTCTTGAGCCTGCCAGTGTGCTCTGAAGATAGCGCTTTCAAGGATGCTAAAGGCCTTCAGCTGACAGGGAATGTTCCTTCAAGACCACTCTGAAAAGATTTCACTGCAAAAACCTTAACTGACTGTTGTTGTATTTAGAGATTTCAGCCCACAGTGCTTCTTTTATACTGAGCATGTAGTGAGTTATTCTGGTTTCCATTCCAGATGAAGCTCCTCTAAGGGAGTACACATCTATCCGAACAAGTCTAGGGCTGAGGTGCTACTGCTGAGGGTGGTGGCAGCATCACCTGCAAAGGTGCGCTCAGTAAAGGAGCTCAGTAAAGTCCTCAGTAAAGGACTCTGCAGTGTCAAGCACAAGTGGGACATCAACAGCATCTTCCGAGACGGCAGTGGCTGGAACTGCAGCCCCACTGGCACAGCAGGAGGGACAGGCCGAGGTTATGTTTGAACAGGGAGAGACAGGGACTCTACAATGGTTGGCATCAGAACTTCTGGTCACAAGAAGGCTCTTTCTCTGCCTACAGGATGTTCAGCTATTATATTACTGTAGTGTAAGCAAAACCATATGAGCTCATACCTTAGTCATAGGTCCTTATTCTTACTTATTTTTGCCCCAAAGCAATACAAACCAGGCGTCCTGTCAATGCAACAGTATTTAGTGCCAGATTCTGCCTTCCTGTAAGTATTTCCTAAGAACAACCCTAATTAAATACATAACAATTTATTATACATGGTAATATGCTAAAGGTAATTGCATGAAACAGTAACAAACTGATTCATAACCCTAGGTTTATGGCAATACATCTTTTTATTTCAATACCTCTTCCTTCCATTTAGCAGGTCATAAAGCTGTCCAGGATAGATTTCATAAAAGCTGATCAAAACAAGTAGATCCTTCCTTGACTGTAATGCTTCCAGGTGTCTGAAGATGTCCTTGGCAGCCAAGGCATAGAGTCCCGGGTTCCGGTGAGTACCTATCATAGTGGAAGTCTTGCCAGCACCAGTCTGCCCATATGCAAAGCAGTTTGCGTTGCCTCTGTAAAGATAACCTACATTTTTAGTGCCACATCTGATTTATTCATGTCTATTAAAACAAATTCTGCAAAGTCAATCTCTCTATATAGCTAGCTCTTATCAAGGAGGTTTGGTTTGCTTCCCCACCTGGGAAACTGCAAAAACACTCAACAGTGATTCCCAAGCATGTCCTATGGAGAGGTGGCATGTCACAGAGTGCTGGCTCTCTTCCTTTTTTTCCCAAAGCCAAAAATACATTTAAGGAAGCCAAGAATTCAATATTATTCTTCCAGCTGTTTAGATGCTGCAGAAATATTGTAGGATTATGAATGGGAATCCTACTGCTTATGAACCACAGAGAAAAAAGGCTGTGACATGAGGTGCAAATCAGCCACAAGTCAGGTTTCGTATCAACACACATTGTACTTGATGAAGATTAGATCTCATCAATGTGTATAAATACCTGAGGTGTGGGAGACAGAGGGATTTGGCCAACCTCTTTTCAGTGGTTTGTGGGGACAGGACAAGGGGTAATGGCCACAAGATGGAGCACAGGAAGTTCCGCACCAACATGAGAAAGAACTTCTTCACGGTGAGGGTGACAGAGCACTGGAACAGGCTACTGTCCTGGTTTCAGTTAGGACAGAGTTAATTTTCCTCCTAGTAGCTGGTAGGGTGCTATGTTTTGGATTAGGATGAGAAGAGCGCTGATAACATGCTGATGTTTTAATTGTTGCAGAGCAGTGCTTACACCATGCCAAGGACTTTTCGGCTTCTCGCTCTGTCCTGCCAGCGGGCAGGCTAGGGGTGCAGCAGGAGCTGGGAGGGGACAGACCCAGGACAGCTGACCCAAACTGTCCAAAGGGGTATTCCATACCATCTGACGTCATGCTAAACAATATATAGGGGTGGCTAGTGGGGTGGGGGGCCGGCTGCTCGGGGATAGGCTGGGCATCGGTCAGTGGGTGGTGAGCAATTGCATTGTGCATCACTTGTTTCGTACACATTATTATTAGTAGTACTATTACCATTATTATTGTTATTGTTATTGTCATTGTTATTGTTATTATTATTTTCCTGTCTTAATAAACTGTCTTTATCTCAACTCACCGGCTTCACTTTCCCGTTTCTCTCCCCCATCCCAGAGAGGGAGGGGGGAGGGCGAGCGAACGGCTGTGTGGTGTTTAGCTGCCAGCCGGGTTAAACCACAACAGCTGCCCAGGGAGGTTGTGGAGTCTCCTTCTTTGGAGATATTCAAGGCCCGTCTGGACGCCTACCTGGGCAGCCTGCTCTAAGGAACCTGCTTTGGCAGGGGGGTTGGACCCGATGATCTTTCGAGGTCTGCTATTACCCTTATTTTTCTAAGCATTGTCTAAATCTGTACTCGGCTCTGGTGAGGCCGCACCTTGAGTACTGTGTTCAGTTTTGGGCCCCTCGCTACAAGAAGGACATGGAGGTGCTTGAGAGAGTCCAGAGAAGGACAACGAAGCTGGTGAGGGGTCTGGAGAACAAGTCTTACGAGGAGCGGCTGAGGGAGATGGGGTTGTTTAGCCTGGAGAAGAGGAGGCTCAGGGGAGACCTCATCGCTCTCTATAGGTACCTTAAAGGAGGCTGTAGAGAGGTGGGGGTTGGTCTATTCTCCCATGTGCCTGGTGACAGGACGAGGGGGAACGGGCTAAAGTTGTGCCAGGGGAGGTTTAGGTTGGATGTTAGGAAGAACTTCTTTGCTGAAAGGGTTGTTAGGCATTGGAATGGGCTGCCCAGGGAGGTGGTTGAGTCGCCATCCCTGGAGGTCTTTAAAAGACGTTTAGATGTAGCCCTTAGTGATATGGTTTAGTGTAGGACTTGTTAGTGTTAGGACAGAGGTTGGACTAGATGATCTTGGAGGTCTCTTCCAACCTAGACGATTCTGTGATTCTGTGATTCTGTAAATCTTTGTTCAGCTCAATATTTCTGAAGTATTTTCTGGTTTTTAGTTCTAATAATTTTCTAATAATTTTTAGATCCTTCAGATCTAAAACGATAAACCAGGTTAGCTCTGGTGTTAAGCATGTTAACAAAGTATATGGGTTTGTCACCACAGGGTAAGATTAACAGCTCATAGATCCTGTACGACCCGATATGATCCATCAGGTTTTCGAACAGGTAAAATGAGAGTGTTGAAGTCAGACTGGCACTCTTTTAGCAACCCTAATTGTAAGAAATTTTCAGTTATCGGGCTAATTCCTTCTTCACTAATTTCCTTTTTAGTTTCAGTAGCTGTCATCATCAAACTCAACACTTCCACATATCTTTGATCATTTACCTCCAGAATAATCTCCCCATTTTTAAATGAGATGGTTGCTTGTAATTTTTCCAATAAATCTCTCCCTAGGAGTGACTCCGGAGAGCTGGGCATGTATAGGAACTTGTGAATGCCCCACAGTTTCCCATATTTATATTTCAATGGTTTCCAGAAATATGCTATTTCAGATTGGCCAGTTGCCCCCTTCACTACAATGTAATCATTCCCCACTGGTACTAATGCTTTATTTAAAACTGAATATGTTGCCCCCGTATCCACCATAAGCTCCACTTCTTTTCCCTCCTTCCCCAGCTTCATTTTTATAACCAGCGGATCTGCTGGGGTAGATTTCTCCGGTCTTCCTCAGTCGTCTTTTGCATGCATGACCACCACCTCCCTTCCCTGGTTCCCTTTTCCATTTCTTTTTTGTTCGTCTGGGCATTCGTTTTTCCAGTGCCCAAATTTCTTATATAGGGCACATTGATCCTTGCCTAGCTGGGGCTGTTCCTGTCTAGGCCTCCTTTTTCCTTCTTCCCTAATAATTGCTATCAGCCTCTTCTGCATGTTTAACTGAGGAAGATAAAAGTCCTCTCTCCTTCCAAACTGCCCCGTGTGCACGCACCACACCAAAGGCATATTTCAAATCTGTCCAAATGTTTGCCATCTCAAAAGCTCTTATGCCTGTGTGGATTTCTCCATGGGCAGTGAAAAACGGGCTCTTTGGGAGCTGTTCCAGGTGTGGGTCTGAGCTACAGGGTCTATTCGTCAGGAGCGGGTTCGTCCAGCTTGGGCCCCCCCGGCGCCCCCCCCCCGAATCAGCTGCTCCTGCATGGGCTCCTCTCCACAGGCTGCAGCATGGACATCTGCTTTGCCATGGTACACCATGGACAGTGGGGGGGGGGGACAGCCTGCTCCACCAGGGGCCTCTCTGTGGGCGGGGGGGGGGGGCTTCGGCTCCGGCACCTGGAGCACCTCTGTACTGCACTCCCCCTCCTCTGCACTGACCTTGGTGTCTGCAGGGAGGTTTCTCACTCCTCACTCTCCCAGCTGCTGTTGTGCAGCAGTTTTTTTCCTTTTCTTGGGTGTGCTCTCACAGAGGCACAAACTGCATTGCTCATGGCTTGGCTCTGGGCAGCGGTGGGCCCCTTTGGGGCCGGCTGAAACTGGCCCTTATCTAACATGGGGCAGCTGCTGGAATCTTCTCACAGGGGCTACCACCGCAGCACTCTCTGCTACCAGAACCTTGCCATGTGAACCCAATACACTGGGGCAGCTAGGTCATTACTGGCCTGTAAAGTATCAGGGCTTAAATTAACTAATGAAACCCTAAAAGTGATGGGGGTAAAGGGACTGGGATAACAGTGCCACTTTTGAGGGATACCAAGCTGAGACTAGGGATAGAATGATCTCTGGGCAATTATTGCATGTACCCGAGGCAGGGACTAACTTGTTGGGAAGGGATTTGATGATGAAATTGGGCATTCAAATAGTAAATTGTTAGACTGGAATAACAGTGGTATTAATGGGGTGCTCTCAGACCCTGGGAGCAAAGATATATTTGCCTTTGAGTGGAAAGACCCTGAAATGGGGGTGGAAGCAGCAGTACAGATGGACAATTTTACCTCAGGGGTTTACAGGGCCACCGATTTATTTGGGCACGTTCTAGAAGAAATTTTGGAGCAATTCCAACCTCCAGAGGAGGTGTTACTGTTACAAAATGTGGATGATCTTTTATTGTCAGGACAGGAGAAAACAGTTGTGAAGGAAGCCACTAACAAGCTATTCAACTTTCTGGGAAAGCAGGGCTTGGGAGGACTGGAAAATAAATTAAAACTTGTAGAAAGAGAAGTCAAGTATTTAGGGCATCTAGTGTCTGAGGGGGGATGAAGAATAAATCCAGAGAGGATTCAGGGAACTGTTGAGCTACCCCTACCCAAAACTAAACAGAACTAAAAAGTCTTAAGAGAGAGAGGTTTTTAAGGAATGAGGAGTCACGAAGTCCAAAGGAAAACAGATACTCCCTGATGGGAGAGAAATGCTGAATAAAGTGCTAATGAGGCAAATATTAACTGTTTTACATCAAGAGGGTCATTGGGGAATTCAAGCAACGTGTGATGCTGTGCTATGGAAATATGTATGTGTAGGAATACATATATACTCTGGCTGAACAAGTATGCAGGAGTTGTGTAGTATGTCAAAAGGTAAATAGGAAAATTATCTGCAGTCAGCCCAAAGAGGGTGCGAGAACCAGGAATTCAATGCTTCCAAAGTGTACAGGTGGATTTTACAGAACTCCTTAGAGTAGGTAGATTTAAATACTTGTTAGTCTTGGTTGATCATTTGTCAGGGTGGGTGGAAGCTTTCCCTTCAGTACCTGCTACTGCGAACATAGTAACTAAAGTAATTCTAGAACAAATAACTCCCAGGTATGGAATTGTTGAAGATATTGACTCTGATCAAGGAAATCACTTTATGTCAGAAATATTGCAAGGGCTAATGTGGACTCTAGGAATTAAGTGGAAATTTCACACTCCTTGGCATCCTTCCTCTTCTGGAAGGGTGGAGAGGATCAGACAGTAAAGAAGCAATTGACTAAATTCTGGAAACTCAGCTTCCCCAAACAAAGTGCTTACCTTTGGCACTTCTCCGAATTCAAACTGCACCAAGAAAAGATGTGGGAGTTTCACCATATGAAATATTATTTGGATTGCTGTACATGGACAAAGGGAATGAATTACCTCAAAATGAGATAAAAGATGCTTTTCTTAAGAACTATATACTCGGGCTGTCGTCCTCTTTGTCATCTCTCAGGACCCGTGGACTGTTAGCTCAAACCCCACCCTTGGAAGCCCCGATCCATCCATTCCGAGCAGGAGACTGGGATCTGATGCGAACATGGAGAGAACTGAAACTGCAACCTGAGTGGGACGGACTGTTCCAAGTGCTCCTGACTACCGAGACGACAGTAAGAACGGCTGAGAAAGGGTGGACTCATTCCTGGGTAAAAGCATCAGCTAACCCCGATACCTGAGAGACTGCATTAACAAAGACTTTTAAGGTTAAAACTGTTAAAACTATCTATTGTAAATCTTTAACTTCTCCTCAGAAGAATTCTTAATGAATTAATGAGTAAAAGGGATTGAATTACACAGAATTGGAGTGTTTCCAGGGAACACTCCCTGGAAGTGGGAGAAGGCGGGGTATTTAATCCCCACCAGAGGAATCCTTATCAGTTTGTGATTTTTATTGTTTTTCTTAATTATTATTTCTTTATTATTATAGGGGTGTATATATACATAGAAATGATGTATTTTAAGTTTATCTTAGTAATACCTATTCTCAATGGATTAGCGATAGGATGGAGGGAAAAATTCAGCATTTCCAATTAATCCAGAACATCTATCGAGTTCTATCTCGAAATAATTGTTGGATTTGCACCCAGATGCCTAGAAAGACTGAAAAGGCCTTGTCCCTGATTGCTATTTCCAGCAGCAACTGTGTCTGGATTCTCTAGATTTCTAAAAACGACAGATCATAGTCCCGGGAAGGACTAGATTTTGAAGTTGAGCTCCCTACACATAATCCTGGCTACAATATACTGTGTTATCAAAAGTGCCTTTTAAACAACATTGATAGAAACTCAGGGGACAATAGTACTGACCCTGGGTGTATTAATATTATCCATGAAGTAGGGAATAATCCATACTGTACCGAATATGGTAGCCACGGGAATGCTAATATACATAATGCTCACCAGGTACAACATGAGAATCCTGTAACCGGATGGCCTGTCCCAAATGGCGAGGGGTGGTACTGGCTATTTGGGTTGCCCCTAGGATGGAAGAGAGCTTGCACCCTGGGTGCAATAATTCCAAATGTAACTATTATTGAAGACCCACAAAGCCAAAGCCCCCTTGAGACCACACGCAGAATTAAGCAGACTCTAGATAATCCTCTAGTAAAATCCTCTGGCATTTCATAGTTTTGCACGGTGTTTTTTACCTTGGTTAGGGGTGAGTGAATTAGAAAACACCATTGTAAATATCTCAGCTATAATTGAAGAACTAGAAAATAAGTCTGGATGCAAGAAAAAGGCGATAAGTTTGCAAAAATAGTACTCTGGAATTGAATGGTATTAAATTTATTAATAACCTCACAAGGAGGAGTGTGCACTGTCATTAATGCTAGTTGCTGTATATATGTAGATCAAATGGGACAAATTTGACTGATCTCAAAAATATTTGGGAAAAAAAAAAACAAACAAAAAAACAAGATCCTACATAGAGTGGCTCGAGATGACACTTCCTGGGGATTTAGAAACATTTGGGAGAAACTAACTTTGTGGTTATCTGAATAGAATTGGCTCAAACAACTATTTGTTGGTATTGTAATAATAATGGCATTGTATATCTATCATCCCCCGTGACATCCACAGAAAAATATTGCACCTTAATGTTGGAAAAACTCAAGAGTGCGGTATGTGAAGAGGTACAAAAAAACAATAGGAGTAAGAAAAGAAGAGTAAGGAGTACGGAGTAAGAGGAGTAAGAAAAGAAATTGTGAGAAACTAAGTTGTGGTTTTGCAGTAGAATATGTTTTTGAAGTAGAGTGTGTTTTTGCAGTAGAAAACTAACCTTCTGTATTCAAAGGTAGTTGTGTAGTCATAACAAGGAGAAATGCTAAGTAGATAAGTGGACAGTAGAAGGCCTCACTGTTCCAAAATAAGGTAGAAGCTTGAGAAAAACAGGATGAGCAGTGTGAGAACAGTAAAACAAAGGTCACAAGTTCTCAAAACATAAGAAAGGAGAAAAAAAAGGGAAAAAGGAGAAATTAAAGGGTTGATCAAAAATATTGTACATATATAGTATAGAGGGGCGTCGAGTAGCTTGTGAACCTGTAGTACTCAGCCGATGAGGAAACAGGGGAGGTGATCAGGTGTCGGGTAATAGGGAATAAAAGGTTATGATATGTTTACTATAATGCGCTCCTAATTGGCAGGACGCCCGCCATGGTAATCGCGAATAAAATAGCTTCACAGAAGATCCTGTCTGAAGAAAATTATTTTTTTTTTTTTTCCTCACACAGCTGCACACGCTGTATTGCCAGATAACACACAAGTTCATAAAGCCGCATAAGAGCCATAAGCTGTAGTAGTTTTCTGGCAGAGAATGCAATTATACAAAGCAACCTTTATTATTATTATTATTATTATTATTTATTGTATTTGAGATTTTTTCTTGCTAATTGTTGGTCACACCCTTCCATTATTTGCCCCTTGTAGCAGGCAATCATTTTCTGGCCAGCAGAATTCTGACAATCATGCCAGGCCTCCCAGCAGCGGGTGAATAACTTAAGACTTCTGGGTATATTTCACAGCATGACCTTGCTTTGAGCAATGCAATTAGCTTGGACTTCCCATATCAGTTTCTCTCCTTCTGTTAGCGTAGCAACCACATAACCACCAAGTGATTCTATGAAGGTGCTTTATTCAGCGCTGGAAGCCGGGGCAGGTGCCCAAATCTGGCTTCAAGTCCCGTTACTTCCCAGCCATTATTTATACATTCAACATTACGTAAGGCATACATACTCATTACAGGTTGCAACATCAGCCTCGCATTCCATTCTAATTAGCTCTCCTCCCCTTTGCACATGCGTGGTGCTCTCTGGTGGTCGTCCAGGTGGTCGTCCAGATGAAGTAAGGAGTCTTCCTCTCCGCTAAACTTTTCACCTTTCTCACTCGACGCATGCTCCCTCCGCTCCTTGGTTCTGCTTCAACTCATTTCAGCACTTCCAGGCCCTTATCCAAGGTCAGGTTGTATCTGTTCCCTCCCAGGGTTCCCCTTCAAAGATTCATTTGACTGTTCAGTATACTCCCTAAGTTTCCCAGTATACATAGATTATTTGATAATATACTCCCTAAACTTCCCAGTATACATAAATTAATTGATAATGTAAGTACATTTGGCAATGCTTAATTATACTGTATGACCCATCAGCTAAGAGACATTAATAAAACATCCATTCGATTCTCCCCAACGCTAACATTTCCCCCCTTTGAAAATACTTCACTCATACCAAGAGCAAGTATTTTCATTACTATTAGGTTGAATCAGGTTAGTAGAGGTTAGTAAGTATAACTTGATATAGAGATTAGTAAGTATAATCTTAACGCATCTTCGTTAGTCTACTATCTTATTGATTCCTCTATGCCTGCTTGTTAACGCTAGTACTATAGGATGGGGGTGGAGTAAGTGGGATAGGGTGTTCTGGGTGATTCCCAGTAAGGACTCTCATTATTCGGCGATTCCATGCACTACTCCTAACTATTTCTCCCTTCACACACGAGAACATTACTCCCATTGCAGCGAATACAATTAGCAGCAGCACAATGCTTTGTAGGAGGGACTTGAGCCATCCTTCCAGATGAAGGCCTAGTCCCTCAAAGGTTGCTCCCAACCAATTTTGCTCAGCTTCTTGCTTTTCTTCCTCTAGCTCATGTTCCACATGAGCTAGTTGGGATATGTCATTTTCCACATCTGTAGTTACATTTGGAATATGTACACAGCAATGATCAATTCTGCCTTTCAAATATCCACACACCCCATGCTCTTTTAACAAAAGCATGTCCAGAGCCATTCTGTTTTGCAGGGTCATTTTGGTTGTGGCCTGTAATTGTAAGTTTAAATCTTTGAACCCCTTCTTGGTTACCTTTGCCAACCTGTTTACCGGTAACATGTATATTCGGGTTCGGTTCAGGAGACTCATAAGGTTTTCCATACATGATTTCATAGGGACTTACTGACATCCCACTTCCTGGCTTTATTCTAATTCTTAGCAAAGCTATTGGTAAGGCCTGTGGCCACTGTATCTTAGCTAATTGTTGGTCACACCCTTCCATTATTTGCCCCTTGTAGCAGGCAATCATTTTCTGGCCAGCAGAATTCTGACAATCATGCCAGGCCTCCCAGCAGCGGGTGAATAACTTAAGACTACTGGGTATATTTCACAGCATGACCTTGCTTTGAGCAATGCAATTAGCTTGGACTTCCCATATCAGTTTCTCTCCTTCTACTTTCAGATGGTTGCAACTTCTCCAGCCATGAAACTGTAGCTGCAGGAGAGATTCCTGCCAAGACCAGCCACACACTGAACCGCACAATGTTTAAAGCGCTTAAGAAACATAAGCTAGGGCAGCTGAGCTAGTCTTCATTAGTGCTGATGTCTGTGCAGGACAAAGATACAATGCGCAAGATAGCTGGAGTTCTGCCAAATGAGCTTGTGAATGATTCATTTTTCTGTGGTAGCAGTTGCAGCCCCTAGCCCCAAGGATACTGACACTTCCCAACTTCTTAGATACTGACCTGGGAATAAATGCAGCAAGCTCTGCTCTCAGCTGGAGAACAATTATTAATACAAGATCTACTTAAAAATAACTGCATCCATTTCAGTTTTAATCAGAGTTTCAGGTCACATTTTATCCAACAGCATCCCACATCGTGATGGAAGGTGAGGTTCCACTTGGCCTGGGCTACACACTGCTGCTGTTTCTCATGTGCAACCTGGCAGACCTGTAGCCAGGCAGCAGTTGGACAAGCCCTATGACCTGATGCGAAATAATCCCTTCCCTCTCGTTTCTCTGTAAAATGGGCTATTATGCCTAATCAGTGAGGTGCCCAGCTCACCATTCATCTTCATGACTGTTAAATGCAACACAAGAAGTGTCTGGAACACAGCTCAGTACATTGTAAAACTGTACATCAGATCACCAGTCTCTATACCTAACCCTTAAAAAGCTAACCTGTGTAGAAAGGTGAGAGCAGGAACGTTATACATTTTTATTTTCTGAAACCAGTATATTAGCTGTAATTTCACCAACAGAAGAAGAAAGAAAAGAAAAAAAAAAGGAGAGGACTAAGTTAACCTCAGTATTTAGAGGTATTGAGCTTTGCTGTCTATAAGGGTCAGAGCTTCAAGAAGGAAACACTGATTAAATGTACTGTAGCTTGGAAAACGTTTTTTTGCACTGCTGCAGTATATAAAACATGCTGAACGTCTCCAACCTGCTGCTCCTGTTGTTCCCTAAACTTTCCTTTTGCCTTCCTTCCCAGGATTTTCAGAATTTCGTCACCAAGCTAGATGAAATCCTGGTACTGAAGTCGAAATGTATCCAAACCATGCGAGCCCAGCTTCAGCTCTATGTAGCCTCTCCTAGTGCTGACACATCCCTGCAAACACCTCCACCAGTTTAGACCTGCTGTGCTTAAACATGCACAAGAACAGTTTTGGAAACAGCCAGCTAGTGTTTCACCACACTTGGTGCTGCAGAGCGTGGGTGGGAAGGGGCTAGCTTTTGGTTTGATGGTTTGTGATTAGTGCATATTTTAGCTAATGATGGAGAGAATTCTGAGTAAATAAGAGATGATTACTTGGCAACATGAGCTTTGTATTACCTTAATACCAATAAGCCACGTTCTTAAGAATAACAGCTCAGAAGTGCTTAAATATCTCACCAAGCGGCAGGCAGTCCTGTCCACAGTATCCACAGCAGCTTCTCACATGTTAGAGGCACTTCTGTGCTGCTAAGAAAATGAGGGGGAAAGAAAAAAAAAAACAACACTTTGAAGTCAGACTCAGGTCTGAACAGAAATGTTCAAAAGCTATCCAGAAAAGCGTTTGCAAACAGAAGTGAAGAAACAGCTTAAGTACACTAACTAGACCAAAAGTAAATGAAAATCAAGGCAGGATAAGATGTTCTGGTGCTTTCAGAAGGAAGGCTACTGGAGCATTTGTTCTTTGTGTGGGGCTAACACTCCAGACCTTCTGAAAAAGATCACTGAAGTCACAAGTAACGAGCGGCTGAGTACAAGGGACTTTGTACCACAGGTTCATCTAGCGTGTTAATAAGCATATTGTTTTCACGCAGGTGTCAAGAGTAAGAAGACAAAAGCTCACCTTCTACAAGCCATGTCTGAGCTCTGCTCAGCTGCAGAGTGCTCGTGGTCTGGGTTGACAATTGATTTATCACATCAGAAGAGTGCAGTTATAGGCAGTGGGATTTAAGAAGCTGACAGTGCCGTTACACCAAACTGGTAGTTGAGTCAAGAACTACAGAATGATCAGCTGGAACCCTCCAAAATCTCTGCTGCTGCATGTACCACAGATGAACCACAAAATAAGGCCACTTGCTGAAGCCACAAGTGACCTTGAAACATGCTTGGCTAAAACAACACTCTGCAAGTGTTTCCACTCCAAAATTAGGGCTGCCACAACATATTCGGCCATCACAGTGTTTCCTCAGTAATGGCTGTAGTAGCTCAATAGCCACAAATGCTAAGGGTAAGGGAACGCTGCTGTCTGACCAGCTGCAAATTTCACCACCTGCTTCTACAGCTACCCCCAGGAGCCAGGTTTGGTGGCAGCAGCACAGTGGTCGCAGTTACACAGCTCTCTTGGTTGTGTATTTGATGCAAGGAACATCACACAGCATAGCCCTGGGGAACAGGAGTGTAAGGGAAGGAGTGACAATTGTACCTGAGGAAGAAAGTCCTACATCAGGGCCCTGATCTTTGAGGGGGGGTATTTAGTCCTTCTTGCTCCTGAGATGTAACCAGGCTCTGCGTTTAGAGACCTCAAGATGGTTCCTGTGTCCCGGCTCCAGGCCACCAGCAAGTCACAGCTGAAGCAAGGCCTCCCAGTAACATTTCAAGAAGCCTCCCTTGCTTAGAGAAATGAGGCATTCAGGAGCAAGACTCAGCCTCAGTGCCCCTTCTCCTGGAGACGGGGATAGCTTTCCCATGCATAAGGTGAGGAGAACACATGGCAGCTGGTTAGTCCTCATGTCTTCTGAAAGCACAAATAGATGTGAGCACTTGCAGTAGTTCCCACGGCCCTTGCTCAGTGAGCACACAGAAGTGAGGCAATCACAGAGCTGCTGAGCACTTTCACAAGTTAGCTTGGAGCTGAGGAAAAGGTGGGACTGCAGGATGTATGCACAGGTCACGAGAAAGTGAGAGGTCCTGCCAGCAACGCAGTGCTAGTTGGGTGGAAAGAGATTAATTTTAGCATAGCTTTCCTATGCAGACCGGGATCAGTCCCTGTACTTAGATGGAAAATTCTTTCCCCTCAAAAGAAAGGCCATGATACTTGAAATAAGATGCTTCATAATTTAGTGTGAGCTTATGGATATCAGTGGGCACCAGATGTTGTCCATCAAAGGATCAGAGGCTCTGAAGTTTAATTCTCATGTCACCAGAGGCTGGACTTGGTGATTTCCAGAAAGAGCTGTGTTGTTTTCATTTTCCTAAGAGCATGAAGGAGAACAGACTGATTGCAGGATTTGGAGAAAAGAAACCGTGAAGGCTTGGAGGTTCTGTTTATGAGAGGAGAGGCATAGATTCTTTCTATGAGGCCCCTTTAATTGACTATATTTTTTATGGGAACAGAATGCATTTTAATTTTATATGATGAACCTCAAGTTTAGATTTGCTATTAACCTTTCTAAATAACATTGTTATAAAATACAATTTCTTCTTTATTATTAGAAAAAACAATAATCTCAAAACAGATCATTAGAAACCAGATTAAACAATAGGTCAGAAGAACCACTGTGTCCTGTCTGCTACTGTCAAAATCGAGTCATTTGCTGTGGGCAAGTGGAAAATATATTTAAACATATTATAAGAGCTCTTAATCTTTCTGTAATGAAACATCATGCCAATGTTTTCCAGTGTTTCTTATAGATGAGACTAGACTAGCCTTCACAGTGGGCAAATCACAAGGTGACATGGGAATGGATTCAATGAAGGAGTTGGGCACTTGCAAAACAGGAATCAGAAACTCAAATGTCAGCAGAGTGGCCCCAGGCCTGGAATGCGGAACATGCAGTCTGTGGTCAGAAGAGGAGAAGGAACTCAGGCGTGTCAGGAGCAGGATGCAGAAAGCCCATGAGATGAGCCATAACACTGGGCAGAGAAGAATGTGCTTAGGAAAAAAGAGAAGGGAAGAAAGTGAGAACAATGGAGAACATGGCTCTGTCACAGGATTCAAGATCTTGAACTCCTCCAGCTGAACCATGAGGTTATATTTCATCACTTTTTACTTTCCAGCACCATGAATCCTGCCTTCTTTGTTCACCTTGGCTCAGCTTCCAGAGGAGACAGAGAACTCACTAAGATGCCAATACATTTAGGAGGTTAGCACCCTCCTCTGGAAGGTGGGAATGGTAGGAATTACTTCTTTCCAGCAAAGGGGAGTTATAAACCCAGATTTTTCATCTCACAGGTTAAGCATTCTCTCTAACCATTGTGCCACCTCAGTACTTTTCCGCTGTGGTGACAGCATCTCTCTCTCTCTGCACAAACCGCTGCACAAAGTTATCATTTCAAACCATGCCACAATGGCATGGCAATAAGTTAGATTCTGGTGGTATGGCTGCAGGGAGCTACGTGCTTCTGCCTGTTGAACCAGGATCTTCAGGAGGCTCACTGCAGAAACAGCTAGTGCCTGGATCCCAGCCAACTTCCAAACAGAAGCCTGATGGTGCTCTGACATAGTGGTATATCCCTAGACGTCTAAATAACCAATCCTGGGAGACACCTACTGAGTTTGGATCATTTTGGACGTAGTGATAGCTGATTTGAGCCTTTTTAGGTGACAGTTTTTCACTCAGGCAATCAGTTTACACAGTGCTTATCTGCACTCTGCCTAGTACAAGCCAATAAAAGTTACTCTGTGCTTTAGATTTACCAGGGGTTCAGACAACTGTAGCCCCTCCGTTACCAAACACTGGAAAATGCATGAATGCTACAAATCCTGTGCTCATGGAGCAGCTGCAAGGCATCTCTCTCCCCATGTCTGTATCTCATCCCAGTTATACTCGTTGGTTCTTTTTAAAACTCCAGTTCAGAAATTTCTTTATGAACAATGATAGTTCACAGCATGCATCATTTTTACTGGAAAAAACTTGACGAACTTACCAAGAAGCAACACATTATTTTGAAAAAATAATGTTTTGCAAAATAGTCTTAAGTAAAGAAAAAGAGAGAAAGACTGGCCAAAGCACCAAGAAAACAAAGCCTTATATCCTGAAAGATAAGACTATTCTTAGACAATCTTGGTGAGTAGCAACTGGTGAATTCAACTGATTCCTTCTACCAGACTTGGAGAGTTGCAAGCGCTTATTAATATCTCTCTATAAGATTTTGTATTGCTCTGTACAGCTTTTGTAGTGGTAGTATTGCTTGTTTGGAAGCCATGAAGACAGATTCTCATCCTCAGAAAAGAAAGAATTCATTCTGAATAGCTTGAAATATAGTAAAATAAAGGTAACTGATTATTACCTGATACAGGCATGAGGTATTCCATAATTATACCCTGAAATGAGTTACTGTCTGGATGATGGGAGTTTCAGAATCCCCCAAGAGAGGAGCAATATCATCAGAAACTGTTGTACACTTCAGTTCGCTTTTTTGTGCACGTTCCAGGAGTATTTACATCTCTTCTGGTTAATCTGATCAGCTCTGAATCATATGGCTGAGCGTGTCCCAACAGCTCCACAAGACTGTTCTCCTCACTGGCACTGAAATCAGATGGACCATATGATTCTGGCTCAGAGTCTTTAACTGTTCCATTATTTTCCTCAAAGAAGGACTCAAAACGCAGCTGTCTACAGGGACCCGATCTGGTCACCTGAGGTTGAATGAAAAGGCTACTTGGTTGGAAATCTTGCTTGCTCAAGTCTCTTAAGGTTTCCTCTTCTTGCATAATTTTGATTATTCTGATGAGCTGAAAGTTGTTTGCGGTCATTCATGTCGTGTACCCCCAGTTTGGTATAATCTTTCATGGAAACCTTGGCAAGCTCATCAGTCTTCTGAAGGCCAAAGGCAGCAAAATGGGGATAATATTTTTCAAGTTCTGTCTCACAAAGGCATTCCTAAAGGCATGATGCCATCTTCAAGCTAAAGTCTACAAGGAATCAAACAAGACAAATATTTGAGTTATATGAAACATCTTGAGGGACCAAGATACTAATGAAGAAACTACATGTTTCCCCAGATGCCATCACCTGCAGTTAGAAGATTGTTATACTCCAAGTTACAATACACTGGAATGCCAAACACTATAGAATATAGCAATAATAAAGATAAACTAAATATGAAGCAAATATTTTATCTATGAAACTATTTTAAAATCATACACAATAGACAATAATGGGTAAGAAATGCACACTGCAGTGTTACTTACTGCTGCAGAGCTCCTACACGCCTGATGTCTACTCGATGAATGCCGCAGCTACTGAAACCCTGTCCTCAAACTTACAGAATGTAAAATGCCTAATTTTAGATACCCAATTTAATATTAGAGCACGTGGTCTAATGTGGTTCGGCTACCCCTGGTTAACTAACCAAAGGAGAAGAAACTGCATTTGTTATCACCTCATGTTGAAAAATGAGGATTATTCATTTTACAGATGAACTACCGCAAAGTTGTAGTTTTGTTGTGTAACTTTCTTTTGTATTTCATGAATCTTGTGAGCATTTCTAGGTGTTCTTGAACATTAGCTGAAACATTATGTGAAATCTGAAACACAGAATTTCTCTAAATTTATATATATGCTACTGGAACGCCATACGTGCATTCTTGGGAAACCCAAAAAAGCAACATGCATCACTGAAAGGTATGCCAAAAAACCCTCAGCTCCTTAACTCATGTCTCCCAAGCAATACATTGTGCAGCTGTCTCTATCCACATGGATTAATATCTGCAGATATTTTTATTTGTTCCATAAAATGGGAAAAGCCATTTTAGGGATAGCCCCTCAAGTATCTGTTGCCCACTGCCTTCTTATGGCTTTGTTTAGTCTAGAATCTTAGCAAACAGAGATCTTTCTAACGTTTGAAAGTTACAGTAATAGTCAACAAAACCAATTTGTTTAAGACTAAATATATTTCCCCTGTAATTCAAGGGAAGTTCTTTGGAAGGATTTACAAGCATTTCTACAATAACATTATAAAAGAAAATACGGTCACTAAATATCATCCCCAAACGATCCAATAGCATAAAAATTAGTTAACACATTAAGTTACAACAACAACAACAAAGGAAAAAAGATTCTATTAAAGTGCTGATTGTGTAGGATATTAGAGAGGCCAAAAGGTACAGTAGAGGACATCTAAAGTGACTTGGAAGTTAAAGTCTAAGATGTGGAGAGTAGTTAGCCGTAATGAAATTATGTGATTCAGCAGTAACAAGCTTCAAGACAAAGCCAGAGGTGTGTAGGCAGACTTATTTAATGCACATGTGATGTGATTCTGAATCTTGAGGTAAGGCCAAGCCACTGCTGAGATTATTAGATCCTGGGAGGGGGGAATCAAAATTGACAGAGTGGCTAGCAGAGTCTGCACTGATTCTTGGGTTTAACTTCAACACATGTACAAAGGCTTTTGTAAGCATTCACAATTTCCCTAAGTTCTCTAACAGATAAACTACACAGGAACTTCAGACTTCATTTCAGGGAGAGTTATGTTTTTGAAAAATGCCTATCGGTATTTCCAAATATAAAACCAGAACAGGTCCTGTCTAACTGTATGCATTGCCATGGGAAACCTCTTTTGTTTGATGAAAAGAGAGGCTAGAATACAAATCGGAGACACGAATCTCTCTGTTAAAGATGAAAACAATCCAGCAGATTTGTCTATTCTCATTCTTGTATCTTAGATTATACTTACATCTTTACATATGCTTATGTTAAATACAAACAGAGTGGCCAAAAACTAGCACAAGAACTACTGCTGTGTTAACCTCTATTTGAATGATAATGTTGGGCACAGTTTTTAGGAGGAAGAAAAGGAAAACAAAAAAGGAAACACTTCCCAAAACAAGAGTAACAGACAAGGAGAGAGAATTACGAATTTTAAGCTCAAGGTTCTAACTAAAAATTAAACAAAATATATTTAAACAGCTAGAAATAACTGTGCAGCCAGATTTCCATTATCTGGGGTAACGAGGGACTAAAACTCTCAAAACATGGAAAATCCAAGTAATACAAGTACTGCAGAACATACAAGAAGGTTAATTCTGAGATATGTAAGCAGCTCTGCACAGCTTATTGATGGTCCTGAAAGTAATAAAACTGTTTTGCTTCCCCAGATATAATAAATCTTGCTGGATCTAAGTGGTTCCAGGAGATAACTCTGGTGTCTCTCCATCCATAGAACAGCTATTACACAACCCAGGAAAACTCAACATTGACTAATAAAGGAATAACAACCAAATTAACCATGGAAAAAAAATAAGCCATGGTCATGGCTCTAGCATTTCTGATCATTTTAAAACTCAAGAGCAGACTATTTTTGGACAATGCAGTCTGGTTCACACAAGAAAGAATTCAGGGGAATTACAGTTGTCAGAACAGATGATCACAATGAAACCCTTCTGGCCTTCTAATCGTCAGTGATCTGAAAGAATGGGGTGCCTGTCTCCTCATAAAACAAATACCTTAATTCGTCCAATATCGCAGACTGTGTCTGAAGACAGTGTTTCTAAAACTGATACATAATTTTTCACAATGACTTTGTAAAGAAGTAAGGGCAGTATTGGTATGTTTCCAAGAATTCTAAATTGTTAATGGTAATGCCATCTTCTGGCAAAAAAAGAGAACACTTATTTTTCTACAGTGAGTAACAGCCAGCATTCTCCCAGCTACTGTCAGGATCTAACTTCATTTGTACACCTGAGACAACACTCTTTTTTGGTGCAGAAAAACATAACATTCTTCAAAGTGGTAGCTTAATATTAAAGCGAAGCCAAGTCTTGAAGCTCTGAGTCACTTCCCTGAAAACTGGACTAAGACAAAAGCCTAACACTTCTTAAAATAGTTGGAAGTAGCAACTGTTTTGAGAAAGAAGGGAGTCTGGAGGCATAATTCTCTGCGAGCACCCAGTTCTAAGGTCAGACAGGGGGAGGGACCAGTCAGCCAACCATCTCTGTGTGGCAAACCTGAGGCCTTCTTACTTCTTTTGCAACGAAGTTTTAGAAAAATCTCGAAAGTCAGCCAGATGCTGGTAATAAGTGAGTACTTACTGTAACGAAGCACTAGAATTTTATATAGAGGGACCAACTCAAAGCACAGAATAAGGTCACACCTTGTCATCAGAGAAGAACTGTTTCCATATTCTAAGGTTTTTAAAGGCTATAAAGATGGGGGAAATGTCAAGCATAAAAAGTGGAAACCAGTGGTGACATTTTATGTACTGTGAAGTAAATCAACGTACCACAAAATTATGCTCTAGGATCCGATCCACAATTTTAAAATGCTTTTAATTATTAATCAGCTCTTAGACAGATGTTTTCATTCTCAATGCACTTTTTAAAGTGGAGAAAAAGGCTGGCCTTCAGATACTCACTCAGCGAGTGTCAGTCACTCTGCATAAAATAAATCTTGTAAAATCCCTACATAGACTATATTAAGAATAATGCGGCCTTAGGCCACTATATCTGGATCCTCATTAATCTCTGATATATTAAAGATCTCAGTGCACCGCTGTCCTAGTTTCAGTTAGGACAGAGTTAATTTTCCTCCTAGTAGCTGGTAGGGTGCTATGTTTTGGATTAGGATGAGAAGAGCGCTGATAACATGCTGATGTTTTAATTGTTGCAGAGCAGTGTTTACACCAGGCCAAGGACTTTTCGGCTTCTCGCTCTGTCCTGCCAGCGAGCAGGCTAGGGGTGCAGCAGGAGCTGGGAGGGGACAGACCCAGGACAGCTGACCCAAACTGGCCAAAGGGGTATTCCATACCATCTGACGTCATGCTAAACAATATATAGGGGTGGCTGCCCGGGGTGGGGGGCCGGCTGCTCGGGGATAGGCTGGGCATCGGTCAGCGGGTGGTGAGCAATTGCATTGTGCATCGCTTGTTTCGTACACATTATTATTAGTAGTACTATTATCATTATTATTATTATTATTATTTTCCTTTCTTTTTTGTCCTAATAAACTGTCTCTATCTCAATCCACAGGCTTCATTTTCCTGATTCTCTCCCCCATCCCAGAGAGGGAGGGGGGAGGGTGAGCGAACGGCTGTGTGGTGTTTAGCTGCTGGCCGGGTTAAACCACAACAGTCCTTTTTGGCGCCCAACGTTAGGGCCGAAGGGGTGAGATAATGACAGATTTGACCAGAGTGTGTTAAACTAAAATTGGTATGAGTATTAGACTTGCTTAATAGTTGCTAGTCACAATGTTGATTGCCTTAATCTCCAGTCTGCTGTGCCTGTTTTCCAAATTGAGTTTTATGGTGCGTTACTTTCTGTATGTGCTCCCTGTTGCACTGTTCATCCTTTCCGGGCCCTGGTTTAAGATTGTTATGGTACTGTGCGGTGTAACAATGGCTTATGAAATGATGAGATTTCTGGTCACGACTTTAACCTGGTATTTGTACTCAGCACTGACGTCGACTCTATACTTTGGAAACCATATCTCGGAAACTATTAGCAATTACACCTATTGCCTGTTTTTGTCAGGGAGCCAATCTGTGGAAGGGACAGGGGAAGATATTTTTTCCTACTTGTTCGCTCTCCTATTCTCCTTCACCACCCTCTTATCCCCCGAGCTTGTTACAATAGTTCTCCAAGATGTTGAATATCCTTGGGATGTTCAGACCAGCACGTTCTTGTTGTTATGTCTCCCGAATGTGCTTCAGGTTTTGTTTAAGGTTAAACAACTACTTAGGAATCTCATCCAGAGATCTGTCTTGAGGCGGGATAGTTGCGAGTGGCAGGGAGTGTGGGAGGATATGGGCAGGTTTCTAGAGCAGTGGTCACCTCCAGTGTTTTGGACATTCACCCCCTGAACAACTGCAAAATCCTAAAAAGCTGGCAGAATGCTTGAAAAAAAGGTGTCATGACTCTGGCAGTTCCAAAGTGACACAAATCACTGTAGCGTGCTGGGGCCTGGACTGTGTCTATCGAGCTGCAATTGATGCTACTAGCAACCAAGTGACAGACCCTGCAGCCGCTCCAGCTCCTGCAGCCACTCCAGCTCCTGCAGCTGCTCCAGCTCCTGCAGCTGCTCCCACTCCTTTGTCTGGGTCAGAGAAACGAGCTGTAGCAGTGCAAGTTGACCCCGCAGAGGGTATTCCAACCCCTGTGGCAGACCCTGTGTCTGGGTTAGAGAAACGAGCTGTAGCAGTGCAAGTTGACCCCGCAGGGGGTATTCCAACCCCTGTGGCAGACCCTGTGTCTGGGTCAGAGAAACGAGCTGTAGCAGTGCAAGTTGCCCCTGTAGACAAGGTGAAAAAATGGTATAGAGGCTCAGGTCGTTTAGAACGCAGACAGTCTTCTGCTAAGTCTGGGCATAGCGAAGACGAGGCTGGGCCATCAGAAGTGCAGGAGAATGAAGATGAGGATGAGGATGTTGAAAAATCAACAGTAACTACCCGAACCCTATACCAGCGTGAGCTACGAGATGTGCGAAAAGATTTTGGTTGCTGCATAGGTGAGCAGCTTGTCACCTGGCTGCTCCGGTGCTGGGACACCGGAGCCAATTGTGTGGAATTAGAGGGCAGGGAAGCCAGGCGGCTGGGATCCCTTGCTAGAGATGCAGGCATTGACAAAGCAATTGGAGATGGAGCACGATCTCACAGCCTCTGGAGGCGTCTCCTGTCAGCTGTGAAGGAAAGGTATCCCTTCAAGGAAGAACTTGTATGTCTACCAGGCAAATGGACCACCATGGAGAAGGGAATCCAGTACCTGAGGGAATTAGCCGTACGGGAGGTGATTTATAAGGACCTAGACGAGGGACAAATATCCACAGATCCAGATGAAGTCCAGTGTACACCACCCATGTGGCGGAAGTTTGTACAGAGTGCACCATCATCATATGCCAGCTCATTGGCAGTAATGGCCTGGAAAGAGGATGAGGAACCCACAGTGGATGAAGTGGTTAAACAACTCTGGCAGTACGAAGAAAGTCTCTCCTCTTCCCTACAGGCCTGCGTCTCGGCTGTGGAGAAACTTTCTGAAGAGTTCCACCAACTTGAAGAGAACTTATTTCCCCCCCCACCTGAACGAGCCAGTGTCCACCAACTAAAAGAGAATACTTTGGAGAAACTTTCTGAAGACGTCCACCAACTTAAAGAGAGTTTATTTTCCTCCCCACCTGTACAAACCAGTGTCTCAGCTATTAGGGGTAAGCATTCATCCATGTAAGGAAGACAATATGGTGGGTACACACCCTGCGCCACCCTGTGGTTTTACCTACGTGACCATGGACAGGACATGAGAAAATGGGATGGAAAATCTACCGTGACCCTAGAGGCACAGGTACGTGAGTTGCAAAAGAAAACAATCGGGAAAAAGGGGTTCTCTGAAAAGCTTGCTGCTCCAACTTAAAGCAGGCAGTCCTTTAAATACAGAAACGAAGATTCTGACCAGGACTAGAGGGGCCCTGCCTCCAGCCAGGGGGAGGAAAGGGACAATCGAGTTTATTAGACTGTGTGGATTCGATGGCCTGGCACGTCAGACGCACAGAAATATAAGGCTTTAGTAGACACCGGTGCACAGTGTACTGTAATGCCATCAAGCTACAAAGGGCCAGAGCCCATCTGTATTTATGGTGTGACTGGGGGATCCCAGCAGTTAACTGTATTGGAGGCTGAAGTGAGTCTAACCGGAAATGAGTGGCAAAAGCACCGTATTGTGACTGGCCCAGATGCTCCGTGCATCCTTGGCATAGACTATCTTAGAAGAGGATATTTCAAGGACCCAAAAGGGTTCCGCTGGGCTTTTGGCATAGCTGCTTTGGAGACAGAGGACATTAAACAGTTGTCTACCTTGCCTGGTCTCTCGGAGGACCCTTCTGTTGTGGGGTTGCTGAGGGTTGAAGAACAGCAAGTGCCGATCGCTACCACAACTGTGCACCGGCGGCAATATCGCACCAACCGAGACTCCCTGATTCCCATCCATAAGCTAATTCGTCAACTGGAGAGCCAAGGAGTGATCAGCAAGACTCATTCACCTTTTAATAGTCCCATATGGCCAGTGCGGAAGTCTAATGGTGAGTGGAGACTAACAGTGGACTATCGTGGCCTGAACGAAGTCACGCCACCGCTGAGTGCTGCAGTGCCGGACATGCTAGAACTCCAGTATGAACTGGAATCAAAGGCAGCCAAGTGGTACGCCACAATTGATATCGCTAATGCATTTTTCTCCATCCCTCTAGCAGCACAGTGCAGGCCACAGTTTGCTTTCACTTGGAGGGGAGTCCAATATACTTGGAATCGGCTGCCCCAGGGGTGGAAACACAGCCCTACCATTTGCCATGGACTGATCCAGTCTGCGCTGGAGCAGGGGGAAGCTCCTGAACACCTGCAGTACATCGATGACATCATTGTGTGGGGTGACACTGCAGAGGAATTTTTCGAGAAAGGGAAGAAAATAGTCCAAATCCTTCTGAAGGCCGGTTTTGCCATAAAACAAAATAAAGTCAAAGGACCTGCACGAGAGATCCAGTTTTTAGGAAGAAAATGGCAAGATGGACGTCGTCAAATCCCAATGGATGTCATCAACAAAGTAACAGCTATGTCTCCACCAACTAGCAAAAAAGAAACACAAACTTTCCTAGGTGTCGTGGGGTTTTGGAGAATGCACATTCCAAATTACAGTCTGATTGTAAACCCGCTCTACCAAGTAACCCGTAAGAAGAATGCTTTTGAATGGGGCCCTGAGCAACGACAAGCCTTTGAACAAATTAAGCAGGAAACAGTTCATGCAGTAGCCCTTGGGCCAGTCCGAACAGGACCAGATGTAAAGAACATGCTCTACACTGCAGCTGGGGAGAATGGCCCCACCTGGAGCCTCTGGCAGAAAGAGCCTGGGGAAACTCGAGGTCGACCCCTAGGGTTTTGGAGTCGGGGATACAGAGGATCTGAGGTCCCCTACACCCCAACCGAAAAGGAGATATTGGCAGCATATGAAGGAGTTCGATCTGCTTCGGAAGTGGTCGGTACTGAAGCGCAGCTCCTCCCCCTGCACCCCAACTGCCGTTACTGGGCTGGATGTTCAAAGGAAGGGTCCCCTCTACACATCATGCAACTGATGCTACATGGAGCAAGTGGGTTGCACTGATTACTCAGCGAGCTCAGATATGAAACCCCAGTCGCCCAGGAATCATGGAGGTGATTATGGACTGGCCAGAAGGCAAATACTTTGGGATATCATCAGAGGAGGAGGTGGTCCGTGCTGAAGAAGCCCCACTGTACAACAAGCTACCGGAAAATGAGAAGAAATATGCCTTGTTCACTGTTGGGTCCTGTCGTATTGTGGGAAAGCATCGGAGATGGAAAGCTGCTGTATGGAGTCCTACACGACGAGTTGCAGAAGCTGCTGAGGGAGAAGGTGAATCGAGTCAGTTTGCAGAAGTGAAAGCCATTCAGCTGGCTTTAGATATTGCTGAACGAGAAAAGTGGCCAGTTCTCTATCTCTATACTGATTCATGGATGGTAGCAAATGCCCTGTGGGGGTGGTTACAGCAATGGAAGCAGAACAACTGGCAGCGTAGGGGCAAGCCCATCTGGGCTGCGGCATTGTGGCAAGATATTGCTGCCCGGGTAGAGAACCTGGTTGTAAAGGTACGCCATGTAGATGCTCATGTGCCCAAGAATCGGGCTACTGAAGAACATCAAAACAACCAGCAGGTGGATCAGGCTGCTAAGATTGAAGTGGCTCGGGTGGACGTGGACTGGCAACAGAAGGGTGAATTATTTATAGCCCGATGGGCCCATGACACCTCAGGCCATCAAGGTAGAGATGCAACATACAGATGGGCTCGTGATCGAGGGGTGGACCTGACCATGGACACTATAGCACAGGTTATTCATGATTGTGAAACATGTGCTGCAATCAAGCAAGCCAAACTGTCAAAACCTCTTTGGTATGGAGGACGATGGCTGAAATATAAATATGGAGAGGCCTGGCAGATTGATTACATCACACTCCCTCAAATCCGCAACGGCAAGCGCCATGTACTTACAATGGTGGAAGCAACCACCGGATGGCTGGAAACATATCCTGTGCCCCATGCCACCGCCCGGAACACTATCCTGGGCCTTGAAAAGCAAGTCCTATGATGACATGGCACCCCAGAAAGGATTGAGTCAGACAACGGGACTCATTTCCGAAACAACCTTATAGACACTTGGGCCAAGGAACATGGCATTGAGTGGGTGTATCACATCCCCTATCATGCACCAGCCTCCGGGAAAGTTGAGCGATACAATGGACTGTTAAAGACTACACTGAAAGCAATGGGTGCTGGGACATTCAAACATTGGGATACGCATTTGGCAAAGGCCACCTGGTTAGTCAATACTAGGGGATCTGCCAGCCGAGCTGGACCTGCCCAATCAAACCTGTTACGCACTGTAAAAGGGGATAAAGTTCCTGTAGTGCACGTAAGAAACATGCTGGGTAAAACAGTCTGGGCTACTCCTGCCTCAGGAAGAGGCAAACCCATTCGTGGAATTGCTTTTGCTCAGGGACCTGGATGCACTTGGTGGGTAATGCAAAAGAATGGGGAGGTCCGGTGTGTACCTCAAGGGGATTTAATACTGGGTGAGAATAGCCCATGAGTTGAATTGTAGTATGTTAATTATTATCTAATACTGTATGTCATCACTGCCGTGATTACTATATAGCATAGATGAAAATAGTGATTAATTAGAATGTATTGGAAAGAGTGTAACCTGAACATGACATAAATGGTATGGAATAAGGGGTGGATATATGTCCTAATTTCATTTAGGACAGAGTTAATTTTCCTCCTAGTAGCTGGTAGGATGCTGTGGGAGAAGAATTCGCAGGGAGCTTTGTGCTGTTTTATGGGAAAGGAATTCGCAGGTGGCTTCGTGCTGTTTCACACATCCCTGAGCTACAGATAACGAGGAAAACAGCGGTAGAACCAAAAACTCGAGCAAGGACGAGATAAAGTAAATTGGCTACAGTGTTAAAGATGAGTTTTGGGCAGTGGCCAATTGCTGGCTGGCTCAAGGCGCGTGTCTGAGGGTCTCTAACCAATTGTAAGACAGATTCGGGCGCATGGACAGCGTGTGGGGCTACGGGGAAAGTATATGTAGTGGTGAAAAATGGCAATAAAGGTCCTGCTGTTGAAGAGCTATCAGGAGTCCGTGTCTTTCATCCCTTCAATTGGTGACCCCGACGTGATCAGGAAGGAGCAGCGCTGTACGAGCGTCTGAATGGAACCCAGCAGAACGGATCAAGCTCGCAGCTGGACTGCAGCTTCAACCCTGGGACAGCACCTGGAGGACAGGTGAGCGGCTGGGCATTAATCATGGGAGCTAGCCTTTCGGCAGAGGAAGAGGCTATAGTGAAACTACTAAAGGAACTCCTAATAGAAAGGGGAGTAAAATATGATCCGTTTAAGATAAAGCTATTATTGAAAATTTTGCGAAAACAAGGGCTCCCCTCAATGGCTTCTACAGTATTTGATGTAAAAACTTGGGACCAAGCGGGGGAAAAAATCTGGGAAGCAGTGTCCCGTGGGGATACTAATGCTGCTGAGGTGATGACTACGTGGCGGCTGGTGACAGAGACTTTAAGAGCGTGGCAGGCAGAAAAGAAAGTACAGAACGCCGCTGCCCAGGCAATAACAGCAGCCAAACTGAGATCAGAGCCTGCAAGGTCACCAGAGCAGTGCAATTTGATAGACCCGGGGGATGACAAGGAAGAGGGCCGTGGACCGCCGCCGCAGAGCCCCTCCCCGCTGACCCCCTCGACTCCCGCCTTGCCTGCCCCCGATAATGCCTCCCTGGGGGCCCGAGCTTTCGACCCGCGGGAACGATGGGAGCTGGTGCGCCGGGAAGCGCTAAAGGACGGGGACCCGGTAGGAATGGCTTTCCCGGTGCAGGTGCGACCCAACGGTCAAAATGAATATAATGCCTTCCACTGGGACCTAATTAAAGAGTTGAGAAAGACTGTGACTACATATGGATTACACGCACCATTTACTCAGTCATTGTTAGAAAATGTTATGACTGGTCACTTGTTGGTGCCGTACGATTGCCGTCAGATAGCCGCGATGATTTTAACGCCAACACAAAAATTACTGTGGGGGCAAAAATGGAAAGAAGCGTGCGAATTGGCCGCCCTGCGTAACCTGGACCGGCAGCCCGGCGACCCCCTCTTGGGAGCCGGGATCCCACAGTTGATGGGGGCTGAGCCGTTATTTGATCCGAGATTGCAGGCTAGGCTCGACGATGCCATCTTGCGGCAGTCCGCGTCTCTGGCCTTCCAGGCTATGTTGAAGTTGCCTGAAGTTGGAAAAGCCGAGCCATCGTTTACCAGCATTAGGCAACAAATTACCGAGCCTTATATGCAATTCATTGATAGATTGCGAGACGCTTTGGACAAACAAATTGACAACCGCGAGGCCAAAGAGGCCCTTATACTAAAACTGGCGGTAGAAAATGCAAACACAGACTGTAAGAAAATACTCCAAGCCCTGCCTGCTAATACTACACTGGTACAAATGATAGAGGCTTGCAATCGAGTCGGATCCGTAGAACATCACACTGCCGCTTTGGCCGGAGCCTTTGCTACTGCACTTAAAACCGGGCGAAAACGGTGTTTTCGCTGTCGAGCCACGGGGCATCTTGCCACCGAATGCCCACAGCGAGGAGCAGGGGGGGAACGCGGTAACTCTGCCCCTCCCACTGTTTGCCCACGGTGCGGCACGGGATGGCACTGGGCTAGCCAGTGCCGTTCGACGCATGATGCAGAGGGACGACCTTTACAACCGCGGCAGGGAAACGGGAAGCAGAGCGCGGGGCGGGGCCGCGCGATGACACAAGTGCCCCGGCCCTCCTTCGTGGGCGGGCCGTCCTCGCGGAAGTCACCGCCCTGGGCGATGACGACTACCGGGCTGCGACCGCAGCCGCCCACTGCTCCAGCGATCCCGCCTACTACGTCACCGTGGATTCCCTCACAGCCAGAACCCGAGGAAGCGCCGGATTGGATGTCTCCACAGCAACGAGCTGCACCCTTTGGGACACTCGGGTTCGCAGAATACCTCTAAATGTACAGGGACCAATAGGGAAGGGATGCAGCGCCCTCTTGCTAGGGCGGTCTAGCACCACACTAACGGGTCTTTTTATACTGCCTGAAGTCATTGACGTTGATTATGAAGGCATAATACAAGCAATGGCATGGACTCCCTCCCCACCGATGCTCATTCCCAAGGGGACTACAATTGCACAGTTAATACTATTTAAAGCCATAGTTCCACAAGCAGAGACATGTGACCGACACGACGCGGAGTTTGGATCAACGGGACCCCCGTCAGCTTTTTGGGCCTCGGCCATTACCATCAAGAGGCCTACGCTGACCCTAACACTTCATCACCCACAGGCTGACCCCTCCAGCGCACAAATAACCGTATTAATGGATACCGGGGCAGATGTTACAGTAATTTCTCTTCACGATTGGCCCAAAAGTTGGCCTTTAGATTCCACCACAAAAGGCCTTGTGGGAGTCGGTGGTGTCTCCGGTACCTTTCAGAGCCGGTATATGCTTAGCATTAAGACTCATGAAGGCTCGCTGTATAACGTCCGGCCGTATGCTGCCCTCATACCTGTCAGTCTCCTGGGGAGGGATGTGATGGGGCAGGGCGAGTTCACTCTGAGCTTTCCGGAAAATTTTCAATAGCGGCCATTGACGAGCAACTGCGCATGAGACTCACCTGGAGAACTGATAATCCTGTGTGGGTGAATCAATGGCCGCTTCCTGCGGAAAAGGTCGCTGCTCTCCAAGAACTTGTCCAAGAACAGTTACAATTGGGACACATTACCCCCACAACCAGTCCCTGGAATTCACCCGTGTTTCTTTTTAAAAAGAAAAGCGGGAAATGGCGATTACTTCACGATTTACGTCAAATAAACAATGCAGTGGAGGACATGGGAGCTCCCCAGCCCGGATTACCTTCTCCTGCTATGCTCCCTCGCAATTGGAATATCTTGATTATCGATTTAAAGGACTGCTTCTTTACTATTCCACTTCACCCTGCTGATGCTCCTCGATTCGCGTTCTCGGTCCCAAAAATCAATAAGACCGAACCAATGGATAGGTATCATTGGACTGTGCTGCCTCAAGGGATGAAAAATTCCCCAACAATTTGCCAAACATACGTAGCAGAAGCGCTACGCCCCGTACGCAAACGATTCCCGCACGTATACATCTATCATTATATGGACGACATATTGCTCTCCAGTCCGACAGACAACTTAACTCAAGAAGTACTGCCTGTTCTACGGCAGGAGTTCCAGACATGGGGATTACAAATCGCACCAGAGAAAATTCAAATCGAGGCGCCTTGGAAATATTTAGGCTGGAAGATACTGCAGCACAGTATTCAACCCCAAAACGTAGCCATTACAAGGGAAATTCGCACGCTCAGTGATGTCCAGAAGCTTATAGGCAATATAAATTGGATAAGGACGCAATGCGGAATTGACAACCATACACTAGCAGCCCTGTTCGAGTTGTTAAAAGGGGACACTAGTATTAATGCGCCCCGCCGGCTGACTAATGAAGCCAGGGCGGCGCTACACCGTATAGAGGAGAAGATCTCTGCCCAACAATGCCAGCGGCGAGCAGAAAATTTACCCATTCAGCTCTACATATGCAACCAGAATCCACAACCTTTAGCTATTATTGCGCAATGGGACTCCAACGCAACAGACCCGTTGCTTCTATTAGAATGGGTGTTTCTACCCCACCAACCGACAAAGACACTCGCCACCCGCATTGAAATGTTTTCAGATTTGATTAGGAAGGGAAGAGAACGAATTATAGAAATGGCTGGAGAAGAGCCAAAATCCATTATCATTCCGATAGTTAAAGACTATCTTGATTGGTGCCTCCAGAATAGCTTAGAGCTACAATCAGCCCTTTCGGGTTTCAATGGTCAACTTGATATACATCTCCCGTCTCATAAAATGCTTACCTTTTATAATAATGTACACGTTGAGGACAAGCCGCTATATCGATGGCACCCAGTCCAAGGACAAACAGTATTCACAGACGGGTCAGGGAGAAAGGGAAAAGCTGTAGTCACGTGGGAACAAGGAGACCACTGGCAACATGTCATAGAAACAATACAGGGCTCCCCTCAGATAGTAGAATTACATGCAGTAGTAATGGCGTTCAAGCAATGGGACCAGGCTCCACTAAATATTGTCTCTGATTGACATTATGCAGTAGGAGTAGCACAACACATTGAAAGATCTCAGATCAAACACATCCACAACGAAGCACTATTCTTAAAATTTAGAGAGTTATTATTTCTTGTAGAGCACCGTACCCACCCTTATTGCGTGATCCACATTAGAAGTCATATGACACTCCCGGGATTCTTTGCAGAAGGAAATGCCCGGGCCGATCAATTGACTAACATTGCATTGCAAGTCCCAGTGCCAAATACATTGTCCCAGGCTCGTTTATCACATCAATTCTTCCACCAGGCTGCAAAGGCATTGTCCAAACAGTTTGCCATCCCCATAGGAGATGCTAAGCTCATAGTACAGACCTGCCCGGATTGTCAACAACGACCAGGCCCACCGACTACAGTTAATCCTAGGGGCCTCTCTTCTCTTCAGCTTTGGCAAACTGACGTTACTCACATTCCTGAGTTCGGGAGGCTAAAATACGTTCACATGTCCATAGATTCTTTTTTGCACGCGCTCTGGGCCTCTGCGATGACGGGCAAAACAAGCTGTCATGTACAGGCGCATTTCCGTGCGGCCTTCGCCGCCCTCGGAATCCCTAAAGAAATAAAAACTGATAATGGCCCAGCTTATGCAAGCCGCTCTACGCGACTTTTTTTCCATACCTGGGGCATCACTCACAAGACAGGCATCCCACACTCACCCACAGGACAAGCAATAGTAGAACGTGTTCACCGCACGTTAAAGGACTTATTGGCTAAACAGAAATAGGGGGAGACACAGGAGACCCCGCAGAATAGATTGAACAAAGTGGTATATGTCATAAATCATTTGACACTACCTTTTCAATACGAAGATGTACCACGTATAATTAAGCATTTTAAATCAATGGAATCAGGACTAACCTCCATTCCAACAGGAAAAGCGATGGTTATGATGAGAAATCTGGATACTGGGAGGTGGGAAGGACCATATCCCCTAATAACCTGGGGGCGAGGGTACGCTTGTGTTTCCACAGGGCAAGGACCACGATGGGTGCCAGCTCGTGGCGTGTGACCATGGTTGGGACCATCATCCTCGTCCGCCTCTGCAGCTTCGGCGCCTCCTGGGTCTCAGTCCAGCCCAGACTGTGGGTGACCCATTCGGTGATAATCTGGAGCTGATTAATACAGCAGTGCACTAAAGGTTAGATGGGAGGAGGTTCCTGGATCTGGTGGAGCCAATGAAACGACCCATCTACGACATGTCTGGTGGGGAACCCGGCGGATGACAAAGACTGGACTGTCTACTTATCGCAAGCGCCCCTAGAGCCACAGGAATTAGATATCCTGGGATGTGTAACAGTAATAGCATGTGTAAGGTGTAATTGCTCGGAAAAAAAAAAAAAAGGTCACTTGCTCCTTATTGCAATGCATCTCTTTGCTGTCATTATACAAACTATAATAGCATCCTTCCTTGCGCCAGGAGCCGCTCTGCTCGGCTGTGGGATCGACTGTGGAACGGACGCCCCTAGGTGCACCCCGAGCATTTTTTCCTCGGAGGGGTCTCCACTCTCAGCCGCTCACCACGGGAGCAGACAAGGACCTCCTGAAGCCGCACACAAATTATTTTAAGTGATGTTTTCTTGTGGTGTGAATGAGAAGTGCAAGAGGCCTCTTTGCGTGATTGTGTGATTGTGTGATTGTGCTGTGCAAGTAAGAAGCAGTATCGCTGCGAAGCAACATTCCTAGCACTTAGTGGCTTGTTGACTGATGTAGATTCTAGTAGGCACACTACTTTACAATCGTAGTTCTGCATGAGATTTTGACCCTGTTGCTTATTGTACCTTGCTTATTGCAGTGTGTGCAGTGATTGATAGAAAAATCTATAGAAAACGTTTGGTTGATTGAAAATAAAAAAGGGGGAATTGTGGGAGAAGAATTTGCAGGGAGCTTTGTGCTGTTTTGTGGGAAAGGAATTCACAGGTGGCTTTGTGCTGTTTCACACATCCCTGAGTTAGCGATAATGAGGAAAACAGCAGTAGAACCAAAAACTTGAGCAAGGACGAGATAAAGTAAATTGACTACAGTGTTAAAGATGAGTTTTGGGCAGTGGCCAATTGCTGGCTGGCTCAAGGCACGTGTCTGAGGGTCTCTAACCAATTATAAGACAGATTCGGGCGCGTGGACAGCGCGTGGGGCTACGGGGAAAGTATATGTAGTGGTGAAAAAGGGCAATAAACGCCTCCTGTTCAAGAGCCATCAGGAGTCCGTGTCGTGCATCCCTTCAAAAACCTCAGAGAGCGCTGTGGTCTTATTTACCTTCAGGTCAATTCTGACTAGTCAACCCCAATTCCAATTTGTAACAG
Source organism: Anser anser (assembly GCF_964211835.1). NCBI lineage: Eukaryota > Metazoa > Chordata > Aves > Anseriformes > Anatidae > Anser > Anser anser. Next base: position 12,776,175 of record NC_139731.1, read on the forward strand.
CAATGGTGGTTTTCTTAGGTGCCCATCACAACCTTAATTGCGTTGCAGTCTCATTTTTCTACCTCATCCTTTAAATAGTTTGGTCTTTTATTTACCTTGACCTGAGCTGCAAAAATGATGCTTTCCAGGCAAGGTTAAGAAGCATGCATACTGAAGAGGATATTTCAAGAGCCCAAAAGGGTTCCGGTGGGCTTTTAACAGAGCTGCCTTAGAGACAGAGGACATTAAACAGTTGTCTACCTTGCCCAGCCTCTCGGAGGACCCTTCTGTTGTGGGGTTGCTGAGGGTCGAAGAACAGCAGGTGCCAATCGCTACCACAACTGTGCACCGGTGGCAATATCGCACCAACCAAGACTCCCTGATTCCCATCCATAAGCTAATTCGTCAACTGGAGAAGTATAAGGCTTTAGTAGACACCGGTGCACAATGTACTCTAATGCCATCAAGCTATAAAGGGCCAGAGCCCATCTGTATTTATGGTGTGACGGGGGGATCCCAGCAGTTAACTGTATTGGAGGCTGAAGTGATTCTAACCGGTAATGAGTGGCAAAAGCACCGTATTGTGACTGGCCCAGATGCTCCGTGCATCCTTGGCATAGACTATCTTAGAAGAGGATATTTCAAGGACCCAAAAGGGTTCCCCTGGGCTTTTGGCATAGCTGCCTTGGAGACAGAGGACATTAAACAGTTGTCTACCTTGCCTGGTCTCTCAGAGGACCCTTCTGTTGTGGGGTTGCTGAGGGTTGAAGAACAGCAAGTGCCAGTCGCTACCACAACTGTGCACCGGCGGCAATATCGCACCAACCGAGACTCCCTGAGTCCCATCCATAAGCTAATTCATCAACTGGAGAGCCAAGGAGTGATCAGGAACTGGAATCAAAGGCAGCCAAGTGGTATGCCACAATTGATATCGCTAATGCATTTTTCTCCATCCCTCTAGCAGCAGAGTGCAGGCCACAGTTGGCTTTCACTTGGAGGGGTGTCCAATACACCTGGAATTGACTGCCCCAGGGGTGGAAACACAGCCCTACCATTTGCCATGGACTGATCCAGTCTGCGTTGGAACAGGGGGAAGTTCCAGAACACCTGCAGTACATCGATGACATCATTGTGTGGGGTGTCACAGCAGAGGAAGTTTTTGAGAAAGGGAAGAAAATAGTCCAAATCCTTCTGAAGGCTGGTTTTGCCATAACAGGACCAGATGTAAAGAATGTGCTCTACACCGCAGCCGGGGAGAATGGCCCCACCTGGAGCCTCTGGCAGAAAGAGCCTGGGGAAACGCGAGGTCGACCCCTAGGGTTTTGGAGTCGGGGATACAGAGGATCTGAGGCCTGCTACACTCCAACTGAAAAGGAGATATTGGCAGCATATGAAGGAGTTCGATCTGCTTCGGAAGTGGTCGGTACTGAAGTGCAGCTCCTCCTGGCACCCTGACTGCCGGTACTGGGCTGGATGTTCTAAGGAAGGGTCCCCTCTACACATCATGCAACTGATGCTACATGGAGCAAGTGGGTTTCCCTGATTACTCAGCGGGCTCAAATTGGAAACCCCAGTCGCCCAGGGATCTTGGAAGTGATTATGGACTGGCCAGAAGGCAAATACTTTGGGATATCACCAGAGGAGGAGGTGGCCCGTGCTGAATAAGCCCCACTGTACAACAAGCTACCAGAAAATGAGAAGCAATATGCCCTGTTCACTGATGGGTCCTGTCGTATTGTGGGAAATTTTGTTCATCATCTTCATCGATTGTTCAACATCTTCATCGACGACCGTGATGAGGGAATAGTGTCCACCCTCAGCAAGTATGCTGATGCTACAAAGCTGATGACACTAAACTTGGAGTAGTTGTGGACTCTGTTAAGGGTGGAAAGGCCTTGCAGAGAGATCTGGACAGATTGGAGAGCTGGGCGATCACCAACCACATGAAGTTTAACAAGAGCAAGTGCCAGGTCCTGCACCTGGGACAGAGCAACCCTGGCTATACGTACAGAGTGGGCAACGAGACGCTGGAGAGCAGCCCCGCAGAGAGGGATATGGGGGTTATGGTTGATAGCAGGGTGAATATGAGCCCGCAGTGTGCCTTGGTGGCCAGGAGGGCTAATCGTATCCTGGGGTGCATCAAGCACAGCATTGCTAGTGGGTTGAGGGAACTGATTGTCCCGCTCTACTCTGCGCTGGTGCGGCCTCACCTCGAGTACTGTGTGCAGTTCTGGGCACCACAGTACAAAAAGGACATAAAACTGTTGGAGAGTTTCCAGAGAAGGGATACAAAGATGGTGAAGGGCCTGGAGGGGAAGACGTATGAGGAGCGGCTGAGGTCACTTGGCCTGTTCAGCCTGGAAAAGAGGAGGCTAAGGGGAGACCTCATCGTGGTCTACAGCTTTCTCACAAGGGGGAGTGGAGGGGAAAGCGCCGATCTATTCTCTTTAGTCACTAGTGATAGGACCCACGGGAATGGTGTCAAGCTGAGTTAGGGGAAGTTTAGGCTAGACATCAGGAAGAGGTTCTTCACCAAGAGGGTGGTCGCCCACTGGAACAGGCTCCCCTGGGAAGTAGTCACTGCACCAAGCCTTTTGGAGTTTAAGAAGCGTTTGGACTGTGCACTTAGTCACATGGTCTAAAATTTGGGGTAGACCTGTGTGGTGCCAGGAGTTGGACTCGATGATCCTTATGGGTCCCTTCCAGCTCGGGATATCCTATGATTCTATAGATGTTACTACCTCTGACTGTAAAATCCCTGGCTACTCTGTAACAAGTCTTGTATGTGTCTGCACTGTAATCTATTTTTAAAGTGTTGTGTGGAGATATGAGCTCTGCTAACAGGTGCTTGCTAGGTTCTGCACTATGCTTACCCTATAATGGTCTTACACTTCCTGGTTAGAAGTTGCTGCAATATATTGCCAGTTTGCCTGCTTATTTAATGGTTGTGATTTAACCTGTCAGACAGTTAAATACTACACGCTTGTTTGCTTGCCACCACCCCCAAGTGGGATGGGGGAGAAAATTGAAAAGTGCAAGAACTCATGAGTTGATGAGATTCATGGATGGCAGCAAATGCCCTGTGGGGGTGGTTGCAGCAATGGAAGCAGAGCAACTGGCAGTGCAAAGGCAAACCCATCTGGGCTGCTGCATTGTGGCAAGATATTGCTGCCCGGGTAGAGAACCTGGTTGTAAAGGTACGCCATGTAGATGCTCACGTGCCCAAGAATCGGGCTACTGAAGAACATCAGAACAACCAGCAGGTGGATCAGGCTGCTAAGATTGAAGTGGCTCAGGTGGACCTGGACTGGCAACATAAAGGTGAATTATTTATAGCTCGATGGGCCCATGACACCTCAGGCCATCAAGGCAGGGATGCAACATATAGATGGGCTTGGGATCGATGGGCGAACCTGACCATGGACACTATTGCACAGGTTATTCATGACTGTGAAACATGCTGCAATCAAGCAAGCCAAGCGGTTAAAGCATCTTTGGTATGGGGGAGGAATGGGAAGGTCCGATGTGTACCTCAAGGGGATCTGATGTTGGTTGAGAATAGCCCATGAGTTGAATTGTATTATGTTAATTATTACATAATGCTGTATGTCATCACTACCGTGATTGCTACATGTCAGTGTCCCATTAATGGTATCACAGTAACAGCCACGCCGATAATGATGAATGAATTTTGATAGAATTGGACAAGCACAGCGGCGTGATGGAACCAGAACGAGCTTCAGCATGCGATGATCCAACATCACACATCATCTCTTCTGCCCTGCAAGACTGCTGGGACAGATGGAGCCCAAAGTCAGTCACAGACTCCACAAACTCAGTGGACATTTTATATACATATATGAAGGTGGTGACTAATTGGAATGTATTGGGAAGTGTGGGACCTAAGCATGACATAAATGGTATGGAATAAGGGGTGGATATTGTCCTGGTTTTGGCTAGGGTAGAGTTAATTTTCCTCCTAGTAGCTGGTAGGGTGCTGTGTTTGGGTTTGAGGATGAGAAGAGTGTTGATAACACACTGATGTTTTAATTGCAGAGCAGCGCTTACACTAAGACAAGGACTTCCCAGCTTCTCGCTCTGTCCTTCCAGTGGGCAGGCTGGGGGTGCAGCAGGAGCTGGGAGGGGACAGACCCAGGACAGCTGACCCAAACTGGCCAAAGGGGTATTCCTTTCTCATTTTCCCATCACAGAATTGAAAGGGTTGGAAGGGACCTCAAGATCATTGGGTCCAACCCCCCTGCCAAAGCAGGTTCCTTAGAGCAGGCTGCCCAAGTAAGCAACCAGACGGGCCTTGAATATCTCCAGAGAAGAAGACTCCACAACCTCCCTGGGCAGACTGTTCCAGTGCTCCATTACCCTCACTGTGAAGAAGTTCTTTCTCATGTTGGTGCGGAACTTTCTGTGCTCTATCTTGTGGTCATTACCCCTGTCCTGTCCCCACAAACCACTGAAAAGAGGTTGGCCAAATCCCTCTGTCTCCCACACTTAAGGTATTTGTAAACATTAATAAAATCCCCTCTCAGTCTTCTTTTCTCCAGGCTGAACAGACCCAGGCCTCTCAGCCTTTCCTCATAGGGGAGGTGCTCCAGGCCCCGTATCATCTTTGTGGCCCTCCGCTGGACTCTTTCCAGGAGATCCCTGTCATTTTTGTAGTGGGGAGCCCAGAACTGGACACAGCACTCCAGGTGAGGCCTGACCAGGGCAGAGTAGAGGGGGAGGATCACCTCCCTTGACCTGCTGGCCGAGCTCCTTTTAATGCACGCCAGGATCCCATTGACCTTCTTGGCCACCAGGGCACACTGCTGGCTCATGGCCAGCCTGTCGTCCACCAGGACCCCCAGGTCCTTCTCCACAGAGCTCCTCTCCAGCAGGTCATCCCCCAGCCTGTCCTGATACATGCGGTTGTTCCTTCCCAGGTGCAGGACTCTACACTTGCTCTTGTTAAACCTCATTTGGTTTCTTCCTGCCCATCTTTCCAGCCTGTCCAGGTCTTGCTGAATGGCAGCACAGCCTTCTGGCGTGTCGGCCACTCCTCCCAGCTTTGTATCATCGGCGTACTTGCTGAGGGCAGACACTATTCCTTTATCAAGGTCGTCGATGAAGTTGTTGAACAAGACCGGACCCAGCACCGACCCCTGGGGAACACTGCTAGTCACAGGTCTCCAGCCGGACTCTGCGCCGCCGATCACCACCCTCTGCCAGTCAGTCAGTTCTGAACCCACCTTACTCTCCACTCCTCTATCCCATACTTTCTCAGCTTTGCTATCAGGATGTCATGGGAGACAGTATCGAAAGCCTTGCTAAAGTCAAGGTAGATGACATCCACTGCTCTCCCCCCGTCTACCCAGGTGGTGATGCCATCATAGAAGGCAACGAGGTCGACCCTTGGTGAATCCATGCTGACTACTCCCCATAACATTCTTCTCTTCCAATTGCTTGGAGATGGCATCCAGAACAAGCTGTTCCAACACCTTTCCAGGGACAGAGGTGAGACTGACTGGCCTGTAGTTTCCTGGATCATCCATCTTGCCCTTCTTGAAGACCGGAGTGACATTGGCTATCCTCCAGTCTTCAGGCACCTCTCCTGTTCTCCAGGACCTTTCAAAGATGATAGCGGTTTGGCGATCACCTCTGCCAACTCCCTTAGCACACGTGGATGCATCCCATCGGGACCCATGGATTTCTGTGCGTTGAGCCCACTCAGACGCTCCCGAACCACTCTCTCGTCAACCAGGTGGGAGCCCTCCATTTCCCAGCCCCTTTCTCCTCCCGCCAGGGTCAAGGAGTCCCGGGGGGGAGTCCTTGAAGCAAAGACTGAAGCAAAGAAAGCATTCAGCACCTCCGCCTTCTCGGCGTCTCCCATTACCAGGACACCCCCCTCGTTCAGTAAGGGACCCACATTATCCCTAGTCTTCCTTTTACTGTTTACATACTTAAAAAAAACCCTTCTTATTATCTTTTATCTCTTTTGCAAGCCTCATCTCTAGGTGGGCTTTAGCCTTCCTCGTTGCATCCCTGCAGGCCCTGACAACACTTCTATACTCCTCCCAAGAGGACAGGCCCTTTTTCCACATTTCATAGACCTTCCTCTTCCTTTTGATCTTATCGATAAGCTCCTTGCTCACCCAAGCAGGTTTCCTGCCCCCCTTTCCCGATTTCCTACTCTTAGGGATGCACCGATCCTGAGCTTGGAAGAAGTCCTGTTTAAATGTAGCTCAGCTCTCACAAGCACTCTTGCCTTCTAGTAACCTAGCCCATGAGATACCATCTGACGTCATGCTGAACAATTAATATGGGGGGGCTGGCCGGGGTGGGGGGGAAGGGATGGATCTGCTGCTTGGGGACAGGCTTGTCAGCGGGTGGTGAGCAATTGCATTGTGCATCACTCGTTTTGTACACACTATTAGTAGTAATACTATTATCATTATTATTATTTTCCTGTCTTTTCTGTCCTAATAAACTGTCTTTATCTCAGCCCACAGGCTTTCATTTCTTTCTAATTCTCTCCCCTATCCCAGAGAGGGAGGTGGGAGGGTGAGCGAATGGCTGTGTGGCGCTTAGCTGCCGGCTGGGTTAAACCACAACAATAAATCATCTGGTGAAACCAGATGGTCATGGTGAAACACCTCAGCTCCATGCACAACCACAGTAGCTAAGTTTAAGTTTTCCCTGACGGCACGTGTTCCCTTAATTCCAGTGTATTTAACGTGGGCTTGGGACCTGGCCATTCTGGGTCTTTTTGGCTATGAACCAAAGGGGATTGCATTAACGTCAGGGTAAAGCATAGTTTTATCATTTCAAACTGCTGATTTTTCATTCTCCGTCTACATGCAGTCCACTCAGGATTCCTGTGAACGCAAAAGGAAAGAAAATGTGCTTGGTTGTATTCAACCGGCAGGGTTAAAAAGAGGGTGAAATCCACTGAGTGCTAATCCGGTGTACTTTTCCTGAACAATCTTTGGCTTCCCATGCGTAGAGGTTTTTGGGGATAGTTGGTACCATTGCTACTGTTCCAGTCTGAGACATTTTTACCAGCACAGGTTGTCCAGTGTGAAATCCTGTAGGATATTCTCCTGGTTTAGTATAATGCTTGGGGTGATTGTATTGGTAGATGCACAGAAGACTTTCATTTTGGGGCAGCCATCTAAGGATGGGCAGCACCTTGTATCAATGTCACTATTTCTGCCATGTTTGGAACTGCGGCAGTCAAAGGCGTGGTATTAGCATTTAACTGTCTGTAATCCATGGTAAAACGCCATTGCCCGGTTGGTTTCTTTACCAGCCACACCAGTGAACTGTAAGGTGAACGGGTCCTTTTAATAATGCCTCTTTCTTCCAATTCTGTTACCACCCCGTCAATCCCCATAAGTGCTGCTGCTGGCAACAGATATTGCCGAACATTAGTGATTTGAGAGCGGGGTAAGGGTATGGATGTTTGTAACAGACTCAGTCTCACTGTGCCTGAATCCCTTTGATGTGTCATGAAACTCCACACCATCCCATCTGGGAGTTTCCACATTCATCCACCCAGTATGTCAAATCCTAAAATATTAGTACATGCAGCACCAACTAATACTTCTGCCCTGGTTAATCTTCATACCTCTGGCAGCCAGAGTGAAATTTTTGTGGTGGGACATTCTTTCTTCACACTGTCGATTCCTGTGAATTTAACCCTGCGTCGACCAGGTCTTATGCCCGGGGTTTGTGCTGTCTCATGGGTAATTATTGACATTTGAGCCCTGGTGTCAATGAGAAAGTTTACCAATATTTTTCGGGGTCCAACGGGAAGGGCAATGGTAGGGTCAGAGTATTCAACAGAGAGCCATTGAATTGCTAATACCCGCCGAGCAGGGTGGCTCACTGACCTCCCTGGGAATAGGAGTTTTTTGCTGAGCTTCTGCCTCGTCAATTGGGCTTGGTGCAGGTGTACTTTCCTTATGGGTTGGGGGTTTTCCAGTTAGGCAATTCTCCCCAGCTGGAATATTTTCCTTACCCAGAGATTGGACTAATGTACGGAGAACCTCCGTAGAGATGCCAAGCAAGATTGGTCAGGGTACACCCAAATCTAGGGCCTTACGCCACAACTCACCCTGTTCCTTATTAGGTTTGAACCTCTCTTTGAATTTGGGGTATTTGGGATTTTGAGTGTGGATTTGGCGAACTCACCAGGAGTGATCTGGGGACTTAATACTGGATGAACTAATCCAGTCCATTCGGCGTCCATACTTATTTATGTCTTGTGCAATTTCACTCCAGGTGGGAATGGGGGAGTGCAGATTTTGTCTACAAACGCAATCACCTTCCCTATGAACAGCTTGTATGCGATCCTGGGTATTTGCTACAAACATCTTAAGACAATCAGGGAGTCCACGGATGAGAGGGGTTAATTGAGCTGGGTCGATAGGGGCTGTGATATATGGAGTAATAATTCGTGTCAAGAAGATGGTTGATGTTAATAAAGAAGGGGGAGATGTGGGAGTGTGGTCATGGGGGTCGACAAGCCCCATGGTTGGTGATAACATCAGACTCTTAACGATGAGGCCATCAGGAATGTAGAGTTTAGAGGGAACAAAGAAGGGTGATTCGGGAGACGCCATGCCGTCTTGGGTTGCTTGTTCTCCAGCCGTTAAGGCATGGAAGCTGCTGGGGGTTTGCTGGTTGCCGGGCAAAGTTGTTCGACCAAAGAAGAGTTAGGGGAAAAGGACTTCTGTGGGGCGAATGGTATAAAAAGGGAGCCTGTCCTCGATGATGAAAACAAACAGGGACATGAACTACAGAAACAGGGACAGGCTAACAGAACAGGGACCAGGACAGGAACAGGGACATTGATGGCCTAATGAAGATAGGTTCGGCCGAACTCAGCAAACTGCTCGAGGAAGCTCGCATAGAAAGTCGCTGGAAATAGGCGCACCAGAGCTGGAAGGAAGCTCAAGCTGAAGGAAGCGGACCCGCGCACACAACTGCCCCTCGCTGGCCGAAGGTAAGCAGTTGCGCATTATGGGGAATCATACGTCCTTAGAAACAAAGACTGTCCTGGTAACCTTACAGCTTATTCTCTTTATTAACAATCAGACAGTTTATGATCCTGAAACATGGGACCAAACTGAGGTCAAGGTGTGGGACTCTGCTACTAAAAACGACAAGGTTGCGGTGGGATTGCTCGGCACCTGGCGAGCAATCTGAGGCCTTAAAGAGCCATGTGGGACCACAATCAGAAACGTGTGCTTTGCCAGACAGTGAGGGAGCTGCGGGCTCATCCACCGATCCTTCTGCTACACCATCGGCCCCCCCGCCGCTACTGCCATCGCAGGACTTTGCTGTTACGCCCCCGGTGACCTGAACGTTCCTTTTGATCCAGGCCCTATAGGCCCTGAAAAGGAGCCGGATCTGCTCTCCTTCGATCCGGGAGGAATAGGATACATAAGGCCCGAAGGCCAAGTTGCTTAACAACTTAAAGCGAGACATATTGTTCCCACGACTAGCCCTGGAATTCTCCGGTGTTTGTAATCAAGAAAAGGAATGGAAAATGGAGACTGTTATATGATCTGAGAAAAATTAATGAAGTCATGGAAGATATGGGAGCACTTCGACCAGGATTACCAGCTCCAACTATGCTCCCCCAGTCATGGACATTAATAGTAATAGACTTAAAGGATTGTTTGTTAAACACTTGCCAGAATTCGGAAAACTTTGCCATGTTTATGTTTCAATTGATACCTTTTCTGATTGTACATATGTATAGGCGTACTCGGGTTTCTTATGAATATGTAAAAGCGATGTTCTATATATTTAGAAAGTTCGACGGTTGTGTGTGCGTGTTGGTAGAGTGTAGACTCCCCGTGCACCCAGCGCTGTTTACTTGCCTTTTATAAATATTACTAAATTCAGATTGAGTTGTATCTTCATTTATAACAGGGCTAACATCAGGGATTTCCTAAATTCATCTCTTTCATATATCACCTGTATGCAGGCTGCTTTCCGTACTGCTACAGCCAGGTTGGAATAGCCTGTGGCTCTAATTTCTAGTGGTTCCACTCTCTCCTGGGGATCTATACCACCTGCCCAGTATGCAGCTCGTGCAGTTAAGGAGCAGTTATGCTCTCCTGGCGTGGTACTTTCAGGGTCTGCACTATGCATTAATCTACGAACCTGCTTAACTGGAGCAGAAGGTTGCATTTTATCTAACAGATGATTAACCCTTTCCAGCAATTGTTTAAGATGACTATTCTCATTCAAAAGTTTAGCAACTCTGATTCCTAATGTTCTTCCTGTCTCCCTTTCAAAGGCTAATGATGACTTTAACACCACATTTTCCAATTTTAAAGCTGTATATTCCACATCAGAAATTAGTTTGGGAGCAGGAATTTCCTTAGCTTCTTGCTGAGTGCAAGACAAACAGGCTCCTAATACTGCACAAATTACACCTTCGCCTTTTTTCACTCCAGTCTTTTGCACAGCCTGACACTGCTTAATGCGTTCTACCCCTGTCTCTCCATCTTTCTAAAATTTTTGAGCCCACTCCTTCCCAACCTGGCAAGGGGCACATTTGTATTTTTGCAGCAGTTTATCCATGGCAATCCTGCCAAATACATCAATTTCTCTGATGTGTTAAAGGCGAGTGCAATTTATTAAAGCAAAAGGTACACAGGTTCTTTGGATTGCCGGTGATAAATTCACTGTCTGCAAAGCACATACAAATACCAAAAGTATGAGTAACACAGCCTGGCTATAAACACGTTAAAAGGTATAAAGCAACTCTATAGAGATTTCTAAGTTTCCCGGGGAGGCACTTGATATAACCAAGTGTTCAAGTCTTACCCAAAGGCGTCCCAATGAGGGAGGAAGAGAGGCTCAGCCCGTCAACTGATCCCAGAAGTCAGAAGGTATCCTTCACAATGGTATCTTCCCTAACAACCTTTCTCTCTTAAGCCAATTTATATTATTTTCTATATTTTAGGTGGAGCTTGAGTGACTCTAGTCATACATATCTTGGTTACGATTGGTGCAAAGTTTTCTCACTTTTGTTTGAAAGTATAGTTTCAGAGAAATTCAGAGCGCATGCTCAGTGAGGGGTGGTCACACCTTGGAGACAGGTAGCTTTTGGGATGGAGGTGTGTTTTGGTATTATAATGATATTATAATGAGAAAAGTTCACTACAGTACAGCATTTTGTCAAAAACATGACAGCTCGTTGGCTCAGGGTAGCAAATGTGAAGTTTATCGGTTTCGGTCTGCACAAGAACAATCAAGTTCCCATCTTATCACAGAGCCTAGCTTCGGTGTCTCCACTCCGCTCCACACTCCGTACCGTTCCTCTTAGCACACCAAGTTCCCCCAGTGTGATTAACATCTAAGGTTGGAGGCTTAGGGAACTTCTATGTAGTGCAGCTGCACTCCACCCTGGAAGCTTCTTCAGTCCTTTCAAAACCTTTTCTTTAAAATGTGAATATCAGTTTAATTTCCAAGTCACCTCAGGCAATTATTCCACACATGTTTAAGGCATACAAGTAGGAAAGACTTCATTACTGATACAGCAGTTTTCTCTTCAAAAAAACAAACATTTTTATCCTCTAAAATTTAGACAACAAAACGGCATATTTGAAAGCATTGTGCCAAAATAAACTACACCAACATTTGAATGTTTGTTCAAAGAAAAAAAATGGAAAAAAAACCCTGATGTATTGAATAACCCCCCTTATTTAAACTAATAAAAAGGAAAAAAGAAAAACACGCTACATCTTTGGCCCAAAATTGTTAGATGTCACCTTATTAAAAAAGGTTTTTCCTAAAAAAGTTAAACGTGGACAAAAGCTCATCTTGATAAATATTTTTGCTTTAGAGTTTAAAATTGTGAATTACTTACTATAAAAAGTAGTGCAATTCAAAAATATCTTGAAGAGGAATGTCTATATAAGCTGTACTATAAGTGTATGTGACATCACTGAGAGCAGTTGTGCTCATGGATTAATGCTACATAGTTTGCACAACCTTGTGGAAAATATATAATCAAAAGAGATGCTTATTGCATAGACATACTTCTGCTGCTACAAAGCAAGAGCTGGTAATAAAAATATCTTTATGTCATTCCAAAATGCAATGACTCCTGCCAGAGTACATTTAATATAAATGCAAACGAAACTTACTAGATTTAAAAACAATACCCTTGATGCTATGCACTGAGACAGTACTCTGTAAATCAGTTTATTTTCCATGTAGTGGACAAATCCAGTCAGTTTAATTATTTTTCTGCCGGTGAATAGTAAATTCAAAGTACTTATTTTCCCACAAGAATGTATTCACTGTGGCATATTGGGTCTTGCAATAACCCATAAAGCTTTCAATTTAAAGGTTACTTCTAGAAATTTGGAACCGTAACATCAGGTCTTTTTGCCATTAATAACAATGACTACACTACAATAGCTAAAGAACAATTATGTGTGGAAGAAGTAGAACAGCTCAATTAAGGAAAAGAGTTTTAGCGTACTTCGCTCATTTTAGACAGCACTCTACATTGCCCTTTTTGCATACAAAGTGGATTTGAGGATTTCCATTGTAAGAAAGAAATGACAAGCAAAACTGTGTCAAATTGCCCTTTTTTTTGCCCCTTTTTTTTTCAAGTCTATACTTGGACACTAAGACAGAAGCTTTGCATGATATTGCAATTCTTTTTGTTTTTATTATTAAATGAGAAAGTCTGATTTGTTACATTGTCACATTGCTAGTCAGAAATGCTGCAGTGAGGAAGAAAGTCAATGCTGGGTCAACCCAAGTCCTCCTTCTAAAACATTTGTTTACAAAGAAATTATAGCAATGTTCAACACACCCAACACAATGTTTCTTGCTTTCTTCAGAGAGAAGGCCCATCAATCTTCCTCTAATGAGGCATGTTACTACATAAATTAAGATTTGTTTTAAACAATACATCCCCATATTTTCATGAGAAAAAAGCGAGCATCTACAGATGTTACAGAAATCTTCACACATCATCATCATCTGATGTATCACTGCTGCTTGTCTCAGAATCATCATTCTCTAGAGCAGGTTGGAAAGTGCTATTTTTCCAGGGGCTAAATTTAAAATCACAGATAAGGCCATTTTTCAAAATGCCGTTTTTCCGAAGGCCATTTTTTTGCAACTGAAATGGAAAAAACAAAACAAAACAAAACAAAAAACCACAAGAATTATTTAGAGAGAGAAAAACACAACAACCTGTTGCATTTCAACATTCTCTGTCTTCATCTATGGGCTACATTAGATCCACAGCACTACGTGTTATATATACACACAAATGAAAATTCACCTGAGAGCCTTCACTTCTGAACCAGCCACCTGCATCCAAGAGCTTCCAATCATACTAAGCTAAGTGAACAAGAGTTTGCTCTCTTCCCATCTACTTCCTCAGACATTTTGCCCCAGTGACTCCTCCCACATGGTCTCTCCCATGATGCAGTCCATTTTTCTGCAGTTGTGGTGGTTTTACTCAGCTGGGAAGCTGAACTCCACCACAACGGCTCTCTCAGTCCCCTTCCTCAAAGGGAAAGGGGAAGAAGATACAATGCAAAGGGCTCAAGGGTTGAGATAAGGACAGGGAGATCACTCAACAATTATCATCACAGGCAAAACAGACTCAGCATAGGGAGATTAATATAATTTCTTCCCTATCACTAGCAGGCCAGAACAGAGAAAAACTAAAAGCAAACTAAAAACACCTTCCCCCCATCCACCTTCTTCAACATCCTCCCTCCAAGCAGTGCTGGGGAATGGAGAATGGGGGTTGTGGTCAGTCCATAACACTTTGTTTCTGCTACTCATTCATGGTCACTCTCTTCCCCTGCTCCAGCACGGGGTCCCTCCCACAGGATAAAGTCCTTCCCAAACTGATACTGCGTGGGCTTCCACAGGCAGCAGCTCTTCAAGAACTGCTCCAGTATGGGTCTGTATCACAGGGTCCATCCTTCAGAAGCAAACTGCTCCAACACGGGTCCCCCACGGGCAGCAGCTCCTGCCAGGTCACCTGCTCCTGCATGGGCTCCTCTCCACAGGTGACAGGTCTGGCACGGAGTCTGCTCCAGCAGGGGTCCAGCAGGCCGCAGCTTCCTTCAGACCAGCTTCACCTGCTGCTCAACCATGGGCTCCTCCACGGACTGCAGTGTAGAAATCTGCTCCGCTGTTGTACACCATGGGGGACAACCTGCTCCACCATGGTCCTCTCCACAGGCCGCAGGGGAACTTCTGCTCCAGCTCCTGGAGCAGCTCCTCCCCCTCCTTCTTCACTGACCTTGGTGTCTGCAGGGCTGTTTCTCCCTCCTCGCTCTCCCAGCTGCTGTTGCACAGCAGTTATTTTCCTCTTCTTAAATATGCTCTTACAGAGGCACAAACAACATCACTTACTGGCTTGGCTCTGGCCAGCAGCAGGTCCCTTTTGGAGCTGGCTGGAACTGGCTCTTATCTAACATGGGGCAGCTTCTGGACTCTTCTCACAGAGGCCACCCCTGCAGCCCCCCTGCTACCAAAACCTTGCCACATAAACCCAAGACAGCAGTCTACTACTTCAAAAAATAAAAATAAAAAATCAATTGTAGATTGCGTGCTCAGACTCTGTTACTAGTGAATTATATGTTCCTCGATTTCCAGTGAAGAAAGCCAAGAAAGCTGCATAAAGACCTTGAAAGAAAATTCCCTTTCCTCAGGCTGAGCTGAGGAGCTAGAAGGCCTGTGCAATTCTGTAACCAGCACTGCTGAAACTAATTAGAACCCATCCTCTCTTCTTTCTTTGATATGTTGAGAATAGGCCTCATCTAAAATAAGTACTGCTTCCCATATCTTTTTTAACCAGCTATTTTTCTGAAAGGACAAGGAAGGCAAGGAGAGGAAAGAAAAAGGGTACTGAAATGGCATCATCCTTAACTATCAAAATTACTGGAGATCCTCCTTAAAAGGTAGGTATTTAGGGTAGCCACTTGCAAGTTCATAATGGAACATCAACTTAACATTACCTGTTCACTAATGGCTTGGAATTCCCTCATCTCATCCTCTGTTAGTGGAGCACATGTTTCATCATTTTCACTCTCTTCCTGCCAGCCCATCTCCTTTAACAACCTTTAAAACAAAAACGACAATATTAAGGAATTTCTACACGTACTCAGACATTTCAAGCTCTGCCTACGTGAATAGGTAAAGATGTGTAATATATGGATTAGTCCATAATTTGATTTTTAAACAAACTCTTATATAAAAGTAGGTTAAAAGCATAAGATACATAAAGCACAGAAGTTGAGAAGTTCTCAGGTCTTTCACAGCTGACCCTGCTTTTGCTACTACATTTAATTTAAAGGGCTGCAAAACCTAAGTAGTAATACTTTATCTATAGGACACGTTCTTAATTTCAAGCAAATATCTGCACCATCACTTGCACACACCAAGTATTAAATTTCCTGCCATCAGGTTTCACATACAAAACAGACCCTGCCCCCCTCTGCCAGTCCAGTAAATGTACCAACAAAAGCTAAGTTTCCTGTTATATCGCTTCAAGATATTTATTAATCAATTGACAACATTCCCAGATATAGCTGCTCTCAGCATAAGCTGCCCAATGTTTCAAATAAACTCTTATGGAAACCAGGCTAATAAGAACCTCAGTTTTTCCTATTGTTTCAATTGGATGGCTGCTCTCCAGAACTGCAGCAATAAAAAAAGCAAAAGAGAAAATAATTTGGACCACATGCAAGTTCAGCTGTGGATGAAGTGTTTCTCTTGAAAGCTTATCTAGTGTTGCCATGCCGTGGACTTTACAGACCATTAAACTCCAACTTCCATTGTCAAGATATTTATCTAAGAAGTTATCCAAGGTAAATGACTTCATGGATTCATCAAGGGAAAGGCCTGCCTTAGTAATTTGATCTCCTTCCATGATAAGGTCACCTGCTTGGTGGGTGAAGGGAAAGCATTGGACGTAATCATTCTGGATTTTTGTAAGGCCTTTCATACTTGGCCTCATGGCATCCTTCTGAACAAACTGTCCAATTATGAGATAAACAGGTTCATGCTACACTGGGTGACGAACTGTCTGAACGGTAGAGCTCAAAGGCTTGTAGTGAATGGGGTTACATCTAGCTGGTAGCCAGTCACCAGAGGCATTCCCCAGAGCACAATTGGGCCAGTCCTATTCAATGTTTTTATCAATGATGTGGATGCAGGAGTGGAATGCATCCTCAGCAAGTTTGCTGATGATACTAAACTGGGAAGTGCTGCTGACACCCTGGAGAGACGAGAGGCCTTGCAGAGGGATCTAGATAGACTGGAGCACTGGGTGATCGGCAACAGCATGAAGTTCAACAAAGCTAAATGCCAAGTTATACATCAGGGATGAAGTAATGCCAGACACTGGTACAGTCTGGAAAATGAGTAGCTTGAGAGCAGCTCAGCAGAAAGGAATCCGGGGTGGTGGTTGACAATAGGTTCAACGTGAGTCAGCAGTGTGCCCTGACAGCCAGGAGGGCAAACCACATTTTGGGATGCATTAAACACAGCATAGCCAGCCAGTCAAAAGAGGTGATTCTCCCACTATATTTAGTGTTGGTGTGGTCTCACCTTGAATAGCGAACATAGTTCTGGGCTCCACCACATAAAACAGACGTTAAGGTACTTGAAAGCATCCAGCAGTGGGCTACAAAGCTGGTAAAAGGGCTGGAAAGCTGTGGCAGTGTACTCCTGGCCCCCCTTAACCTGACCCTTCACCTGTAACTCTGCTTGGGCGATAGCCATCGGTGACAACCATATTGAATGCATCTGGTCATGACAGTTAAACTAGGCTCAAGGTAGATTCAGGGGAGATAGATCTAATGGCTAACAGACCATGCACCAACCAAATATGGCTGGTATTTTTATGTGCACTACAGGGACTTTATCCCCTTCTACAGTACGTAACAGGTTTGATTGGGGAGGTCCGGCTCGGTTGGCAGATCCCCTAGTGTTGACTAACCAGGTGGCCTTTGCCAAACGTGCATCCCAATTTTGAATGTCCCAGCACCCATTGCCTTCAGTGTAGTCTTTAATAGTCCATCACACGGCCTCGTGGATGCTGATGCATGATAGGGGGATGTGATTTACCCACTCATGGCCACGCTCTTTGGCCTAGGTGTCTATGAGGTTGTTTTGGAAATGAGTCCCTGTGGCTGTGTACTCCTCTTGCTCCCCCCAAACCTGACCCTTCACCTGTAACCCTGCTCAGGTGATAACCAACAGTGGCGATTGTGATGAATGCTCCTGGTCATGATAGCCTAACCAGGCTCAAGGTAGATTCAGGGGCGATAAATCCAAGGACTAATGGATCATGCAACAACCAAATATGGCTGGTATGCAAATATGACTAGTAGTCAATCTTCTTACCCCATAAATAGGGGACAGACAAGAGCCTGCTAAGCTCTCCTGTACTGCAGCAACCTGCATGCCAAGATCTTCCCCTTTAGCAGGGATGCCTCTCAAGGTTACTCCTCAAGGTCAAGAGATTCCTTACCTGGGACAGATACTCGGTAAGTGACTAATAGCTAGCTTGTTGAAACTTTGCAAGTAATTTGCTAAGCACGCTGAAACTTTGTAATCTTAACTAAGTGATATAAAGGAACGGTTGTGCATATAAACTGATAAGTCTAGGATTGGGACACGATCCACTCCTCGGAGTTTGTATGGCAAAAGGGACTCCATTCTGAACCTCGTAAGTCAATGTGAGGATCTCCCTGATACTTTGTCTAACCCTGTCCTCTATGCAGTAAATAATCAAGTGACCTTGCCATCATGAATCTTGTTAATGCCACATTTACCATTAGAGCTTTATTAAATTGCTGTCTCAACCAGTTTATCTCTGCTAAATCACTATTTTCATCAATAAATATATTGCTGCTTCTCTCTTACAAGTGAAGTGAATAATTCCTTTTGTGACAAAGGCATGTCCTATGAGGAGAGGCTGAGGACACTTGGGTTGTCTAGTTTGGAGAACAGAAGGCTAAGAGGTGACCCCGTTGCTTTCTACAACTTCTTGAGAAGGGGAAGTGGAGAGGGAGGTGCTGGTCTCTTCTCCCTAGTAAACAATGACAGGACATACGGGAAGTGCACAAAACTGTGCCAGGGGAGGTTCAGACTGGACATGAGGAAAATTTACTTGACTGTGAGGGTGGTCAAAAACTGGAACAGGCTTCCTAGCAAGACAGTAGATGCCCCAAGCCTGCCAGCGTTCGAGACATTTGGATAATGCCCTCATTAATATGCTTTAACTCTTGGTAAGCCCTGAAGTGGTCAAGCAATTGGACTAGATGATCTTGGAAGGTCCCTTCCAACTGAACTATTCTATTCTAAACACTTGAGTACAACCTGGAGTACCACTCGCCAAGGTGATCAGCTGCAGTGCAGGCAAGTTCTGCAGCGGAACAAGGAATGACGGTGTGCAGGGGAGTTCCTGCAAGGCCTCGTGAGAGCATCTGATGAGGCTTAGGCTGGGCCAGGAGCAGTGGCAGCCAGCCCCACATGTACAAAAGCATCACCAATGGAGCACCATCACCCAGGAGCAGGGTTAAGAAGGGAGGCAAACAGGGTGTGGTGCATCAGCTAGGGAGTGGTGGGGCAGTTTGCGCAGAAGGGCACTGTGTTGTGGTTTAACCCGGCTGGCAGCTAAACACCACACAGCCATTCGCTCACCCTCCCCCCTCCCTCTCTGGGATGGGGGAGAGAAACGGGAAAGTGAAGCCTGTGAGTTGAGATAAAGACAGTTTATGAAGACAGGGAAATAATAATAACAATAATAACAATAATAATAATGATAACGGTACTACTAATAATAATGTGAACGAAACAAGTGATGCACAATGCAATTGCTCACCACCCGCTGACCGATGCCCAGCCTATCCCTGAGAAGTCGGCCCCCCCACCCCGGCTAGCCATCCCTATACATTGTTTAGCATGACGTCAGATGGTATGGAATACCCCTTTGGCCAGTTTGGGTCAGCTGTCCTGGGTCTATCCCCTCCCAGCTCCTGCTGCACCCCTAGCCTGCCCGCTGGCAGGACAGAGCGAGAAGCCGGAAAGTCCTTGGCTTGGTGTAAACACTGCTCTGCAACAATTAAAACATCAGCATGTTATCAGCGCTCTTCTCATCCTAATCCAAAACATAGCACCCTACCAGCTACTAGGAGGAAAATTAACTCTGTCCTAACTGGAACCAGGACACACTGTCACTGCCACTTCCAACAGTGATTGTAACCTGCTGTCTTGGGTTTACGTAGCAAGGGCTTGGTAGCAGGGAGGCTGCAGGGGTGGCCTCTGTGAGAAGAGTCCAGAAGATGCCCCATATTAGAGAAGAGCCAGTTCCAGCCAGCTCCAAAAGGGACCCACTGCTGGCCAGAGTTGAGTCAATAAGTGATGTTGGCTGTGCCTCTGTAAGAACATATTTAAGAAAGGGAAAAAAAAAAAAAAAAAAAAAAGAGAAACAGCCCTGCAGACACCAAGGTCAGTGAAGAAGGAGAGGGAGGAGGTGCTCCAGGCACTGGAGCAGAAGTTCCCCTGCGGCCTGTGGAGAGGACCATGGTGAAGCAGGTTGTCCCCCTGCAGCCCATGGTGTATGACGGCAGATCAGATCTCCACGCTGCAGCCTGTGGAAGGAGCCCATTGTGGAGCAGGTGGACCTGACCTGAAGGAGGCTGCAGCCCATGGAGAGCCCCTCAGGAGCAGGCTCCAGGCCAGACCTGTAGCCCTTGGAGAGGAGCCCATGCAGGAGCGGGTGATCTGGTGGGAGCTTCCACCTGTGGAGGACCCACGTTGGAGCACTTTGCTCCTGAAGGGTGGATCCTGTGATACAGACCCATATTGGAGCAGTTCTTGAAGAGCTGCTGCCTGCGGGAAGCCCATATAGGATCAGTTTGGGAAGGACTGCATCCCATGGGAGGGACCCCATGTTGGGGCAGGGGAAGAGTGACCATGAAGGAGTGGCAGAGATGAAGCATTATGGACTGACCGCAACCTCCATTCCCCATGTTGCCGCTTGGGGGAAGGACACAGAAGAGGGTGGATAGGGTGGGGGTGGGGGTGGTGGTTTTAGTTTGCTTTTAGTTTCTCTCTGTTCTGGCCTGCTAGTGATAGGGAAGAAATTATATTAATCTCCCTATGCTGAGTCTGTTTTGCCTGTGATGATAATTGTTGAGTGATCTCCCTGTCCTTGTCTCAACGCTTGCTCCTTTTTTTTCATATTTTCTCCCCTTTTCCTTTGAGGAGGGGGAGCCAGAGAACAGTTGTGGTGGAGTTCAGCTGCATAGCAGGGCAAAACTACCACACCTGTGTGCAAGGAACTCTAGTCATAGCATACACCCTTTGCGTCCCCTCTGGCCTCTCCAGCCACAGGCACTGATGCAGCTACCCCAGCAGAGCTCCCCTGGCAACAAGCAGCCATCCACATCTCAGACTGCAGAGCACGCCCATGTTTTCTGTCAGTGATGGCAGCAGTGAGTATACATGTGGGGAGGTATGCCCAGGTAGAACTGCTCAGCCTGGTGACAGAGCTTCGGGAGGAGGTGGGCAGGCTGAAGAGCAGCAGGGAGTCAGAGAAGGAGATCAACTGGTGGAATCATACTTTACCATCCCTGAGACAAGCATGCGGGCCAGCCACAACACAAGAAACAAAGGATCCCCCTACCCTCTCACCACCAGGCAAAAGGAGGGGAACTAAGAGACGGGGGGGGGGGGAGGAAGGGAATGGAAGCAGGTTTCTGCCCAGGGTGGCAGGCAACCCCGCTCCCTGCCTACTTCACCTCCTTGGGTGTTCTTATACAGCAACTATGAGGCTCTGGAACATGACCGACTGTGGTGGTTTTACTCGGGTGGGTGGCTGAGCTCCACCACAACCGCTCTCTCACTCCCCCTCCTCAAAGAGGAACGGGGAGAAAATATGATGAAAAGGGCTCAAGGGTTGAGATAAGGACGAGGAGATCGCACAGTAATTATCGTGACGGGCAAAACAGACTCAGCATAGGGAGACAGTAAGATTTATTACCTATTACCTACTATTATTACCTATTATTTATTACCTACAAGCTAGAGAACTGAGAAACAAATGAAAGAAACCAAAAGCACCTTCCCCCCCATCCACCCACTTCCACCTCCTCCCCCCGAGCAGCGCTGGGGAACGGGGGTTATGGTCAGTCTATAGCGCTTCTTCGCCGCCGCTCCTTCTCGGTCACTCTCGTCCCCTGTGCTGTGGGGTCCCTCCCACGGGATGCAGTCCTTGCTGAACTGATCCGACGTGGACTTCCCACAGGCAGCAGCTTTTCAAGAACTGCTCCAGATATGGGTCCGTACCACGGGGTCCATCCATCAGGAGCAAACTGCTCCAACCTGGATCCCCCACGGGCAGCAGCTCCTGCCAGGTCACCTGCTTCTGCGTGGGCTCCTCTCCACGGGCTACAGGTCCGGCCCGGAATCTGCTCCGGCAGGGGTCTTCCGCAGGCCGCAGCCTCCGTCGATGCAGGTTCACCTGCTCCACCGTGGTCTCCTCCACAGGCTGCAGCGTGGAACCCTGCTCCACCGTGGTACTCCATGGGCTGCAGGGGGACAGCCTGCCTCACCATGGTCCTCACCACAGGCCGCAGGGGACTTCTGCTCTGGCGCCTGGAGCACCTCTCCCCCTCCTTCTTCACTGACCTTGGCGCCTGCAAGGCTGTACCTCACTCCTCTCACTCTCCCAGCTGCTGTGTGTGGCGCAGCGTTTTTTTTCCCTGTCTTAAATATGCTCTCACAGAGGCGCAAAACAACATCACTTATTGGCTCAGCTCTGGTCAGCAGTGGGGCCCTTACCTAACACGGGGCAGCTTCTAGATCCTTCTCACAAAAGCCACCCCTATGGCCCCCTGCTACCAAAACCTTGCCACGTAAACCCACTACACTGACAGACAAACAACGATGTGGATGAAGGTCCAACGAGGTGCGAGGTGATCCCTAGGGCAAGTCAGCCCCTATCCCCTATATCACAACAGGCTCCATCAAGAAAAAAAAAAAGGGCTATTGTCATAGGTGACTCCTCCTCCTTTCTGTGGGGAACAGAGGGCCCAATATATCGACCCAACCCATAGGGAAGTCTACTGCCTCCCTGAGGCCCAGGTAAGAGACATTGCTAGAAAAGTCGCTTACCTGGTATGGCTATCTGATAGTTACCTTTTATTGGTTTTATATGCTGGCAGGAATGAAGTAGCAAAGAGAAGTCCAAGGGCAATCAAAAGGGACTTCAGGGCCTTGGGGCAACTGGTTAAGTGTAATATTTTCCTCTGTCCTTCCAGTAGCAGGGAACAATACTGAAAGGAATAGGCAGACCCAGCTGATCAATATGTGGCTCCGAGGCTGGTAGCATCAGCAGAATTTAGGGTTGCTCAATCAAGGGATGGTCTACACAACACCAGGCCTGCTGGCACCTGATAGGATGCACCTTTCTCAGAGGGGGAAAAATGATTTTTGCCCAGGAGTTTGCAGGGCTGACTGATAGGGCTTTAAACTAGATTTGAGGGGGAAAAGGGATAAAACCAGGCCCACCAGTGATAAGCTATAGGATGGCATGCCAAAATTGGAAGGACTGCATGCTAGCGAGATCCTTCTGTCTGCTCCAAAGTATTGGGTACAATGAAGCACATTTAAAATGTTTCTACACAAACGCATGCAGCATGAGGAACAAGCAAGAGGAGCTAGAAGCCTTGGCCCAGTCCCAGAGCTATGACGTTATTGGCATAAGCGAAACCTGGTGGGAAGAGACCTGTGACTGGTCTGTTACGATGGACGGTTATGGGCTCTTCAGAAGGGATAGGCAGGGCAGATGAGGCAGAGGGGTGGCACTGTATGTAATGGAGGGGCTGAACTGTACAGAGCTTGCAGTAAGCAATGACACGGTTGAGAACCTCTAGGTAAGGATTAAGGGACAAGCAATTAAAGGGGATGTCGTTGCGGGAGTCTACTATAGACCATAGGACACTACTATAGGACAGGATGACAACACTGATGAACTATTCTTTAAGGAACTGAGAGATACCTCTAGATCAGCTGCCCTTGTCCTTATGGGGGACTTCAACCTGCCAGATATCAACTGGGAATATCACATAGCTGAGACAAAGGGGTCCAGGAGATTCCTGAAGCACCTTGATGATAACTTTTTGGTACAGGTACAAAGAGAGCCAACTAGGAAAGGTGCCCTCCTAGACCTGTTGCTTGTAAACAGGGAGGGTCTGGTGAGTGAAGTGGCGATAGGTGGCCACCTTGGCCATAGTGAAGACTAGAAGAAGACTACATAAGGTGGAAAAGAATGCATTTCCTTTGCATAACTGCTTTGGTGGAACAACAGTGTACCTCCTCAAAAATAGTGCAAAGAGGCAAATATTCACACTGAGGCAATCTGCAGTTTTTTCCTGGATAGCAGCAACCAGAAGGAATGCTGCTGGAGTTTCCTCCATGGGAGCTAGCACTCACTTCAACCCACAACACCTTCTGCATCAAATCCTTAGAAAATCTGCATTGCTCTTCAGTGACAGAGGCACAATTCAGGATGCAATGGCCTCATATAGTTTCTATTTTTCTAGCACATGCTAGTGTCAGAGCCAGGACGGGCTTCTTTGTAATTTTTCAAGTCTCACCTGACAGCAGATGCTGATATCGCAGCATGTACAGACTATAACTAGGAGCGAGTTTTGGGATGCAGGGAGGAAGAGAAATGGAGACATTCCTCTGGTGATTAAACTTGAGATATCTCAAAAGATGAAATAATCAAAGTATTTTAGCTAGTACCAAAAGTGGTACAGCAATATCTGAGCATGAAGAAAGTGGTTTTAAGCATTAAGACACCGAAAACAGGGGTTTAATCTGAGGGTGAAGACTGGCATTTAACAAAGATAGCACATTCTCTTGCTGCAAAGTTTTTGCCAACAGGATTAGCACCTTCTTCAGGCAAACCTTAAGGTCTGATGACCTTAAATCTTCAGAGGTTAAAAAGCAAAAGCAAAACACACCACTATCTCGCAAAAATTAAAGATGTTTCTAAAAGTATAGGCCAGAACTGGCACAGAGTACTGACACAGATGAAGAACAGTGAATATATTAAAACAGAATTAATTAGATGAATTCAAGTTGATGTTGTGTACCTGATTCTCCATTTAGCCAGATGTCAGCAAGAAACACTCTTCAACATAACTCTCCCTACAAAAAATCCTAGGTCCCAATACAACAGATGTGCACTGGACAACCCTGCATGCAACCAATGACAGCACTAACCATTATTAAAACCATACTAAAAGCCCAAAATTGTAGAGGGATGGGACGGCACTACTTAGTCTGCTTAAAAAAGTTAACAGGACAACAAGAGAAATGGAAGTTATATCCCTCTGTATTGCTCAGACCTAACTGAACAATGCGATTGCCAGAGCAGTGAAATCAGCGGAAATAATGCACAAGTCATCCAAAGCTTCTCTTTTATGAGAATACGCTCATTTGGGTTATACACATACAAAAAAGACTTGCTACTATGTAATGCCAAAAGCATTTCAGTGATAGTTATATTTTTAGCAACAGTAATTTGAGTCAAAGTTTTACTGCAAGCAAGCTAGGATTTTAATAGTATTATGTATAATTGAACAGTTATATAGCTGTTAATTTAAGTAAAATTTAGGGCAATAGCTAAATAACTTAAGCAACGTTGTCTCTTTAAAGCAGCATTAGGCTTCTAGGACAGTTAAGAATGTAAACTACACTAAAGATTTCAGATTAGCAAACTCAACACCTACAGGATGAATATATAATCACTGCATGCTGGAAACTCCCCCAGCAGAAGGAAAGTCCAAGATTTATTTTGTACAATGTGCCAATAGTTATTAGGCATGCACAAGCATCCTGCGAGTTAAGCTGGTCACTTCGAGTCCACTTTTCCACAAAAAGGCCTACCATAACGTCTTCATGCATGCAGAAATCCACACACACACACACACACACACACACACACAAAAAAAGAAAAAATCACAAACAGAACAGGGTACATTTCACCTTCTATAATCATAATGGAGAAGAAGTCATGAAAGTCTCTGCGGGTACTACAGAAGGAAAATTTCTCTAGTCCAATGTATACATAGAATCTATCACTGAAAAAAGACACTGTTTCTTTAGTTAACAGTAAGAAATTAACAGGACTCATGACAAGCTCGCCTCCAGACTGAGTTATGATTTCCTAGCAGCACCATTCTCATCTTTATCACCTGCTACTGCAGTTACACCTAGGAGATACTAGAATTATATTTCAATCCTTTTCTGAAGTTACTTTCTCCCTTTCTATTGCATTGTCTTGTGATATCACTGACCATGTCAAATAGCTATAAAAACAATCCATTTCTTTAACAAGGAAAAGTTCACTGGGTTTTACATAAGATGCAACATTTGAAGTATTATTAATACAGATAGCAACTACACGCATTGTTCCTCCTAGATATACAGCCCAAAATCAGAGGGATGAAAGTCTCTATGTAGTTTGCTTTATTTCGTTAAGGAAATATCAAATTTTTAGTAAAGCAAGTTAAAGATGCCAGTACACAAGCCTAATAGAAGCAAAGTATATTCCACGTTAAATTAGTACGTCTAAAACTTAAACTCTTATTAAGTATTGTCTTCTCAGCTTCCAGATTCTGACTTCTAAGCTTGTAAGAACTGAAGACACTCACTTACCATGAAGAAACATTTTATATAATAAATACATACCTATGCTCTGCCTCAAGTGAGCTTGAAAGAACATCTGCCTGAGGAAAAGTTGAAGATCTAATGATTAGTTGAGATGTAACTGAAGCATTGCCATTCTCTTGCGGAATTTCATTTTCGAAGTTTTGATTTATATATCTCTCATGACGAGGACTGTTGCTGTTATGCAAGTCAAAGGAGTCATCCTGTTAAAGCAATTATACATTACAGAGTTTAAAAGTAAATTCCACTCAAGTAAACCTCTACAAATGCTGCAAAATTCCCAGGCTGTTGTAACAGCAATTGTAACTTACTAGCCATGATATAAGAACTAGGAAGAAAGCTTATTTAGAAAGCAGACTGTTCAGGTTCACTCAAATATTAAAAGTTCTTTAGTCCCATAAATCTAAAATGCTTATTCTACTCATTCGGCAACTTGTAATTTTTATTCAGTAAGTAGCCAAACTGCCTCAGAAGTCTTAGCAACTGTAAAAACAAAGAAGAGTATGATTATCTAGCTAGCACTCTTTTGACAACAAAAGCCCCAGACTTGGCATATAACAGCATTACCCATAGCAGGAGGCAATCACCCAGCCAGTTCTGCACTTGTAAGAAATATTTTTGAGTCCAGGATTGAGACCATCATTATCATTCCCCTTCCATTCAGTGTTATCTGCTTCCAGAAATTTTAGAATGCTTAGCAAGAAATTCTTAAGAGGTATCCCAGTAAACATATGTTCAGCTGTTAAGTTATTAACCTGGAAAATGCATCTTAGATTATCAAAGAAAATTCATAAAAATATT
Organism: Anser anser; assembly: GCF_964211835.1. Lineage (NCBI taxonomy): Eukaryota > Metazoa > Chordata > Aves > Anseriformes > Anatidae > Anser > Anser anser. Next base: position 12,802,710 of record NC_139731.1, read on the forward strand.
AAAGAATTTTAGCGTATTAGGGCAAAAAACCTTCCTCCAAGCATGATTCAGAAGCTGATCACAATTTGCATCATTATTTCAGAGGTGAGGTCTGTCACTGCAGGCCTTAAAAATTATCAACATCATCACATTATAAAAGACTGATGCGAAGTTATCTACTTAACCACTCAGTTACACAGTGCATCTTCTACTGATGATCATTTAAATTAATGTTGGAAGCTGGAAAACTATTACAGTTACATGATTTGTTACACCTGAACATCTTCTGACACCAGTTAGTGAAACAGCAATGGCAGGGAACTAAATACATGCAATTAAAAACAAATACTCCAAGCTATGTGTTACATACATCTGTCCAACGATATTATGACTTTTTTTTCCCCTCCAAAATACACTGCATCTGAAAATCAGCTGTGTAGAGCGAGACAACCAAATGCATTTGACATAAATACCATGAAGATATTAAGAGTTCAAGACGATTTCAGGAACAGAAACTCCAATCACGTTCACATAATATTTTCAGAATTCTGAAGCTCAAAACAGTGTTAACCAAGATCTTTTTAATCTTAAATCAAAATCTTTGTGCATTTCTTAAACAACACTGCACCCAACACCCACCTCAGGGTGTATTCAGCAATACAATACCAAATAAAAAGATGCAGACGTTTCCTAACTCACTCACTGTGTAAGTTTTACTCTGCTACGCGGCTGAACTCTACCGCAACTGCTCTCTCGCTCCACTCCTCAAAGGAAAAGGGGAGAAAATATGATGAAAAGGGTGCAAGGGTTGAGATAAGGACAGGGAGATCACTCAACAATTATCATCACAGGCAAAACAGACTCAGCATAGGGAGATTAATATAATTTCTTCCCTATCACTAGCAGGCCAGAACAGAGAGAAACTAAAAGCAAACTAAAACCACCACCCCCACCCCCCACCCTATCCACCCTCTTCTGTGTCCTTCCCCCAAGCGGCAACATGGGGAATGGAGGTTGCGGTCAGTCCATAATGCTTCATCTCTGCCACTCCTTCATGGTCACTCTTCCCCTGCCCCAACATGGGGTCCCTCCCATGGGATGCAGTCCTTCCCAAACTGATCCTATATGGGCTTCCCGCAGGCAGCAGCTCTTCAAGAACTGCTCCAATATGGGTCTGTATCACAGGATCCACCCTTCAGGAGCAAAGTGCTCCAACGTGGGTCCTCCACAGGTGGAAGCTCCCACCAGATCACCCGCTCCTGCATGGGCTCCTCTCCAAGGGCTACAGGTCTGGCCTGGAGCCTGCTCCTGAGGGGCTCTCCATGGGCTGCAGCCTCCTTCAGGTCAGGTCCACCTGCTCCACAATGGGCTCCTTCCACAGGCTGCAGCGTGGAGATCTGATCTGCCGTCATACACCATGGGCTGCAGGGGGACAACCTGCTTCACCATGGTCCTCTCCACAGGCCGCAGGGGAACTTCTGCTCCAGTGCCTGGAGCACCTCCTCCCTCTCCTTCTTCACTGACCTTGGTGTCTGCAGGGCTGTTTCTCACTCTTTGCTCTCCCAGCTGCCATTGCACAGCAGGATTTTTTTTTCCCCTTTCTTAAATATGTTCTTACAGAGGCACAACCAACATCATTTATTAGTTTGGCTCTGGCCAGCAGCGGGTCCCTTTTGGAGCTGGCTGGAACTGGCTCTTCTCTAATATGGGGCAGCTTCTGGACTCTTCCCACAGAGGCCACCCCTGCAGCTCCCCAATACCAAGTCCTTGCCACGTAAACCCAACGCATGCATACAGTTAAGTTGTGCAGTGCCATTACAGCAAATTTTATTTTTCCTGAAATAGAAACAGGGTCAGAAAAGTTAGTCTTACAAGCAAAGCACAGTGGCACTGTTGTTTTTTGTTGTTGTTATTTTCATCTCTGAGTAACCCTTCAAGATCACTTAAAAAAAAATAAAAAATATATATATATATTAAACCACTCATAGATGTGTAATCACCTCATCCTGAATAACACATTATTTACCTTCACACATACTACATAAGGTAACTATGCTTACTATGCTTATAGCTCTTTGGTGGCAGGTAGCACAGACAAATATTCTCAACGTGTCAGCCAGGCACTGCATGAACTGATCCAGAATGAAAGAAATCTGACATAATATTATATACAGTATCATCATAGAAGAATTCTAGATTCTAGAATCTAGATAAATACAGTACAGACCTTCAAGCTCTCAATTTCAAAGTAAAAGCAGTTTCTTTATATACGCATAAATCAAAATATTGCTTCTATGACAAAACTAAGAATAGAGAACTTCTGGGTATCTAAGCCCTCCAATTAGAAGGGAAACAATTTGAGAAAAAGAACAAAGTTTTTCCATTAATTGCTTTGAAGGATGCCCTAGTTTCAGCTAGGATAGAGTTAATTTTCCTCCTAGTAGCTGATAGGGTGCTGTGTTTGGGATTTAGGATGAGAAGAGCGCTGATAACATGCTGATGTTTTAATTGTTGCAGAGCAGTGCTTACACTAAGCCAAGGACTTTTCGGCTTCTCGCTCTGTCCTGCCAGCGAGCAGGCTGGGGGTGCAGCAGGAGCTGGGAGGGGACAGACCCAGGACAGCTGACCCAAACTGGCCAAAGGGGTATTCCATACCATCTGACGTCATGCTAAACAATATATAGGGGTGGCTGGCCGGGGTGGGGGGCCGGCTGCTCGGGGATAGGCTGGGCATCGGTCAGCAGGTGGTGAGCAATTGCATTGTGCATCACTTGTTTTGTACACACTATTAGTAGTAATACTATTATCGTTATTATTATTATTATTTTATTTTCTGTCCTAATAAACTGTCTTTATCTCAACCCACAGGCTTTATTTTCCTGATTCTCTCCCCCATCCCAGAGAGGGAGGGGGAGCGAACAGCTGTGTGGTGTTTAGCTGCCGGCTGGGTTAAATCATAACAGCTGTTTTGGCACCCAATCTGGGGCACGAACGGTTGAGATAACGACAGATCTGACCAGAGTGTGTTAAGCCAAAATTGGTATAAGTATTAGATCTGCTTAATAGTTGCTAGTCACAATTTTGATTGCTTTGATCTCAGGTCTGCTGTGCCTGTTTTCCAAATTGAGATATATAGCACGTTACTTACTGTATGTATTCCCTTTCGTGCGGTTTATCTTTTCCGGGGCCTGGTTTAAGATCATTATTTTACTGTACGGTGTAACACTGGCTTATGATTTGAAAAAATCATATCATTTGGTCATGAAACTAACCTGGTATTTGTACTCAGCACTGTCGTCAACTCTATACTTTGGAAACCATATCTCGGAAACTATTAACAATTACACCTATTACCTTTTTTCTTCAGGGAGCCAACCTGTGGAGAGGACAGGGGGTGATGTTTTTCCTACTTGTTCACTCTCCCTTTCTCCTTCACCCCCCCTCTTCTCCTCGGGGCTAGTTATGATAGCTCTTCAAGATTTTGAATATCCTTGGGATGTTCAGACCAGCATGTTGTTATTATGTCTCCTTAATGCGCTTCAGATTTTGTCTAAGGTTTAACAACTACTTAGGAATGCCATCCAGGGATCTGTCCTGAGGCAGGATAGTTATGAGTGGCAGGGAGTGTGGGAGGATATGGACAGGCATCTAGCGCAGTGGGCACTTCGAGTGCTTTGGAAATTCACCCCTGAAAAACTGCAAAATCCTAAAAAACTGGCAGAATGCTTGAAAAAGGGGTATCATCACTCTGGCAATTCCAAAGAGACACAAATCACTGCAACATGCTGGGGTCTGGCCTATGCCTATTGAGCTGCAATCGATGCCACTGTAACCCTAGTGACAGACCCTGCGGCCACTCCAAGTCCTGTGAAAGGCCCAATGGCCACTCCAACCTCTGCAGCCACTCCAGCCGCTCCAGCCTCTGTGGCTGCTCCAGCCCCTGTGGCCGCTCCAGCCCCTGTTATGGGCCCAGCAGTCATTCTAGCTCCTGTGACAGGCCCAGCGGTTGTTCTAACCCCTGTGATGGGCCCAGCGGTCATTCTAGCTCCTGTGACGGGCCCAGTGGTCGTTCCAATCCCTGTGACAGGCCCAGAGTTTATTCCAACCCCTGTGGCGGGCCCTGCCTTCGTTGCAACCCTGTGGCAGGCCCTGTGGCTGGGTCAGGGAAACAAAACTGTAGCAGTGCAAGTTGCCCCTGTAACCAAGATGAAAAAATGGTTTAGAGACTCAGATCCTTTAGAAGGCAGAGAAACTCCTGCTAAGACTAGGTATGGAGAAGACGAGGCCGGGCCATCAGCGGAACAGGAGGATGAAGATGAAGATGTCGAAAAAACAACAGAAACCAACCCTAACCCTATACCAGCATGAGCTACGAGACATGCAAAAAGATTTTGGTCATTGTATAGGTGAGCACCTTGTCACCTGGCTGTTCCGGTGCTGGAACACCGGAGCCAATTATCTGGAATTAAAGGGCAGGGAAGCCAGGTGGCTGGAATCCCTTGCTAGGGACGCATGCATTGACAAAGCAATTGGAGATGGAGCACACATCTTCAGCCTCTGGAGGCGTCTCCTGTCAGCTGTGAAGGAAAGGTATCCCTTCAAGGAAGAACCTGTATGTCTACCAGGCAAGTGGACCACCATGGAGAAGGGAATCCAGTATCTGAGGGAATTAGCCGTACAGGAGGTGATTTATAAGTACCTAGAGAACAAACAAATATCCACAGATCCAGATGAAGTCAAGTGTACACGACCCATGTGGCGGAAGTTTGTACGGAGTGCACCATCATCATATGCCAGCTCATTGGCAGTAATGGCCTGGAAAGACCATGAGGAACCCATGGTGGATGAATTGGCTAAACAACTCCGGCAGTACGAAGAAAGTCTCTCCTCTTCCCTACAGGCCTGCGTGTTCACTGTGGAGAAACTTTATGAAAAGGTCCACCAACTAAAAGAGAATATTCTCGAGAAACTTTCTGAAGAGGTCCACTAACTAAAAGAGAATTTATCTTCCTCCTCACCTGTACAAACCAGTGTCTCAGCTATCGGGCGTAAGAATCCTTCTGTGCAAGGAAGATGATATAGTGGGTACACACCCTGTGCCACCCTGTGGTTTTACCTACGTGACCATGGAGAGGACATGAGAAAATGGCATGGAAAATCTACCTTGACCCTGGAGGCATGGGTATATGAGTTGCAGGGAAAAACAATCAGGAAAAAGGGGTTCTATGACAAACTTGCTGCTCCAACTTCCAGCAGGCAGTCCTCCAGACACAGAAATGAAGATTCTGACCAGGACTAGAGGGGCCCTGCCTCCAGCCAGGGGGAGGAAAGGGACAACCGAGTTTATTGGACTGTGTGGATTCGATGGCCTGGCACATCAGACCCACAGAAGTATAAGGCTTTAGTAGATACCGGTGCACAATGTACTGTAATGCCATCAGGCTATAAAAGGGCCAGAGCCCATCTGTATTTATGGGGTGACGGGGGGATCCCAGCAGTTAACTGTATTGGAGGCTGAAGTGAGTCTAACCGGAAATGAGTGGCAAAAGCACCGTATTGTGACTGGCCCGGATGCTCCGTGCATCCTTGGCATAGACTTAGAAGAGGATATTTCAAGGACCCAAAAGGGTTCTGCTGGGCTTTTGGCATAGCTGCCTTGGAGACAGAGGACATTAAACAGTTGTCTACCTTGCCCTTCTGTTGTGGGGTTGCTGAGGGTCGAAGAACAGCAAGTGCCAGTCGCTACCATAGCTGTGCACCGACGGCAATATCGCACCAACCGAGACTCCCTGATTCCCATCCATAAGCTAATTAATCAACTGGAGAGCCAAGGAGTGATCAGCAAGACTCATTCACCTTTTAATAGTCCCATATGGCCAGTGCGGAAGTCTAATGGTGAGTGGAGACTAACAGTGGACTATCGTGGCCTGAACGAAGTCACGCCACCGCTGAGTGCTGCAGTGCCGGACATGCTAGAACTCCAGTATGAACTGGAATCAAAGGCAGCCAAGTGGTATGCCACAATTGATATCGCTAATGCATTTTTCTCCATCCCTCTAGCAGCACAGTGCAGGCCACAGTTGGCTTTCACTTGGAGGGGAGTCCAATATACTTGGAATCGGCTGCCCCAGGGGTGGAAACACAGCCCTACCATTTGCCATGGACTGATCCAGTCTGCGCTGGAGCAGGGGGAAGCTCCTGAACACCTGCAGTACATCGATGACATCATTGTGTGGGGTGACACTGCAGAAGAAGTTTTCGAGAAAGGGAAGAAAATAGTCCAAATCCTTCTGAAGGCTGGTTTTGCCATAAGACAAAATAAAGTCAAAGGGCCTGCACGAGAGATCCAGTTTTTAGGAATAACATGGCGAGATGGATGTGATCAACAAAATAACAGCTATGTCTCCACCAACTAGCAAAAAAGAAACACAAACTTTCCTAGGTGTCGTGGGGTTTTGGAGAATGCATATTCCAAATTACAGTCTGATTGTAAACCCGCTCTACCAAGTAACCCGTAAGAAGAATGCTTTTGAATGGGGCCCTGAGCAATGACAAGCCTTGAACAAATTAAATGTGAGATAGTTCATGCAGTAGCCCTTGGGCCAGTCTGAGCAGGACCAGATGTAAAGAATGTGCTCTACACCACAGCCGGGGAGAATGGCCCCACCTGGAGCCTCTGGCAGAAAGAGCCTGGGGAAACGCGAGGTCGACCCCTAGGGTTTTGGAGTTGGGGATACAGAGGATCTGAGGCCCGCTACACTCCCACCGAAAAAATAGGTATTGGCAGCATATGAAGGAGTTTGATCTGCTTCGGAAGTGGTCGGTACTGAAGCACAGCTCCTCCTGGCACCCTGACTGCCGGTACTAGGCTGGATGTTCTAAGGAAGGCTCCCCTCCACACATCATTCAGCCGATACTACACGGAGTAAGTAGTTTACTCTTATTACTCAGCTCTGATTACTCAGCGGTCTCGAATAGGAAACCCCAGTCACCCAGGGATCTTGGAAATGATTATGGACTGGCCAGAAGGCAAATATTTTGGGATATCACCAGAGGAGGAGGTGGCCCGTGCTGAAGAAGCCTCGCTGTACAACAAGCTACCAGAAAATGAGAAGAAATATGCCCTGTTCACTGATGGGTCCTGTCGTACTGCGGGAAAGCATCGGAGATGGAAAGCTGCTGTATGGAGTCCTACACGACGAGTTGCAGAAGCTGCTGAGGGAGAAGGTGAATCGAGTCAGTTTGCAGAAGTGAAAGCCATTGAAGTGAAAGAAAAGTGCAGAAGAAGAGTGCAAAAGAAGAAAAAAAAAGAAGTGCAAAAGAAAAGTTCAGAAGTGAAAGCCAAATGCCCTGTGGGGGTGGTTACAGCAATGGAAGCAGAACAACTGGCAGCGCAGGGGCAAGCCCATCTGGGCTGCTGCACTGTGGCAAGATATTGCTGCCCGGGTTTAGAACCTGGTTGTAAAGGTACGCCATGTAGATGCTCTCATGTGCCCAAGAATCGGGCTACTGAAGAACATCAGGACAACCAGCAGGTGGATCAGGCTGCTAAGATTGAAGTGGCTCAGGTGGACCTGGACTGGCAACATAAAGGTGAATTATTTATAGCCCGATGGGCCCATGACACCTCAGGCCATCAAGGTAGAGATGCAACATACAGATGGGCTCGTGATCGAGGGGTGGACCTGACCATGGACACTATAGCACAGGTTATTCATGATTGTGAAACATGTGCTGCAGTCAAGCAAGCCAAGCGGTCAAAACCTCTTTGGTATAGAGGACGATGGCTGAAATATAAATATGGAGAGGCCTGGCAGACTGATTACATCACACTCCCTCAAACCCGCAACAACCAGCGCCACGTACTTACAATGGTGGAAGCAACCACCGGAGGGCTGGAAACATATCCTGTGCCCCATGCCACCGCCCGGAACACTATCCTGGGCCTTGAAAAGCAAGTCCTATGGTGACATGGCACCCCAGAAAGAATTGAGTCAGACAATGGGACTCGTTTCTGAAACAACCTTATAGACACTTGGGCCAAAGAACATGGTATTGAGTGGGTGTATCACATCCCCTATCATGCACCAGCCTCCAGGAAAATCAAGCGATACAATGGACTGTTAAAGACTACACTGAAAGCAATGGGTGCTGGGACATTCGAAAATTGGGATACACATTTGGCAAAGGCCACCTGGTTAGTCAATACCAGGGGATCTGCCAACCGAGCTGGACCTGCCCAATCAAATCTGTTACATACAGTAGAAGGGGATAAAGTTCCTGTAGTGCACGTAAGAAACATGCTGGGTAAAACAGTCTGGGCTACTCCTGCCTCAGGAAAAGGCAAACCCATTCGTGGAATTGCTTTTGCTCAGGGACCTGGATGCACTTGGTGGGTAATGCAAAAGAATGGGGAGGTCTGGTGTGTACCTCAAGGGGATTTAATACTGGGTGAGAATAGCCCATGAGTTGAATTGTATTATGTTAATTATTATATAATACTGTATGTCATCACTACCATGATTGCTATATGTCAATGTCCAATTAATGGTATCACAGTAACAGCCACACAGATAATAATGAATTTTGATTGAAATGGACAAGCACAGAGATGTGATGGAACAAGAACAAGCTTCAACATGCAGTGATCCAACATCACACACCATCTCTTCTGCCCTGAAAGACTGCTGAGACAGATGGAGCCCAAAGTCAGTCATGGACTATGCAAACCCAGTGGACATTCTATACAACATAGAAGAAATTGGTGATTAATTGGAATGTATTGGAAAGGGTGTAACCTGAGCATGACATAAATGGTATGGAATAAGGGGTGGATATTGTCCTGGTTTCAGCTAGGACAGAGTTAATTTTCCTCCTAGTAGCTGGTAGGGTGCTGTGTTTTGGATTAGGATAAGAGTGTTGATAACATGCTGATGTTTTAATTGTTGCAGAGCAGTGCTTACACCAAGCCAAGGACTTTTCAGCTTCTCGCTCTGTCCTGCCAGCGAGCAGGCTAGGGGTGCAGCAGGAGCTGGGAGGGGACAGACCCAGGACAGCTGACCCAAACTGGCCAAAGGGGTATTCCATACCATCTGACGTCATGCTAAACAATATATAGGGGTGGCTGGCCGGGGTGGGGGGCCGGCTGCTCGGGGATAGGCTGGGCATCGGTCAGCGGGTGGTGAGCAATTGCATTGTGCATCACTTGCTTTGTAGACATTAGTAGTAGTAGTACTATTATCGTTATTCTTTTCTTTTCTGCCCTAATAAACTGTCTCTATCTCAACCCACAGGCTTCATTTTCCTGATTCTCTTCCCCCATCCCAGAGAGGGAGGGGGGAGGGTGAGCGAACAGCTGTGTGGTGCTTAGCTGCCGGCCAGGTTAAACCACAATAAAGGATAACAGACAAGTTGCAAAACACTGCCCTCCAGAAAGATTAGTTTAGCGTACTAAGCTTCTTCATTCTTTTTACTGTTGCTGAATACAAGATTTGCCTGAGTTATTAACGTATATGAACACATTCTGCAGAAAGAAAAAGAAACTACTGAGAAGCACTGGAGAAAGTAGTACTTGGAGCAACTTTTTACAGTTCAAAAGGTAATTCCTTTCCTACATTTAGAGATGCAAGACCATGTCTTAACAGTCTGGTTATAGCCAAATAAAACATAGGTTACATTCAGCCTGAAACCTCACTCCTCTCTCTCCCAGCAGCTGTTGCACAGCAGTTTTTTTCCCCTTCTTAAATATGCTCTTACAAAGGCTCAACCAACATAGATTCAACTGCTGGATCTACAACACATATGAAGACCATTACCTTCTCTTGCCCAGCATGATTTTCATCTTCGTGTTCTTCCACTCTCTGTTTCAATGCTTTCAAAAATTCACTCTTCTTATCAGTCCGCATTCTTGTCAACTTTGTTAAATGAGGCTGACCAACTTTGTCAACAGGGGATGAAGAATTTGACTGATGACACTAATGTAGGGGGTGAGGGAAAAAAAAGACTTAGAAGCACATTTGTTGAAATTCTTCTAAATGAAAGACAAAAGGCCTTTCAGGAACCTGTAGTTTTGGGTTGCATGTATATCCGCAGTCAAAAGCAGAGGAAAGATATCCATATTCCAGTATATATGGTTCTTGCATGTAAATAGAGATGCAGGTTTATGGAGCACTGCTAAAAAACCAGTTGACCTTCTGAAGTATATTAGCAGTTTTTAAATTTTAAACCTACCAAGTTATACATACTAGTGCACCATTTTTTACTCTAAATCAAGCCTACAAAGCAAATTATGCAGTAGTACTTAAAGGCAGTGAGGTACCTTTCACATTACCCTCTCTCACATTAACTTCTAGAAAACAAACATTAAATACAATTCTCCATAAGTTTTATTGATCTACTTATCTAACCAAACAAATCAAAAAATTGATATATTTGATTAGAACTACAAGCATTATTTTACCTCTTTCACTGAATTCTGTGGTACAGGAAATGCCTTGGTGTTTGATTTGAAAGGACTGAAATTGCCAATACCATATGCAGATTCATGAGGAAATGGAATCCCAGTTTTATTTTCTTTTGCTTGGCTTTTCCACGGCGTAGTCTAAACAAAAATTAAAGAATCATCAACTACAATAGAATTATTTTCAGGCATCTTTAGAAAACTGATTAAGGAAAAGCAAATCATAACAACAACCATAATTTAGTCCAAACACCTGTTTTCTGTAGGACCAACTGTTTATGAGCAATTAATCCTTTCATAAATAGCTTACACTTTTTATATAAAGAGCTAAATTTAAGAACGATTAAGATCATCATATGTCATGTATTAAGAACTAAAATATGAGTCTTTAACAGCTGAAAATAATTATAAAAGGGTTATATAGTAAATGGGATTAGATCAGGCTGGCAGCCAGTCACTGGTGGGGTTCCCCCAGAGTTCCATTTTGGGGCCAGTTCTCTTTAATGTTTTCATAAATAACATGGACATAGGACTCCAATGCATACTATACAAGTTTGCAGACAACACTAAATTGGGAGGAGCTGTTGACTCCCTCAAGGGTAGAGAGGCCTTGCAGAGAGATCTTGACAAATTAGATGGCTGGGCAATCACCAACCAATAGAATTTTAAAAAGAGCAAGTGTCAGATTCCGCACCTGGGATAGGGCAGCCCTGGATATGTGAACAGACTAGGGGATAAAAAGCTGGAGAGCAGCCCCACAGAAAGAAAAGTGGGGGGTTTGGTCAATGGCAAGTGAATGAGTCAACAGTGTGCCCTGGCAGCCAGAAGGGCCAACTGTACCCTGGAGTTCAAGCACAACATTGCTAGCCAGTCCAGAGAAGTAACTGTCCCGCTCTACTCTGCACTGGTGCAGCCTCACCTCGAGTACTATGTGCAGTTTCGGGCACCACAATATAAGACAGACATAAAACTATAAGTGAATGTCCAAAGGAGGGCTACAAAGATGGTGAAGGGTCTAGAGGGGAACCAAGCCTGCCAAGTTCAAGAAGCATTTGGACAATGCTCTCAGACATACGGTTTCATTCTGGGGTGGTACTGTATGGAGCCAGGAGTTGGACTCTATGATCCTTGTGGGTCCCTTCCAACTCAGTGTATTCTAGGATTCTATGATAATGTTTTCAATACTTTAAGTTCTAGAGTTATAAACAGCTCTATCAGGTGCTCTTAGGAGCACATGAAAAATTCCTGAAACAAAAATCAAAAGATGAACATGGAAAGTTGCATATGGAGAAGGACCAAAATGGCACTAAGAGGTTGCAACATCGTCTATATCAATAATTGGAATAAATTCTGAAGGTGTTGTTATGCCAACTATAGCTCTCAACTTGGTATCTCTTTTTCTGTTAAAAACATATACAGAAAAAGCATTACTATTCCGTAAATTAAAAACATCCTTTTCACTCTCACTTGGATGCTTCTTGCACTTCTCAAAAAAAAGGTAAATAAGAAATAAAGGAAGTTTCAGTTATAGTATAATTTAAAAAGAAAAATGAGAAAGTGTTTCCAGTCAACTTTGGGGCGTGTGGCACTTGAGGTATGCAAGACTTGAAAGCATACTCTAGGAACAGAATTCTCAGGGGTGAAATGAGCACATTCAGAATTAGAGCTCCCCCCACTCCCACCCCGGCTTGTTATTCATGCCACCGGTATCCAAAACTCACCTTTGCGGGTGGAGTGGCAGGTTTAGGGACTACTCCTTTATAAACACTTGTGCCAGTTCCATTTTTTACTGGCTGTGAATGAAGACTTCCTACCAGAGGGAATCCAGATATTTGCAGTTCTTTTGTACTGCCCTTTTTAATGACCAGCATTCTTGGAGATCTAGATTTAGGATTCAAAGGATACTCTGGAAAAAGAAAAACGTGTGCATATGTATATAGTCTTAAGTTTCTACTTCATAGGTTACTGGACAGCCATATGGTCCAGAACAAACAGGCATAAAGCAAAAACTTAGTCCAGAGTTAGGTTTCACAAATAACACACTGTTCAAAACTGGATAAAAAAAGGTTCTGGTCCACTTTCTACAACCATTGTTTGTAAAATATTTCACTTGGCACTGCAGGAATTTTACTTTCAGAAAGATATTCTTTAGTCAAAGAACTAGCTATACAGCTCTTGTTTGCAAACCTAAACACCAAATGCTATTAGTTGTTAATGGTTATCTTCAAAAGATATTACGGCTTTCATATTTCCTTTAAAGGTTACTAAAGAATTATTACTCGTAATAATTAACAGCTCACTTTAGAGTCAATGTTCCATAAAGTCCTTTATAAACATCACTTCTTATCAGAAGTGATGCATACTATTCCAGATCATGGCAATGACCATTTTCTATCTCCATGCCTAAGATGTCTATAACAGAACATCTGAACCCTACACCTTTTCCAGGTTCAAGACAGCACTAATTAGAAACATACAGCCAGCTGTCATACTCACTAAATAACTGACATTTGACAGTTTTCAAGAGCAGCTATTAAAAATAGTTTAAAATTTCCAAAAAGTGGGAAAAACTGTTTTTGCACATGCACTCCAATCTTGCATCAACAACCTTTTCCAAGATTATCTTCTCTCCCTGCAAGTGTTTCTAATTCATGGTCAGAGTCACCATATCCTACATTTAAAAAAGAAAACTATCTTAAAAGCATAAATTGCTTTAGTTTTGTTTAGCAGGTAAATGTTACACTTGTGATAAAGTTAAATGACAAATAAGTACAAAGTTATGAAATGAATTTTCATAATACAAGCATGCTCTCATCCCAGGTACACAAGATAAAATGTAATCTAAAAGTATCCTTTTTTTAAAAACAAGCATTTAAAGGGAATGGCAACATTCTTGAACATTGCATTTCCTTTGATAGGGAATAAAGAGCCTTAATTTCAGTTTTTCAACTACAAAATGAGATTTGCAAGAGCCAAGCTATAATAAAGATATCACACTGTAAGCTGTAACAAGCCACTGTACTGTAGTTTACAGAACCTATTTAACTAACAGAACTGTTCTTTCCTTTGCTTGTGAAGCAATACCTAAAAAGCCTGGAATCAAGAATCAGATCAACCTGAGCCACATCATGCAGCAGCCAGAGTGCTTCAAACGTGATAAAACACTCAAGTTGCTATAGAAATAAAATTAGCTATTGTTACACTTTTATTGAAAGTTAAATATTTCTTGACTTTCACATTAAAGCTACTAAATACACAAGAATGGAAAGTATTCCAATTTTTTAGACTACTGCAAAAGTTCTTAGCGATTTTGTAAAACTAGACGTAGGCCACCCCCTTCTAAATAAATACCTAACAGCACAAGATGTGCTGGGGAAGTATGAGAATAAGAGTCAGCAAATTAAAGTACCGCTTAAAATGAGCAACAAGATTCAGATCTCAGTACTAGTAACAGTTTAAATAGTAGCTTTCATGTTATTTAAATTGGCCCTCATTCTGAGTAAATTCTGAGGCGCTCTACAAGCAGCTGGTGGAAGTCATGAAATCACCAGCACTCGCTCTCACAGGGGACTTTAACTTCCTGGACATATGCTGGAAATACAACACAGCCCAGAGGAAACCATCAAGGAGGTTTCTGGAGTGCATGGAAGACAGCTTCCTGACTCAGCTGGTTAGTGAGCCTACTGGGGGGTCCCCTGCTAGACCTGCTGGTCATGAACAGAGAAGGACTGGTAGGAAATGTGGTGGTCGGGAGTTCTCTTAGGCAGAGTGATCACAAAATGGTAGAGTTCTCTATTCTTGGTGAAGTCAGGAGGGGGGTCAAGGCAGTAAAACTGCTACCTTGGACTTCCAGAGGGCAGACTGAACTGTTCAGGACACTGGTAGGGAGGGTCCCTTGGGAGTCAGTCCTGAAGGGCAGAGGGGTCCAGGAAGACTGGACGCTCCTCAAGAAGGAAGTCTTAAAGGTGCAGGAGCAGGCTGTTCCCGTGTGCTGTAAGATGAGCCGGTGGGGAAGACCGGCAAGGCTGAAGAGGGAACTTCTGCTGAGTATCTGGGAGAAAAAGAGAGGTTATGTCCAGTGAAAGAAGAGACAGGCAGCTCGGGGAGAGTACAAGGAAGTTGCCAGCATATGCAGAGAGAAGATCTGAAAAGCTAAAGCCCAGCATGAGCTCAACCTGGCACCTGGTTAAGGAAAACATAAAATGTTTTTACAAATATATTAAAGGCAAGAGGAGGACCAAGGAGAATCTCCATCTTTTACTGGACACAGGGGGAACATGACTACTGAGGATAACGTAAAGGCTGAGGTTCTTAATGCCTTCTTTACATCTGTCTTTACTAGCCAGACCAGTTATCCTCCGAGTACTCAGCCTCCCGACCTGGAAGTCTGGGACAGGAGCAGAAGAAACCCCCCACAGTTCAGGTGGAAATAGAGACCTGCTGCTCCACGTGTGTACTGGGTCGGGCTGGGATGTTAACTTTCCCTGCAGCAGCCCATACAGTGCTGTGCTCTGCACTCGTAGCTAAAACAGCAATGGTATCACACCAGTGCTGTGTTTCCTGCTGAGCAGTGCTGGCACAGCATCAGGACTCTCTCTAACCCCCCTAGGGGTGGGCAAAGATGTGAGAAAAGAAACATCACCAGGGCAGCTGACCTAAACCAACCAAAGGGATATTCCATACCATATGATGTCACACTCAGCAATAAAAGGTGGAAAAAGGAGGAAGAGGGGAGGGGTGGGCTCTCGTTGTGAAAACATCCGTCCTCCTCCCGAACACCGGCTACGTGCGTTGAGGCCCTGCTTCAAGGACGTGGTCAAGCATCGCTCATTTGTGGGAAGTAGAGAGTAATTTCTTTCCTCTGCACTTCCACATAGCCTTTACTTGTTTTGTTTAGTTTTCCCTTTCCCCCTCCCTCTTCCCCTTTCCTTTTTTCCCCTTTAGTTAAATTGTTAATTTAGTTAAATTGTTTAATTAATAATAATCTTTCCTTAATAATTATTTGTTTTTCCTTTAATTAAATCATCCTTATCTCAACCCATGAGTTGTTCTTTCCTTTACTTCTTCCCCTCCTCATCTAAGGAGGGGGAGGGAGAGAGCGGTTGTGGTGTTCAGCTGCCTAGCACAGTAAAACCACCACAGTCCTTTTTGGCGCCTAACATGAGGCTCGAAGGGTTGAGATAACAGTAGAATTGATTAAAATGCTTACAACTAACACACTTACTTGCTAGTCACCATGTTCAGTGTCCTGTTAATATTGGCGTGTTTGATCATGTGTCATGCAATCCGTGTCATGTTCTCCTTTCTCCTCTATATCCGATCCGAGAATGTGCTACAATCTGTGTTCGTTTTTTTTTAATTCGCTGTGCTGCCAAGCACTGGCCTTGAGGTTAATCTGGCATTCAGGCTCTGCGCTGTTATCATTTGGGTCTCATGGAAACTATCTTTTAGAGAACGTTCAGAATTACACTGCCTTTCTTTCCTCATCTGGAAGTCAGTTTATGAATAATATCAGGAATGGTACCTCCTCCTTCTTTCACAGTGGGCTAATTACAACAGTTTCTGAGTATTTTGAATATCCATGTGTAACCCATATATTACTATTTCTAATTCTGAATAATGGGTTTCCTCTTCTCTCTAAGATTAGTCGACTGTTTAGAAAGCTTACCCGGGAATCTATCCCAAAACAGTCTTGTGGCAGGTGGCAAGGTGTGTGGGAGGATATCGGCAGGTACCTCTCACGGGTGTCTCCTCCAATAGTTTTGAACTTCACCCCTGAACAAGTGCAAAATCCTAAAAACCTGATAGAATGTTTGAGAGTCATATGCCCTGACCCTGATAATGGTGGAGAACGACAGCTTGCAGCACCCTGCTGGGTCCTGGCTTACTCCTATCAAACACTGTTTAACATCATCCAGCACCTTGAAGAGAGGGAGGAAGTCTCTGAATCAGATGACCAGATAACACATGCTGTGGCTGACCCGGAGGATCAACCAACTATGGTATCAGTCGCCCCCATAGTCAAGTCAAAACAATGGAAACGGAAGTCAGCTCGTTTAGTAAGGGAAGAAGCCTCTCCTAAGAAGGAGGGAGAAGGCAGGCACCTCTAAAGCAGAGCCATCACAAAAACAGCAGGAAGAAGAATGGAAATCATAAAGGAATCAGAAACCACTTGATCCCTATCCCTGAGTGAGTCGCGAGAAATACGAAAGGATTATGGTCGATACCCAGGTGAACACATCCTCACCTGGCTGCTTCAGTGCTGGGACACTGGGGCCAATAGCCAACAGCTAGAAGGCAATGAAGCCAAACAGCTGGGATCCCTCTCTAGAGAAAGGATCAATGACAAAGGAATTGGGAGAGGGACACAGGTTCTCAGCCTCTGGAGGCGACTCCTGGCAGCTGTGAAAGAAAGGTATCCCCATAAGGAAGATATTGTATATCAAGTAGGCAAGTGGGCCACTATAGATAAAGGTCTCCAGCATTTGCGGGAATTAGTTGTGCTGGAGAAGGTTTATAGTGATTTGGACAAGGCCCAGACACCTCAAGATCCCGATGAAGTCCAGTGCACAACATCCATGTGGCGTAAATTGGTGCGGAGTGCACCATCATCACATGCCAGTACGCTGGCAGGAATTCAGTGGGATGAGGGGATGGGACCAACAGTGTATACTGTATCCTGCCAGCTTCAAAAATATGAAGACAACCTCTCTGCTCCGCTACAGGCCTGTGTCTCAGCTGTGGAGAAACTGTCCGAAAGACCTGACCACCTCGTAGAACGAGCATATCCCTCCTCATCCAGACGGAGTGATATTTCAGCCACTAAGAATCAGTATTTTCCTGCTCGAGTATCCAGGACGCACACCACGTGGCACCTTGTGGTTTTATCTGCGTGACCACGGGGAAAATATGAGGAAATGAGATGATGAACCTACTTCAACCCTAGCTGCTCGGGTACGTGAACTGAAAGGAAATACAGCAGAAAGAAGAGGGGCTCCTAAAAAAAATGCTGCTCCAGTTTCTGTTTGGCAGTTCCCCAGAGGCAGTAGAAGAACTGATGTTATTCTTGACCCTGATGAAGGGACCTCTGCTTCTCATTTGCAAGAATTAATTGGCAGATACTCCAACCAGGACTACAGGCACCCTGCCTCTGGCCAGGTGGAGGAGAGGGATAACCGAATTTATTGGACTGTGCGGATCCGATGGCCTGGCATATTGGAACCACAAGAATACAAAGCTTTAGTGGACACTGGCGCACAATG
Source organism: Anser anser (assembly GCF_964211835.1). Lineage (NCBI taxonomy): Eukaryota > Metazoa > Chordata > Aves > Anseriformes > Anatidae > Anser > Anser anser. Next base: position 12,820,410 of record NC_139731.1, read on the forward strand.
TACCTTAATGCCATCAGGCCACCAAGGGACAGAACCCATCTGTATCTCTGGAGTGACAGGGGGATCCCAACAATTAACTGTATTGGAAGCTGAAGTGAGTCTAACTGGGAATGAGTGGCAAAAGCATCCCATTGTGACTGGCCCCGAGGCTCCATGCATCCTTGGCATAGACTACCTCAAGAGAGGGTACTTCAAGGATCCAAAAGGGTACCGGTGGGCTTTTGGCATAGCTGCTTTGAGCACAGAGAAGATTAGGCAGCTGTCTACCCTGCCTGGCCTTTCAGAAGACCCTTCCGTTGTAGGATTGCTGAAGGTTGAAGAACAGCAGGTACCAATCGCTACCACAAGGGTGCACCGAAGGCAATATCGCACAAACCGAGACTCCCTGATTCCCATCCATGAGCTGGTTCATCGGCTGGAGAGCCAAGGAGTGATCAGCAAGACTCACTCACCCTTTAATAGTCCTATATGGCCAGTGCAAAAGTCTAATGGCGAGTGGAGGCTAACGGTGGACTATCGCGGCCTGAACGAAGTCACACCACCACTGAGCCCTGCAGTGCCAGACATGCTAGAATTCCAGTACGAACTAGAGTCAAAGGCAGCCAAGTGGTATGCCACAATCGATATTGCTAATGCATTTTTCTCCATCCCTCTGGCAGCAGCATGCAGGCCACAGTTTGCGTTCACTTGGAGGGGTGTCCAATATACTTGGAATCGGCTGCCCCAGGGGTGGAAACACAGCCCTACCATTTGCCATGGACTGATCCAGTCTGCACTGGAACAAGGGGGAGCTCCTGAACACCTGCAGTACATTGATGACATCCTCGTGTGGGGCAACACAGCTGAAGAAGTTTATGAGAAAGGGAAGAAAGTAATCCAAATTCTCCTGAAAGCTGGTTTTGCCATTAAACAGAGTAAGGTCAAGGGACCCGCACAGGAAATCCAGTTCTTGGGGGTAAAATGGCAGGATGGACGTCGCCATATTCCGATGGATGTGATCAATAAAAAAACAGCAATGTCTCCGCCAACTAGCAAAGAAGAAACGCAAGCTTTCCTAGGCCTTGTGGGATTCTGGAGAATGCATGTTCCAGGCTATAGTCAGCTTGTGAGTCCTCTGTATCGAGTGACTCGAAAGAGAAACTATTTCAAGTGGGGGCCCCGAGCAACAACAGGCCTTTGAACAAATCAAACAAGAAATAGCTCGTGCAGTAGCCCTTGGGCCTGTCCGTACCGGACCAGCTGTGCAAAACATATTTTACACTGCGGCTGGGGAGCATGGCCTCACCTGGAGCCTCTGGCAGAAAACCCCAGAAGAAACTCGAGGTCGACCTCTGGGTTTCTGGAGACGGGGCTATCGAGGATCAGAAGCCAATTACACCCCAACTGAAAAGGAGATACTCACGGCATATGAGGGTGTTCAAGCTGCTTCAGAAGTTGTGGGTACAGAAGCACAGCTCCTCTTGGCACCACAGCTACCTGTGTTACACTGGATGTTCAAAGGGAAAATTCCCACTACACAGCATGCAACTGATGCTACGTGGAGGAAGTGGATAGCGTTAATTACACAGCGGGCTCAAATGGGGAAACCCAACCGCCCAGGAATCCTGGAAGAGATCATGGACTGGCCGGAAGGCAGAGATTTCGGAGTGCCGACAGAAGAGGTAACCCGTGCTGAAGAGGCACCAGCATATAATGAGTTGCCTGAAGACAGAAAGCAGTATGTGTTGTTCACTGACGGATCCTGCCGTGTGGTAGGGGGCCATCGGAAATGGAAAGCTGCCGTGTGGAGTCCCACACGACAAGTCGTGGAGGCCATGGAAGGGGAAGGCGAGTCGAGTCAGTATGCAGAAGTAAAAGCCATACAACTGGCCCTAGAAATTGCCAAAAGAGAAAAATGGCCAGTACTGTATCTCTACACTGACTCATGGATGGTGGCAAATGCTCTGTGGGGGTGGCTGCAGCAATGGAAACAGAGCAACTGGCAGCGCAGAGGTAAACCTATCTGGGCTGCTACCCTGTGGCAAGATATTGCTGCTTGGGTAGAAAACCTGGATGTAAAAGTACGTCATGTAGATGCCCACATGCCCAAGAGCCGCGCTACTGAAGAACATCAGAACAACGAAGAAGTGGATCGAGCTTCAAAAATTGATGTGGCTCATGTGGATCTGGACTGGGGACGTAAGGGTGAGCTGTTTGTAGCTCGATGGGCCCATGAAACATCAGGACATCTGGGGAGGGATGCCACATACAGATGGGCTCGTGATCGAGGGGTGGACCTGACCACTGAGGCCATCACACAGGTTACCGATGAGTGTGAGACCTGTGCTGCAATCAAGAGCGCCATGGAGGTAAAATCTCCCTGGAATAGGGGGAGGTGGCTAGGGTTTCAATATGGTGAGGCCTGGCATATTGACTATATCGGACCACTCCCACAAACCCACCAAGGCAAACGGTACATACTCACCACAGTAGAAGCAACTACTGGGTGGCTGGAAACATACCCCGTAAACCATGCCACGGCCCGAAACACTATCTTGGGCCTGGAAAGGCAAGTGCTGTGGCGTCATGGTACACCAGAGAGAATTGAGTCTGACAATGGCAGTCATTTCCGAAACAATCTTGTCACCTCCTGGGCCAAGAGGCATGGTATTGAGTGGGTGTATCACATCCCTTATCACCCACAAGCCTCTGGGAAGGTTGAGAAGTACAACGGACTGTTAAAGACTATGTTACGAGCATTGGGTGCTGGGACATGGAAACAATGGGACATAAATCTACCAGAAGCCACTTGGCTAGATAACAACAGGGGGTCTGACAGCCGTGCTGGTCCTGCTGAAGCAAAACCCCTACACACGGTGAAAGGAGCTAAAGTCCCCGTAGTGCATGTAGGAAAGTGGATGGGGAAGGCGGTGTGGGATGCTCCTGCCTCAGGAAAAGGCAAACCCACTCGTGGGATTGTCTTCGCCCAAGGACCGGGGTATACCTGGTGGGTCATGCAAAAGAATGGGGATATCAAGTGCATGCCTCAAGGAGATTTAACCTTGAGAGAAAACTAATTTGTAATCTAAGTTATATGTTGTAGGAAGATGCTGCAGGATCAACAACAGGTCAACTTCGCAAGGAACCGGGCAAGTGCAACAAGGACTTGAGCTAAGCTGGTGCTGGCGTCCAGACATCCAACTCCGCCTGCTGTGAGTGACCATTTTGGCAGATGAAGACCAAGTTGTCAACAGTTCTTATGAACATTTTCCAAGAAAGACCTATAGGATGAAAAGACATACTTACCCATCGATCTGTTAAAGGACAAGGGACAACGGTGATGAGAATACTTACATGCTAAAGTATGGGGGACCTGAGAGTGACACAAATGTTATGGAATAAGGGGTGGAGGTTGTACTGGGTCGGGCTGGGATGTTAACTTTCCCTGCAGCAGCCCATACAGTGCTGTGCTCTGCACTCGTAGCTAAAACAGCAATGGTATCACACCAGTGCTGTGTTTCCTGCTGAGCAGTGCTGGCACAGCATCAGGACTCTCTCTAACCCCCCTAGGGGTGGGCAAAGATGTGAGAAAAGAAACATCACCAGGGCAGCTGACCTAAACCAACCAAAGGGATATTCCATACCATATGATGTCACACTCAGCAATAAAAGGTGGAAAAAGGAGGAAGAGGGGAGGGGTGGGCTCTCGTTGTGAAAACATCCGTCCTCCTCCCGAACACCGGCTACGTGCGTTGAGGCCCTGCTTCAAGGACGTGGTCAAGCATCGCTCATTTGTGGGAAGTAGAGAGTAATTTCTTTCCTCTGCACTTCCACATAGCCTTTACTTGTTTTGTTTAGTTTTCCCTTTCCCCCTCCCTCTTCCCCTTTCCTTTTTTTCCCCTTTAGTTAAATTGTTAATTGTTTAGTTAAATTGTTTAATTAATAATAATCTTTCCTTAATAATTATTTTTTTCTTCCCTTTAATTAAATCATCCTTATCTCAACCCGTGAGTTGTTCTTTCCTTTACTTCTTCCCCTCCTCATCTAAGGAGGGGGAGGGAGAGAGCGGTTGTGGTGTTCAGCTGCCTAGCACGGTAAAACCACCACAACGTGGACTGTCACAAGTCCATGGGGCCAGATGGGATCCACCCAAGGGTGCTGAGGGGGTTGGCAGATGTGACTGCTGGGCCGCTTTCCATCATCTATCAGCAGTCATGGTCATCTGGAGAGGTCCTGGATGTCCCTGTGACTAGCGGTGTTCCCCAGGGGTCGGTGCTGGGTCCGGTCTTGTTCAACAACTTCATCGACGACCTTGATGAGGAAACAGTGTCCACCCTCAGCAAGTACACTGATGATACAAACCTGGGAGGAGCGGACGACACGCCAGAAGGCTGTGCTGCCATTCAGCAAGACCTGGACAGGCTGGAGAGATGGGCAGGAAGAAACCAAATGAGGTTTAACAAGAGCAAGTGTAGAGTCCTGCACCTGGGAAGGAACAACCGCATATATCAGGACAGGCTGGGGGATGACCTGCTGGAGAGGAGCTCTGCGGAGAAGGACCTGGGGGTCCTGGTGGACGACAGGTTGGCCATGAGCCAGCAGTGTGCCCTGGTGGCCAAGAAGGCCAATGGGATCCTGGCGTGCATTAAAAGAAGCACGGCCAGCAGGTCAAGGAAGGTGATCCTCCCCCTCTACTCTGCCCTGGTCAGGCCTCACCTGGAGTACTGTGTCCAGTTCTGGGCTCCCCACTACAAAAAAGACAGGGATCTCCTGGGAAGAGTCCAGCAAAGGGCCACAAAGATGATATGGGGCCTGGAGCACCTCCCCTATGAGGAAAGGCTGAGACACCTGGGTCTGCTCAGCCTTGAGAACAGAAGACTGAGAGGGGGATCATATTAATGTTTATAAATACCTTAAGTGTGGGAGACAGAGGGATTTGGCCAACCTCTTTTCAGTGGTTTGTGGGGACAGGAGAAGGGGCAATGGCCACAAAATGGATCACAGGAAGTTCCGCACCAACACGCGAAAGAACTTCTTCACAGTGAGGGTGACGGAGCACTGAAACAGGCTGCCCAGGGAGGTTGTGGAGTCTCCTCTGGAGATATTCAAGACACGTCTGGACGCCTACCTGGTCAACCTGCTCTAGGGAACCTGCTTTTTGCAATGATCTCTCGAGGTCCCATCCAACCCCTACAATTCTGAGAATCTGCAACTGGAGACTTAGTAATGTGACGCCTATCTATACGAAAGGTCATAAGGAGGAACCAGGGAACCACAGGCCTGTCAGCCTGATCTCGGTGCCAGGAAAGGTGATGGAGCAGGTCATCTTGAATGCAATCATTCAACATATGCGGGACAACCAGGGAAACAGGGCCAGTGTTATGGTTTAACCCGGCTGGCAGCTAAAAACCACACAGCCGTTCGCTCACCCTCCCCCCTCCCTCTCTGGGATGGGGGAGAGAAACGGGAAAGTGAAGCCGGTGAGTTGAGATAAAGACAGTTTATTAAGACAGGAAAATAATAAGAACAACAACAACAACAACAATAATAATAATAATAGTATTAATAATAATAATGTGTAAGAAACAAGTGATGCACAATGCAATTGCTCACCACCCGCTGACCGATGCCCAGCCTATCCCCGAGCAGCCGGCCCCCCACCCCGGCCAGCCACCCCTATATATTGTTTAGCATGACGTCAGATGGTATGGAATACCCCTTTGGCCAGTTTGGGTCAGCTGTCCTGGGTCTGTCCCCTCCCAGCTCCTGCTGCACCCCTAGCCTGCTCGCTGGCAGGACAGAGCGAGAAGCCGAAAAGTCCTTGGCTTAGTGTAAGCACTGCTCTGCAACAATTAAAACATCAGCATGTTATCAGCACTCTTCTCATCCTAATCCAAACCATAGCACCCTACAAGCTACTAGGAGGAAAATTAACTCTGTCCTAACTGGAACCAGGAGAGATATCCACCCCTTATTCCATACCATTTATGTCATGCTCAGGTTACACTCTTTCCAATACATTCTAATTAATCACCATTTTCATCTATGGTATATAGCAATCATGGTAGTGATGACATACAGTATTATATAATAATTAACATACTACAATTCAACTCATGGGCTATTCTCACCCAGTATTAAATCCCCTTGAGTTACACACCGGACCTCCCCATTCTTTTGCATTACCCACCAAGTGCATCCAGGTCCCTGAGCAGAAGCAATCCCACAAATGGGTTTGCCTTTTCCTGAGGCAGGAGTAGCCCAGACTGTTTTACCCAGCATGTTTCTTACGTGCACTACAGGAACTTTATCCCCTTCTACTGTATGTAACAGGTTTGATTGGGCAGGTCCAGCTCGGTTGGCAGATCCCCTAGTATTGAGTAACCAGGTGGCCTTTGCCAAATGCGTATCCATATTTTCGAATGTCCCAGCACCCATTGCTTTCAGTGTAGTCTTTAACAGTCCATTGTATCGTTCAACTTTTCCAGAGGCTGGTGCATGATAGGGGATGTGATACACCCACTCAATGCCATGTTCTTTGGCCCAAGTGTCTATAAGGTTGTTTCGGAAATGAGTCCCGTTGTCTGACTCAATTCTCTCTGGGGTGCCATGTCGCCATAGGACTTGCTTTTCAAGGCCCAGGATAGTGTTCCGGGCGGTGGCATGGGGCACAGGATACGTTTCCAGCCATCCGGTGGTTGCTTCCACCATTGTAAGTACGTGGCGCTTGCTGTTGCGGGTTCGAGGGAGTGTGATGTAATCAATCTGCCAGGCCTCTCCATCTTTATATTTCAGCCATCGTCCTCCATACCAAAGAGGCTTTGACCGCTTGGCTTGCTTGACTGCAGCACATGTTTCACAATCATGAATAACCTGTGCTATAGTGTCCATGGTCAGGTCCACCCCTCGATCACGAGCCCATCTGTATGTTGCATCTCTACCTTGATGGCCTGAGGTGTCATGGGCCCATCGGGCTATACATAATTCACCTTTATGTTGCCAGTCCAGGTCCACCTGAGCCACTTCAATCTTAGCAGCCTGATCCACCTGCTGGTTGTCCTGATGTTCTTCAGTAGCCCGATTCTTGGGCACATGAGAGCATCTACATGGCGTACCTTTACAACCAGGTTCTAAACCCGGGCAGCAATATCTTGCCACAGTGCAGCAGCCCAGATGGGCTTGCCCCTGCGCTGCCAGTTGTTCTGCTTCCATTGCTGTAACCACCCCCACAGGGCATTTGCTACCATCCATGAATCAGTATAGAGATAGAGAACTGGCCATTTTTCTCGTTCAGCAATATCTAAAGCCAGCTGAATGGCTTTCACTTCTGCAAACTGACTCGATTCACCTTCTCCCTCAGCAGCTTCTGCAACTCGTCGTGTAGGACTCCATACAGCAGCTTTCCACCTCCAATGCTTTCCCACAATACAACAGGATCCATCAGTGAACAGGGCATATTTCTCCTCATTTTCCGGTAGCTTGTTGTACAGTGGGGCTTCTTCAGCACGGACCACCTCCTCCTCTGGTGATATCCCAAAATATTTGCCTTCTGGCCGGTCCATAATCACTTCCAAGATCCCTGGGTGACAGGGTTTCCTATTTGAGCCCGCTGAGTAATCAGTGCAACCCACTTGCTCCATGTAGCATCAGTTGCATGATGTGTAGAGGGGACCCTTCCTTTGAACATCCAGCCTAGTACCAGCAGTCGGGGTGCCAGGAGGAGCTGCGCTTCAGTACCGACCACTTCCAAAGCAGATCGAACTCCTTCATATGCTGCCAATATCTCCTTTTCAGGTGGAGTATAGCGGGCCTCAGATCCTCTGTATCCCCGACTCCAAAACCCCAGGGGTCGACCTCGAGTTTCCCCAGGTTCTTTCTGCCAGAGGCTCCAGGTGGGACCATTCTCCCCGGCTGCGGTGTAGAGCACATTATTTACATCTGGTCCTGTTCGGACTGGCCCAAGGGCTACTTCATGAACTATTTCCTGCTTAATTTCTTCAAAGGCTTGTCGTTGTTCGGGCCCCACTGAAAAGCATTCTTCTTACGGGTTACTTGGTACATGGGGTTTACAATCAGACTGTAATTTGGAATGTGCATTCTCCAAAACCCCACGACACCTAGGAAAGCCTGTGTTTCCTTTTTGCTAGTGGTGGAGACATAGCTGCTATTTTATTGATCACATCCATTGGGATTTGACGACGTCCATCTTGCCATTTTATTCCTAAAAACTGGATCTCTCGTGCAGGTCCTTTGACTTTATTTTGTTTTATGGCAAAACCAGCCTTCAGAAGGATTTGGACTATTTTCTTCCCTTTCTCGAAAACTTCCTCTGCTGTGACACCCCACACAATGATGTCATCGACGTACTGCAGGTGTTCAGGAGCTTCCCCCTGCTCCAGCGCAGACTGGATCAGTCCATGGCAAATGGTAGGGCTGTGTTTCCACCCCTGGGGCAGCCGATTCCAAGTATATTGGACTCCCCTCCAAGTGAAAGCCAACTGTGGCCTGCACTGTGCTGCTAGAGGGATGGAGAAAAATGCATTAGCGATATCAATTGTGGCATACCACTTGGCTGCCTTTGATTCCAGTTCATACTGGAGTTCTAGCATGTCCGGCACTGCAGCACTCAGTGGTGGCGTGACTTCGTTCAGGCCACGATAGTCCACTGTTAGTCTCCACTCACCATTAGACTTTTGCACTGGCCATATGGGACTATTAAAAGGTGAATGAGTCTTGCTGATCACTCCTTGGCTCTCCAGTTGACGAATTAGCTTATGGATGGGAATCAGGGAGTCTCGGTTGGTGCGATATTGCCGCCGGTGCACCCTTGTGGTAGAGACTGGCACCTGCTATTCTTCAACCCTCAGCAACCCCACAACGGAAGGGTCCTCTGAGAGACCAGGCAAGGTAGACAACTGTTTAATGTCCTCTGTCTCCAAGGCAGCTATGCCAAAAGCCCAGCAGAACCCTTTTGGGTCCTTGAAATATCCTCTTCTAAGATAGTCTATGCCAAGGATGCACGGAGCATCCGGGCCAGTCACAATACGGTGCTTTTGCCACTCATTACCGGTTAGACTCACTTCAGCCTCCAATACAGTTAACTGCTGGGATCCCCCCGTCACACCATAAATACAGATGGGCTCTGGCCCTTTATAGCTTGATGGCATTAGAGTACATTGTGCACCGGTGTCTACCAAAGCCTTATACTTCTGTGCGTCTGACGTGCCAGGCCATCGAATCCACACAGTCCAATAAACTCGATTGTCCCTTTCCTCCCCCTGGCTGGAGGCAGGGCCCCTCTAGTCCTGGTCAGAATCTTCATTTCTGTGTTTAAAGGACTGCCTGCTGGAAGTTGGAGCAGCAAACTTCAGAGAACTCCTTTTTCCCAATTGTTTTCCTTTGCAATTCACGTACCCGTGCCTCTAGGGTCGCAGTAGATTTTCCATCCCATTTTCTCATGTCCTGTCCATGGTCACGTAGGTAAAACCACAGGGTGGCGCGGTGTGTGTGCCCACCATATTGTCTTCCTTGCATAGATGAACGTTTACCCCTAATAGCTGAGACACTGGTTTGTAGAGGTGGGGAGGAAAATAAACTCTCTTTAAGTTGGTGGACCTCTGCAGAAAGTTTCTCCACAGCCGAGACACAGGCCTGTAGGGAAGAGGAGAGACTTTCTTCGTACTGCCGGAGTATTTTAGCCACTTCATCCACTGTGGGTTCCTCATCCTCTTTCCAGGCCATTACTGCCAATGAGCTGGCATATGATGATGGTGCACTCCATACAAACTTCCGCCACATGGGTCGTGTACACTGGACTTCATCTGGATCTGTGGATATTTGTGCGTCGTCTAGGTCCTTATAAATTACTTCCCGTATGGCTAATTCCCTCAGGTACTGAATTCCCTTCTCCATGGTGGTCCACTTGCCTGGTAGACATACAAGTTCTTCCTTGAAGGGATACCTTTCCTTCACAGCTGACAGGAGACGCCTCCAGAGGCTGCGAGATCGTGCTCCATCTCCAATTGCTTTGTCAATGCATGCGTCCCTAGCAAGGGATCCCAGCCGCCTGGCTTCCTTGCCCTCTAATTCCACATAATTGGCTCCCGTGTCCCAGCACCGGAGCAGCCAGGTGACAAGCTGCTCACCTATACAGCGACCAAAATCTTTTCGCACATGTCGTAGCTCACGCTGGTATAGAGTCCGGGTAGTTACTGTTGATTTTTCGACATCTTCATCCTCCTGCACCTCTGATGGCCCAGCCTCGTCTTCTCTATACCTAGACCTAGCAGAAGACTGTCTGCGTTCTAAACGACCTGAATCTCTACACCATTTTTTCACCTTGTCTACAGGGGCAACTTGCACTGCTACAGCTCATTTCTCTGACCCAGCCACAGGAGCGGCTGCAGGAGCTGGAGCTGGAGTGGCTGCAGGGGCTGGAGCGGCTGCAGGGTCTGTCACTTGGTTGCTAGTAGCATCAATTGCAGCTCGATAGGCACAAGCCAGACCCCAGCACGCTACAGTGATTTGTGTCACTTTGGAACTGCCAGAGTCATGACACCTTTTTTTCAAGCATTCTGCCAGCTTTTTAGGATTTTGCAGTTGTTCAGGGGTGAATGTCCAAAACACTGGAGGTGACCACTGCTCTAGAAACCTGCCCATATCCTCCCACACTCCCTGCCACTCGCAACTATCCTGCCTCAAGACAGCTCTCCGGACGAGATTCCTAAGTAGTTGTTTAACCCTCAACAAAACCTGAAGCGCATTCAGGAGACATAACAACAAGAGCAGGCTGGTCTGAGTATCCCAAGGATATTCAACATCTCGGAGAACCACCGTAACTAGCTCGGGGGATAAGAGGGTGATGGTGAAGGAGAAAGGGAGAGTGAACAGGTAGGGAAAAATATCTTCCCCTGTCCCCTCCACAGATTGGCTCCCTGACGAAAAAAGGCAGTAGGTGTAATTGCTAATAGTTTCCGAGATATGGTTTCCAAAGTATAGAGTCGACGACAGTGCTGAGTACAAATACCAGGATAGAGTCGTGACCAGAAATCTCATCATTTCATAAGCCATTGTTACACCGCACAGTACCATAACAATCTTAAACCAGGGCCCGGAAAGGATAAACAGTGCAACAGGGAGCACATACAGAAAGTAACGCGCTATAAAACTCAATTTGGAAAACAGGCACAGCAGACTGGAGATTAAGGCAATCCACATCGTGACTAGCAACTATTAAGCAGGTCTAATACTTATACCAATTTTAGTTTAACACACTCTGGTCAAATCTGTCGATATCTCAACCCTTCGAGCCCCACGTTGGGCGCCAAAAGGACTGTTGTGGTTTAACCCGGCCGGCAGCTAAACACCACACAGCCGTTCGCTCACCCTCCCCCCTCCCTCTCTGGGATGGGGGAGAGAAACGGGAAAGTGAAGCCGGTGAGTTGAGATAAAGACAGTTTATTAAGACAGGAATATAATAATAACAATAATAGTGATAATAGTATTACTACTAATAGTGTGTACAAAACAAGTGATGCACAATGCAATTGCTCACCACCTGCTGACCGATGCCCAGCCTATGCCTGAGCAGCCGGCCCCCCCACCCCAGGTAGCCATCCCTATACATTGCTTAGCATGACGTCAGATGGTATGGTCAGCAGGGGCTCATAAAAGGCAAGTCCTGCCTGATCAACCTCATCTCCTTCTATGAAAAGGTGACCCGCCTGGTGGATGAGGGAAAGGCTGTTGATGTAGTCTACCTAGACTTCAGCAAGGCCTTTGACATGGTCTCCCACAGCAGTCTCCTGGAGAACCTGGCAGCCCGTGGCTTGGACAGGTGCACTCTTCGCTGGGTTAAAAACTGGCTGGACAGCCAGGCCCAGAGAGTGGTGGTGAATGGAGTGAAATCCAGCTGGCGACCGGTCACCAGTGGTTTTCCCAAGGTGTCAGTGTAGGGGCCCATCCTTTTTTATATCTTTATTGGTGATTTGGATGAAGGAGTGGAGCGCACCCTCAGTAAGTTTGCAGAGGGCACCAAGTTGGGGAGAAGTGTCGATCTGCCGGAGGGTAGGAAGGCCCTGCAGAGGGACCCAGACAGGTTGGGTTGATGGGCAGAGGCCAGTGGGATGAGGTTCAACATGGCTAAGTGCCGGGTCCTGCACTTGGGGCACAACAACCCCATGCAGCACTACAGGCTTAGGGCAGAGTGACTCAAAAGCTGTGCAGAGGAAAAGGATCTGGGGGTGCTGACTGATGCTCACCTGAACATGAGCCGGCAGTGTGCTCAGGTGGCCAAGAAGGCCAAACGGCATCCTGGCTTGTATCAGGAACAGTGTAACCAGCAGGACCAGGGAAGTGATCGGCCCCCTGTACTCTGCTCTGGTGAGGCCATACCTCGAGTACTATGATTAGTTTTGGGCCCCTCACTACAAGAAGGACATCGAGGCCCTGGAGCATATCTAGACAAGGGCTACGAAGCTAGTGAAGGGTCTGGAACATAAGTCTTATGAGGAGCAGCTGAGGGAAGTGGGGTTGTTTAGTCTGGAGAAGAGAAGGCTCAGGGGAAACCTTATTGCCACATTCTTAATGAACAATTCAGTATCAGAAGCCTACTTTCAAGAAAAATATGGCTATCATTTTACAGTACAAATCAGGTGGAGATGAGAAAGTTATCCCAGACTACAGTTCAGTTCAATGCCCACTCTCAGGGTTGGCTTTGTTACAAGTAATTCATCAACACACAGATCAGCTCAAGAAATTTGCTTCCAGGAAGAGACCTTAAGTCTTTGCAACCTAACCTGCTCTTTCCAGCCCTCCTAGGTTTTTCTCCCAGCTCTTTAACTATTCTAATCAGTCAGAAGCATTCTTTCATGAAGTCTTCAACTAGCAATCACATCACTAGTTTAGGTGACCCACCTTTGTGACATTTCCTCTTGGTAGATAAATTCTTGACATCTTTACAAAAAGATGCATACTTGTTCTGGGACAAGAACCCTAGCTGTGGTTGTATCTACAGACCAGACTGATATTCAAATAGAAGCATTACCTCTCTTACAAAGAGATACTCACGTTGTAATAATACTGAGGAAATTTCCTCAATTTCCATCTGTATCTTTGTAATATTCTAAAATAAATTATGCTTCTAATAAAACTACTTCAAATCTGTACTATATTTTTATATTTAAGAACATCAACAATACTCACCCCACACACCTGCAGCTAAAGACTTATTCTGGTTTGGTTCCCTCTCATATTCAGGATTCAAAGACGGCTGAAAGGAAAGTTTATCATTATTTAAAACAAAATTCAAAGAGTCTTGAATTCTAAGACCAATGAAATAAAGAACCGCAACAATATCAGAAGTATAACCTCTGCTGTCCAAGACTTCTAAATGGAGACAGACTAGAAACTTCCCTCTGCAAACCCAAATATACCAGTGCTCACTTGTTTCTCTTCTCCAATAAAACATCTCTGGGCTCCCCGGTACAAAAAAGACAGGGATCTCCTGGAAAGAGTCCAGCAAAGGGCCACAAAGATGATACGGGGCCTGGAGCACCTCCCCTATGAGGAAAGGCTGAGACACCTGGGTCTGCTCAGCCTTGAGAACAGAAGACTGAGAGGGGATTTTATCAATGTTTATAAATACGTTAAGTGTAGGAGACAAAGGGATTTGGGCAGCCTCTTTTCAGTGGTTTGTGGGGACAGGAGAAGGGGCAATGGCCACAAGATGGATCACAGGAAGTTCCGCACCAACATGCGAAAGAACTTCTTCACAGTGAGGGTGACGGAGCACTGAAACAGGCTGCCCAGGGAGGTTGTGGAGTCTCCTTCTCTGGAGATATTCAAGACACGTCTGGACGCCTACCTGGGCAACCTGCTCTAGGGAACCTGCTTTGGCAGGGGGGTTGGACCCAATGATCTCTCGAGGTCCCTTCCAACCCCTACAATTCTGTGATTCTGTGATCTCAAGCAGCAGTCAATACCATTATATAAACTATCTGAAGAAAGCCAAAAACAAACCAAAAAAAAAGTGATGTATGGTTCTTCAAAGAGGAAGTTTATCCTTCCTCTTATATCCTAAAATTGTAGGTTGAAACATGAAACCTCAAAGGACCAGCGGCAGAATAACTTTGTTAGTACTTCAAATTTCCAGTGAGGTATGTATTAAATTCTACACAATTACACGTGCCGCAGTTTACTGTGGCAAAAATACTATAAAAAATCAACTTGGAACCCAACTGTAGTTTCACTTAAACATTTAATTGACAATAATAAATATACAGTGATAAAAATGGAGATGAAAAGAGAAACAAGTTAGCGGACAAATGACTAACACCCCCTTACCTATGGGAAGGGCGATCCCTTACACGATAACCTGTAACTGGTGAAATCTCATGAAGTAGCTTGTAATGGACAAAATGGAACTTGCAGAAACAATAGAATCTTGTTTATTATAATTACAATTAACTTACAAAATCCTCAGCCTCAAACTGTTTAGGTACTTCCTTGTCTTCCTTTTTCCCAGTTTCATTATCAGGTACATTGTTTTCATGCAGGCCTTGGCTTTTTCCACAGTGGGAAGTGCTGGTATGAGCACGGGAACCTCCGCCATGGTATCCCCCACGATAGTTTATATTTTCTGTACCATTTCTGCCTTGTGAACGCCAACCATTCTTCTCTTTTCTTCCAAAATGCCCTTAGATTTTTAAGTTTTAAAGAAATGTAATAACAACCAGTTTTGGAAGAACAGTCTACTTTTGCAAAATTGTTAGAGGAGTCAAGCAAGCAGCCCCATACTCTGGGATGTGATAGCATAGTGGACTTATTCATATAAGCAGTAGGGAAGAATCTCATAAAACAGTTCTAGAGAAAGAGGATTGTAGTCCAACATTAAGACTACTCAACCCCTTTTCCTGACTACTCATTTATATGTCATTAGCTAGAAAATTAAGAATTAGAACGAGTTAAGATAGAAATACACCTGGAATCGCATTACTCTGACTAACCCTTACTCATCACATTCTCTCCCAGATGATCCATCTTTCCATCACCTCTAATGTTACTACAGAACACAACATTTAGCATAGGACAACTATTATCATCATATATTTTTTTCCTAGCCAGAGTGCTACATATCAATGATGTAAAAACATTCCATGAAAGCTAAATTATACCTCTATAATGTCGTCCAACGTTAGAATCAAGCCCATCTGAGGAGTTGCGTCTTCTGCGATTTACTTCATAACGATTCTCTGCCCACAAAAAGTTTTCAGAATGTCTCTCAAAGTTCAGTGATGACTGTAAAGGAGCAAAAGTAGTAGACCCGAGATATCTGATTAATAACAAAACTGTAACATGCATTACTCGTGGTATATTCAAACCATTTTTAAAAGGACTTTGGCAGACAATACAGTAACTCTCAGGTATGCACATGTTCATCACCTTTCATGCCAGCAGAAGTGGAAGCTGTATCTTCCACTCCAGGACACCGAAACAGTGTTGAGGACCATGCTTGCGACACAGGGTAAAAAAGTCAAGTGTTTATTCTGGTTTGGCAGCAGAATGAAGACAAGTGTCACGTGTTGCAGCAGAGGGGGAAAAAAAAAGGTAAGAAAGGACACGAGAACATAATTTGGAAGGCAGGATATTTCAAAATCTGGGATCTTAGTTTGGGTTGTCAGAGACCACACATGCATTGCACAGAAAACAAGGAGTTGCTTTGATCACATGCAGCAGTACCCAAAAGACCCAGTTTATTATATTAGCCTTGTAATTAAATTTTAATAAGGCAAACACAACTAGTTATGAAATACAAACAAAACAGTCAAAAGTATAGATTCACAAATATACTTCAAATTATCAGCTTATAAGTAGGGATTATAGACATTTTAAAGTAAATCTTTAATATACCAGTAGGAAATATTGCATAAGTTAAAACCTTATGCTGAGAATAGCACTCAAATCAAAATACATCCTCACTAGAACTCATACCTAAGGGGGTTAAATCAAAAAGTATCACATCTTACAGAAGCTGTCTTCCCTATTATGTCTATCTGCCTTTACTATTTTAACACTATAGCATTTCTTTCGCTACTACACCTTAAAAATTCAAGAATAACTTTTCTTTCTGCAAAAATAATGCTGTCTTACTGTTCTACGTGCCACACATCTCCCAACAACAGCAAAAAGTTTCCCCTTCCCTCCAGCACCAGACTTACTGTGCACTGAGCCCACTGTATTGCACATGTGCAAGAAATCAAACATTCCCCAGTGCCATAATAGCTGGGCATTTTTGCTTTTGTAGCTATGTGAAAAATGTACTACGTGAGCAAAATAAGTTTAGCAGTTCTTGGGAGTATTAGCTTCACTACACAAAAGTATTGATTTTGCTGCCTGAAGCTTACTCCTGAGAAAAACCCTCCCCCTCCCACTCCTCAGTCTACCCCCTAAAAGACAGCAGTAATGGCTTATTCACATAATACTTGTAAACACATAACAAATCATGATCCACAATATACCAGTTGCTATTCTTACACATTCTGAGTTGAGACAGAAAAGGCAAAACACTCTATTCTGATAGCAGCAAGACTAGGATAAAATAAATAAATAAATAAATAAATAAAAATTAAAAAAAATAAAAACACATTTGCATTCTGTCTTAATCTAGACCTCAGTAATGAGCTGCTACCCCCAAAGAATCCTTAGAAAACTTTTGTGAGTTCTGGCTACCCTTCTGTTGCAATTTAAGCCAGCCATTCGCTTACACGCCCCACGGACCCACAGTGGGATTGATTTTAGGCTCCCTCCATCATAATGGTCCTTCTGGACAGTAGAGATGCTATGTAGTTTTGGATTGTTGCATGCTAAAGCCAGTTCTGGTAACATCACCACTGCACTTCTCTGGTTCCATCAAGATTCATTCTTCATTAATCTGGGCTACTTACTGTAATACCACTGTATTGTGGTTTAACCCGGCAGACATCCCACCTGTGGGATGGGGGAGAGAATCATGAGGGGGGGGGAGGGGGGAAGGTAAAAACTCATGGGTTGAGATAAAGACCTGTCATGCTCAAGTGCTGTTCAAAAATCCAGTGCTTAAAATTCAAACTCACAAAAGCACTAGATATGTTCAAAATACAAAGCATGCATTTCCAAACTGTACATAAGTCACATGAAAACGGATTTCCCTCTCAATCTGAGATCTGGGAAATGAATTATTTCCTTGCAAACCTAGAGAGAGGAAAAAAAAAGAGAAAACCATAAGAAACTTAAGATTTAAGTAGTTAAATTATGATAAGGAACCTCAATATTAATTCCTTATAAACAAGCTTTGAATAAGCCACTAAAAAATTAAGAAAGGTCCAGATTTGCTGATTATAAATTGAGTTTTAGAAGATTGCTTCACCTGTTCATTTACACACGACAACCGAATAATACTGCCTTTAGAATTTCATTTTTGGTATAACCTTGAAGAACAATCACACTTTCGCAAAGTATAACTGTCAGCATTTCACATCTAGTGTTTTGAGTTGTACTCAATATAAAGCATCTAAACTTGCTAAGTGATATGCAAAGATCATCCCATTTGCATTTTCCCCACATGATGGAGGTATCAGTCAAGCCTCTTGTTGCAAAGACAACAGTAAGCTTTATAATCCACAGGAAATCTATTGGCAATTTCTAGAAGTTGAGAAATTATCTGATTTGTTTCAGCCAGCCAAGAAACAAAGCAAAAGAGATTTCTGAAATCTTATCGCTTAACATGAATTAACAGTAACCTTGCAAAAACTATTGAGTTTAACAGTCTGTATTGCCCATGTACAATTTATAAAAATCCTTCCCAAAAAAGTTTTGTCCATATCCAAAGATGGCTCAGCTATTCACATCTGCTCAACTAGAGTACTGTATTGAAGCAAATATTAGTTTGTGCTGGTTTTGGCTAGGATAGAGTTAATTTTCCTCCTAGTAGCTGGTATGGGGCTCTGTTTTGGATTTAGGAGAAAAATAATGCTGATGTTTTAGTTGTTACAGAGCAGTGCTTACACTAAGCCAAGGACTTTTCAGATTCTCATACTGCCCTGCCAGCGAGGAGACTGGGGGTGCAGCAGGAGCTGTGAGGGGACAGAACCAGGACAGCTGACCCAAACCGCCCAGAAGGATGGTCTTTACCATAGGATATCATGCTGAACAATTAATACGGGGGAGTTGGCTGGGGTGGGGTGACCGCTGCTCAGGGATGGGCTGGTGGTTGAACGGGTGGTGAGCAATTGCATTGTGCATCACTTGCTTTGTACATTCAATTAACAATATTTCACAGAATCATTTAGGTTGGAAGAGACCACTAAGATCACCTAGTCCAACCTCTGACCTAACACTAACAAGTCCTCCACTAAACCATATCACTAAGGGCTACATCTAAACGTCTTTTAAAGACCTCCAGGGATGGTGACTCAACCACTTCCCTGGGTAGCCCGTTCCAATGCCTAACAGCCCTTTCAGTAAAGAAGTTCTTCCTAACATCCAACCTAAACCTCCCCTGGCGCAACTTTAGCCCATTCCCCTCGTCCTGTCACCGGGCACGTGGGAGAACAGACCAACCCCCACCTCGCTACAGCCTCCTTTAAGGTACCTCTAGAGCGCGATAAGGTCGCCCCTGAGCCTCCTCTTCTCCAGGCTGAACAATCCCAGCTCCCTCAGCCGCTCCTCATAAGACTTGTTCTCCAGACCCCTCACCAGCTTTGTTGCCCTTCTCTGGACTTGCTCGAGCGCCTCCATGTCCTTCTTGTAGTGAGGGGCCCAAAACTGAACACAGTACTCGAGGTGCGGCCTCACCAGAGCCGAGTACAGGGGCACAATCACTTCCCTAGTCCTGCTGGCCACACTGCTTCTTATACAAGCCAGGATGCCGTTTGGCCTTCTTGGCCACCTGAGCACACTGCTGGCTCATATTCAGCCGACTATCCACCAGTACTCCCAGGTCCTTCTCTGCCAGGCAGCTTTCCAGCCACTCATCTCCCAGCCTGTAGCACTGATTGGGGTTGTTGTGCCCCAGGTGCAGGACCCGGCACTTGGCCTTGTTGAACTTCAGTTCTCTCTTCCTTTCCTGTCCTATTAAACTGTATCTCAACCCATGAACTTTTACTTTTTCTTCCTGATTCTCTCCCCCATCCCACTGGGGGGGAAACAGCTGTGTGTGGTACTTAACTGCCTGCTGGGTTAAACCACAACATAGTTCCAGACCTGAACTAAAGCTGCTCAGCAGTGGCTACCCAGCTTTATATCACCTCCCTATCACTTATATATCAAAAGCTTAACCTTAAAAGGAAACCAGGAGCAATAGGTGAATTGGATTTTAATCAAGATGTAATTCATTTCAGTCACATTATGAGAGTTCATTCACATTCCCAGATTCCTTGTATCAGGTTTTTCTAATACTAACCTTTACCTACATGAGGGAAAGCCTCAGCTACGCAGCACTGAGAGGGAACCAAACTCCTGAAGATACAGTTAATAAAAGTGCCTCTTCAGGGAAACAGGTCAGAGTTCAGTTTCTCCTTTTCCAATCCAGATGTTGTTGATACCACAGCTTCATCCCAGCCCCATTCTGCATGAAACATGAGATGCCTTCCCTTCTTTCTTCATCTCCATCCCTCTTATCTGCTCTTTTCTTCAGCTGCCTTGTTCAGATATGGGAAGCAGAAACAAACACCTATTCTAGGAAGTGTTGGGGGGGGCACGCAGGGGGCCACAACATTTGAGATCTTTCTCGTGAAGGAATGACAGAACAAGCCTTATGATGTAAATTAGGAATTACTACACATGGGTAGGACCAAAAAGACTAAGCGCTTAATATCCAAACGGGCTGTGTATCGCAAAATGCTCATCGCTAAAGGAAGAGGTAACGCAAGGAAATAAGCTGCAATACAGACAACGAAGCACAAGGACTATAACGGAGAAAGCATACAACTACAAAGCTTTTGGAAGAAATGAAAGTTTATCTAAACTCCTTCAGGTAAAGATTCATGGAAGACAGATGTTTGCAATGAAGCTTTGCACAATTCAGGAAGGAGGCAACAAAAAACCTCACACCTCAGATATATTTGAATAGTACTTGGGCAATGCTGGAACTTACTTTTATCATGCTGTACTGGCATTTTAAGTATGCAGGTAAGTCCCTTCCAGCAGATTCATGAAACACATGGAGAAAAATTGTTTTATAATTGGGACACTATATTAAATTAAGCTCTAATTACTTTTCCTATTGAAAGTGTATTAAATTGGAAAAGGCAGATCAAGGAGTTGAATCTCTCAGAAATCAAGCAGATCAAAAATATACAGCTCTCAGGAACAGATGAGCCTAACATTCCCGTAATAGCAACTGACAGTTGCTGATAGACTACAATAAACAAGCTAGCTAGTTCAGCATAGAAGATAAATAGAGCAATAAAAACATTCAATGACCTGAATAAAAAAGTGCATGCATGCATGTGTGTGTAGATACATAAGTAAAGCAGTGGAGTCAACTAATACTGACTGCTGACTATGCATTGAACAATAGCACAAGCTCATTTCCAAAGTTTATAAAGGCTAAATATTTTCCATGGACATGAAGACAGCAAGAAACTTAAATACATTAAAGCAAGGCAATACCACTCTCATAGCTGTAGATACAGATATTGCATTCAAAAAGATTAGAACAAAGAAGGAAAGAAGGCAGGTCTACAAATAGAAAAATAAAACAGATAATAGGAGTCTGAAATATCCAGTGCTGCCTCTGCTTCTGCAGTCACACAAATTAGGAAAGAGTAGAAGGATATGCCAGGATAAAAAAACAAAACAAAACAAAACACACATTTATACAAGAAACATATTCAAGACTTTCAAGACTTTCCTTGTTTTCCAAGTATTCTAGGGACCGCTATTTCTTGTTCTCAAGCTAACTTTTCCATTTCATAAATGAAGTAATTGTAGTCTAGATGGAACAGCCAACAGTGAGGGTGCACAACTATCTGAAAGCACCACACACTACCCCCAGTAACTGATGAGACATTTCAGAAGGTCTATTTTCAAAAGCATTTTTTTTAATCACTTTGATGATGGAATAAGAAAAAACGTTCTCTAAAACATATAGGACAAAGCAAAATCAGAAGCAAGAACATCAAGCACATGCCTCTCAGTTTTTCCAGCAATACAATAATTCATTTTAAGCTACTGATGAAGGAAATTTTAATCTAACAGCAGCTCTGGAAATGTGTCCACATTCTTCTTTCCTTGAACTCAGGTGCTCAAGCAGAAACCCCCTACTAGAGATATGAGCTTGAGAACCAAGGTTCAAGTATTTAAATCATGACAGCAAGACTTGATATATATCATCCGTTATCACCCTTCCCATATTTATTATGTTTTATTATTATTTTTATTATGATTGACGTTATGACATTTAGACTTCTGTAATATTGAAGCTGCCTGATCAGAACAGCAAAAACATACCTTTGTTGATGATGGTGGAGTAGGAAAATTAAGCCAGGCTGGAGCAAAGTCATGTTGCGCCATTTAGGTCCAGTCTCTCTGAATCAATGAGACAAGGCTTCAGCACCTCATGGCAAGTCCCTGTAACTGGAAAAACAAGATAAACATCTAAAAAGTACTCATTTCAAGAACATTATACTTGTGGTATAATCACTACCTCCCTTCTGTTGTCTGGTATTGTTGTCTCAAACAGATATGATTTGTAATCTAGCTACCCTTATCTCATTACAGCGTCACATTTGTCCTTTTATTACCAAAGTGTCACACTAATCAAATATTTCACAAAGATCATAAAATTAGAACTAACATTCATTCCTTTATTTCCTCTTACAAACTGGATGAAGCACCTTGCGTGAGGTCTGATCAGAAAGCTGTGGCAAAATTATCTCCTTGAAATATTTTCTGATACTGTCTAGAATGGATTATAGAAGCTATTTCACTAGCTTCTTAGAAGAAGCTGGTTTCCCAAATTAGCCCCTGAAAGTTAATCTCAGAGGCCACATTAAGATTCTTCATGAGAAAACTAGATGCCAAGAACCCCGTATTTTCCTCTAGATTGAATAGAAACAGAGCCTGAATATCCAGAAATACTGCCAAAATCCAGTAAAATTCACTAGTTTGAAAATGGGCAAGAGAAGGTAATGGCTTAAGGCAAAACCCGAGAGTACTTTTTCTACCCCTTGTTCTCCCCACAGGCAGAGAAACATTTCTCAGCAAACAAGAGAATGCAAGGTAATATAAACTATTGCTTAAAGCTGAACTATAGCACTGAAAGGAAAGAAATGGATGAAACACTACCTGAATTATAAGGGTATCTGAATCATGCTCTACGGCTAGATACAGCAAAATTATCAATGACTCTGTACTGGGTCGGGCTGGGATGTTAACTTTCCCTGCAGCAGCCCATACAGTGCTGTGCTCTGCACTCGTAGCTAAAACAGCCCTGGTATCACACCAGTGTTGTGTCTGCTGCTGAGCAGTGCTGGCACAGCATCAGGACTCTCTCTAACCCCCCTAGGGGTGGGCAAAGAAGTGAGAAAAGAAACATCACCAGGGCAGCTGACCTAAACCAACCAAAGGGATATTCCATACCATATGATGTCACACTCAGCAATAAAAGGTGGAAAAAGGAGGAAGAGGGGAGGGGTGGGCTCTCGTTGGGAAAACGTCTGTCCTCCTCCCGAACACCGGCTACGTGCGTTGAGGCCCTGCTTCAAGGACGTGGTCAAGCATCGCTCATTTGTGGGAAGTAGAGAGTAATTTCTCTCCTCTGCACTTCCACATAGCCTTTACTTGTTTTGTTTAGTTTTCCCTTTCCCCCTCCCTCTTCCCCTTTCCTTTTTTTCCCCTTTAGTTAAATTGTTAATTTAGTTAAATTGTTTAATTAATAATAATCTTTCCTTAATAATTATTTGTTTTTCCTTTAATTAAATCATCCTTATCTCAACCCATGAGTTGTTCTTTCCTTTACTTCTTCCCCTCCTCATCTAAGGAGGGGGAGGGAGAGAGCGGTTGTGGTGTTCAGCTGCCTAGCACGGTAAAACCACCACAGACTCAAAAATATTTAAGTATGATGTACACATTATTAGAAATTCAGGTAGTGAAAACACAATTAACATCCAAGTGCATGTTATAGGGAAAAGCAAATAAACATGTATTCCATGTCTATGCACAACAGAGTGCAGATCTGTTAGTGAACACAGATGTGGGTCACTCCAATCTAAAACTGCTGTAATTTGATAAGTTTTAACAAGCACTGTGGAATCTGAACTAGATAACTGATAATTATCATTGCATTTTGGCCTGAAGTGGGCTACTGCAGACTTCCAGCAAGAGAAATTTCAACAACTAAAAAGAAGTTTAACAAATTTGTAAGTATTAAACTGCACTACTTAGTCAAGTTGCTGCTTCTTTTTTTTGCCATGAGGTCATACTAAAGCTGTTTTTTTGTTTGTTTGCTTGTTTTTTCTTTCATTTTAGCTTTCCTGATCCCATCCCTGCACGTCTAGGCAGCATCCCTGTACTCTTCCCATGCCACATGCCCCTGCTTCCACTGCCTGTGCATTTCCTTCTTGCACCTCAGTTTGACCAGCAGGTCCTTGCACAGCCATCCCAGTTTCCTGCCCTCCCTGCTTGCTTTCTGTCTTACACAGGGGGATGGAGAGTTCTTGCACTCTAAGGAAAACATCCTTAAAGAGTTGCCAGGGACAAAGGAGCTGAACAGAGCTAAGGACAGTGTTCCAGGGTATCTCATCCACCAGGTCTTTAAATAGCTTGAAATTTGCTCTTTGGAAGTTCAGGGTCCTGACTTTGCTCTTTGCCAAGCCCATATTCCTCGAGATCACAAACTCAACCAGGGCATGGTCACTGCAGCCCAGACTGCCTCCAGTCTCAACCTCGTTAATGAGCTCTTCCGCATTGGTGAGCGCCAGGTCCAGTAACGCTTCTCCTCTGGTTGGTTTGTCTAATACCTGGACCAGGAAGTTATCTGTGATGCACTCCAAGAGTCTCCTGGATTGCTTACAGCCTGCTGTGTGGCTTTCCCAGCAGACATTCAGGCATTTGAAATCCCCCATCAGGATGAGAGCCTGCAAGCACAATGCTTCTTGTAGCTGAAGTAGGAAGGCCTCATCAACAGACTCCCCTTGACAAGGCAGCTTGTAGTAGACCCCAACCACAAGGTGTCCTTTATTGGTCTGCTCCTTAACTTTTACCCATAAGCTCTCAACCTGTCTGTGACTGTTTCTCAGAAGCAGCTCTTTGCAATCTATCCATTTCTTAGCAGAGGGCCACACCCCCTCCCCTCCTTCCCTGTCTCTCTTCTGTAAAGCTTGCAGCCCTCAATTCCAGTGTTCCAGCTGTGTGATTCATCTCACCACATTTCTGTGGTAATTAGGCCATAGTTCTCTAATTGCACTATGGTTTCCAACTCCTCCTGTTTCCCATGCTGCACGCATTGGCGTAGAGGCACTTCAGCTGGGCTATCAGCCGCATCACCTTTTTATAGGAGCCCTCCTATTTGTGACAATTCCTCCTTCCTTTGTGACAATTCACAACTATTTCCCCTGTTGCTTCCTAAAGTTTCAGCAGTCCCTAGTTCTTTTCTGTCAGAGGTACATTCCTTCCTCCGCTAAATCTAGTTCAAAGCTCTGATAATAAATCCTGCCAACTTGCTACGCAGAATGCTCTTGCACCACCTGGTCAAGTGCGCACCATCCAGTGCCAACATGGCTGGTCAAAAGTGCACCTGAGATTGTAGAACCCAAAACCCTGAGCGTGGCTAGTGCCACGCAACTAATCATCCA
This sequence comes from Anser anser, assembly GCF_964211835.1. Classification (NCBI taxonomy): domain Eukaryota; kingdom Metazoa; phylum Chordata; class Aves; order Anseriformes; family Anatidae; genus Anser; species Anser anser. The sequence goes on from NC_139731.1 coordinate 12,845,222, forward strand.
CCTGATCGGTTAGCTTTTCTTTAAACCACATTTTAGAATATACAGCCTATCCAGCTTTAAGTTACCAACCCCATGTTTTACCAGGCTCCATAAATATTCCTAGTTGCTACCTTTCCGATGTTGCCAACAAGCTTGCCTTAGAATGTATTTTAATACAGAAAACGTTTCCATTACAAGTACGAGCTCTGCTTCATTACAAGTATCAACACTAGAGTACTCTTCATCCCCAGGAAGTTATTTTTGGCAAACTGAAAACAGATCACAAAGTGAGAACGGAAGGCCAGCAAGACTACTGTCACCTCAGGCAAGATTTGCTATGCCTAAACCATTTACAATCAGTTTGGTTGCCAAACATCAGTTTGATTTTTGGTTGAGTTCAAATTAAGTTACACCAACAAGTTAGACTACCACTTTCTTCTGCAACACGTTCCAGCACTGAATTGCTCTTACATCGTTTCAAAGATTTCTTCTACAAGATCTGACAATTTTTGTTTTTTCCCCTGCTATTCAAGTCCATTACTTCATCTATCCCCAGCAGTCAGAGACATTTCTGCATTCTGTATCCCCCAAAGCAACTGCAACCTCTATTCAGATTTGTACTACCTACATATTTAATAAGTATGCTCTATTTCATTATTGCAGATGTTAATAAAAATACTGAAGAGACCTATTTAGTTCACTTGATATATCCTTCCAGCTTGACATCAAACAGTTACCTTTGCAAAGACTCATGAGCCTAAGGCAAATAAGTAGCACCGATAAGCAATTCATTTTAGAAGAACATTTAGAAGAACATTTAGAAGAACATTTCCGCCTTTGAGAAATACAGGACTGTCCCACATTTAACTAAAAATTCACACCTTAGGTATTTGAATAGAATGAAAATAAGTAGTATGCACCCATACAAGCATTAACAAGAGTGATTTAGTTATAATGACAGACCATGAAGAACTCGTCTCCTAGCAAGCCTTCTCTTATATACACACCATACATCAGATCAACCACTGTTCATTAACATTGATAAATGATGACCAGAGAGCACCTCTCCTAGAAAGACAGGCTGAGAGAGTTGGGGTGGTTCAGCCTGGAGAAGAGAAAGCTCCAGGAAGATCTCATTGCAGCCTTCCAGTACCTAAAGGGGGCCTACAGGAAAGCTGGGGAGGGACTCTTTGTCAGGGAACGTAGCGATAGGACAAGGAGTAATGGCTTTAAACTAAGAGGGTAGATTTAGATTAGATATTAGGAAGAAATTCTTCACTCAGAGGGTGGTGAGGCACTGGAACAGGTTGCCCAGAGAAGTTGTGGATGCCCCATCCCTAGAAGTGTTCAAGGCCAGGTTAGATGGGGCTTTGAGCAACCTGGTCTCGTGGAAGGTGGTAGAAGGCGTCCCTGCCCATCTGGGGGGGGGGGGGGGGGGTGAAACTATATGATCTTTAAGGTCCCTTCCAACCTAAACCATTCTATGATTCCATGATAAAACAGTTGTTGTACACCCAACATTAAAAAACGACTATCAGAAACGTATTGAGGTAAGCTCCATAGATCTGAATACGGTGATTCTACTGCTTTCAGAAGCTCTCTTGGTAACAAAAAATTAAGCCCAAAATTTGTCACAGTGAACTCATCGTTCCTTAGAAGCACAAACTCAAAACATACCTGCCTTTAGTAAAAGTATCCTGAAAGCTAACTTGGCTTAGGTTGTCCATCACTGAAACAGAGCTGTAAAATTCTAAAAAGGCAAGAAAAAGACACTGAAATATTGCTATCCTCTTACCATTAACATTCAAATGCATTTCAGTTTCCTGAATATTTTTAGCAGTCTGATTAAGTCTCACGGTAGCAATAGTTTCTGATGTCTGATTCAAGTTCTGCATAGCGACTTCATAAAAAAAGCCTTCCATTGGTATAGATTTAGATTAAAATCTTCACAAAATGTATGTTTTGCTATGCACGTGGATAGCAGAATAGACTGCAGCAAGGAAAGAATTAATTCAGTTTTGTTTCTTGAGGGTCATCTAAGAAGTCTGTAAAGAATTTTGTTTCAGGTAACATGCAACAATTATTCCAGTATTTAATTACTGAAAATTTAATTCTATTGTTTTGTGAGGTCTGAACATCAATAAGGCAGTGAATACCAAGTAAAAATGAACAACTAGTTCCAAACGATGTACAGTGAAGAGATTTGATCTCGTAAAGATAAGCCACCCACTTTGAGCCACATTAACAGCTGAAACGAGAACACTACACCGTATAATCAAACAATCAAAAAGGTCAGTTTGTTTTTCTTTTTTATGATGGAGTTGATAGGGTCCTTTTGTGACAAAGTATTTTTCATCAGTTTTAAAGTAGCTGGAGACACTTTTAAAACATAGTTGTCTTAGCACAACAGTATTCAGGAAAGCTTAATATATTGCCTCTGTTTTAGAAAGAGTAGTAGAAAGAGTAGCAACGCGTTGAGAAAAGGGAAACTGAAAGCAACTGCGTGAATCAGAAGTCAAGACTTCTGTGAAAAGGTTAAGAAAAAACATCATCTAGAGTCAACTCCCAGAACTCCACATTACCAAAAAAAACCAAAAAGATGAAACTAAAACAACTATCTTTAGCTTCAGCTTACCAAATTAAATGAAAAAAAAAAAAATCTTAAACAGCATAGTCATTCTTCCCTGAACATTTTCTTTTTTATATCATCACAAAACAAGATACAAGTAAGGCCACATCTGGAATAACATCATAAATTCAAAATTTTTCCAAGGGCAATAGCAAACTACTTCAGTCATCATGGACAAAAGAAGCCTCTAAGAAAACTTCTCTGCTTGCTTTGCCTCACAAAATGAGGAACTAAGATATATTTAAACATTGGTCATAAACATCTGAAGGAGTAAAGTCCACTGAGAAAAGAGGTGTTTTAATCCAAAACACCACAAAAGGACAAAAAAAAAAAATACCAGTTGGAAATGGAGTTTTGAAGATCAGAAGAACAGGATTCTGGAACAACTTTAAGACTTCAAATATTCAAACCTGTCAATTCCTATTATGCTTAAATGCCAGAAATTAAGAATTGTTATACATGAAACTGTTTAACTGCACAAATACATGCACACAAATATAACATGGTAATTAAGTGTCAGTTTTTCGCTTAGGCGGTGACCATGAGACTACAGCCCCCCCCCTCCCCCCCGAAAATTTTCCTCTTTTTCCTCCGTTCTGAAAATGCTAGGTAGCTTTTTAATAAGACTTCTGCATTTTCTTGAATATATAAAAATCTTACCACCCCCCACATTCACCAGGAGGAAAAAGGACTCCTGCCACCAGAACTGTCAGTTACAGATTTCACCCTCCTTCACTCCTGAAGGATTTCAATAATGCCCTGGTTTTGGCTGGGATAGAGTTAGTTTTCCTCCTAGTAGCTGGTACAGTACTGTGTGTGGGACTTAGGAGAAAAATAATGCAGGTGACACACTGCTTTAGCTGTTGCAGAGCAGTGCTTACACTAAATCAAGGACTTTTCAAGCTTCTCATGCTGTCCTGCCAGCAAGGAGGCTAAGGGTACACAAGAAGCTGGGAGGGGACAGAACCAGGACAGCTGACCCAAAAAGATAGTCCGTACCATAGGATGTCACAAAGAACAATAAAAATTGAGGGGACTGTTGCTCGGGGGCTGCCTGGGCAATTGCATTGTGCATCACTTGGTTTATCCCCCCCCCCATTATTATTAAGCTATCCTTATCTCATCAACTCATGAGTTCTTGCACTTTTCAATTTTCTCCCCCATCCCACTTGGGGGTGGTGGCAAGCAAACAAGCGTGTAGTATTTAACTGTCTGACAGGTTAAATCACAACCATTAAATAAGCAGGCAAACTGGCAATATATTGCAGCAACTTCTAACCAGGAAGTGTAAGACCATTATAGGGTAAGCATAGTGCAGAACCTAGCAAGCACCTGTTAGCAGAGCTCATATCTCCACACAACACTTTAAAAATAGATTACAGTGCAGACACATACAAGACTTGTTACAGAGTAGCCAGGGATTTTTACAGTCAGAGGTAGTAACATCTATAGAATCATAGGATATCCCGAGTTGGAAGGGACCCATAAGGATCATCGAGTCCAACTCCTGGCACCACACAGGTCTACCCCAAATTTTAGACCATGTGACTGAGTGCACAGTCCAAACGCTTCTTAAACTCCAAAAGGCTTGGCGCAGTGACTACTTCCCTGGGGAGCCTGTTCCAGTGGGCGACCACCCTCTCAGTGAAGAGCCTCTTCCTTATGATGTACTCTGACTTGCTCCACGTATTAGAAAATAATATAATGTCCAGAACTGCATCTGCTAACAGTGAAAAAAATAATAATCTTAATAAAATGTCTCCAACCTGGCCTTCAAAAATTTCAAGAAAACAAAGGATACTGAAGTTCAGAATAAAATGATTTTTGAGTAAATAATTTAAGTAATCACTCTCTGTTGTGTTTTAACCCAGCCAGCAGCTAAGCACCACACAGCTGTTCACTCACCCTCCCCCCACCCCCTTATGGGGCAGGGGAGAGAATCACAAAAAAGAAGTGAAAGCTTATGGGATGAGATAAAAACAGTTTATTAGGACAGGAAAATAATAACAACAGTACTACTATACTGCTAATGTGTACAAAACAAGTGATGCACAATGCAATTGCTCACCACCCGCCTGTCCCCAAGCAGCAGATCCATCCCTCCCCACCCTGGCCAGCCCCCCCATATTAATTCTTCAGCATGACGTCAGATGGTATGGAATACCCCTTTGGCCAGTTTGGGTCAGCTGTCCTGGGTCTGTCCCCTCCCAGCTCCTGCTGCACCCCCAGCCTGCCCACTGGAAGGACAGAGCGAGAAGCTGGGAAGTCCTTGGCTTGGTGTAAGCACTGCTCTGCAACAGTTAAAACATCAGCGTGTTATCAGCATTATTCTCATCCTAAATACCAAACACAGCACCATACCAGCTACTAGGAGGAAAATTAACTCTACCCTAGCCAAAACCAGGACAATATCCACCCCTTATTCCATACCATTTATGTCATGCTTAGGTCCCACACTTCCCAATACATTCCAATTAGTCACCACCTTCATATATGTATATAAAACGTCCACTGAGTTTGTGGAGTCTGTGACTGACTTTGGGCTCCATCTGTCCCAGCAGTCTTGCAGGGTAGAAGAGATGATGTGTGATGTTGGATGTTGGATCATCACATGCTGAAGCTCGTTCTGGTTCCATCACGCCGCTGTGCTTGTCCAATTCTATCAGAATTCATTCATCATTATCGGCGTGGCTGTTACTGTGATACCATTAATGGGACACTGACATGTAGCAATCATGGTAGTGATGACATACAGCATTATGTAATAATTAACATAATACAATTCAACTCATGGGCTATTCTCAACCAACATCAGATCCCCTTGAGGTACACATTGGACCTCCCCATTCCTCCCCCATACCAAAGATGCTTTAACCGCTTGGCTTGCTTGATTGCAGCACGTTTCACAGTCATGAATAACCTGTGCAATAGCATGCATGGTCAGGTTCGCCCATCGATCCCAAGCCCATCTATATGTTGCATCCCTGCCTTGATGGCCTGAGGTGTCATGGGCCCATCGAGCTATAAATAATTGACCTTTATGTTGCCAGTCCAGGTCCACCTGAGCCACTTCAATCTTAGCAGCCTGATCCTCCTGCTGGTTGTTCTGATGTTCTTCAGTAGCCTGATTCTTGGGCACATGAGAGCATCTACATGGCGTACCTTTACAACCAGGTTCTCTACCCGGGCAGCAATATCTTGCCACAATGCCGCAGCCCAGATGGGTTTGCCCCTGCGCTGCCAGTTGCTCTGCTTCCATTGCTGTAACCACCCCCACAGGGCATTTGCTACCATCCATGAATCAGTATAGAGATAGAGAACTGGCCACTTTTCTCGTTCAGCAATATCTAAAGCCAGCTGGATGGCTTTCACTTCTGCAAACTGACTCGATTCACCTTCTCCCTCAGCAGCTTCTGCAACTCATCGTGTAGGACGTGTAGGACATCATGACTCCAGTTCCTCTGTTCAGTAAGCAGCGTAATGGCTGCAGGCCTTTTTGTGAAGTATATGTTGGGGATGAAAGAGTAACCACTACCTCCCAGGAATATGACAAAATGAAGGAGTTCAAAATTGAAGATGGTAAAGCAGTAATTCCACTAGGTATAACAGTTCAAGGTGATGTCCTCATTGTGATCTATCACGCCCGGTCAACGCTTGGAGGCCGACTACAAGCCAAGATGGCTTCTATGAAGATGTTTCAGATTCAGTTCCACACAGGTTTTGTGCCCCGAAATGCCACCACAGTGAAATTTGCTAAGTATGACCTTGATGCCTGTGACATTCAAGAGAAGTATCCTGATTTATTTCAAGTCAATCTGGAAGTGGAGGTGGAGCCCAGAGACAGACCTAGCTGTGAGCAGCCACCATGGGATAACATGAATATGAAGGGACTGAATCCCAAGATTCTTTTCTCTACCTGAGAGGAACAACAAGAGATTTTGTCAAAATTCGGGAAACCAGAGCTGCCTAGACAGCCAGGTTCAACTGCACAATACGAAGCGGAAGCATCCCAACTGGAGCAGTCTTCAGAAAGTGCCCCAGCCGAGACAGAATCCTCCCATAGCAGTGGTACTGATGCAAATAACTTCTTTCATTCTCTGGATTGGAAAGAAGGAAAAAATCCAGGAAGTGGAATAGACAATAATTCATCCAAAAATGATCATGTTCAACTATCTAATGAGAGAGAAGAGAGTGATCCTTCAGATGAGGAATTCCCTGCATTTCCAGGTGAAGAAGGGGCAGTAACTGTTGGTGAGAGAGACTCTGGTACTCAGGAAGGAGAGTTGCCTTTTGCAGCCAGTTTTGAAGCTTCATCTGCATTGTTACAAAAACCTCTCACTGAAGAGAATGTAGATTTACTGGGACTGAACTCTGATATTCCACTAGAACAGGAACAACCTATCTCAGAAACAAGCTCTTCAACAAGTAATGCAGACTTGTTGAACAATCTGTTTGTGGGTAGTGCATCACAGATCCCAGAAGAGTCCACTGGAGATCTTCTTGGACAAGGAACATCTTTCTTTCTCAGCAGTCAGTCTCAGTGTTCAGCTGCTACTAAGATGTCTTCAGCATCAGCTGATCCTTTCGACCCGTTCACAATGTCATCAAGTTCTGAGAATCTGTCCCTACCTAGTGCAGACTTCTTTAGAGGCATGCTGAATCCAAATGCAACATCTACTCCTAATACATTTATTCCTACAAGTAATTCGGTTCGGTCTTCTAGTTCAGATTTCTTGAATTCAGGGAACCTGGGACTAGAGACACCTAAAATGTCATCTTCTACAAGCTACCCAGATCTCTTAGGTGGATGGGATTCCTGGGTAGATTCTTCCGGACCTGTCTATGCACCATCGGCACAGATGAAGTCTGCTTTTGAAGGTCAAGTTCTTACCACAGGAAGTCAGTCCAGTGTGTCTTCAGGTCCGTCCTTCAGCCGGTCTAAGTCTCAGAACGTTGACCCTTTTGCTGACCTTGCCAGTCTTGCATCTGGTCTTCCAGGTTCCTCCACAAGTGGATTCTCCGGTAGTGGGTTTGGTCAGAAGACCGCTCCATCTCAGAAGTCAGGAAATCAGTGGCAGAAATCCACAAAACCACAAAGTACTTCGTGGCAGTCCCAGACTAAATCCAGCACTACAGCTAAACGCAATTATACAGGGAACTTCAGCGTTATTGGAGGACGAGAAGAAAGAGGAGTCAGAACCCCAAGCTTTGGTCAAAAGCCAAAAGTTTCAGCAAATGACTTTGAGGACTCCATACAGCAGCCTTCCATCTCCGATGCTTTCCCACAATGCGACAGGACCCATCAGTGAACAGGGCATATTGCTTCTCATTTTCTCATAGCTTGTTGTACAGCGGGGCTTCTTCAGCACGGGCCACCTCCTCCTCCGGTGATATCCCAAAGTATTTGCCTTCTGGCCAGTCCATAATCACTTCCAAGATCCCTGGGCGACTGGGGTTTCCTATTTGAGCCCGCTGAGTAATCAGGGCAACCCACTTCCTCCATGTAGCATCAGTTGCATGATGTGTAGAGGGGACCCTTCCTTTGAACATCCAGCCTAGTACCAGCAGTCGGGGTGTGGGAGAAGAATTCGCAGGGAGCTTTGTGCTCTTTTGTGGGAAAGGAATTCGCAGGTGGCTTCGTGCTGTTTCACACATCCCTGAGTTAGAGATAATGAGGAAAACAGCGGTAGAACTAAAAATTTGAGCAAGGACGAGAAAGTAAATTGGCTACAGTGTTAAAGATGAGCTTTGGGCAGTAGCCAATTGCTGGCTGGCTCAAGGCGCGTATCTGAGGGTCTCTAACCAATTGTAAGACAGATTTGGGCACGTGGACAGCATGCGGGGCTATGGGGAAAATGCATATGTAGTGGTGAAAAATGGCAATAAAGGTCCTGCTGTTGAAGAGCCATGAGGAGTCCGTGTCATGCGTGCCTTTATCGGGGTGACTGGAGGAGCTGCGCTTCAGTACCGACCACTTCCGAAGCAGATCGAACTCCTTCATATGCTGCCAATACCTCTTTTTTCGGTGGGAGTGTAGCGGGCCTCAGATCCTCTGTATCCCCAACTCCAAAACCCTAGGGGTCGACCTCGCGTTTCCCCAGGCTCTTTCTGCCAGAGGCTCCAGGTGGGGCCATTCTCCCCGGCTGTGGTGTAGAGCACATTCTTTACATCTGGTCCTGCTCAGACTGGCCCAAGGGCTACTGCATGAACTATCTCACATTTAATTTGTTCAAGGCTTGTCGTTGCCTGGGGCCCCATTTGAAATCGTTCTTCTTACGGGTTATTTGGTAGAGTGGGTTTACAATCAGACTGTAATTTGGAATATGCATTCTCCAAAACCCCACGACGCCTAGGAAAGTTTGTGTTTCTTTTTTGCTAGTTGGTGGAGACATAGCTGTTATTTTGTTGATCACATCCATTGGGATTTGACGACGTCCATCTCGCCATGTTATTCCTAAAAACTGGATCTCTCGTGCAGGCCCTTTGACTTTATTTTGTCTTATGGCAAAACCAGCCTTCAGAAGGATTTGGACTATTTTCTTCCCTTTCTCAAAAACTTCTTCTGCTGTGACACCCCACACAATGATGTCATCGATGTACTGCAGGTGTTCAGGAGCTTCCCCCTGCTCCAGCGCAGACTGGATCAGTCCATGGCAAATGGTAGGGCTGTGTTTCCACCACCTGGGGCAGCCGATTCCAAGTATATTGGACTCCCCTCCAAGTGAAAGCCAACTGTGGCCTGCACTCTGCGGACAAAGGGATGGAGAAAAATGCATTAGCGATATCAATTGTGGCATACCACTTGGCTGCCTCTGACTCCAGTTCGTACTGGAGTTCTAGCATGTCCGGCACTGCAGCACTCAGTGGTGGCGTGACTTCGTTCAGGCCACGATAGTCCACTGTTAGTCTCCACTCACCATTAGACTTTCGCACTGGCCATATGGGACTATTAAAAGGTGAATGAGTCTTGCTGATCACTCCTTGGCTCTCCAGTTGACGAATTAGCTTATGGATGGGAATCAGGGAGTCTCGGTTGGTGCGATATTGCCATCGGTGCACTGTTGTGGTAGCGACTGGCACTTGCTGTTCTTCGACCCTCAGCAACCCCACAACAGAAGGGTCCTCTGAGAGACCAGGTATGGAGTAATTGCCTGAGGTGACAAGGAAAATGAAACTAATATTCACATTTTAAGGAAAGCGTACAGCATTGAAGAAGCTTTCAGGGTGGAGTGTAGCTACACTACCTAAACGTTCCCTAGGCCTCCAACCTTAGATGTTAATCACACTGGGGGAACTTGGTGTGCTGACTCTACGGAACAGTACGGAGCGTAGAGCAGAGTGGAGACACTGCAGCTAGGCTCTGTGACAAGAGGGACTTGCTTGTTCTTGTGCACACAGAGACCGATCAGCTGCACATTTGCTACCCTGAGTCAACGAGCTGTCATGTGTTTGACAAAATGCTGTACTGTAGTGAACTTATCATTATAATATCAAAACACGCCTCCATCCCAAAAGCTACCCGCCTGTAAGGTGTGACCACCCCTCACTGAGCATGCGCTCTGAATTTCTCTGAAACTATACTTTCAAACAAAAGTGAGAAAACTTTGCACCAATCGTAACCAAGATAAGCATGACTACAGTCACTCGAGCTCCACCTAAAAGACAGAAAATAATATAAATTGGCTTAGGAGAGAGGGTATGTTAGGGAAGACACCATCGTGACTTCTGGGATCAGTCAGCAGGCTGAGCCTCTCTTCCCCCCCCGCCCCCCCATTGGGACACCTCTGGGTAAGATTTCAACACTTGGTTATACCAAGTGCCTCCCCAGGAAACTTAGACTCTATAGAGATTTCTTTGTGCCTTTTAATGCATTAATAGCCAAGCTGTGTACCTGCGTATTTTATGCATGCTAGCTTGCTTTTGCAGACAGTGAATTTATTGCCAGCAATCCAAAGAGCCTGTGTTCCTGTTGCTGTAATAAATTGCACTTAATTGCATTGTTCCTAGCCATGATAGTTCTCACTGAACACGACTAGAGGGAGTGATGTGCTACATTATTTGTCAATCTGTGACCGTGATAGTTCAGTACCCTGAACCCGACCAGACCTATAACAGGTAATTGGCTACACCCCTTAACGCAACAACGGGCAAGGCAGACAACTGTTTAACATCCTCTGTCGCTAAGGCATCTATACCAAAAGCCCACCGGAACCCTCTTGAGTCTTTGAAGTACCCTCTCCTGAGATTTATGCCAAGTCTATGCCAAGGATGCACAGAGCATCAGGGCCAGTCATAATAACGTGCTTTTGTCACTCATGCAAGCACTGCTCTGTAATGCAGAAGACATCAGTGTGTTATCAACATTATTCTCATCCAAAATCCAAAACACAGCACCATACCAGCTACTTGGAGGAAAGTCAATTCTATCCTAGCCAAAACCAGGACACTCCCACTCTACTATGAAGATGATCCTTTATCCAGAATTTTTTTCTAGCTTCACTTCCATTCATCCGATCTTTCTAGCATCAGCAATCCTCTTCTCTCCGTTTGTCTACTTATACAACACCAAAACCAGCCAAACAGCACGCCTGGAAGCTCACAATATGCTTCAGGATTTGGAAAGTGACACCTGGGAAACTTCCTCTCAGGGAATCTGTACTGGTTGTGTAAGTGGACACGAGCCCACAGGCAAGGAGGGTGCGAAGAGTCAAGGTAAAAACGCGTACTGGGTCGGGCTGGGATGTTAACTTTCCCTGCAGCAGCCCATACAGTGCTGTGCTCTGCACTTGTAGCTAGAACAGCCCCGGTATCACACCAGTGCTGTGTCTGCTGCTGAGCAGTGCTGGCACAGCATCAGGACTCTCTCTAACCTTCCTAGGGGGTGGGCAAAGAAGTGAGAAACAAACATCACCAGGGCAGCTGACCTAAACCAACCAAAGGGATATTCCATACCATATGATGTCACACTCAGCAATAAAAGGCAGAAAAAGGAAGAAGAGGGGAGGGGTGGGCTCTCGTTGTGAAAACATCTGTCCTCCCGAACACCAGCTACGTGCGTTGAGGCCCTGCTTCAAGGACGTGGTCAAGCATCGCTCATTTGTGGGAAGTAGAGTGATTTCTTTCCTCTGCGCTTCCACACAGCTTTTACTTGTTTTGTTGTGTTTTTCCCCCCCCCCTTCTCCCCTTTCCCTTTTTCCCCCCCCTTTAGTTAAAAAGTGTTTAATTAATAATGATCTTTCCTTAATTATTATTTTTCCCTTTAGTTAAAATTATCCTTATCTCAACCCGCGAGTTGTTCTTTCCTTTACTTCTTCCCCTCCTCTTCTAAGGAGAGGGGGAGAGAGAGAGCGGTTGCGGTGGAGTTCAGCTGCCTAGCATGGTAAAACCACCACATCTTCTGGAATATTGCAAGGGTAAAGAGCAGAGGAAGCAGTTGTAATCAAAGCATTCTGAATTTGACTTCTATCTTTTGTTTTCTATAAACAGGCCAAATAAAAAAGTCTGATTATACTACATAATCCTGACAAGACAGTGGAAAATATGTACTCACATTTAACTGTCATCAGTTTTCAAAACTACTTTCTTTTTTTCCCCCCAGTAGTTTAAGTAGCTCTAACAGGACAAAATGCATATTAACATATTTTCAATGTATTAAAATATAAACACTAAGTTTTGTGACTCATAGGAACCAAGCTTTAAAACATGTAATGCTACCTTTTGTTTTCCCAGGTTCACAATGTTCTGAAAGACTGAACGAGGTGTACCTCCTTATAACATCAAAATGCTTTGTCCTGCAACTCAGGTTTGCACAGGTCATCCAAAACAGGACCATACCCAGTTGGGTTTTAAATACATCCACAGACTGAGTCTCCACAACCTCTCTGTACAACCTATTCCAGTGTTTGACCACCCTGTTTTTTTCTTGTGTTCAAATTCAATTTCATGTGGTTTACTTGTCCTCATTGCCTCTTGTTCTGTCATGGAAATGCTGAAAATGATCTGGCTCCCCTTTCCTCATTCTCTCCCATCAGGTGCTATACACATGGATAAGATCCCCCTAATCCTCTCAGCCTCTCTTCCCACACGAAACATGCTCCAGTCCCTTCATCATCCCTGTGGCCCTTTTTCTAGGCTCCTTCCAGTAAGTCTGTATCATTCTTGTACCGGGGACCCCAGAACAGGACACAGTGCTCCACACACAGCCTCACCAGCGCTGAGTCAAGGGGATCACCTCCCTTGACCTGCTGACAACGCTCCTCCTAATGCAGCCCCAGCGTGCTGTTGGCCTTCTGTCACGAGGATGCATTGCTGGCCAATAATCAGCTTGTTGTCCACCAGGACCCTTACATCCTTCTCTGCAAAGCTGCTTACCAGCTCGTCAGCCCCCACCACGTACTGGCGCACGCGGCTAATCTTCCCCAGATGCAGCACTTGGCATTTTCCCTTTGCTGAACTTCATGAGGATCCTCTCCTTTCAATTCATCAACCTGTCCAAACATCTAGTGCAACAGCTACTCCTCCCAGTTTTGCATCGTCTGTATATTTGCAGAGGGTAAACTCTGCCTCATCATCCAGGTCATTAACAAAGACATTAAATATTACTGGCTCCAGTACTGAATGCTGAGGTACAACGCTAATGACTTCCTCCAAATGGACTTTATGCCGCTGATCACAACCCTGATGGGATGGTGTGCTGGGTCTGTCTGGGATGGAGTTCACTTTCCCCGCAGCAGCCCATACAGTGCTGTGCTCTGCACATGTAGCTAGAACAGCACTGGTATCACTCCAGTGTTGTGTCTATTGCTGCATAATACTGGCACCGCATCAGGACTCCCTCCAACCTCCCCACGAGCCAGCAGGCTGGGGGTGGGCAAGCGACGGGGAGGGGACATCAACAGGGCAGCTGACGTATACCGACCAACTCAAGTGGAACTCATCTGCCCACCTGAGTTTACACCGAGTTACCCTACCACAGATGGGCCTGGCCACTCAGCCTATTTTGGGATTGTTCAGTTGTTTAACACATACTTTGACAGGTTCTCTATTGAGGATGTAATAGTAAGGCTTTTGATGTCTTCTGAAAATAAACAACATCCGCTGCTCTCCCTTCATCTACCAATCCAGTCGCTTCACTGTCGCTATTAGCTTGGTTAAGCATGAATTCCCCTTCATAAAGCCACGCTGACTGTTCCCAAACACACAAAGGACCAAGAGGCGATTGGAAACTGCATCCAGGGTCGGTTGTTCCACCACCTTCCTATAGGCGGAAGAGAGGCTAACAGGCTTATAGCTCCCTGGATCCCCTTTCTGATGAGGATTAACATTTGCTCTCTTCTAGAACCTATCCCAATCACCACGATCTTTCAAAAGATTAAATGGCCTTGCAATGACATCAGCCAACTCCCTCAGCACTCAGAGGTGTATCTGGTCAGGCCCCATGGACCCCCGGATATCTTAAAGTGTTCCCTAACATGATCCCCTTCTACTGAGGTTGGAAAAAAAAAGCACAGCAGAACATCAAGGTGACAAGGACAGGAGATCAGAGACTGTCCCCACCCAATTTTAACAGCATGTTAACTTGTCTAACCAGTATTTAGCAGGCAGAGGAAAGACAGTCCCACTGGTGTTGAAGAGGGCCAGCAGAAGGGAGGTCTCTTCAGTATACAGAAGAAATATTTCCCTAGCCCAGAGAGCTGTCTTCAATATTGAAGACGTGCTTCATTACTGTTGGCAAGAACTATTTGAGTCCATAACACTGCCTGAACCACTGGAACAAATAAAAATAGTTCTGCTTTTTCATGATGTCCTAGCAGGGAGGCATAAGACCAGTGGCACCACTATAGTAAGGAGAAAGCTGGTCAGAAAAATAGCAAAGTCACCACAACACCTAGAATCTAAACTTCATTTACTAAAAGATTGTATGCTTTTGACCATTTCAAGGATTTATCATCTTAAATACAATCCATTTAAATAGAGCCAACTAAAGTACTATAGAAAAACTAAATTTTAAAATGCTAAAAATTAGAAAAACCTGACAGCTGAAGCCATGACCAGAAGCTAGATACAAAGAAAAAATAGTTCTACGTTTTCAGTTTCTATATTTCTCATGCTTGGTGGATAGCCTAAATGATTTTACAGGAAGCAATTTCTGTGACACAAGGTATTTCAGAGATTGTTAGAAGATTAAAAAACACAATTATAAACTCAAACAAGTAGGAATACTTGAAGCTTATGAGTGAAGTAGTAAAGATATTAAATTTAAGGAAGCTTCTAGCCATGAATTCCCAAAGTTAGATTTTATTAGATTTTAAAGGAAGACGAATTCAAATTTCTTGATGCTCCCTGAAGAGCAGTTTAGAACTTCAGTCTATTGATTTGCATAGCGAAAACCACGTACAGAATAAGTTAAACACACATATATGCACACAGTTTTCAGAAAAATCTAAAATTAACATGTATGCACATGTTAATATGCACAGCACATACCTTATGATCTTTTACCTACTGCCTCACAGATTATTACCTTAAGTACAGCATACCACAAACTATGTGTGGGAACCTTAACTCTACCCTTCAGCTACAAACTTGTTTGATAATCTACCCTCACCTTATCATCATAAGGCCAGTATATGTATAAATAGGTAAAAAAAAAAGTTATAAGCCATCAGCATTAAAATATACTGTAGTGTCATTATGACTTAAAAAATACATAGGTATATATCATTCAGTGTCAAGATCGTTGCTGCTGCTTTGCTTCCTTGGTAATGAGCTATGGCAAGTACATCAAATCCTTCTTAAGTCAGGAAGGCGCATCAAGCATATATGAGTTTCAGAGGGGCCCAATAAGCAAGCCTGCAGGACATCTTAGAAAAGAGTGACCATCTACAAGAAGGAAAGGAAGACACATGATTTTCTACGAGGAAATTAAAACAATGTTCACACTATCAGAGATATTGAGCACCAACTGTACTGCATTTCATTACAACAGAAAGAGAAAACTATTTGCCAAGGTCAAAGGGCTTTCTGGAGAAGTAGCAGGCAACATGCTCACTAAAACAGAGCAACTCTGGAATAACCAAGCTACAGAATGAATTGACCCTACAGTTCTCCCATCTTGGGCCAGCTTCATTAATTTACCTTGCCTGATACAGCATCAACTGCAGAACAACTACAAAATTTTGCTCCAAATTCAAAGATGCTATATGCTCAAGTCCTAACCATCAGACTAGTCCCTCTTCTTCATAGAGAGGGATATTCAGGATCTTTCCCTCAATTAAGTAGTTAAATAAAAGTTTTTCCTTTTGCTGCAAAACCACCTTCTTTTAAACAGAAAATTTCTTGTGATAACACATCCTTCCCTGTTTTCTCCAAGTTAAGAGTAGCGCTAATTTGAAGTTTCTAAGTGTAAGCTTTAAACAATACTTCTGTTTAAACCTTATATACCTCCATTTTATGCTCATTTTAAAGAGACAGCTTAGAGAACTTCCTTACGCTGTCATTTAGTTTGAACAAAGTGAAACAAGCTAATTTCAAGTTATTTTGCTATCTAAAAACCGTACATTCATAAGAGAAAAGAATATTCAAGTCCTAACATAAGCTTTGCTATTTTTTAAAGTGCAAACACTTGTGCTTTTGCAGTGATTTATGATCAGTCAACTATTAGAACAAAACAGTTCTCAGGTTAGAAGTTATGGAAAAAAAATATTCTCAGAAAGAGTGGTTAGTCATTGGAACGGGTTGCCCAGTGATGTGGTGGAATCCCTGTCCCTAGGGGTGTTTAAGGAAAGGTTGGATGTGGTGCTTAGGGACATGGTTCAGTAGGTGATATTGATGGTGGTGGGGGGGGGGGTGGTTGGACCAGATGATCTTGGAGGTCATTTCCAACCTTAATGACTACAATTCTATGAAAAGATTAATTTCCTTGTTTTCTCTCCATGTAGATGCACAGCCACGGCTGTAACAGAGTAAGCTTAAATCTTTATAATTAACCTTAAAACACTTTAAAGGGAAAGCGTGCGTGTCAATTCCACCCCTTATTTCAATGTAGAAGACTGTTTACAGGCAAAAAAATTACAAACAAGGTTCAGTTTAGATACAGTAATTCCCTTAACTTCTGGGGTTCTCTAAAATTTGTTTACCTTTATTAGAGGTGCAAGTCTTTGACAATATAATTGAACCTTTAAAGGGTCTTCTCTCACACAGGGTCAACATACGTTCAGAAGTTCTGAACAACCTAGCTGAAGTCTCTTCTTTCTCAACTGTGCTACTGCAGAGCAAGTAAAATCTCCAGTTTGTTTCACTAGTTCACCGCCCAATACAGAATTGTTCTGTTGAGAACTCTAGCATTGGAAAATGAGGGAGAAAAAAGGATTTTTTTTTTTTTTTTAAGTTTACCTTCTTGTCTCATCTTTAAAAATAATTGCATGAGAACTACAGCTTCCTGCACTGGGAATTGGATCAAGTCCCCATCAGATTTGAACACCTCCAGAAGTCTTATGACATGCCAAGGTATGAGAACTGCATGACATCAAACTGCATCAGTCAATTTTTTAATCATTTGAGCCAACATTAATAATCTGGTAAAGATACAGCCCTAAGACCCAACATTATAGTGACTTAATAAAACAAACAAAAATACAAGAAAAACCCACCGTCATTCCTACTTAGTGCTCCAGTTCTTCACATGAGGATGACTCAACTGAAGAATACTTACTACCATTGTAAGGACCTAGAACATCAGTAGACTTCCTGAGAGACAGATGTTCTAAAATTCCCAGCTATTGCTCTTTATCATATGGTCTGCTCTCTGTATATAGATATGCTTTATAAGCAATGGGGTTTAGGTCACTCCTGTGACTTCAGTATTAGCGTCACAAATCAAAACACCTTTTAGACATTTTAGAAACAAACAGGCTTGTGAGAAAGCTTAAAATAACTTGATCACTACTTTTATCCAAAAAAGCTTGTCCTCTTTGACCTAAACCACCCCACCCCCCCAAAAAAGGCAAAAAAAATACCACTATTTTGTAGCACTGAATAACTTCTTATTTGAAGGTAAGCTACAACCAGGTTCTTTCTGCTTGAAATCCTACGCTTGCAGTACCATTTAGTGGAAAACTGGATAAACACTGAACCTTACAAGGCAAGAGATCGAAGTCCAAAAGCTGAAACATTAGTGAAACATCACTTCAATTCCGCATACATTATGTAACACTTGTATGCACTCTGCAGTCTTCACAAGGAATTTAAAGAAAAAACTGTTGTAAGAGATGGCAGCTTTGAAACACCCCAAGTATATAAAGCTGAAAAATGATTTTATGTATTTCAGATGTTTCTCAGAGCATACTTACAAAGAAAAAAAAACCCTGTGGAAGAGTTGATAAAGTTGTATGTCGTGCTATCATCAGTCACTGCGTAACACTACTACTCAAAAAACACAATAACAAAATTAAAAAGAAGAAGTGTGCCAAGCCTCACTCAAGTTCATTTTCAATCAGATCTGTGAATAGTTCTCCTTGCAGGTAAAAAGCATTCCTAGTACTAAAAGAAATAAGAGCAACTTCCCCAGACATCCCTGATAAATTATAATTGTCAAACTGTTTTATCCACACATTTTAAAATAGAAGCAACGCACTAGAAGGGAGAGGAAAAAAAGGAACTTCAAGTACATTAGCTCATGGAGCACTAAGAAAGCTAAGTATCTGCACAGTTTCCCTACATCATTTTACAGATTTAATTCCACTTAGTTTATTCCAATACAAAAGGTACGTTTAAATAAAGGCTTAAAGTATAAGCTCTCTGGGGCAAGGACCTTATTTTCATATTTGTCTACAAACCACTTAACGCACTGTCAGCACTACACAAATAAAAACCTAAAGGTGGTATTACAGTAGACCGTCATGCTAAGCATTTTCCCCTGAATAGGCTTCACCCAACTCTGAATTTTGCTCAGTGTACAAGGGCACAGCTGTAAAGCACACCACATCAAATGCATATGCATACAGATCAGAACAGTTGCACTTTGTAAGTGCAAACAGTATAAAAAGAGGAAAAAAAGAATACATCTTTCTGGTTGCTGGTAGGATTAAATAAATAACTTAATAAGGCTAAAAGGCAAACTTCAAAACATCCACAAGAGAAAGAGTCCAGAGAAAGATGCGATTCCAAGCAGTAAGGGGATGTAGTTCCTCAGTTTCAACGTGAACCCCCCATCAAGAAGTAAAAGTTTCTCGTTGTATTGAAAGTTAATAGCTTGAAAAACAGACAATTTTTTTTTCTATTAAGAACAAGTATGCGTTTTACTATGTTTGTGGGCATATAATAAACAAAATCTAACGGCCACTTATGCCTGAATTCTTTCCGTTCACCAAAAGGTTTAAAGCAAAACAGACTACTCCAGCTAAAGTAATGAAGGTAATTCTATCAGTTTGGTTCCTTTACATGTGGCTCAGTTCATTCACTCAAATCCCAGCCACACTAAGAAACTCAACGCAGAAAAGCCACAAGAGATTACAGAAAGACTCCTATCCATCTTAAAACAGTTCCTATTTCAGTTTTGCTGTTTTGAAAAGATAGAAGTTAAAGTAACAAAACAGCAAAGTCGTTCAAAGAAAGCAAAACACTGAAGCTAGATCAACACTTAGATACTGACAAGGTAACACAGAATAGAACTACTTCAGTGATCCTAAAAAATTTAGGATATTTATTCAGATGCAAGTCTTATTTGTAGTCAAAATAAAACATTACAGGAAAAAAAAACACACTGTAGCAGTCCTTCAGCACAATTTCCCATGCTTAAAGTTACTCTTCTGCCAGGCTTTAACACAAGCCACATACTCAAAAATCTTTGCAATGCCCTTAGAAAATCTTTTTTTTTTTTATTAGCTCAGTATTACTAATGGTTTAGTATCGCACAATCTCTGAAATATTTTTGAAAAGATGGTGACTACGATAAATGTGTCACCTTTAACAGACACTCAATTTATAGTCTACCCAATAATGCTTTAATTATTTTTAATTATTTAAAGCTTTATGAATAAATTGGGGGGACTACATAAAATTACCACTGACTTTTGAATTAAGTTGTTCTGTCCACCTTAATTTTCCTTGAGGCGGTAGCAATTCAGCTGAAATCAAGCCTGCAAAGAAAAATATTACAAATATATATTAATTTCCACTGTTAACTGTATCTACATTGAGAAATCAACTACAGGGGAAGACGGCACCAATACAACTAACACGTAAAATTGGTTGGTTAGCCGATATTTTTTGGTTTTAAATCCTTCACAAGAAGGGCGTAGAGGGTCATTTTTTTTTGTTATGATATAGTTTCAAACCAGACTCATTCCCATTACAGACAGGAAATTACTCTGAACACAACCTTACAGTATCAATGGAAAGAACAGAAACTTGCTTCCATACGTGACAAAGAACAGTGAAAGGAAATAAGTTTTAAAAAGCTACATTATCAGTACCTTCGCGCTACAAAAATGCCTAATGAAAATGGAAAGACAAGCCATCCAACAGACCTATTCAAGAAGCGTAACAGCTCACTGTTGAGATTACAGTATTAACACAAAGGGATAAGTTACCTATGGATTCAGTCTAGATATATTTTTTAAATCTCCCAGAAGAATCACACTCCTACATACAAATAGCTCTCTGTAGTAGCGCATGTATTCTTCAAATCCTTACAGATATTCCATTAATTGACAAATAAAACCTAGATTCTGCAAGCTCATTTCAATGTTCTCAAAAAAAAAAAAACAGCATCCTCTAGGCAGAGAATGTTACTGATTTAACCATTCTACCAACAAAATATTTATTCAAGTGTAAATTGGTTTATGAACACTACAATACTTACCTAATCCAAGAGGACGACACAAGGTGTCGTTAGCACCACGCAATTTATGTTTTTCCAGTTTGTTTTCCTTGAGATAATATCACAAGTTATTGTTGATACTACATTCGTAGCTGTTAGACATAAATTTGACATCACAGGAATCAGCTACCCATCCTTCTTGCTTACAGATTCTGCAAGGCTATTTACAAAGTTTGCCAAGTCTCTAACTTAAGAAGACTGTGTTTCTTTCTGAAAGCTTCTCCTCTCATCTATTCCATATACATATCACTGTAAGAAGCATCAGCTCCAGATGAAATAAACACACTTTTTATACTGTAAACTGTAAAGCCAAAAAAACAAGTTTCACATCTGAACTAAGTAGCATTTCCTGATTTCAGAGAGCAGAGACATTTGTAAACAACAGCTATCTGGATATCACTATATTACTTATTGGCAACAACATTTTTCAACAGAAGTAGCTATGAACAAATTACTGTTTCATTTAGAAAATAGGTCTTAGTGCAAAAATGACAAAAGGCTATATCAGAAAATCAAAAAAAAAAGGGGGGGGGAATATCTGCCATGAAACTTTTCAGCAATATCTACACAGTGACTCAGGCTGCACTTAACCTGAAGTCAGTTCACAAAACTGGTTATGCCTATGACTCAGACAGAACGTTGCTTGGAAGAAAAAAGTAACTAAAAGCCAAGAAGCGCATTATTTTGACAGCCAAAGCATTCCACACCTGATACATTCAGCCATGTATCCATGACATGCGAACAGAAGTGTCCAAGGGTGAACTGCTCTGTGTTTCTAGAAAGAGAAAGCTCACAACTTCGAACTTCCAATTCACTTTCCAGATGCCTACTGATTGTTCCAGAAGCCTTTTCAGGAGGATACACTTGGACAAGTAATCCACAATCAGTGTCCGATATCTCCCCACTTTCAAAAAAAAGCAACTACAGCAGGTCGATTTCCACCATTCTTCCTCCCTACCAGCTAAGGCAAAACAAGCCAAACATCCAGGGCTCTCTCTGTAATCCAAATTACCTAAGGGAAAAGAACCAGAGCCATCAGTTTTCACTTTTGAAATCCTAATCGGCATTACAGACAAATAGATATATCTGAATCTTAAAAAGTAAACACGCATGCAGTCAGGCAACAAAATCCCAATACAGAAGGCTAGTGAAACCTGCACTCACACCCCGGAGAGCGCAGCAGGCGTATTTACCGGAGAATGCAGCACTTCACTGCTAACGTTCTCCTACCCTTCTAAAAGAAGCAGGCATCTCCTCCGGTCTCCGAGGAAGCGAAAAACCAACCGAAAAGAAAAGGACGCTTCTCATTTTATTGGGGAAAAAAATCAGTCCGCAGGACACCCCAGGAGGAAGGCGCTGACCCAGACTAGAGACAGCAAACAAAGCACGAAGCAAACCCGAAAAAGCGGCGGGGGCTGCCCGAGGAATCCCGAGCCGCAGGGAGCAGCACCGAGGCAGGCAGCCGGCCGGCCGCAGCGTGGGGGAACAGCCCAGGGAAATCCCTAGCTTCTCCGCGAGAGCTTTTGCTGCTGATAAGCGTCGGGAGTCGTGAAGGGCTCCGCCAGACCTGCCTCCCCAAGGAGGGCTCCCCCCGCCTTCCCTAGGGCGGACCTCCCGCCACACGGGACCCTACGGCAAGGGAAGAAGCGGGGCGGCCCCACACCCCTCACAGTAGCACCCACCCTAGATACTCCACCTCTGCTCCCTGGCGGCGGCTGCTACTGCTGCCGCCGCTGTTGCCGCCACACCGTACGCAGCAACAGCGGCCCTCCACCCCCCAAGAACCACGAAGAACCCCCAGACACGAGAACACCCCACACGCAAACACATATATACACACACCAGTCACCTCACTCCCAAAATGGCACCACTCCGAGCTACAACGTTCAGCGCGCCCAAACCTCGCGAGAGCTGCCGCGCGATTCCACAGGAGCCTGAGACGGGGCTTACTGGCCGCCGACGAGGTGTGCGACCCTACCTCGCGGCAGGAGCTCTCTGCCGTGACGTTACGAGAACAATTCCGAACGTTCAACGCGGGACGGCGGGGACGGTCCCTAACGCGCATCCTGCCTCGCCCGCGGGAGTTCCCGGCACCGACGTAATGAGTTGTGCGGCGGCGCAGCCTTACTGGTCCCAGCGGCCGTGCCCTGGTACGAGCCGCCGAGTGGCCAGAACCGGTCACTGAAACGAACGCTCAGGCCGCGATCATACAAACCATCCCAGACGCCGCTGAAAGATGCGCGCATTACGATCTTCCCGCGGATGTGGGCGGAAGAGGCCGGTAGAACACCTCCCGCCCCTGCGTCGGGAACCGCGCGGCCCGGCCGCTGCCCGCAGCTGCTGGTTGAGCGCTGCTAGCAAAGGCAACAGAGTTAAGTCACCCTGCTCGCCGGATTTGAAACTAGTGAGAGCCCAGTATCACCGTTTAAACAAACCAGCTAACTAAAAAAACAGCATTTTCATTAAATTTATAAAAATAGCTTGAACTTATGAGTGAAAATATGTTTAACATATTGCAATCATTTGATGCGTGCCTTTTTTAAAGAAGTGAGACAGGGAACAAGATAAAGGATGTTGATTCCGTAGGTCTTAGCTACCACAATGGTATGTTAACGACCCCAAAGATAGGGGAGTAAAAGACTCTATGCATAGATAATGGAACCAGCAAGAACTGGCTTGACTGCTGAAGTCTGCCAAATAAAGGAAGGGTCAGGAGTTTAGCAGCAAGGAAGACTTCTGGCCTTCATCAAAAGACCACCAGAGTACGCCCGACGACCACCCAAGGACTCCAGTATGCATGTGAATAGGTGCGGGAACATACGTTAATGATTCTTCAGAGACCTGATGAATATGCAAGAGCCTTACGGGAAATGAAACGAATATGTATTTGTCCTACTAATATAAGCACACCGCCAGTAACCCTTGGTGTGTGTTAGGTGGAGCGATCCCCCACACGCCCACCGCCATAATAAAGAATACCTGCTTAATAACTTTGGTTATTGAGTTTTCCCTGCGTCAGAAGTACGATGCACCTTCATTTGGCCTGGAAGCTAAATGTCTGAAATTACGCTGTGCAATTTGGAAAACTCACTTCCATTGCAAGTGTCCTGGTTTCAGTTAGGATAGAGTTAATTTTCCTCCTAGTAGCTGGTAGGGTGCTATGTTTTGGATTAGGATGAGAAGAGCGCTGATAACATGCTGATGTTTTAATTGTTGCAGAGCAGTGCTTACACCAGGCCAAGGACTTTTCGGCTTCTCGCTCTGTCCTGCCAGCGAGCAGGCTGGGGGTGCAGCAGGAGCTGGGAGGGGACAGACCCAGGACAGCTGACCCAAACTGGCCAAAGGGGTATTCCATACCATCTGACGTCATGCTAAACAATGTATAGGGATGGCTGGCCGGGGTGGGGGGGCCGACTTCTCACGGATAGGCAGGGCATCGGTCAGCAGGTGGTGAGCAATTGCATTGTGCATCACTTGTTTCGTACACATTATTAGTAGTAGTACTATTACCGTTATTATTATTATTTGAAGGGATGCACGACACGGACTCCTGATGGCTCTCGAATAGGAGACCCTTTATTGCCAATTTTCACTACTACATATACTTATACATATACATATCCCCGTAGCCCCACGCGCTGTCCACGCGCCCGAATCTGTCTTACAATTGGTTAGAGACCCTCAGACACGCGCCTTGACCCAGCCAGCAATTGGCCACTGCCCAAAACTCATCTTTAACACTGTAGCCAATTTACTTTATCTCGACCTTGCTCAAGTTTTTGGTTCTACCGCTGTTTTCCTCATTATCTCTAACTCAGCGACGTGTGAAACAGCACAAAGCTAGGGGATAGGCCGGGCATCGGTCAGCAGGTGGTGAGCAATTCCATTGTGCATCACTTGTGCATCACATCGTACACATTATTAATAGTAGTACTATTATCATAATAATAATAATAATTATTATTATTTTTCCTGTCTTAATAAACTGTCTTTATCTCAACTCACAGGCTTCACTTTCCCGTTTCTCTCCCCCATCCCAGAGAGGGAGGGGGGAGGGTGAGCGAACGGCTGTGTGGTGTTTAGCTGCCGACCGGGTTAAACCACAACAGCAAGTCAAACTATTTTGCAATTGGTTGCATAAAAAATATACAATAATATGCTTAAATGTCATTAGAAATTGTACTGGCAAGTGTTTTCAGAACCTGCATTTGATTCTGTATTTTCTTTTATTGGCAGTTTCCTCTATTTAATTTAAATTATTGTAGGAACTGAAATGATGGATTGATTTTTAGACAAAAATCTCGGCATCCTGACAAATCTTAGGATTTTTTAAATGGGTTTTGCAGACATATATATTCTCTGAAAATAAAATCACTAGAAAGCAAAAATTAACAAGAAAGTAGAAAGATACATGAGAATTCCAGCATTAAAAATGAGAAAACCTGTGGGAAAGGAATTCGCAGGGAGCTTTGTGCTGTTTTGAGGGAAAGGAATTCGCAGGTGGCTTTGCACTGTTTCACACGTCCCTGAGGTAGCGATAATGAGGAAAACAGCGGTAGAACCAAAAACTTGAGCAAGGTCGAGATAAAGTAAATTGGCTGCAGTGTTAAAGATGAGCTTTGGGCAGTGGCCAATTGCTGGCTGGCTCAAGGCGCGTGTCTGAGGGTCTCTAACCAATTGTAAGACAGATTCAGGCGCGTGGACAGCGCGTGGGGCTACGGGGAAAGTATATGTAGTGGTGAAAAAGGGCAATAAAGGTCCTGCTGTTGAAGAGCCATCAGGAGTCCGTGTCTTTAAATGGTGACTCCGACGTGATAGGGGAGGAGCAGCGCTGCACGAGCGTCCAAAGGGAACCCAGGCGAATGAATCAAGCTCGCAGCTGGACTGCAGCTTCAACCCTGGGACATCACCTGAAGGACAGGTGAGCGGCTGGGCATTAATCATGGGAGCTAGCCTTTCGGCAGAGGAAGAGGCTATAGTGAAACTACTAACGCAACTCCTAATAGACAGGGGAGTAAAATCTGATCCGTTTAAGATAAAGCTATTATTGAAATTTTTGTGAAAACAAGGGCTCCCCTCAATGGCTTCCACAGTATTTGATGTAAAAACTTGGGACCAAGCGGGGGAAAAAATCTGGGAAGCAGTGTCCCGTGGGGATACTAATGCTGCTGAGGTGATGACTATGTGGCGGCTGGTGACAGAGACTTTAAGAGCGTGGCAGGCAGAAAAGAAAGTACAGAACGCCGCTGCCCAGGCAATAACAGCAGCCAAACTGAGATCAGAGCCTGCAAGGTCACCAGAGCAGTGCAATTTGATAGACCCGGGGGATGACAAGGAAGAGGGCCGTGGACCGCCGCCGCAGAGCCCCTCCCCGCTGACCCCCTCGACTCCCGCCTTGCCTGCCCCCGATAATGCCTCCCTGGGGGCCCGAGCTTTCGACCCGCGGGAACGATGGGAGCTGGTGCGCCGGGAAGCGCTAAAGGACGGGGACCCGGTAGGAATGGCTTTCCCGGTGCAGGTGCGACCCAACGGTCAAAATGAATATAATGCCTTCCACTGGGACCTAATTAAAGAGTTGAGAAAGACTGTGACTACATATGGATTACACGCACCATTTACTCAGTCATTGTTAGAAAATGTTATGACTGGTCACTTGCTGGTGCCGTACGATTGCCGTCAGATAGCCGCGATGATTTTAACGCCAACACAAAAATTACTGTGGGGGCAAAAATGGAAAGAAGCGTGCGAATTGGCCGCCCTGCGTAACCTGGACCGGCAGCCCGGCGACCCCCTCTTGGGAGCCGGGATCCCACAGTTGATGGGGGCTGAGCCGTTATTTGATCCGAGATTGCAGGCTAGGCTCGACGATGCCATCTTGCGGCAGTCCGCGTCTCTGGCCTTCCAGGCTATGTTGAAGTTGCCTGAAGTTGGAAAAGCCGAGCCATCGTTTACCAGCATTAGGCAACAAATTACCGAGCCTTATATGCAATTCATTGATAGATTGCGAGACGCTTTGGACAAACAAATTGACAACCGCGAGGCCAAAGAGGCCCTTATACTAAAACTGGCGGTAGAAAATGCAAACACAGACTGTAAGAAAATACTCCAAGCCCTGCCTGCTAATACTACACTGGTACAAATGATAGAGGCTTGCAATCGAGTCGGATCCGTAGAACATCACACTGCCGCTTTGGCCGGAGCCTTTGCTACTGCACTTAAAACCGGGCGAAAACGGTGTTTTCGCTGTCGAGCCACGGGGCATCTTGCCACCGAATGCCCACAGCGAGGAGCAGGGGGGGAACGCGGTAACTCTGCCCCTCCCACTGTTTGCCCACGGTGCGGCACGGGATGGCACTGGGCTAGCCAGTGCCGTTCGACGCATGATGCAGAGGGACGACCTTTACAACCGCGGCAGGGAAACGGGAAGCAGAGCGCGGGGCGGGGCCGCGCGATGACACAAGTGCCCCGGCCCTCCTTCGTGGGCGGGCCGTCCTCGCGGAAGTCACCGCCCTGGGCGATGACGACTACCGGGCTGCGACCGCAGCCGCCCACTGCTCCAGCGATCCCGCCTACTACGTCACCGTGGATTCCCTCACAGCCAGAACCCGAGGAAGCGCCGGATTGGATGTCTCCACAGCAACGAGCTGCACCCTTTGGGACACTCGGGTTCGCAGAATACCTCTAAATGTACAGGGACCAATAGGGAAGGGATGCAGCGCCCTCTTGCTAGGGCGGTCTAGCACCACACTAACGGGTCTTTTTATACTGCCTGAAGTCATTGACGTTGATTATGAAGGCATAATACAAGCAATGGCATGGACTCCCTCCCCACCGATGCTCATTCCCAAGGGGACTACAATTGCACAGTTAATACTATTTAAAGCCATAGTTCCACAAGCAGAGACATGTGACCGACACGACGCGGAGTTTGGATCAACGGGACCCCCGTCAGCGTTTTGGGCCTCGGCCATTACCATCAAGAGGCCTACGCTGACCCTAACACTTCATCACCCACAGGCTGACCCCTCCAGCGCACAAATAACCGTATTAATGGATACCGGGGCAGATGTTACAGTAATTTCTCTTCACGATTGGCCCAAAAGTTGGCCTTTAGATTCCACCACAAAAGGCCTTGTGGGAGTCGGTGGTGTCTCCGGTACCTTTCAGAGCCGGTATATGCTTAGCATTAAGACTCATGAAGGCTCGCTGTATAACGTCCGGCCGTATGCTGCCCTCATACCTGTCAGTCTCCTGGGGAGGGATGTGATGGGGCAGGGCGAGTTCACTCTGAGCTTTCCGGAAAATTTTCAATAGCGGCCATTGACGAGCAACTGCGCATGAGACTCACCTGGAGAACTGATAATCCTGTGTGGGTGAATCAATGGCCGCTTCCTGCGGAAAAGGTCGCTGCTCTCCAAGAACTTGTCCAAGAACAGTTACAATTGGGACACATTACCCCCACAACCAGTCCCTGGAATTCACCCGTGTTTCTTTTTAAAAAGAAAAGCGGGAAATGGCGATTACTTCACGATTTACGTCAAATAAACAATGCAGTGGAGGACATGGGAGCTCCCCAGCCCGGATTACCTTCTCCTGCTATGCTCCCTCGCAATTGGAATATCTTGATTATCGATTTAAAGGACTGCTTCTTTACTATTCCACTTCACCCTGCTGATGCTCCTCGATTCGTGTTCTCGGTCCCAAAAATCAATAAGACCGAACCAATGGATAGGTATCATTGGACTGTGCTGCCTCAAGGGATGAAAAATTCCCCAACAATTTGCCAAACATACGTAGCAGAAGCGCTACGCCCCGTACGCAAACGATTCCCGCACGTATACATCTATCATTATATGGACGACATATTGCTCTCCAGTCCGACAGACAACTTAACGCAAGAAGTACTGCCTGTTCTACGGCAGGAGTTCCAGACATGGGGATTACAAATCGCACCGGAGAAAATTCAAATCGAGGCGCCTTGGAAATATTTAGGCTGGAAGATACTGCAGCACAGTATTCAACCCCAAAATGTAGCCATTACAACGGAAATTCGCACGCTCAATGATGTCCAGAAGCTTATAGGCAATATAAATTGGATAAGGACGCAATGCGGAATTGACAACCATACACTAGCAGCCCTGTTCGAGTTGTTAAAAGGGGACACTAATATTAATGCGCCCCGCCGGCTGACTAATGAAGCCAGGGCGGCGCTACACCGTATAGAGAAGATCTCTGCCCAACAATGCCAGCAGCGAGCAGAAAATTTACCCATTCAGGTCTACATATGCAACCTGAATCCACAACCTTTAGTTATTATTGCGCAATGGGACTCCAATGCAACAGACCCGTTGCTGCTATTAGAATGGGTGTTTCTACCCCACCAACCGACAAAGACACTTGCCACCCGCATTGAAATGTTTTCAGATTTGATTAGGGAGGGAAGAGAACGAATTATAGAAATGGCTGGAGAAGAGCCAAAATCCATTATCATTCCGATAGTTAAAGACTATCTTGATTGGTGCCTCCAGAATAGCTTAGAGCTACAATCAGCCCTTTCGGGTTTCAATGGTCAACTTGATATACATCTCCCGTCTCACAAAATGCTTACCTTTTATAATAATGTACACGTTGAGGACAAGCCGCTATATCGATGGCACCCAGTCCAAGGACAAACAGTATTCACAGACGGGTCAGGGAGAACGGGAAAAGCTGTAGTCACGTGGGAACAAGGAGACCACTGGCAACATGTCATAGAAACAATACAGGGCTCCCCTCAGATAGTAGAATTACATGCGGTAGTAATGGCGTTCAAGCAATGGGACCAGGCCCCACTAAATATTGTCTCTGATTCACATTATGCAGTAGGAGTAGCACAACGAATTGAAAGATCTCAGATCAAACACATCCACAACAAAGCACTATTCTTAAAATTTAAAGAGTTATTATTTCTTACAGAGCACCGTACCCACCCTTATTGCGTGATCCACATTAGAAGTCATACGACACTCCCGGGATTCTTTGCAGAAGGAAATGCCCGGGCCGATCAATTGACTAACATTGCATTGCAAGTCCCAGTGCCAAATACATTGTCCCAGGCTCGTCTATCACATCAATTCTTCCACCAGGCTGCAAAGGCATTGTCCAAACAAGTGTTGTAGCAGTCTGTTTTGAAAATACAAGGAAGAAAACTGAGTAGTACCCATAGAAAACCACCTATAGTTTCTGTATAATAAAAGATAATAGTTGGAAAGGAGGGAACATTTTCATTGTTAACTGACAGCTATTTTGAAGTTGGACCATGATGCAGGTCTTCTCCCTGCACCACTACTTTCTTTGCTCCTGACATACCTGAGTTGCTTACTATAACTACGATTAATTTCAATGATCTTTGAACAGACTTAAAAACGACCACTGAATGTATTGTTTGTATTCTAACGGAACACTGAGATGCTAGTTATCATTATCATTCTTTCACACTAAACATAGGCTAGTGAGCTCAGCAGGAGTGGCTCCATCCTACAGCTGATCCTGACAACTGCTCCTAGCAGCAGCTGCATGGAAACGAGAAGCATCCTATATTCAGCTACATGCTAAGAAAATCAGCCAGGAGCTATATTGGGGTGCTGACTATTGGAAAATTGTGCTCAAGCCTCCCTTGTTGGCAGGATTTTAACATTTATTTCATAACTTCTTGGGGGAATAAAAATGTTGTTTTTGCACAGAGTTACATTGTTTAGAGGGAAGGATTAAGCCGGCTGAAACTGGCCCTTATCTAACATGGGGCAGCTGCTGGAATCTTCTCACAGGGGCTACCACCGCAGCACTCTCTGCTACCAGAACCTTGCCATGTGAACCCAATACACTGGGGCAGCTAGGTCATTACTGGTCTGTAAAGTATCAGGGATTAAATTAACTAATGAAACCCTAAATGTGATGGGGGTAGAAGGGGCTGGGATAACAGTGCCACTTTTTGGGGGGATACCAAGCTGAGACTAGGGGATGAAATGATCTCTGGGCAATTATTGTATGTACCCAAGGCAGGGACTAACTTGTTGGGAAGGGATTTGATGATGAAATTGGGCATTCAAATAGTAAATTGTTAGACTGGAATAACAGTGGTATTAATGGAGGGCTCTCAGGCCCTGAGAGCAAAGATATATTCCCCTCTGACTGGAAAGACCTTGAAATAGGGGCGGAAGCAACAATACATATGGACAGTTTTACCTCAGGGGTTTACAGGGCCACCAAATTATTTGGGCAAGTTCTAGAAGAATTTTTGGAGCAATTCCAACCTCCAGAGGAGGTGTTACTGTTACAAATATGTAGATGATCTTTTATTGTCAGGACAGGAGAAAACAGTTGTGAAGGAAGCCACTAACAAGCTATTTGACTTTCTGGGAAAGCAGGGCTTGGGAGTGTTGAAAAATAAATTACAATATGTAGAAAGAGAAGTCAGGTATTTAAGGCATCTAATGTCTGAGGGAAAACGGAGAATAAATCCAGAGAGGATTCAGGGAATTGTTGAAAACTAAGAAAGAACTAAAAAGTTTTAAGAGAAAGATTTTTTAAGGAATCAGGAGCCACGAAGCCTGAGGGGAAATGGATACTCCCTGATGGGAGAGAAATGCTGAATAAAGCACCAATGAGGCAAATATGATGTTTTACATCAAGAGAGTCATTGGGAGGTGCAAGCAATGTGTGATGTTGTGCTAAGACAGTATGTCTGTGTAGGAATATACACTTTAGTGAAGCAAATATGCAGAGGATGTACCATATGTCAAAAGGCAAATAAAAAGGTCATTTGTAACTCACCTAGAGGGGGACGGGAGCCAGGGATTCGACCTTTACAAAGTATACAGGTAGACTTTACTGAGTTACCTAAGAGAGAGTTACCTAACCTCAGGGAGGTAAGTTACCTTACCTCCCTGAGTTACCTAAGGGAGACTTAAGTACTTGTTTGTCCTAATTGACCACATGACTGGATGGGTGTAAGCTTTCCCCTCGGTATCTGCCACTGCAAACACGGTGGCTAGGGTATCACTGGAGCAAACAGTCCCTAGATATGGGATAGCTGAAAACATTGATTCAGATCAAGGAAGTCATTTCACTTCACAAGTACTTCAAGGGTTAATGCAGGCCTTAGAGACTGAGTGGGATTTTTACACCCCCTGGCACCCCTCCTCTTCTGGGAAGGTAGAGTGAATGAACCAGACATTAAAGAAGCAATTAACTAAATGAGTGTTAGAAACCCAACTTCCTTGGGTAAAATGCTTACCTTTAGCACTCCTACAGGTTCAAACAGCACCAAGAAACGATATGGGAATTTCACCATAGGAGATGCTGTTCGGATTGCCCTATCTGGGCAGAAGGGATGAGATACCACAATTCGAAACAAGAGAGTTTTCTTAAGAACTGTATTCTGGGGTTGTCCTCTTCCTCGTCATCTCTCAGGACCCGTGGGTTGTTGGCTCAAACCCCCCCCACCATCAACCAGGAAATTGGGTCCTGATTCGGACCTGGAAAGAATTAACTCCGGCCTGAATGGGAAGGACCATTACTAACGCCTGAAACAGCTGTAAGAACTGTGGAAAAAGGCTGGACTCACTATACTCGAGTGAAGGCATCCGTCGACCCTAGTACCTGGGAAGCTGTTCCTACAGAAGACCTGTTGGAAGTTGAAATTGAATAGAAAAATCTCATAGTGGACTCTGAGCTGGATAAAAGCTTACAATTGTAAACTAACCTTTTATTTTCACAGGTAACTAATGAGTGTGACTTGCGATTGAGAGAAAGGACTGGCCTATAGCAAATCGAAGTGCTCCCAAGGGGTTTTTGTTCTAGTAGTAGTGTACATATATCTTATTCTTTGTATTGATAATTATTTGGAAACCTAAGGGTTAAAAATGACAGGGAAAAATCCACTATTAATTTTGTTTCTAGTGATTGTAGGCCTCAGAGAAGGCCTTGGTCAATTGGCAACTTGGAAAAGGCATGACCAGATAATAGCAAAGACGGGATACCCCGTCAAAATATGGGTGACTGTGACAGAGGCTTATGTACCACAGTCCGTCATGTTTGATGCTTGTGAGGTGTTAGCTTGTGGAGATTTAAATGCCCAATGACAACTGAGCAGAGAGAACAAATATCTCTGTCCTGAACCTAAGATTAGCAGGATGTTTGAAGGACCCTCTTGCCCAGCATGGACTGATGTATGGTGGATGACCAATCATAAAGGGTGGTCGCATATGCCCACCTCAACTGTTGACTTCATAAGGTTAAAGAAACAAATTAACATATTTAAAGGAACTGTTCAGCCCAATTTTCAGCATCTACAATGTAATCCAATAACTATAACAATTAGTCAGGCTGATTACATTACTAACCATACTTCAGGTCTCGGAGAAGTTGTAACTGGGAGAGAGACCCAACAGCCAGATTGAGAATAGCTGTATGGGAACCATCCTCTATTGCCACCAAAGAGAGGGAGAAACTCGAGGAGAAAACAGGAGGCCCTCTTCGAAATGCGGCAGTTGTCACAGTTAAAGAAATAAAAGATCTTAGTCAAACATTTGAGATTGAGACAGGGTATGGGGATGTGAATGCCTGGATAGAATGGGTCAAATATACCGTCCAGAGTCTCAACCATACATAGCAATTGCTATGCTTGTGCCTCGGGAGGACCGATTGCCCAGATAGTGCCCTGCCCATTGGGGTGGACCAAGGACTCCCAGGGGATGCGATGCATGATTGCATTGTACCAAGAGAAGACTGCCTGGGGAAATGAGGCCTGTAAGTCTCTCTCTTTGCTGTTCCCTTCCTTGCGTGACAGCAATATCAGGGTTCCCCCTGCATTCTCCACAGCTATAGGTAACCATACAGCTTGCCTCTCACGGCAGGGTGTGAGTGCTACCCAGCATCTGGGAGAATTTGCCTTGTGCACGAGGACCTTGAATGCTACTGAGGACTTGATGGGAAACTGCTCAAGACTTGAGATCCCCAGGGCAGATCTCTGGTGGTACTGTGGAGGGAAGATCTTACGGTCCACCCTACCATCTAACTGGGGAGGCACTTGTGCACTTGTTCAATTAGCTATACCCTTCACCCTGGCATTTGAAAGAGAAACATCACAAATACCCAGAAGAAGTAAAAGAAGCTTAGGAGTATCATTTGATGATAGCGCGTACATAGATTCTATTGGGGTGCCTAGAGGAGTTCCCGATGAACAGGAAGCCAGGAATCAAATTGCTGCAGGGTTTGAGTCACTGTTCTGGTGGGTAACGATCAATAAGAACGTGGATTGGATTAATTATATCTATTATAATCAGCAGAGATTCATAAATTATACAAGGGATGCGATAAGAGGAATCGCTGAACAACTAGATGCCACCAGCAAAATGGCTTGGGAAAACAGAATAGCATTAGATATGATGCCTGCGGAGAAAGGAGGTGTGTGTGTGTGATACTGGGCAACCACTGTTGCACTTTTATACCCAACAATACTGCCCCGGATGGCACAGTAACTAGAGCATTGCAAGGGCTTACCACCCTTGCCAGTGAATTGGCAGAAAACTTAGGGACAGACACTTCCATCACCGGACGGTTGGAATCTTGGTTTGGTAAATGGAAAGGGATGGTAATGTCCATATTTATATCCTTGATTGTAGTAGCAGGAGTTTTGACAGCCATTGGTTGTTGCACTATCCCCTGTGTAAGAGGACTAGTGCAGTGGTTAATTGAAACTGCACTATTGAAACAAATGACCATGGAGCCACCACCTTACTCAGATAAGGTGATGATATTAGAGGAGATGGAAAGCAAATAAGGTGAAGAAGAGGAAGACATCTACCAAATTACAGCTTAGATAAAAGTTTTGCAAAAATCAACAATTTATAAAGAGGAAAAGGGGGGAATTGTGGGAATAAAAATGTTGTTTTTGCAGAGTTACATTGTTTAGAGGGAAGGATTGAGATATGCTTGCAGTGACAAGACAGCTTAACAGACAACCTTGTAAAATGCAGACAACCAGACTCCTTAGAACAATTAGGTGAAAATCACGGTGTCAAGTCAGAGAAGTGAAGAAACATTACCACTTCAAACAGTAAAGTCAAAATAAATTTGAAATTTAACAGGCCGGCAACTGAAGGCCATGTATTGTCTGTGAAGCATTAGATAGGTTGTGAACCTGGATTACCCAGTCAGTGGGGAAACAGGGGAGGGTCCCAGTCGTCGAGAAAGAAAGTATATAAACTGTACTGTGTAACTAGTTCTTGTGGTTTAACCCGGCTGGCAGCTAAACACCACACAGCCGTTCGCTCACCCTCCCCCCTCCCTCTCTGGGATGGGGGAGAGAAACGGGAAAGTGAAGCCTGTGAGTTGAGATAAAGACAGTTTATTAAGACAGGAATATAATAATAACAATAATAATAATAATAGTGATAATGATAATAGTATTAATAATAATAATGTGTACGAAACAAGTGATGCACAATGCAATTGCTCACCACCCGCTGACCGATGCCCAGCCTATTCCCGAGCAGCCGGCCCCCCCACCCCGGCCAGCCACCCCTATATATTGTTTAGCATGACGTCAGATGGTATGGAATACCCCTTTGGCCAGTTTGGGTCAGCTGTCCTGGGTCTGTCCCCTCCCAGCTCCTGCTGCACCCCCAGCCTGCTCGCTGGCAGGACAGAGCGAGAAGCCGAAAAGTCCTTGGCCTGGTGTAAACACTGCTCTGCAACAATTAAAACATCAGCATGTTATCAGCGCTCTTCTCATCCTAATCCAAAACATAGCACCCTACCAGCTACTAGGAGGAAATATTAACTCTGTCCTAACTGGAACCAGGACACTAGTAGATGCGCTCCTGCTTGTGGGATGCCCACCAGTGCAATCGCGAATGAATTATTACCTCACAGAGATCCTCGCCTGAGCCTATGTTATTGGCTACAGAGTGTTTCTCACACTTTTAACATTTATTTTATAATTAGAGCGAAACATGCTGCTGTGCATCTGGGATTACACTTTAGGACTCAGAGGGGACGCATTTAGCCCCAGATGCGCAGTCTCCCAGCAGAGCTCAATCCCAGATGAACTTTTACCATTTTCTTTCCAGTTTCACCCCAACAGAAACCTTCGCACCTCCCCACTCGTTCAGCTGAGAAAAAACCCGCCGGGAACCCGCCGGGGCCGTGCTGCCCGGGGTGAGGGCGCCCTGGCAGGCCGTACGTACCCTGGAGCGCCGCGCCGCGCCGCGCCGCGCCGGGCCGGGCCGGGCACCGGCACATCCGGCCCCGCCCAGGCCCCGGGCCCTCAGCGGGCGCGGAAGCTCTAGGAGCGGTGCCTAGGTCACGTCTCCATGGCAACAACGCCTCACCCGTTTCAAACGCTGGCGCGCGCGGCTTAGTAAAGAGAAACCAATCAGACAGAGGGAGGCGGGGTTAAGGGAAAAAGAGAGGGGAGAGCAGGCGTTGCGATTGGTTGAGAGCGCTGTCAGCCGCACGTTGGCCCCGCCTCCTCTCTTCCCGATCCGGTAAGCGAAGGTGAGGGCTGGGAGTGGGTTGTGCGCCGTGCTCCGGGATCCGGGGGGGAACCTGGGAGGGGTTCAGGGTAGTTCTGGGGCGCCCTGGGCCCCGGCATTATCTGTGCACAAAGTCTTTGGGTTTCTGCAGCGAAAAATCAGAACGTTAAGTGGTTGTCTTTCCTTCTACTTTACTGTTTTCTGTTCCCTCAGTGCGTTGTGTAGTATGTCAGCTGTAAAGAAACAGCACACAGGTCATATTTCGTGCTTCTTAATAACTTTTTTTTTTTTTTTAAGAGCTTTTATATAGGTTCCTCCTTTCCAATTTGAAAAGGAAAGGGCTCTATTTTTACACCTCACGGGTTCTTATTAAGACGCAGTTTAATTGTATGGTAGCTGTGAAGGGATGGATTTTTAGCCTGTGCTGGGTAAACACGACCTGTCTGAGCCCCACGTCATTTCTGCTTGATCCCCTACAGGGAACAGGGACATGACAGTCACAGCGTGTGGCTTGATCATCTACAGGAGGCTGCAGCCAGTGGCATCTTCCACGGCTGCTGACGGCATCAAATACCTCCTCCTTCAGACATCTTATGGGACCCACCACTGGATGCCACCCAAAGGTGATGTTTGTTCTGATAACCCGCTGCTGTGCCTTTTGTGTCAGGAGCAGGGGAGATTATAGCCTGAAGTCTGGCTGGATGCTGCTAAGGTCAGCTCTGGGGGCAGTTAACCAGCTGACAGTAGCAGCTGATTACGCTATTTGGGCAGCTGAAAGGGAAGCTCTGTGGCAGAGCCAGTATTCGGTAGTACGCTGTCCCAGCCCTGATACTGGGAATAGCACAACGCAAATATTTCATGTTCATTGTAGATCTCCTTAAATGCTGTTTCTTACCCCTTAGATTTGTTTCTGCTAATTTGTATTTCTGCTTTTACAAAATAGTGTTAAAGCATAGCACATGAACAGTTTGTAAACAGGAGTTTGTAAATTGGAAAAAAAAAAAGCTAGGAACAAAATCAGCTGTCCTCTCCTATCAGTGGAAATAACAAAACTTTGCAAACCTCTTCCTCCATCCACTTCACTAAATGTCTAGTGGAGAAGAGTTTGCAGCCTTTGGAAAGCCAAAAACCATGAGCTGGGACATGACTGTTGTGAGAGGAGAGATCTATGTGGAAAGGTTCATTGGGAACACAGTAACTTAAGACAAGCTAGCACAATAGCAAGTGAAATGACTCAGGCATATCTCTCACACACTCAGATCATATCGCTAAAGGTTTTGTAGATCAGAAACCACAATCTGATGGCAGCCTTTACTAGTAGCTTTGTACAGATCTGAGGGCAATAAATGAAGGTGCTTACATTATACATTCTCTGCAATTTGATTGGTCTTCAAAGGTAGCCCCAGGTTATGTGGTGCAATAACATAACTTGTATGTGGTGCAGACCTACATTTAATGTAGCAGGAGCCAGAATGAGAAGTTATTATCACCTCTCCAGGAGCACACAAGAGGCAAGTCCACTTATAGCTTGTCCTGGTTTCAGCTAGGATAAAGTTAATTTTCCTCCTAGTAGCTGGTAGGGTGCTATGTTTTGGATTAGGATGAGAAGAGCGCTGATAACATGCTGATGTTTTAATTGTTGCAGAGCAGTGTTTACACCAGGCCAAGGACTTTTCGGCTTCTCGCTCTGTCCTGCCAGCGAGCAGGCTGGGGGTGCAGCAGGAGCTGGGAGGGGACAGACCCAGGACAGCTGACCCAAACTGGCCAAAGGGGTATTCCATACCATCTGACGTCATGCTAAACAATATATAGGGGTGGCTGGCCGGGGTGGGGGGCCGGCTGCTCGGGGATAGGCTGGGCATCGGTCAGCGGGTGGTGAGCAATTGCATTGTGCATCACTTGTTTCGTACACATTATTATTAGTAGTACTATTATCATTATTATTATTATTATTCGGCTGTCTTAATAAACTGTCTTTATCTCAACCCACAGGCTTCATTTTCCTGTTTCTCTCCCCCATCCCAGAGAGGGAGGGGGGAGGGTGAGCGAACGGCTGTGTGGTGTTTAGCTGCCAGCCGGGTTAAACCACAACAGTCCTTTTGGCGCCCAACGTGGGGCTCGAAGGGTTGAGATAACGACAGATCTGACCAGAGTGTGTTAAACCAAAATTGGTATAAGTATTAGACCTGCTTAATAGTTGCTAGTCACAATGTTGATTGCTTTGATCTTGCTTTGATCTCATGTCTACTGTGCCTGTTTTCCAAATTGAGTTATATAGCACATTACTTACTGTTTGTGTTCCCTGTTGTGCTGTTTATCCTTTCCAGGGGGCTGGTTTAAGATCATTATTTTACTGTGCAGTATAACACTGGCTTATGATATGATAAAATTGCTGGCCATGAGACTAACCTGGTATTTGCACTGTCGTCAATTCCATACTTTGGAAACCATATCTCGGAAGCTATTAACAATTACACCTATTACTTTTTTTCTTCAGGGAGCCAATCTGTGGAGGGGACAGGGGGAGATATTTTTTCCTACTTCTTTACTCTCCCTTTTTCCTTCACCCCCCTCTTCTCCTCCGAGCTAGTTACGATAGCTCTTCAAGATGTTGAATATCCTTGGGATGTTCAGACCAGCATGTTGTTATTATTATGTCTCCTGAATGTGTTTCAGATTTTGTTTAAGGTTAAACAACTACTTAGGAATCTCATCCGGAGATCTGTCCTGAGGCGGGATAGTTGCGAGTGGCAGGGAGTGTGGGAGGATATGGGCAGGCATCTGTGCTGGGTCTGTCTGGGATGGAGTCACCTTTCCCTGCAGCAGCCCACACAGTGCTGTGCTCTGCACTCGTAGCTGGAACAGCACTGGTATCACTCCAGTGTTGTGTCTATTGCCGCATAGTACTGGCACAGCATCAGGACTCCCTCCAAGCCCCCAAGAGCCAGCAGGCTGGGGGTGGGCAAGTGATGGGGAGGGGACATCGCCAGGGCAGCTGACCTAAACCAACCAAAGGGATATTCCATAACACCTGATGTCACACTCAGCAATAAAAAGGGGGGCTCTCGTGGGCGAGGGGGCTGTCCTCCCGAACAACGCTACGCATTTTGAGGCCCTGCTTCCCTGGACGTGGCCGAGCATTGATCATTGATGGGAAGTAGAGAATAACTTTTTTTTTCCCCCTTTTCTCTCTGTGCTTCCGCGTGGCCTTTTTTTTTTTTTTCCCTCCCCATTCCCTTTCCCTTTAATTAAATCATTCTCATCTCAAACCTCGAGCTCTTTGTGTTGTATTTTCTCCCCCTTCCTCTTTGAGGAGGGGGGAGTGAGAGAGCGGTTGTGGTGGAGCTCGGCCACCCACCCGAGTAAAACCACCACAGCATCTAGAGCAGTGTGAACCTCCAGTGCTTTGGAAATTCACCCCTTAAAAAAAAAAAAAAAACCCTGCTTGAAAAAGGGGTGTCATCACTCTGGCAATTCCAAAGAGACACAAATCACTGCAGCATGCTGGGGTCTGGCCTATGCCTATCAAGCTGCAATCGATGCTACTATCAACCTAGTGACAGACCCTGCAGCCACTCCAACCTCTACAATGGACCCTGCGTCCGCTCCAGCCCCTGTGGCCACTCCAAGACATGTGACGGACCCAGCGGTCGTTACAACCCCTGTGGCAGGCCCTGTGGCTGGGGCAGAGAAACAAACTGTAGCAGTGCAAGTTGCCCCTGTAGCCAAGGTGAAAATATGATTTAGAGAGTCAGATCATTTAGAACGCAGAGAAACTCCTGCTAAGACTAAGCATGAAGAAGATGAGGCCGGGCCATCAGAGGAACAGGAAGATGAAGATGAGGATGTCACAAAAACAACAGTAACTACCCGAACCCTATACCAGCGTCAGCTACGAGATGTGCGAAAAGATTTTGGTCGCTGTATAGGTGAGCAGCTTGTCACCTGGCTGCTCTGGTGCTGGGACACCGGAGCCAATTATGTGGAATTAGAGGGCAGGGAAGCCAGGCGGCTGGGATCCCTTGCTAGAGACGCAGGCATTGACAAAGCAATTGGAGATGGAGCACGATCTCACAGCCTCTGGAGGCGTCTCCTGTCAGCTGTGAAGGAAAGGTATCCCTTCAAGGAAGAACTTGTATGTCTACCAGGCAAGTGGACCACTATGGAGAAGGGAATCCAGTACCTGAGGGAATTAGCCGTACGGGAGGTGATTTATAGGGATTTAGACAACGAACAAATATCCACAGATCCAGATGAAGTCCAGTGTACACGACCCATGTGGCGGAAGTTTGTACGGAGTGCACCATCATCATATGCCAGCTCATTGGCAGTAATGGCCTGGAAAGAGGATGAGGAACCCACAGTGGATGCATTGGCTAAACAACTCTGGCAGTATGAAGAAAGTCTCTCCTCTTCCCTACAGGCCTGTGTCTCGGCTGTGGAGAAACTTTCTGCAGAGGTCCACCAACTTAAAGAGAGATTATTTTCCTCCCCACCTGTACAAACCAGTGTCTCAGCTATCAGGGGTAAGCGTCCTTCCGTGCAAGGAAGACGATATAGTGTGTTAAACCACAACATGCCTACAGCTGTACTTTGATGTTTTTCAAGTTCCCTGAGCAGTTCCAGCGTTTATGGGATTTAGCTGTATTGCTTGGGTCCCCCCTACATGAACTTCATCAGCCTGATCCATGCTCCTAGAACTGTGATTTTGCACAAGTCTGATGGGCAGGGGATGCAGGGCTTGTTTTCTTCCTGCACTAGTGCAAATGGCTTTGAGGAGCTGGAACGTGGTGTGATGTGCTGTCAGTGGTACTTTTTGTTCCTGGTGGGTAGAATGTATTGCACAAAGTGTAAACTTACTGAATTTAGACTTGAGGTTAGCAACAGTCGGTGGGGTGAGGTGATTGCCTCTTCCTGTGCTGGTGTGCAGGAGATAGCATTTGTGTCCTGTGGGTTGAAACTGAACCCTGGTCTCCAGCTTTATTGCTACCTCAGCTCACTGCACGTTTGGTAACTGTGTTGTGGTTTATCCCGGCCAGGAGCTAAGCACCACACAGCCGTTTGCTCACCCTCCCCCCTCCCTCTCTGGGATGGGGGAGAGAATCAGGAAAGTAAAGCCTGTGGGCTGAGATAGGGACAGTTTATTAGGACAGGAAAATATTATTAATAATGATAATAGTACTACTAATAATAATGTGTATGAAACAAGTGATGCACAATGCAATTGCTCACCACCCGCTGACCAATGCCCAGCCTATCCCTGAGCAGCCGGCCCCCCACCCCGGCCAGCCACCCCTATATATTGTTTAGCATGACGTCAGATGGTATGGAATACCCCTTTGGCCAGTTTGGGTCAGCTGTCCTGGGTCTGTCCCCTCCCAGCTCCTGCTGCACCCCCAGCCTGCTCGCTGGCAGGACAGAGCGAGAAGCCGAAAAGTCCTTGGCCTGGTGTAAACACTGCTCTGCAACAATTAAAACATCAGCATGTTATCAGCGCTCTTCTCATCCTAATCCAAAACATAGCACCTTACCAGCTACTATGAGGAAAATTAACTTTATCCTAGCTGAAACCAGGACACTATGGATTATGATAGTCATAAAAGGTACTGGTTACTGACTGTTGGTGGATGTTCTGTGGGCATTTGCTGTGGATGCTATGAAAGGAATCCAGCTGTGCAAGGCTGGGTGGATTCTGTTGCTCAGAGTCCCAGGTTTATATATGTACAAGATGAAAATAAGTTTATCCTCAAAAAGAAGGAGATAGCTTGACTTGCAGTGCTGAGAAAATAATTTCTACCTAAAGCTTCAAGATATTTGATCTCATATATCTGAGATATCAGATGCTGTTTTCTTCATAGTTCCTTTTGGAAATAGAAGTGTATTTTGCATTTGAGATGATGTCACATTGTAAGAGGGTGATTAAGCTTCTGATACACAAAGAAGTGAGTGAGACCTGTTGACACAGCAACATGAGCTCCCCACGTACCCCACTTCTAGTACTAAATGGTGGCTTTGGGTACCTGGGACCTGAGAGAATACTCACCTCTGTGATGAGTATCACAGATCGCCTCGCCGAGGCGATCGGCTCCGGGGCAGACGTGTTCTGCAGCGGAGCGGGGGATCGAGGTGGGCAGGTCTTTTTTTCCAGCATCGAGGCCACTCGAGGCAGCCGAGGGAGCAGCCATGACCTGGCAGCCCTCGCGAGTGAGGCTGACGAGGCGTAGGCGGAGCCAGCAGCGCCCCCTCCCCAGCCGTACAAAGGCAGGCCCTAGGGAGCGAGAGTGACCAGGGCGCGCCACGTCAGTCAGGACGTGGCGCAGCAGTTCGCGGGCAGGGCGCGCTCAGACAGGACAGAGCATCCCGCCCCACTCAGGAGAACAGCTCGTCTACCGGCTGTCTACCTATGGCTAAACTGCCATGGTCTCCACTAGGCAGAAAGCTCTTTCTAGAAAGTCTGTGGCGACCCAGACTGACTGCCCGCTCAAAAATGCGGCAGTTCAGGTCTCTGGGTGCAGGGAGTGCCTGGGCCTGTTGCTGCCATCTGAGGGAGGCAGAGGCACCATGTGTGTGAGGTGTGAGCAGGTGGATGACCTGGTCAGCCTGGTGGCAGAGCTCAGGGAGGAGGTGGAGAGGTTAAGGGCTATCAGGGAGTGTGATAGACTGGTGGAGCAACTCCCTGCCAGGCCAGAAGGAAAGGCACCAGGGTGAGACACCCTAAATACCAGCCCTGAGGCTTAGGCAGGCAGCAGAGGCTCCACAAGAAACACATCACCCCCTACCGCCTTGTGAGCAGGTAATAGGAGGGGACCAGCAGGCAGAGTTCCTGGTACAGTGAACCCCCTCTCCTCTCCTCCCCCTAGCAACGATGCT
Source organism: Anser anser (assembly GCF_964211835.1). Classification (NCBI taxonomy): domain Eukaryota; kingdom Metazoa; phylum Chordata; class Aves; order Anseriformes; family Anatidae; genus Anser; species Anser anser. The sequence continues at coordinate 12,888,099 of NC_139731.1, forward strand.
GATGAATGGGGGACAGGGGGCAATGGCAAAAGGTCCCTGCTCACCGTTACAAGCGTAGCAGGTGCTCCTGTCTGGTGATTCCCCTACCTCCCTAGCTGCCCCTGCAGAACAGGTACACTGCTCTGCGAGGACAACTGGACAATGGCGAGGGTGATGGTTCTTCCTACTTGGAGGTGTCACCAAAGTCTAATCAGGCTACCCACTGCATTAAAACCTCCTCAGTAAAGAGTAAAAGACGGGTCATTGTCATTGGTGACTCACCGCTGAAGGGAGCAGAAGGCCCGATATGCAGACCAGACCCGCTACACAGGGAGGTCTGCTGCCGCCCGGGTTAAAGATGTAAGGAAGAAACTTCCTTCGCTAGTACGGCCCTCGGACTATTATCCTCTTTTGTTGTTTCAAGTAGGCAATGATGAAATAGGAAGAACTCCTCTAAGGACTATGAAGAAGGACTTCAGAGCCTTGGGGAGACTGGTCAAGGGTTCGGGAGCACAAGTCGTGTTTTCCTCTATCCCTCCAGTTATAGGAAATAATGAGGTACTGGACATGATGAGCCAGCGGGTTAATAACTGGCTCCGAGACTGGTTTCACTGGCAGGGTTTTGGTTTTTTTTTGACCTTGGGTCGATTTACATGAGACCAGGCCTGCTGACGACAGACAGGAATAGCTTTTTCCTCCGGCAGAAAAGGGTTTTAGGATGGGAGTTGGCAGGGTTCATTGATAGAGCTTTAAACTAGGTATGAAGGGGGGTGTGGGTGGAACCGGGGACACTAGAAAGGAGCCTGAATGTGACATGCCGGTTCTTCTGGGTGAGGAATGTGCTAGCAAGACCTCGCAGTCTTGTGTCTTGGTGAAGGATGAGGATGACAGAACATTTTGCAGGAAGGACACAAGGGTTGGTGAGAGGTTGGTAACTATGGAAACACCTGAGTGTGGTCAGGAGGGTATTAGGGTTTCTCCCTCCCAAAAGGTGGCCTAGCTGAGGTGCATTTACACTAATGCATGCAGTATGGGCAACAAACAGGAAGAGCTGGAAGCCACCATACTAGTAGGAAACTATGATGTAGTTGCCATCATGGAAACCTGGTGGGGTGATTCCCATGACTGGAGTGCGGCCATTGATGGCTACAAACTGTTCAGAAAGGATAGGCGAGGAAGGAGGGGAGGTGGAGTTGCCCTCTGTGTTAGGAAGTGGATAGATTGTGAAGAGCTGTGCCTGAGAAACAGCCATGACCAGGTCGAGAGCCTGTGGGTGAAAATCAAGGATCGGTCCAGTAAAGGACATCTAGTGGTTGGAGTCTGCTACAGGCCACCTGATCAGGGGAAGTCTGTTGACGAGGCCTTCTTGCTTCAGCTGCAAGAACTGTCACACTCACAAGCTCTTGTCCTGATGGGGGATTTCAACCACCTGGGTATCTGCTGGGGGTAGCGGCACTGCAGGTTCCAGGCAATCCAGGAGATTCCTGGAGTCTGTTGAGGATAACTTCCTGGTCCAGGTAATAGACGGACCGACCTGACGTGAAGCCTTACTAGACCAGGTGCTCACCAACGTGGAAGAGAGCATTAGAGAGGTTAAGATTGGAGGCTGCCTGGGCTGTAGCGACCATGCCCTGGTGGAGTTTGTGATCTTGAGGAATATGGGTCTGGCAAAAAGCAGAGTCAGGACCCTGAACTTGAGGAGAGCAAACTTCCGGCTGCTCAAGGAATTACTGGCTGGGATCCCCCGGGAAACTGTCCTTGAGGGCATAGGAATGGAACAGAGCTGGCAGATCTTTCAGGACACCCTTCTGAGAGCGCAAGAGCTCTCCATCCCCCAGCAGAAGAAATCGAGCAGAGGAGACGGGCGACCGGCATGGCTGAGCAAGGACCTGCAGCTTAAACTGAGGGAAAAGAGGGAAATGTACAGGAAGTGGAAGCAGGGTTGTGTAGCCTGGGAGGAATACAGGGGTGTCGTCCGGATGTGTAGAGACAGGATCAGGAAAGCCAAGGCACAGATGGAGCTGAACTTGGCAAGGGATGTGAAGAATAACAAGAAGGGGTTCTACAGATAAATAGGCAGGAGGAGACAGGCCAAGGAGAGTGTTCCCCCTCTGATAAACGAGACAGGAGAACTGGCTTCCTCAGACATGGAAAAAGCTGAGGTACTCAATAAGTGCTTTGTCTCAGTCTTCACTGGTGGTCAAGTTTCCTATGTCTGTCAGGACCCTGAACCTCGAGGAGGGGGTGAGAGGAGCAGATTCCGTCCCACTGTGACAGTGGAACAAGTCCGGGACCACATAAGGAAATTGGATATGTGCAAGTCCGTGGGATCAGATGGTATACATCCCATACCATCAGATGGCTGATGTGGTTGCCAAGCCGCTCTCCATCATATTTGAAAAATCATGGCTGTCGGGTGAAGTCCCCGGTGACTGGAAAAAGGGAAACATTACTCTCATTTTTAAGAAAGGGAGAAAGGAAGACCCGGGGAACTACAGGCCAGTGAGCCTCACCTCTGTGTCTGGGAAAATCATGGAGCAGATCCTCCTGGAAGACATGTTAAGGCATGCACGAGATAAAGAGGTGATCCGAGACAGCCAGCACAGCTTCACCAAAGGCAGATCTTGCCTAACCAATCTGGTGGCCTTCTATGATGGAGTGATGGCATCGGTGGACAAAGGAAGGGTGATGGATATCATCTACCTGGACTTGAGCAAAGCCTTTGATATGGTCCCTCACCACAATCTTCTCTCTGAATTGGAGAGGTATGGATTTGAAGGATGGACTGTTAGGTGAATAAAGAATTGGTTGGCTGGTTGCAGCCAAAGGGTTGTGGTCAACGGTTCTATGTCTGGGTGGAGGCCGGTCACAAGCGGTGTCCCTCAGGGGTCGGTCTTGGGACCGGTGCTCTTCAACATCTTTATCAATGACATAGGCGACGGAATCGAGTGCACCCTCAGCAAGTTTGCAGATGACACCAAGCTGAGCGGTGCAGTCGATACAATAGAGGGAAGGGATGCCATCCAGAGGGACCTGGACAGGCTGGAGAGGTGTGCCCATGTGAACCTAATGAGGTTCAAGAAGGCCAAGTGCAAGGTGTTGCACTTGGGCTGGGGCAATCCCAAGTATTTATATAGACTGGGCGAAGAATTACTTGAGAGCAGTCCTGCGGAGAAGGACTTGGGGGTCCTGATGGACGAGAAGCTGGACATGAGCTGGCAGTGCGCGCTTGCAGCCCGGAAGGCCAACTGTGTCCTGGGCTGCATCAAAAAAGGGGTGGCCAGCAGGGAGAGGGAGGTGATTGTCCCCCTCTACTCTGCTCTTGTGAGACCCCACCTGGAATACTGCGTGCAGGCCTGGGGCCCCCAGCACAAGAAGGATGTAGAGCTCTTGGAACAGTCCAGAGGAGGGCCCCTAAGATGATCAGAGGGCTGGAGCACCTCTCCCATGCAGAAAGGTTGAGGGAACTGGGCTTGTTTAGCTTGGAGAAGAGAAGGCTCTGGGGACACCTCATTGCGGCCTTCCAGTACTTGAAGGGAGCATATAAACAGGAGGGGGAACACCTGTTTACATGTGTTGGTAGTGATAGGACAAGGGGAATGGTTTTAAACTAAGACAGGGGAGATTTAGGTTAGAAATTAGGAGGAAGTTTTTCACTCAGAGGGTGGTGAGGCACTGGAACAAGTTGCCCAGGGAGGTTGTGGATGCCCCATCCCTGGAGGCATACAAGGCCAGGCTGGATGCGGCTCTGGGCAGCCTGCTTCAGTGGTTGGCAACCCTGCCCAGAGCAGGGGGGTTGAGACTAGATGATCTTTAAGGTCCTTTTCAACCCAGGCCATTCTATGAAGTCATGGCTATTTACAGACTCCTAAGTAGAAAATAGAGTGACACAAGAGGCAAAATTAAGCTTCACACCCCCCCCCCCCCTTTTGAAGCCTCCCAACTCCTGTTAAGTTGCTTTTTTGAGATCTTGCTTGGCTTGTTCTATTTATGGTCTTGTCTGGATCTTTCATGAGAAAACCAAATCTGATGTTTCTCAACAAAAGTACAAACAGCTGGGGATACGTTATATTTATCCTTTGTTTGTAATGGCACCTCTCATTCTAAGCAATGTAGAACAAATAGGGTGTCTGAGAAGACCAGCTGTCGACAGGGCTAGCATTTAGGTGTGCTGTGTTTCAGAGGGGAATATATGGGAGAAATAAAAATATCCATAACTGCTGCATATCCCAGCGTAGGAGAAAATATTGGTGTTATCTTTCATGTGATAATTGCATCTATATGATTCTAAGGTGGCTCAGGGTTCATAAGCATCTGATCTACCATTGGAGTGGAGCCACCTTTTAACTGTGTGCTTGGAGATGCTTTTTTTTTTAATCCTCTTCGTGATTCATTCTGCTTTTCCAGTTGAAGTGATTTCATGACTGACTTCATGGTGGTTTAGGATGCGCTGGAACAGAAGGAGATGCAGGAAGCTAGTTTGGTTCTGTTTGGCAACTTTCACTCTTTTTTTGGATATAAAAAGATGTTGGAACTTTTAGTAGTGCTTATAGTATTGCCCTAAGCTGTGAATCAAGTGATTTAAAGCTTTTTTTTCTGAAACCCACCTTTGAAATAGCATTTGTTGGTGTCTGGTCCCATTGTTTCTGTGCTGTTGGCATGAGTAAGAGTTTTGCAGAACTGAGCCTTAAGCTTCTGTGGGAGGGAAGGGTTGAGAGAGAACTAAGTCTCTTGCAGATCAGCAGTCCTCCCTCTTATTGGCTAAAGGAAAAGTATTCCTAAGGTGCTCAGTCCTTAGCCTGAAGTGTGATCTAAGGTGGAGCATTACAGGTGCAGAGCGCTCCAGAAGATGAGAGGAGGACTGGGAAGATTTCTCATGCTAACAGTCCACTGGCAGTTTCAGAAAATGCAGTGGAAACAATCATAAATGGCACAAAAGAGAAATCAAGAGAGGAGTGTTTAACAAGTAGTCTCTGTTCTCCATTTTCAGTTCTGTATCAGCTATGGTGTCCTCCCTATGTTTCCTAGTTGTCAACTGTGTAAACAAAGTCTGAGTTTCCATCTTGGAGACTTACATTTTCACGTTCTTGACAGGCCACGTGGATCCAAGAGAGGATGACCTGCAGTCAGCCTTCCGGGAAACGCAGGAGGAGGCAGGTCTTCAGGCCAGTCAGCTCACCCTTGTGCAGGGGTACAAGAAAGAACTGCACTACCCTGCCCGTGGCAAACCCAAAACTGTTGTTTACTGGCTGGCAGAGGTGAAGAATTGTACAGAAATCAAGCTCTCAGAGGAGCACCAAGCTCTCTGCTGGCTGAAGCTGGAAGATGCTTGCAAATTTGCAGAATATGAGGACATGCAAGCAATGCTGAAAGATGTGCATCAGTTTCTCTGCTCCAAGGAATAAATACTTCTGTGAAGGATAAGGGGGCTTTTTGAAGAACATGTCCTGATTATAATTTTGGCCTGAGCCTAAGTTATTGGCTACGGAGTGTTTCTCACAATCTAGGGGCTCGCCCGGGATCCAGTCACCTACCGGGGAGCCCCACCGCCGCAGCAGCAGGAAGGCATGCCCCGCTGATTTCAGTGGTCCTGTGCATCGATGGTGGAGGTTCTGCAGAGAGCTGACAAAGGGCCTGAAACTGATTAAAAAGGCAGGATCCATGAAGTACTGGGGAAGGGAAGAAGGTAGGCACTCCATGTTTGAGAACTGATCCGGTAACTCTGTGCACAGACCAAGTGTGAGAAACACTCTGTAGCCAATAACATAGGCTCAGGCAAGGATCTCAGTGAAGTAGTAATTTATTCGCGATTGCAATGGCGGGCGTCCCACAAGCAGGAGCGCGCCTACTAGTCACACAGTACGGTTTATATACTTTATTGCTCGATGACCGGGACCCTCCCCTGTTTCCCCATTGACTGGGTAGTCCAGGTTCACAACCTATCTGATGCTTCACAGACAATGCCTGGCCTTCAGTTGCCAGCATGTTAAGTTTCAAATTTCTTTTGACTTTTTTACTGTTTGAAGTGGTAATGTTTCTTCACTTATCTGACTTGACTTAACACCGTGATTTTTGCCTAATTGCTCTAAGGAGTCTGGTTGTCTGCATTTTACAAGGTCGCCTGCTAAATTTTCTTATCACTGCAAGCATATCTCAATACTACATTCCTTCCCTCTAAACGATGTAACTGCAAAAACAACATTTTTATTCCCACAATTCCCCCCTTTTCCTCTTTATAAATTGTTGATTTTTGCAAAACTTTTATCTAAGCTGTAATTTGGTAGATATCTTCCTCTTCTTCACTTTCTTTGCTTTCCATCGCTAATATCATCACCTTGTTATAAATTAGTTTGGTAAAAATCATTCCTGACACATCGTGGGTAAGGTAGACCGAATTTTAATTTATTTGAGCAATTCAGCAAGCAGCGATAAATAAAACAGCGCTGGGCGGCCGGGGAGTCTCCTGCTCCGCCAACGGCGTGCACCCCTAAGCCCACCAGAGTCTCGATTTATAGTCTTGTGGTTCCGGGTTTTTAGTGGCACATCCTGGTGTCTTCTTACACTGCAAGGCCTGTTACTAGGGGGTCTTCGTCAGTCCTCTGGTGGTCGTGAGGATGAAGATCGTCGTCTTCCTCTGCGTTGGGGTCGTGACTTTGCTGCTGATATGTGTGTTCCCACGCGGGGGGGAATGCCATTGTGCCCTTTTTTGGAGCTGGTTTCTACTGCAATTGTTAACTTAACAGGAAATTCCTATACTTGTTTTTTTCCTTCAACAGGATATTGGGGGTATAAGCAGTTAATCGTTGAAAACCTTCCCATCAGCAATATTTAATGAACAAACAAGGCTTTACCCATTACAACCCCCCCTTTTTCTCTGTATCATTTTGTTCATTAAATCTATTTAGTTCTAATTGACTCAGGATTAATGTTTCCTCTAGTAGGGGTCTATCATTTATCGATTCGTACTTTGTCCTCATAAGCATCAGGTGAGCAGCCTCCAGTCTCCCTTTAACAATAGGTAGGACTTTGTTAAGGATACAAGGACCAAACGTTAGTCCTAGGGTTAATAAAATCAGCGGGCCAGCTATTGTTGACAACAGAGTGGTGAGCCACAGCGAGTGATTATACCAGGACTCGTACCAGCTTTGTTGGGCCTCCTGCTCTCTTTTTCTCTTTTCCAATCCTTCTCTAAGTTTGGTCATGGTATCTCTCACAATTCCAGTATGGTCAGCATATACACAACATTCCTCCTTGAGTGCGGCACACAACCCTCCTTGTTGTAAATACAATAAATCTAGTCCTCTGCGATTCTGTAATACCCCTTCAGATAACGATCTTATAGATTTTTCTAAAGCACTGATAGATTTTTCAATTCTGGCTAAATCTTCATCCACAGCCGCTCTCAGAGAGGTGATCTCTTTTCCTTGTTTGATTAATGAGGCAACCCCTGTGCCTACCCCTGCACCCCCCCAAATTATTAGGGTAGCCACTGTCAGTGTGGAAATTGGTTCCCGTTTTGTCAAATGGTGTTCTTGATTGATCTGATTGTCATACATGAAACTCTCTGGGTGGTAGAGTATCTTTGGGATGATTATTACTTGAACACAGAATTCTACAGACTCATCGAACAAGTCCAGGGATAGACAAGGGGTAACTCCCGTCTTTGAGCATACCCACCTAGCATTCTCTGCAGGTAATAACCATTTCGCCGTTTTTTTTATACTTCCGACATTAGTTTGATTTGCACACAAGTGCATTTTATCGGGCGGGACTTGTCCCACGCATCTCCCCTTCCCAGTTACTTGGGTCATCGTTATGCCCTGACTCTCTTTCCCCCACGTACATTGCAAGGGATTGGATCCATTTACCCGCCGGGCCTTCTCATTGACCCCTACAGCTTCATAAAAGGGCGGCCTTACCCCGTAACAGAGCCAGCACCGCTCAGTCAGATTAGGGCTGGTGGCGTTTAACAGCTGGTAGCTTACCTGCATTAATTTCCACAGAGAATTTTTCCCATTGTCATTCTCGAGACTCTGGACAATAGGGTCATTATTAACAGTGACATTCCTGGTATTATTCTTGATACCCTCTCTATCCAAACTTGGGTTCAATACCGGGTTGGGTCCCATCGATTCAGGTTCCGGTGGTACAACCTCCTTTTTTATAAATATTAAACCTCCTCTATTGGCTCCAGGTTCCCAATATCTCACACCCCACGTTTTCCCTGTAAACCAGGCTGGGTCAGTTGGATTCGTTATATTAACATACAGTTGTTCACAATCTCCATAGGGCATCCAGATCCCTCCGCTCCAGTCTCGGCTCGGAGGCCTACATCCATAGGGTCCATATCCTACAGTTAGGAACTTATCCCTCCCCGCTCCAGGACTCCAATCTGAAGCAATTGTTTCACAACCCCAATAAGCACAATAGTAGGAGTTGGGATAATTGCAGTATCCCCTTCCTGGGTTCGAGCTAGGGCAGAAGTAGAAACCTATTTGGTTCAGACACGGACTTATGGGTGCCAGTGGACAAAGGGATGTGAGAAAACTGGGTGCACCCGCCGTAGTTACTTGTTTAATGATAGTTTGGTCCTCCCACCTAATTAAACTCCACCTAAAGGGCTGGTGCAAATATCCCCCGTCAGCTCCGGCTGGACAGGGGATATTCAGTAAGAGAGGTAGCACCAACATACACCAGAAGGGCAACGTCCATTTATAATTCTGGGGAGGTTGTTTCGAGTCACGGTGGGTACCAGGGCAGTTCATTCGGCCAGATCCCATTATCCAAAATAGAGGTGGGTACCACATAATCCGCCCCACCGTTGTACCCCTCTGCCTCGCCCGCCTACCTGGTTGCCTCAAGCAGCGGCGTTTACTTTCTTCACGGCAGCAAGGGTAATCTTCAGGGGCCTAGGTACCGACTTTCCTGTTCCGGCCACTCCCAGTCCCAGTTACTCACTCCTCCTTAGGCGCGTTACCCTACTGATGTATGGGGTTTGGCACATTAAGGAATTTCCCCTCCCCTACTTCCCAGTTCCCGTTTACAATGAACCTGTTTATTCCTTAGAGAGGGTTATGAGTCATATGATTGCGAATTTGCCCATCAGTCCCTTTTCGCAGGGTCAGCTTCAAATCACCAGGTCGGCTGGTTACTCTCCACCGCTCCTCCGGTATTGGTCCTTTAACTCGGCTGGCGTGAGTCCATCCTTTCTCGGCTGTCCGGATAGCTGTGTCTGTGGTAAGTAGAACAAGGTAGGGTCCTTCCCAACGAGGAGTTAAAGAGGCCTCTTTCCAGGATTTTATCAGAACCTGGTCTCCTGGTTTGATCCTGTGTATGGCCATCTCTAGAGGGGGGCGTTGTACCACTAATCCCTTTTCGCGCAGCTGCCTCCTCCTAATCATAAGTGGTACTACATATGATTGTATTTGGGACTCTTCCAGCTGAGGGTGATCAGTTGGGGAGCTCTAAATCATATGGCATCCCGTATAACATCTCAAAAGGGGAGATTCCTACATCTGCTCGGGGCTGGGTTCTTAGGTTTAGTAAAGCCAATGGAAGGCATTTTACCCATGAGGTTTTTGTTTCTATCATCAACTTGGTTAATTGTTTTTTTATTTTCCCATTCATCCTTTCTACCTTTCCCGAACTTTGTGGATGCCACGGGGTGTGATATTCCCATTTGGTCCCCAGAGAGGAGAGAGTGTTTCTGGCTAATTTTGAGACAAAATGCGGCCCCCTGTCGGAGTCTATTGCCTCGATCGATCCATATCGAGGGATTATGTTCTCCAACAGTATCTTTACCACCGTCTGAGCCGTAGCTCAGGCTACTGGAAAGGCTTCCACAAAATGAGTTAGGTGGTCAGCCATTACCAGTAAGTATTTATATCGTCCCACCTTTGGCAGCTCTGTGAAATCTATTTGAATTCTAGCAAATGGTCTATGGGCTAATTCTCTTCCCCCTAAAGGCCTCTCTCTTAGTTGTTGCTTATTTACTCTTTGGCAGATCATACATTCATTAACTATTCTCTTAGCGATATTGTATATACCAATACACATATACTTCGTAGCAAATTGGTCCACCAGCGCTTGAGTTCCCCAGTGAGTTTTTTCATGGAAGTTCTGCATAACCCTCAGGGCCAAAGATTTCGGGAGAACCTCTCGGCCATCAGGGAGTTCCCATTTACCTTCAGTTATTTCCTTCACACCCATTTGAGTTAATTTGTCTTTCTCTTGCACAGTGAAGCTGAGGATGAAATGTTGCTCCCCATGGAGATGGCAGTAGCTATATCGGGGGTTGTTACATCTACAGTGCACTGCCTCTGTTCCATAATCCTTCCAACAATCATAACAGGGGAACTCAGTTAAATCCTTCCCACAGGATGGGCAATCTTTCCGATTCTCCTTGGTATATATCATCATCAGCGCTGCCCTTTTGGCTTCCTGATCAGCTAGGTTGTTTCCCCTAACTAGTGGGTTCAATCCCTTTTGGTGTCCTCTCAAATGTACTACTGCTATTCCTATTGGCCCTCTCAAAGCCTGCAAAATTTCAGTGATCAATTCCTGATGAATCAATCCCTTACCTTGAGAGTTTATTAGGCCCCTTTCTTCCCAAATTTTTCCAAAAGTATTCACTACCCCAAAAGCATACTTGGAATCAGTATATATGGTTCCAATTTTACCTTTTAACATTTGTAGGGCCCTTAATACTGCATATAGTTTGCATGCTTGGGCCGACCAACTGGGACTCAGAGGTCCTGACTCTATTACAAAGAAGTTTTCTCCATTGATAATTGCATATCCTGACCTCCTTTTTCCCTCGACCACCCTTGACGAACCATCCACAAACAGCTTCTCCCCTTCGGCCAGTTCCTCCTCCTCTAGGTCTGGCCTAATTTTTGTCTGTTCTTCTATATTACGCAAGCAGTCGTGGGATATGTCTCCTTTTGGTTCCCCATATAAGAATTGCGCCGGGTTTTGTAGAGCTGTCGTTTCAAGCTCTAATTTAGGTGAGGAGATTAAGATGCCTTCATATTTCAGGAGCCGTGCATCAGTTATCCATTTGTCAGCCTTTTGCTGCAGGATCCCCCTTATATTGTGAGGTGACAATACTCTTAATTCGCCCCCAAAGGTGATTTTATGTGCTTCTTCCACCAAGAGCGCAGCCGCAACCACTGCCTGGAGACAGGTGGGCCATCCCCTACTCACGGGGTCTAAAAGTTTAGAAAGATATCCCACGGGTTTCTTTTTTCCCGCCCAGTCTTGAGTTAAGACCCCGAACGCTGTCCCCTCCTCTGTGTTAATAAATAGATAGAAGGGTCTCTTCACATCGGGTAAATTTAACACGGGAGCGTTCACTAAATCCATTTTTAAGTCTATCAGGCTTTGCTCATCGCTTTGGCTCCATTTCATTAATCCTTCCCCAACCAGTTTCTGATACAAAAACTTCACTTTGCTACTATAATTTTCAATCCATTGCCGACAATATCCTAACAATCCCAGCAGCTGCCTAACTTGTCTTTTGCTTTTTGGCGCTTGTAGTGACAAAATCCCATTTACTCGTTCGGGGTCTAGTTTCTTAGTGCCTTTACTTAGCCAATGTCCTAAATATTTCACCTCTTCCTCCGTAAATTGTAATTTTGACTTTGATACTTTTAGTCCCTTTAAGCTCAAGAAGTTTAGTAGCTCGATACTTTCTGTCCTGACTGCCTCCTGACTCCTGCTAACAACAAATCATCCACATATTGGACTAAGGTTACTTCAGGATTCGGTTCATAGTTCTCTAATACTTGTTCTAATGCCTGACCGAATAGATTTGGTGATTCCGTGAATCCTTGGGGAAGCACAGTCCATCTTAATTGTTGTTTCCGATGGGTTGCAGGATCTTCCCACTCGAAAGCAAAATAATCCCTGCATTCCCTTTTTAAAGGACATGCCCAAAACGCATCTTTTAGGTCTATGACACTATACCATCTCTGCGCTGGGGACAGCTGGCTTAGCAAAGTATGTGGGTTAGCTACTACAGGAAATCTGGTTATTGTTCTTTTATTGACTTCTCTCAAATCTTGGACTAGCCGATAAGAGCCATCCGGTTTCCTGATAGGTAATATAGGAGTGTTATGAGGTGACATGCAAGGCTCCAGTAATCCCTGTTGTAGTAACCTCTTGATTACTGGGTGCAGCCCCTCCCTGCCTTCTTGAGACATTGGGTATTGTTTTACCCTGATAGGAGTCTCGGGATTCCTGATAGTGACTTCAAAGGGACTAATATTTAAGCGGCTTACTGATTCGGGGGAATACCACACCTCGGGATTTATTTTTGCCTCATCCTCTACTGTGAGGGCGTATAATTTAACTTCAATCCCTTTATTTTTCACCTCCAAATTAATTTTTAGCTTAACCATTAAGTCTCTTCCCAACAGCTTCTGGTACTAATAAAAAGGATCCTGTGCAACTTTGGGCTGGGGTCTCTATTTCCACCCCTTTTATTACTGAGACCCTAAAGGGCTCTCCTTTTGCTCCTATCACCTGTAATTTCTCCGAGGAAGGTTGACATCCCCGGAGTACCATTTGGACAGTCGATCTTTCTGCCAAAGAGTCCACAAGGAACTCCACTTCTTGATGCTGGGGACCTAACTTCAATTTTATCAAGGGCTCCGTTATACCAGAAGTCCCCAGCAGATGGAGCCCCTGACTCCCCTAATCTTCTTTAAACATTCGCTCGTCTTGTAAGCGTTTTCTGCAGTCCTTTTTCACATGTCCCTTCTTTTGGCAATAAAAGCATTCTATTTGTCTTAGATCCCTCTGATCCCTCTGGCTCCTCGGGGGTCTTTTTCGTAGTAGCGGAACACCCATCGGGCGACGGGGGAGCCCTTTTTGTCCTTCCCGGACCGCTGCCACTAGAATCCTGGCCTGCCTTTTATGAATCTCTTCTTCTCTGCGCGCATATACCTTCTGAGCTTCTCTCAGCAGTTCATCCATCCCTCTATCCTGCCAATCCTCTAATTTTTCTAATTTCCGCCTGATATCCCCCCATGATTTTGCCACAAATTGCGTTTTTAACAGGGCCTGTCCCACCGGTGTACCGGGGTCCAGTCCTGAATAAAGCTGGAGGTTCTTCCTTAATCTCTCCAGCCATTCTGTGGGAGTTTCATCCTTCTTCTGATATTCACTAAAGGCCTTATTTATATTTTGTCCTCTAGGGACTGACTCCCTTATACCTTGTACAATAATAGTCCTTAAATCCTGCATATGACTCCTATCTTGTTCATTTTGGTTATTCCAGTTAGGCCTCTGTAGGGGCCATTTAAGGTCTCCCGCAGGACCCTGCTGGTGTTGCTGGTCCCATATTCGCATTCCAGCCCTCCGGATCATGTTCCTCTCTTCTGCAGTGAATAATATACCTAAAATGGCCTGGAGTTCTTCCCAGGTGTAAACATTAGGCCCCAAGAACTGGTCTACTCGCTCAGAGACTCCAAGAGGATCTTCTAATAGATTTCCCATTTCCTTCTTGAATTCTCTGACGTCTCCTGTATTTAGGGGGATGGAGACGTATCCCATGCTGGGTTGGGGCCCTCCCATTGCAATCTCTCTTAGGGGATATAGTCTACCCCCATCTTCTCGATTTCTAGTTTGGCTCCGAGTTACCCGTCTAGTACTCCGAGGGGTGTCCGTGGTCAAATCAGAATCAGTATGGTAATTCGGAGCCGTAGGGGGAGTTGGAGGTGGAGAAGGAGATAAATAAGGGGGGGGTGAAAGTGGGACTTCCTCCTCATTTCGTTCATTCCTTTTCCTCCCCCCTTTTTCTTTTAATGGGTACAAATTGGCTCGGGTCTCAGATCCTATCCATAAGTGTGCATACTCACTCTCCTCTAGGCTGAAAGGCTCCTTCGAATTCACATAAATGTTTAGGGCCTGACAGATCCAATCCTCAAGGGATCCAAACACTGGCCAATATAGGAGGTCTCTCCTAATTCGCTTCCCACCCCAAACTTCCATACAATAATGTATCATCTTAACTTTGTCCTTACCCCACCTAGAGGGGTAATCATTCCAATGTTTAATCATTAACCCTAACGGGCTTTCCGGTGGTATCGGGGGCAACCTAACCTTAGGTTCCGACCCACCCATGGGACCAGAAGACTTGCTCTTCTTCTGTCCCATCTTCCAGAGTGCCTTCACACACACACACTGTCTTCACCTCCCGTTCGTGGCCCAGTCCCTCGCGGGAGGTGGGAACCGCACTACCAGGGAGTCCGCACTTGCTTCGTCCTTGATTGGACGTCTCACACAGGCACACTCTGGGATTCCCAACCCCAACCGAACGGATAACCGGCCTATACTTACTCACTCCTGAGTCTTCGTTCGGAGCTTCGTGCACAAAGATTAAGGGGTTACCGGTTGTTTATTTACTTATCGCTGGAACTTTAGGTTCGTCGGTAGGGGTGCGTTGGCTTGGGGACCTCCAGACAGGGACCGCAGAATCAGCGGGGCGCGCCTCCCCTGGGAGGGATCCAGCCAAGCTACCACTATCCGAGTCACGGCACCAATTTGTTATAAATTAGTTTGGTAAAAATCATTCCCGACACATCGTGGGTAAGGTAGACCGAATTTTAATTTATTTGAGCAATTCAGCAAGCAGCGATAAGTAAAACAGCGCTGGGCGGCCGGGGAGTCTCCTGCTCCGCCAACGGCGTGCACCCCTAAGCCCACCAGAGTCTCGATTTATAGTCTTGTGGTTCCGGGTTTTTAGTGGCACATCCTGGTGTCTTCTTACACTGCAAGGCCTGTTACTAGGGGGTCTTCGTCAGTCCTCTGGTGGTCGTGAGGATGAAGATCGTCGTCTTCCTCTGCGTTGGGGTCGTGACTTTGCTGCTGATATGTGTGTTCCCACGCGGGGGGGAATGCCATTGTGCCCTTTTTTGGAGCTGGTTTCTACTGCAATTGTTAACTTAACAGGAAATTCCTATACTTGTTTTTTTCCTTCAACAGGATATTGGGGGTATAAGCAGTTAATCGTTGAAAACCTTCCCATCAGGAATATTTAATGAACAAACAAGGCTTTACCCATTACAACCTTATCTGAGTAAGGTGGTGGCTCCATGGCCATTTGTTTCAATAGTGCAGTTTCAATTAACCACTGCACTAGTCCTCTTACACAGGGGATAGTGCAACAACCGATGGCTGTCAAAACTCCTGCTACTACGATCAAGGATGTGAATATGGACACTACCATCCCTTTCCATTTACCAAACCAAGATTCCAACCGTCCGGTGATGGAAGTGTCTGTCCCTAAGTTTTCTGCCAATTCACTGGCAGGGGTGGTAAGCCCTTGCAATGCTCTAGTTACTGTGCCATCCAGGACAGTATTGTTGGGTATAAAAGTGCAACAGTGGTTGTTCAGTATCACACACACACACACCTTTCTCTGCGAGCATCACACCTGGGCTTTTCCCAAGCCATTTCCCTGGCTTTTCCCAAGCCATTTTGCTGGTGGCATCTAGTTGTTCAGCGATTCCTCTTATCGCATCCCTTGTATAATTTATGAATCTCTGCTGATTATAATAGATATAATTAATCCAATCCACATTCTTATTGATCGTTACCCACCAGAACAGTGACTCAAACCCTGCAGCAATTTGATTCCTGGCTTCCTGTTCATCGGGAACTCCTCTAGGCACCCCAATAGAATCTATGTACGCGCTATCATCAAATGATACTCCTAAGCTTCTTTTACTTCTTCTGGGTATTTGTGATGTTTCTCTTTCAAATGCCAGGGTGAAGGGTATAGCTAATTGAACAAGTGCACAAGTGCCTCCCCAGTTAGATGGTAGGGTGGACCGTAAGATCTTCCCTCCACAGTACCACCAGAGATCTGCCCTGGGGATCTCAAGTCTTGAGCAGTTTCCCATCAAGTCCTCGGTAGCATTCAAGGTCCTCGTGCACAAGGCAAATTCTCCCAGATGCCGGGTAGCACTCACACCCTGCCGTGAGAGGCAAGCTGTATGGTTACCTATAGCTGTAGAGAATGCAGGGGGAACCCTGATATTGCTATCACGCAAGGAAGGGAATAGCAAAGAGAGAGACTTACAGGCCTCATTTCCCCAGGCAGTCTTTTCTTGGTAGAGTGCAATCATACATCGCATCCCCTGGGAGTCCTTGGTCCACCCCAATGGGCAGGGCACTATCTGGGCAACCGGTCGTCCCGAGGCACAAGCATAGGAATTGCTACGGTTGAGACTCTGGACAGTATATTTGACCCATTCTATCCAGGCATTCACATCCCCATACCTTGTTTCAATCTTGTTTCAATATAATTGAAGGGGGAGGTTCTCACTACAGCGATGGCATTGTTGTGCTGAGATTCTTTCGTTAACCATCTGCAGTGCTTTATGAGCCTCCTGAGTGCATCGCCTTGGGGCATTAATATCAGTGTCTCCCTTTAATAATTCAAATAGAGGTGCCAATATCGAATTGTCTATCCCACACTGTACTCTAATCCAGTTTATATTCCCTAGTAATTTCTGTACGTCGTTCAGTGTCTTAACATCTGCATTAATGGATATCTGCTGTGTTTAAATGGTTTGCTGTAAAATCTTCCACCCCAGATACTTCCAAGGTGCTTGGGTCTGCACTTTTTCAGATGCAGTTTGGAGCCCTGCTGTCTGTAACGCTTGTTTTAAGGCAGGCAGTGCCTCTTGGACCTTATCACCGGATGGTCCAGCTAGTAGGATATCATCCATGTAGTGGTATATATGTATCTCCGGGAAGCATTGGCGTACTGGTTGGATAGCTTTTGCAACATAGGTTTGACACATAGTTGGGGAGTTTTTCATGCCCTGTGGTAGTACGGTCCAATGATATCGGTCCATAGGCTCCTCCCTATTGATCTTTGGCACCGAGAAGGCAAAACGAGGAGTGTCATCAGGATGCAAAGGAATTGTGAAAAAAACAATCTTTCAAGTCCATAACAACGATGTCTCAATTATGGGGTATCATTGTAGGTGAGGGTAATCCTGGCTGCAAGGAGCCCATGTCCTCGATCGCTGCGTTGATTCATCGCAAATCATGCAGTAATCTCCATTTCCTGCTCTTCTTCTTGATGACAAACACCGGTGAATTCCATGGGGTGTTTGTCGGAACAATATGTCCTTGTTGTTGTTGTTCTTGAACCAACTCCTGCAGTGCTGCGACCTTATCTCTTGTAAGCAGCCATTGATCCACCCATACCAGTGAGATGGAGTGTCGGTCGCTCATCAATGGCCAGTACTGAAAATTTTCAGGGGAGGAGATGGTGAATTTACATTGCCCCATCACATCTCGCCCCATCAGGCTGATGGGGATATTAGTAATGTAAGGGCGTACCATGCACATAGTACCTTCTTGGGTTTTTTATGCTTACATGCATAGTAAGCATCGTGGCACTCTGAAAGGTGCTTGACATTCCTCCCACTCCAACCAATCCGCCTGTGGGAGTTGTCATGGGCCAAGCAGAGGGCCAGTCTTTAATGGCAATGACGGTAACGTCCGCTCCAGTGTCCACCAGCATCTTGCATTGACTGGAGTGTGGGTGCTCAGAGCTATTCCAAAGGGTAACAGTAACCGTTGGCCGATGCTAGGCTATGTCAGTGGCCCAAAATACCTCGGGGAATCTGGTTGATCCGAATACTGCCTCTCCCCTGATAGCATCCACAGCCTTTGGTACTACCACTCGGAAAAGAATCAGTTGTTCTAGTTCCCTTTGGTATTGACATTGGTGGAGGCAGTGTCCAAGCCATAGCTTGGAATTGTCCATTATAGTCGGCATCAATTATCCCCAGCAAAACAAACAATTCGGTCAAAGTTGTACTTGATCGTCCTAGCAGCAATACACTACAGCCATTCCCAATTGGTCCTTTGACGTTCAATGGAATTTTATGAACGTGAGCACCCCACAAGGTGGTGTCTGTTACTGTGGAGACATCCACTCTGGCACTCCCTCTTGTTTTGGCGGAGAGGGCGTCCACGGTGGTGATAGTGTCGGCGGGGCTGCAGGTGGCGCTGGACCCTGCGTCAGCATTACGTTTGGAGCCCTCCTTTGTGGGAGGTTCCTCCTTTGACCAGGAGGCGGGGGTGCTTGTGTCGTCGCGCGGCCCCGCCCCGCGCTCCTCTTCCCGTTTCCCTGCCGCGGCGGCAAAGGCTGCCCTTCCGCGTTGTATTTAGAGAGATATTGGCTCGCCCAGTGGCTTCCCCTCCCACATCTGGGACACAAAGTGGGCGGAACTGCCGGCGAGTTACCCCCCCGCCCCCGCCAGGGGCATGCGGAGACTAGGTGGCTCGGGTCTCCAAACCGACAGCATTTTTTCTGACCCTTGGGGTCCTGACTGATGGTTAGTGCTGCTGCAAAGGCAGACGCCAGCGATTCGGTATGATGTTCGATAGAACCCACTCGGTTACACGCCTCTATCATCTGAACTATTGTTGTATTCACAGGCAAGGCCTGGAGTACTTTTTTACAGTCGGTATTTGCGTTTTCTACCACTAGCTTTTGCAGCAAGGCCTCTTTTGCTTCACGATTTTCAATCTGTTTATCTAGTGCATCGTGAACTCGATCTATAAACTGCATGTATGGTTCAGACACCCCTTGCTGGACCTTTGTAAAGAGCTGCCCAGGCTTACCGGTCTCTGGAATTCTTAACATCGGTCTCTGGAATTCTTAACATTGCCTGAAGGGCTAGGGTTGCAGTTTGCCTCTGGAATTCTTAACATTGCCTGAAGGGCTAGGGTTGCAGTTTGCCGGAGGATGTTTGGATGTAGACACGCCTGAAGGCATGGATCCACTATCAGGTCTGTACCCATCAGTTGAGGTATACCGGCTCCTAAAAGCAGATCCCCCAGCTGCCCTTCTAAATTTTGGAGCGCTGCATATTCACACAAATCTCTCCATTTCTGTTCCCATAATAATTTCTGTGTCAGAATTAATATCATTGCCGCCATTTGTCGTAGATCAAAGGGAGTTAAAAGTTGTCCCGTCATGACACTCTCCAGCAGGGACTGCATAAACAGGGCCGATAACCCATAAGCGGTCACCGTCTTCCACAGTTCTTTAATAAGGTCCCACTGGAAGGGGTTCCAGTCATTTGGCCCGCGATTCCGAACTTGGACTGGAAAAACGAGCCCTGTGCGCCCCCTGTCCTTTATTGCTTCTCTCTGAAGTTGTTCCCAGCGATCTCAGGGGTCAAAGGGATCTCCCACAGGCAGCGCCGCTGGCCTTGTGGGCGGCGGTGATGGCGATGCTGATGGCCGCAATGGCATCGAGCGCAGAGTGGCCGCCATGGGTTGGGATATTGTCTCTGCCTCTGTTCCCAAGTCTATCCAGGTTTGCTTTCTTTGGTGGTACGCAGTCACTGCTTTTTATTTCACCCGTCTGTGTAGCCTGAGCGGCCGCTGTCTGTACCCTTTTTTCCACTTGCCATGATCTCAGTGTCTCAGTTACTAAGTGCCAGGTCGTCATCACCTCAGCAGCTGTTGTATCTCCCCGCGAGGCAGCATCCCATGTAGTTGTCCCCGCGTTTTCCCAAGTTTTTACATCAAACACCGCCGAAACTGTTGCTGGGGCCCCATTCTTTCATAAGAACTTTAGCAATCGTTTCACTTTATATGGGTCATATTTCACTCCTCTTTTTATCAGGAGTTGAATCAATAACTTAACTATCGCCTCCTCCTCGGCCGATAGATTAGCTCCCATAGTTAATGCCCCAGCTGCTCACCTGCTTCTTGAGGTGATGTCCCAGGATTAAAGCCGCGGTCCCGCCACCAGCTTGAGTCGTTCGGCTGGGGTCCCTCTGGATGCTTCTCTCAGCATTGCTCTCTTCCGATCACATCGGGGTCACCATTTGAAGGGATTAGCGACACAGACTCCCAATGGCTATTGAACAGGAGACCTTTACTGCAATTTTCTTCCACACTATATACTTTTCCCATAGCCCCATACACTGTTCACGCGCCCGTATCTGTCATACAATTGGTCAGAGAGCCTTAGGAATGCGCCTCAAGCTAGCCAGCAACTGGCCATTGTGCAAAACTTATCTTCAACACTGCGGTTAATTTGTTTATCTCGACTTGGCTCAAGTTCCTGTTTCTACCGCTTACTTCCTCATTATCCCTAGTTCAGGGATGTGTCAAACAACGCAAGACTACCTGGGAATTCCTTCCCCTCATTTTACTCCTTTTTAGTTTTGGGTAGGGGTAGCTCAACAATTCCCTGAATCCTCTCTGGATTTATTCTTCATTCTCCCTCAGACACTAGATGCCCTAAATACTTGACTTCTCTTTCTATGTATTGTAATTTATTTTCCAATCCTTTCGAGCCCTGTTTTCCCAGAAAGTCGAATAGCTTGTTAGTGGCTTCCTTCACAACTGTTTTCTCCTGTCCTGACAATAAAAGATCATCCACATACTGTAACAGTAACACCTCCTTTGGAGGTTGGAATTGCTCCAAAATTTGTTCTAGAACTTGCTCAAATAAATTGGTGGCCCTGTAAACCCCTGAGGTAAAATTGTCCATCTGCATTGCTGCTTCCGCCCCATTTCAGGGTCTTTCCACTCAAAGGCGAATATATCTTTTCTCCCAGGGTCTGAGACCACCCCATTAATACCACTGTTATTCCAGCCTAACAATTTACTATTTGAATGCCCAATTTCATTATCAAATCCTTTTCCAACAAGTTAGTCCCTGCCTTGGGTGCATACAATAATTGCCCAGAGATCATTTTATCCCCTAGTCTCAGCTTGATGTCCCCAAAGTGGCACTGTTATCCCAGCCCCTTCTACCCCCATCACATTTAGGGTTTCATTAGTTAATTTAATCCCTGATACTTTACAGGCCAGTAATGACCTAGCTGCCCCAGTGTATTGGGTTCACATGGCAAGGTTCTGGTAGCAGAGAGTGCTGCGGTGGTAGCCCCTGTGAGAAGATTCCAGCAGCTGCCCCATGTTAGATAAGGGCCAGTTTCAGCCGGCCCCAAAGGGGCCCACCACGGCCCAGAGCCAAGCCCCGAGCAATGCAGTTTGTGCCTCTGTGAGAGCACATCCAAGAAAAGGAAAAAAACTGCTGCACAACAGCAGCTGGGAGAGTGAGGAGTGAGAAACCTCCCTGCAGACACCAAGGTCAGTGCAAAGGAGGGGGAGGAGGCGCTCCAGGTGCCGGAGCTGAAGCCACCCGCGGCCCACAAAGAGGCCCCCGGTGGGGAAGGATGACCCTCTCCCGCAGCCCATGGTGTACCACAGCAGAGCACATCTCCACGCTGCAGCCTGTGGAGAGGAGCCCATGCAGGAGCAGGTGATTGGGGCGGGGTGGACCCCAGGGGGTTCCAAGCCGGACCAACCTTCTCCTGACGAATAGACCCTGTGGCACAGACCCACACCTGGAGCAGCTCCCAAAGAGCCTGTTTTTCTCTGCCTATGGAGAAACCCACACAGGACCAGCCCAGGAAGGTCAGCACCCCACGAGAGGGACCCCACACCAGAGCAGGGGGGAGAGCGAACGTGAAGGAGCGGTGGAAACGAAGCACCATGGGCCGACTGCAGCCCCACTCCTGCCGTCCCCCCCCCCCCCCCGCGCCACTCAGGGCAGGGAAGAGGTGGAAGAGAGTGGATGGGGGAAGGTGCCCCCAGCTTGTTCCTCTGTTTCTCACCGCTCCAGCCCATTAGCAATAGGTAATAAATTTTATTAATCTTCCTATGCCAAGTCTGTTTTGCCCGCAATGATAATTGTAGAGTGATCCTCACTGAGGTACACTTGAGGAGCCCTTGAGGTACACTGTTTCATTTATCAGGGAACTAGCTATCTGAGAAGCCCTGACTCCCCTATTCTGAATTTATAACAGCAATCTCTCCTCTTTCTTTCACTCCGGGTACTCCTATTTGAAGTGGTTGGCCTGGCCACACTTAAAACATCTTGTCAAAGCCTGTCCCTGCTAGGATTTAGGCTGCAACACAGGTAGCTTTCCTTGCCTGCCATTCCTTCATCTCTCTTCCTCTCCTTTCCATCCTGGGCCTGACTCCTCCCGAAAGTCCCTCTGTCTCCAACCCTCTGCCTCACTACCCAGTACGCTGTGAATACCATTTGTTTCGCTCTCTACTTTTCCTTCTCATCTCCCCTCCTGGCATACACCTTCATACTACCTACACTGTTCACTCCATCCTCCCACCTTCTGGAGCTTTTTCTGTGTATCTGGCCAGGCTTTAATCACAAAATGAACTTTAAAGAGCCCTTGGGCTACCGGGTCCTCAGGATTCATCCCCGAGTACTTTCTAATTCTGACCCCGAGTTTGTTTCACTCTCTACTTTTCCTTCTCATCTCCCCTCTTGGAGCAGCTGCCTTTGCCTCTGGTGCAATATTAGGATTATAGGGAGCATAACTTGATTCTTCCTCTGAAAAAGGAGTCTTATTGCTTACATATAAATTTAAAGATTGAATTATCATCAGACCCATATTTTGGCCAAAATACTGAAGTTCCTTTTATTGGCTTTTTAGGCCAGACAATTACACAACATCTAACCATTTAATTTTTTTTTTAAATCTTTTTCCCTAGGTTTTGGGTTGTTTGTCCAAATCCTTATCATTCTCCCCAAAGGACTATCTTTAGGCACAATCCCAGGGTCTCCACCCCCACCCTGCTGACTCTTGGAACCCTTAATCCCCAGCTCTTCCTGACGTGATGCTGTGGACTTTACCACCCACAGGGTACCACACGCCTTCACCTAGGATTAGGACAGAGGTGGGGTGTACTGCCGAGCACCTCACTTCACCGTGCTCGGGGTACCGTACACCTAAGGGCCCAAACCCCCGAGACTCTCTTTCGCTCGTTTATCTTTCGCTTCGTCCGTCTCTGACCAAGGGGACTTCATTCGTCCCTTCGTGGGACTACAGAACCTTGCGGATCGGGACTCCACACTCGCTTCGCACTAAAAGTGCGTCTTATGCACACTCCACACAAGAGTCTCCCCAAACCCACCCCAAGGCAAGATATGGTAAAGTTTCCCTTACCTCCGTCCGTGCACGGCTTCCTGGTCTGGGTTATCAGCAGTAATCCCTGTGCCTGTACCCTGTCTGTGCTGTGTCTGGGCTGTGTCTGTGGTATGTCAGTGCTGGCCTCCCTTCTCCCCAGAGCTTCGCAGAGCCTGTCTTCAGATTAACAGTCTTGGTCCTTTGCCGGCCATACCGAGACGACCCACCACCCCCGATGGGACCGCTGAAATCAGCGGGGTGCACCTTCCTCTCTGTGGTAGCAAGAAATCTTCAGCAGGCGACAAGATCCCGGACAAGCCCCCAGATTGTGAGAAAAAAAAAAAAAAAAACTCTCAATAATTTTCTTCAGACAGGACCTTCTGTGAAGCTATTTTATTCGCGATTACCATGGCGGGCGTCCTGCCAATTAGGAGCGCATTATAGTAAACATATCATAACCTTTTATTCCCTATTACCCGACACCTGATCACCTCCCCTGTTTCCTCATTGGCTGAGTACTACAGGTTCACAAGCTACTCGACGCCCCTCTATACTATATATGTACATTTTTTTTCTTCAACCCTTTAATTTCCCCCTTTTCCCTTTTTTTTCTCCTTTCTTATGTTTTGAGAACCTGTGATCTTTGTTTTCCTGTTCTCACACTGCTCATCCTGTTTTTCTCAAGCTTCTACCTTATTTTGCAACAGTGAGGCCTTCTACTGTCCACTTATCTACTTAGCATTTCTCCTTGTTATGACTACACAACTACCTTGGAACACAGAAAATTAGTTCTCTACTGCAAAAACACAGCTTAGTTTCTCACATCAGGGCTTGCAGTAAAGCAGAGGTTTGGGTGGGTGCACCAGGACCACCGCATATGGGGCCAGCAGTAGTAGGGAAGGGAGTTATGAGAGAAAGCCGGTCCCCCACAGCTGGCAAAGACCAAGAGGGCCGGGGTCTCCCAGTATGTATGAGCCTGTTCTGTCCCTGCACAGCAGTGACATCTTTCTCCATGCCCTCTGCTGGCTCTCTAATTACAATGCACATGCTAACGAGGCTGCAAGAGATGAGTCGCTTTGTGGTGTGGTTTGCATCAGAGTCTGCCTGCTTGTTGGGCTGTGTGGTGAGAGCTGCATGGCCATGGCACACATGGACCCTGCTGTGGCAAGGCCATGGCTCAGGGATCCGTCCTCCTCCAGGAGCAGGGCTGGGAGAGCTTTTGCCATGCTCAGGGCTCCTCCTGGCCTCCATGGGGTCCCGCTGGCACGGAGGGCTCCCAGCTGGAGCCTTGGGGCTGTGTGCTGGGGCAGCTCCCAGAGCTTCCCAATCTGTCCCCCATCACCATCGTGTCACCTCATGGCCCTGAGTGGTGCCCTGCCAGTGCCTCAGTTTCCCCTTCCTCAGTGGGAACTCTGAAACCTACTGATGGACAGGGCTGACGTGTGAAAGCTTGTGCTTGTCTGCCCTACGAGCCCAAGCCACCACGGGGTGCAGCCCCACAGTCACACATCAAGCCCAGGGGACAAAAAGCCAGCGAGCATGGGCCGTGGGGTGTCACACACTTTGTTGACCAGGAAATATGAACAGCCTCTGTTACAGAAAGCGAGGCACCCCCATCCACCTCCCCCTGCTGGGCTGGGGGAGAAACCCCGAGGTATTTACCTGGGTCACAAATTTGTTTTTTTTTCCATAGCTGCAGCAGGGCCTTCCCATGGATCAACTTCTTCAAGGTGCATGGCAGCCAGTAGGAGTCGGTGTAGGTGCTGACGGGGGTCTTGTGTTTTTGGGCGAAGAGGAACATGGTGCTGTGGCCACAGGAGCGCTGAGTCCTGGTGGGTCTTGGGCGGACTCAGTGACACTGCATGGGACTGGGGTCTCCCAGCCCACGTGGCCCTGCGTGGAAATGGAATGGGGCCCCGGTGCCACCAGATTCTGGTGGTGCTTATGTCATCAGTGACATCATAGTGTGGCAGCAGGGGGGATTTGGGCACTTTCTGTGCCATGGCTGCGCTCCCAGGGACAGCATGTCCTGGATTAGGGTACAGCAACCCGTCCCTGCATCCCTCCCCCATCTTCCCTCCATGCCTCCTGCCATGGGCATCCCCCTGGCCCCAGGTTTCCTCCCCTCTTGCAGGCAATTAGATTAGCAAGGGTAGGAAACAATTTCAGCTGGTCCTAGTCAACATATTGTGAAAGGTTTGGGACTGTGGCTCCCAGGCATCACAGTAATTGCTGCTTTTCCAGCCCCCCTCTCCCATATTTCCTTAGAAATCCCGGAGCAGTACCACACCGCTGCAGCCACCACCATGCGGCACAGCAGGGGGCTCCACACTTGGACTGTGGCACTGTTCGGTCATTTTAGGGTATCCAGGGGAATTACTGCCTGCTTGGGGGGACCTCTTTCCCCTTTTTCATTAAAAAGCTGGATTTAGGTGACTGTGAGTGGCTCGTTTGCTATCCCGAGTGCTGCGGTGGGCTCTGCAGGGCTGGTGGAGGGAGCAATCCTCACCCAGCACCGTCAGCCAGGTTACACCCGGGAAGGGATTTACATGAACCATGTGTGCTTGTTGCCCAAAGGATGCCAAGCAGAACCCCCACCCCCTGCCCTGGGCACCTCCATCCTGAGGCTCCCCAAGATGCCACTGTTTTTCATCCCTCCTGGGAGCTGGGTAAAACCTGCCTGTCCCGTGCGGGGGGGACATGGCGAGGCAAGAGGGGACTGTGGCTTGCTCTTTAATGGGATAAATTCAAGTTGCGAGCCTCTTGCCCATGGGTTTGCATTAGTTACTGGCAGGAAAGCAGGAGTTGACGGTATTGAGGCATTGATGGCACTGCTGCACCTCCCTCCCGGGTCCTGGGCTCACTGCCCAGCTCCTCTCCATTTGTCACTGGCAGCCCTAAATCATTGGCTTACAGGTTGAAGGAAAGCACACGGCAAAGCGATGGGGGCAGGAGGGAACCAGGGGCTGGAAAGCAGTGGGACTGCCTCTGCAGATACAACCCATCAGCCAAGGTGTTACTGGGAGAGGAGCAGTCTTCTGAGGTGCTTCCTCATGGGGAAGGCCAGGGCTGGCTTCCTAAATCCCCTCATCCTTGGAGAGGGCTCCCAGGGGCCACCCCACTACAGAGCACCCCTCTGTTCCCAGGAGAGCTCCTGTTTTCCTTGAGCAGGAGGCCAAGCAAGGGTGTATCAGTACAAAACCTCCTGTTCCCCATCCACTTGTCCACCTGTGGTTTCAGGCTCAGCGAGGGCTGGGGCTGCAGAGGAGGTGGTGCTGTCCGTGTCCTCCCACCCCGCTGTCCATCTCGCTCCAGTGACAAAGGCTGGCAGGCTGGTTTTCATATATATGCTTTTTAATATCATTAATTGTTACACTACACACAAACAGTAACAATGATAAATACTGCAATGGAAATGTTAAAAAAAAATATTATACGCTTCATGTTTTTTCAAACAAACATACTTTTAAAATAAATTAATGCATAAAACTGATGGTAGAAAAAAGAAAACCCAAAACAAACCACAACACAACTGATCTGTTTAAGGCAATACTCTACGTGGACGGGAACAGAAGTACAACAGTGTGCTACATGTTCTGAACAGGAAGAAAGAAAAAGAAGCCATACAAGATGCAGATTGATGCTTCAGGAGTAAAAAACTCCCAAAACCAGATAATAAAACCAATGGCCAAGTTAAGTGCAGCATTAATACACTCTGCATGTCAAATGATTAGCAGGTTCCTAACATGGACTAAGGTCAAACTACAACAAGTTTATCTTCCTAATTAAAAGGTTATTCAGGTCAAACCCTACATTTAATTCTACTTTGCATTTGGCTGTTTCAGCTATGTTTCACTATATGCAAGGACAGCCAGAAATTCATCTCGTGCTCTGAGATTAACACAAAGGTTGGGAGGTCTCTCCTGAAAGGCATTTCCATTAACTATATCCCAGAAGGATCCCATCTGCAGTGACCCACAAATACCTCCCGCCACCCCCTCCCCTGGGCGCCAGGCACCGTGCGGTGGAAGGAGACCTTGGTAGCATTTGCTTGGGTTTCTTTCAAGCTGAGGACATGAAATGGAAATTCGGACTTGATCTGGACTCAGAAGAGGGCTGTCCCCCCACCTGCCAGGTTATCTGGAGCCTGCTGGAAGCGCAGCCTGCTCATTGCCAGCACAGGAGAAACCCAGCCTGTAGCCAGGCTCTGGATGCAGCTGTGACGTTTGCTATCAAAGCTGGTGTGAAGCTCCATACCTGCCCAGACAGCCAATCAACCCCAATTATTAATGCAGCCCAGAACTTGGCCACTGGAAGGTGGACAAAAATCTTAATGCCAAAAAAATCCCCCTCTCCCTCAAAATCAAAATCAAAAAGGAACAGTAGCCACTTCCTGCCAGATTCCCATCAGCTGCCACGTACGCAAGATTGGCAGTGCCGGATCTCACCAGCATCGACCCAGTACGTTCCCGGTAAGATGCATGTCTGCAAGGTGCTGCCAGGGGCAAAGAAGCTTCCTGGGACATGGTCAGAGCCTCCTGTGCTGCCCTGCTGGGGTGCTTGTGGAGGAAGCCATGGTACACAAGGAAAGAAATCCAAGTGGAGTTACTAAAAATTAAGAATTGTGATGGCCAACAGCTATCCGGACTGCCTTGGGTTTGGGTGGGAGAGGGGGATGCAGAACTGGGCTGAGAGTCATTCTGGTGCAACTGCCTCTGTTGCTCATCACTAGTTCAAGGGAAAAAAAAAAAAAGATGATGGCTGCTTTGAGAAAAGAGGAGTAAAAGGAGGACGTGTGCAATATAACAAGGCTTGAGATTCTAGAACTAACCACTGGACACAGATACCGAAGTTTACCTGTGACAACTAGTTATACTTCTATCATTGCTGCTGCTTTCCCCCCTTCCCTTATCTGACCCTTCTCTAGTTTGAGAAGCTGTAGCTGTTGACGTGATGGTCAGCGTTGGTTCTCCCACCCTAGTTCCTGCACGGCGCTCTAGGTGACTCAGCTACAGGATGTGCCATGAGGTCTGGAAATCACACGGTAGACACAGACCAGCTCTGCATGCAAGCAGCACCTGCTTTCAGAACCCTTTAGAAAGTATTTAATGGTACTTTGTTTCCTTCTTTACTAAGGGTCCAATAACTCCTGTGGAAGGAGTTAAAAAGTGCAAAAAGGGAGGGAGGGGGGGAATATCTTCCTGAATTTTCTCCCCTGCAAAGACTTCATCCTCTGCAAGAGTTGTTCTCCCTGCAGAACTACAGCCCTACCCACGTGTTTCACAGCTGAGAAGGGGACCACTGACAGACTTCCACCTGTGCCTCCCCATGGGTCTCAGGCTCAGGCAGGTCTTGGACTGGGATCTCTGGTCCCAGTGTGCCCACAGTGCTGATGCTGGAAGGGTGACGGCACCCACCTGGGCTTGGTGGCTCACACCAAGGTTTTAAACTCGCTCAGGTGACCCTCAGCTCCACAGCCTTCCCCTGGCCACTCGGGTGGGTGAAGAGAAATCCCATCCAGCTCGCTGGCTCACCCACCATCATGCCTCTTGGGTCTCCTGCTGGTCTGATGTTTGCCTTGGGTTTGTCACCGGACAGAGGCAGCAACAAGCTGAACATACCTGCTATCCCAGCCAGCTTCCCCACACAAAGAAACAGAGCAGAGAAATCTGAGCTGAGGAAGGAGGCAGAAGTGACAAAAACCAGAAAGGCTGCTGTGAAGAGAGCTTGTCCAAATTTTCCAGCTCCCCATTGGTCTATATCACATCTCCTGATAAACTTTTCCTTTCCCAGATCATGCGGCCTTGAGGAAGATGAGTAACAAATGAAGATGCAGATTTCTTGGGACCAGTGCAGAAATGAGAAGGCAGCCCGGGCAGAGCAGTGCTTTCTGGAGACCTGACCTGGGGCAGCTGAATAGACAGATCGGGGAGAAATGTTGCTCTGGGAGGGCAAACATCTCGGCATGTAACGGGACTTATCTCAGCATGGCCTTTTGGTGGCCTTTTCTTTTCCTGGTGCCTACTGTGCTGGTTTCCAGTGCCATGCCTGAGACAGTCACATTTAAATGAGGCTTCTTTTGTACCTTCACTCCCTGATGTAATCCCACCGCCTCTATCGCCACTTGTTACTATGGAAATGGCTGCCTCACAGACCAGGCACAATCAGCCAGGAGAGCTCCTCCTAGGAGCAAACCCATCTTTCGCTGAAGCAGCTTTTTACAGAAAAAGAAAGCCTCAGACCCACCACCAGTTTCTGCTGGCAACTGGGTCTGGAAAGCAATGGGAAGACCTGTTCGCTGCAGGCGCCAGGGAAAGTCAGCGATGTCCTTCTCCATGCCGTGGCTTCCTGAATGCTTGCATGGGCCACGGTGCTCTGCTCTATGTAACCTCCATTAGCCCCTGGCCCTTACCTTCCAAGCAAGCTCAGCCAGGCTGCTGTGATCCTGGGATTGCCACCGATGTCAAGGGGGCTGAAGGAGGGTATGTAGCTGTAATTTTTGGGAAGCAATGCAACAGCTCAGTTGCACAACACAGGGAGTGAAAACTGGGATGCGAGCCCCTGTGAGAAACCTGCACCTGGTTAGTCTGTCATTATCCTCTCTATGTAATCCCAGGTCCCAATCTCTTCCTCTGTCTCTGGCCCTTCTGCTTCAGGGTTTGTGTGGCTCTGTAACAGGCACGTTCGTCTGGTGAGGTGCAGTTCAAGGTCTGGAGCAGCCTCTCGCACAAGAAGGCCTTGACAAGAAGTGACAAGGATGCCTTGTCCTCCTTGAGGTGAAAAGCACTTTAAAATGCAGACCTTCCCGTGCCTGCCCCTCAGGCTCAGCCTAGTCCAGCTTCCCCTGTAGCACTCTGCCCATCTCTGCAGATGTTTCTGAGACATGAGAACTAGAAAGAGAAGTGAGTTGTGAAGAGACAGCTCTGAAGGGTGCCAGAGGCCAAAGCCAGGGTATGTTCAGGGTGGCACATGCAGCCTGTGCTTGCTGAGCAGCCAGGTGACAAAGCCTGTTCTGTTCTAGGTAAGAGTGGCCATACTGTGTGAGTATGTCAAGGAAGAATGGAAAAATAAAGGAAGAGCCCAGACACAAGTGCCTCAGATCATTACATAAATGCTAAATATAAAAGCATGAAACTTCCCTGGGAATATCTCAAAAAAACCCTTCAGTGATCTCTTCCACCCAATTAAAATTCACTGTCTGAGTTGGAAATCCACTTGCACTCCTAAATTCCTTAAGTCTGCTAGCAGGGGATGGTGCTGTTGAACCACCAATTCTTCTTACATGTTCCCTGTGTCAGCGTGCATATTAAGTAGCCAGCTGTGAATGAGCCAACAGCCAAATAACTGAGAAACATCCCATTGCCAAACATCTGCCCCCAAAGCTGTTTAATTTCTCTACTAAGCTCACCTTGCAGCCTTCTGGTACATGCAAGCAACATCAGAAGCTGGTAAACAGAAGGAGAGTAGAGTTGTGTTGCTGTTCTCTGCAGAACTTTGAAAATATGTGTAAAACTTTTATAGCATACTTTTTGCACCCTGTTTACAGATCTGTCCTATCAGTGGTGCCTGCCACACACTTGGCAACATCCATGCGGGGGTGGTGGTAGCATCCGGGGAAGGCAGGTTTCTCCTCTGCGCTGCAGAAGGGAATGGATGTCAAGAGGGGATGTGACCTGCCTGGGGTTGGAGCAAACACACGTGCCAAAAGCAGCGAGGGACCCCAGATCTCATTTCTGTGCTGATGGTCCAGCAGACTCTCTGCAGTACTATTTGGCTGCAGTGTTAGCTCAGGGACACGGTGTTTCTGGTGTACGCATCTGAAAACAAGCTTAGCTTGGTATCAGCACTGTACTGAGATAGATTAGTTTGGACAACTGGGATTTGCCCTAGGCCAAGGCAGCACTTGGCAACCTTTCCAGTTATTGCTTCTTTTTCTTCTCTCGTTCCATCTGGTGCCCAGCTGGGTCTTTCCTTCCTTCAAAAGCATCTTCATGTTTCTGTTGAGTCACATACAGGGTGCTGCACTTTTCAAGCTTCCTGCACGCCGTTGTACAGCTTGCAGGCCAGCCTGAGGACAGACTCTGCATGGAGAGGGAAGGTTTCTGCTCAGGATCTCAGATCAATGTGTCAGCCAGCACACAGCTGAGCAGAGCAGCTGTCTCCTTTTGGGAAAGGAGACGGAGAGCCAAACCAGAAGCAGTTGAGTCTGTCCTGTCCGTGGGTGAGCACAGCATCCTCAAGCCCCTCTGTGAAGCAGGCTTGGCTGCCTGCTTTTGCAATTGCAAGGCATCTACAAGCAGGATGGCCAGAAGAGCAGAGTAGGCTTGACAGCCAAATATACGCGTTGGGGATAGACGTGCAGCAACATCAGATATGATCCAGCGGCTCTTCCAAAGGTTGGCTTTAAGATATGCCTGATAGGACATCAAATGAGCCTCTGGGATGGTCACCTGGACATCAGCCTTCCTTCAACCAAAGGTTATTTATACAACCACAGGAAAAGCAGACTAGACCACGCTATCTAGAGCCCTTCCTCGACACTGGGAGGATACTTCCCCTCACACGGACATCTGGAAATAGGGGGGTTTGCAGACTGACTGGAGAGACAAGAATTGAGTGCTGAGACCTTGTAGTCCAAAGTTGACATGAAAGGGCTAAACTAACATCTGATAAGAGGAAGTGATTTGCCTAACCTCAGGTAATTTGGTGACTAAAATTACTTAAAATCCTAGCCAAAAAAGCCAATCTGGCTTTAGGATGGAATTTTCAAATTTAGGAATTTTCAAATGCAAATTCCTTTGTTAGTGGCACCAGCATCACTATAAGGAAGCTATCCTATTTGCGTGGTAATTTAGATGGACAGTAATGCAGCTTTTTATACTCCACAGCACTCCTCCCCCTGGTATTCTGTACACTTCAGACTGAAAATAGGGCCTGAAAAGACCGTATGGTTTGGTGCAAAGACTGGAACAAGGAATGCTTCGCTTTCTTGCAAGTAACCTGCAGTTTGGAGAGTACCCAGCAGCCCTGCAGATTTTAGGGCTTTCTAATGCTGCAACAAAGAGTCAGGGGCTGTGCTGTTTGCTTTTGTCTTCTCTGGGCCATGGCAGCAGATATACTGCTGATGTAAGGAGAACAGTGACAGAACAACCATGTATCTATACTCCTTCCTGGGAAGCCCCCACAACCTCCAGTGAGGGCACAAGGAAAACCTTCTGGCCAAAACACAAAGGTCTGAACACAAGACCAGACAGGGAGAGGCAAGCCAATTTGCTGTTAACACACACTGCTGGGCTGTCCATCGGATTCTGTAAAGAGCCAACAAACATGCCCCATGGTCATAACCTGATTAAGGGGCTGCAGTTCAGAAGGGTTAGTGGTCAGTTTTCTATGATAGCCACACGTGCATTGCCTTAATCCATTCAGCCTTCCTGATAATGACCCTACACAGGTAACTACTTTTCCCCACCCTTTCTACTTTATTCCCCTAATAAAATATATGAACACAAAGCATAGAGAGGAGAAGCCAAAAAATTGCCATTTTATGGTCCTGTACTGTCATGCCAAATCAACTATTTGTGCAACCAGCTCCTTCTGTGAGCAGGGAAAAACACTTGGCTTGTGCTTCTGTCTATTTGGAGGAAGCACTGGCCTAGTTCACATTTAAATTCATCTTCCTCCCTCACATGTGCAAATGAGTAGTTCCCTCCCAGGGACCGATGATACAAAACTGGGAGGAGTGGCCGACACGCCAGAAGGCTGTGCTGCCATTCAGCGAGACCTGGACCGGCTGGAGAGATGGGCAGGAAGAAACCAAATGAGGTTTAACAAGAGCAAGTGTAGAGTCCTGCACCTGGGAAGGAACGACCGGACGTATCAGTACAGGCTGGGGGATGACCTGCTGGAGAGGAGCTCTGAAGAGAAGGACCTGGGGGTCCTGGTGGACGACAGGTTGGCCATGAGCCAGCAGTGTGCCCTCATGGCCAAGGCGGCCAACAGGATCCTGGCGTGCATTAAAAGGAGTGCGGCCAGCAGGTCAAGGGAGGTGATCCTCCCCCTCTACTCTGCCCTGGTCAGGCCTCACCTGGAGTACTGTGTCCAGTTCTGGGCTCCCCGGTACAAAAAAGACAGGGATCTCCTGGAAGGAGTCCAGCGGAGGGCCACAAAGATGATACAGGGCCTGGAGCATCTTCCCTATGAAGAAAGGCTGCGAGACCTGGGTCTGTTCAGCCTGGAGAAAAGAAGACTGAGAGGGGATCTCATCAGTGTGTATAAATACCTGAGGTGTGGGAGACAGAGGGATTTGGCCAACCTCTTTTCAGTGGTTTGTAGGGACAGGACAAGGGGTAATGGCCACAAGATGGAGCACAGGAAGTTCCGCACCAACATGAGAAAGAACTTCTTCATGGTGAGGGTGACGGAGCACTGGAACAGGCTGCCCAGGGAGGTTGTGGAGTCTCCTTCTCTGGAGATATTCAAGGCCCGTCTGGACGCCTACCTGGGCAACCTGCTCTAGGGAACCTGCTTTGGCAGGGGGGTTGGACCTGATGATCTCTTGAGGTCCCTTCCAACCCCTACAATTCTGTGATTCTGTGATTCTGTGACCTTAAGTGGTTATGGTGGAAGCAGGTGCACATCACACAATGCAAAGGGTGTAGGGCAGTTGCAGGGTTGTGGGGTTGGGGAATGCCTCAGAGCACATGGCAGGCAAAAAACAGAAATCAGGGCAATAAAAGGACTTAGCAGTGGTGCCATGGGGCAGTGGTTACAGGGAAGGTCTGTCCTTCAGAGGGGAAGTTACAGCTGTGGGAGACACAATCTCAGACATCTACTTCCATCTTTGTCCTAAGACAAAGGTGGTTTGATGGAGAACTGTGCGATGTGCAGTCTGCCAAGGTTAACCAACGGAAACAGACACCTCATTGCTTGAGCAGGCTCACCAAAATACCCCAAGCTCCTGAGCAAAGGCTGTGGGAAAGGCTGAGTGTGTGCAGCCTGCCTGAAAGGCACAGACACTGACCCAGGAGGAGAAGTGCAATGGAGATGTTGCATGATACCAACGCTGAACTGCAAACTCCTGCTTTAGAAGTGTGAATGTTTAAAGAGACTTGGCCATGTCCTATAGGATTTAGTTTGACCATGTGGTTTCTATTTTCTGTTTTGACTACATTCCCCATCTGAAAAAAAGACTCCTGAGCTTTTCCTCCCTTTTAACCTCTCTTCCTACACAGTGCTGTTAGAGCTCTTCTCCCCACTGCAGACAACTTGCTAATCTCACACCTGAGCTAGCACTGGAGAGGAAGGCTGGCACACGAAAGAAGAAGCAAGGAATTAGGGACCTGAAGCTTTGTGCTTCTTTAGAAACATTTTTGAAATATTCCCCCTCAGCACTGCCACATGATGAGAAAGTGAGAGGAATTCAATAGAGGAACACTCTCTCCCTAGAGGAGTTGGCAAGTTAACCAGCACTTCTGCACAAGGAGGCAGAGATGCTCAGTAAACAAGTCTGCTCCATCCTCTTTCTGTTCCCTGGCAGATAGGGCAACAGTCCCTGTTTCGAGGAGGGGGCAAACACAGCTTTCACGGTTGCCTGCAGCTAGCTGCTGAATAATAAAGCCCAGGAGCCCTGTATGCCTGCTCTTTTGCTCATGCTGCGGATGACATCATGCCTTGCACTGCACAGAGTGAAAACGTGTGATGTTAAACAAGTGTCCTCTTCATCACTAAGAGAACTTCTTAAAGAGTCAGCTCATGATGTGCAAATTTCATACAAGGGATCTGTAATTCAGGGTGGAGATCAGGCTCTTTCTTGTGGCTCAGGGGAATTCTGATGGGAAACTTAGAATTGCCTTCGCTTTTTCCCTCCACCAGGCTCTAAAGAGAGTGCTGACATAAGGCAGGCAGTCTTTCTTCCTGGCTGAGCAGGAAAAGACACAGTTGTGGCTGTGTCAAAAGATTTCACCTCAGAGAAAGATGCCAGCCTATCCATCACCTGAATCCCATGTCTTCTGAAGCCAGCAGTGTAAGACTGAACAAGGAGAGGACATATTTTCTAAATCCAGAAATGATTTTGCATTTAAAACAATCTGTTGGTGAACTGGCAATTCAGCCCAGAAATCTAATGTAATGCCAGGTTTCCTGACTATTCCAGCATCAAATAAACATAATTGTTCCTGATGTGGGACTGCTCTAACAGAGCAGTTCACAAGGGGGCAGAGATGCAATAAACAGTAGTTCCCTCTCATGGCTTTTTTTTTCAGCTGAATCTGCTCATAATCCCTCTGTTGCTGAAAACTCCCCTAAAGTCTGACACCACCACGTTAACTAATGTCTCCCATAGGCACCAAGAGATACACTGTCAAGAGTACCAACAGCTGAGCTCCAAAAAATATGCTTTCTTCAACTAGCTTTTTCAGCACTGACCTTCAGACTGTACAGCTCGAGTCCTGTCTTATGCAGGACTCATTTTTTCTTAGTTGAACAAAGTTTAAGATTTTTGGAAGCAGATGGCTCTCACAGGACTTAAGTAGAAGCTGAAGTCAGTGTATTCAACTGAACTGAACTCATGATTATGGTATTCTCAGGCAAGGACTGAATCTACTGAGAGTATGGATGGATTGCAAATCAAATCTGATGTGTTTGGTGATAATTTAATGTGGTGCTAAGGGTAGATTGCATTGGGTATGTGACACAACAGCTCCAGCTACTACTGACTCACAGAGAAATGCCACCATCTTGCTCTCTTTGCAAGTGAATGAATTGTGTCATGTTGATCCTGGCTAGACTTGCCATAAGAAAGGATGCCCTGCTCTGTTGCCATTCTTGTGCCCTGGTCATGGTGTAATTTTGGTTACACAGGCAAATGAGGCTTAGTGAACTAATTATGAACTGACCTCAGGTAAACCCCCCTGACACCTCAGACTCACCCCTGATCTTGCAAATGGATTGTTTTTAGAGGGTAGGATTAACTGCAGCCCCATCTGATCCTTCCCATTCTGGAACTGACACCTTACAAAACATCTCTGGTGCCTACACAAACCCAGAAGTATCTCTGGGCCCTTCTGCATCCGCTCCCTGGACCAGTCAGTTCTGCCAGGCACTGCCTGGCACTTAGTTTAACTCTTTTGTTTAACCAGAGTTTAAAATAACTTATCAACCAATCATAAAATGAATTTTTTGGTTTCTCCTGGCTCCATGAACACAAAGAGGTGCACATCCTACCATAGGAGGAAGCAATGGCAGTTAAGTTTTACAGTTATAGTGGAAAGCACTGATCACAGCCTGCCGGCCTCACTACTGGATGTGACAGGCGGTGGAGGAGGTGGCTTGGCAACACATGCAGGTAGGGTTGACCGATTTAGGGGGGATTAGGTCGAGGTCCTCGTCATCTGGGATCTCATCTAACCGGTACCCGTCCTTTAGCAGCTGGATGTTCAAGTCTTGGTTGATCTGCTACAGACAAAGAGACAGTCAAACACTTGAGACTTCTTGCTTCTGACAGGTTGGAAGAGGAAGGAGGTCCCTTATTCTGGAATATATCTCCCACATACGATATGGGAAATATATATGATATTTAAAATGGGAAATAATGATAATAAACCAACTGGGAGCTGTGTAGTCCCTCCACTCAGTCTGGGGCACTACAGCATTTGAAAGGTGGTGGTAAAGCCACTTGGTTCTTTGTAATCTCAGATTCAAGTGCTGCCTAGCACTTTCACCTCTGGGTGAAAAACCCTTCAAGTCAGGGCCCACAGATGGCCCAGATCATTTGACCTGGTCCCTGCTCTTGGCTGTTTCTCCACACTTCAGAGGGATTTTGCCCCAGGAAGAGACACAAGGGGGAACAGTTTCCAGCAGCTTGCGTGCAGAATGGCTGCTCAGCACCCTGATTGTAAATCAGATCCTACAGAAGCAGCACCCAGAGGCTGAGCAACTAATTCACTGGAGAGCTTGGGAATACATTCAGAAACAATGCAAGGGATTAGCAAACATGAACTTCCTGCCATTTCTCTTTGAGAGGGCAAGAGTTCATATCTGTAAGTCCTCTTTGGAATTTCTGCTTGCTCCAAGTAAACACCCTCCAGGTGACCCTGACCCCCACTAGAACTGGAAATGACAGCACACCCTCAGCTCCTTTATTTGTGTCCTTGGCAAGTGGACGGTTGCTGAGCTGCCACGACAGACAAGTTGATGCTTTTGCACCACATGGGCACTGCAGGACTGAGCAGAACTGGGAAAAGCTTCAGTGAAGCTGACGGGAAAAACTCTGTGCTGTGGCGGTGTGGGGACGGAGCCAACTAGATCACTGGGGAAGAAAGAAACATGACACAGTTTCTGCCACGGCCCCTTACAGACTCACAGAGTTTACACCACTGGTAAATTCCTTGTGTAGCCGTTTCTGGCTACAAAAGGCCACTCTAAGGCGTTTCTGGATGCTCTAGTATCAGCATTCATGGCTGGGAAGAGAGAGTGTAACTCACCTCAGCTGATGAGTATCCCGAGGAGGAATATCTGGACATGTCGAAGTCATCATCACTGCAGGGAAGGACAAGACAGCAAAGAAGGAAACAGTTAAAGAGACCTGAATTCCCTGCTTAGTCCTATCCTTCTTGTGCTGTGAAGCTGCCCTTTAGGCACAGAGAATTTACATCAAGGGAGCCTGGAGAGCAACTTTCATCTGTGAACCTCAGACATTTCCATGAAAGTGCTCTTTACTCTTGTCTCTTCCTGCTTGTTTACATGCACAGACCAATTACGGCATATGCCAAAGGGCACAGCAAGGAAGGCTGCAAGTGGTCTGCAAGAATGGTTTCAGCAGGAGTTAGCTCCAGTGCTGTGCTTTGTCATGAAAACTTGCTTGCACCTTAACATATATCATCTTATTATCACTTTGCATACCTGTCCGTATCCAGGGCTACCAGTGGCTTTTCATCTGGACTCTGATCTAATGACGAATAGCCCTTATTGGGAATGACGAGCCTGAAATAATTAAATGTTCTCCATTAACCACACAGTAAAGCTCAGTACCACACATAGTCGTATCAAAGTCACATGATAGTTAAGCTTTCCCCATTTCACTTCTTTGCAAGTCCTCCCTTATTGGTGAAGACATTTAAATAGGTGCAATTCAGAGGAGGCAGGCTATGTCTCTGGGTAGCTCAGAGCAGATTTACAAGGACGGATGCTGGACATGCCTTGGGAACACACTCCTCCCTGGAAGACAAAATGATTGGGACACTCTGGGCTTCATTCTGATGAAACTGTTCAGTTCGCAGTGCTTGCCTTATCAGACTTCTGTGTTGTTTTTTTTCCTAGCAATGAGTACATGGCACTTGCAATAAGTAAGCAGGAGAAGGTATTCTAGCTAAAGGAAGGTATTATAGGATTGGAAATCAGGGATTTGGTCTTTCTGCCTGAGTCCCTACCCAGTCCCCATAACACAGAACTTGTGAAATCTCACCCCTAAATTTAGTAATATGAGAAGTGAGAACTAGTGGGTGCAGCATAAGAGCCCTGTCTGACTAGCACTTTTAAAATCCCATTATTCTATAAAGACTTTCAGTTCATCAGAAGTGTTACAATGGCTGATGATGACTTTGCACCTTTAATTGCCTGAGGGAGTCTGTGGAATGGAATATAGACTTCAGAGCCTCTAGGATAAGGAAAATACATTATTCAGTGGTATCCAGCTCACAACAGTTATTTCATCCACAAAACTGCACAAAGACTTGGGTTCATATTTAAAATAAGATCAACCAGACTGAGCAAATGGAGCAAGGTACTATGTTCAGCAGGTGGGAACTGCAAGATTATCATGGAAATCTCCTTATTCAATGGGTTAAATCAGATTCTCTCCCAAATAAATGATTGGTCTTTAACAATACAATGATGCAGCAGGGCTTCACTAAGAGTTTGGGAAAATCTAAAAATGATAATCCATCTCATCCATGCTCTAACTGCTCTTTAACCAGCTGCAATGCTCTTCTGCTCAAAAAATTTCAGAAAGTCATTATGATTTTAGTAATGTAAAGGCATTGAAGATGGGCAAGGCTCAGGGAAAGCAAAATATATTAAATGTTCTAACGAAGCAGATGTATAGGCTCATAACTAGTTGCATTTTCTTACTGCATTCATTGAAATGCAAGGCTAAATAAATTAATTGATGCAGAATTTCCAGGCTGCTGCATCAGGGTACTGCAGAAAATGGGATCCACTTGCAAAATGCAAAACCCCTTCCCATATCCTCCAGAGGTTCCTTCTGCTCCCTACAAAGCATGTAGGAAGGAAGTCAAAAAGCAAAGATGTCTGGAACTAAAACAGAAGCTGTGATCTGGCAGCTTGCCTATCCAGATACCAGAAGCACTCACTTCCATGCCTGCTCTCCATTTTTCAAGTCACTGCTCCACATACACTCACTGACAATTGTTACTACATTGTGAATGAACAAAGCACTATCAGGGGATCAAGGAGAACAGTCCTTTGTGGTGCTATTTACTTGATTAAAACAAATCACTACATCTTTTTGTTGAGAAATGTTTTTTTTCTTAGCAATGGAACTTCAACTTCTCTGCCACAGACTAAAACTGTGATAATGTTTTTGTCCTTGATTTAAGCCTTTTTCTCACATCCTGATTGCCTTTTTTTTCTTGCTTCCCAGTGTCCTTGGAACAAAGCTGGGTTTAAGTTGTACCTGCTTTCATCTGCAGGTATGAGCTTTTAGTCTTGGTGGTTTTGGTTGCTTAACATGGAATACTTTACAACAACATCTGCGTTTAGTTTATCTTTAGAGTGGACTACAATATCTGGCTGTGTAGAAGTAGTGCAGATGGTGTTGTGGGCTCTGCCTGTGCTTGCAGTGGGGATTGGCAGCATCACACCAACCTTGTTCACATTTTATTTGCTCTTAGGGAGGCTGAGCATGTTATGGATCCAGATTCTTTCACCTCTAAGGCTGGCTGTGCCCCTGCCTCAGAAGAAGACTCAATGGTGAAGGGAACCTGGTATCAGAGGCCGGATTTCAGAAATTCATATAAGTAATACTGAAGAACAATGGCCTCGGGGAAGGAGGAGGAAGTGGGGCAGGGACAAAGAGAAGCAATACACTTTGAATGAAAGAAGGAAAACATATTTGATGAGGAGAAGAGCAAAAAAGGGGAAATGGCTTTAGCTTCTTCTCCTATAGAGCCTGGAAGAAGCCAACAGTTCAGACATAAAGAGCAACTAGAACCTGGATGTTTTGCAGTGTATCCCACTGGAGTCTCTCATTGTACTGCAGCCTTGTGAACAAGGTTGTGACATTTCTGCCTTCCTGGGGTTGCCCTGTCTATGGCAGGACAGAGCAAACCATTCTGAGGTATCGTGAGGGCTGTGTCCAGAGTGCTGCTTGGTTCCTAGAAAGCCAAGGGAGCTGGGGGATGAGGAATCATGGGCCAGCAAGAGCCTGTGCCAGGCATCTCCCAGCTCTCCATACAGGAGCAACAGAGCTTGGCTACATCTGCTACTAAAGCAGTTGCTGCAAACCTGTGTTTTTCAGATCCCAAAGGAAGCTTCTAAAAGCTGTGTGAAAAGTAACTAAGAGATGTGAATCTATTGCCAGCAGGCTTAGCTTGTCTGTGCAGGGTTCTCCACATCCCTGAACACTGCTCAGATGTCCATGGATGGCATAAAACTGAGCTGGCTGTTCTAAAGCTTTTGTCAATGGTCGTCAGTGCTCTACCCTTCCCAAACCAAATCACTCTTCCTTCCACTGGCACCTCTGAAACAGCAGCCCCTCCAGGCAGAAGTAACTAATTTTACAGGAGGGCATCAGCACTTATCCTCTCTCCCTTACTATCTTCCCCCACTAATTTCAGTGTTTCTAAATCTCTAAAGCAGCAAATCTGCTACTATTCCTCTTGGGAAGCTATTGTGCAGCCTAATGCCAAAAGAATCCAAGTCTTCCCAGCTTGCATTTGGGATACAAAGAGGAGCAGTGGGTACGGAAAACCCAGCTGGGCATTTGCAGAATTTCTTACTGCCAGTAAGGGCCTGGCACCTTTACGTGGTCTCAACAACCAAATTTGGAGCAGTGTAGCATATTTTACCAACATTGCAGGTGCTTACAAATAAAACTTGACAAAGTCCTGGCATGATTTATGACTGCTGTTGTGGGTTTTGGGAACTAATTTGAAACAAAGAACCTCATCTGTTGGATGTATTGCACAGAGAGAGGCTCTCACCTACAGCTCCCATGCTACTTAATATATGGTAATCCATGCAAGTTTCTCATTCATCAACAAAAACACAGCTTTAATGCAGACTCTGCTGTCATTTTAAATAAGATCCTCCAATAAAAATTGCCACCTTTCTCATAGCATGCAAAGAGTGCAATCCTGTTGACTCAGTGGGTTCCTGCCCCTGAATGTAGGCAAACAATACACAATTGTACTGATGCCTGCATGGAAAAAAACAAAACAAAACAAAACAAAAACACACCAGAAATACTCTGAAAGAAAGTATTCAGGTAAGAACTTCTTTGTTTACAGAGGTTTGTAGCACTGTCTGATACTGTCATACAGAGATGAGCCAAAGCAGCCCCAGCAAAGTATGACCATGCTGTTTGCAGTGTGGAGGAGGTGTATAGCAAAGCACGCAGAGATGAATTATACACAAGCCTTCATTAAGTTAATCAGTATGGGGAAGAGGGCATTTTCAAAAAGAAGCAGGGGAACTATTGGGATAAAAGCAGCCAAGTCAGAACTAAGCTCTAAAACAGTTTGCTGTTACATGAAGCAGCACTGTACGCTCTCCCACTGGTAGGATTACAACGTTACATGAGGATGCCCAGAGCATTCGAGACAAACATATCAAACCTCTGATTTTCACAGAATGATCGAATCACAGGAAGGTTTGGGTTGGAAGGGACCTTAAAGATCACCCAGTCCCACCCCCCTGCCATGGGCGGGACACCTCCCACCAGCCCAGGCTGCCCAAAGCCCCATCCAGCCTGGCCTTGAGCACTGCCAGGGATGGGGCATCCACAGCTTCTCTGGGCAGCCTGTGTCAGTGCCTTGCCATCCTTACAGTAAAGAATTTCCTCCTAACATCTCATCTAAATTCTCTTCATTTAGTTTAAAACTGTTCCCCCTTGTCCTATCACTACCTTCCCAGGTAAAAGCCGTTCTCCAGGCCGGGCTCCCTCTGCCTCCTGCAGGCTGTATTGTCACTCATCCTGGGCCCAGCTGTCCCCACGTTCCCCC
This sequence comes from Anser anser, assembly GCF_964211835.1. Classification (NCBI taxonomy): domain Eukaryota; kingdom Metazoa; phylum Chordata; class Aves; order Anseriformes; family Anatidae; genus Anser; species Anser anser. The sequence continues at coordinate 12,930,304 of NC_139731.1, forward strand.
ATGGGACAGGATGCAACACAGCACGGTGTTTGGGAAGGGCCATCACTGCTCTTGCTGTGTATTTGTAGGGGAATAGCAATGAATGTTGTTCTTGTCATCTTAAGGCCATTAGGGATTGCAGCTTAGAGCACAGCTGAGTTTTCCAGTCCTTTACCTTGTCCGTGCCATCACATTGTTCTTCTTGGGCTGCTGATTAACTGGGCTGCCCATGTTGCCGTTCTTCAGAGAGCCCTTCCGAGCCAGCTCCCTCTGTTTCTCTGCATATGGGATACAAAGGGGAAAAGCAAAATTAGGGCACCAGCCTGGCAGGTCACCATACAGCTACAGAAACCCAGATTTGATTGCAGCAAAAGGGATTGCAGAATTAATAGCACAGGACATGAGCACTCCATCTCCCAAGCAGACACAGCAAAGGCCGGAGGAGCTGTGTCCCGTTGCCTCCGAGGTCCCTAGGGGCTAAAGCTCATATGCCCTGCCTCGCAGCAGCCTGCTGACCAGGCCACACCACGACAGCCATAGAGCTTCTGGATGCAGGCCGGGACTGTCCCGCTAAGGCTGAAGAAGGGCAGAACCCCTTCCTCTGTGCAGCTATGGGCTCTGAGACTGCACTGTATGCTGGGCAAGGGAATTTATCCTTTTACATTTTCTCCTATTCAGGCTGACACTGAGGGGCCCAGCTGGGACAGAAAAGAGCCTCCGTCAATGCAGCACCGTCATTTAGTGTTAGTCCAGCCTAGCTTGACACCATGCCTGAGTTATTACCACTTCCCTGGCTGGCAACTCAATGGACTAACACACCCTACAGCAGAAAACGTTGCTGCCTCCCTGTCCTGGTTTCAGTTAGGACAGAGTTAATTTTCCCTCATAGTAGCTGGTAGGGTGCTATGTTTTGGATTAGGATGAGAAGAGCGCTGATAACATGCTGATGTTTTAATTGTTGCAGAGCAGTGTTTACACCAGGCCAAGGACTTTTCGGCTTCTCGCTCTGTCCTGCCAGCGAGCAGGCTGGGGGTGCAGCAGGAGCTGGGAGGGGACAGACCCAGGACAGCTGACCCAAACTGGCCAAAGGGGTATTCCATACCATCTGACGTCATGCTAAACAATATATAGGGGTGGCTGGCCGGGGTGGGGGGCCGGCTGCTCGGGGATAGGCTGGGCATCGGTCAGCGGGTGGTGAGCAATTGCATTGTGCATCACTTGTTTTCTTACACATTATTATTATTAATACTATTATCATTATTATACCCCTTCTCCTCCTGACAGCCTGTGATGTCCCCAGCGTGTCTTCCTCTTTTATCCCACATTGAATCTTGCGAGCTTTATTTCTTTATTTAAGTAAAGTAAAAAAGCTGCACATTGTGCAGCTGTATTTTTAAACAGGCTATTGTTTGCTTAGTTTTCAAAGCATGTTCTATTTGCTGCTGAAATGTACCTTAAACCTCTGACAGTACGTGGGGCTTTCTTTGTGTATTCATTGCAAGAGGGGATTAAAATTAGCTTCTCGTTTAGGAGAGGCTATTTCTCTTCTTAATAACTTCTCACCACAGGATCATAACCAGAGTTCAGGTCCAAAAGCTAAGCCTTCTGCAGGAATGCAGCATTTGTGCTGTATTAAATCATCCCTGCCTCCAGGATAGGAGGGATAGGAGCCCATCTATGATGGGCTATCATATAAACTGATATTTAGTTTTCTGATTCAAAGCAATCAGTTAGCAATTGGCCACAAAAGCTGAGCTAACTGCCCCAAACTCATCCTGTAATGTCAGGCAAGTCTGGTAGGGAAAAGCAAAGTGAGAGACCAGCAAGGCAGGAAAAGGCCTAGTTAAAAACATTCTCCAGAGTGTGAGAAAATGCTGGAAACTACTTTTGTGTCATGCCTGAATAATAGGGGTTTACCAGACTGCTGGCTGGGGAACCTGAATAATGAATTCATTTTGTTTCTGCTTCCCCTGGGGTGTGTGAAATGTGCTGATATATTTTTCTCTTGCAGATTTTATTCCCCTTGGAGAGAAAAGCACCTGTTGCTTGTTGTGGGAAAGCTGCGTGCCTACCCAGGTGTGCAAGGGTGAGATAGGCCAACTCTGTCCTTAACACAGGGGTAAGAGCAAGGAAATGTGTCCATGGCCGCCTTTTCTGACGGATGAACAAGCGGCAGAGATACCTAGATACTGTGGCTGAGGAACCTGCAGAGAAGAGTATATACTCATACAAACCATGCCCAGCGCTGCTCCTGCTGACAGCAGAGGTAAATAAAAGCTCATTGAAGTTGGCAGGGGAAGGACCAGACCTATAACTCTCTTTGGCATGAGCAACAAAGAGACTGATACAGTATCGAAGTCAAAACCTTAAATCACAGTAATTTCTCATGACTGGAACTTGCAAATGCAGTGGTTATCTTTGTCTCCAGAAAAAAAAAAAAAAAAGCTGGTATTTTGCAGGCCATGTGAATGGTGCTATTCAAACATAGAGGGATAAAGTGGGATTTTATGGAGGCAAAGGTTTACAACCCTAAATACAAAACAGCCTCCACACATCTACACCAGGAGCTCTAGTGGCTGACCACAAATATGCAGTGCTGTTACAATATACAAGTTATACAAGTTGCCAATACTTCAAGATGCTGTATAATTCACAAAAAGCACCTGACTCAGAAACAAGGTTACAGATTTCATTTTCTGTCAAGACACTTCAGGCTTGCCTGAGCCTTTTAAATGTACTGCTGCTCTCTGATTCCTATTGATTACTCACTACAAGCACTAATGCTGTTTTCCAATTCAGATTACTCATTCAGTTGATGAATATGAGCTTTAGCTACGTCTTCTTCCTTCAGTAGGTCTCCCCATGACTATTTCTCTGCTCTTACTGAGTGATAATTCAATGTGTGAGGTTGAATGATAAGACTTCTCCTATTTAACCCCTTCTTTCACTTACTTAGTGGCTTGGAGCGAATATTCCCAAAGCAATAGCACTGCAGGAATACAGTGTCATTGTCACATCCATGCTTGTGTCCCCAGACAAATTTCTTAATCATGAATCAACAGGTCAGCTCCCTTTTGGATGCTATGAATACTGAGTCCGTGGTGGCCAAAAAGCAAAAAATAGGAGGGAGAACAGGAGCTCTATCCAGCTCTGGGGTGACAGGACAAGCTCCTGGAAGATGGTAGAGATGTGTATGAGTCACTTCAGGCTTGGAGGCAAGGAAATGAGCTAACCAAGTCTTACAAGTATTATGAACTGCTGCTACTTCCACCATCAACCAAAGGAGCTGTTTGGGTGCCAGTCTCCTGAAGTAATTCTGAGCAGCCTTGCACACCAACCATCAGGTCCATGAGAATGGTGGGCTTTCAGTGCCCATTTTCTGCTTGGTGTTTCCTCCTGGCCTAGCAGGTGAAGTTGGTGAACTCCATTTATAGGCAGCGAGCTCTTTTCCAGCTCATTTAGTTTTAGCTCCCAGATGTTTGTTTTAAGGCCAGAGCTCCACATGGTAAGTATCTAAGCTCCTTTTAGAAATGTGATTGACTTAGGCAGTTCAGATGATGTTACTGTCAGGGTCCAACATGTTTACAAAAAAACTATAAATTCACAAATAAGTCCTCGTAGAAGCTGCAATCAAATGCATATAGCAGCATGTGGGAGTGTGGCCATGGGGGTCGACAAGCCCCATGGTTGGTGATAACATCAGATGGACTCTTATGGATGAGACCATCAGGAATGTAAAGAGTTTAGAGGGAACAAAGAAGGGTGATTCAGGAGACGCCTTGCTGCTCGGGTTGCCTGTTCTCCAGCCATTAAGGCATGGAAGTTGCTGGGAGTTTGCTGTTGCCGGGCAAAGTTGTTGACCAATGAATAGTTAGTGGAAAAGTACTGCTGTGGGGCGAATGGTATAAGAAGGGAGCCTGTCCTCAATATAGGGTGATGAAGTTATGCCCTCAATAAGAGAGAGATGAAATTATGCCCTCAATAAGAGAGATTTGAAGTTATGTCATCAATAAACTAGTAGCAGTTACTGATCCTGAAAGAACCCTGGTGTCCGTGTGGTCATTACGCCACAGCAGCATGGTAAAGAGAAGGTGAAAGAAGGAACAACAACCTAGTCTTGAAAAGTAAACAGCATTTTTCTTTACAGGCTGCCCCATACTGGCTGATGTTAGACCCAAATGAGCATGAATCCCAACACCACCACCCTCCAGTGACCCAACTGTGCTAACCCTTGTGTGAAAACTGGGAACCAAGTCCTTGGGCAATTCTCAAGGTTAGGACTGCATGAAAAACAAAAGTGCTCTTTCCTTCTCAGTATCCCAGGCTCTCTGGTATGGTAGTCAAATATTCCCCATTGGACTTAAATGGCACCTATGTTCCTGTTTGTCTCCCTAAAAGCCTCAAGGCCACAGCTTGAGACATGAGGGGCATGGTCCAACCACAGAGGATAGGCTTAGTTTGTCTTCTGACCTTGGCAACTTCTGGCACTGGCTATGCAAAGTCTCTCCATGTCTGGGACTGCCTGTGCTGCCCACGGTATTCCAGTATGTGCAAACAAACTTCCAGGAAGGCAACACAGCCTGATGGAAAATCGATGCCGACCCTACAAAACCACCTAATTCTGGGTGTAAGGAATAGTCCAGCAATTCGTGCCACTAAGGGGTGTGAAGGGTTAACATTGAGGCCTGGGTTTAGGCGAGAAGAGAACAAAGGGATTTCTTCAGAGAAAAACTGCTGACTTTGCACGGACGTGCAGTAACTTCTGACAGCCGGCCAAGAGACCACTAGATAAGGAGGAAGAATATGAGCCTCCCCGTCCGAGCGGCCCCCGAGAGACTAACAGAGACTGATAAGCAGGCGCACCTGGGAGGACTTCGGATTCGGGAAACCAATTATAATAACCCTGCCTCTTCTAGAAGTAGTAATGAATATGTATTAGCCTAGGAGTATAAAAATTAGCCGTCTTATGTAACAGGTGTGCGTCCTGGTGGAACAGAGACTCCCGGCGTACCCAGCGCTGTTTGCTTGCCTCTATTCGTTTAATAAATTGTAAACTTTGATTGTAATCCTATTTGGGACTCAGTCATTTATAACAATTGGGGGCTCGTCCGGGATGGTCTTGGTTCCTGAATTCTGACTTGATCTAGGAGGGGCGCCCCCACCATTTGGTGGCTCCTGTTCGAGTCGGGTCGGGACTAACACCATCCTGAACCTGAATAAGGGCAAGCAAAGATTTAGATTTTTTTATGAGCTCCCTTTGCCGGCTGCAGCACTATATTTTGCCCATAATTCTGCGCGCGAAGATCCGAACGAAGACGACGGAGTCGTAAGTATTTAAGGCGTATACCGTTCGGTTGGGTGGGATTCGGTTGCCTGTGTGTGTGTGAGAGTGTGACTGAGACGGAACGTAGTTCCGAAGCGATTGTGGAGGTCTTCTAACCGCGGTTCCAATCTCCCGCGAGGGACTTGGCTGGTGAAGGACCGAAGCGATTCCTATAGGATTCGTGGGTGGGTGATAGGTCCTAAACCCCCTGCAAGACACTCTCACTAAGGCAACCAAGGGCTGTAGGAATTGCCACAGTAAAATTCCTAGATGGGTCAGACAAAATTGAAAACCCGGGACCAGAGAAAAGGGAGCAAATTACCAGACATACCACCAGAAAGTCCATTAGGGATAATGATTAGAAATTGGAACGATAGGGGCCCCAGAAAAGGAAAAAAGTAAATTAAAAATGGTCCAGTATTGTATGACAGAATGGCCAAAGGAGCCTTTAAGACCACATGTCTTTTGGCCCGTTTTCGGATCCTTCGAAGACTGGGTTTGCCAGGCCTTAAATATACATGTTAATTCAAAGGAACCTTTTTAGCCAGGAGGAAAGTGATTATGCAGGATTATGGATCAGGACTTCACGTCCTTTTCCAGCCTCAATATTTACACTAAAAGCAGACGAGAAGTTTGACAAAGAAGAGAACAAAAAAATAAAAAATAAAAAAAAAGGAAAAAGAAAAAGATGATGAATGGGAGTCATTGGATAACCCACCACCTCTATATCCTAACAATCCACCCCCGGTGGTGCATCTTGTAATCCTGTTTTGTTCTTAAATGTTTTGACTGTGTCAAGGAGGAAGGTGGGAGCATTATCTAAGTAACAGTTTAGAAGTTTGGGTATATTCGCGGTGGTGTTTGGTCAGTTTCCCAAGTATCGGGGGAGAGGGGCTGACATTATCAAAGTGGTAGAACGGAGAGTCACTTCTTTGGTGGTTCGGGCCTGAGCCCTGGGAATTTGGTAAAAAGGGGGAGAGCGAATTTATTTAGGCCTCAATACCTTTTAAACCCCCATCTTGACGGATACACAGGAGTGATTCCTTGTTTTGTGTAGGCTTACTAACAAAGTGCATGAGAAAAATTAGCATTCGGCTTGAAATTCGGTCTTGTTGAAATGTAAATTTTGTGAAAAAGGTGTTATTGTTTGTCTAGAAGACAGAAGGCTGAGTGCTTCAGGTGTTTTTCCGAAGTCCTGCGGATTTATGATTGGAATGGGGCTCATTAATAATCTGAAATAGTGAAGTTTGTATGTGGAAAGAAGAGTTTAATCCCAGAGAATTGGGACATTTGGGAAGAAGATTAGGAAAAGATAGTAAAAACCTGCAATAAAAAGGTTTGCGTGGAAATTGAAACAAGGGACAGTAAGTAATATAAATAAATAAAAGGGAATGGGAAATCAAGGAAAAGGGGAAAATCCAAAACAAAGACGTCCTAAAAAAAAAAAAAAAAGCCTCCTTGGGTGCATATTGGCACATTGGAAGGATATTGTTAGAAATGGGGGCACAGAAAGCAAGAGGACTTTCACTAAGTATTGCAATCAATGGTGGCCACTATATAAACTAAATGGCCACTTTATGGATCAATCGACTATAACAGTGTCTTGCAATTAATGTTTTTGAGGAGAGAAGGAAAATAGGATGAAATGTTGTATAGTGATATGTTGTTTCAGCATGTTGCAGGGAAAAGGTTTGGAATTAAGTTGGCCCCTGACTGAGCCTTTGGTGTTGGCATTAGAAAAGTACAGGCTGGAGAAAGATAAAGGAAGCGTTAAAAGGGTTGTTGAAGGTGTTAAAGGTTGTGTGGTATGTAGTATTTAACAGAGCTGTTTGAAGTTGAATGAGCAGGGAAAGAGGATGTAGGAATGCTAATAGTTCCGTCTCAACCCGAGGCTGAGATCTCTAAATCGCGGGTGCGAGCCCTCTGGGGCAGGGGGACCGTGATGGGTCCGAGAGAGTTGTCGTGGAAACAGAAAAGCAGCTAACTCTTGAAACAACCTGAGTTCCTGTGTGAGCTCAGATTGCCAATGGGACCGCTCAGGGAACTTTCAACGATTGCATTCCCCTGACCGACCCCCTCACTGAGACCCTAATCACCCCGGAAATTATGTAAATACCAAAATCTGGTTAAAATGGGAAATGAGAATCTGTTCCAACAAGGTCCAAAAGAAACCCCTATGGAATTTTTGAATTTTTGGACCAACTTTGAAATGCAATGAGAAAAAAAAATGGACCTGGCTTAAAAACAAACAAACAAACAAACAAACAAACAGAGGCAACTGGCTAGCCTCTTTCCAGGGCAATCGGCCCCTGATATCAGAAAGAAATTGTCTTAGGCTGCAGGACAAACTTACAACAGTCAGGAATGACGGGGACCTGGGGCATCTACCCTAGCAGGTCCACTAGTTGAAATAAAGCTAGGAAACGAAGACAGAGGCTTGAATTTTTTGTTGGTTATGGGAGCTTCTTTCTCTGTGTTAGTCAGTAAATGTAATAGGAGCAACATATTCAGTGTTAAATAGTTTAAAAGGACGATTAGGAACTAAGACAACTACAATAATTGGAGCCACAGGGAAGGAGGAGGAACGGCCATTCTTACGACCCCTTGATTTGCGTTTTGGGGGTAAGGAACTAACCCATGAATTTTAGTATGTACCAGAATGCCCGATGCCACTCTTGGGACGGGATCTATTAGCCAAATTAGATGCAACAATAACCTTTGAGGATGGAGAATTAATAATGAAGGTACCTGAGTCCAAAGTAGGCCAAATCCCAATGATCAAAGATAAACCCTTTGTTAATATTCCAAGAGAAGTAGAAAATGCAGTTATAGCAACAGTACGGGAAACAGATGTACCAGGGAAGTCGAAACTGGCACAACCGGTAAAGGTGGAATTAAAGGAAGGAGCCAAACCTGTTTGAATCAAACAATATCCACTTAAGATAGAAGCTAGGCACGGGAATGGTGAAAATTATTGACAAATTTCTCAAATATCAGATTCTGGAAGAATGTAAATCGGAATACAATACTCCAATTTTTCCAGTAAAGAAGCCGAATGGCGAGTATAGATTTGTACAAGATCTTAGAGCAATAAATGAAATAACAAAGGATATTCACCCAGTAGTAGCTAATCCTTACACATTGTTAACATCTGTGAAAGGGAAATATAAATGGTTTACCGTGATAGATTTAAAGGATGCCTTCTTTTGCATACCTCTTGATAAAGGTAGTAGAAAATTATTTGCCTTCAAATGGGAAAACATATTGAAGTTTTTGGACCACATATGGTAACAACCATTTTAGAACAAAAGGGGGGGGGGGGGCACTGTTTATCACCCAGCCGGATGATGAAATATCAGGCAATACTAACTGAACAAGATGACATAACCTTGAAAACGACTAACCTGTTATATCCAGCAGTATTTCTAGGAACTGTTCCAGAAGAAGGACCATTGGAACACAATTGTGTGGAAATAATCGAACATACGCCAGCCGCGAATATTCGAAGGATGTACCCCTTGAAAGGTATTCAGTGGGAATACCACACTCCGTGGCACCCACAAAGCTCAGGGAAAGTAGAAAGGATGAATCAAACAATAAAACAACAATTGGCTAAGTTAATGATGGAGACACAGCTGCCCTGGACGAAATGCTTACCATTGGCACTTTTAAACATAAGAACTAAACCACACAGTGAGACTGGATTATCACCATATGAAATGTTATATGGTATGCCTTATTCTCAAGGGATGCCCCTAGGGAACAATGTAGTTGAGGATCATAGTATCCAGAAATACATAATTACCATTGGAAGGAGATTACAGGAGCTAAGAGAAATTGGGATGATGACTCAGACACCACCTTTAGGATTTGCTATTCATAAGATACAACCAGGAGACAAGGTCTTAATAAAAACCTGGAGAGAGGAATCATTGAACCCCCGATGGGAGGGACTGTACCTTGTTTTACTTACTACTGAAACAGCTGTGAGAACAGCAGAAACGGGTTGGACCCACGCATCCAGAATAAAAGGACCAATAACTACCGAAGCCTGGAGGGTTGAGTCCACTCCTGGGGAACTGAAACTGAGACTAAAGAGGAACTGATATCCCAGCAATGAGGTTCTGCATGAATTAAGGGCACTGGATAAAGAGGACAAGGCTGAAGGGAGGAAAGGGAGAAGGCAAGACCGGGGTAGGACCCTCCACTGCGGTGTGTATGGTCTACCGAGGGAGGCAACCCCTTTGGGTATTGACCGCCGAGTGAGAGTGCCTCGACCGGACTTCTCCCACACCAAGATCAGTTTGTCCTGAGAAAAATAACATGAGAACCTTTTAAACCCATAATAAAATTGTGATTAGTTTTTCCAGGAGCTGGATCACCCCTAAGGGCTGAATGGTAACACAAGCTCTGAAAGCGGGCCCAACCCCATGATTGAAGGCGCTTCCCACACTCTCAAGATTGGACGGCGAAAAAGGCTTATAATATGACAGGTCGCCAAAGAGAACTGAATTGTGACTGTAAGTGGAAACCCAACGTGGGAGCTTGGAAGCGTGCATATACGAGTACAAACGGGGCAGACATTGTAACAGGACCACTCGGTAACAAGGACACTCTGTATTATCACGCCCCAAAGGGTAAAGAGGGATGGGATGGTCCTTTTCCAAATGGGACGTGGGCCCTAAAGGGACATTATTTGGTGTGTGGCAAACATGCTTACAAGAGGCTACCCGGAAACTGGTCGGGAATATGCTATGTGGGGTACATAAGACCCTTGTTCTTTTTATTGTCACAAACACAAGGAAATCATTTAGGAATAAGATTATATGATGACCTGAACAGAGTAAAACGATCTATTGATACTTCCTTAGCTGGAGATAGCGCCCAAAAATGGGGAAAGGATGAATGGCCTCCTGAAAGAATCATACAGCATTATGGGCCAGCTACCTGGAACCCGAATGAGTTGGTATCAGGAGCCCGGGAACCTATTTATAATTTGAACCCAATAATTAGGTTGCAAGCTATCCTCGAAGTTGTAACCAATCAAACAGCGACGGCCTTGGATCTTCTGGCTGATCAATCCACTCAGATGAGGAATGCTATCTTTCAACATAGAACGGTCTTAGACTATTTACTAGCAGAAGAAGGGGGAGTGTGTGGAAAACTGAACGATTCTAATTGTTGTTTACAAATTGATGATAAAGGAAAAGTGGTTAAGCAGATAAAAGAAATTAAAAAGCTAGCCCACGTCCCAGTACAAACTTGGAAGGGTATGGATTGGGATTTCTTTTCATGGTTGCCCGGTAGACCAAGGGTTAAAAGGATGCTATTTTTATTTTTATGTGGTGTAATGACATTATTGTTTATACCTTTTATGATACCTTGCTTTACGTTGTTGATACGGCGGATAATAAATAGCACCCAATTTGTGATGACTTTGGGAGAGAAAAGGTGATGTGTCGATAATGATGCTTAAGAAATGGACACCCCGAGAACTGACTGATGAAATCCAACTGCTACTAACAAAGGTTGAAGAAGAGACACGAATTGATGATATTAAAAAAAAAAAGGGAGGAATTGTAAGGAATAGTCCAGCAATTCGTGCCACTAAGGGGTGTGAAGGGTTAACATTGAGGCCTGGGTTTAGGCGAGAAGAGAACAAAGGGATTTCTTCAGAGAAAAACTGCTGACTTTGCACAGACGTGCAGTAACTTCTGACAGCCGGCCAAGAGACCACTAGATAAGGAGGAAGAATATGAGCCTCCCCGTCCGAGCGGCCCCCGAGAGACTAACAGAGACTGATAAGCAGGCGCCCCTGGGAGGACTTCGCATTTGGGAAACCAATTATAATAACCCTGCCTCTTCTAGAAGTAGTAATGAATATGTATTAGCCTAGGAATATAAAAACCAGCTGCCTTACGTAACAGGTGTGCGTCCTGGTGGAGCAGAGACTCCCGGCGCACCCAGCGCTGTTTGCTTGCCTCTATTCATTTAATAAATTGTAAACTTTGATTGCAGTCCTATTTGGGACTCAGTCATTTATAACATGGGCAACTTTCAGGCACCAGGAAAATGAGGAATGGTTGTTAACAGGCACTGGTGCCAAATACAGAGAAAATGGGACACACAGGAATAAATGAAGGAGCGGAAGACTGTGATTCCCAGACACCAGTTATTTTGTGCCTGCTGAGTTTGCTGTTTGATGATCAGTAAAAAGCTAATATGGCAGAGATACAAGGTGAATGACAGAGACTTGGAGATTGGGAAACCAGAATAAAACAAGGCTGTTCTCCAGCTATTTCAGAGAAATTTCTAACTGCTGGCAGTAAAAGGGCAGTATAATAGCAGAGCTCCAACAGTGCTCTGAATGTGGCATTTGCAAGTATTTGAAATGAGCTGTTCAGCTTTCATTTCACTTGGCTGTTATACTTTTTATCATTGTACCTAGTGAAATATTCACTCCCATGTGGTTTGTCATCCTCTTCCCATGAAGCGGTTGGTTATGGGTGAGTGAGCATACTGTAAGTACAGATGTGATGGCTTGCAGAGCCAACAGGCAAGCAATTCCAGCAAGGCTAGTAGAGATGGGGGTGAGACAGCTTCAACCAAATCTGAGTTCCTGCTGGCTTTTCACTAATTTTCCAGAGAGATGCTTCCTGTGCACGACAGAACATAGGAGGCTGGGAGGGTATGAAGCAGCTGGTATGTGCCTTTAACATTAAAAAGTATGCTCAATTAGGAGTCTGAAGGTCATGTCTGATCATTAGTAGGGCTGTTGTGTTGGGTAATCTACCTGGCTCCACACTTGAGTGGAGCAAACTTTTGTTTCAGTGGCGAGCTCAGAGAGCACAGGCAGCTATGCGTTCAGCCTGATGCGCTGGGGATTGTGGCTGCAGCACTTCCTCCTAAGCCAATCCTGGACATTGTGTTGGAAGAGGAAAGTGTGGAGTGACACACACATGTCTGTGCCTGTGTGTGTACGTGGGGAGGGGTCCAGGATCCTTTCAATACCCATATACACCTCTGAATAGCAGGAGGTGCAATGTAGAATTGTTACCTGTTCAACCGGCTGGATGTGTCTGGTTCCTTTGTGACAAGGGAAGATAGTAATGGAGCATGTGAAGCAGAATGAACTTACATGAATGTGTCTACGTAAAACATCAGAGCTGAATAAATCATTACAATCATACCTCTGGATTCAGTATTTAACAAAATCATAACCAGTTTTAATTACAATTTCCCATTTTTTGTTTTTAAATGGAATTCTGAGCAGCTTTTTGGTACACATTGCTATGTGTGGCATTGGTTTTGTCTACACTCTATCCTAACCAGAAACGTTAAAAAATAGCGTACATTTTGGTCTCCTGCAGAACTGCTCCTTTTGCAGTATCAGGCAAAGCAGACAACCCAGGAATTTGGTGAGCATCAGCTCATGCTATGCTGAAGATCTGTTTGGAGGGTCTGAATCCCCAAATCCACGCTTCCCATTTATCTCAAGATGCTGACTCTGGCTATGTTCAAACAGTTTGGGTTGAGAGTGGTTTAGGATGCTGTTGTCTCTCACTGCCACAGTGCTTGACTGTGGGTATCCTTCTCATCTGAGGCAGCCTGATCAGCACAAATGCTGTTTGGTGGCAGATGAGGCTGATTTGCTTCCTTAGCACTATGGGTTGGAAGCAGGCAGGCACTGCCTGCTCCTGTCTTTTGGCCGAGAGCTGCTAGCTGAACCTCACTACCTCAGCTGCTTGTGAACCTGCCTAGGTGGGAGGAGACGGAGCTTCCTGCCATGGGGACTGTGCAGTGTGGTTCCATGGGATTTGATGCAGTCGGAAGACAAAGAGAAATTAATCCAGTGTGACAGAGTTGTATTTTTCCATCTTCAAGATCTACGAAATGAGATTTTGGGATGTATTTGTTTCTCTGTCCCCCACTGTCAGTCAAGACCATTTCAGAGGCTGAGGACTACAGCAATTCCCTGATGAATTCCTCCTTCTCAAGCAAGCCAAGAATTTAAATTACACAGTAAATAAAATTAATCTGTCTGTTCACACCCCGCTGAATGATCAAGAGTCATGAACAAATGGAGGGAGAACGAACAAAATGCTGACTTCAACTTTCACTTGGAGACCAAGTCCTGAACCCAGCTCAGAGCATCATTCAGCCCCGGGACATCGGCATGCATCTACTTAACACTGAAACCATACCGAACTTTCACCTCTGACAGAGAGCGTTTGGCAGCTGGGAGCGTGTCTCTCCTTGGAGAGATTTCAGGGCACACTTCAGTAGGGGCTTTGCCTGCACGCTGAGGAGTGCTGTATGGAAAGGGAGGTAAATGAATGCTGTGTGCTGTGGCTATGCCAGTGCCAACAAGGGCTGTGCTCCCTGGGGAGATTTGGAGCGCATGTGTGTGAGTGGTGGTTTTACTCAGGTGGGCAGCCGAGTTCCACCACAGCCACTCTCTCACTCCCCCTCTCAAAGGGAAAAGGGGAGAAAATACGACACAAAGAAAAGACTCTTCACATAAGTAGGGGTCAGATAGCTAAGTCATCCAGCTCCCAACTTGGGAAAGTTGTGCATGACAATATTTTTACCCAAAGCACCTCATTTTTGCTGACCCAGACAAACTTGTGGAGATTAGCAAGCTATGTCTAATTGTGAGAACTCTCAACAAGAGTGGGCATACAAATCTGTCCTCCAAGGTCCCTCCTGGACCAGGTTTTAAGCACCCATGTAGCTGCATTTTCTTCTGTTTTGCTGCTCTGGCTGCTGCTCTGTCCCTTTGGTACGACTGAGAGCTGGCACAAACCCTGCTGGGCAGTGGTTTTAAGCTCCCCTGAAGGCCTGACCAGAGACAGGAGTGGTATGCAGTACAGTACAGACACAATGTTTGTGTCTCTTTTCCAAGGATGCAGCTCTTAACTTCTAACACAGGAGCTCCTACAACAAGCAGTCAGTGCACTGCCTGCGCAGCAATGCAGGGCTAATGTGAGAAACAAAGTTGTGTTTTTGCAATAGAAGGTGTTTTTGCAGTGGAAAATTCCACTAAACTTGCATATTCAGAAGTGATTGTGCGGCATAGCAGTGGGAATATGTTAAGCAGATAAGGGGAAGGTCCCACTGTCCCAAAATAAGGAGGATAGCTAAGAAAAACAGGATGAACAGTATGAAATCAGTAAAAACAAAAATCGCAGGCCCTCTAGTCACGAGAGAAGAAGGAAAAAAAAGGAAAAGGAGAAATTAACGGTTGGTCAAATCAAATTGTACATATATGGTATAGAAGTGCGTTGAGTAGGTTGTGAACCTGTAGTACTCAGCCAATGAGGAAACAGGGGAGAAATCAGGTGTCGGGTAATAGGGAATATAAGGTTATGATAAACTTTTACTGTGTGCTCCTGCTTGCAGGATGCCTGCTATTGCAATCGCGAATAAAATAGCTTCACAGAAGGTCCTTTCTGAAGAAAATTATTGAGATTTTTCTCACATTGATTCCTGGGGAATGCTCTTCTGAAGCGCTGGCTCCACAAGTTAGAGAGGTTTCTGTGTGGCCAGGCTGATGTTACTATTTGCATTTCCCTTCAGAAAACACACACTAAACTAAGTGCCATGCTTTTCCTTAGCACAGAGGAGGACAGGTAAATGGCTGCTCCAGTCCCAACTGAATCCACTCACACCACAATCGTCTCCAAAATTGGCTTTATGTTCCAACAGAATGCCCCTGTACACTAGACGCGTTGTCCCAGCCCCAAAGCTCATTTATCTGACCTTCGCGTGATTATAGGAAAGAATGACTTCTCTGTTTATATCCATTATTGGGCTCTGACATGAAGGAGAGCTGGGTATCCAGTGCAACTAGCTATCTAGCAAAGGAAACCTTATAGCTGTAAACATTAGGGAAATAATTTACTGTTTTGAACACAGCCCATTTTACCTCTTCATGGCACGGTATAATCATGAATCACCTTTGTGAAGCAGTAAGCTATATTTTACTGATGGGAGAAACTATTTAACTGCTTTACCTTCAAGCCATGCAAAGCATCTGTGGCAGCAGGGAAGCAGAAAATGGGGACTCCTGGCTCCCCGTCCTCTCCCTGCTCTGTCTCTGCAGCCATCTTATTTAGACAGGTTGTGACTACGTAGCAGCAGGCAGCAACTGATCTCTCTTCAGCTTTGAACATCTATCTGGGCTGATTTCAAATGCATCTGTTGTCGCAGCTCCCAGCTCACAAGGGCATTTTGTTGTGATTCAGCTAGTGCTTTTTCACTTATTAAAAATTGAGACTTTTATTCCTAATGGCTGCAAAATACCGAATATAAAGATTTCATCCATCACTGTCAAAACTGGAATGTATGAACAGCATCAGTCTTATTTAAATGTATTTTTTTCTTCTTGCACATTTACCTTCAGAAAGATTTTTTTTTGGTATTTTCAACTATTTCTCAAAGAATAGTTTTCCTACCAGCCAAAAGAACAAAGTTAGATATGTGGGGAAGTGCTCGCAACCTGACAAGCCCAGCTAAAAAGTTTCAGCTTATAAAGTGAACTCTAAAAAATATAATCCATAAATCTGAGTTACTCTCTCCCTTTACATATTTTAAAGGTACAAAGAAAATGAAGTTATTTCATCCGGAAAGACTTCTGCAAATGCTCCCTCCAACATCATTTCTACTCAGATGAATACAGGTTTAAGACAAAGTCATTTGCTTGTCCTGAGTCTGTTGCACAGTAGATTAGATAAAAAAAAATAAAAAAGTAGTCTATTAAATGCAATTTAATTCTTATTGGTAATAGCTGTCTTCATTTAAAGCATCACTTATGCTAAAGGCACAGCAACAATCTGCCAGAGAAACAGAGTCAATCTTAGTGCCCACATCACATTTGTTATGGTCCTGAAGTTCTCTGCAGGCAGAGTTCAAAGGGGCTCACGCTGGAGATAACAGCAACGTACAGGTAGAGATGAGGACAGTTCTTAATATAAAACCCTGATGTGTCAAGCCCATCCAAAGCTGCGGTATAGCAGTGCCATCCCGATGTCACTCTGCTGGCCACCCCAGTGCAGTTGTCATTCACAGCCACAGAGGTCAGGTGCTAAAGCACTGCTGGCCTGAGTGAGGTTTCACACTGCTTTCTGGGGGCTGTAAAAAGGAGTCCAGGTGAAGGGGAGGCAGGTACAAACTAGACTCTGAGTGTCAGACCTTGTGTTTCAGAGCTCCGTGTGTTCCCAATCCTCTTGCAAAGAGTCAGACTTCTGTCTTGCCACACCGAAAGACCTGATGTGATCCCATTGACTGGCAAGCGCATCCACCTCCCCCTAGCAGGCGGCAAGGGAGGTTTCTGCCTCTGCCCCCCAGCTGCCTGCTCTCACCACCGCAGCACTAAATGAGATCTTTCCCCAGGCTGCAGCTGCGGAGCCCCTGCCACTGACCCGCTCTCTTCAGTGACCCAGTGAGGCAGAAATGGTGGCAGGCTGACACTTCTACCTCCCTCCATGATGGGCAGCTGTATTCACCCAGGGGAGGAAAAATACCAGCTCGGATTTGCTTATCAAAAGACTGTTAGCTAAGGATTTTCTACAGCATTTCTAAACAAAGGAGAGGAGGCAAGCAAAAGCAATATGGGAATTATTGTAATTTCTGTGCTCATTGCATGCGTGGGTCAGGTTTGTGCTGGGCCATGGTGTGTGTATATTCAGCTTCACTTGGCAAATACATTCTTGTGAGCTAAAATCTCCTACTGCATATAAGCATGAGGTTGATTGCTGTATAGTTACAGGTTTGGCTGCCTGACCCGAGTTGGAGCTGGGATAAAAGGAACAGAAGAGTTGTAACAGTAGAAGAAAGGAGAGAAACAGCCTGAGGGTCTCAGCAAGCGAGATTTTAGTGCAGTAGCACTATGGGACTAGAGAGTGTGTATATAAGATGTAGTTCCATGCCTGAGGAAATTAAGACAGAAAACAGAATGTGTGTAAACAGTACAGGCAGCTAAAATGGTAGGTGTTTCAGTGATGTACAGCTCCTCTTGGTTCCAACTTCAGTTTGAATTATCTTTCAATAATTAAGATTTACAACAGGCTTTAACTTCTACCCGCAGATTCTTAAACACAGCAAAAGTTGGTTGAAGCTAATGATGAAAAAGTGGAGCGAGGAGGGTCAGCTTTTTTTTCCTGACAAAAACACTGAACTCCACCAGTCACTGTTAATTCCAGTCCTTTCAAAGGACTTTATAAAAATGACCTTCAGCCAGACGGTGCTGCCGGGTGGACAGGAAGGGGTGAAGGGGAAGGAAGGGGATTCGGCAGCGGGATGTGCAAGGAACAAAGCTACAGACTGCAATCTAGAGCAGAAGATGTGAGGAGTTGTCGTAAGGCATGGTGGTATTTCAGAAAGCCTTTGCAAAAACACAAGGCTGTTTTGTTTTTCTTTTTGGTATGCATTTTTTAAAGAAACTAATCTGCCTGTTCATAATCTGTTTTGAATCAAGAACACAGATTTCCATTGCAAACCAACTGTGTGCAGGGTAAATAGCAATTGTCTTTTATGTCTCATTATTTCCCTCTATGGAAGATTCAGCAGCTCAAAGTCACACTGCATGTCAAATTACCCCGGGGACAGAAAGTAGGGGTGATGGGAGATGGGACTGGCTGTCCTGGAGACAACTTCAGTGTGAAACTCTCTGAATGCACAAACTGGAGCAGGGAAACGAACCAGTTACCCCAAGGCAAAAAGTTCAAGCGAGTGCAGGGAGGATGAAGCAGCCATGGTGTACATACCCACCCACACCCACAACCTGTTCAATAACTCTCAAGCCTAGAATCTCTTTCTCACACACAAAATGCTGGAAAGAGCCTGGCTTTTGCCAAGACCCAAACAGAAATAGCTGTAATGTTCAGATTTCCTGATAGTCTCTCTGCCCCACTGATTCTGGCATGCGCAGTGCTCAGGGAGGATGGGGAAAAGCTGTGAGTAGAGGGAAAGGGTGGCAGAAAACACTTTCTGCTTTCAACGAGCCTTTGTGGCTGCTAACAGCTGCACTTGTGAGGTGATCGGAAGGGCAACACCATGCTTCGGGGAATAAAAAGCCTTCAACTTCTCTCTGGTCAGCACCAGCAGAGATGTGGAGGAAGCCCTTGGATTGACAGCCTTGTCCTTTCCAGGGATAGCACTTAAGCAAAAATTTGGGGGCACTGGGATGTGCCAATCTGTCTTCAAGAGGTTCTCTCCCTGAGCAGTGTGTGCATTTTCCGATCACCAACACATAACCCAGCAAAGCCAGCTGCGCGGGGAGACGTGCCCTGACTTGGAGCACGTAAGGACAAAAACTGAGGAGAGCCAGAAAAACAACTCAAACTGGCATTTTTGCATCCTCTGTGTCTGTTCCCCAGGCACCTTAAGTCACATTGGCTCAGGCCAATGACAGGAACAAGGTTTCCTCCTACCAGCTCTACAGGGGCCAGTAACATGTAAGGGAGAGCAAGCAGCATCTCCTCTCCTGAGCACGCTGACGAAGCTGTCCGAGCAGCTCTGACAGCATCACCTCTGCAGCAACCTCGGCTGGGAAAGGCACAGAGAGCCCTCACTCTTCCACGTCCCTCTGGAGAGGATGGAATCAAAAACAGGGGGCAGAAAGGCTTTTCTTCTGTAAATTAAATTAATTTGATGCTTAAAGCCAGTGAACTGGAATAAATAGGAACCCAGCAAAGTACCTCTATTCTTTCTGTGCTGGTGCGGGTGCTTTGTGGCAGAGTGGGTGCTGCTGCTCTGGGCTGGTTCTCTCTGTGGCAGGGCAGCAGCTTCAGATTTATTGTTTGGAAGCCAATAATGACATTTTGCTCTTTGAGAGTACAAATTTCAGAAACACAGACAGGAAAACTTGGAGGTTAAAATCTATCCCATTTGGTGCTCTGGAATGGCCTCAGTGGCTGTATAGTTTTCTTACTTTACTTCAAGAGTTAAATGCACCCTGCTTACTTTAGTTCACCTTGTGGAAAATCCTACTTAGGATTCACTGCTGGCTCCATAATCTGGTCGTCTGCATAGATCTCAGGACAGTCAACAGATGTCTAGTGATGACAGTGCAAGGTGCTGGGGACCTGGCAAGGCATCATCCTGAGAGAGCTTGCGTTTACCAGTTACATCTGACAGCCTCCAAGTGAAGTCAACAATTACAACTAGGATCAGCCAGCTAAAATGATCCCCCTAACTTTCTGGCTCAGAGCAGACTTTGGTACCTAAAAATGTCTCACAACATTGTGGGGCCAAAGGAAGAAGGCACAAGTCAGCGCCTGAGCAGATTGCTACCATGGGGCACTCCCCGCCTCTGGAAGCTCTGAGGTCCAAGGCCACCAGCCTGGGGGGACTTCAGCACTGCTGAATAGGCAGAGGGATACGTGTTTAGCAAGCCCTAGAGGTTTTCAAGGACTGCCCCAAATAAAAGGTTTTACAATGGTGGCCATGTACAAGTCCTGATATCAATACTTATCCTTTTCTTCCACCTAACACACTGCCATCTCCTCCACAGGTCACAGCCCAGAGTACTCAGACTTTCAGCAGCTGTTAACCACTGCTAAAGGCCAACTTGAATGCTAACTACATGATGAGTACAGTACTCAGGAAGCAAAAGTAAATAATTTGTTGAGGTGAAGGACCACAAGAAACATACTCAAGAGTCTTCAATTTTAGGTCTTCAATATTCTTTGCTTAGTTTTTCACAATTCTGTGATTCTGCCTCTGGATAATAGTCTATGAGGTCTGGCAAGTTGCTTTTGTTGTTGTTGTATCCTGTGTTAGAAAACTTTTAGCATTATTCTGTAACCTTGTTAGATATCACAATCAGCTTTTCATAAGCATCTCTTTGTTCCAGACTCCGAGATCATGAAAGAGAATTTCTTTCTTCTGTGCTATAAGCAATAAGCAATACATATACAATAAGCAATACAATAAGCAAATACAATAAGCAATAAGCTATAAGCAATACATCACAGTTTGCTCCAGACCAGCATTCATTTTTTCCCAAGAGAATCTCTGCACCTCTAACAATGTTGAACACCTGCCCACTGCCTCCACTCCTGCCCTAAATTCCTCTAAGAAGATCAAAACAGTGTTTTTTAAGTCATCAAAATAACAGACCTCATTCTTCAGGATGAATTTTAACTTCTTCTGCTTAAAAAATGCTCCCCCCATTCTGCAGAAAAAAAATACATGGGATATAAATGGGAAAGAACACAGAATGGGAGGATTCATCCACTTATTTTTTTTCTTTTCTTTCTCTTAATCATTTGTGGCAAGCAACATGTAGGGATCTACATGTGATGGGGCTCTGGGTCATGATCTTTTCTTGCAAAGTCCCCTTAATAACCCAAATTACAGTGGAAAAAAATCCTTCTGCCAAGTTGAGACTGAACTGCCTTTCCCAATGGCTGCTGGAGACATCAGCAATGCTAAGAAGAGCCCAAACTGGTCTAAGAAGTGGAGCTGTTGTACAGCTGCATTAGCAGGTGCTTGTTTGTCATCTGTGCTGCACCTCATGAAAACTTGCACAACCATCTTGAATTTGTTTCTGCTTCGTAATATTCCATTGCTACCCTTTGTGAATGCCCTTGTTCTGCTAGGACACAGTGAGTGCAAGAAATTAGGCTGCTTGCTGGTATTAAAAGATCACTCGACATTGAGAAACATGGATAAAATGCCAGTCAGGAGACATCTGTAAAAGAGCAAATTACCCTGTCTGTGCACTGGAGTCAGTCAGAGGTAAAAGCAAAGGAGAAAAATAATTTTAATATATTCTTAAATGTAATCATTGTACAATTGGGGAGGTTTGCTGAATTAAAGAGAAAGAATAGAGCAATAAAAAAATAGAAAGAAAAACATTTGTAACAGAGTGAAAATGAAGCAGCAATTGGGTTTCTCTTGTTTACCAGTGGACCTCATGTTTATGAATGAGGACTGCTCTGTGCCAGTGCACTCAAGTTACCTAAGTCAACCTCTGCAAATCCTGCTGGGTTTGTGTTGGGATCCCAAGAGAATAACTAGATAGGACTTAGAAAGGATATGACATCTGAAAAAAATAACTGGAGGTCAAACCAGGAATGGGATCATAGGAAGGTTGGAAGGCACCTCAGGAGGTTTCTAGCCCAGTGCCTTGCTCAAAACAGGATCACCAACTGGATCAGACTGGGTTGCTCAGAGCTTTATTCAGTCAGGTTTTGAAAACCTCTAAGGATGGAGGTGACACGTCCTCTCTGGGAAAAGATTTTCTGTGCTTGACTCTTCTTGTGGTGAAAAAGGTTTTCCTTAATTGCGATTAAGGTGTGAAAAGAAACAGGCTGGGAACGAAGTACCCATCAGATGCTGCAGGCAATTGATTGCCAACTTGGCCATGTTGGTATCGCTCCTCACTGCCACAAAGGAAGTTTCTTACAATGTCTTTCCACTCCTCTTACAACTCCCCAGATTATCCTGTCATCCTCCATTTGATGGTCATAACCAGGTAAACGCAGACAGTTTTTCCCCCTTTATTCCTGCCCTTTCCTCTTTCTCTGCCCTACCCTGAGGAAGAGGGTACAGAGGTACATAATGTGTCCATAACACCATTTTCTAGGAAGGTGGAAACTCCTGCATTGCTATGACAGTTTTATTGCAGACACAAAGAAGAACACTGTCAGCAAAGGACAGGAGATCACCTCCTTGTGTGGCTGATCATCCCCTTTCAATGAAGGGTAGCAAAACACTTTATAAAGCCAAATCCAAGGACTATCCTGTACCTTAGCTCTTCTGCACACAGGCAGAAGTGAGTCAGTTATGTGAGGCATTAAGAACATAGCATCTGCCTGCACTGAAATATCTACGTCACGGTTTTGTTTTTACATTTTGCAATTGCTTTACATCATCCTGCCCCAAAGATCAGAAGCTGAGTAAAGCCACATTTCAGCCTGGTAGTTAAAGCATTCAGGCAGAGAAAGAACTTGATTCTTCCATGTTCTGACTGAAAGTCTCTATTAGCTAAACAAGGCAAAGATGTTTTGTGTCTTGAGCCTTGTCCTGGTTCCAGTTAGGACAGAGTTAATATTTCCTCCTAGTAGCTGGTAGGGTGCTATGTTTTGGATTAGGGTGAGAAGAGCGCTGATAACATGCTGATGTTTTAATTGTTGCAGAGCAGTGTTTACACCAGGCCAAGGACTTTTCGGCTTCTCGCTCTGTCCTGCCAGCGAGCAGGCTGGGGGTGCAGCAGGAGCTGGGAGGGGACAGACCCAGGACAGCTGACCCAAACTGGCCAAAGGGGTATTCCATACCATCTGACGTCATGCTAAACAATATATAGGGGTGGCTGGCCGGGGTGGGGGGGCCGGCTGCTCGGGGATAGGCTGGGCATCGGTCAGCGGGTGGTGAGCAATTGCATTGTGCATCACTTGTTTTCTTACACATTATTATTATTAATACTATTATCGTTATCACTATTATTATTATTATTGTTATTATTATTTTACTGTCTTAATAAACTGTCTTTATCTCAACTCACCGGCTTCACTTTCCCGTTTCTCTCCCCCATCCCAGAGAGGGAGGGGGGAGGGTGAGCGAACGGCTGTGTGGTGTTTAGCTGCCAGCCGGGTTAAACCACAGCAGTCCTTTTGGCGCCCAACGTGGGGCTCGAAGGGTTGAGATATCGACAAATTTGACCAGAGTGTGTTAAACTAAAATTGGTATAAGTATTGGACCTGCTTAATAGTTGCTAGTCACGATGTTGATTGCCTTAATCTCCAGTCTCCTGTACCTGTATTCCAAATTGAGTTTTATGGTGCGTTACTTTCTGTATGTGCTCCCTGTTGCACTGTTCATCCTTTCCGGGCCCTGGTTTAAGATTGTTATGGTACTGTGCGGTGTAACAATGGCTTATGAAATGATGAAATATCTGGTCACGACTCTAACCTGGTATTTGTACTCAGCACTGACGTCGACTCTATACTTTGGAAACCATATCTCGGAAACTATTAGCAATTACACCTATTGCCTGTTTTCGTTAGGGAGCCAATCTGTGAAGGGGACAGGGGAAGACATGTTTCCCTACCTGTTCACTCTCCCTTTCTCCTTCACCACCCTCTTATCCCCCGAGCTAGTTACGGTGGTTCTCCGAGATGTTGAATATCCTTGGGATACTCAGACCAGCCTGCTCTTGTTGTTATGTCTCCTGAATGCGCTTCAGGTTTTGTTGAGGGTTAAACAACTACTTAGGAATCTCGTCCGGAGATCTGTCTTGAGGCGGGATAGTTGCGAGTGGCAGGGAGTGTGGGAGGATATGGGCAGGTTTCTAGAGCAGTGGTCACCTCCAGTGTTTTGGACATTCACCCCTGAACAACTGCAAAATCCTAAAAAGCTGGCAGAATGCTTGAAAAAAAGGTGTCATGACTCTGGCAGTTCCAAAGTGACACAAATCACTGTAGCGTGCTGGGGTCTGGCTTGTGCCTATCGAGCTGCAATTGATGCTACTAGCAACCTAGTGACAGACGCTGCAGCCGCTCCTGCTCCTGCAGCTGCTCCAGTTCCAGCTCCTGCAGCCGCTCCAGCTCCTGCAGCCGCTCCAGTTCCAGCTCCTGCAGCCGCTCCAGCTCCAGCTCGTGCAGCTGCTCCCACTCCTGTGGCTGGGTCAGAGAAACGAGCTGTAGCAGTGCAAGTTGACCCCGCAGAGGGTATTCCAACCCCTGTGGCAGACCCTGTGTCTGGGTCAGAGAAACGAGCTGTAGCAGTGCAAGTTGCCCCTGTAGACAAGGTGAAAAAATGGTATAGAGGCTCAGGACGTTTAGAACGCAGACAGTCTTCTGCTAAGTCTGGGCGTAGTGAAGACGAGGCTGGGCCATCAAAGGTGCAGGAGACTGAAGATGAGGATGGGGATGTCGAAAAATCAACAGTAACTACCCGGACTCTACACCAGCGTGAGCTACGAGATGTGCGAAAAGATTTTGGTCGCTGTATAGGCGAGCAGCTTGTCACCTGGCTGCTCTGGTGCTGGGACACCGGAGCCAATTGTGTGGAATTAGAGGGCAAGGAAGCCAGGCAGCTGGGATCCCTTGCTAGGGACGCATGCATTGACAAAGCAATTGGAGATGGAGCACGATCTCGCAGCCTCTGGAGGCGTCTCCTGTCAGCTGTGCAGGAAAGGTATCCCTTCAAGGAAGAACTTGTATGTCTACCAGGCAAATGGACCACCATGGAGAAGGGAATTCAGTACCTGAGGGAATTGGCCGTACGGGAAGTAATTTATAAGGACCTAGACGACGCACAAACATCCGCAGATCCAGATGCAGTCCGGTGTACACGACCCATGTGGCGGACGTTTGTACAGAGTGCACCATCATCATATGCCAGCTCATTGGCAATACTAGCCTGGAAAGCGGAGGAGAATCCCACAGTGAATGAAGTGACTAAAATACTCCGGCAGTACGAAGGAAATCTCTCCTCTTCCCTACAGGCCTGTGTCTCAGCTGTGGAGAAACTCTCTGAAGAGGTCCACCAACTTAAAGAGAATTTATCTTCCCCTCCACCTGAACGAACCAGTGTCCACCAGCTAAAAGAGAATGCTTTGGAGAAACTTTCTGAAAAGATCCACCAACTTGAAGAGAGATTATTTTCCTCCCCACCTGTACAAACCACTGTCTCAGCTATTAGGGGTAAACGTTCATCTATGCAAGGAAGACAATATGGTGGGCACACACACCGCGCCACCCTGTGGTTTTACCTACGTGACCATGGACAGGACATGAGAAAATGGGATGGAAAATCTACTGCGACCCTAGAGGCACGGGTACGTGAATTGCAAAGGAAAACAAGTGGGAAAAAGGGATTCTCTGAAAAGTTTGCTGCTCCAACTTCCAGCAGGCAGTCCTTTAAACACAGAAACGAAGATTCTGACCAGGACTAGAGGGGCCCTGCCTCCAGCCAGGGGGAGGAAAGGGACAATCGAGTTTATTGGACTGTGTGGATTCGATGGCCTGGCACGTCAGACGCACAGAAGTATAAGGCTTTGGTAGACACCGGTGCACAATGTACTCTAATGCCATCAAGCTATAAAGGGCCAGAGCCAATCTGTATTTATGGTGTGACAGGGGGATCCCAGCAGTTAACTGTATTGGAGGCTGAAGTGAGTCTAACCGGTAATGAGTGGCAAAAGCACCGTGTTGTGACTGGCCCAGATGCTCCGTGCATCCTTGGCATAGACTATCTTAGAAGAGGATATTTCAAGGACCCAAAAGGGTTCCGCTGGGCTTCTGGCATAGCTGCCTTGGAGACAGAGGACATTAAACAGTTGTCTACCTTGCCTGGTCTCTCAGAGGACCCTTCTGTTGTAGGGTTGCTGAGGGTTGAAGAACAGCAAGTGCCGATCGCTACCACAACTGTGCACCGGCGGCAATATCGCACCAACCGAGACTCCCTGAGTCCCATCCATAAGCTAATTCGTCAACTGGAGAGCCAAGGAGTGATCAGCAAGACTCACTCACCTTTTAATAGTCCTATACGGCCAGTGCGAAAGTCTAATGGTGAGTGGAGACTAACAGTGGACTATCGTGGCCTGAACGAAGTCACGCCACCACTGAGTGCTGCAGTGCCGGACATGCTAGAACTCCAGTATGAACTGGAATCAAAGGCAGCCAAGTGGTACGCCACAATTGATATCGCTAATGCATTTTTCTCCATCCCTCTAGCAGCACAGTGCAGGCCACAGTTTGCTTTCACTTGGAGGGGTGTCCAATGCACCTGGAATCGGCTGCCCCAGGGGTGGAAACACAGCCCTACCATTTGCCATGGACTGATCCAGTCTGCGCTGGAGCAGGGGGAAGCTCCTGAACACCTGCAGTACATCGATGACATCATTGTGTGGGGTGACACTGCAGAGGAAGTTTTCGAGAAAGGGAAGAAAATAGTCCAAATCCTTCTGAAGGCCGGTTTTGCCATAAAACAGAATAAAGTTAAAGGACCTGCAGGAGAGATCCAGTTTTTAGGAATAAAATGGCAAGATGGACGTCGTCAAATCCCAATGGATGCGATCAACAAAATAACAGCTATGTCTCCACCAACTAGCAAAAAAGAAACACAAACTTTCCTAGGTGTCGTGGGGTTTTGGAGAATGCATATTCCAAATTACAGTCTGATTGTAAACCCGCTCTACCAAGTAACCCGTAAGAAGAATGCTTTTGAATGGGGCCCTGAGCAACGACAAGCCTTTGAACAAATTAAGCAGGAAATAGTTCATGCAGTAGCCCTCGGGCCAGTCCGAACAGGACCAGATGTAAAGAATGTGCTCTACACCGCAGCCGGGGAGAATGGTCCCACCTGGAGCCTCTGGCAGAAAGAACCTGGGGAAACTCGAGGTCGACCCCTGGGGTTTTGGAGTCGGGGATACAGAGGATCTGAAGCCCGCTATACTCCAACTGAAAAGGAGATATTGGCAGCATATGAAGGAGTTCGATCTGCTTCGGAAGTGGTCGGTACTGAAGCGCAGCTCCTCCTGGCACCCCGACTGCCGGTACTAGGCTGGATGTTCAAAGGAAGGGTCCCCTCTACACATCATGCAACTGATGCTACATGGAGCAAGTGGGTTGCACTGATGACTCAGCGGGCTCAAATAGGAAACCCCAGTCGTCCAGGAATCTTGGAGGTGATTATGGACTGGCCAGAAGGCAAATACTTTGGGATATCATCAGAGGAGGAGGTGGTCCGTGCTGAAGAAGCCCCACTGTACAACAAGCTACCGGAAAATGAGAAGAAATATGCCTTGTTCGCTGACGGGTCCTGTCGTATTGTGGGAAAGCATCGGAGATGGAAAGCTGCTGTATGGAGTCCTACACGACGAGTTGCAGAAGCTGCTGAGGGAGAAGGTGAATCGAGTCAGTTTGCAGAAGTGAAAGCCATTCAGCTGGCTTTAGACATTGCTGAACGAGAAAAGTGGCCAGTTCTCTATCTCTATACTGATTCATGGATGGTAGCAAATGCCCTGTGGGGGTGGTTACAGCAATGGAAGCAGAACAACTGGCAGCGCAGGGGCAAGCCCATCTGGGCTGCTGCATTGTGGCAAGATATTGCTGCCCAGGTAGAGAACCTGGTTGTAAAGGTACGCCATGTAGATGCTCATGTGCCCAAGAATCGGGCTACTGAAGAACATCAAAACAACCAGCAGGTGGATCAGGCTGCTAAGATTGAAGTGGCTCAGGTGGACCTGGACTGGCAACATAAAGGTGAATTATTTATAGCCCGATGGGCCCATGACACCTCAGGCCATCAAGGTAGAGATGCAACATACAGATGGGCTCGTGATCGAGGGGTGGACCTGACCATGGACACTATAGCACAGGTTATTCATGACTGTGAAACATGTGCTGCAATCAAGCAAGCCAAACGGTCAAAGCCTCTTTGGTATGGAGGACGATGGCTGAAATATAAAGATGGAGAGGCCTGGCAGATTGATTACATCACACTCCCTCAAACCCGCAACGGCAAGCGCCACGTACTTACAATGGTGGAAGCAACCACCGG
Source organism: Anser anser (assembly GCF_964211835.1). Taxonomy (NCBI): domain Eukaryota; kingdom Metazoa; phylum Chordata; class Aves; order Anseriformes; family Anatidae; genus Anser; species Anser anser. Next base: position 12,958,121 of record NC_139731.1, read on the forward strand.
ATGGCTGGAAACATATCCTGTGCCCCATGCCACCGCCCGGAACACTACCCTGGGCCTTGAAAAGCAAGTCCTATGGCGACACGGCACCCCAGAGAGAATTGAGTCAGACAACGGGACTCATTTCCGAAACAACCTTATAGACACTTGCGCCAAAGAACAAGGTATTGAGTGGGTGTATCACATCCCCTATCATGCACCAGCCTCCGGGAAAGTTGAGCGATACAATGGACTGTTAAAGACTACACTGAAAGCAATGGGTGCTGGGACATTCAAAAATTGGAATACACATTTGGCAAAGGCCACCTGGTTAGTCAATACCAGGGGATCTGCCAACCGAGCTGGACCTGCCCAATCAAACCTGTTACGCACTGTAGAAGGGGATAAAGTTCCTGTAGTGCACGTAAGAAACATGCTGGGTAAAACAGTCTGGGCTACTCCTGCCTCAGGAAAAGGCAAACCCATTCGTGGAATTGCTTTTGCTCAGGGACCTGGGTGCACTTGGTGGGTAATGCAAAAGAATGGGGAGGTCCGGTGTGTACCTCAAGGGGATTTGATACTGGGTGAGAATAGCCCATGAGTTGAATTGTAGTATGTTAATTATTATATAATACTGTATGTCATCACTACCATGATTGCTATATATCATAGATGAAAATGGTGATTAATTAGAATGTATTGGAAAGAGTGTAACCTGAGCATGACATAAATGGTATGGAATAAGGGGTGGATATCTGTCCTGGTTCCAGTTAGGACAGAGTTAATTTTCCCTCCTAGTAGCTGGTAAGGTGCTATGTTTTGGATTAGGGTGAGAAAAGCGCTGATAACATGCTGATGTTTTAATTGTTGCAGAGCAGTGTTTACACCAGGCCAAGGACTTTTCGGCTTCTTGCTCTGTCCTGCCAGCGAGCAGGCTGGGGGTGCAGCAGGAGCTGGGAGGGGACAGACCCAGGACAGCTGACCCAAACTGGCCAAAGGGGTATTCCATACCATCTGACGTCATGCTAAACAATATATAGGGGTGGCTGGCCGGGGTGGGGGGCCGGCTGCTCGGGGATAGGCTGGGCATCGGTCAGCGGGTGGTGAGCAATTGCATTGTGCATCACTTGTTTTCTTACACATTATTATTATTAATACTATTATCATTATCACTATTATTATTATTATTGTTATTATTATATTCCTGTCTTAATAAACTGTCTTTATCTCAACTCACCAGCTTCACTTTCCCGTTTCTCTCCCCCATCCCAGAGAGGGAGGGGGGAGGGTGAGCGAACGGCTGTGTGGTGTTTAGCTGCCAGCCGGGTTAAACCACAACAAGCCTCTCAATTTTTTCTAGCCAGAAACACCTTGCAAATTAGACCCAGATTTGGGAATACTTTTGGAATGAGCAAGTACATATTCTTTCAGTGAATGTACAAAAATAAAGTGCTAGGGTTTATTGAAGACTTTAAGCCCAAGATACCTGTTTCTTCTTTAAAAAATTTAAACAAAGCCTGAAAAATCTTAATTTTAAAGAGCGGCCTCTGTTCTGGACTCAAACTACCCATGCCTGACAGCATCACTTTAAATATTAAATATGCTAGCCTTGCTCAGGATCTATTTTTAACACTGTGTCATTTAATATGTCAAATACTGCTTGTCAGATCACTTATACAAAGTACAATTGTCTCAATTGTAATCTTCACCTCTTCTCCAAAATTGCTAGTCTTACAACTAGTATTTTAAATAAATCAAAGCAAATCTTTCTTTTTTTGAAAACCTGCTCTTATTTTGGGCCCGGTAGTGGAGGCAGACCGAGAGGGGCTGTTTTCTGGCACGATGTTTCCTGGGAGCTCCATTGCAGTGAAGGAACTGCCAGCAGCCCGCAGCTCTGAAACAACTGGTGCGATCAAACCCTCTTCTCATAGCCAGCTCACGGTTTACTCATGGCAGAAAGCACTTTTAAGCTCCTGAACTTCAGCCTGCTGAGCTAGATGGGAGAGTGCATTGTTCCTCCAAAAGACATCAACAGCTGCTGACTTGATTGTACCATTTCATAGCAGGGAGCAAAAAAGTGGGTATGTGTGTAGGTTGTTTGGAAAAAGAAGGAATTGTCTTGCATTTAGAGCAAAAGGTAGAAAAAATCAGTTACAGTAAACTTAACATGATGACTTTGGGTTTACAATAGAATTGCCTTAACACCCTGTAGAAGATTAATTTTATTGTGCTATAAAAAAGTGTTACTTTAAAGATGGAATTGAAACAGTTCCCCGTCCACAGAGGCTTAGGCTGAATCAATTCAAGCTCTTCTCAGGGTAAGAACTGAGGGAAGAAAAGGATTTGGGCAGAGTCCACAGGCAAAAGGGACACGGAGCGGAAGGCAGGAGCTGGGGAGAGGCAGTGGCTGAGCTGTGCAGTCATGAAACGTGAGGATGAAATGTTTCACTGAGAGAGAAAGCAGGACGAAGCCTGGGAGAGGAGCAGTTTGCAAAGCAGAGGGGAGAGAACAGGAGTCCACCACTAGTACTGGCCAAGGCTGGAGGCAGGGAGGAGCAGATCACAGGGATTATAAAGGAGAAGTTGGAGATGACTCTGAGCAAATGAATCCAGCAAGCTGGATCTACCTGGCAAGAATGTGTTTGCTGTCCTTCCTCTCCCCTCTTATTCAGACCTGGAGAAAGGAACACAAACGTTGTCTGTGGGACATGCTTTTTCTACAGGTTAATTTAGAAAAATGGTTTGGGGAATACTCATGTTTTAAAAACTGATGAACAAATTCTGTTTCTCCTTCTGGAAGAGGTTTCACAAAGGGGACTATGACTGTTTTGCACAGTACCCGACTGTGATGTCTCATTTCCATGAATGATGCAATAAATGCCTACCCTCAGCACAAGCTTTTCAGCCATGATTCAGTCAGTAATTAAAGCTCTTTAAATGATAGCTGTGTTTAACAACTGGCGAAATGGGATCAGACTGTCCAATTACTGCTGTGACTTTACAACTTTTTAAATAAAATCTTATCTTGGTAAGTATGTGGCATCTATAAAAACAGCTTTATTTTCCTTCAGCGAGACCTGCTTTATAGAGAATAGCTGCCAAGCGGAACAAAAAAAGAGCTGTGCCAAAAGCTTGAGGTTTGAGAGAAAAGGAGGAGAGGTGCCAGAGGGGTTTCTGCATGCAGCAGAGCAGAAAGACTGCAACTGGTACAGGCTGTGGTCCTTCCTGAAGAGGCCACCTGCCTCGTTACTTGCAGGGGTGAAGCGGCTGTCAGGGTACAGGCGAAGCTCCCTCTCAGTCCCAGCCAGGGCTTGCAAGATCCAGAAGCCTCGTTGCACAACTGCCCCCACTGTCTGCACTGCAGCCTCATTTCTATTTCTAAAAGTTCTCCATAAAGGTGTTGGTGTAAAAGGTGGGAGGGATCTCTGACCTCAAGCTTGGATCCTGAGAACAGCTGGAGATGCTGTAGAATCACTTCCATTGGTCTGCTAACCTAGGCAACAGCCTCCTTTGTGTGTACCCACCATAGGCCCATGGAGCAACATGCCCCGTGACCTGCTCCAACCAGCCCTCTTCCCTCCATGAAGCACTGTGAAAGAAACATGCTGATTCCCCCACTTTGGGGAAGCTCTTCTCCCCAGCCCTCTGAGCTGAAACTGATGGACACGATGAAGTCCAACAGTTGCTAACTGAGCAAAAAAAAAACATGTTTAGTTTGCTGCTGTTGCTCCAATCCTACCTCTTGTCCATCATTTGGTACATCTTTCTCACTGACACCATAAGAGCCTGGGCACACGGGTGGTGCTTAGCTGCACTGCTGTACTGTGCCTGGCACACTGGGGCTCTGCTGTGCACAGCTTGGTGCAACGCTGGCTGCTGTAAATGGAGACAAGACAGACTGTCCCCAGGTTCAGGGCAGAAGGGCTCCTTGAATGTTCCTCCGTTAATGTTCAGCTCAGGTTCATTTCCAAGACCACTAGGGTACCCTCACCTAACAAGGACCCTGCTATTGCCAGGACACAAATATTGATGACATCCTCATCCATTCTGCTTTCCCACTGTAGCACATTGAGATTGGAAACTCTCCTGAGTCTCTGAAGGATCCTTTAAGATTTCAGAGAAATGACAAGAAGTTTTCAGGGTGCTGTGAGCATCCTCCATGAATAAGGATAGCAGTTAAAGAACATGAATTGCAGTGAATTCCTATACCAGCACAAGCCCCTTCCCTTTGAGAAAGTATGTGTTATTTCTCCATAATAGAGCCCTGGACAGAGCACTTTAGCCCCAACATTCAATAAGCAGGCAGTAACCTTTCCCAGTTAAGAGCTGAGTGTGCAGCACAGAGAAGACAAAGGGAGAGCCCACACCACTGAATAGTCAGAACAAATTCAATTAACTGTCAGGTACAGTTTAAGGCTCATCATTAATAAATCAAACACAGAATTAAAAAAAAAAAAGCATCATCCAACCTTGTCTGTGGATGTCGTGGTCTGTTCTGGAGCCAGTTTACATTAATTACACTGGGCTCTACTTGCTTCCCTTGCCTGCTACACAGAAACTCATCTACCTGCAGAGATGTTAGAAGGAATTATAAAAATAGTCAGACCGGGGGAAGTGTTTCTTTGCAGAGGGCCAGAGGAGCAGGTGGAACCTACATTTGAGGACACGGGGCTCTGTGAAGCCAGAAAACTTAGTCCTATCATCCCTTTCCTGTGTTGGCTCTGTCGAAGGTGTCAGCACCTGAGCGGGCAGCTTTGTTAGCACAGCTGATGTTAGTCTTTTTAATGTCAGGAACGAAGTGCACATCATCTTTGGGGGTGAACACACTTTTAAATGGGGTCTCTATTTGCTTCGCAGAAAGCAGCGATGACAGCAATATGCAGCATGTAGTGAGACCTCTGAACAGACCATGGGCTTATCACTGCTGGGGTGTTCACTGCTGTGGTTAGGTTCTGCCAGGGTAGTTTTTATTCTAATCACTACTTCAATTACTGTGTTTTTCCCTCCTTCTATCAGAGATTCTCAGTAATTTGCTTAATTTGTTTACCTCACAACCTACTGCTAGTGAAATAAGCAGGACATGATCTGAGCTACTTCTTACATTTGTGACAGATTATGGCAGGTCAGGGCAGTGCAAAAAAGAGAACCTGTAATTTGCAGCTCTGGTCTTCTGCTTCAAGCACAAAACCTCCATTCAGATGCTTTGGCACATTCTGATTACAAAGTGAAATAACTTGTGTAGAAGCAGATCTCCAGGATTAGCTCACTTTCCTGGACTACCACATATGTTTATACTATAAAAACTCCGAGGCTAGAGGATGGTCAAATACTGCCCATCAGAATAATACAGCTAGCTCATAGCCTCTTCCTACACGACCTTTTATCTGAAGCCATGTTAGTCAAGACTGTTGTGTGTGATACAAGATGTGAGTGCACGTGTGTCTATCGGCTGGTGAGGCAGGTGGGTACGCAGTGACTTGTCACAGGAGAGGTGCACGTATGATGGAGGAGGGCTGGGAGGGGCAGTAAGACCCTGGTGGGCTGGCATAACAAATTGAACAGCAGTGACAGAAAGACTAGGATCATTTAGTGTAAATGTAAATCATGCCACATCGTGCTCGTATTTATTTGTCCACACTTTGCTTTGCTCCTGGCTTTGCTGACTGGTACTTCCCTTCCCTCTGTCTCATCTACCTACACACATCCTCCTGCCCAGAGATCTCTGCTGAACCCCACTGGGTTGCTCGATTCCAGTTTCTCTTAATGGCTTTACTGTTTACTGGTGCCTGTGTCAGCTACAGCATCTCACACACCTCTTCCTTTCTGATCCTCTATTTCTCCTCTAGCTAATCTTCAATAACATGCCTGTCACATCTGTTTTTCTGCCCTCGTCTTTGCCACTCTGTCTGCAGACAGCCCTGCTGCCCTTAACGTGATGCAGCTGTTCACTCTCATTCCCTTCCAAACAGCCTGGAGATATCCTACAGGAAGGATGCTGCAATAAATCTGTGTACACAATTTCTCTTACAAATGGTAAGAGTAATAACATATGAAATAATGTTTAAATAAATTCCTCCCAGCCCCAGGAGACCTCCGAGTGGTAGGCTGCACTTCTGTCTTCATGAAGAAAATCAATAGCAGTGCTATATTGCCACTGCACTCTGGCTTCCACATTACTCATCCCCCCTCACCCCCCCCCCCCCCAACATACAGACTGTGTTCAAGGAAATGGGTGCTCCCAAGGGAGGAAAATAAATGGCTTTGTGCACTTAAGGTAACGATGTCATTTGAGGTCACCAAGCAAACAGTTATGGATACGGAAATCTGCAGTTTTGTCAATAGAGCTGGAACCTGGGGACCTAGCTAAAGAGATACAGCTTTTTAATAAAATGTTTCCCTAATTTACTTACAGAGCTTCTTCCCAGGAACAACAGCTGCTGTACCTAATTAACATTAATCGCCTTGTTACAGAAGAACTGGGAATAGTACAGTACTTGAGGTACTGACAAAAGGATACACTAATGGCATTGATTTGTCCAGTCTACTACAACCTTCCCTTATTATTCTACTTTCTGTATTGAAACACTTAGAAGTCACAAGCTGTGAAGCAGACTGGGAAGAGATGATGCAGAAAAGAAGCCAAGGATGCAGACAGGTACCAATCCATTCAGACTGCACAAGAAGCTTGATACCTGCTCCCTTTGGGATGGCATCTCCCAGAGCCACTTTTTCATCTTGACCTCTGGCAAAAGCAGCACTGGAAGGGGGTCTCTGAGTGAGGCATCCTTTTGAACAGCACTGGGACAGGTTACTCCACTGTTCATTTTGTGTCTCTTCAGTGGATCTGCTTTAGAACAAGTTCTGAACCCATACACAACCTTATGAGAGTGGTTCAATAGCTACACATGAGTTAAATAACTACACATTGAAAGATCAGTTTCAGAAGCAACATGGAGAGTTAAAGGCAGCCTGTCCTTTACTGGGCTAGAGACCATCTGTAAAGTTTCAACCAGAAATACACGAATTTTGTTATGTTGAACCCTGAGGGCTTTGTAGTTCTCAGCTCATTGACTGATATTCCCAGTACTACTCATCCCTGACAGTATGGCAATTTAATATCTGCCACGAATGCACAGCAGCAGGCTGGAAGGCAGGAGGCAACACCAAAGCTTGTGCTGTTAGCCTCTGTCCCCAAGTGGATGATTCCTTTGTTCACTCCAGTCTCCACTAAGATGGGGCCCAGCCATAAATTAGATCCTTAGTGTCCTGGTTCCAGTTAGGACAGAGTTAATTTTCCCTCATAGTAGCTGGTAGGGTGCTATGTTTTGGATTAGGATGAGAAGAGCGCTGATAACACGCTGATGTTTTAATTGTTGCAGAGCAGTGCTTACACTAAGCCAAGGGCTTTTCGGCTTCTCGCTCTGTCCTGCCAGCGAGCAGGCTGGGGGTGCAGCAGGAGCTGGGAGGGGACAGACCCAGGACAGCTGACCCAAACTGGCCAAAGGGGTATTCCATACCATCTGACGTCATGCTAAACAATATATAGGGGTGGCTGGCCGGGGTGGGGGGCCGGCTGCTCGGGGATAGGCTGGGCATCGGTCAGCGGGTGGTGAGCAATTGCATTGTGCATCACTTGTTTTCTTACACATTATTATTATTAATACTATTATCATTATCACTATTATTATTATTATTGTTATTATTATATTCCTGTCTTAATAAACTGTCTTTATCTCAACTCACCGGCTTCACTTTCCCGTTTCTCTCCCCCATCCCAGAGAGGGAGGGGGGAGGGTGAGCGAACGGCTGTGTGGTGTTTAGCTGCCAGCCGGGTTAAACCACAACACTTAGTTTTTTCCAACTCAAGCACACCAGGGAACAACATGCTGAATTTCCTTGGGACAGGATTTCTGTTGCCGTTTCACCCTTACCAGAGTTGCTTGCTGTAAGTGAACATCATTCAAGTTAAGTGACTGAGGTTTCAGAGAATGTTGTTAACAAGCAGGAATTAATACAATAGCACAGGAGAAATAATTTGGTGCTTGGAAGTGGACACACGTGATTGGTGTCTCTGTGCAGAATCCCTGTCCCCAGCTAGAGGCTGAGAAAGCCAGAGATATGAAATCCTCTCCTGCCATCAGGTAAAATCTTAGACATGGAGAAGTCCAGTGATGGAGCGATGAGCAACAGGTAGGGATTGGGCCCATTCCCTCACAGCCTGGTTACGTCTCCGTATGTCACACTCCAGTGCTGGGTACCACTGGGCTCCCTTTTAGCAATCCTCTCAGCAAGCCCCTCAGCTTAAGCAAGACCTGCAACAGCCTCTTGCAAAATTCAAGGATAATCCTGGTCAACCCCTAGTGTGGCATTTGCCTCAAAAGGTATTTGGATAATGCCCTCATTAAAAGGCTTTAACTTTTGGTTAGCCCTGAAGTAGTCAGGCAGTTGGACAAGAAGATCTTTGAAGCTCCCTTCCAACAGAACTATTCTATTCTATTCCAGCATAGATGAAAAAATATTTTATTTCCTGCTATCTCTTCCTCATTATCCAAATATGTTTTGTATACTTATTGCTGGATTTGACAGGTATTATAAGGTTATACCATACAACAGGGTGATATAAAACTTAATTGGATATCTGCAGAGTGCTTTGAGCTTAAAAGGAGATATGGTACATAGCATATTCTGTATGGTATGTATAATAGAGCAAAAAAGTGAAAATTTTACTCAAATTCTTGTATCTTTCAGGACATTTGATGTATCCTTTAAATATGCTTTTTTTTTTTTAACATCAGCACTTTTTTTTTTTAAATAAACAACATCATAGAGAGGTGGGACTGATACAGAGAGAAACAGAAGCAGACAGAAAGCCTCGGTGGTCTAATCTGAGATCTCATCTCTCCTTGGAGGGAGAGCATTATGGTTATGTGTCAGAGCACAGCTTTTTCTCCTTCCTTCACCTCACCCTGCTTGACTCAGGCCCCCCTATGGCTGCTCAGTTGCTCTCATCTCCTTCTTGTCATACAGAAAGCCAAAAGGCCAGGCTAGGATGATTCAAGATGCTTTTATGCTCACCCTAGCGATAGGTCCAGGCTCCAGGAAAGCATAATTTCCTCCCTGACAGTAACAGGACTGTGGCTGACCTGCTCTAAGAATGATCTGTGCAATGTCTCCTGGAGAAAAAAAGCAACATCCTACAATGCAGCTGGCCCCAGCAAAGTGTTAGTACCCTATTAATTCATGAAATAGCTCTGCTCTGTTAGCTGTAGGACAGCTTCCTGCCTCTTGAAGCAAGGGAAGTTTTTGGTTAGGCTGGCAGATTATATAATTGAGCAACAGCAACTTACATTAAAGGCAAATTTGTGACATGTGCTTCTCCTTATGGGGCTGACTAGTACCAGCCACTGTGGCTTTTTTGGTACTTAGATAAATACCAGCATGAGATCTGAGCTGGGAGAGGAACAAAACTGTAGATAGGAAAGTGGGAAAATTATCTGCTACATTTGCAATTCAGGTCACTTTTTACAAGAAGCTTTGCAAACAAAATCTAAAATAAAAACCACAAATATTTTCAAGCCAGCATCAATATGAAATAGGCTTCCTTTTGGGACTTCATCTGCATGTAGCTCACTCAGTCCTAAGGTGGGATCCAGTGTGCTAGATTAGACATTTGCTGATCACATACAGTTAGGCACCCCACTGAGCAATCTTCCAAAAGCAGTGCCATATTTCTCTACCTAGTTTAAGGAGAGAAGGTGCTTACATCTAAGCAGACAAGATCCCACCAGAGCCCTCCAAAAATACCCACCTTTCCCCATTAGCTGACTGGCAACTTTATAAAGAAGCAGTTAAGAAACTGCTCCAGAACCTAGCTAAACTAAAGACAGCAAGGAAGTGCTGACATCAGGTGCACTGCATCCCTGATGGGTGTCTAGAAGAGCGAGCCCACAGAGAATAATTAGGAGGTCAAAAGGCTGGGAAGAAAGGTATTGGCTGCAACATTTGAGCCTCTTCTGAATATAGCCCATAAAGCATGTATTTTCATAAATGGAGAAGATTTATCCTTTTTCAAGAACCATGTCCAAGGAGAGCCTCTCTAATTTTCCACAAAACAATCAAAACTCCCTAATGGCAGCTTGATTTTTCATACCCATCATCAGCCCTTGTTACTTTGCTTGCCTGAAGCCAGTTACAGTCAGCGAGCCCTTTCTGGGGTGGAGTATCTCCCTCCAGCACATTAAGTGTACTGGCCAGGTGTCATGCCTTGGACACTGCAGTTTTCCTTCCCTCTACAACAGTTGAGATTGCATGAAAGCCTACATTGAAGCCAGCCTGCATGCTAGTCACGGACACTGAGTAAGAAAAGGAAGCAGGTCTCAGAGGGATGCTGCTATGAGTCGCTCTGTCTGTCTGTCTCTCTCTCGTATGTTCATCTTGCAGACAGGGATGTGGGGGATTTACTGCCAAGCTCCTGGCGTGATGGATGTGTTGATAAAGATGCCACTGCCACAGTCCCTCATCACCACTGTAGCCTGTGCTGCAACCTATTGCCACACTGCCTATTTTGTTTTAACGCAAATTGTCACATCACTGACTGCTAGGTAAGACAGACAGGCTGTCTGGATGGGGATTTCAGCGCAAAGAAGTGAAATTAAAAATGCAAAATAGAAAAACAGATGGCATAAACTTCATTAAAATAATATGTCATCTTGTGGGGATCCCATGGGGATCTGTTACCTTCCAGTGGATATGGAGCCCCTGAGGTTTACATTTAGGGATTATTCTGTTCCTTCCTCTCCTTATCACGACTCTCTTCTGTTTTCCAAAGGCTTGTGGTATGTGTTCCATCTGGATATGCCTCCTAATAAGGATGTGCTGGAGACATCTCCCAGCACTAATGGACACCCAACCCCCCCAGTGCTGTCGGGAGCCTCCTTATCAAGTGATTTGCAGGCAAGAAAGAAGCATGGCTGAGTCCTGAAACTTCAAGAGAAAGACAAAGTGGGAGTGTTAGGAAAGTAAGGAGTACATAATTAATATGGATAGAATATCTGTAAGTCTTAAGATGATGAATTACATGAGGCAGGAGAAGTTACTTTCCCTTGATGTGAAGTTTGTCTCTTTTTAGATGTGGTACCAGCAACAAGCTAAATACTTTACTATTCTGCTTACAAACCAGGTGTAATCTTTAGGAACTTACTAGAAATAAAAGCCACCTGTGAAGATTTTCTTGTATCTAACTGACCCCCAAACAAACATGTGGTAATGCCATGTATTTACTTATGGGGCAGAGAAACAACCATAGAAAGGACATTCAAGCAGCAGGATAAATCTGAGTTCGGAGCATGCAGCACAGCACACTTTCTGTCGCCTTCAATCACTGTGGGCTCTGGAAGCAAAACTTGTATGCATGCTGGGTTGCTATTTAATTGAGCTCATTTAAACCAAGCTTCCAGCAAGCTGTTGTGGTTTAACCAGGCTGGCAGCTAAACACCACACAGCAGTTCGCTCACCCTCCCCCCTCCCTCTCTGGGATGGGGGAGAGAAACGGGAAAGTGAAGCCGGTGAGTTGAGATAAAGACAGTTTATTAAGACAGGAATATAATAATATAAGGAATATAAGGAATATAATAATAACAATAATAATAATAATAGTGATAATGATAATAGTATTAATAATAATAATGTGTAAGAAAACAAGTGATGCACAATGCAATTGCTCACCACCCGCTGACCGATGCCCAGCCTATCCCCGAGCAGCCGGCCCCCCACCCCGGCCAGCCACCCCTATATATTGTTTAGCATGACATCAGATGGTATGGAATACCCCTTTGGCCAGTTTGGGTCAGCTGTCCTGGGTCTGTCCCCTCCCAGCTCCTGCTGCACCCCCAGCCTGCTCGCTGGCAGGACAGAGCGAGAAGCCGAAAAGTCCTTGGCCTGGTGTAAACACTGCTCTGCAACAATTAAAACATCAGCATGTTATCAGCGCTCTTCTCATCCTAATCCAAAACATAGCACCCTACCAGCTACTATGAGCTACTTAACTCTGTCCTAACTGGAACCAGGACACAAGCACATATGACAGATTTATATATGAATCTTCACAGAGTATAAAATGACATTTATCAACCTTCCGTCAGAGCATTTGATATTTGAACAACTGATTCTGATTTAACAGTGAAAAATGCCACTATCCATACAGAAAACTTGCAATAGGATTAAAACCCTAGTCACTACCATCCCCAACAATGGCTCTGCCAGGTAAGCTATTAAACATTTATGTACTACCTTAACTTTGTCTAGGCTTAAAGGGATTAAAAAGCAGTCCAAATCCCGATGAGTTTAATGCAGAAGAGACTAAAGATTGAGTTGGAAGAAAAGGAGCCAGAGCTGGGAGATGTGAGACATTACGCTGCTTGAAAATTGCAAAGGTCGGGCAGATTTTAAGAACGACAGCAGCAGGAGCTGACTGATGTGGATTAAAAGCATGTTACACTGGCTGCAGACAATACCATCAGTCTCGTTTTGGCCCAGGTAACCTAGCACTCATCAGAGTATGGCTAAGAGTAGAGAGTCAATCCAAATACCGCTAGATATGCGTTCACCTAATTAAAGAGGCACACTGTATCCACAGGGAGAGGAGGTTTTTGAGCAGACTTTTCTCTGGAGCCTGGGCAGGAACATGCTTGTCAGCGTTGTTGGACAATTCCTCCTAAGCAGGTAGATTTCACTAACTATGATCTTCATAAGCACAGTGTGGTCAGCACCGAGCATTCACTAGGCAGGAGCACTAGCAGGTCCTGGAGGCTGCGTTCTTCTATAACTCTGTGGAGCTCTAACATAATACAAGTTTTGGATGTTTTCTGTTATTCCCAGAAGACGCCAGTTGAGCCTGTCCCTGCTTTCATGGTTAAGCATGCTTTAATTTCCAGATGTAATATACCCCTCACAATTTATGCTTAACTTTTCCAATGTTGACACCATTTATTACGTCAAATATTTCTTTTTTTGTTCCTGATATTTACTTCCTGAAAGATTTATATATGGCAAGCAAATCCTTTCTCCATCCTGGTTTTACCAGGTTCAATATGCTAACCTCTTTTAGTTTTCTGTTATATGACAGGCTTTCAAATCCCATGTCTTATGTAGTTCTCATCTACGCCTAGCCCACACTAAATTCTTATTGGTGGAACTGAAGAGATGAGATTGCTACACTGCATTGCAAACATCTTACCCTGGCCTTTCACAATAGCAATGATACACCTTTATCTACTGGAAAAAGTGATACCGACTCTTCTAATATCTACCTTTCCCACTTTAATGGTGGATAATATCATTCAGCAGTGGCCAAATGGAATAAAATTTTCCCTACATGATAAAGCAGAAGTTTTGGCAGAAGAACTAATCATTCTGCTCTATCTGTATGTTTGGAAAAAAGCTGGGAAACTGCAAAGGTATGACTATGGCATATTTTTATGTATTAGTCCATTTTAACAATTGCTTATCTTGCAATCATATCAGGCTTCCTCTTCCTTAGTCACTTCCAGTTGGTAAACTCCAATTTACAGCAGATTGAGTTGCTCCTGTCATATTTTTCTCATTTCTATTATTTCAGTTTTTATGCCTTTTCTCTGTGGTATTTCTGAGTCTTTGTTGTACTGATGTCTCCCTCCTTTCTTAGCCAACTCCCTCCTGCTTTTTGTCCCTTTGTCATTAATGAACTTCTAAAAGAAATGACTGTTGGAGAAGTCCATTAACAATCTCCTTTCTTCTGACAGTTTCTCCTTCACCACTACCTAATGTAGTTCCCGGGGTTCTCAATTCACTGTCCCTGCTTATGCACTCACTTCATAAAACTGAAATTTGTTATAGATCTATTTTAAATTACCTTTACATTTAATTTGCATGAATTGAACTTATTATCTCTGAATCCAAATCTATTTTTGATGATCAGATCTTCTATGATGTCCTCATGTGTTACCAAAGCCAAGTATAGAATAGCACCATTTTCTGTCACATTAGTGAATCTCTGGAGGATATCTTTATTGTCTAGAAATACAAGAATGTCTCGGACCTCCCAATAATAGTATCAATTGCTCTCCAACCTAATTCCTGATGTTAAATTATCCAAAACTACTGCAGTAGTAATTACCTCTCTAATAACATTACAGAACTCTTTAGGTAGTGAAAAAGGAACCTGATGGCATATGGCATGCTGGCAGTGATTATCTTTTACCAAACTGTGAGTTGAGCTGTCATTAACACTGCTTTCTGCCTTTTCCTGAAAAGCAGCTGCCGGTTTTAGAGTACTTATGATTGCTATTGCAGGGCAGATCTACTGTCCCAATGCACTTGCTCATATCCTCTATCAATAGTTCAAGGTCTTCCACTTTGCTGCATAACCTTGCTGCATTTGCACATACAACTTTGTCTTTTCCTCCCTAGTCACTCTTTCTTCAAGATCACTATTCAACTACTTTCTTTCACTTTGCTGTCCATGGACCTAGTCTACAAAATTCCTTTATGCACTGCAATGACCAGATTTGTCTATTATTCAATCTCTCATATACTCCATCAGAGCCTTGAGACTGCACAAGTGCTTCCAGCCTTTTCTGAGTGTTTCTTTAAAGCTTCTCTTACCAATGAAGCCAACACCACTGTTTGCAGTAGTACTGCAGGTCCTTGGGTTAAACCTACCTATTGACAAGATCTCTTCATAACCACATAACAATGCTCACACTTTCCCAAATCTTGTTCAGACTTTATCTGTCTGCTGACCTTCCCTGTCATTTATTTGGTAGGGTCCGGAGCTATGCCACTGAACATCTGGGCATCCACTTTTTTTCAGAGCCTTCCCTGACATAGCACAGTCAACCTCAATCAGCTCTAGCAGTATCCCATCAATGTCATTTATTCTGATGCGAAGGACAACTATGGACTGCTTTCTGCTCCTATCTGGAAATTTTCCAGACCATTTTTTACCCATGCTCTAAGCAAAAAGCACACTATTCCTTTGACATGTCCTTTGTCAGGGTCTTGAGTCTGTATGGCACAACAGCAGCTCCGGTTTTGGAAGCAGGATGGCAATGTGTGGATTGCTGTCCTCTTGTAAGCATCATCTTTGTGAGGAAGCAGTGTATTGTGCTAATATATGCTGCTGCTTCCAGAACTTCAGAAATACTGCTCAGAAATAGCATGAGCATTTCTTTGTGAACTATTACAAACCTACAGTCCCTCCACCTCACAACACAGCTATGTCTTTTCCTGGTAATGGTCCAAGTCTCTGTTCCTCTCCCTTTTGTTTGCAGTCATCCTGTCCTCTTCTTTTTACAGTCCCTCTATATTATCTTCATTCTTTTTCTGGCCAAGCCTTAATCTTAGCTTGATGAAATTCTGTGAGTTTAAAAAGCTATGCCTTCCTTTTGAAAAAGACCTCTACCACAGCCCAAGACAAAGTGTCCTTCAACGTTTGTAGGTCAGTTCCCTGAGCAGTGGAATCACACTGATAAACTGCTCTGTGAGATTTCTGAGCTGAGCTGGCACATTCAGTCATACAAATGGAGATCTGCTTATGATCCCACTAGCACCTCAACATATTACAGACCCTAGATTCAGCCTTCTCATTCTTCATCAGCAAAGACTCACCTAATTTCACTTGGAGTGGGGGCGGCTTATAGTTCATGGCTACAGTCTCTCCCTCTCTCGTATCACAATCTCTGTCCGAAATAGATGCAGCTGTTGGATCCTGTGGAGATAGAAAATGAAACAGAACAGAACGGTTTAGCTAAAAGTTATGCAGTCACTTCTCTAACTGACTATTAGGTGAGTCCATCCCCACCTGCGTTCAGAGGGAGCAGAGACTATGCTGGTGTTTCAAATGGCTGAAACCTAGGGGAAAATCACAGAACTCTAGAAGCATGTTTAGTATGTTTAAAGTATCTCTGGAAATGCCAGATTTCAACATCAGACACATGATAGATGATATCGGGAATATAATATGGAGGGTGGGTCACCAGATCAAATTCAGCCTGGGCTGGCAATAGTCCCAAGCCATTTTCATATGATGACTCTTTGGTGTGTCGTATGAAACACACTACAGTTTCAACTGAGTTCTAAGTGGATCAGTCAACCTCATGATTAAAACTAAAAAGCTCGTGACCAGCTGTGTAAGTCTAGCTCAAAAGGAATTAAGACCAAATGAAAAGGTGAATTCAATCTCCGGTCCATCTTGGAGAAGACTGAAGAAGCCTGTATTTCCCATACTGGACCTATTTTGCGGCTAAATGGGAAGATTTAATTTCAGTATCTGTCAGCACAGCAACTTTCACTGGAATCCCCCTAAAACAAAAGCTCCCAAAACTTAAATCTGCTCCATCATGTCCACTCGCAGACAACCTAATCCAGGTAGCGCTGTACTCAGTGTTACAGTGCATCAGAGCATTCATACAGAGACAAGTTACCAATTCACTTGGCTCCAGCACTGATGAAAGTATTTAAAATCCTTTCACGTCAAATTTCAAACCTGTTGGACTTATCTCTATTTAGCACCACTGATTTTCCAATGTGTTCACTTCTTCCCAGCTAGAAACTAAATTGAACATGCATATGTATATATGCAAATATGGGTATATGAATTCTGATTTATAATAGGTACAGCTGCACAGGGAAAACAAACATCCAGCATTAAGTCCAATATCTGAAGAAACCATCACTTTGTAGAAATAGAACAAATCGTGAGAAACTAAATATCGATAAATACCACTCCAAACTAGCTAATTAATATTGTCCATCTCTCAGTTTCTGGAGATTTTTACAGATTTTCTAGTAAAAATGCAACCCATGATTTGGCACTGACACCTGTATGCAATGCAAGCCAGTTAGTGAGTTTCAAAGCAAGGGACTGTTGCTCTTCTGTCTCAGAAAGAAATGTCTGTGAGCTCAGTGAGTTCTCCTTCAGTCAGTAAGCTCTGCAGAAAAGGACCGAGGAGTCAAGTTGACAGGACACCAAGGACACCAAGTTGAAGGTGAGTCAGCAATGAAGAGTAGAAGGGTAACAGCATTCTTGGCTGCATTAGGCAAAGCATTGCCAGCAGGTCAACAGATATGCTCCTTCCCCTCTACTTAGCACTGGGGAGGCTGCACCTGCAGTGCTGGGTCCAGTTCCAGGCCCCTCAGTACAAGAGAGACATGGACACACTGGAGAGAGTCCAACAGAGGGCCACCACGACGATCAAGGTGCTGGAGCACCTCTCCTGTGAGGAGAGGCTGAGAGAGCTGGGGCTGTTCAGGGGGGACAAGAGGCGGCTCAGGGGGGGATCTCACCAATGTCTAGAAATGCCTGAAGGGAGGGTGCAAAGAGGACGGATCCAGGCTCTTCCCAGTGGCGCCCAGTGCCAGGACAAGAGGTCATGGGCACAAACTGGAGCACGGGAGGTTCCCCCTGACCACCAGGAAGCACTGCTGTGCTGTACAGGCAACAGAGCACTGGCACAGGTGGCACAGAGAGGCTGTGGGGTCTCCCTCTTTGGGATCTTCAAAATCCACCTGGACTGGTCCTGGGCACCCTGCTCTGGGTGTCCCTGCTTGGGCAGGGGTTGGACCAGATGGCATCCAGAGGTCCTGCCCACCTCAGCACTTGGCGAGTCTGTGAACCACCATCCCTTCCACCCCCAGTGCCTGCCTTCTCTTTGCTCTTTTTAATTCTTTAGCTCTTTTTAATACACTGTGTTTAAGAGATAAAATATGTTTCTTGAATTAGGCTGTGTCTTAATAGGAACTGGTCAAATAACACATGCAGGATTATTTTATCAAAATTCTGCTCCCTTGCACTGTCCAGTAGACGTTCTTTGACAGCACTTAAAATGGATAGTGCTTACAAGACTCTGCATTCAATGACACAAAATAGATAATGCTGAACCTTCCTCTAAAACGTAGCCACTGCCAGAGTAGCGCAGCAGCAGTTTAATAATACGGTGAGAAAGGTTACAGTAAGTTGCAGACAACCAAGCCAGTATCCAGGAGAACATGATTAGGCATGAATAATAAATCACGTGGATTTTAGGTTAGAAATCCTACTTTTGTGACAAAAAATACCAGATTTTTAATAACCACACTGAATGACAAAGTACGGCAGCTGAATGGTAAAAATACAACAGTTGAAATTAAATGAAGATAAAAGTGGCAGACAGAAGAAAAAAAAAATCCCAACTTCACAAATGAAAATGGTGAGCTGCAGCTAGCTTCTGTCACTCAAGGAAGAGATCCTGGATGACAGGTTCCATGAGATGACCAGAACAACACAGACCAGGACTCTTCAGCCAGGAAGAGACAATGGATGGGGGATCTGGGAGAAGTTTAAATGATCCAGAGTGGGATGAGAAGGTGAATAGGGATCAGCCAGCCTTTATTTTCTACAAGAAAGGGCTATCAAATGGCAGTTAACATGCAGCAGCTGGAAACAAACTCAGTACTTCTCCATACAACAGGTGACAGGCTACTGAGGATGCTAAAAGGGGCTGAGAAAAGGGCGAGATAAATGCATGGAAGGGATATCCATGAAGATTATCAAATACTAAAGTTCTGCTGTGAGCTTAGGCAGCCCTAGAGGCACAGATCTCTGGAGAGAGTGAACCAGGGAGGTAACACTGGGGACTCACCCTGTTCTCGTGCTCATGGGGACACAATGAAGGGGTAGGTGAGACCTTTCATCTGACTAGTCTATGCCAGGAAATCATTTCTAAGGCCTAAAATGTTGCCCTTCTGCCTCAGCACACCTCACTGCTACATCAGACACACTTGGGCACACACTCCTGCCGCACAGCACTCATGATGGGCACAAAGGGCCTATGCAGCAACAGCTGAGCCTGAGCAACCACCGCTGCGGTGCACGGGCCAGGCCTGCTCCCTCTGAATTGCAAAACTGAACCAGAAGGACACCGAGCTGGGCCAGGGACAGCACCCCCAGCACTAGTGTGTCTTGTCCGTGGCACTGGCATAACCATGGTTCTGCAGCAACGCACAGGGCTCCAGACAAGCACAAGCACAACAGCATTCCTGTGGTTCAGCTAGGGCTGCAGCCTTGCCTCTGTGCATCATGAATGCACACATTTCTCTCTCTGTAGCAAATCTACCCAGAGAAATATTTACTCAACTGTTGTGGTTTAACCCGGCTGGCAGCTAAACACCACACAGCCGTTGGCTCACCCTCCCCCCTCCCTCTCTGGGATGGGGGAGAGAAACGGGAAAGTGAAGCCGGTGAGTTGAGATAAAGACAGTTTATTAAGACAGGAATATAATAATAACAATAATAATAATAATAGTGATAATGATAATAGTATTAATAATAATAATGTGTAAGAAAACAAGTGATGCACAATGCAATTGCTCACCACCCGCTGACCGATGCCCAGCCTATCCCCGAGCAGCCGGCCCCCCACCCCGGCCAGCCACCCCTATATATTGTTTGGCATGACGTCAGATGGTATGGAATACCCCTTTGGCCAGTTTGGGTCAGCTGTCCTGGGTCTGTCCCCTCCCAGCTCCTGCTGCACCCCCAGCCTGCTCGCTGGCAGGACAGAGCGAGAAGCCGAAAAGTCCTTGGCCTGGTGTAAGCACTGCTCTGCAACAATTAAAACATCAGCATGTTATCAGCGCTCTTCTCATCCTAATCCAAAACATAGCACCCTACCAGCTACTATGAGGGAAAATTAACTCTGTCCTAACTGGAACCAGGACAGATATCCACTCCTTATTCCATACCATTTATGTCATGCTCAGGTTACACTCTTTCCAATACATTCTAATTAATCACCATTTTCATCTATGATATATAGCAATCATGGTAGTGATGACATACAGTATTATATAATAATTAACATACTACAATTCAACTCATGGGCTATTCTCACCCAGTATCAAATCCCCTTGAGGTACACACCGGACCTCCCCATTCTTTTGCATTACCCACCAAGTGCATCCAGGTCCCTGAGCAAAAGCAATTCCACGAATGGGTTTGCCTTTTCCTGAGGCAGGAGTAGCCCAGACTGTTTTACCCAGCATGTTTCTTACGTGCACTACAGGAACTTTATCCCCTTCTACAGTGCGTAACAGGTTTGATTGGGCAGGTCCAGCTCGGTTGGCAGATCCCCTAGTATTGACTAACCAGGTGGCCTTTGCCAAATGTGTATCCCAATTTTTGAATGTCCCAGCACCCATTGCTTTCAGTGTAGTCTTTAACAGTCCATTGTATCGTTCAACTTTCCCGGAGGCTGGTGCATGACAGGGGATGTGATACACCCACTCAATACCATGTTCTTTGGCCCAAGTGTCTATCAGGTTGTTTCGGAAATGAGTCCCATTGTCTGACTCAATTCTTTCTGGGGTGCCATGTCGCCATAGGACTTGCTTTTCAAGGCCCAGGATAGTGTTCCGGGCGGTGGCATGGGGCACAGGATATGTTTCCAGCCATCCGGTGGTTGCTTCCACCATTGTAAGTACGTGGCGCTTGCCGTTGCGGGTTTGAGGGAGTGTGATGTAAGCAATCTGCCAGGCCTCTCCATCTTTATATTTCAGCCATCGTCCTCCATACCAAAGAGGCTTTGACCGTTTGGCTTGCTTGATTGCAGCACATGTTTCACAGTCATGAATAACCTGTGCTATAGTGTCCATGGTCAGGTCCACCCCTCGATCACGAGCCCATCTGTATGTTGCATCTCTACCTTGATGGCCTGAGGTGTCATGGGCCCATCGGGCTATAAATAATTCACCTTTATGTTGCCAGTCCAGGTCCACCTGAGCCACTTCAATCTTAGCAGCCTGATCCACCTGCTGGTTGTTTTGATGTTCTTCAGTAGCCCGATTCTTGGGCACATGAGCATCTACATGGCGTACCTTTACAACCAGGTTCTCTACCCGGGCAGCAATATCTTGCCACAATGCAGCAGCCCAGATGGGTTTGCCCCTGCACTGCCAGTTGTTCTGCTTCCATTGCTGTAACCACCCCCACAGGGCATTTGCTACCATCCATGAATCAGTATAGAGATAGAGAACTGGCCACTTTTCTCGTTCAGCAATGTCTAAAGCCGGCTGAATGGCTTTCACTTCTGCAAACTGACTCGATTCACCTTCTCCCTCAGCAGCTTCTGCAACTCGTCGTGTAGGACTCCATACAGCAGCTTTCCATCTCCGATGCTTTCCCACAATACGACAGGACCTGTCAGTGAACAAGGCATATTTCTTCTCATTTTCCGGTAGCTTGTTGTACAGTGGGGCTTCTTCAGCACGGACCACCTCCTCCTCTGATGATATCCCAAAGTATTTGCCTTCTGGCCAGTCCATAATCACCTCCAAGATTCCTGGGCGACTGGGGTTTCCTATTCGAGCCCGCTGAGTAATCAGTGCAACCCACTTGCTCCATGTAGCATCAGTTGCATGATGTGTAGAGGGGACCCTTCCTTTGAACATCCAGCCTAGTACCGGCAGTCGGGGTGCCAGGAGGAGCTGCGCTTCAGTACCGACCACTTCCGAAGCAGATCGAACTCCTTCATATGCTGCCAATATCTCCTTTTCAGTTGGAGTATAGCGGGCCTCAGATCCTCTGTATCCCCGACTCCAAAACCCCAGGGGTCGACCTCGAGTTTCCCCAGGTTCTTTCTGCCAGAGGCTCCAGGTGGGACCATTCTCCCCGGCTGCGGTGTAGAGCACATTCTTTACATCTGGTCCTGTTCGGACTGGCCCGAGGGCTACTGCATGAACTATTTCCTGCTTAATTTGTTCAAAGGCTTGTCGTTGCTCAGGGCCCCATTCAAAAGCATTCTTCTTAGGGGTTACTTGGTAGAGCGGGTTTACAATCAGACTGTAATTTGGAATATGCATTCTCCAAAACCCCACGACACCTAGGAAAGTTTGTGTTTCTTTTTTGCTAGTTGGTGGAGACATAGCTGTTATTTTGTTGATCACATCCATTGGGATTTGACGACGTCCATCTTGCCATTTTATTCCTAAAAACTGGATTTCTCGTGTAGGTCCTTTAACTTTATTTTGTTTTATGGCAAAACCAGCCTTCAGAAGGATTTGGACTATTTTCTTCCCTTTCTCGAAAACTTCCTCTGCTGTGTCACCCCACACAATGATGTCATCGATGTACTGCAGGTGTTCAGGAGCTTCCCCCTGCTCCAGCGCAGACTGGATCAGTCCATGGCAAATGGTAGGGCTATGTTTCCACCCCTGGGACAGCCGATTCCAAGTATATTGGACTCCCCTCCAAGTGAAAGCAAACTGTGGCCTGCACTGTGCTGCTAGAGGGATGGAGAAAAATGCATTAGTGATATCAATTGTGGCATACCACTTGGCTGCCTTTGATTCCAGTTCATACTGGAGTTCTAGCATGTCCGGCACTGCAGCACTCAGTGGTGGCGTGACTTCGTTCAGGCCACGATAGTCCACTGTTAGTCTCCACTCACCATTAGACTTTCGCACTGGCCATATGGGGCTATTAAAAGGTGAATGAGTCTTGCTGATCACTCCTTGGCTCTCCAGTTGACGAATTAGCTTATGGATGGGACTCAGGGAGTCTCGGTTGGTGCGATATTGCCGCCGGTGCACAGTTGTGGTAGCGATCGGCACTTGCTGTTCTTCAACCCTCAGCAACCCTACAACAGAAGGGTCCTCTGAGAGACCAGGCAAGGTAGACAACTGTTTAATGTCCTCTGTCTCCAAGGCAGCTATGCCAAAAGCCCAGCGGAACCCTTTTGGGTCCTTGAAATATCCTCTCCTGAGATAGTCTATGCCAAGGATGCACGGAGCATCTGGGCCAGTCACAACACAGTGCTTTTGCCACTCATTACCGGTTAGACTCACTTCAGCCTCCAATACAGTTAACTGCTGGGATCCCCCCGTCACACCATAAATACAGATGGGCTCTGGCCCTTTATAGCTTGATGGCATTAGAGTACATTGTGCACCGGTGTCTACCAAAGCCTTATACTTCTGTGCGTCTGACGTGCCAGGCCATCGAATCCACACAGTCCAATAAACTCGATTGTCCCTTTCCTCCCCCTGGCTGGAGGCAGGGCCCCTCTAGTCCTGGTCAGAATCTTCGTTTCTGTGTTTAAAGGACTGCCTGCTGGAAGTTGGAGCAGCAAACTTTTCAGAGAATCCCTTTTTCCCACTTGTTTTCCTTTGCAATTCACGTACCCGTGCCTCTAGGGTCGCGGTAGATTTTCTATCCCATTTTCTCATGTCCTGTCCATGGTCACGTAGGTAAAACCACAGGGTGGCGCGGTGTGTGTGCCCACCATATTGTCTTCCTTGCATAGATGAACGTTTACCCCTAATAGCTGAGACAGTGGTTTGTACAGGTGGGGAGGAAAATAATCTCTCTTCAAGTTGGTGGATCTTTTCAGAAAGTTTCTCCAAAGCATTCTCTTTTAGCTGGTGGACACTGGTTCGTTCAGGTGGAGGGGAAGATAAATTCTCTTTAAGTTGGTGGACCTCTTCAGAGAGTTTCTCCACAGCTGAGACACAGGCCTGTAGGGAAGAGGAGAGATTTCCTTCGTACTGCCGGAGTATTTTAGTCACTTCATTCACTGTGGGATTCTCCTCCGCTTTCCAGGCTAGTATTGCCAATGAGCTGGCATATGATGATGGTGCACTCTGTACAAACGTCCGCCACATGGGTCGTGTACACCGGACTGCATCTGGATCTGCGGATGTTTGTGCGTCGTCTAGGTCCTTATAAATTACTTCCCGTACGGCCAATTCCCTCAGGTACTGAATTCCCTTCTCCATGGTGGTCCATTTGCCTGGTAGACATACAAGTTCTTCCTTGAAGGGATACCTTTCCTGCACAGCTGACAGGAGACGCCTCCAGAGGCTGCGAGATCGTGCTCCATCTCCAATTGCTTTGTCAATGCATGCGTCCCTAGCAAGGGATCCCAGCCGCCTGGCTTCCTTGCCCTCTAATTCCGCATAATTGGCTCCCGTGTCCCAGCACCGGAGCAGCCAGGTGACAAGCTGCTCGCCTATACAGCGACCAAAATCTTTTCGCACATCTCGTAGCTCACGCTGGTATAGAGTCCGGGTAGTTACTGTTGATTTTTCGACATCCCCATCCTCATCTTCAGTCTCCTGCACCTTTGATGGCCCAGCCTCGTCTTCACTATGCCCAGACTTAGCAGAAGACTGTCTGCGTTCTAAACGACCTGAGCCTGAACAATAATAATAATAATAGTGATAATGATAATAGTATTAACAATAATAATGTGTAAGAAAACAAGTGATGCACAATGCAATTGCTCACCACCCGCTGACCGATGCCCAGCCTATTCCCGAGCAGCCGGCCCCCCCACCCCGGCCAGCCACCCCTATATATTGTTTAGCATGACGCCAGATGGTATGGAATACCCCTTTGGCCAGTTTGGGTCAGCTGTCCTGGGTCTGTCCCCTCCCAGCTCCTGCTGCACCCCCAGCCTGCTCGCTGGCAGGACAGAGCGAGAAGCCGAAAAGCCCTTGGCCTGGTGTAAACACTGCTCTGCAACAATTAAAACATCAGCATGTTATCAGCACTCTTCTCATCCTAATCCAAAACATAGCACCCTACCAGCTACTATGAGGGAAAATTAACTCTGTCCTAACTGGAACCAGGACAGGCTTCTAAAATAAGAGTCCACCTCACCTCCACACCTGTGTCTCTGTGACTAATTAGCAGCCGGAGGATACGGGTTCTCCTCTGATAAAGCGCTGTTTGGCTCGGCTCTCCCCTGACACGTTTGTATTAGAAATATCTCGTTATGTGACTAATCTGGGAAGCCGAGACGAAGGCACAGGAGCCGACTTAAAGGGAAATTGCTGACTTTTATGAACACAGCTCATAAATTATTCTGCCTCCAAAGGGCAGAGACACTTCTTTCCCTCCCATTCCTGAAAAAAAAAAAAGTACAAAATTAAGATCTCTGAAGAAAAACCTATTTTTATTCCGAGAAGGGGAAACTCTCATCTCCTCCACTACTGAAGCCAGTGGCACTGGGCTGGCTTGCATTTCCCTGGTTATTGCAGGACTGCAGTTTGCTGGCTGCAGAGGGCCGGGACAGCACGCCAGCCCGACACCGCAGCAGGGGTAGGCCTCAGCGAGTTGCTCGACAGCCGCAGCGCTGTCAGAGGCTGTGGATGGGAAGTGACAAGCATGGTTAGGGTTTAACCACGTTCAACTTCGAGCTGGTGGCACGCAAAATGCCAGCCACATCCCCGGCTGTCCCTTGAGAGCAAGGGAAGATATTTAGCGCTGTTATCTTTCACACAGCGCAGCAGCCTCAGCGAGGACCAGAGCATGCCTCAAATACTGAGGTAAACCCAGCTTGGCAGGAGCTGTTTGAAATAAAGGCAAGCAGACACCATTTAACAGCGTGAGGAGAGCGTTTTTAAGGGGAGATTTGTTTCTCTCCACGTTCCCTGCAATGGAGCTGGTCTCCATCCGGCCCCAGCTTGTCTCCTCGGCCTCCCGTTGACAGCGCCAGAAAGAGATATCAGGCCAGACAGCTTCCACCTCGCTTCTCCTTTGAAGGCAGCCCCTTTATCAGCCTAAATCAAGCCATCTGTCCCTGGCCCCCTCCGAGGCGATGCAGCAGATTGCAGAGGAAACACCGCGCGAGGTGGGACCAGGAGGTCAAGGAAGCTCCTCGCACGCACAAAAAGCCAAACCAGACCCCCTTCCCCCAGCGCCGGGGGGAAGCCCTTGAGCTGGGAAGGGAGATGAAAGGGTGGCTGCTGCCATCAGTGCTCCTGGGATGAGCTCAGACACACGCTCACCGGTCCCTGCTGCTTGGCTCCCTCTGGGCTGCTGCTCCTTCTGCCACGGAGACATGGAGCAGCCCCAAAGCCCTGCACAGGGGCTCCCAGAGGCTTGCTGGAAGGCAGGCTGCTGAGAGACACGCAGGGCTTTGCTTGCTTAGCGTGACTGCCCAAATCTTTCCATTTTGACAGTTCACTGTTTGCTGTTTTTTTTTTTTCATTTGCCAAATGCCTATTCTCTGGGCCAAAATTTTGCACTCCAGGTACTTCTCAACCTCATTTGTTTTTTTTAAAAAAAATCAATATATAATTTAATAAACACAAATACAATTTTTTTGTTGGGGTGCTGGGAATCTATTTTGTCACCTTCAGCCCTCCCTGCTAAGTGATAGCCCCTCAGCAATCGCAGCCTCAGGGTGATGAGGGCAGGGGGCTGAGGAAGGAGGGGAGGCAGAGTCTGCTGGTAGGACTCAAGATGGATAGGGATGGGGGAAGTGGATGGGGTGGCTAGCTAGGAGGGGCTGAAGGATGTTCCTGGACAGGTCCAAGAAGACAATGAAGAGACAGGACGGGGATGGTGAGTGTACCATTGCTGTTACTTCCCCAGCTGTATTAAGCTCTAAAAGCCCTCCTGCACTGACGAGAAATCAGCAGGATTTAGTAACCTTGCTGTCCCTGTGGCCTGAGCTTA
This sequence comes from Anser anser, assembly GCF_964211835.1. Taxonomy (NCBI): domain Eukaryota; kingdom Metazoa; phylum Chordata; class Aves; order Anseriformes; family Anatidae; genus Anser; species Anser anser. The sequence continues at coordinate 12,984,573 of NC_139731.1, forward strand.
GCTAGGGCTAGTGGCACAGAGCTGAGCACTCAGACAGCCTTGATCCATGCTGATGCTGCTGTGCCAGGTCATGCTGGACTTCCTTTATAGCCCATTTTCCTCTGTTAAAACTGCAGGGAACTGACATTACAAGAAAAAAACCCCAAACCAGCAGGGCTGGTTATCCAAGCTCCAAAATACAGCGGCTGCAGCCTAATTTGAGTCCTTGCAACCTATGTGCTATAAAACAGTCTTTAATGACATACTCACGTAACCTCTTTTCCTTGGTAATTCAGGGGACAGGACAGACCTATGCTGGAGATGAACCAGGGTTAAGCAACCAGGGAAGAGAAGCCCAAGTACATGATTTCTTGCAGAAGCTGCAAGTCACGTAGGGAGCAGGGAAACAGTGCACAGGAGGAAAGATGATCTCGTGGTTATACAACCCAGGGCTGTCCTAGGGAACTGGGACCTTTACTCTTGAGCTCTTACGTGAAGTGTGCCAAGCCTCTTAAACCAGATTTCCCACAAAGGATCACTAATAAGGTCTCTCTCCTTTCCTGGGTTCCTGGCTCATAGCCCTGTAGTGCAATTTGCTGAGTGCTGCTTGCAACTGCTACCAAAGTGAGCGGCAGATGTGCTGTGAATAGGAGAAAAGCTATGAATCAGGATGATAAAATAATCATCAGGCAAGAGGTGTGCTGCACCAAAAACCCCAAATGATGTTCTGGCCTGAATTACTGTCTGTTTCAAGCCCTTATCCATCTAGTCACAAAATCATAAGAGAGAGGGATGGGATTTTGAAAGGGCTGGGGGATCTTGCGGGCTTTTTAAACCACCCCCTCACCAGGCAGGAGCGCTGCAAAGATAAACAAAGACTTCGTGAAGTGCTCAAGCACCATGTCCGGCCAAACACCACAGAACAGCCCACAAAATGACTGACTTAGGGGTATTTTGACCTGCTGTGAACACCTAGACAGCCAGGTAGGCACAATGAGACTACAGCAAAATCCAGAAAGCCTTGCTTGTGAACAGAGCGAATCCTGTCCATCTGAACAGAGAAATGGTCTTGTTTCTAAACTATTCATAGTGCATAAGGTCCGTATCAGGGAGGAGGCTTAACGTGGCAGTTTGTAAGTAGCTCTGGGCATTCTCCTTAGACATTGACTATCCCTTTCTGTCAAGTGAAGCCTGTGCCAGTGGGTCCATAAGCCATAGGAATGGGTTCACATCCCAGCCTCTCCCCCTCACCCCACTATAACTCAGCTTTGGGATCTGTGTTGTTCTAAGTTCTGTTTTGGAGTAGCAGTCTGGGTACCCACAAAAACCTTGTCTCTTTTTTCTACCTCCTTGACTATTTCCCTCCTCTTAGTATGCATCCTTTTATTTATTTCCCGAAGAAGAAACAATTCCACTATTTTCACTGTCTCTTTCTTGTTACCATCTCTTTATGGTTCTACAACGTCTTTCTCAAGGTGGGTGATCAGAAACACATGCAATGTCCCAGGCACCGTACTACTGATCTAGAACGGCTTCACAGTATCTTGTCTACTCTCTGCTCCCTGAACTTTTGTTTGCCTTTTTGTTTTTGTTGCCACGAAACCTAGATAGCTTAATTCGAGTTCCCAGCAGTGATGCTGAGTTCTTTCCCATGTCTCAGCTATCCTCCTTTTCATCTTTCAAAGCGTTTTTGTGAGAGGTGTCTGAATCATTATCCCCATTTTATACCTGGGCAAGCTGAGATCCAGAGAGGTGAAGCTGTTCAACACAAGAGCAGGAGAGCTGTGTCCTCCCCCCGGTTTTGCCTCTGAGACAAGAGCATTTTCATAAATGCATTTCTACCGAATCCACTTGATAGCACACACCAGAAAGCAGTGAGTACCAATATTACACTTCCAACTACACTGCAGGGGAAGGAAAATGGTCAGAAGCTGCAGTTCCAGGACTACGTTACAGTCCTGAAAAGTGGTTCCTTCCTGCGAGAACTTGATATTAAGCAGAAAATTACATAAACAAATCAAAAGTCTTGCAAGCCGCATTGTTCCCCAGACATTTTAAAGGTTGGGTTCAGTATACATGCTTGTTTCTTTTTCTTGTAATCTTCTTTTTCCAGCAAAATGTTTTTTCCAGAATTGCCTTGCAAACGGCTTCATGCTCTTTGCTCATTTAATTTTCTCAGGAACTTACTCCTTTCTCATTATCATCCAAACTACTGTAATTCAGACAGCGCTCCCCAACGTGTCAATTATGTCACACATCCCTGATCAATGTAAAGAGTCGCCTCTCTACCAATCTGTCACATCTGACAATTTCTGCTCCCTGTGAGTCTCATTTATATAAGGAGCTCACAATTAAGAGCAACACATGAGCTTAAAAAGATAATAAAAAATGCACAATTTGCCTTAGTATCTTCCCCTAAGGTACTTTCTCAGTTGTAGATATTGAGGCTAAGTCCACACTTGCGTCTGCTTCTTTTGCTTTGTATGGAGAAGTGGAGACTAGAAACAAGTCAACAAAACAAGAATGGGATCTTTTGGAAGGGTTTCAATTTGATTTGTAAGTTGCCTATAGAATTAATGCATGGGGAAGCATTAAGAAGACCTCCTATTAACACCAAAGTCTTTTTAGCTTCATGAGGATGACTTAGAAAATACATCCTGATACAGGAGAGATGGTTCACAAAAACTTTATGTAAGAAAGGTCCCTTGAGCCTGGTTCTACCTCTTTGTCTTCATGGCTTTCAATTAACAATGTGGGTGGGCGCAGAAACACTTTCAGCTCATTATTTTCTTTTCAAATACTGGTGGACATGAGATATTTAGCTGAAACAGCCCTTTGTAGATATCTTAAATTCCATTAAGATGACAGACAAGGGAAAGAGGTACTGTTTTCCCTACATACTAGTTCCATCTTTTGCAGGGTAGAATCAGCTTCATGAATTAACTTAAGGTTTGCAATGCCTGTGCTGCTGGAAAAAGCTATCTGAAATGCACATCTTAAGAGTAATGATTGATTTAAGCTGAACTCAGGCACTTATGGAGGCACAAATCAGGAATGTTACTGGCTAAAATATCCAGAAGCCTCCCAATAAAATAAAAAGTGGTAAATAAATTGGAGTCTCTCTGGATGATCATTCTCATTATCTGGCTATACAAGACAATGAGAGAAGCACTGAAGAAAGCTTGTCATTAGCTGTTAATTGAGGCACTTTCAGAAAGTGCTGCTTAAACCTTGAAAGATAGACTGTATTTCCAACTGTTACCTAATATGCATGTTAGCGCCGTATTAAAGCAGTCTCATTAGGTCCCTGCCCCCAGCACCATAGCTGAGAGCGAGCTTCGGATGCTTTAGATGAAACTCACGTTTTAAAAAGCTCATCTACATGCAGCCTCCCCCCTGGGCATACCTCCAGCACATGTTACCGCACACAGACCTATCTAAACCGGCATGCACACTGTACAAACACAAGATACCTAAGTGAGTCGCAATGACCTTCAGAAGAGGCAGCAGAGTCCCGGCCCACTATGATGTATAATCACATAATGTACCGATGACACAAATCATAATGATTAGCCTGTAAGCTAAGTGCAGCTATCTCAGGACATGATTTTAGGATCCCTGGCTCTTTACAGCTCTTTCGCACACCCTCTGTTGCTCTCACCATCTCCCTCTCCTTATTCCCAGACCTTTTATTCTCACCCTTAAGTAGCTCATTGTCCATAGCTGGGAGCCCATTAGTTTTGAAGGGGGTTTCACATGGAGATAATCATTCCTGGGTGTCCTGGTTTCAGTTAGGACAGAGTTAATTTTTCCTCCTAGTAGCTGGTAGGGTGCTATGTTTTGGATTAGGATGAGAAGAGCGCTGATAACATGCTGATATTTTAGTTGTTGCAGAGCAGTGCTTACACTAAGCCAAGGACTTTTCGGCTTCTCGCTCTGTCCTGCCAGCGAGCAGGCTAGGGGTGCAGCAGGAGCTGGGAGGGGACAGACCCAGGACAGCTGACCCAAACTGGCCAAAGGGGTATTCCATACCATCTGATGTCATGCTAAACAATATATAGGGGTGGCTGGCCGGGGTGGGGGGCCGGCTGCTCGGGGATAGGCTGGGCATCGGTCAGCGGGTGGTGAGCAATTGCATTGTGCATCACTTGTTTCATACACATTATTAGTAGTAGTACTATTATCATTATTATTATTGTTGTTATTGTTGTTGTTATTATATTCCTGTCTTAATAAACTGTCTTTATCTCAACTCACAGGCTTCACTTTCCCGTTTCTCTCCCCCATCCCAGAGAGGGAGGGGGAGGGTGAGCGAACGGCTGTGTGGTGTTTAGCTGCCGGCCGGGTTAAACCACGACACTGGGTGAGACACCTTGGTTCCTGTGTAACAGCCAGCTCTCTAACCTACCTGTAACCTGTGCTCTAGCCTGACAAAACTTGGAGGCCTTCAATTGAAACTGACTACACTTCCATTTCAACTCTTCTCTGTCTTTACAACTATTGAAGTAAAAATCCATCTCGTCACTATTTTGCCTCCACAACAATGTTTTCCATTTAAGTTACAGGATCACTATCATATCTGGAAATTCAGCATCATGACAAAAACTTGTGTAAAGTGCCTGCAGAACCTTGGCTTTTAATTGAGGGGTGTGATGTGGGGTGACCAGAAGACAGCACAATGAGGTGGCCTGAGCCCAACAGAACAGGGTCACAGAGACAGAAATAGGGTCATGTCTAAAAAACACCCAGAACAACACGTGTGGGTCATCTGTGCCAGGAGGATCAACAATTTAGTTGCGATCTGTGTGCCAACCAGTTTGCACAGCCACTAGGCTGTGCATTTTGCATACTAAGAATGACATTAAGATTGCATTATGTTTAATCATAGCGTAATCCGTGCCCATCTACCTTGTCCCTATTTCTTATGCTTCTACTTCTGCAGTATTTGCAAATATTTGAAGCAGAGCAATGCAGTCAACACTGAGTATACACCTGTGCTTACACAGGGAAACATAATTCACTTGAATTTCCCACCTCAGTCATTTTGGAGTTATCAAGAAGCTGTGAACTATTTCCTGTTTGCAGGAGAGCTAACAGACTTTAACACAGCAAAATTAAATTATTCTGCTTTTACAGTATGTAAAATCCCCATAGAATTGCTTTGAGCAGAAATGGATATTAAATTGCACAAACAGTACAGTTTAGGGCCATTTACTCCAACTGCTCCAAGGGCTTTTCAAATATAACTACTTCCCCACTATAATGGGGCAGGATTTGGGGAATTTGTGACTGCTTTTTAAGTCTCTAAAAACATGTGTATGGCTAAACTCCAGTTTGAGCTACTAGTTCTCGGATCCAGCTTTTACATCAAGAAAATTATGGAGGTACTTGCCTGCTGCCATTATGCCCATGATAATCCTGAGGTGCTGACAGTGACACATGCACCCATGCAAAAAGAGACAATGTGTGGCATCTTAATTATATAGGACACCATGCCAAACACATTTTCATTTACAACTACACCCAGAACCTTGAACTAAGACATTCCTGCTAATCCTGCATAAAAATTTCAGTAATTGTTCTCTATTTCCATCACACCAGTGGGTATCCCATTGCATTAACATAATATGTTTTAAATTCAGAATTAAAAAGTACACCCAGTAGACTGGTAGCTAGTACTGTGGTTTCTACAGAGCCAAGACGTATCTCACAAAAGTGTGGCCACATGACAACACGGATGCTGAAAATGCTCTCTGCCCACATTACAGTTTAACTCCTCACTGTCTCTATACCCTTCCACCCCCAGCAACAGCTGCACTATATGGCTTCTCCTGAAGAACATCATTTCATAAAGGCCTCCAGAAGTAGCCTGGGTCTTGTACCATCCATACAATTTACAGGAGGCGATTATCACAGTGAAGGTGTTTTTTTGTGGGGCAAGAATACAGCCCACCGACAATCAGCTCATAGGGTTTCTCACTGGGTCACACCAGAAAGAGGACCTCCTGCTGCTTCAGTCAATGTGACTCCTTGAGATTTTTATCTGGAGATGATTGGTAAAGTCACTTTCCAATCACATCTGCACAGAGAGCACAAACTAACTGGGCAGGTGAACACAAGAGAGAACAGAACAATGACCTGAAACAAGATTTCAACTATTCAGGTGAGCCTCTCACTACGAATGCAATGCATTCGTCCTTCAGCTGCTAGGCTGACAAGTTATTCACCCACAGATCTGTGACATTTGCTCGCAGTATGTTTTGTGTTTCTTCCACCACTTACGATGGCGCAGCTCAGCTGGCAGCCCAGGCTGGCACGCTGCTTTTTCCTTGAAAGATGGAAGGAATGGGTTTTCTGGCAGCATGGGCTGCCTTCACATCTGATCATCTCCTTCAGCCCATGCTACTCACAAGTCCAGAGCCTGAGCAGCTGCTGCACGCCCCAGAGGGAAGTGGCAAGGCTGGGATCACACCGCTCCTTGCACATGCACGCAGCCCAGAGCTCTGTGCTGCAGCCACTACCACATCAGCTGGCCCTCAGAGCCAGGCTGCTGCTCCTCGAAGCCACCACAGCTGGGCTGTGCTGATTCACAGGTTCTGCTGTCACAGCAAAGGGAGGGTGTTGGTGTATCTCATGTCACAGTCATGACAACTGTCACAAAAACATCGCAGCTGAAAAAAAGTAGTCTCTCTAAGCATAAGACTCCTACAGCTAAAGTCTGGGGGGTGAGTAAGAGTCCACACTTCTCTGTAATGTGAAGACTCATCCCTGCTTCAGAAACAGGAGATTAAATGTTACCTGAACAAGCTTGGCATGTCATATGCAAACAATTACATGCTCCAAGGCACTTTTTTTTTTAATAAACTTTCCTCACTGGATGCAATGGAGGGAAGACAGTTTCAAGTTCTGACGTATCTTTGACCACACAGTGGTACCACACAGTACCTCCCTTGTAAAAAACATTTCCAGCTGGAGGAACTTTACATTTCCATTCTGATTTCTCCAGCTGAACATGTCACACCAGAGCTGAGATTTAAGGAGAAAGTGAATACTTTTGTTCCTTTATTTTAGAAGAAAAATAAAGGGTGGGGCAACACTTCAATGCAAAAGTACTGCAGCAACACTATCCTTACACTGCATAGGAAGCAACAAAGACTTACTCAAGCGCTGTCAAGATAACTGGATTTAAGAACAACAAACATGCCACATCAGGATGGAAGAGGCTGCTTTTGTCCAAGCCAGCACGAGAACCATCTGTTAAGACATTCACTTACATTGTTGGTGTAACAATTCCACAGCCATTCTCCATAAATTAAAAAAGTACAAAGCTAACGGAATAACAAGTATTTCATTTCAGTAGATGGTCAAAAAAACTATTTCTTTTTGTTGCATTAAAAAAAAAGACAACCAAGGTAAATGCCACTGGCAAACTCCTCTTCTTTCCCAGAAGAAAACAAGAAAGCACATTGCTTTAACTCAAAAAACACCAGAAGTATTCTACATCTTATAACCCAAGCAATTTCATTTAACATATTTTATCCTGTAACAGATTATTTGAGAACTCTATTATGGTATCGATCCCTGTCTGTTAAGTATACTTTCCAAACAAACTATGGATCCACTCATAATGAAAGACTGAATAATATCTTACCTGCAAACAGAGATGGAAGAGAAATGAAGCAGAAGAAGAGTCTCCCACCTCTTCCCCAGCAAAACAGCTGCTTATATAGAGCTCTTCTTTTTAGTCAAGTAAAAGCTCCTCTCCTGTTTCTTTTTATTCTAACAACCATGGCAAGCTTCATGCAAACTGGCACCTAATCAAATCCTAAACCGTAGGAGGACAAGATGTCAGTTTTAATGTCCCGTGCTCAAGCCAGCCAACATGATTACTGTAGACCTTATTTAAACCATCTCCAAAGGCATCTGAAATGCCCTTGGCTCCCAGTGCAGCGAGCAGATAAAGAAGAGGCTGCATTCAGACCACTGGGTCCAGATGTCAATCTCAGTGAGCTTGATGACTTCTTTTCAGGAGCCAGGACATGGCAGCTTTAGACAGCTCTGAACTGTACCTTGCTCTCTTGAACAGAGATGCACGTGGCCCTGATCCCTGCCCATTCTTGTGTAGCTTTAGCTCTGCTGCAAAGAGTAGGTCATTTCTTCCTGTTCCAGCTGTGGCACTACCACTCTTGTTCCTCCATGAACACTGCAACAAATTGGTGATGGCTGAAGATGTGCCCCACAGCCTTAAATTAGCAGTCAGTAAAGCAGTTTGTTAATGGAGCAAACCTGGACCATCAGTGTGCAACTCTGCGTAAGGAAAGGGATTAAGATCCAAGCACAACGGTGGAACACAAAGACTCAATTACAATTACTATTATCCAATCCTGTACAGAAATCTACATATATATAATTAAATTATTATTATTTTTTCACCCTGCAGGTACCAAAACCATGACTGAAACTAATTAGATGTAGCCCTTTCAGGAACATTGCCTAATGTATCTTGGTAAGGCAGAGATAAGTTATTTTCTATTTAAACCAGACTGATGTGGAAAAGCCTGAAAAAGTTAAAAAAATAATGAAACAGAAAAGAAGGTGATAATGACATTTTTTATTTTTAAACTAAACTGTTTTGCTTTTAAGAGACTGTCCTCAACTTTATGGGCTCACAGAACATTACTGGATGGGTAGGCTGTGCAGGACCATAAACCATAAAGAGTAGGGCTACTGCTCCAGGCTAATAGTGTAAATTTCCACTGGATGGGTTTCATTTACAATTCACCTATTGCATCTGGAAGTCTAATTGTAGCCAAGTACATTTTCAGGCTGTTCAAGGTGTAATAAAGAAACCAATAGCTTAGAAAGGAAGCTTTAACTTCATAATTAGAAACATTTGCTATTTCAGGTGGCTTCCCCCCAGCATGTTTATGAGTTCCCTATTATACCTTTCACTGTGCTGTAAAAATAAACCATGACAGACCACAGAGTGATTCACAATACAATAAGAAACAGGGAGGAGAGAAGTTATGCAGGAAGTGTCTGAATAAACCTAGGACAGCAGGGTACCTGGGTGCTCATAAGCAAGGAGTTTTGCTGCAGGAGTGAGGACAGAAGAGTTGTCTGCATGCTATTCCCCAGTAGCCCTTTTAACACAAGGTGACAATGGAAACCAGTACCTATTTCTCATATATGAGGTGTGAATAGATTTATCAGTAGACTTCAGGGGCACTCACAAATGCTGTGCATTGTTAGCCACCATCCCACCTTAGGCTGGCAGCTACTACCCGCTGGAGCAGCTAGAGATGCTCCTCTCACCACTCCATGGCCCCAGTTAATCCTAATTGTACAGACCCTGCTGGCAGCAATCCCATCTCTCCTAGAAGTGACTGATAGCAGCCTGTAGTGCTCGGGAGCAAAGCACGCCATCCTTAAGAGCCATTCAGTCCCTCCAAGTCAAATTCTAACATGTGAAAACAGATCTATTGCTAGTAAGGAATAGAAAGTTCACCATCCTGAAGGAGGGCAAACAACCGCTTTCCTTTGCAGCTAATGGTTTAGCAGAACTTGGTTTTGATGAAAATCTGTAGTTTTCTGTCAAAATAACAACTGCATTGTAATTATTCTTGGTTATTGCTGTGAGAAACAAAGTTGTGTTTTTGCAATAGAAGGTGTTTTTGCAGTGGAAAATTCCACTAACCTTGCATATTCAAAAGTGGTTGTGCGGCATAGCAGTGGGGAGTATGTTAAGCAGATAAGGGGAAGGTCCCACTGTCCCAAAATAAGGAGGATAGCTAAGGAAAACAGGAGAAGCAGTAAAAAATCAGTAAAAACAAAAATCGCAGACAATGATATGTTTACTATAATGTGCTCCTAATTGGCAGGACGCCCACCATTGCAATCGTGAATAAAATAGCTTCACAGAAGGTCCTGTCTGAAGAAAATTATTTGAGATTTTTCTCACAGTTTGGGGGCTCGTCCGGGAGCTTGTCGCCTACCGAAGAGTTCTTGCCACCACAGACAGGAAGGTGCACCCCGCTGATTTCAGCGGCCCTGTCGTGGTAGGTTGTCTCGGGATGGCCGGCAAGGGAACGAGACTGTTAATCTGAAGACAGGCTCTGCGAAGGTCTGGGGAGAAGGGAGGCCAGCACTGACACAGCACAGGCACAGGGATAACTGCTGATAACCCAGACCAGGAAGCCGTGCACGGACCGAGGTAAGGGAAACTTTACCGTATCTTGCCTTGGGGTGGGTTCAGGGAGACTTTTGTGTGGAGTGTGCATAAGACGCACTTTTAGTGCGAAGCGAGTGTAGAGTCCCGATCCGCGAGGTTCCGTAGTCCCGCGAGGGGCGTGGCCAGAGAAGGACGAAGCAAAAGAGAGACGAGTGAAAGAGAGTCTCGGGGGTTTGGGCCCTTAGGTGTACGGTACCCCGAGCACGGTGAGGTAAGGTGCTCGGCAGTACACCCCACCTCTGTCCTAATCCTAGGTGAAGGCGTGTGGTACCCTGTGGGTGGTAAAGTCCACAGCAGCACATCAGGAAGAGATGGGGATTAAGGGTTCCAAGAGTCAGCAGGGTGGGGGTGGAGACCCTGGGATTGTTCCTAAAGATAGTCCTTTGGGGAGAATGATAAGGATTTGGACAAACAACCCAAAAACTAGGGGAAAAGATTAAAAAAAAATGGTTAGATATTGTGTAATTGTCTGGCCTAAAAAGCCAATAAAAGGAACTTCAGTATTTTGGCCAAAATATGGGTCTGATGATAATTCAATCTTTAAATTTATATGTAAGCAATAAGACTCCTTTTTCAGAGGAAGAATCAAGTTATGCTCCCTATAATCCTAATATTGCACCGGAGGCAGCGGCAGCTGCTCCAGGAGGGGAGACAGGGACTGCAATTGACACTGTCCCTGGAGAAGGAACACACTCTAGGCTCCGGCAAGAATTAGAACAATGTAGAAGAGATATTGAGAGTTTCGCCTTTCCTGATACTAACAGTACTGACACTAACTGTGTATCCTCTTAGGGAGATTCCAGTGGGACAAGGACAAATATGTTATGTGAACTCCCCCCTTATCAGCAGAGAGGTTAGGAGTTTTAAGAAGGAAATGGAAGTTTTTAATTGAGGGCCTAGCAGAACAGTCAAATCCATTTATAAGGCCTAATTTGTATTCGGGGGGGGGGGGGGGATGTCAATCTTGAGTATGTTGTTCACTGGAGAAGAATGTTTAGGGGGGGAATGATTTGCCAGGAACTATGCAAGAATGAGAAAGAACTAACACCCCCCCCGGACCGAGAGTAATTCCAATAGAGCAGAAATATCCGCTTATCTAACTGCAATAATAACAACCCACAACACAGAAATCATATGAGAGACTCGGGGCCAGAATGAGAAAGTACTCGGGGATGACTCCTCAGGACCCGGTAGCCCAAGGGCTCTTTAAAGTTCATTTTGTGGTTAAAGCCTGGCCAGATACACAGAAAAAGCTCCAGAAGGTGGGAGGATGGAGTGAACAATGTAGGTAGTATGAAGGTGTATGCCAGGAGGGGAGATGAGAAGGAAAAGTAGAGAGCGAAACAAATGGTATTCACAGCGTACTGGGTAGTGAGGCAGAGGGTTGGAGACAGAGGGACTTTCGGGAGGAGTCAGGCCCAGGCTGGAAAGGAGGGGAAGAGAGACGAAGGAATGGCAGACAAGTGTAAGAAATGGTCCAGCAATTCGTGCCACTAAGGGGTTTTGAAGGGTTAACATTGAGGCCTGGGTTTAGGCGAGAAGAGAACAAAGGGATTTCTTCAGAGAAAAACTGCTGACTTTGCACGAATGTGCAGTAACTTCTGACAGCCGGCCAAGAGACCACTAGATAAGGAGGAAGAATATGAGCCTCCCTGTCTGAGCGGCCCCCGAGAAACTAACAGAGACTGATAAGCAGGCGCACCTGGAAGGACTTCGGATTCGGGAAAACAATTATAATAACCCTGCCTCTTCTAGAAGTAGTAATGAATATGTATTAGCCTAGGAGCATAAAAACCAGCCGCCTTACGTAACAGGTGTGCGTCCCGGTGGAGCAGAGACTCCCGGCGCACCCAGCGCTGTTTGCTTGCCTCTATTCGTTTAATAAATTGTAAACTCTGATTGTAATCCTATTTGGGACTCAGTCATTTATAACAATTGGGGGCTCGTCCGGGATGGTCTTGGTTCCTGAATTCTGACTTGATCTAGGAGGGGCGCCCCCACCATTTGGTGGCTCCTGTTCGAGTCAGGTCAGGGCTAATGCCATCTTGAACCTGAATAAGGGCAAGCAAAGATTTAGATTTTTTTATGAGCTCCCTTTGCCGGCTGCAGCACTATATTTTGCCCGTAATTCTGCGCGCGAAGATCCGAACGAAGACGACGGAGTCGTAAGTATTTAAGGCGTATACCGTTCGGTTGGGTGGGTTTCGGTTGCCTGTGTGTGTGAGAGTGTGACTGAGACGGAACGTAGTTCCGAAGCGATTGTGGAGGTCTTCTAACCGCGGTTCCAATCTCCCGCGAGGGACTTGGCCGGTGAAGGACCGAAGCGATTCCTATAGGATTCGTGGGTGGGTGATAGGTCCTAAACCCCCTGCAAGACACTCTCACTAAGGCAACCAAGGGCTGTAGGAATTGCCACAGTAAAATTCCTAGATGGGTCAGACAAAATTGAAGACCCGGGACCAGAGAAAAGGGAGCAAATTACCAGACATACCACCAGAAAGTCCATTAGGGATAATGATTAGAAATTGGAACGATAGGGGCCCCAGAAAAGGGAAAAAGTAAATTAAAAATGGTTCAGTATTGTATGACAGAATGGCCAAAGGAGCCTTTAAGACCACATGTCTTTTGGCCCGTTTTCGGATCCTTCGAAGACTGGGTTTGCCAGGCCTTAAATATACATGTTAATTCAAAGGAACCTTTTAGCCAGGAGGAAAGTGATTATGCAGGATTATGGATCAGGATCTCACGTCCTTTTCCAGCCTCAATATTTACACTAAAAGCAGACGAGAAGTTTGACGAAGAAGAGAACAAAAAAATAAAAAAGAAAAAAAAAAGGAAAAAGAAAAAGATGATGAATGGGAGTCATTGGATAACCTACCACCTCTATATCCTAACAATCCACCCCCGGTGGTGCATCTTGTAATCCTGTTTTGTTCTTAAATGTTTTGACTGTGTCAAGGAGGAAGGTGGGAGCATTATCTAAGTAACAGTTTAGAAGTTTGTGTATATTCGCGGTGGTGTTCGGTCAGTTTCCCAAGTATCGGGGGAGCGGGGCTGACTGATTATCAAAGTGGTAGAACGGAGAGTCACTTCTTTGGTGGTTCGGGCCTGAGCTCTGGGAATTTGGTAAGAAGGGGGAGAGCGAATTTATTTAGGCCTCAGTACCTTTTTAAACCCCCATCTTGACGGATACACAGGAGTGATTCCTTGTTTTGTGTAGGCTTACTAACAAAGTGCATGAGAAAAATTAGCATTTGGCTTGAAATTCGGTCTTATTGAAATGTAAATTTTGTGGAAAAGGTGTTATTGTTTGTCTAGAAGACAGAAGGCTGAGTGCTTCAGGTGTTTTTCCGAAGTCCTGCGGATTTATGATTGGAATGGGGCTCATTAATAATCTGAAATAGTAAAGTTTGTATGTGGAAAGAAGAGTTTAATCCCAGAGAATTGGGACATTTGGGAAGAAGATTAGGAAAAGATAGTAAAAACCTGCAATAAAAAGGTTTGCGTGGAAATTGAAACAAGGGACAGTAACTAATATAAATAAATAAAAGGGAATGGGAAATCAAGGAAAAGGGGAAAATCCAAAAAAAAAAAAAAAAAAAAAAAAAAAAGACGTCCTAAAAAAGAAAAAGCCTCCTTGGGTGCATATTGGCACATTGGAAGGATATTGTTAGAAATGGGGGCACAGAAAGCAAGAGGACTTTCACTAAGTATTGCAATCAATGGTGGCCACTATATAAACTAAATGGCCACTTTATGGATCAATCGACTATAACAGTGTCTTGCAATTAATGTTTTTGAGGAGAGAAGGAAAATAGGATGAAATGTTGTATAGTGATATGTTGTTTCAGCATGTTGGAGGGAAAAGGTTTGGAATTAAGTTGGCCCCTGACTGAGCCTTTGGTGTTGGCATTAGAAAAGTACGGGCTGGAGAAAGGTAAAGGAAGTGTTAAAAGGGTTGTTGAAGGTGTTAAAGGTTGTGTGGCATGTAGTATTTAACAGAGCTGTTTGAAGTTGAATGAGCAGGGGAAGAGGATGTAGGAATGCTAATAGTTCCGCCTCAACCCGAGGCTGAGATCTCTAAATCGCGGTGTGAGCCCTCTGGGGCAGGGGGACCGTGATGGGTCCGAGAGAGTTGTCGTGGAAACAGAAAAGCAGCTAACTTTTGAAACAACCTGAGTTCGTGTGTGAGCTCAGATTGCCAATGGGACCGCTCAGGGAACTTTCAACGATTGCATTCCCCTGACCGACCCCCTCACTGAGACCCTAATCACCCCGGAAATTATGTAAATACTAAAATCTGGTTAAATTGGCTATTGGGAATTGAGAATCTGTTCCAACAAGGTCCAAAAGAAACCCCTATGGAATTTATGGAATTTTTGAATTTCTGGACCAACTTTGAAATGCAATGAAAAAAAAAAAAATGGACCTGGCTTAAAAAAAAAAAAAAAAAAAAAAAAAAAAGAGAGAGAGGCAACTGGCTAACCTCTTTCCAGGGCAATCAGCCCCTGATATCAGAAAGAAATTGTCTTAGGCTGCAGGACAAACAACAGTCAGGAATGATGGGGACCTGGGGCATCTACCCTAGCAGGTCCACTAGTTGAAATAAAGCTAGGAAACGAAGACAGGCTTGAATTTTTTGTTGGTTATGGGAGCTTCTTTCTCTGTGTTAATTAGGCTGTAAATGTAATAGGAGCAACATATTCAGTGTTAAATAGTTTAAAAGGACGATTAGGAACTAAGACAACTACAATAATTGGAGCCACAGGGAAAGAGGAAGAATGGTCATTCTTACAACCCCTTGATTTGCGTTTTGGGGGTGAGGAACTAACCCATAAATTTTAGTATGTACCAGAATGCCCGATGCCACTCTTGGGACGGGATCTATTAGCCAAATTAGATGCAACAATAACCTTTGAGGATGGAGAATTAATAATGAAGGTACCTGAGTCCAAAGTAGGCCAAATCCTAATGATCAAAGATAAACCCTTTGTTAATATTCCAAGAGAAGTAGAAAATGCAGTTATAGCAACAGTACGGGAAACAGATGTACCAGGGAAGTCGAAACTGGCACAACTGGTAAAGGTGGAATTAAAGGAAAGAGCCAAACCTGTTTGAATCAAACAATATCCACTTAAGATAGAAGCTAGGCACGGGAATGGTGAAAATTATTGACAAATTTCTCAAATATCAGATTCTGGAAGAATGTAAATGGGAATACAATACTCCAATTTTTCCAGTAAAGAAGCCGAATGGCGAGTATAGATTTGTACAAGATCTTAGAGCAATAAATGAAATAACAAAGGATATTCACCCGGTAGTAGCTAATCCTTACACATTGTTAACATCTGTGAAAGAGAAATATAAATGGTTTACCGTGATAGATTTAAAGGATGCCTTCTTTTGCATACCTCTTGATAAAGATAGTAGAAAATTATTTGCCTTCAAATGGGAAAACGTATTGAAGTTTTTGGACCACATATGGTAACAACCGTTTTGGAACAAAGTGGGGGGGGCACTGGTTATCACCCAGCCGGATGATGAAATATCAGGCAATCCTAACTGAACAAGATGACATAACCTTGAAAACGACTAACCTGTTATATCCAGCAGTATTTCTAGGAACCGTTCCAGAAGAAGGACCGTTGGAACACAATTGTGTGGAAATAATCGAACATACGCCAGCCACAAAGATTTGAAGGATGTACCCCTTGAAAGGTATTCAGTGGGAATACCACACTCCGTGGCACCCACAAAGCTCAGGGAAAGTAGAAAGGATGAATCAAACAATAAAACAACAATTGGCTAAGTTAATGATTGAGACACAGCTGCCCTGGACGAAATGCTTACCATTGGCACTTTTAAACATAAGAACTAAACCACACAGTGAGACTGGATTATCATCATATGAAATGTTATATGGTATGCCTTATTCTCAAGGGATGCCCCTAGGGAACAATGTAGTTGAGGATCATAGTATCCAGAAATACATAATTACCATTGGAAGGAGATTACAGGAGATAAGAGAAATTGGGATGATGACTCAGACACCACCTTTAGGATTTGCTATTCATAAAATACAACCAGGAGACAAGGTCTTAATAAAAACCTGGAGAGAAGAATCATTGAACCCCCGATGGGAGGGACCGTACCTTGTTTTACTTACTACTGAAACAGCTGTGAGAACAGCAAGAAGGGGTTGGACCCACGCATCCAGAATAAAAGGACCAATAACTACCGAAGCCTGGAGGGTTGAGTCCACTCCTGGGGAACTGAAACTGAGACTAAAGAGGAACTGATATCCCAGCAATGAGGTTCTGCATGAATTAAGGGCACTGGATAAAGAGGACAAGGCTGAAGGGAGGAAAGGGAGAAGGCAAGACCGGGGTAGGACCCTCCACTGCGGCGTGTATGGTCTACCGAGGGAGGCAACCCCTATGGGTATTGACCGCCGAGTGAGAGTGCCTCGACCGGACTTCTCCCACACCAAGATCAGTTTGTCCTGAGAAAAATAACATGAGAACCTTTTAAACCCATAATAAAATTGTGATTAGTTTTTCCAGGAGCTGGATCACCCTGAAGGGCTGAATGGTAACACAAGCTCTGAAAGCGGGCCCAACCCCATGATTGAAGGCGCTTCCCACACTCTCAAGATTGGACGGCGAAAAAGGCTTATAATATGACAGGTCGCCAAAGAGAACTGAATTGTGACTGTAAGTGGAAACCCAACGTGGGAGCTTGGAAGCGTGCATATACGAGTACAAACGGGGCAGACATTGTAACAGGACCACTCGGTAACAAGGACACTCTGTATTATCACGCCCCAAAGGGTAAAGATGGATGGGATGGTCATTTTCCAAACGGGACGTGGGCCCTAAAGGGACATTATTGGGTGTGTGGCAAACATGCTTACAAGAGGCTACCTGGAAACTGGTCGGGAATATGCTATGGGGGTACATAAGACCCTTGTTCTTTTTATTGTCACAAACACAAGGAAATCATTTAGGAATAAGATTATATGATGACCTGAACAGAGTAAAACGATCTATTGATACTTCCTTAGCCGGGGGTAGTGCCCAAAAATGGGGAAAGGATGAATGGCCTCCTGAAAGAATCATACAGCATTATGGGCCAGCCACCTGGAACCCAAATGAGTTGATATCAGGAGCCCGAGAACCTATTTATAATTTGAACCGAATAATTAGGTTGCAAGCTATCCTCGAAGTTGTAACAAATCAAACAGCGACAGCCTTGGATCTTTTGGCTGACCAATCCACTCAAATGAGAAATGCTATATTCCAACATAGAATGGTCTTAGACTATTTACTAGCAGAAGAAGGGGGAGTATGTGGAAAACTGAACGATTCTAATTGTTGTCTACAGATTGATGATAATGGAAAAGTGGTCAAGCAGATAACAAAGGAAATTAGAAAGCTAGCCCACGTCCCAGTACAAACTTGGAAGGGTATGGATTGGGATTTCTTTTCATGGTTGCCTGGTGAACCATGGGTTAAAAGGATGCTGTTTTTATTTTTATGTGGTATAGTGACATTATTGTTTATACCTTGTATGATACCTTGCTTTACGTTGTTGATACGGCGAGTAATAAATAGCACCCAATTTGTGATGACTTCAGTGGAGAGAAAAGGTGACGTGTCGATAATGATGCTTAAGAAGTGGACACCCCGAGAACTGACTGATGAAATCCAATTGTTACTGACAAAGGTTGAAGGAGAGACACGAATTGATGATTAAAAAAAAAAAAAGGGAGGAATTGTAAGAAATGGTCCAGCAATTCGTGCCACTAAGGGGTTTTGAAGGGTTAACATTGAGGCCTGGGTTTAGGCGAGAAGAGAACAAAGGGATTTCTTCGGAGAAAAACTGCTGACTTTGCACGAATGTGCAGTAACTTCTGACAGCCGGCCAAGAGACCACTAGATAAGGAGGAAGAATATGAGCCTCCCTGTCTGAGCGGCCCCCGAGAAACTAACAGAGACTGATAAGCAGGCGCACCTGGAAGGACTTCGGATTCGGGAAAACAATTATAATAACCCTGCCTCTTCTAGAAGTAGTAATGAATATGTATTAGCCTAGGAGCATAAAAACCAGCCGCCTTACGTAACAGGTGTGCGTCCCGGTGGAGCAGAGACTCCCGGCGCACCCAGCGCTGTTTGCTTGCCTCTATTCGTTTAATAAATTGTAAACTCTGATTGTAATCCTATTTGGGACTCAGTCATTTATAACACAAGGAAAGCTACCTGTGTTGCAGCCTAAATCCTAGCAAGGACAGGTTTGAGAAGATGTGGCCAAGCAGGCCACTTCAAATAGGAATACCCGGAGTGAAAGAAGGAGGAGAGATGGCTGTTATAAATTCAGAATAGGGGAGTCAGGGCTTCTCAGAAAGCTAGTTCCCTGATAAATGAAAAAGTGTACCTCAAGGGCTCCTCAAGTGTACCTCAATGGGGATCACTCTACAATTATAATTGCGGGTAAAACAGACAGCATAGGAAGAGTAATAAAATTTATTACCTCTTGCTGACAGGCTGGAGCGGTGAGAAACAAAGAAACAAGCTGGGGGCACCTTCCCCTATCCACCCTCTTCCACCTCTTCCCTGCCCTGAGTGGCGCGGGGGGGCTGGCAGTGGGGGCTGCCGTCAGTCCGTGGTGCTTCATTTCCACCGCTCCTTCACGGTCACTCTCCCCCCTGCTCTGGTGTGGGGTCCCTCTTGTGGGGTGCTGACCTTCCTGGGCTGGTCCTGTGTGGGTTTCTCCACGGGCAGCGAAAAACGGGCTCTTTGGGAGCTGCTCCAGGTGTGGGTCTGTGCCACAGGGTCTATTCGTCAGGAGAAGGTTGGTCCGGCTTGGAACCCCCTGGGGTCCACCCCCCCCCCCACCCCCCCCCCCCCCCCCCCCCGATCACCTGCTCCTGCATGGGCTCCTCTCCACGGGCTGCAGCGTGGAGATGTGCTCTGCTGTGGTACACCATGGGCTGCGGGGGGGGCAGCCTGCTCCACCAGGGGCCTCTCTGTGGGCCGTGAGGGGGCTTAGGCTCCAGCACCTGGAACACCTCCTCCCCCTCCTCTGCACTGACCTTGGTGTCTGCAGGGAGGTTTCTCACTCCTCACTCTCCCAGCTGCTGTTGTGCAGCAGTTTTTTTCCTTTTCTTGGATGTGCTCTCACAGAGGCACAAACTGCATTGCTCATGGCTTGGCTCTGGGCCGTGGTGGGCCCCTTTGGGGCCGGCTGAAACTGGCCCTTATCTAACGTGGGGCAGCTGCTGGAATCTTCTCACAGGGGCTACCACCGCAGCCCTCCCCCCCCACACACACTACCAGAACCTTGCCATGTGAACCACATACACTGGGGCAGCTAGGTCATTACTGGTCTGTAAAGTATCAGGGCTTAAATTAACTAATGAAACCCTAAATGTGATGGGGGTAGAAGGGGCTGGGATAACAGTGCCACTTTTTGAGGACACTGTCCTGTTTTCAGTTAGGACAGAGTTAATTTTCCTCCTAGTAGCTGGTAAGGTGCTATGTTTTGGATTAGGATGAGAAGAGCGCTGATAACATGCTGATGTTTTAATTGTTGCAGAGCAGTGTTTACACCAGGCCAAGGACTTTTCGGCTTCTCGCTCTGTCCTGCCAGCGAGCAGGCTGGGGGTGCAGCAGGAGCTGGGAGGGGACAGACCCAGGACAGCTGACCCAAACTGGCCAAAGGGGTATTCCATACCATCTGACGTCATGCTAAACAATATATAGGGGTGGCTGGCCAGGGTGGTGGGCCGGCTGCTCGGGGATAGGCTGGGCATTGGTCAGCGGGTGGTGAGCAATTGCATTGTGCATCACTTGTTTCGTACACATCAGTAGTAGTAGTACTATTATCATTATTATTATTATTATTATATTCCTGTCTTAATAAACTGTCTTTATCTCAACTCACAGGCTTCACTTTCCCGTTTCTCTTCCCCATCCCAGACAGGGAGGGGGGAGGGTGAGCGAACGGCTGTGTGGTGTTTAGCTGCCGGCCGTGTTAAACCACAACAGATACCAAGTAGAGACTAGGGACAGATTGATCACTGGGCAATTATTGTATGCACCCGAGGCAGGGACTAACTTGTTGGGAAAGGATTTGATAATGACATTGAGCATTAAAATAGTAAATTGTTAGACTGGAATAACAGTGTTATTAATGGAGGGCTCTCAGACCCTGAGAGTAAAGATATATTTGCCTTTGAGTGGAAAGACCCTGAAATGGGGTGGAAACAGCAATACAGATGGACAGTTTTACCTCAGGGGTTTACAGGGCCACCGATTTATTTGGGCAAGTTCTAGAAGAAATTTTGGAGCAATTCCAACCTCCAAAGGAGGTGTTACTGTTACAATATGTGGATGATCCTTTATTGTCAGGACAGGAGAAAACAGTTGTGAAGGAAGCCACTAACAAGCTATTCAACTTTCTGGGAAAACAGGGCTCGAAAGGATTGGAAAATAAATTACAATATGTAGAAAGAGAAGTCAGGTATTTAGGGCATCTAGTGTCTGAGGGAGAACAAAGAATAAATCCAGAGAGGATTCAGGGAACTGTTGAGCTACCCCTACCCAAAACTAAAAAGGAGTAAAGAGTTTTAAGAGAAAGAGGTTCCTAAGGAATGAGGAGTCATGAAATCCAAAGGAAAACAGATACTCCCTGATGGGAGAGAAATGCTGAATAAAGTGCTAATGAGGCAAATATTAACTGTTTTACATCAAGAGGGTCATTGGGGAATTCAAGCAACGTGTGATGCTGTGCTATGGAAATATGTATGTGTAGGAATACATATGTACTCTGGCTGAACAAGTATGCAGGAGTTGTGTAGTATGTCAAAAGGTAAATAGGAAAAGTATCCGCAGTCAGCCCAAAGAGGGGTGAGAACCAGGAATTCAATGCTTCCAAAATGTACAGGTAGATTTTACAGAACTCCTTAGAGTAGGTAGATTTAAATACTTGTTAGTCTTGGTCGATCATTTGTCAGGGTGGGTGGAAGCTTTCCCTTCAGTACCTGCTACTGCGAACATAGTAACTAAAGTAATTCTAGAACAAATAACTCCCAGGTATGGAATTGTTGAAAATATTGACTCTGATCAAGGAAATCACTTTATGTCAGAAATATTGCAAGGGCTAATGTGGACTCTAGGAATTAAGTGGAAATTTCACACTCCTTGGCATCCTTCCTCTTCTGGAAGGGTGGAGAGGATCAGACAGTAAGCAGCAATTGACTAAGTTCTGGAAACTCAGCTTCCCCAAAGTGCTTACCTTTGGCACTTCTCCGAATTCAAACTGCACCAAGAAAAGATGTGGGAGTTTCACCATATAAAATATTATTAGGATTGCTGTACATGGACAAAGGGAATGAATTACCTCAAAATGAGACAAAATATGCTTTTCTTAAGAACTATATACTGAGGCTGTCATCCTCTTTGTCATCTCTCAGGACCCGTGGACTGTTAGCTCAAACCCCACCCTTGGAAGCCCCGATCCATCCATTCCGAGAAGGAGACTGGGATCTGATGCGAACATGGAGAGAACTGAAACTGCAACCTGAGTGGGACGGACTGTTCCAAGTGCTCCTGACTACTGAGATGACAGTAAGAAGAGCTGAGAAAGGGTGGACTCATTCCTGGGTAAAAGCATCAGCTAACCCCGATACCTGAGAGACTGCATTAACAAAGACTTTTAAGGTTAAAACTGTTGAAATTATCTATTGTAAACCTTTAACTTCTCCTCAGAAGAATTCTTAATGAATTAATGAGTAAAAGGGATTGAATTACACAGAATTGGGGTGTTTCCAGGGAACACTCCCTGAAAGTGGGAGAAAAAGAAGAGGGGGGATATTTAATCCCCACCAGAAGAATCCTTATTAGTTTGTGATTTTTATTGTTTTTCTTTATTATTATTTCTTAATTATTATAGGTGTAAGGAATGGTCCAGCAATTCGTGCCACTAAGGGATTTGAAGGGTTAACATTGAGGCCTGGGGTTAGGTGAGAAGAGAACAAAGGGATTTCTTCAGAGAAAAACTGCTGACTTTGCACGGACCTGCAGTAACTTCTGACACCCGGCCAAGAGACCACTAGATAAGGAGGAAGAATATGAGCATCCCCGTCCGAGCGGCCCCCGAGAGACTAACAGAGACTGATAAGCAGGCGCACCTGGGAGGACTTCGGATTCGGGAAACCAATTATAATAACCCTGCCTCTTCTAGAAGTAGTAATGAATATGTATTAGCCTAGGAGCATAAAAACCAGCCGTCTTACGTAACAGGTGTGCGTCCTGGTGGAGCAGAGACTCCCGGCACACCCAGCGCTGTTTGCTTGCCTCTATTCATTTAATAAATTGTAAACTTTGATTGTAATCCTATTTGGGACTCAGTCATTTATAACAATTGGGGGCTCGTCCAGGATGGTCTTGGTTCCTGAATTCTGACTTGATCTAGGAGGGGTGCCCCCACCATTTGGTGGCTCCTGTTCGAGTCAGGTCGGGACTAACACCATCCTGAACCTGAATAAGGGCAAGCAAAGATTTAGATTTTTTTATGAGCTCCCTTTGCCGGCTGCAGCACTATATTTTGCCCGTAATTCTGCGCGCGAAGATCCGAACGAAGACGACGGAGTCGTAAGTATTTAAGGCGTATACCGTTCGGTTGGGTGGGATTCGGTTGCCTGTGTGTGTGAGAGTGTGACTGAGACGGAACGTAGTTCCGAAGCGATTGTGGAGGTCTTCTAACCGCGGTTCCAATCTCCCGCGAGGGACTTGGCTGGTGAAGGACCGAAGCGATTCCTATAGGATTCGTGGGTGGGTGATAGGTCCTAAACCCCCTGCAAGACACTCTCACTAAGGCAACCAAGGGCTGTAGGAATTGCCACAGTAAAATTCCTAGATGGGTCAGACAAAATTGAAGACCCGGGACCAGAGAAAAGGGAGCAAATTACCAGACATACCACCAGAAAGTCCATTAGGGATAATGATTAGAAATTGGAACGATAGGGGCCCCAGAAAAGGAAAAAAGTAAATTAAAAATGGTCCAGTATTGTATAATAGAATGGCCAAAGGAGCCTTTAAGACCACATGTCTTTTGGCCCGTTTTCGGATCCTTCGAAGACTGGGTTTGCCAGGCCTTAAATATACATGTTAATTCAAAGGAACCTTTTAGCCAGGAGGAAAGTGATTATGCAGGATTATGGATCAGGACTTCACGTCCTTTTCCAGCCTCAATATTTACACTAAAAGCAGACAAGAAGTTTGAAGAAGAAGAAAAAAAAAAAAGGAAAAAGAAAAAGATGATGAATGGGAGTCATTGGATAACCTACCACCTCTATATCCTAACAATCCACCCCCGGTGGTGCATCTTGCAATCCTATTTTGTTCTTAAATGTTTTGACTGTGTCAAGGAGGAAGGTGGGAGCCTTATCTAAGTAACAGTTTAGAAGTTTTGGTATATTCGCGGTGGTGTTTGGTCAGTTTCCCAAGTATCGGGGGAGAGGGGCTGACATTATCAAAGTGGTAGAACGGAGAGTCACTTCTTTGGTGGTTCGGGCCTGAGCCCTGGGAATTTGGTAAGAAGGGGGAGAGCGAATTTATTTAGGCCTCAGTACCTTTTTAAACCCCCCATATTGATGGATACACAGGAGTGATTCCTTGTTTTGTGTGGGCTTACTAACAAAGTGCATGAGAAAAATTAGCATTCGGCTTGAAATTCGGTCTTATTGAAATGTAAATTTTGTGAAAAAGGTGTTATTGTTTGTCTAGAAGACAGAAGGCTGAGTGCTTCTGGTGTTTTTCCGAAGTCCTGTGGATTTATGATTGGAACGGGGCTCATTAATAATCTGAAATAGTGAAGTTTGTATGTGGAAAGAAGAGTTTAATCCCAGAGAATTGGGACATTTGGGAAGAAGATTAGGAAAAGATAGTAAAAACCTGCAATAAAAAGGTTTGCGTGGAAATTGAAACAAGGGACAGTAAGTAATATAAATAAATAAAAGGGAATGGGAAATCAAGGAAATGAGTAAAATCCAAAACAAAGACGTCCTAAAAAAAAAAAAAAAAGCCTCCTTGGGTGCATATTGGCACATTGGAAGGATATTGTTAGAAATGGGGGCACAGAAAGCAAGAGGACTTTCACTAAGTATTGCAATCAATGGTGGCCACTATATAAACTAAATGGCCACTTTATGGATCAATCGACTATAACAGTGTCTTGCAATTAATGTTTTTGAGGAGAGAAGGAAAATAGGATGAAATGTTGTATAGTGATATGTTGTTTCAGCATGTTGGAGGGAAAAGGTTTGGAATTAAGTTGGCCCCTGACTGAGCCTTTGGTGTTGGCATTAGAAAAGTACAGGCTGGAGAAAGATAAAGGAAGCGTTAAAAGGGTTGTTGAAGGTGTTAAAGGTTGTGTGGTATGTAGTATTTAACAGAGCTGTTTGAAGTTGAATGAGCAGGGAAAGAGGATGTAGGAATGCTAATAGTTCCGTCTCAACCCGAGGCTGAGATCTCTAAATCGCGGGTGCGAGCCCTCTGGGGCAGGGGGACCGTGATGGGTCCGAGAGAGTTGTCGTGGAAACAGAAAAGCAGCTAACTCTTGAAACAACCTGAGTTCCTGTGTGAGCTCAGATTGCCAATGGGACCGCTCAGGGAACTGTCAACGATTGCATTCCCCTGACCGACCCCCTCACTGAGACCCTAATCACCCCGGAAATTATGTAAATACCAAAATCTGGTTAAAATGGGAAATGAGAATCTGTTCCAACAAGGTCCAAAAGAAACCCCTATGGAATTTTTGAATTTTTGGACCAACTTTGAAATGCAATGAGAAAAAAAAATGGACCTGGCTTAAAAACAAACAAACAAACAAACAAACAGAGGCAACTGGCTAGCCTCTTTCCAGGGCAATCGGCCCCTGATATCAGAAAGAAATTGTCTTAGGCTGCAGGACAAACTTACAACAGTCAGGAATGACGGGGACCTGGGGCATCTACCCTAGCAGGTCCACTAGTTGAAATAAAGCTAGGAAACGAAGACAGAGGCTTGAATTTTTTGTTGGTTATGGGAGCTTCTTTCTCTGTGTTAGTCAGTAAATGTAATAGGAGCAACATATTCAGTGTTAAATAGTTTAAAAGGACGATTAGGAACTAAGACAACTACAATAATTGGAGCCACAGGGAAGGAGGAGGAACGGCCATTCTTACGACCCCTTGATTTGCGTTTTGGGGGTAAGGAACTAACCCATGAATTTTAGTATGTACCAGAATGCCCGATGCCACTCTTGGGACGGGATCTATTAGCCAAATTAGATGCAACAATAACCTTTGAGGATGGAGAATTAATAATGAAGGTACCTGAGTCCAAAGTAGGACAAATTCTACTCAAAGTAGGACAAAGATAAACCCTTTGTTAATATTCCAAGAGAAGTAGAAAATGCAGTTATACCAGCAGTATGGGAAACAGATGTACCAGGGAAGTCGAAACTGGCACAACCGGTAAAGGTGGAATTAAAGAAAGGAGCCAAACCTGTTTGAATCAAAAAATATCCACTTAAGATAGAAGCTAGGCAGGGGATAGTGAAAATTATTGACAAATTTCTCAAATATCAGATTCTGGAAGAATGTAAATCGGAATACAATACTCCAGTTTTTCCAGTAAAGAAGCCAAATGGCGAGTATAGATTAGTACAAGATCTTAGAGGAATAAATGAAATAACAAAGGACATTCACCCGGTAGTAGCTAATCCTTACACATTGTTAACATCTGTGAAAGGGAAATATAAATGGTTTACCGTGATAGATTTAAAGGATGCCTTCTTTTGCATACCTCTTGATAAAGATAGTAGAAAATTATTTGCCTTCGAATGGGAAAACCTATTGAAGTTTTTGGACCACATATGGTAACAACCATTTTAGAACAAAAGGGGGGCCACTGGTTATCACCCAGCCGGATGATGAAATATCAGGCAATACTAACTGAACAAGATGACATAACCTTGAAAACGACTAACCTGTTATATCCAGCAGTATTTCTAGGAACTGTTCCAGAAGAAGGACCATTGGAACACAATTGTGTGGAAATAATCGAACATACGCCAGCCGCGAATATTCGAAGGATGTACCCCTTGAAAGGTATTCAGTGGGAATACCACACTCCGTGGCACCCACAAAGCTCAGGGAAAGTAGAAAGGATGAATCAAACAATAAAACAACAATTGGCTAAGTTAATGATTGAGACACAGCTGCCCTGGACGAAATGCTTACCATTGGCACTTTTAAACATAAGAACTAAACCACACAGTGAGACTGGATTATCACCATATGAAATGTTATATGGTATGCCTTATTCTCAAGGGATGCCCCTAGGGAACAATGTAGTTGAGGATCATAGTATCCAGAAATACATAATTACCATTGGAAGGAGATTACAGGAGCTAAGAGAAATTGGGATGATGACTCAGACACCACCTTTAGGATTTGCTATTCATAAGATACAACCAGGAGACAAGGTCTTAATAAAAACCTGGAGAGAGGAATCATTGAACCCCCGATGGGAGGGACTGTACCTTGTTTTACTTACTACTGAAACAGCTGTGAGAACAGCAGAAACGGGTTGGACCCACGCATCCAGAATAAAAGGACCAATAACTGCCGAAGCCTGGAAGGTTGAGTCCACTCCTGGGGAACTGAAACTGAGACTAAAGAGGAACTGATATCCCAGCAATGAGGTTCTGCATGAATTAAGGGCACTGGATAAAGAGGACAAGGCTGAAGGGAGGAAAGGGAGGAGGCAAGACCGGGGTAGGACCCTCCACTGTGGTGTGTATGGTCTACTGAGGGAGGCAACCCCTATGGGTATTGACCGCCGAGTGAGAGGGCCTCGACCGGACTTCTCCCGCGCTAAGATCAGGTTGTCCTGAGAAAAATAACATGAGAACCTTTTGAACCCATAATAAAATTGTGATTAGTTTTTCCAGGAGCTGGATCACCCCTAAGGGCTGAATGGTAACACAAGCTCTGAAAAGCGGGCCCAACCCCATGATTGAAGGAGCTTCCCACACTCTCAAGATTGGACAGCACAAAAGGATAAGAAATGCTATACTTCCTGGCATTGTTTTTACAGGGGCAATTGGGCCATGGGCAAGAATGGAGGAATAACTTTTTCACTTTGGGGGAGGAAGTGGCCAAGGCCTTTAACCTTAGTAACTGCTGGATTTGTGGAGGACCAGGGGGGAACTGAAAGTTGGCCCTGGGTAGCAGGCCCGGTCGAACCCAAGTGGTGGGTCAGGAATTTGAGCGAAGTTCATAATGGGACGCAATTTTGGAAAGAGGAAGGAGGTCCATGGCAGTTGCACTCGTCAGCTCGGGGTGTATACTGCTTGAACAGAACAGGAACAGTGGCGGTGGGAAAAAGCGTTTGCAATTGGACTCTGTCCCCCGGATATGATTGTACCGATCCTGGATGTAGTCCTATAAACTGTACAGCACGTAGTGGGAAATGGAACGCCACACATGTTCAGCTGAGAAATGGGACTTGGCTGAAATGCTCATATTGAGAATTTTTTGGATCCGGATGTGAAACTGTGGCAAGAGCACAAGAGGGGGGACAAT
Source organism: Anser anser (assembly GCF_964211835.1). Lineage (NCBI taxonomy): Eukaryota > Metazoa > Chordata > Aves > Anseriformes > Anatidae > Anser > Anser anser. The sequence goes on from NC_139731.1 coordinate 13,012,415, forward strand.
TCGATGGTCAAATCTTGAGCTGTCAGCGTGATAACACCACTAAGGAATAGCATGTGGTGCGTGTCTATCGTTGGAAATGGCAGAATGAGAATGGGAGGCGAGTGTTCTTTAAACATTTCTGGTCAGCTTATAATATGACAGGCCACCAAAGAGAACTGAATTGTGACTGTAAGCGGAAACCCAACGTGGGAGCTTGGAAGTGCGCATATACGAGTACAAACGGGGCAGACATTGTAACAGGACCACTCGGTAACAAGGACACTCTGTATTATCACGCCCCAAAGGGTAAAGAGGGATGGGATGGTCATTTTCCAAACGGGACATGGGCCCTAAAGGGACATTATTGGGTGTGTGGCAAACATGCTTACAAGAGGCTACCCGGAAACTGGTCGGGAATATGCTATGTGGGGTACATAAGACCCTTGTTCTTTTTATTGTCACAAACACAAGGAAATCATTTAGGAATAAGATTATATGATGACCTGAACAGAGTGAAACGATCTATTGATACTTCCTTAGCCGGGGGTAGTGCCCAAAAATGGGGAAAGGATGAATGGCCTCCTGAAAGAATCATACAGCATTATGGGCCAGCTACCTGGAACCCGAATGAGTTGGTATCAGGAGCCCGAGAACCTATTTATAATTTGAACCCAATAATTAGGTTGCAAGCTATCCTCGAAGTTGTAACCAATCAAACAGCGACGGCCTTGGATCTTCTGGCTGATCAATCCACTCAGATGAGGAATGCTATCTTTCAACATAGAATGGTCTTAGACTATTTACTAGCAGAAGAAGGGGGAGTGTGTGGAAAACTGAACGATTCTAATTGTTGTTTACAAATTGATGATAATGGAAAAGTGGTTAAACGGATAACAAAGGAAATTAGGAAGTTAGCCCACGTCCCAGTACAAACTTGGAAGGGTATGGATTGGGATTTCTTTTCGTGGTTGCCCGGTGGACCATGGGTTAAAAGGATGCTATTTTTATTTTTATGTGGTGTAATGACATTATTGTTTATACCTTGTATGATACCTTGCTTTACGTTGTTGGTACGGCGAATAATAAATAGCACCCAATTTGTGATGACTTTGGGAGAGAAAAGGTAATGTGTCGATAATGATGCTTAAGAAATGGACACCCCGAGAACTGACTGATGAAATCCAATTGTTACTAACAAAGGTTGAAGAAGAGACACGAATTGATGATATTAAAAAGAAGGTGAGGAATTGTAAGGAATGGTCCAGCAATTCGTGCCACTAAGGGATTTGAAGGGTTAACATTGAGGCCTGGGTTTAGGTGAGAAGAGAACAAAGGGATTTCTTCAGAGAAAAACTGCTGACTTTGCACGGACGTGCAGTAACTTCTGACAGCCGGCCAAGAGACCACTAGATAAGGAGGAAGAATATGAGCCTCCCCGTCCGAGCGGCCCCCGAGAGACTAACAGAGACTGATAAGCAGGCGCACCTGGGAGGACTTCGGATTCGGGAAACCAATTGTAATAACCCTGCCTCTTCTAGAAGTAGTAATGAATATGTATTAGCCTAGGAGCATAAAAACCAGCCGCCTTACGTAACAGGTGTGCGTCCTGGTGGAGCAGAGACTCCCGGCGCACCCAGCGCTGTTTGCTTGCCTCTATTCATTTAATAAATTGTAAACTTTGACTGTAATCCTATTTGGGACTCAGTCATTTATAACATAGGGGTGTATATATATAGAGAGAGAAATGATGTATTTTAAGTTTATCTTAGTAATACCTATTCTCAATGGATTAGTGATAGGATGGAGGGAAAAATCAGCATTTCCAATGAATCCAGAACATCTATCGAGTTCTGTCTCAAAATAAATGTTGGATTTGCACCCAAATACCTAGAAGGATTGAAAAGGCCTTGTCCCTGATTGCTACTTCCAGCAGCAACTGTGTCTTTATTCTCTAGATTTCTAAAAATGACAGATCATACTCAGTCCTGGGAAGGACTAGATTTTGAAGTTGAGCTCCCTACACATAATCCTGGCTACAATATACTGTGTCATCAAAAGTGCCTTTTAAACAACATTGCTAGAAAGTAAGGGGGCAATAGTACTGACCCTGGGTGTGTTAATATTATCCATGAAGTAGTGAATAATCCATACTGTACCGAATATGGTAGCTACAGGAATGCTAATATACATAATGCACACCAGGTACAACATGAGAATCCTGTAACCGGATGGCCTGTCCCAAATGGCAAGGGGTGGTACTGGCTATGTGGCAATAAAGCCAGGAAGGTGTTGCCCCTAGGTTGGAAGGGAGCTTGCACCCTAGAGGCAGTAATTCCAAATGTAACTATTATTGAAGACCTACAAAGCCAAAGCCCCCTTGAGACCACATTTCACAGTTTTGCAATGTGGTTTTTAAGGAGGATGGCTAAGAAAAACAGGATGAGCAGTATAAAATCAGTAAAAACATAAATCACAGGCCCTCTAGTCATGAGAGAAGGAAAAAAAAGGAAAAGGAGAAATTAACGGTTGGTCAAATCAAATTGTACATATATGGTATAGAAGTGCGTTGAGTAGGTTGTGAACCTGTAGTACTCAGCCAATGAGGAAACAGGAGAGAAATCAGGTGTCAGGTAATAGGGAATATAAGGTTATGATAAACTTTTACGGTGTGCTCCTGCTTGCAGGACGCCCGCCATTGCAATTGCGAATAAAATAGCTTCACAGAAGGTCCTGTCTGAAGAGAATTATTGAGATTGTTCTCACATTGCCTTTGCTGGACTAGAACTGGGAGTTCAAGTGTGAGAGGTTTTCTACCATCTCATCAATTCTCTGACTCCACCATTTGCCTCCTTGAGAAGGATTATGAAAATCATGCTAGGGAAGACACAGAGAATACGATCTTGAATTAAAAAGCCAAGACTCAGTTGTTCCAGGATTAGTGGAAGACACATAAATAGGTGGTTTAATGAAAAGATAAATTTGCTTTAGCTTTATAGATCTTCAAATCTTTAGCTTTATAGATGCCCCCAAACTGGGTATTACAGATCAATGCTGACTAGGAAGCATTTCAGCCTACTGCATTTTCTGCATTGTATCAATTCAAGTTATTTTTACTTTAAAATTTACAAGGCTACGATTGCCTTTCCGGAATATTCATGCTAGCACTACACATCAATACTTCTAAATACACTTTTCTTCTTCCCCTGCTAGCACAGATTGGATGCTGCTGCAAGCATCATTACTGATATGGGTGATACAGACAACTCCTCCTTAAGAAGTTTTACAAACATTTCATAAGGAGTCATGAAAAGTTCAGGCATCTCCTGAAAAAAATAGATGAACATAGACTTAAGATTGGATACCATCTCTTCCAAGAAGCTCTGCGTGGCTGTGGAATGCTCTCGCTGCATCACTACAAGCTGTGCTGACAACCGACGTCCACCTGGGCACATGGCCAGCACAGAGCGCTGGGAGCACAGCTCTGGATGACAGCAACACGCAGGTCATGCTGGTCAGGCTGCACAAAAGTTCAGTGAGCATAAGGACATGGCTTGGGGGGCTTTCCTTCTCTTTTGCTGATACTTTTTGGATGTTCTGTAGAGGTGGTGCATCGCTGATGCCTGATTTCTCTGTTTTGTAGCTTTTATCAGTGCAGAGATTTCCACGCTTGAGACAACACGACTTTGCAGACCACAGTCTGCTCACAGTCCACCATGAAGAAACCTGAAGAAAACTCTTTTCTTTTAATGGCATTACTTGAGATTACACCAGTGTTTCTGCAGAGTATTTTACAGAGTGTTTCTGCAGCATCAACTGCCTTGCTAAGCACACTTAGCATTGTCAAAACAAAATTATGAGAGATAAGAGAAGAGAATGTAACATCTAAGATGACGTTCTCTTCTTTTATTATATGAGAAGGTGAATGGCTCTATACAACGGACAAGCAGGACAAAAAGGGAAGGCTGTGCAAAAAGCCAGGGCTTTTGCACAGCATGGTGTTGTGAGCTTTCTCTACTGAGGTTTAAACACCCACAGCACTCCTAGGATGCACTCCAGATCACATTATCCCAACTACACAGACTTCCAGAAAATAAGGCTCTCTCTCTCTTATAAAATACTCTTAAATCACAGAATGGGTTGGGTTGGAAGGGACCTTAAAGACCATCTAATTCCTGCCCCCTGCCATAGGCAGGGACACCTCCCACCAGCCCAGGTTGCCCAAAGCCCCATCCAGCCTGGCCTCGGGCACTGCCAGGGATGGGGCATACACAGCTTCTCTGGGCAGCCTGGGCCAGGGCCTCACTGCCCTCACAGTGAAGAATTTTGTTACAACATGACTAGGTGTTTTTATCACACAACATCCTTATGCCTTGCTGGTTTTCTATCTGCTTTAAGACATCCCTGCCCACAGCAGGCCCTGCTGGCATGTGCAGAGCAGACTGATCCACCCACAGACTGGAGGTGCCTAGATCTCAGCTGAGGCTCAGATACACAATACTCATATACTCAGAACAACTGCCTGGCCCTCCAGGATCTAGGACGTGTATCATACTAAGTAGCATCTCCCCAGTGATATTCTGCAAAGAAAGGATTCGGTTTATTATGGTAGCACAGCCCAGTTTGCTCGCTCACTCAAGTTCTTCCTGCATTTTCAGTTGGCCACAGTCCTGAGCATCTCCTTCTCTCTGCCATACAAATGACCTCTGCCAACAGGCAATCAGCCACGTGTCCCAAGACAGGTGTGTCTGCTCTGAAGTAGTTTATTTTATACAGCCATTAGGTTAAAATCTTTCTGCAAGATCCTCTATAGAAGGAGGTAGGTGCTCTCTGGAGCTGCATTCTTTGGGAGGGAGCATCTGCCTTGCACATCAGCTAACACGGGGGCAGTTTTATGCCTGTGGTGCTGCTGTCCTCCTTCCCATCCAAGGCATGCTCTGACAATTTTCCCACCTCTGAGCCGGCCATGGTGCTGCGTCACCCACCAACAGGCTCCTGGTTCATCAGCAAAGAGAACCTGAAGCTTTTCTAAGGCTGTTGTTCAGGGTCTCCCTGAGCTTCTCTCTGAGACCCAGAGATAAAAGAAAAAACTTAAAAATAAATCAATGTAAAATGGTTGCAGATAACGTTGCACTAGCAGACTCCAGCTGACTGGGAAGAAAGGATAACTAAGCCATTTGAGAGTTAAAATGCTGTCACTGAGCCTATGGAAAGAGTTTTAGATCTATAATACCCTGGCCATATGGTAGGCAACAGACACCTAGCTATCTCAACTGCAACTGTTTACAGAAGCTTATGGGGAGGGCAGGGTGTGGGAAGCGAATTTTCTTACAATCCTGTGCTATCTTGAATAGGATTCCCCGGCCTAAGGTAGAGAAGAAGAAATGCAGAGAAAAGAAGTGGCAATGCTAGAGACAGACTAATTGTAGAATCAACCACACGCTGTTTGCTTGCAGCTGGTGAGTGACCTTTGCATTATTCACAGCTAGCAGGAAATTCCAGTCTATGCTAATAAGCAGAATATTGCTCACTCTTCCAATAAAGCTTGCTTTAAAGGCTTTGTTGCATGCAGTCCTCAGCCATTTTCTACCCGCTTGTTCTTCATGCTGCTCACCTCAACACATCTGAATCAGCACAGTGGTTTGCAACAGTGCCGTGGGGCTGCCCTCTCGAATGAAACACCGTACTTCAGAGTTTTATAGGGGAGTGGAGAAAGAGGATTTCTTCACCCTTCACAGCTATGTTGCCACAGGTGTTTCCAGATGGCCACTGCTACAAGACAGTTACTTTCAGCCAGGGATTCACCCCAAATTTGCTGAGATGATTTTAACAGTGGTGAATTTTATGGATGATTAGATGAAGACAAACAGGGTTCCATTTGTTGCAGACATGCACTTCTCATTAAACGCAATAATGGCTTTACACAGACGTGACTGGGTTTCTGGATTTAGATGTAACCTGTTGAAGTATAAATTCAAGCCTTGGTTTTCAGCCACGACTAAGCATTTAGAAAGGAAGATGCAGCACAGGGACAAATCACTGTCTTCAGAATATAACTGGTGCAAGGAATTAGTCTTAAAGAAATATTCTTCCGGTCTTCAGTGCTGCAGAAGCATGCCTGTGCTAGGTGTTGAAGTGTTCTCCACTTGAGCAGGAAAGCCCTGTCCCAACTAAGGGAACGAGATACCCATGATCCTACTCATATAGCACCTTTCCTCCCTGCGTGCCCCACATGCAGAAGGATTACCGCTGTCTTGAGAGCTGTGAACAGTCCAACAGAGGGCCACCACGACGATCAAGGTGCTGGAGCATCTCTCCTGTGAGGAGAGGCTGAGAGAGCTGGGGCTGTTCAGGGGGGACAAGAGGCGGCTCAGGGGGGGATCTCACCAATGTCTAGAAATGCCTGAAGGGAGGGTGCAAAGAGGACGGATCCAGGCTCTTCCCAGTGGCGCCCAGTGCCAGGACAAGAGGTCATGGGCACAAACTGGAGCACGGGAGGTTCCCCCTGACCACCAGGAAGCACTGCTGTGCTGTACAGGCAACAGAGCACTGGCACAGGTGGCACAGAGAGGCTGTGGGGTCTCCCTCCTTGGGATCTTCGAAATCCACCTGGACTGGTCCTGGGCACTCTGCTCTGGGTGTCCCTGCTTGGGCAGGGGTTGGACCAGAGGGACCCAGAGGTCCTGCCCACCTCAGCCATTCTGTGAGAGGTGGCTTCACTTCTGCAGAAGGGAAACGAGCGTCACTATAACAAGCACTGAATGAGTTTCTCCAGACTATCTAACCAGGCAAAATTTTACAGGTATTTAACAGCAAACAGACAAGTAGAATTTAGCAGAGCATCCAGTACCTCAATGACATTTTCAGCAGCGAGCAAGGATGCTGTAAATCTTGTCAAGGCTGCACGCAGCCGTTCCCATTTGGCAACACACAGCCCATTCCACTGTTCCACACACAATCTCTAGTCACCCTTGCATCATCTGGGAACATCAAGCACCATCTTTCATGCCTTGGCCATCCCTCTTCATACAGCCTGCTGATTGCAAATGCCCTATTGCTTCTCTCTGGGCTGCTGCACCTCTGCTAGCTGCTGATTCTCTGCATGCCTTACTGGGGCTGTGAGCGTGCATCCCTTCCCTTTTACTTTTTCTGGATAAAAAGAATCATAGAGTGATGTTGTCAGCAACCTTTAGAGGTCATCTTATCCAACGCCCTGCTCAGAGCCGGTGCCCTGGAGCATGTCCAAGCAGCTTTTGTACATCTTCAAGGGGACTCCACAACCTCTCTGGGCAACCTGTGCCCATCCTGTCAGAGCAGAGGATGCTTCTGTTGCCTCACACTGTTTGTACCTCAGAGATGGAGGTGAGCAAGGACTTGCCCTGTTGCACTGAAGTGGAGAGCTGCCTTGCAGTGGCCACGTGCAAAAATTTCTGCTGCAGTGTTAAGCACAGGGATCCTGGTTTACGCTGGGTCTGAGGCTTTCAGATCCCATAAGCATATATTCTTCTTTTCTAGGAAGACGACGTTTAACCAGCTAGGGAAAACAGCCAATTATACATTTCCCTGCAGGTCATAACCATAGCTAGAAATTCTTAATTAAGACATTAAAACTCATTTACAAAAGGGTTATTAACATTTTTAGGACCAGTATATGCAGTTTGCCAAACAGAAAATAGCCTGAAACACTGCAACAGAGTCACCAGAACAGAACACCACAGCAGATTTGACCTCTTCAGACTTTACCTCTTTTACATTTGGCTCCTTTTCCTTTTGCATTTGTTTCAGCTCACATATATCAAGCTTCAGAAGGAAGCATATAGCTTGCTGAAGGTGAATTCATCTCAGGTTGTTTTTTTGTTTGTTTTTTAAATAATTAAAAGAGCTTTTAAACCTGTGGTCTATCACTGTATTTTGGAAACCATGTCAAGGTGTTTACTGTCCAAGACAATGATTTGAAGGCTTTGACTCATTTAAGGGCCAGTGGCTCCAACTGACTATCAAAAAGCAAGGGCAATTAGATTTTTAAAAAAAAAAGACTTGACAATTTGCCAATTCCTTTCATAAGATTGACCCTAGTGACTCAGTGTTGTAAGGTACCGATGAAAGATGGCAGAGCTTTTCACCTAGATGCCCTGCTTTAACTTGTAGGTTTTATTAGCAGTCATTTATATAGGCTGATACAGAAAGATACAGCAGCCCAGGATTCAGATCCTAACAGACAGATGACCATACCTGCTGGAAAAGCTAACCTCCCATGCGAGAGCAGGTAAGCCCTGAGCACTCTGTTCCAAAATCAACAGAGCATAACAGCTAGTTTTGTTAAGTTTTATGGCTAACCGTGCTGTCTGTCTGAAGGCTTTGTTTCTGCATGTGAAGCGATGCACTGCTGCCCAATCTGATTAGCAGCTATCAGCTACTGAAAAAAGGACAGGGGAACAGTCAACCAAAAATCTTTCTTGTTCGTGACCCCAATAACATGGCTTCAAAGAGTTAATGCTCCTCCTTTTCAGCAACGAAACCAACTGAAAGATCCAACTCAGATACCTTCTTTTCCTCAGGTACTCCAATGCACTAAGGAGCAAGACCACTTTCTCAAGAATCCTGACACCTTTTAATTCCAGCAGCAACTATGGCAGACAATGCATGGCCTCTCCTCCAATATTCTGTCCCAGCTCTGGGATATCATGGGCTAAGGATGCTTTTCTGAGCCCTGTACGGGCTCTAAAACTACTACACTACTCCACTTGTTCCAGCACTCTGCCTCATGGAAAACAAGTATCTGAGTTTCTGCAAGCTTGCTTCCTTTCTTGAAGGTCAGACAGGTGCGCAGTCTTCAAGGGGAAACAGGTTTCTGGGAGAATGAACCTGCTCTGTGGGACTCTAGCATGGCATCCCCACTTCTCTCCCTTCCCAGTCTTCCTCAGGCAGCTCAGAGGATGCTGCCCTGCTCTGGCTGCACACAGTCAGCAAGAGGGACCCCAGGAGGATGAGGATTCAAAGATCACAGCAATGGACATTTTGTAGCTCCATCTGAACAGAACAACATGAGTCTCCCCTGCACTGCAGCATTACACAAGCAGCTCTGAAATCTCAGATAATGGGTAAAAAGCCACATCCACCAAAACCCTTCCTTCCCCTTTTGAATAAAAAAAGCAATTAGTGATTAGCAGAACCATCCCTAAAGCTGCAGGCTGGTGGCAGATAGAGCAGAGAACAGTTTGTCTGCACAGGGACACAGTGCAGCAAACTGCCTTCATTGCAGAAGGGGCTGAGCAAGCCAATCTCACAGTGCCAGAGCTCAATCCATCAGCACCGCGTGCAGTGCAGTGACTGCTTTTAGTCTACGGCATTACCATCTCTGCTGACCACCTACACCTGACCCACCCCTGCTCTCAAGCCAACCTCCTCCTCGTCCACCACAGGAGGATGTGTTTGTGCAAAGTTCCCAAGGTGTGAAATACGCTGAGAGCATTACCAGCACTGCACGCAGCAGCAGATGGCTTGCACGGCGCCAGGTGAGGGGCTGCGCTCACAGCCGGCTGCACGGGCACGGCTCCTCTGTGGGGCACAGGCACTGGCACTAGCAGAGTCCGTGGCAGAAGACTTTGTGCAAGGGCATTTTATCATAGAATCATAGAATATCCTGAGTTGGAAGGGACCCTTAAGGATCATCAAGTCCAACTCTTGATACCGCACAGGTCTACCCAAAAGTTCAGACCATGTGACTAAGTGCACAGTCCAATCTCTTCTTAAATTCAGACAGGCTCGGTGCAGTGACCACTTCCCTGGGGAGCCTGTTCCAGTGTGCAACCACCCTCTCTGTGAAGAACCCCCTCCTGATGTCAAGCCTAAATTTCCCCTGCCTCAGCTTAACCCCGTTCCCGCGGGTCCTGTCACTGGTGTTAATGGAGAAAAGGTCTCCTGCCTCTCGACACCCCCTTACGAGGAAGTTGTAGACTGTGATGAGGTCTCCCCTCAGCCTCCTCTTCTCCAGGCTGAACAGGCCCAGTGACCTCAGCCGTTCCTCGTACGTCTTCCCCTCCAGGCCTTTCACCATCTTCGTAGCCCTCCTCTGGACACTCTCCAACAGTTTCATGTCCTTTTTATACTGTGGTGCCCAGAACTGCACACAGTACTCGAGGTGAGGCCGCACCAGCGCAGAGTAGAGCGGGACAATCACCTCCCTTGACCTACTAGCGATGCCGTGCTTGATGCACCCCAGGACACGGTTGGCCCTCCTGGCCGCCAGGGCACACTGCTGGCTCATATTCAACTTGCTGTCTACCACGACCCCCAGATCCCTCTCTTCTAGGCTGCTCCCCAGCGTCTCATCGCCCAGTCTGTATGTGCAGCCAGGGTTTCCCCGTCCCAGGTGCAGGACCCGGCACTTGCTCTTATTGAACTTCATGCGGTTGGTGATCGCCCAGCTCTCCAACCTATCCAGATCCCTCTGCAAGGCCTTTCCACCCTCATTCGAGTCCACAACTCCTCCAAGTTTGGTGTCATCAGCAAACTTGCTCAAAATACCTTCTATTCCTACATCCAGATCGTTTATAAAAATATTGAAAAGTACCGGCCCTAAAATGGAGCCTTGAGGGACCCCACTGGTGACCGCCCGCCAGCCTGACGCAGCTCCATTTACCATAACCCTTTGGGCCCTGCCCGTTAGCCAATTGCTCACCCATCGTATGATGTTTTTATTTAGCTGTATGGTGGACATTTTGTCCAGTAGGATCCTATGGGAAACCGTGTCAAAAGCCTTGCTGAAGTCCAAAAAAATCACATCAGCTGGTTTCCCTTGGTCCATCATATGGGTGATCTTATCATAAAAGGAAATCAGGTTAGTTAGGCAGGACCTACCCTTCACAAACCCATGCTGGCTGGGACCAATGACTGCTTTGTCCCCCAGGTGAGCCTCAATAAGTTCGAGAACCATCTTCTCCATGATTTTACCAGGCACTGACGTGAGACTGACAGGCCTGTAATTGCTAGGGTCTTCTTTCTGACCCTTCTTGTAAATCGGCACAACATTTGCCAGCTTCCAGTCTACCGGGACCTCTCCAAATTCCCAGGATCGTTGAAAAATAATTGAGAGAGGTTCCGCGATGACGTCCGCCAGCTCTTTCAGCACCCGGGGATGAATCCCATCCGGACCCATGGACTTGTAGGGATCCAGGTGGAGAAGCAAATCCCGCACACGTTCAGGGTCGGTTGGGAGTTTGTCATCCCCACCGTCCCGGTCCTCCAGTTCAGGGCACCCTGGGTCCCGAAGCCCATCATCGGCATTGAAGACAGAGGCAAAGAAGGCGTTAAGCGTCTCTGCTTTGCCTATGTCATTGTCTGTGAGGAGACCTTCCCTATCAAGGAGCGGCCCTATGTATTCTTTAGTTCTCCTTTTTCCATTCACATATCTGAAAAAGCCCTTTTTATTTTCTCTCACAGACACAGCCAGCTTCAACTCTAGGTGTGCTTTGGCCACACGAATTTTCTGCCTACAAACACGAACAGCATCCCTGTATTCTTTCCATGACACCTGGCCCTCCTTCCAGTAGCGAAACACTCTCTGTTTCCGCCTAATCTCCATTAGAATGTTCCTGGTCAGCCATGCCGGCCTCCTGCCCCGCCTGCCTGACTTGCGATATTTAGGAATTGCTTGATCTTGTGCTTCTAGGAGGCATCGTTTAAAGAATGACCAGCACTGGTGGACATCGAGGCCTTCAAGAGCAGTTTCCCAGGGGACCTTGCTGACTAGTTCCCTGAGCAGCCTGAAGTCCGCTTTCCCCATATCTAGGGATGAGGTTTTGGTGGCACTTTTCCTTCTGTCACCGTAAATTTTGAACTCAACCACTTCATGGTCGCTATGACCAAGGCGGCCACCAATCACCACATCTCCCACCAGACCCTCTCTGTTTTCTAGCAACAGGTCTAGGAGGGCACCTTTCCTAGTTGGCTCCGTTAGCACCTGCACCAAGAAGTTATCATCTAGGTGCTTCATGAACCTCCTGGACTTGCTCGTGTCAGCCGTGTGGCACTCCCAGTTAACGTCTGGCAAGTTGAAGTCCCCCATAAGGACAAGGGGAGTTAATCTCGAGGCCTCTCTTAGTTCTGTAAAGAATAATTTATCTGCGCTATCGTCCTGGCCAGGCGGTCTGTAATAGACTCCCACAACGACATCCCCTTTATTCGTTCGTCCCTTGATCCTTACCCAGAGGCTCTCAACTTTGCCATCGCCGACCTGAAGTTCCACACAGTCCAGCCCCTGCTTCACATACATCGCCACCCCACCACCTCGCCTACCCTGCCTGTCCCTCCTGAAGAGCCTGTAACCATCTATCGCAACACCCCAGTCACAGGACTCATCCCACCAGGTTTCGCTTATGCCGATGATGTCGTAGTTGCGGGACTGGGCCAGGACTTCTAGCTCATCCATTTTATTCCTCATACTGCGTGCGTTCGTGTAGAAGCACTTCAGGTGTGTCTCCTTACACTCAGCACCTTGTGGATCTGCCCGAAGGACCTCAGTGGCACCCAGCCCCTCTGATTCTAGCGTACCTTCCCTTAGGTTTTCACCGGCGTGCCTGGTTTTAGCCCCTTCCCCCTTCGACTCTAGTTTAAAGCCCTATCTATCAGCCCTGCCAACTCCTGACCAAAGATCCTTACCCCTCTCCGAGAGAGGCACATCCCATCCGGTGCCATCAGGCCCTGTGTAGCATAGACCTTCCCGTGATCAAAGAACCCAAAGTTCTGCCGGTCACACCAGTCTCGAAGCCACGAGTTTATGTGAACAGCACGCCTTTCAGCTTCGATCCCCCCTATCGGAAGGACAGAGGCAAACACAACCTGCGCCCCTGATCCTCTAAGTAGTCGCCCCAAATCCCTAAAGTCTCTTTTGATCGCCTTCGGACTTCTCGTTGCTACTTCATCGCTACCAGCCTGAAAGACCAGTAGCGGGTAGTAGTCAGTGGGCCGTACCAGGCGCTGGACTTTCTTGGCGAAGTCTCTCACCCGAGCCCCAGGGAGGCAACAGACTTCTCTGCGGGTTGGGTCCGGTCGGCATATCGGTCCCTCTGTCCCTTTCAGAAGGGAGCCCCCCATAACAATAGCCCTTCTTTCTTTTTTGAAGGATGATGTGGCAATGCGATGTGTAGGTCGCCTTGTCTTAGGCGCCCCCTCCAACTGGGACGGGTTTTTATCTACTTTGTCATTCAGATTGTCTTGTTCTAGTCCTTCATATCGATTATTTAAGGGTAGATGAGAAGGTGAGGTGGGCAGAGAGAGGGCTCGCCTACCACCCCGAATAGGCACCTGCCTCCATTCCCCCCCTTGATCTAGGTCTCCTCCCGCTGCCTGGCAGGAGGAGGGAACCTCCGTCTTCTGCATAACAGGAGACGCCTGTGCTGTGGCAGGTTCGTGAGCCTGCCTCAGAGAGGGTAGAGTGCACCTCCACCAGTCAATTTCCATCTCCGATTCCCTGATGCTCCTGAGCCTGTTCACCTCCTCCCGGAGCACCGCTACCTGGCTGAGCAGTTCTTCAACCTGGGCACACCTCCCACAGGCATACCCACCACTGCTGTCGGAGACCGACAGAAGGCTGGGGCACACTCTGCAGCCCAGGACCTGGACGGCTGCGTTTTTCCCGGATCCCTCCGTCTGAGTAGCCACCCTGGTGACCGTGGCTGGAGATGCCGCACGAGATGCGGAGGCCACGGTTTTCTGCCTGGTTGATACCATGGTCAGGTTCTACGCAAGCAGGTTACAAGCACCGAAGGGAGAGGCAGCTGCAACAGAGCGACGAATCGCTAGAATTTTAGAATTTTAGAATCACTATGCTTTGCCCTAGAAAATCAGAGCTGCAAATCAGAATGAATTTTTATTTTGACTCATATTTTGAAATGAGTGTGTATAAGCGAAAGGTGGAACTCTGCTAATGAAAATGGAGCACAGTGGGACTTGAGTTGCTGTACTGTTACCCAAAGACAGTCATCATGTGATGGACAGCTAATTCATTTAAAGGGTCTGAGACACCAGTGCAGGTTTCTCCAATATAGTTCTTCTCCCAAACAGCTTCCATTCAATCTAAAATTGTGTGAGAGAGGAAAAAGCCAGCATTATTGTAACTGAGGCTTTCACAGAGGAATTTAATCTGTTGCTTAGATATTTTTTTCATTTTCTGCCTGAAAGAAATCGCAATCTATCATTTAAAGTAAAAGAAACAAAAACAAAAAAAAAAAACACAACCTACAGCCAATATACAGAGGAACATTGGGCTACTGGGGACAATAGGAGATGCATCAGAAAACCAGGACCAGGAATAGAGAAGCCAAAGCACAGAGTGGAAGGAATAAGTTTACAGCCTCAAAACATGATGAAAGTTAAAAACAAACAAAACACGCAACGTTCAGAGGAATCTTTCTAAATCATCTCATATAGTCCTGACCCCAAACGCTGTGTTACCCTGTGGTCAAAGTTCATCCTTCATTAACACGCCTTGTACATTAACAGTTATTATTCTGCAGGTTGTTAGCTTGCACTGAGCTGTAGTCAGATTTTTCTGTAAATTCTGTAAAAATGAACCCTTCTGATTTCATTAAAAAAAAAAAAAAGAAGCTATTCTCTGACCAGCAGCACTAAGGAATCTTGGTTCCTCAAAGATGTTTCTTTGCAGCTGCCACACAGACCCTGAGATGAATCCTGTCTGTCCTTCCCACACCAGGGAACTCTTGGATCTCTCTTCTACTGCTGGTTTTCACAGAGCCTGAAACATGGGATGCTAGTTATCTTTGGAAAAAAAAAAGCTTTAAAACTGGCTTGTATTGGCTAACAAAAACTTATTTCTGGGGAAATGGACAGACATCACCATAGCATAAGCCACCTGTCCTCCTGAAACCAAACTGTTATGGACGCAGGATCTACACTTCAAGAACTACCTTACAACACACCTCCGTGTTTCTGTGAGCTGCTGAAAATACACTGACATTCTCCTGTGGGCCACAGAGGTGCTTGAAAGCAGCACTTACCACAGCTAAGAAAAGGGGTAAGCCAACAGTGTGCTGGGCCTTAACCATTGTGCATTTCAGCATTTACCTCTAAAGCTGAACACTAAAGACTGAAATGTAGTGAGCACGCTACGTTTTGTGCACATACCTCAAAAACAGGAAAAATTAGGGAGAGGTTTTCCAGAGTTGGCTTTCTTCTCTGTCCCACACATATATAATAATGCTTACATCGAGACACAACCTATGTTAAAATCCTTTTCTTCACACTCCATGATATAGAAATGCAAGTTTCTCATTTCCAATTAGATTCATTAGACACAGATGTGCTTCTTCCAAACCCACTCAGGCATTTATAAGGGTCAGCCACCATAGCATTCTGGTCCTGAAGAGAAATTAAAGCATAGCTCCACATTTGGAAACCAATTCTAAAAATATCACCCCTGAATTCAAAGTTAACAAATCTCAATGGCCCAGATCAAACACAGAATCACAGAATCATCTAGGTTGGAAGAGACCTCCAAGATCACCTAGTCCAACCTCTGACCTAACACTAACAAGTCCTCCACTAAACCATATCACTAAGCTCTACATCTAAACGTCTCTTAAAGACCTCCAGGGATGGTGACTCAACCACTTCCCTGGGCAGCCCATTCCAATGCCTAACAACCCTTTCAGTAAAGAAATTCTTCCTAATATCCAACCTAAACCTCCCACTTCACTTCAGTTCTCTAGGAATATTTTCTTGGTGAGCAGCGCACAATGCAACCCTGTGGCAGGATCCTTTTCCTCACCTCTAATTAACGGGTTGAATGATTTTAAAGACTCACAGCCATACTCCACAAACACAGAGGATCACTAGTGTCACACACAGGCTGCATAACATGACCTTCACTGTTTCCATTATGAGTGATGCTGCATGAAGTAGAAAAGTCTTGTGACCATCTTCAAGAAGTGAAGAAGTGACCAAGAAGTGACCATCTTCATCTTGAATGAGCTGCTCTTAAAAGACCATCGTCACACCAAGACAGGTGAGCTAACCCAGGGTCAGGGAAAAGAGAAAGAGGACAATCTACATTACAGCCCTTTCCCCCCACATAGCACACTGTATTATGTCTATGGCAATGCTAACGGAGGGACTTTCAGGCCTCAGACCGCCCCCCCCCGAAATCCCAGCCTATCCTCCAAGAACTGCAGTAAGCCAGGACTGACAAACGTTACAGCCTGAGACTGGGACTGAATGAAGACTGACTGTGTTATACAAAGATTGTTAGCCCATAGGCAGCTATTTCAAGGAAGAAAGTTTATTTTCCTTTTTGCAGTGATTTCGTGAGCAGACATTCTTCTACAGCAAGAGAAAAGACAACTTTATTAGAACAGCTGAATCTCTAGCCATAAGCTTTACAAAGCATCAAGTAGCACAAATAAACATTTATTAACCAGACCAACAGAAACTAAGCCAACAGAGCATATTGAAACACAAGGCTCTGTACAGTTTTACAGAACGTGAGAGTGGAGACAGGGCTGTGCTGTACTGACCACAAGTGCGTGAAAGCACAGGGCTTCACCACGTTAGAATGACTTCGTGCACAGAAGCGGCAAGGGAAAAACCCTCTGTGCTCCTGCCAGTACATCTTTTGCAACCCTGATTGCTTTCATTGCCCTAAAGCGTGAGGTAAAGATGCACAATGATTTGATATCTTTGTGATTTATATCCTTACCAACACCAGTGACTTAAAAAAAAAAAGTATTGAACATAAATTTAAGTCACTGACTAACTTTGATTTTATGCGTTAGTTTTTACTCTGGTGACTGGCCTCTTTTTTGGGTTAACTTTCAATTCACAACTAGATCTAGTCTTACACCATAGTTACTGGTTTTGCTCCCCATAACAATCTGCATACATACACCCATCTTTATGCTTACCCACCCTCTGGTGTCACGACAAATTAATCTGATTCCGGCCCCTCCTCTCCCCTGCCAAATTTCTACTCTTCTCCTGAAATTACACTCGAATAGAAATTAGAGCTCAAGTGCACAAACTTTTAACAACTTTTAACAAGCAGTGACGATCTTAAAAACAGTACATCTGAGATTATAAATGCAGATTTTCTGTCAATGTGTTGCAAAATTGATACAATTTCTGACCAACAAGATTTCAGAACAGGTCTCTGCCAAAGACCTCTTTCACAACTGAAGGAGAAACACACTTTCTTCCCTTTTTCTAACTCCCAACTGATTTCTCAGTTGTGAAATTATTATTCAACTAGTTCAGTTTAATAACCTGAAAATCTCTCTCATGGCCCAGAAGAGATGATTACTGAAGAAGCTGGGGCTTTGTATGTCAAACCTGGACACCAAGTTTTCAGCCAGCGACTTCTCCATTTCACTAGTTCAACCATGAAGTGTTGATATCACATATTCTTCTGAATGTTTTATTTGCACAGCAGCAAGTTTCTTTCACACAGGTTCTTTCTGAAATAAACAGTTGTCCCAAATCTTTAAAACAGATGATTGCATATTTTAAAATCAAAACGAGTTACTTTAGTCAGCAAAATGCCTGGCAAGTTCCAAATGATTCTCTCTTACCACCTGACAGACATCACTACGCTGAGACTGCAACAACAAACAATAACATCACAATCCAGGCTTCTCCAGTAAAGCAGTGTTTCTGCCCATCTCAGTAATTTCCTTTCCACTGCATCTCCCAAGCATCTCCCAAGCATCTCTCTCTCTCTCTCTCTCTCTCTCTCTCCTTATCTTTCTATTATGCATTGTAAAGTCCCAAAACATTTAATCTCCTGCCACCTGCTCCCTTGCCATGGATGCTTTGCAGCTGCTATGAACTCTACAGCTCCTGTAGTCAGTGGCTGCCAGGAAAGCAACTAAAGCTTTTTAAAAAAAAAACAAAACGCACATAGTAACCACTACATTCTTTAAACTAGGTGGGAAGGGGGACAGGGAGGGAACAAGGCTCATTAGAGGTGTGCCAGGGAGAACAAAGTCAGGGCCGGGGGAGCAGGCAATGGCCCAGCTGAAGTGCATCTACACTAATGCATGCAGCATGGGCAACAAACAGGAGGAGCTGGAAGCCATCATGCAGCAAGCTAGCTATGACTTGGTAGCCATCACTGAAACGTGGTGGCACCACTCCAAAATTATTTGTGTGGCACCACACAAAATTAGAAAGGCCAAAGCTCATCTGGAGCTCAATATGGCTACTGCTGTTAAAGACAACAGAAAATGTTTTTATAAATACATTAACACGAAAAGGAGGAGTAAGGAGAATCTCCATCCTTTACTGGATGCGGGGGGAAACTTAGTTACAAAAGATGAGGAAAAAGCTGAGGTGCTTAATGTCTTCTTTGCCTCAGTCTTTAGAGGCAAGACCAGTTGTTCTCTGGATATCTGGTACCCTGAGCTGGTGGAAGGGGATGGGGAGCAGGATATGGCCCTCACTATCCATGAGGAAATGGTTGGCGACCTGCTACAGCACTTGGATGTACGCAAGTCAATGGAACCCGATGGGGTCCACCCGAGGGTGCTGAGCGAACTGGTGGAGGAGCTGGCCAAGCCGCTTTCCATCATTTATCGGCAGTCCTGGCTATCAGGGGAGGTCCCAGTCGACTGGCGGCTAGCAAACATGACGCCCATCTAAAAGAAGGGCCGGAGGGTAGACCCGGGGAACTACAGGCCTGTTAGTTTGACCTCAGTGCCAGGGAAGCTCATGGAGCAGATTATCTTGAGGGTCATCACGCGGCACTTGCAGGGCAACCAGGCGATCAGGCCCAGTCAGCATGGGTTTATGAAGGGCAGGTCCTGCTTGACGAACCTGATCTCCTTCTATGACAAAGTGACACGCTTGGTGGATGAGGGGAAGGCTGTGGATGTGGTCTACCTTGACCTCAGTAAGGCTTTTGACACTGTTTCCCACAGCATTCTCCTGAAGAAACTGGCTGCTCATGGCTTGGACTGGCGTACGCTTCGTTGGGTTAGAAACTGGCTGGGTAGCCGGGCCCAAAGAGTTGTGGTGAATAGAGTTAAATCCAGTTGGAGGCCGGTCACTAGTGGAGTCCCCCAGGGCTCAGTACTAGGGCCAGTTCTTTTTAATATCTTCATCGATGACCTGGATGAGGGGATCGAGTGCACCCTCAGTAAGCTTGCAGATGACACCGTTACATGCGTGTGTCAATCTGCTCGAGGGTAGGAAGGCTCTGCAGGAGGATTTGGATAGCCTGGACTGATGGGCTGAGGCCAACTGTATGAGGTTCAACAAGGCCAAGTGCTGGCTTGTTGTGGTTTAACCCAGCCGGCAGCTAAACACCACACAGCCGTTCGCTCACCCTCCCCCCTCCCCCTCTGGGATGGGGGAGAGAAACGGGAAAGTGAAGCCGGTGAGTTGAGATAAAGACAGTTTATTAAGACAGGAAAATAATAATAATAATAATAATAATGATAACAGTGCTACTAATAATAATGTGTAAGAAACAAGTGATGCAGAATGCAATTGCTCACCACCCGCTGACCGATGCCCAACCTATCCCCGAGCAGCCGGCCCCCCCACCCCGGCCAGCCACCCCTATATATTGTTTAGCATGACGTCAGATGGTATGGAATACCCCTTTGGCCAGTTTGGGTCAGCTGTCCTGGGTCTGTCCCCTCCCAGCTCCTGCTGCACCCCCAGCCTGCTCGCTGGCAGGACAGAGCGAGAAGCCGAAAAGTCCTTGGCCTGGTGTAAACACTGCTCTGCAACAATTAAAACATCAGCATGTTATCAGCGCTCTTCTCATCCTAATCCAAAACATAGCACCCTACCAGCTACTAGGAGGAAAATTAACTCTGTCCTAACTGGAACCAGGACAGATATCCACCCCTTATTCCATACCATTTATGTCATACTCAGGTTACACCCTTTCCAATACATTCTAATTAATCACCATTTTCATCTATGGTATATAGCAATCATGGTAGTGATGACATACAGTATTAGATAATAATTAACATAATACAATTCAACTCATGGGTTATTCTCACCCAGTATTAAATCCCCTTGAGGTACACACCGGACCTCCCCATTCTTTTGCATTACCCACCAAGTGCATCCAGGTCCCTGAGCAAAAGCAATTCCACGAATGGGTTTGCCTTTTCCTGAGGCAGGAGTAGCCCAGACTGTCTTCCCCAGCATATTTCTTACGTGCACTACAGGAACTTTATCCCCTTCTACAGTACGTAGCAGGTTTGATTGGGCAGGTCCGGCTCAGTTGGCCAGGTGGCCTTTGCCAAGTGTGTATCTCAATTTCTGAATGCCCCAGCACCCATTGCTTTCAGTGTAGTCTTTAACAGTCCATTGTATCGCTCAACTTTCCCGGAGGCTGGTGCATGATAGGGGATGTGATACACCCACTCAATACCATGTTCTTTGGCCCAAGTGTCTATAAGGTTGTTTCGGAAATGAGTCCCATTGTCTGACTCAATTCTTTCTGGGGTGCCATGTTGCCATAGGACTTGCTTTTCAAGGCCCAGGATAGTGTTCCAGGCGGTGGCATGGGGCACAGGACATGTTTCCAGCCATCCGGTGGTTGCTTCCACCATTGTAAGTACGTGGCGCTTGCCGTTGTGGGTTTGAGGGAGTGTCATGTAATCAATCTGCCAGGCCTCTCCATATTTATATTTCAGCCATTGTCCTCCATACCAAAGAGGCTTTGACCGTTTGGCTTGCTTGATTGCAGCACATGTTTCACAATCATGAATAACCTGTGCTATAGTGTCCATGGTCAGGTCCACCCCTCGATCACGAGCCCATCTGTAGGTTGCATCTCTACCTTGATGGCCTGAGGTGTCATGGGCCCATCGGGCTATACATAATTCACCTTTATGTTGCCAGTCCAGGTCCACCTGAGCCACTTCAATCTTAGCAGCCTGATCCACCTGCTGGTTGTTTTGATGTTCTTCAGTAGCCCGATTCTTGGGCACGTGAGCATCTACATGGCGTACCTTTACAACCAGGTTCTCTACCCGGACAGCAATATCTTGCCACAATGCCGCAGCCCAGATGGGTTTGCCCCTGCGCTCCCAGTTGTTCTGCTTCCATTGCTGTAACCACCCCCACAGGGCATTTGCTACCATCCATGAATCAGTATAGAGATAGAGAACTGGCCACTTTTCTCGTTCAGCAATGTCTAAAGCCGGCTGAATGGCTTTCACTTCTGCAAACTGACTCGATTCACCTTCTCCCTCAGCAGCTTCTGCAACTCGTCGTGTAGGACTCCATACAGCAGCTTTCCATCTCCGATGCTTTCCCACAATACGACAGGACCCATCAGTGAACAGGGCATATTGCTTCTCATTTTCTGGTAGCTTGTTGTACAGTGGGGCTTCTTCAGTACGGGCCGCCTCCTCCTCCGGTGACATCCCAAAGTATTTGCCTTCTGGCCAGTCCACAATCACCTCCAAGATTCCTGGGTGACTGGGGTTTCCTATTCGAGCCCGCTGAGTAATCAGTGCAACCCACTTACTCCATGTAGCATCAGTTGCATGATGTGTAGAGGGGACCCTTCCTTTGAACATCCAGCCTAGCACCGGCAGTCGGGGTGCCAGGAGGAGCTGCGCTTCAGTACCGACCACTTCCGAAGCAGATCGAACTCCTTCATATGCTGCCAATATCTCATTTTCAGTTGGAGTATAGCGGGCCTCAGATCCTCTGTATCCCCGACTCCAAAACCCCAGGGGTCGACCTCGAGTTTCCCCAGGTTCTTTCTGCCAGAGGCTCCAGGTGGGACCATTCTCCCCGGCTGCGGTGTAGAGCACATTCTTTACATCTGGTCCTGTTCGGACTGGCCCGAGGGCTACTGCATGAACTATTTCCTGCTTAATTTGTTCAAAGGCTTGTCGTTGCTCAGGGCCCCATTCAAAAGCATTCTTCTTACGGGTTACTTGGTAGAGCGGGTTTACAATCAGACTGTAATTTGGAATATGCATTCTCCAAAACCCCACGACACCTAGGAAAGTTTGTGTTTCTTTTTTGCTAGTTGGTGGAGACATAGCTGTTATTTTGTTGATCGCATCCATTGGGATTTGACGACGTCCATCTTGCCATTTTATTCCTAAAAGCTGGATCTCTCGTGCAGGTCCTTTGACTTTATTTTGTTTTATGGCAAAACCGGCCTTCAGAAGGATTTGGACTATTTTCTTCCCTTTCTCGAAAACTTCCTCTGCAGTGTCACCCCACACAATGATGTCATCGATGTACTGCAGGTGTTCAGGAGCTTCCCCCTGCTCCAGCGCAGACTGGATCAGTCCATGGCAAATGGTAGGGCTGTGTTTCCACCCCTGGGGCAGCCGATTCCAGGTGTATTGGACACCCCTCCAAGTGAAAGCAAACTGTGGCCTGCACTGTGCTGCTAGAGGGATGGAGAAAAATGCATTAGCGATACCAATTGTGGCGTACAACGTGGCTGCCTTTGATTCCAGTTCATACTGGAGTTCTAGCATGTCCAGCACTGCAGCACTCAGTGGTGGCGTGACTTCATTCAGGCCACGATAGTCCACTGTTAGTCTCCACTCACCATTAGACTTTCTCACTGGCCATATGGGACTATTAAAAGGTGAATGAGTCTTGCTGATCACTCCTTGGCTCTCCAGTTGACGAATTAGCTTATGGATGGGAATCAGGGGGTCCCGGTTAGACTCACTTCAGCCTCCAATACAGTTAACTGCTGGGATCCTCCCATCACCCCATAAATACAGATGGGCTCTGGCCCTTTATAGCTTGATGGCATTACTATACACTGCGCACCGGTGTCTACTAAAGCCTTATACTTCTGTGCATCTGACGTGCCAGGCCATCAAATCCACACAGTCCAATAAACTCGATTGTCCCTTTCCTCCTCCTGGCTGGAGGCAGGGCCCCTTTAGTCCTGGTCAGAATCTTCGTTTCTGTGTCTAAAGGACTGCCTGCTGGAATTTGGAGCAGCAAACTTTTCAGAGAACCCCTTTTTCCCACTTGTTTTCTTTTGCAACTCATGTACTCTTGCCTCTAGGTTCGAGGTAGATTTTCCATCCCATTTTCCCATGTCCTCTCCATGGTCAGGTAGGTAAAACCACAGGGTGGCGCAGGGTGTGTACCCACCATATTGTCTTCCTTGCAAGGATGAACGCTTACCAATGATAGCTGAGACACTGGTTTGTACATGTGGGGAGGAAAATAAACTCTCTTCAAGTTGGTGGACCTTTTCAGAAAGTTTCTCCAAAGTATTCTCTTTTAGTTGATGGATGCTTTCAGAGAGTTTCTCCACAGCTGAGAGACAGGCCTGTAGGGAAGAGGAGAGACTTTCTTCGTACTGCTGGAGTTGTTTAGCCAATTCATCCACTGTGGGTTCCTCATCCTCTTTCCAGGCCATTACTGCCAATGAGCTGGCATATGATGATGGTGCACTCTGTACAAACTTCCGCCACATGGGTCGCGTACACTGGACTTTGTCTGGATCTGTGGATATTTGTGCGTCGTCTAGGTCCTCATAAATCATCTCCCGTATGGCTAATTCCCTCAGGTACTGGATTTCCTTCTCCATAGTGGTCCACTTGCCTGGTAGACATACAAGTTCTTCCTTGAAGGGATACCTTTCCTTCACAGCTGACAGGAGATGCCTCCAGAGGCTGTAAGGTCACACTCCATCTCCAATTGCTTTGTCAATGCCTGCATCTCTAGCAAGGGATCCCAGCCACCTGGCTTCCCTGCCCTCTAATTCCACACAGTTGGCTCCAGTGTCTCAGCACTGGAACAGCCAGGTGACAAGCTGCTCACCTATGCAGCTCTAGTGGGTTTACTTGGCAAGGTTTTGGTAGCAGGGGGCCATAGGGGTGGCTTCTGTGAGAAGGATCTAGAAGCTGCCCCATGTTAGGTTAGTTAAGCTCCCCCACTGCTGACCAGAGCCAGGCCAATAAGCGATGTTGTTTTGCGCCTCTGTGAGAGCATATTTAAGACAGGGAAAAAAAAAAAAAACGCTGCGCCACACAGCAGCTGGGAGAGTGAGAGGAGTGGGGAACAGCCTTGCTTGCGCCAAGGTCAGTGAAGGAGGAGGGGGAGAGGTGCTCCAGGCGCCGGAGCAGAAGTCCCCTGCAGCATGTGGTGGGGACCATGGTGAAGCAGGTTGTCCCCCTGCAGCCCATGGAGTACCACGGTGGAGCAGGGTTCCACGCTGCAGCCCATGGAGGAGACCACGGTGGAGCAGGTGGACCTGCACCGACGGAGACTGTGGAAGACCCCTGCTGGAGCAGATTCCAGGCCGAACCTGTAGCCTGTGGAGAGGAGCCCACGCAGGAGCAGGTGACCTGGCAGGAGCTGCTGCCCATGGGGGACCCAGGTTGGAGCAGTTTGCTCCTGAGGGATGGACCCAGTGGTACAGACCCATATCTGGAGCAGTTCTTGAAGAGCTGCTGCCTGTGGGAAGCCTACGCAGGATCAGTTCAGCAAGGACTGCATCTCGTGGGAGGGACCCCACAACACAGGGGACGAGAGTGACCGAGAAGGAGCAGTGGCGAAGAAGCGCTATAGACTGACCATAACCCCCGTTCCCCTGCGCTGCTCGGGGGGAGGAGGTAGAAGAGGGCGGATGGGGGGAAGGCGTTTTTGGTTTCTTTCCTTTGTTTCTCACTTCTCTAGCTTGTTAGTAATAAGCAATAAATCTTACTATCTCCCTATGCTGAGTCTGTTTTGCCCGTCACGATAATTACTGCACGATATCTTCATCCTTATCTCAACCCTTGAGCCCTTTTCATCATATTTTCTCCCCGTTCCTCTTTGAGGAGGGGGAGTGAGAGAGCGGTTGTGGTGGAGCTTGGCTGCCCACCCGAGTAAAACCACCACAGCAGCGACCAAAATCTTTTCGCACATCTCATAGCTCACGCTGGTATAGGTTTTGGGTAATTAGTGTTGCTTTTTCGACATCCTGATCTTCATCCTCCTTCTCCTCTGATGGCCCAGCCTCGTCTTCTCTATACCCAGACCTAGCAGAAGACTGTCTGCGTTCTAAACGACCTGAGTCTCTATACCATTTTTTCACCTTGTCTACAGGGGCAACTTGCACTGCTACAGCTCGTTTCTCTGACCCAGCCACAGGGCCTGCCACAGGGGTTGGAATACCCTCTGCGGGGTCAACTTGCACTGCTACAGCTCGTTTCTCTGACCCAGACACAGGGTCTGCCACAGAGGTTGGAATACCCTCTGCGGGGTCAACTTGCACTGCTACAGCTCGTTTCTCTAACCCAGCCACAGGGCCTGCCACAGGGGTTGGAATAAACGCTGGGCCCATCACAGGGGCTGGAGCAGCTGCAGGAGCTGGAGCGGCTGCAATAGCTGGAGCGGCTGCGGGAGATGCAGAGGCTGCAGGGTCCATCTTAGGGGTTAGAGTGGACATTGGGCCTGTCACAGGACTTGAAGCGGCCGTAGGGTCTGTCACAAGGTTGATAGTAGCATCAATTGCAGCTTGATAGGCACAGTCCAGGCCCCAGCACGCTACAGTGATTTGTGTCTCTTTGGAACTGCCAGAGTCATGACATCCTTTTTTCAAGCATTCTGCCAGCTTTTTAGGATTTTGCAGTTGTTCAGGGGTGAATGTCCAAAACACTGGAGGTGCCCACTGCTCTAGAAACCTGCCCATATCCTCCCACACTCCCTGCCACTCACAACTATCCCGCCTCAGGACAGATCTCTGGATGAGATACTTAAGTAGTTGTTTAACCTTAAACAAAACCTGAAGCGCCTACCAGCTACTAGGAGGACAATTAACTCTATCCTAACTGAAACCAGGACACGGGTCCTACACCTGGGGCACAACAACCCCAAGCAGCGCCACAGGCTGGGAGATGAGTGGCTGGAAAGCTGCCTGGCAGAGAAGGACCTGGGAGTAGTGGTTGATAGTCGGCTGAATATGAGCCAGCAGTGTGCTCAGGTGGCCAAGAAGGCCAACAGCATCCTGGCTTGCATAAGAAGCAGTGTGGCCAGCAGGGCTAGAGAAGTGATTGTCCCCCTGTACACAGCTCTGGTGAGGCCCGCACCTCGAGTACTGTGTTCAGTTTTGGGCCCCTCACTACAAGAAGGACATGGAGGTGCTCGAGAGAGTCCAGAGAAGGGCAACGAAGCTGGTGAGGGGTCTGGAGAACAAGGCTTACGAGGAGCGGCTGAGGGAGCTGGGATTGTTCAGCCTGGAGAAGAGGAGGCTCAGGGGCGACCTTATCGCTCTCTATAGGTACCTTAAAGGAGGCTGTAGGGAGGTGGGGGTTGGTCTGTTCTCCCACGTGCATGGTGACAGGACGAGGGGGAATGGGCTAAAGTTGTGCCAGGGGAGGTTTAGGTTGGATGTTAGGAAGAACTTCTTTACTGAAAGGGTTGTTAGGCATTGGAATGGGCTGCCCAGGGAAGTGGTTGAGTCACCATCCCTGGAGGTCTTTAAGAGACGTTTAGATGTAGCCCTTAGTGATATGGTTTAGTGGAGGACTTGTTAGTGTTAGGTCAGAGGTTGGACTGGGTGATCTTGGAGGTCTCTTCCAACCTAGAAGATTCTGTGATTCTGTGAGTCTGTGATTCCCCATTTCTGCAGTAATATTCCAAGAAATTTTCTTTAAACTTGGATATAAGATTGTTTCTCTGTCTCTTTCACACTTGAACTATAGCACAGCTTGGAAGAAGAAAGTTCAAGAGGAGCAGAGAACAGGTTCACAGCTAACCAAACATCTCTGAAGCCTTGACACATGTCTCCAGGGTGCAGAAATGCACCTTGTTCAGACTAGTGACTGGTACAGGACAAGGATAAGTACCTAAGTAAAATGCTACTCTTCCAGCAGAAGAAAGCAGTACTGCTTAGCCATAAACATTAAAACAACGTGCAACCTTGAGTATTTGTAGGGAAAACAACCCTCTCCACTTCTGAATTCTGTTTTGCTGACAGGCAGGTGTGGAAAAGCACACTGCTAAATAAGCAGGTGTCCCAAACCCAGAGTCATTCATACTGTGAGTGATTACCTGAGTGACTTATCTCCCCATGAACTTACTGACAAGAATTCCTCAAAGTGCCTTTTAAAATTGCTGTAACTTGAAACAAGGTCTTATTATGCTGCAAGTGCTTTTGTTCTCTGACGTGTTGACTCCTATACCTGCACTGTGAAGGGGCTGGCCTTGGCTGCACAGACTACTTTGCAGGAGCAAGAAAAGAAGAAGGGTCTAGCAGAAAGCAGAGACCTCTGCCCCCGCAAATTCTGAAGAGGGAGATGAATTTATGCTGATGTTTAGAAAAGAGGTTGGTGCTGAGAGAAGCACTGCCGTCAGACACAGCAAAATAGCGCACCCTCAATGCACAGACTCAAATATTACATTTAATATTCCCTGGAAAAGCTCCCACCATCCCTGCCAAGTTTTGGTGGCAGGTTTACGTCTGCCAAAGTTTCAGAAAATCTAACTTGGGAAAAGATTTGACTTTCAAGAGCTGTTCCTTCCATCAGAAGCCTTGTTAAAGGTCACTGGCCTCTGGCATTTCTTCATCAGTCCTATTGCTGCTTAATTGCAGCTTCATTGATGCTTTTTGGCAGAAATACCACCCCACTTGACACCTCAAAAGCCTGTTGCTCCCTCTTCTGTGTATGGAGTCGATGGGTGGGTGGCTCTCGAGGGGTTCTTTTCCTCTGCAGTGCTAAAACTTATCACGGATGCACCAGCCTGTCTGTCATGTCTCAGGTGGTCCCATGACCTGTGTGCCTGTGCCCACTGTCACCCCTTAGGCAAGAGCTACGCCTTGTCACACAGAGCCCCCTACAAACCTCTGCTGGGAGTTTGCAAGACATCTTTCCTCAGCTGCTTCATCTGCAGCCTCTTTGCAGGTACACACGAAACTTGGTGGCTCTCACACCAAGGACAGAAACCTGCAATTGCACACAGACATGCTTGGCTGTGGCCCAGCATTAAAAGTCATATCTGGCCCCACAGCAGTCTGAAGTAACATGGGGTGGGAGAGCAGTGAAAGGGCTGGTAGCAAGGAAGACTGTTTAAGGAAGGTACATTTAGTGGTATCTTTGATTTTGCCATGCAAATAACAGACATCTTAATCAAGGAGAAGTCACAGCCAAAACAGCTCCCTGTGCAGGAAAGCCTCAAATCTCTGCAGAGCACAACTGTATGGATGTTTGTGAATAAAAGGGCTGCCTCAGGGAGCCTGCTCAGAGCCCTGAGCACCTTAGAGATTGGCCAGGAAATAACATTGCACATTCGGTCCTCTTGGGTTACTTGCCCTCCAGAAACAAAACCCTGCATGGCAGCTCAAAGCCAGAACCAAGTTACAGCAATGCTATGGATCAATCAGCTCTGACTTTTTATGTCATTTTTTTCCTCCCCAACACAGCACACTGACCCAGCAGTGGTATAGCAAAACCTTCTATTTTAATTCACACACTTACTATATTTGATACAATTGTCCTGAAACGAATACCTATTAAAATCTCCTTTGTAGTTGCTCCGTTAAATACAGCCTTCCAAAAGCATCTGGAGACTTCTTCACATAAGTCTTTGCTTGCCCACACATTCATTTACTTATTTTACAGGGACAGACAAGGCATACAGATTGTTTAAAACCCTTACCTAATGGCTTTCATAGGGCATTTTAGAGGTCTTCCACTGGTTTCCTATTGCCTCCAGCGTCTAATACACTAAGACAGTATAGGAGTCCCTGCAGAAATCAAAGCTATGTAAAAATAGATCTACTGAGTAAGAAGCTTTCAAGAACAGGACAGATACCACAGGCCAAATCCACACAGCTTGCCCTGTTCTCAGACACTTTTCCAGCAGCAGCAGGATGCAGAAGTTATCCTCCTAGAACATCATCCTGACAATTTATTTTAGAAGGGAGCAACAGCAGCATTGAAAATGGATGGCAAGAGTTCCAGAGAGCGCCCCCAGTAATCATTGCCTTCCACAAACAGAAAAGCCATGAAATTCTACACAATATTCTGTAGGGCTCAGACATTGCTTGAAAATGTAACTGCAGTTCACCAAATGACTGTTAAGATAAGTCAAGTTAAACCCCCCCCTTTTTTTTTTCTTTTTTAAAAAGCAAAACCATATGTGCCTGGCTTTCCACACTGCCTCTCTGCAGTTACCTACAAAACACATCCCTTAGAACCCATAAAACTCAATTCGACTAAGTGAACATCAAAAAAAACCTCCCTCCAGACTTTTAGCAAGTAACCTCACTGGAAGTAGCTTGAATATGTTAGTAAGAAAAGGACTTATAACCATGAGGCAGTACAATCTGTGCATGACCAGCATGCACTCTTGTATACCTTGGAGGCAAATCTCTTTCATGTAGCTAAAAAAAAAAAAATATTCAGAGCACTGAGCTACTTGCTACTATCTAAGTTACTGCCATGCAGCAGAAAGACAACTCTGCTTAGGTTTAACCAAGTTACCTGAGGTGTATTTTCACTGTGCAATCAGAAAAGCATGAAGTTCACTGAAGGCTAATTTACCTGCTTCTGGGACAGATCTTTTAGTCCTGCTGGGCTCCATACTGGGGTGCCTGGATAGAGGTGCTTAGTTTGACTTTAATTCAGAAATCTCCACACTCTGCTGGAGTAATTGATATGGTCACAGCATGAACACACTCTCAGATATTCCTGGGAGTGGAAAACAGCACCACAGACCCATTCATTTTCTCATGTGGTTCTAACAGCCATCATCACCATGAAGCCAAGGACTGCCTAAATAATAACCAATCCCATACTGGACACGAGTAGGTTTTCTTTCATGAAAGATTTAAGAAAACCATTAGAAAAAAAAATGTGCTGCTCATATGGAAAGAGATGGTTGCATCCCATTTCAATTGGCCAAAAGACACGGCCATATCATTAAGGTGATAGGAAAAACTGTTAGAGAAATATTATGATTTCTGGTACAGGTACATAATATATTTCTGGTCTATATAAAAGTGAAATGGTTTCAAAATTGTACATCCCATCTTAAGCCAGCTTGTAACATCCTGTCTATAAGAACAAGAGGAATGGTGGCTGTTCAGGGAGAACAAGGAATATGGATGTCACACTGCTGTCCCAAAAGTCTGCATCTAGCCTATGGTGGCTGTTGACTACCATCTCACATCAGTGAGAACAGCCAGAGGGTATAAAGACAAAAATCAGTGCTGCAAGAACACATTAGAGATTGTCTGTGAAAGAAGTGTCTGGAGATTAGGACCCATCAGGTTCCCTACACTGTTTATTTAGATATCATTGCAAGGATAAGATTCATTTTCCTCTGGGTTGTTTTCGCTGGAGAAATCCCCCTGCTTCAGAAAGAGCCACGAGTTGCTGATCTCCAAATGAAAGTCGACACAAGCGATCTCTTCATTTAGTCTTGTTTTGTCCTCAGCTGCAGTGCTGGTTTCTCGGGAAGGTGGCCAGCACCTCCATGGGGAGAGACCAGCCAGAATCTGAGGCACTGCTGAAACATAAGTTTAAAAAGTGAATTTTGAGTTAAGACACAGGCTGAACAGTGCACAGCTCTAATACGTTTGCCCTTGACCACTCAGGAAGCAAAGGAAAGAGACAAACAGAAAACCTGTTCCACTGTGGAAAGGCATTAAAAAATAATCAATTGAGAACAGAAATAGAAATCCCTGATCTTGTTAGCATTATTTCTGTGTACTCACATGGCTGTCAGAGCTCTCTTCATCTATGGGAAGAAACCTTGTTTCTACCAGAAAGACCATGGAAACATTAAAATGTAATCTAATATTCAGTAAGCTTACAATGTGTTGGTTGCCTATAGCAACACAATGGCACCATCACCAGACTCTGCTTAATTGTGACTGCAATTTTAATCAATATTAACCAAGAGCACATCCAATCAAAGGTTTTGTATTGACACAGAACTGACATTTATGGACAGCTATCTGGTTCAGAAGCTATTTTTCTAACAGGCATGGTTATTTAGATGAGGATAGAGATACAGCACCACAAAATTGTCATACTCTTAATCCAACACTGCATACAGGAAATTTAAATTTTACAAAGAATGATCAGTTCTTTTGGGGAAAAAGGCTTTAAGGTTTTCTACTGTCTTCCACTCTTGCCCTGGAAAACGGAAATCACTACTTAATTTCTTATGCAATGTTTTTTTGAGAGAAACAAGAGACCAGAAAAGCCCAGTGTGCCACTGGAGAGGGCTACAGCAGGGCTTCTCCAATACTTTCTCAATACATCAAGATGACAAGTTGTACAATATGGGGACATGTCACCCTAAGACCACCTTGAGTCTCCTCCCTGGAAGCTTTGAAGAGACTTTTGACCACTTACCAGAAAATACGACTGCTCATCAGAGGTTTCTGCAGCTCTTACCCAATTTGGGACAGAACTAGAACCTTCCACCACCACTTGTCCAGGTTTATCCCATTTTCAATGATTCTTTACTAGAGACAAGTTCACAGGAGATGAGAAAGATTTTGTTTTTCAACTCCTCCCTTCCAGCAACCCATGGTGGATAAAGCTTGGGTACTTTTTTTTTTTTTTTTAACCTTAGCCAGAGCAAAACCTTTCCTCAGGACATGGCCAGATTGGGTGGAAAAAAAAGATTGCCTGCATTTCTGTTTGCAGCTGGCAAAAGGGGTTGTAACAGATGGCCTTAGCAGGTATGACACTCTGAGCTGTTGGCAACAGATCAGACACACTGCCTACACCCCAAGTACTGCACATGTGCTTTTGGGGTGGCCCAAAACCTTGTGTGTGTGTATACAGCTAAGAGCACACCTGCTACACCAAAGCAGCAGAACAGTTTACAGGAAGGCTGTGCCTTGCAAATGCTGAAGTATTCCAGCTTACCTGAACTTGTCAGAAGCCTGCAGGTAGCAAAGGAGCCACATCTACCTTCCACCCTGGCCCGCCTGGATAATTAGGCAGATGGCAAGCCTGCAACAAGGCTGATATGAGACAGTCCATACTCCTGTTCACCGGACCTTGTAATGCAGCTTAATTTCTCCAATCCATACACCAAATCCTGAAAGCTGCTGTTTCTCTCGCTCATTTTCTAGACAACATTAGGATTCCAGAAGGGAGGTGTTTGCTTTAAAAATAGGATGTTGTCACATCAAACCATCAGTGCATTCTGTAAAAGCTGTGGAAAAGCTTTTGAAGAACACACTCCAAATGCCAGCTTTTCCTCCTGCTACTACCTGGCCTTTGCATTCAAGGGGCACGGGGCATTCAGCTACCCCATGGTTGAGCTCCAGTAACGAAAGTCCTGACCCGGTACCACAAGCATAGCTAAATCTGTAGAAAGCCTTCTCTGAGCTGTGAGAAAGAGATGCAGACTGCAGACTACAAAAAGGAGCTCTTCTAGAGATCAGGAAGAATCCCTGCTAGTTGCTTTACCAGCAACTTTCAACCCAGCATCCTGGATTTGTTTTCAAAAGCTTTAGCAGAAGAGCTGCTCAACATGCAGCATGAGGCACAGCCTGACACTGGAGTGGGTAAAAGTCCCGAGTTTCCCAGCACGTAGGGCCACATAATTTTCATCTCTGGCTGTAACATTCAACACCGACCACACAACTTGCTATGGAACAAGTGACAGAAGCATGCAGCAACACCACATCAGGTGCAAGGCTGCTAAGTTACATGGCCACCTAAACACAGCTTAACCACATGTCAAGGACCTAGTGCCTGAAGACCAGTCACTGCACTTAGTTTACCACCTGGGTTTCTTTAAGGTGAAAAGCATGCACACTAATACACCTAGCCAATTTACTATGTGTTGTTGTTTTTTTTTAATTTACAATTTACTTTGTGTTACCTTGCTTATTTATGGTATCTTTCCCACAGAGTTCACCAAATTTGATTAGAGCCCCTGGAGGTGTTACAGTTTCCAGCATCCAACTACACCATGTTTTATTCACATATGGATCCTGCCTACTAATGACGTGCAATTATCTCTGAAACCAAAGCTACAATAAGGTAAAACAATAAGACTAATACTGGTACAGATGAATTTTAACTGCATTTACACAGTCATAGCAACCTGAGAACTGCAGCACTCAGTTTCCAAATTGTCCTGGTGTTGGCTGGGATGGAGTTGATTTTCTTTGTGGAGGCTCATATGATGCTGTGTTCTGGATATAGGATGAGAACAATGCTGACATCACATCCTTGTTTCAGTGGTTGCAGAGCAGCGCTTCCATGGAGCCAAGGACTTTTCAGCTCCTCACGCTGTGAAGAGGCCGGGGGTGCACAAGGAGCTGGGAGGGGACAGAACCAGGACAGCTGACCCCAACTGGCCAAAGGGATGTTCCACTCCATATGGCGTCACACTCAGCAATAACAGCTGGGGTAAAGGAGGAGAAAAGGGGGGATATTTGCAGTGACATTGTTTGTCTTCCCAAGAAACCATTATGCATGGTGAACTCTGCTTTCCTGGAAGTGGCTGAACACCTGCCTGCTGCTGGCAAATACTGAATGAATTCCTTGTTTTACCTTGCTTGCATGCATAGCTTTCGCTTTACCTACTAAACTGTCTTTATCTCACCCCATGAGTTCTCGCACTTTTACCTTTCCCGTTCTCTCCCCATTCCATCTTGGGACAGTGAGTGAGCAGCTGTATGGTGCTTGGCTGCTTGCCAAGGTTAAAACAAAACAAAAAGCCCAGTTTTGACCTATCATTTCTATGGAGCTCCTGAAGAACAGACCTAAGCTGCCATTTCCTTTGCTCCATTTTCATAGCTGAAGGTACAGTGAGTTATGTTTAACCAGCACTCCCCACTCAGATCTCAAAGCTACAAGACCATCCATTTTCAAGAAGTCTCCAATTGCCATTACTGAAGGCAACTATGCATGGTAATACTAATTTGCTCTTTTAAGATAGTAGGGCTGAAATGACAGGTAGAGTAATTGACTTATTTTCACCAGAGTGTTCCTAAAGAAAAAGGCACATCAAGTACAACCCTGATGGTGCATCACTTAAAGCCTCTTTTTAAAGGCTGAAAACAGGACTTAGGACTTTGACACTTGTATCACAGAATCACAGAATCATCTAGGTTGGAAGAGACCTCCAAGATCACCCAGTCCAACCTCTGACCTAACACTAACAAGTCCTCCACTAAACCATATCACTAAGTACATGTACTTGGCATACTCCACATTCAAACACATTAAGCCCTCTGCCTTGCCTCACAATTACTCTCAATGCTTACTGCTGCTGTGGTGGTCTTCCAGGAGGGCTGCACCTGTGTCCTCCTTCCATTCAGCTCCCCCTTCCAACCCACTCTCCCTTATACCTCCTTCCAGCTCCCCACCTTCACCCACAGCACTTCCTTGCCTCTATCTCACTGTGCTCAGGCCATCCTATATATGTCCCAGAAAAAAAAAAAAACCACAAACAAACAATGTGTTGGCAATCAACAGAATTAAGTCCCGTGCCACAGTAATAACCAAGGAAAAGTATCTTTAATTTTTCAAGTCTGAAGTCAATTCATCCTTTTTATTATGCAAAAATAAAGGATGTCATGTTTATCAATTAAGATCACAGCCTGAAGAAGTGTTTCAGACCATTAAAAGCAGGTTCTTCAATGCTGCTAAACCAAAAGAAGTTCATGATAACAAGAGAATAAAAATCCCAGCAAGGGTCTAATACACTTCAGAAGGTCAAATTTGGAGTGGTATTTAATAGGCCTGCCTCAGCCATGCCTCCCAGATCTGTGCGTCAGCATGAAAACCTTATCACCATTGCAACTAACTGCTAATAATTCCCTGTGATGTTAATGAGTTTTGAATTTATGTAAAGTCTCCCAGCAGGTTCTTCCGCAATTTCTACCAGCCTCCATACCAATGGGAAATACCTGTGGTAAAAAACATTTAGCTTTCTCCCAGTTATTCATTAATAAAGCAAGCCAGACTTCAGTGGCCATTTGAAAATCTCTCTCTCAAAAGCAAAACAAAAAAAACAAAAACAAAACAAAAAAAAAAAACACCAAAAAACAAAACACAACACCAAAACAACTGGTCTGGAAAGAAGTAGACAACAAGGAAATGCATCAGGACTTGTTTTTGGGTCCCTATGTATCTATTAAAAAAACTCACGTGTCCTATAATTCTGACTAGTCTTCCACAGAAAAAAAAAACAAGTCAGAAACGAAAATGAAGTGTTTGACCCTCAAACCAAATAAGAACATTTGCCAGAGCTATCAGGACTTAGTGCAGTCAAGAAAAATAAACTCTTAACCAGGTGTGGACTTGGAAGTTGGGAAGTCTGAAGGCTTAATACTGAATTTCGCTACTCATTTTAGCAAAATTATCAATGGTCACTTAGCATCACAGCCATTGCCAAGCTGCCATAGCTTATCAAGAAAAAAAAGCAAACTTTTTGCTCATGAAACAGAATCACAGAACCGTAGAACAGGCAAAGAAAGTAAGCCAGCAAACACACATCTCTCATGCCAGTATGAGCACCTTGTGCCTCTCCAGCTAGGCTTTTACTAGGGCATTGACCACTACCTCTTCTGAACAGCACCTCTACACAGGCACTTTTGTACTAAATATTGCTTCAAGGGTTAATCATATGGACAAGCAAGGGAAAACACTGGCAGTATTAGAGTCTACACTGTGGATTACTAAATTATAGAGCAGAGTTGAAAACAGAGCCGGTACCTTGGCAACACTAGCACATACATCCTCTATCTCAGGCCCAGACTGATCAATGACCAGAATCCTAGTCACTGAAAAGAGTTTGTCATATATATATTCCACATTTCTCAAACTGAGACCGCCTATAGCCGCAAACCAAGCAGCAAGCTTCACACCTCTACAAATTAAAACAAAAGCACCTGCAGATTCCTGAAGTGTAACACCAGTGAACCTGGGGAGACAACCTTTTTTTTGCTGGGTTGCTCTCTACCTAAAGAATTTTTTCCCCCAATTCAGAGATTAATCTTAAAGAATTTAATGCTGCAAATACAGAACCTTAGTGTTAATAAAAGCTCACATCTGACATTTCCCACTGCAGCATGAGGAAACTTTTTCTGAAGAAGCATGGCTTATAAATTATACGTAGCTACATAATCCAAATGAAGCATTTTCCCCTAACCAGATAATCTCTTTATAATAATTCTTACATGCACAGCATGGATCATCTCAGTTATTTTCACAATCACTTTGCCCCAATTTTTGCAAGAGCTACAAGATATTCTTTTCATGGGGAAGTGCTTTTGTGATATGCTGGCTAAAGCATATCCACTGAAGGGTTTGGCTCTGCTGGAATAGCTGAAAAGGAGTAGTATGTCTTTTTACTCCATTGCAGCAGCAGAAGAATCACTAGTGCTTTGAAGAATTCCAGACTATACATTCAGGCCCTGCATTAACATCCCAAAGTAGCAATTCGTGCCAGTTAAATCTCAGTGCAAGTATCATATAACGCATTTACAAGAAACATTGGACTTCCTATAACTCCTTTACCATACCCATTTTCCTCAATCCCAGCATAGTGACCAAAACTGGAATCTAAACCCAACTTTTGACATATGCAGATATACAGAAATTGAGTCACACTAGCTAGAAGTTTCCCCTAGGATTATCAGATGCCAACAACCCAATGCGAAGTACAGCTTTTACATGCTCCAACAGGCTAGGTGACCTCCATCTTTAAAGCCTGTGAACATGCTGTTCCTACAGCTATTCTCAGGACTGCTATTCGATTTTTTTTTCTTAGATAAAGAAACTTTACAGAGATCTAGACAGACCCACAGACCTGAAAGTGGTTGGCAGGGAGAAAGAGAAATAGTTAAACCTTTCCCTGGACTGCATCATAATTCTGCTGCAAGATTGCCTAGAGTTTAGGAATCCTAAACTTAGAAAAAGTTTCCTCCTGCTTCCATATCAGGTAGATCCTGTGAAACATTCGTTACACATTCATCACTTACACAACTAACTGAAAACCTCTTCACTTCCACTATTATTCCACCTTTTATTAAACAGCTTAAATCATAAGATCTCAAAACTTGTTCTAGATCAGAGTCCACCTATTCTGCCTCTCTCCCACAGCTTGTCTCAAGGGATGTTGTATTTGGCTCTCTCTTATTCCACGTGTCCCAAAAGCAGCTGCTATGAGAACCAAGGTTCAGGCATTGTGCCTTCCTTTGTGCTTTCAAACTAAATCCACATTTGCAACCATTAGGGCTCAGTGCTATGTCTAAAGATGCAACAGCATTTTGATGACCCAGGCTGTACTTCCCAAAATCCATTTTGCCAGTGGAACAAAGCAGTCCCCCAACAACAACAAGGGGAAGCAGAGGGAAGCCGTGCCACAGGAACACTCACTGTACATTTTGCCATACCTGAGACCCCTTCTGAAAATGGTACAGGCCATGCTGGTAAGGGTGAACCATCACTTGTTTTGCTCCATCAGTGTGATCACCAGCTGAGACCCCTTTCCATGCCCCAACTGACAGAAAAGGGCCTGCGGGAGCCCTGTGTCTGCATGGTGCTCAGCTAGAGGGACTGCTCTAGCCATCGGAGACAACGTATTTTCTATTTGCACTATGTGCATGTGGATGAGAAGAAAATCATGCTTTTACACAGAAGAGCGTATTGTTTTTAGAAGCATCAGCCACAAGATCCTGCCAGACAACAGATTTAAATGCAGTCTCTGGTCAGGAACATTCCTAATTGGTTTTTCTTTTCAATTAACAGCATGCTCCCAATGCAACACAGCTTTTCCTCCCTCTCTCGTTTCTCAGAAGGTCGATCTGTTCAGACAGCTCCTTGGATGTTCTGGTTCTGCAGATTTCAGAAAAAAATTTAAAAGTCGTCCTTTATCACACCCCAACCTGCTTGAAGCTACTGACCACAAGACAAGTTTCAGATTAAAAGTTAAACCCCACAAATGGGCTACTACCACTGAGAACAAGCCACTGTGAGTATTCAGGTAGTATACTTCTCTACTACTGTGTCAACCACCACAGGTGAAGGTCCTTGCACTCAAACAGGCCACTGGCAACATTTAGAGGTTTTGGGGCGGATTTGAATCCCCTTATCTCCTCATCTCTAACAGAATTAGACCTGCATGATCTAAGAGCTGTGATCCTAGAACTAGCTTGGCTAAAAACATGGATAAAAACAAAGATGGCTAAAAGATTAGCTAAAAACAAAGACGATGTCTAATCTTTGACACCGAGACAGAAACTATGGTTTGTTCTCACCTGGGGCTGCATACGAACAAAAATATGAGACAAGTCACAGCCTGGTTTCAGTAAGGACAGAGTTAATTTTCCTCCTAGTAGCTGGTAGGGTGCTATGTTTTGGATTAGGATGAGAAGAGCGCTGATAACATGCTGATGTTTTAATTGTTGCAGAGCAGTGCTTACGCCAAGCCAAGGACTTTTCAGCTTCTCGCTCTGTCCTGCCACTCCAGCTACTGCAGCCGCTCCAACCCCTGTGATGGGCCCAGCGTGTATTCCAACCCCTGTAGCAGGCCCTGTGGCTGGGTTAGAGAAACGAGCTGTAGCAGTGCAAGTTGCCCCTGTAGGTGAAAAAATGGTATAGAGGCTCAGGTCGTTTAGAACGCAGAGAGTCTTCTGCTAGGCCTGGGTATAGAGAAGACGAGGCTGGGCCATCAGAGGTGCAGGAGGATGAAGATGAGGATGTCGAAAAATCAACAGTAACTACCCGAACCCTATACCAGCGTGAGCTACGAGATGTGCGAAAAGATTTTGGTCGCTGTATAGGTGAGCAGCTTGTCACCTGGCTGCTCCGGTGCTGGGACACGGGAGCCAATTGTGTGGAATTAGAGGGCAGGGAAGCCAGGCGGCTGGGATCCCTTGCTAGAGACGCATGCATTGACAAAGCAATTGGAGATGGAGCACGATCTCGCAGCCTCTGGAGGCGTCTCCTGTCAGCTGTGCAGGAAAGGTATCCCTTCAAGGAAGAACTTGTATGTCTACCAGGCAAGTAGACCACTATGGAGAAGGGAATCCAGTACCTGAGGGAATTAGCCATACGGGAGGTGATTTATAGGGACCTAGACAACGAACAAATATCCACAGGTCCAGATGAAGTCCAGTGTACACGACCCATGTGGCGGAAGTTTGTACGGAGTGCACCATCATCATATGCCAGCTCATTGGCAGTAATGGCCTGGAAAGAGGATGAGGAACCCACAGCGGATGAATTGACTAAACAACTCTGGCAGTATGAAGAAAGTCTCTCCTCTTCCCTACAGGCCTGTCTCTCAGCTGTGGAGAAACTTTCTGAAGAGTTCCACCAACTTGAAGAGAGATTATTTTCCTCCCCACCTGTACAAACCAGTGTCTCAGCTATTAGGGGTAAACGTTCATCTATGCAAGGAAGACAATATGGTGGGCACACACACCGCGCCACCCTGTGGTTTTACCTACGTGACCATGGACAGGACATGAGAAAATGGGATGGAAAATCTACTGCAACCCTAGAGGCACGGGTATGTGAGTTGCAAGGAAAAACAATAGGGAAAAAGGGATTCTCTGAAAAGTTTGCTGCTCCAACTTCCAGCAGGCAGTCCTTTAGACACAGAAATGAAGATTCTGACCAGGACTAAAGGGGCCCTGCCTCCAGCCAGGGGGAGGAAAGGGACAATCGAGTTTATTGGACTGTGTGGATTCGATGGCCTGGCACGTCAGACGCACAGAAGTATAAGGCTTTAGTAGACACCGGTGCACAATGTACTCTAATGCCATCAAGCTATAAAGGGCCAGAGCCCATCTGTATTTATGGTGTGACAGGGGGATCCCAGCAGTTAACTGTATTGGAGGCTGAAGTGAGTCTAACCGGTAATGAGTGGCAAAAGCACCGTATTGTGACTGGCCCGGATGCTCCGTGCATCCTTGGCATAGACTATCTTAGAAGAGGATATTTCAAGGACCCAAAAGGGTTCCGCTGGGCTTTTGGCATAGCTGCCTTGGAGACAGAGGACATTAAACAGCTGTGTGGTGCTTAGCTACCAGCCGGGTTAAACCATAACACATATTCAATCACTTTCAGTAACCCATTATCTCAAAAACTCTGAAATGGATAGGCTTTGATTCACATGTTATTAGAAAAACTTAATTAAAATAAAAAGAATGCCTTTACGGCACACTGAAGTTCTTGAAACATCACAAACTGTTTAAACTCTTTGGATTTTTGGGTTTTCCCATAACTTCCATTACAATTACTTAAAAGAAAATAACTTTACCTTGTCCTGTACTGCCTTTCCTATATTTGCCTGTGCTTGTTAAATCTAACTGCTGTTTTGTGCATTTTCATCGACTGGAATATTCTTGCAGTGGAGGAATTGTGTGAATCACTAGCTGGCTCTGGACTCCAGAGGCTTTTGTCTCATTTTTACTGATTTAAAGTACAGCCCACATCACTGGGGCTTGGAGAGTCACAGGAGTGGATGGCTGCGCCTTTGCACGACTCACTGCTCCATCAGGGCCCGATGACTGGTATTTACTGGGGCCTGATGGCTACTGTAAAATTAATTGGTGAGTCAAGGTCTAGATCCCAATTCTTGTCAAGAAAATCTCTTTTGAAAGCAAACGAGCAAAGCCCTGCACTTGTGTCTCAGACACGTTCTTCCTCTCTGCCAGTGTTCGTAAAAAAGCAGGAAACAAGCTTGCTACTTGCCTGTGAGACTGCTTTTTCTTCTGAGCATCGTTTCCATGGCTTTCCACCCTTGTCCTTTTCACTGCAAGTTCTCCTATAGCATTATGCTCTTTTCACCTATCCCCATACTTTTCATTCCTCTACTTCCCTTGTATTTCTTTGTTCTGTTCTGCCTCGTAGGTTTTTCACTGCTGACTGCTTTCCCTTTGAAAATTTTCTTCCTGAGATTGTGCTCAAAGCTGAGACAGTTACCCGAGTGGTATCAGGTTCTTCTCTTTTACCATGTGTCACTTCCAGTCCCTCCTTCGCTTCCATGGCTGTGGGTTCTTTGAGTGCTTTGTGATCAACCCTTTTTTTTTTTTTCTTTCCCTACATGCGGCAGTTGCCTGCCCTTCTTCTGCCTGTCTTGTATTTGCCCTCTCCTCTGACATGAGTCTCTTGCTTTCTTTCACTCTTTATCTCTTTATCCCAGTGACTTCAGCCTCCAGTTCAAACTCCAACTACCCAGTGTCTTTTTCTTCTTTGAATGGAATCTCCCCAATTCTTGGATGAAAATATGCCAAAATCTGGTTAGCTGTCAGAGATAAAGGTGGCAGATGAAGTGGATTCAAGATGAATCCACTGCCTTAGAGACAGAGGACATTAAACAGTTGTCTGCCTTGCCCGGTGTCCCGGAGGACTCTTCTGTTGTGGGGTTGCTGAGGGTCGAAGAACAGCAGGTGCCAATCGCCACCACAACTGTGCACCAGCAGCAATATCGCACCAACCGAGAGTCCCTGATTCCCATCCATAAGCTAATTCGTCAACTGGAGAGCCAAGGAGTGATCAGCAAGACTCATTCACCTTTTAATAGTCCCATATGGCCTGGGGAAACGCTAGGTCGACCCCTAGGGTTTTGGAGTCACGGATACAGAGGATCTGAGGCCCACTACACTCCAACCGAAAAGGAGATATTGGCAGCATATGAAGGAGTTCGATCTGCTTTGGAAGTGGTCCATACTAAAGCACAGCTCCTCCTGGCACCCCGACTGCCGGTACTAGGCTGCATGTTCAAAGGAAGGGTCCCCTCTACACATCATGCAACTGATGCTACATGGAGCAAGTGGGTTGCACTGATGACTCAGCGGGCTCGGATAGGAAACCCCAATCGCCCAGGAAGTTATTATGGACTGACCAGAAGGCAAATACTTTGGGATATCATCAGAGGAGGAGGTGGTCCGTGCTGAAGAAGCCCCACTGTACAACAAGCTACCAGAAAATGAGAAGAAATATGCCTTGTTCACTGATGGGTCCTGTCGTATTGTGGGAAAGCATCGGAGATGGAAGGCTGCTGTATGGAGTCCTACACGACGAGTTGCAGAAGCTGCTGAGGGAGAAGGTGAATCGAGTCAGTTTGCAGAAGTGAAAGCCATCCAGCTGGCTTTAGATATTGCTGAACGAGAAAAGTGGCCAGTTCTCTATCTCTATACTGATTCATGGATGGTAGCAAATGCCCTGTGGGGGTGGTTACAGCAGTGGAAGCAGAACAACTGGCAGCGCAGGGGCAAACCCATCTGGGCTGCTGCATTGTGGCAAGATATGGCTGCCCAGGTAGAGAACCTGGTTGTAAAGGTACGCCATGTAGATGCTCACGTGCCCAAGAATCGGGCTACTGAAGAACATCAAAACAACCAGCAGGTGGATCAGGCTGCTAAGATTGAAGTGGCCCAGGTGGACCTGGACTGGCAACATAAAGGTGAATTATTTATAGCCCAATGGGCCCATGACACCTCAGGCCATCAAGGTAGAGATGCAACATACAGATGGGCTCGTGATCGAGGGGTGGACCTGACCATGGACACTATAGCACAGGTTATTCATGACTGTGAAACATGTGCTGCAATCAAGCAAGCCAAACGGTCAAAGCCTCTTTGGTATGGAGGATGATGGCTGAAATATAAATATATGGAGCGGCCTGGCAGATTGCTTACATCACACTCCCTCAAACCCGCAACGGCAAGCGCCACGTACTTACAATGGTGGAAGCAACCACCGGATGGCTGGAAACATATCCTGTGCCCCATGTCACCGCCCGGAACACTATCCTGGGCCTTGAAAAGCAAGTCCTATGGCAACATGGCACCCCAGAGAGAATTGAGTCAGACAACGGGACTCATTTCCGAAACAACCTTATAGACACTTGGGCCAAAGAACATGGTATTGAGTGGGTGTATCACATCCCCTATCATGCACCAGCCTCCGGGAAAGTTGAGTGATACAATGGACTGTTAAAGACTACACTGAAAGCAATGGGTGCTGGGACATTCAAACATCGGGATACACATTTGGGAAAGGCCACCTGGTTAGTCAATACTAGGGGATCTGCCAACCGAGCTGGACCTGCCCAATCAAACCTGTTACGCACTGTAGAAGGGGATAAAGTTCCTGTAGTGCACGTAAGAAACATGCTGGGTAAAACAGTCTGGGCTACTCCTGCCTCAGGAAAAGGCAAACCCATTCGTGGGATTGCTTTTGCTCAGGGACCTGGATGCACTCGGTGGGTGATGCAAAAGAATGGGGAGGTCCGGTGTGTACCTCAAGGGGATTTAATACTGGGTGAGAATAGCCCATGAGTTGAATTGTATTATGTTAATTATTATCTAATACTGTATGTCATCACTACCATGATTGCTATGTATCAATGTCCTGTTAATGGTATCACAGTAAGAGCCACACAGATAATGATGAATGAATTTTGATAGAATTGGACAGGCACAGAGATGTGATGTAATGACAATAGGCTTCAACATGTGACGATCCAACACCACACAGCATCGCTTCTGCCCTGGAAGACTGCTGAGACAGATGGAGCCCAAAGCCAGTCATGGCCTATGCAAATTCTGTGGACATTCTATATACCATAGATGAAAATGGTGATTAATTGGAATGTATTGGAAAGGGTGTAACCTGAGCATGACATAAGTGGTATGGAATAAGGGGTGGATATCTGTCCTGGTTTCAGTTAGGATAGAGTTAATTTTCCTCCTAGTAGATGGTAGGGTGCTATGTTTTGGATTAGGATGAGAAGAGCGCTGATAACATGCTGATGTTTTAATTGTTGCAGAGCAGTGTTTACACCAGGCCAAGGGCTTTTCGGCTTCTCGCTCTGTCCTGCCAGCGAGCAGGCTGGGGGTGCAGCAGGAGCTGGGAGGGGACAGACCCAGGACAGCTGACCCAAACTGGCCAAAGGGGTATTCCATACCATCTGACGTCATGCTAAACAATATATAGGGGTGGCTGGCCAGGGTGGTGGGCCGGCTGCTCGGGGATAGGCTGGGCATCGGTCAGCGGGTGGTGAGCAATTGCATTGTGCATCACTTGTTTCGTACACAGTAGTAGTAGTACTGTCATCATCATTTTTTTTTTTCTGTCTTAATAAACTGTCTCTATCTCAAGCCACAGGCTTCACTTTCCCGTTTCTCTCCCCCATCCCAGAGAGGGTGGGGGGAGGGTGAGCAAATGGCTGTGTCGTGCTTAGCTGGCAGCCGGGTTAAACGACAACAGGATCAGGACTCCACACTCGCTTCGTACAAAAGTACGTCTCAATCACACATCACACAGAGTCTCACCCGACCCCCAAGGCAATACTTAATATTTCTTACCTTGGTCTGTGCACAGAGTTACCAGATCAGTTCTCAAACCAGAAGTGCCTACCTTCTTCCGTTCCCCACTACTTCACAGATCCTGCCTCTTTAATCAGTCTCGGGCCCTCTGTCAGCTCTCCACAAAACCACCACCGTAGATGCACAG
Source organism: Anser anser (assembly GCF_964211835.1). NCBI lineage: Eukaryota > Metazoa > Chordata > Aves > Anseriformes > Anatidae > Anser > Anser anser. The sequence goes on from NC_139731.1 coordinate 13,056,808, forward strand.
AACCCCTGAAATCAGCAGGGCATGCCTTCCTGCTGCTGCAGCAGGTCTCCCCGGTAGGTGACTGGATCCGGGACGAGCCCCCAAATTGTGAGAAACACGCTGTAGCCAATAACATAAGCTCAGGCAAGGATCTCAGTGAAGTAGCATTTTTAGTCGCGATTGCAATGGCAGGTGTCCCACAAGCAGAAACACGCCTACTAGTCACATAGTATAGTTTATATACTTCATTTCTCAAAGAAGCGATTGTCCCCCTGTACACAGCTCTGGTGAGGCCGCACCTCGAGTACTGTGTTCAGTTTTGGGCCCCTCGCTACAAGAAGGACATGGAGGTGCTCGAGAGAGTCCAGAGAAGGGCGACCAAGCTGGTGAGGGGTCTGGAGAACAAGGCTTACGAGGAGCGGCTGAGGGAGCTGGGATTGTTCAGCCTGGAGAAGAGGAGGCTCAGGGGCGACCTTATCGCTCTCTATAGGTACCTTAAAGGAGGCTGTAGAGAGGTGGGGGTTGGTCTATTCTCCCATGTGCCTGGTGACAGGACGAGGGGGAATGGGCTAAAGTTACGCCAGGGGAGGTTTAGGTTGGATGTTAGGAAGAACTTCTTTACTGAAAGGGTTGTTAGGCATTGGAATGGGCTGCCCAGGGAAGTGGTTGAGTCACCATCCCTGGAGGTCTTTAAGAGACGTTTAGATATAGAGCTTAGTGATATGGTTTAGTGGAGGACTCGTTAGTGTTAGGTCAGAGGTTGGACTAGGTGATCTTGGAGGTCTCTTCCAACCTAGATCATTCTGTGACTGGGACCCTCCCCTGTTTCCCCATTGACTGGGTAGTCCAGGTTCATAACCTATCCAATGCTTCACAGATAATACATGGCTTTCAGTTGCCAGCCTGTTATTTTACAAATTTCTTTTGACTTTTATACTCTTTGAGGTGGTAATGTTTCTTCCCTTATCTGACTTGACTCAGACACCGTTATTTTCACCTAACTGCACTAAGGAGTCCAGTTGCCTGCATTTTACAAGGTTGTCTGGTAAGCTTTGTTATCACTGCAAGCATATCTCAATACCACATTCCTTCCCTCTAAACAATGTAACTGTGCAAAAACAACATTTCTGTTCCCACAGAGGTATGGAAGAATCCCTAGTGGAGACTGTGGATGGAGGTAGAATTCTTCATCAAGTTCGCAGTGCCGCTGTTTAAACACCTTTCTTCGCTCATGAATCTATCTCCCAACACGACTGACAGAAGAAATACGTTTAATAGTTTGTGCAAAGTAGTAGAAAAGAAGCAGCAGCCTGCAGAGCCAGGGCTCCTGCACCCTTTGGCAGAAGCAGCCGCATCCCTCAGCACAGCCTGTGCTAGAATAACTGTTCAAGCTCTTCCGTGGCCTGGGGGAAAAATGGAGATTGCTCCTGTACCTCTGCACCAAAGGCCTGATACAGAATGGGGGACAACAACCATTACATAACCAAAGTATTCAGGTAGATCATTCTTACGACTCTGGCTATAAATGACACTGCAGCACATCAAGTCAGATTGTATAACTAAAGGAAGTGCCATCTGAAATAGAAATATTTCCGAACTCGTAGTACTGACTCATTACAAGTCTCATGTACTGTAGGCATTTACAAAACATATAGCTCAGTAACCCCTGGGCTACATTACCATGAATATACATAGGGATGATATTTTCATTTTAGAAGCTTTTTCCTTATAGAAAGATGAGTTTCTCATCTAGCTGCACTTGAGACCTAACGTTACATTAACATACCATTTCTAAGCCCTATAGGTATAACCTTTCTTTTTGCTTGGTAGTAACTCTTGCTTTTCTAATGTCAGGTTTTTCCTTATTTTAGAGATGCACCAGACAAAAAAAAGATCTTAAAGCACGGCACAACTTCCCTAACAGGAGATAGTCAATATTTCCAAAAACTAAGAACACAGATTTTATAAGCATGCTGAACACACATACTGTCTGCTGACTAAAAATTATAGTTTGCTTTTGAAAAACTAAGTACCCAGTAGATAGAAAATAAAAACAGGAAAAAAAAGACTAATTTTCAAGAACAGGTGTATGGAAATGCAACTTCTGTATCTTTGAGTTTTCTGGAAATTTTACACCTCCAGTATCAGTACGGATTCAGCATCTCAGCTAAAGAGCCATCAGCATCACTGCAGGATGTGGCTAATTGAAATCCTTCAAACAGCTTTAGCAGTCACAACTCGAGCTGCCAACCCAAGGCTCCACAGCATGGCAAACCTCTGCAAGGAGCCAACCTGCCCACAATGCTTCAGAAGTAGATATAAGAACCATTAGCCCAATTTCTCTGCAAAGAGTTCCATTTTTCAAGCAGGTGGAGAACTGGGAAATTAAAATATTGTGTTCCAGCTGCCACCTACAGAAATCAAGACAAAGTCTCCGCAGTTTATGGAAAAGCTCCTCTGAAGCTGCTGCATTTTGGCAGGTGCTTTTTCCTCAGGAAAAGTGGTACCGATGCCATATGGGCAAATGCACTTCTATTCTACTTGCATTTTCGTGCTAAGAACAGCAACTGCCTGCATTAGCATATAGGAATGATGTGCGATCCAATACTGTCACCTGTCAGTTTGTCACCATACACCAGCCATGCTCAGGAGGGCTTCCACATACCGCCAAAATTCAAGATACAACCCCACCACACTGTGCTCGGTATATTCCATTCTAACAAAAATAGGAAGGATTTTGCAGGAGTTTAGCCAACACAAACTTGTAAGTCATGGGAAGAGCATGTAGTGAGGTTCCTGTGCTGAACTTTTGTTAGAATAGGTCCACATATAACTACAGGCTGCCCCATTCCTATTCCAGACTAATGCTCTTCCCCTTGGGCATCCTCACTGGGCAAACGTCCCTCTACTTCTCCCTCTGTTTAATACCTATCTCTGCAACAAGAATGATGTGTTATGAACCCTTCCAGGCAAAAAAGAAAAAAGCAGAGAAAAACCCACATCAATCGTCACAATAATGCAACAAAAGGCTTGCAGTATTTCTCTAGTTACAAGTTAACACATCAAATCCCAACCACATCAGCAAAGACAGCTACCCACAGAGCATAAGCATCCCAGAAATAGCGTGTTTCAGGCCTCATCACATCATACGTCCCAGCAACATTAGAACTTTGCTTTCTCTGAAACTAACCTGCTGCCCAGCAGCTGCTGAAAAGATCCCTTTTTGTGAGCACAGAAGGCTTGTGACCAGGCAGAGATCAAAGAGAAATTAAGCAGAACAGAGTTTCCACAGTTGAGTTTGCATCGCATTGATAGGGAAGACATGATAATAAGCGTTAGGAGTAAACAAGACCCCAGGTAAATTAGTATATTAATTAATTTGAAAGGGCAGGTATTTTGGGGATGGAAGTCAAGAGCCACCAGCATCCAAGACAGGAAATCAGAATCAAAACCATTCCAATATTATAGAAAGATGTCACATGTGTGTTCCAGAAGGAATGTGTACTGAATTGTGCCACAATATCAAGACGTGCAGAATAATACATCTTGCAGAGATGTGAAACACTGGGCCTTGACTTGTCAGTGTTGATCCAGGGTCTGTAGGCCATCCCATCCATTTCTCTGCAGCAAATCCCTCTCATTAAGTCCTGCACTGAACCTTCTCTTGGGTCAGCATTAGTACACAGCAGTTCTCATAATCCATGTTTGCAGAGGTCAAGCAGAATCAAGACAGCTTGTCTGACTCAGTGTTGCTTATCCAAACAGGCTGAATAGAGGAGGAAATGACTGGCCACCCTCCTAGCTCCACATCATTGCAATTGATGAGAAGGGTAGGGAAATCACAACAGAGCTGGCCAGCCCAACAAACACTTATCTGCTCTGCGACACAACCCCTGACCAACCCTATTATTAGCTGGGAGCAACTTGCAGCAACCAGAGATCCCAGCAGGCTTTGTCAGAGCAAGCGATGCTCCACACAGCTCCAGTTAGGGGCAGCCCTTAGCCTTGTACTAAGACACCAACATAACCCTTAGCCAGACATGAGACAAGGTTCCCCCTCCAGACACATTTGAACTTTAAGGATTTGGACAAAAAGTCATAGTTGGGCCAAGTACTCTGCCCCTGCTCAGTGATTACAATACTATTAGTATCATGATGCACACTCTGTGGGCACCAGACATTTGTGCAGAACCACCACAAAGGCTGAGGTTGGCAGGAACCTCTGGAGGTCACCTGCTCCAAGCCCCAGCTCAAGCAGTGCCACCCCAAGACAGCTGCCCAGGAGGCTTTTGACATCTCCCAAGAGGGAGACTTGTGCTTCTGCTTGGCAAAAATACATACAAGTAGGGCATGGAACAAGTCCCCATCAGCTTGTATAGACATTTTTTCCCCCCAACACAAGAGTTAGAAGCTACAGAAATGAAGAACAACAAGAACAACCTAAAATATTTTCACCATTTGTCACCCCTGACAGACAACTGAACAATAATGCCAGTATTGGTGGCAGGTTTGGATACTTATAGGATCAGAAAGGCTTCAGACTACATTCTGAGAATGGCTTTCCTTAAGCATTTACCAGCTGTACCTGTCTCTTAAATTTGAGGAGTTCTGGCTCTCAGGTCACACCTGGAAAACAAGATTCTACCTCAGCCCTTTGGATGGGGAAAACACTGCCAGGCTCCTTCAGCCTTCAACATTGCACAGACCACTGTCTCTGGGACCATGTGGAATTTGAAGCCTTTCCACTGAGGGAAAAAAAAAAACACAGTCCTGAGATGCACCAGTTATTTTGTACTTAAAAACATGGAATGGGGTAAGAAGGGAGGGGAGGAAGAAGAACAGGACAAGCAGTAGCTGCTGTAGAACAACACAGCAGCATGGGGCAGAATTGCGCCAGCCAAGCAGACTGCTACAAACCCCAGCCAACTTCTGAACTGCAAGGAGCCTTGCAAGCACCAGTGCCTGCATGCCAGGTGCTGACCAGGACCTACAAGCAGGTGGTGCCACAGGAAATGCTGTACCAGACTCGTTCTGCCCCATTCCTGAGACTGACGCCAGCATTCCCAAGCACGTGGAAGAATCCCCCACCATCCACTCACTGCATCAGTCCCTTGCATGCACACATTTTTACTATGAACTCTATTAGTTAAAAAAAAAAAAAAAAAAAATCAACAGAAACCCTGAAGCATAGGGGGAAAAAAAAACTCCTTTAGCTGTGTTCAGAATATTTTGCTTTTTAAATGTGAAATTCCTCTGTGAAACTTTCATAATTTTGGCAGCTGAGGAGGGGAAGGAAACCTTCTTAAGCTTACTACCATTACTGCATGATATAACATCCTACCCTGAGACAGCAGGGCTGGACCAAGTCACCTCTTCAGGTTCTGCCCACTCTATGCCTCCAAAAATGTGCACGTAAATACCATTTCCATCCCTCTACTATTATGGGATTTTATTGGGCATAAGAAATCCCAACTGCTTTGGGAAGTATTTAAGAGTTCTGTTTTTTTGGTCTGCCAACGACTCTTCTAAACTCACTCATCTCAATACTACCCCTGCTGCCTTCACCAGTGGGTATAACAGGGCCAGCCTCACCATGCTCAACAAAAATGCATGCAACAAGTCCCCAACAGCTTGTAGGGACAGTTTTCTTCCCATCACAAAGGTTACAGACTAAAAAAAACAAACCATAAAAAAAGATCAGCCTGAAACTATTCCCGTAATTCATCACCGGGAGGTAATCAGTTTGGAGACCAGCATAGGAAAGCCTTTCTGTTCGCAAGCCAGTTACTGCGTTCTCAATTTTTATTTAGCTGATAAACATTAGTTGCCACAAGAAACCAAGGTGCACACACCAACTCTAGACAGCCAACAGCTCAATACACCAGGAGCCTCGGAAGCACCTTCAGGGCTAACATGAACCTGCCACTAACAGTCTCACTCCCACTGCCAGGAGATCTGTACAGGCATTTCAGTCAAGTCCATCACACCTCTCCAAGAAGCTCACCCCACACAACCAGGTGCTGGGATGGAACCTGCTTCCTCCAGGTGCCAAGAGGAGGTGGTGCGTTGAAGCCACCTGCCTTGACCATGATGCCAACAGGTCATGAGCTTTGGAGGGGACCATAAGGAGGCAGAAAAGAAGGGGAGGAAAATGGGGAACGAGGAAGGAAGGCAAGGAAGGAGGAGAGAAAGACACAGGACCTTTACCGGGCAGGATGCAGGGCCAGACGCACCCCAATGCTTGCATGCTGCTGGGGCACAGCACCAGGAGCAAACCCTTAGCCCCAGAGTAAGGTGGCCACACACGTAGGAAGCCGTTGGCTACCAGGCAGCCAACCGGCAGCCCCTGGGGATAGCCATGCCTCCTTCCTTCCCACCCACTAGATCTAGGCGAGCCTCAACCGGGATGCGGGGGGCCACATTTTCTGGTGGCCACCGCCCCCCACACCCTCCGCCATGACACAGCAGGAGACTGCCGCTATGTAACAGCCCCGAGGAGAGCCTCCACCCCCGCTTTCCCCTCCCTAATCCTAATCCCGTTCCCCCAGGCAAGGCACCAGCCAAGCGGGCCCTCCCGCTCCGCCACGACCCCGCCCGCCGCTCACCAGCGGCTGCATTTCTGCGCGCACGGCGGGCACCTGGAACCGGTCTATCTCCTCCATCATGGTGACGGCAGGAAGGGAGGACAGGAGGACAAGCTCTCGGATCCTCGCTCACGCACCCACCACCACCCGCCGCAACCTCATCGCCGCCGCCGTGACTCAGCCGCGTCGCTTCCGGGCCCAAAGACGCCACCACCTCCCCTTTCATTTGCATATTCATGAGAACGGGAGTGCAGTGGGCGGAGCCAGAGCGCGGAATAGCTCGGAAGGGAGAGAGAGTTCGGTAGCAGCGCTATCGGCGCATTGCTACGGCTACTGGAGTCAACTTCTGGTGGAGGGGAGGCCGGGGCGGTGGGCCGCCATGCCGGCTAAAGCGGGTGACAAGCAGCGGCAGGTACGGGGCAGGGCGGCGACGCGGTGACGTCACCCCCGCATCCCTGACGCCCCGTGTCCCCATTCCCCTGTGTCCCCAATCAGCAGCGCCCCCGCTGTGTCTCTGTCACTGTCACCTCACAGCGTCACAGAAAACGAAAACAAACAAACAAACAAACTGCTGCACAACAGCAGCTGGGAGAGTGATGAGTGAGAAACCTCCCTGCAGACACCAAGGTCAGTGCGGAAGGAGGGGGAGGAGGCGCTCCTGCTGGAGACGAAGCCCCCCCCGCGGCCCATAGAGAGGCCCTTGGTGGAGGCTGTGTCGTCATGTCCCCCCCGTCCCCCATTGGGAAACTGACCAAACACCACAGCAAATATACCAAAACTAATATAAAACAAATATACCAAAAAATATTATTTTTCCAGCAAAAAAATTCCCACCTCCACAGAGATTTGACTCCTCTTATTTACAGAATCAATTTTCCAATTTCCCTCCAAAAGCCTGTATTTTGGACAATTTAATTCACCCCCTACTTCCAAATTGACCCAACACTGCGTCCCACAATTTGGACATTCAGTTATTTGGACTGGTCCTTCTGTTGGATACTCAGTCCTTTTTAGCATTTCAGAATAACAGGTTTGCTTACAGAATTATTACCAGAACTCCGTGCACCTTGGTTTATACAGGATCATACCAAAAGCAAGTAAGCAGATTATTAAAAAGACCAATATTCCGTCATTAGGACACACTAATTCAGTATAGGACAGTCCATTTGCCCAATCACCAGTCTCATCTGTCATATTCATGTATCTTTTCTTCTGATGCTAACTTTCAGAGGGGCATCTGTTGAAACTGTCTCCCAAGTATCAGGGCTGGAGGATGCTTTTACCCGTGTGAAGTGAGTCCACCCCTTTTCTGCAGTTCTTACGGCTGTTTCAGTGGTGAGGAGTATCTGGAATGATCCTTCCTGTGATAAATTAGCGGGTGTTTGTTCATTGTCTTTAAAAGGAATTCAGAGAATCTGCTGAGAAGATAAGGTTTTGCAATTTACGACCTTGTTAAGGGGAAGACTAAGCAAATAGATAGTGGGGAGGGGGTGCTGGATAAACGTCCTTGGTAAACAAAGACTGTGAAATACTGTTTGCTGCTTTACTACCCTTGAACACGAGCACAAGGCATGATCATTGAAAGAAACAGAACGAACTGCTCAGCTTCAGAAGATTCAACAAGTCCTGACAAGCCGAAACTTGGATGCTGACAAGCCGAACTTGGATGCTATAAAACGGCGACACTGAAATGGGAAAGTTGCGTGCTGTGATGGAGCGGAGACTCCCCAGCCGCCCAGCGCTGTTTTGCTTGTACCTGCTTACTTAATTAATAAATTATCTTCGATAGACCAGAAAACTGCGTGGTCTCGCTTATAACAAATTTGGTGCCGTGACTCGGATGAAGGCAAATTGACTGAGGACCCTTTCGGGGGAGGCGCCCCGCCGATTTCGGCGGCCCCTGGAACGGAAAGCCTCACTCGAGCCCTTCACCGACGAACCCTAAAATTAGGCAGAAGCAAATAAAACCGGTAACCCCAAGCAATCTTTGTGCACGAAGACCGAACGAAGACCCACGGGGTGGGTAAGTATAGGCCGGTGATCCGTTCGGTTGGGGTTGGTGATCCCGGAGTGCGTCTGTGTGAGACGTCCAATTGCGGACGAAGTGAGTGCGGACCCCTCAGTAGTGCGGTTCCCACATCCCGCGAGGGACTGGGCCACGACCAGGGGGAAGCGGCTCTGTGTGTGTGTGAAGGCACTCCGGAAGATGGGACAGAAGAAGAGTAAGCCTTCTGGTCCCATGGGTGGGGTAATGCCTAGTGCTAGGTTGCCCCCTATAGTTGCCCCCAGATAGTCCACTGGGGTTAATGATTAAGAATTGGAGTGATTCCCCTTTTAGGCGGGGAAAGGATAAAGTAAAAATGATTCATTATTGTGTTGAAGTTTGGGAAGGTAGGCAAATTATTGGCCCATATCTAGGTCGTTTGAAGACTGGGTTTGTCAAGCCTTAAATGTTTATGTAAATGCAAAGGAACCTTTTTGTTTAGAGGAGAGCAAATATGTGAGCCTTTGGATTGGCTCAGAGAATCGAGTTAATCTGTACCCTCTGTACCCTTTAAAAGAAAAAGGAGGGGCAAAATTACAAATTGTGGAGCAAGAGATAAAGTACCTGGGTCACCAGTTAAGTAAGGGGACTAAGTTGTTAGACCCGGGCAGAATCAGTGGAATATTGGTTTTAGCGTCCCCGCGAACTAAAAGGCAGGTACGGCAACTGTTAGGGTTGACCGGATACTGTAGACAATGGATAGAAGATTACAGTGGAAAGGTTACATTTTTATATAACAAGCCGAATAAGGATGGATTACTCAAATGGACAAAAGAAGATGAGGAACGACTGAACAAGTTAAAGGAGGAACTAGTACGCCCCCCAGTGTTAAGCTTACCAGATTTAAGGAGGCTGTTTTTTTTTTTTTTTTTTTGTGAACAGCGCAGAAGGCACGGCATACGGAGTGCTGGCCCAAGAATGGGCAGGGAGTAAAAAACCTGTGGCCTATTTGTCTAAATTATTGGATCCGGTTAGCCGGGGTTGGCCAAACTGTTTGCAGGTAGTGGTAGCTGCTGCCTTGTTAGTGGAAGAAGCACAGAAGATCACTTTTGGGGGGGAAATCAAGGTAATATCTCTACACAATATATGCGGGGTACTGCAACAGAAGGCAGAGAAATGGATCACTGACGCCACATTATTAAAATATGAAGGAATTTTGATTTCCTCTCCAAAATTAACATTAGAAACAACCTCCCTACAGAACCCTGCTCAATTTCTTTATGGGGAACCAAATGAGTCCTTAGGACATGATTGCCTCCGAAATATAGAAGAGCAAACGAAATTGAGACCTGATCTAGAGGAGGTGGAATTACCCATCGGTGAACAGATATATGTGGATGGTTCCTCGAGAGTAGTCGAGGGAAAGCAAAAATCAGGATACGCGTTAGTAAACGGGAAAACATTTGAGATAGTGGAATCTGGACCTTTGAGCCCTAGCTGGTCCGCCCAAGCTTGCGAGCTATATGCCATATTGCGGGCCCTAAAATTGTTGAAAAATAAAAGCGGTACAATATATACAGATTCAAAATATGCTTATGGGGTAGTACATACATTTGGTAAAATATGGGAAGAAAGGGGGCTCATCAATTCACAAGGAAAGGGTTTAATACATCAGGAATTGATTACCCAGGTTTTACAAGCTATCAGAGAGCCCAAAGAAATTGCCGTAGTACATATAAAAGGGCATCAAAAAGGCCTCACCCCTCAGGTTAGGGGTAATAATCTAGCAGATCAGGAGGCAAAAAGGGCGGCATTAATGAGTATAAGAATTATAAGAACGAGGGAAGATTGCCCAGACTGTGGGAAATACTTAATACTTATACTTAATGCTTAATATATAATAATTAATATAATAATTAATAATATAATAATATATAAATAATATATAATAATGCTTAATATAATACTTAATACTGTGGGAAAGACTTAAAGGAATTTCCATGTTATGATTGCTGGAGTGAATGGGGAGTTGATGGGATTGAATGCAGTTGTTCTGAGGAAGAAAGCCCGCCTTATAAAAACTGCTACAAGTGCGGGCCGGCTAACTCCCTGTGGTCGAATGGACCCATTCCCCTCCCCTTACTCTGTTTCACTATTACAGAAGAAGACAAGATGACACAAATGGGGGTTCGAAAAAAAAAAAATGATAAAGGGAAATGGGTACTGCCTGATGGACGGGAAGTGTTACCAAAATCAGTAGCTATGAGGGTGCTACGGAGATTTCATGAACAGATGCACTGGGGAACCCAGGCATTGGTGGATCAATTTGCCACAAATTATATGTGTATAGGGATTTATAATATAGCAAAGAGGATCATAAATAATTGTATAACTTGTCGGAGGGTAAATGCTCAACATATGAGAAAAAGGGTCCCGGGAGGACGAGAATTGACATATCGACCTTTTGCAAAGATTCAATTAGATTTTACTGAACTTCCAACCTTATCTTCTCAGCAACCTTATCTTCTTATCTTCTCAACTAACTGGTTAGTTATTGTAGACCACCTCACAAACTTTGTTGAAGCATTCCCTACGGCAAGGGCCACAGCTCAAACCGTGGTAAAGATATTATTAGAAAGCATCATACCCAGATACGGGATAATAGAAGCAACTGACTCTGATCAAGGCCCACACTTTGTGTCAAAGGTATCCCGAGACACGATGAAGGCTCTGGGAATTAAATGGGAATATCACACTCCCTGGCATCCTCAGAGTTCGGGAAAGGTAGAACGAATGAATGGTGAAATTAAAAAGCAACTAACAAAGCTTATGATAGAGACAAAAACCTCCTGGGTGAAATGTTTACCGCTTGCACTATTGAATATCCGGACATAGCCCCAAGCCGATGTCGGAATCTCACCTTTTGAAAGGCTGTATGGTATGCCTTATGATTTAGAGATGCCATCTGATCACCCCCAGGTACAGGATATCCAATTAAAACCTTATTTAATACAGCTTATGAACCGACGGAGGGAGTTGCAAGCGAAAGGCTTGGTGGCTAGATATAGCAATCCATAGGATACAATCTGGAGATAGGGTTCTAATTAAGACATGGAAAGAAACGTCTTTAACACCGCGGTGGGGAGGCCCCTATGTTGTTTTACTTATCACAGAGACGGCTATCCGGACGGCTGAGAAGGGGTGAACGCATGCCAGTCGCGTGAAAGGACCGATCCAGAAAAGCAAATGGGAAGCGGTCGCAGGCCCTGATGACTTAAAGCTCACGTTGAAACGAACTCGAGAAGTATGGTCTAACTGTCTATGTATCGTAAAAAAAAAAAAAAAAAAAAGAGGAGGAGAGGGGACCCTGTTTGATCAGAAAAAGGTCGCGGTTACCTGAGAAACTCCCCTGAAGAACACTGCTGCTGCCGAGAAGAACCTGCACCTTGTAGTTCGCTGCAACCGAACTGACAAGCGAGGCAGAGAGTGAAACGGTGGGGAATTACGTGGCCAGGTAAAGAACTCTGGAAAATGGGCCCTAGCCATTTTTTTATTTTTTTTTTTGCGATACATAGTAATGGGTACGATTGTTTACACTGTTCCTGGGTCTGTGCACCCTCACAAACCTTTTAAATGGAGCCTGATTAGATGGGAAGATCACCATGTTGTTCAGCAGATAACTACTGCTGGGGGACTGATAGGGGAGGCATCATCTATATAAAGAAGGAAGAGACTAAGAGTCCCCAACGGGTGGGACCAAATCAGGAACTGTCGGGGAGTGTTTTGAGGATTCAGCCTACACAAGCTTTTAGAATGCTAACTCCTTGTTGTGGTTTAACCCGGCTGGCAGCTAAACACCACACAGCCGTTCGCTCACCCTCCCCCCTCCCTCTCTGGGATGGGGGAGAGAAACGGGAAAGTGAAGCCGGTGAGTTGAGATAAAGACAGTTTATTAAGACAGGAAAATAATAATAACAATAATAATAATAATAGTGATAATGATAATAGTATTAATAATAATAATGTGTAAGAAACAAGCAATGCACAATGCAATTGCTCACCACCCGCTGACCGATGCCCAGCCTATCCCCGAGCAGCCGGCCCCCCACCCCGGCCAGCCACCCCTATATATTGTTTAGCATGACGTCAGATGGTATGGAATACCCCTTTGGCCAGTTTGGGTCAGCTGTCCTGGGTCTGTCCCCTCCCAGCTCCTGCTGCACCCCCAGCCTGCTCGCTGGCAGGACAGAGCGAGAAGCCGAAAAGTCCTTGGCCTGGTGTAAACACTGCTCTGCAACAATTAAAACATCAGCATGTTATCAGCGCTCTTCTCACCCTAATCCAAAACATAGCACCCTACCAGCTACTATGAGGAAAATTAACTCTGTCCTAACTGGAACCAGGACACTCCTAATAGCCCTAAACCACTGGAGGTTGCTAATAAATCAGTAAACCCGGAGTACGGGATTAGAAATGAAGGGGTGACCGGGAATAACATATGGAGAATCATGAATGCTAGTTATCAGTTGTTGAATCAAACAAATCCAGACGTGCCTAGACCTTGCTGGTTATGTCTTGATATAAGGCCCTCATATTACGACGCCATTGGGGATCTGGGAGAAACCACCCGTTCAAACGAAACCGATCCCCCACAATGCCATTGGGGAAGGGATGTAGGAATAACGTTAACGGAAGTAACTGGGAATGGCAGGTGCGTAGGCACGGTCCCTGGTGAGAAGTTCCATCTATGCAATATTACAGAAAATGTTACACAATTAGACAAAGAAAAATGGTTAATACCAGCAGATAACACCAGATGGGTATGTTCGTCTCTGGGGGTAACTCCATGCTTATCTTTGAAATTGTTCAACTCGTCTCATGATTTCTGTGTACAGGTAGTAATTATACCTAGGATTCTTTACCATTCTGAGGAGTATATGTACATCCAACATGCTATGGCAAAAAACCACTTAAGGAAGAGAGAGCCTATTACGGCTGTTACTTTAGCCACTCTGATGATTCTGGGGGCTGCAGGAGCCGGAACTGGAATTACCTCTCTGGTAAAACAAAGCCAAGAATTTACCTCTCTACGCATTGCTGTAGATGAGGATTTGGCCCATATCGAGCAATCTATATCAGCTTTCGAGAAATCTGTGCGATCCTTATCTGAAGTAGTACTACAAAATCGTAGGGGATTAGATCTGATTTTTCTACAACAAGGAGGACTGTGTGCAGCCCTAAGAGAGGAGTGTTGTGTATATGCTGATCATACTGGAGTAGTAAGGGACACAATGACTAAATTGAGAGAAGGGCTAGAAAAACGAAAAAGGGAGAATGAAGCCCACCAGAATTGGTATGAATCCTGGTTTAATTACTCACCTTGGCTCCCTACACTGCTATCAGCTATAGCAGGACCTTTGTTGCTGCTCATATTTACACTAACATTTGGACCATGTATATTCAATCAAATAATCACAATTGTGAAAAAAACGATTAGAGGCAGCTCACCTTATGCTTGTGCGTGCGAAATATGAATCTCTTGAACAGGAGGAGGATGACGCAGAAACTTTAATATTGAGCAAACAAGTGCTTCAAAAATTCATCAATGAACAAAATATGTTAGAAAAAGAAAAAGGAGGGATTGTGATAAATTAGTGGGTGTTTGTTCATTGTCTTTAAAAGGAATTCAGAGAATCTGCTGAGAAGATAAGGTTTTGCAATTTATGACCTTGTTAAGGGGAAGACTAAGCAAGTAGATAGTGGGGAGGGGGTGCTGGATAAACGTCCTTGGTAAAACAAAGACTGTGAAATACTGTTTGCTGCTTTACTACCCTTGAACACGAGCACAACTTCCAGCCGCCCAGTGCTGTTTTGCTTGTACCTGCTTACTTAATTAATAAATTATCTTCGATAGACCAGAAAATTGCGTGGTCTCGCTTATAACACTTCCCATTCAGGCTGCAGCCTTGATTCTTTCCAGGTCCAAATCAGGACCCAATTTCCTGGTTGATGGTGGTGAATGGGGAATTCCAAAGGTGGGGTTTGAGCCAGCAACCCACGGGTCCTGAGAGATGACAAAGAAGAGGACAACCCCAGAATACAGTTCTTAAGAAAACTCTCTTGTTTCGAATTGCAGTATCTCACCCCTCCTGCCCAGATAGGGTAATCCAAACAGCATCTCATATGGTGAAATTCCTATATCCTTTCTTGGTGCTGTTTGAACCTGGAAGAGTGCTAAGGGTAAACATTTTACCATTTTGCTCCACCTTCCCAGAAGAGGAGGGGTGCTGAGGGTGTGAAAATCCCACTCAATCTCTAAGGCCTGCATTAACCCTTGCAGTACTTGTGAAGGGAAATGACTTCCTTGATCTGAATCAATGTTTTCAGCTATCCCATATCTAGGGACTGTTTGCTCCAGTGATACCTTAGCCACCGTGTTCGCAGTGGCAGATACGGAGGGGAAAGCTTACACCCATCCAGTCACGTGGTCAACTAGGACAAACAAGTACTTAAATCTCCCTGCTTTAGGTAACTCAGTAAAGTCTACCTGTATACTTGGGAAAGGCCGAATCCCTGGCTCCCGTCCCCCTCTAAGTGAGTTACGAATGACCTTTTTATTTGCCTTTTGACATATGGTACATCCTCTGCATATTTGCTTCACTGAAGTGTATATTCCTACACAGACATACTGTCTTAGCACAACATCACACATTGCTTGCACCTCCCAATGACTCTCTTGATGTAAAACGATTGATATTTGCCTCATTGGTGCTTTATTCAACATTTCTCTCCCATCAGGGAGTATCCATTTTCCCTCAGACTTCGTGGCTCCTGATTCCTTAAAAAAATCTTTCTCTTAAAACTTTTTAGTTCTTTCTTAGTTTTCAACAATTCCCTGAATCCTCTCTGGATTTATTCTCCGTTTTCCCTCAGACATTAGATGCCTTAAATACCTGACTTCTCTTTCTACGTATTGAAATTTATTTTTCAATACTCCCAAGCCCTGCTTTCCCAGAAAGTTGAATAGCTTGTTAGTAGCTTCCTTCAGAACTGTTTTCTCCTGTCCTGACAATAAACGATCATCCATATTTTCTAACAGTAATTCCTCCTCAGGATGTTGGAATTGCTCCAAAATCTGTTCTAGAACTTTGCCCAAATAAATCGGTGGCCCTGTAAACCCCTGAGGTAAAACTGTCCATATGTATTGTTGCTTCCGCCCCCATTTCAGAGTCTTTCCAGTCAGAGGGGAATATATCTTTGCTCTCAGGGCCTGAGAGCCCTCCATTAATAACACTGTTATTCCAGTCTAACAATTTACTATTTGAATGCCCAATTTCATCATCAAATCCCTTCCCAACAAGTTAGTCCCTGCCTTGGGTACATACAATAATTGCCCAGAGATCATTTTATCCCCTAGTCTCAGCTTGGTATCCCTCAAAGGTGGCACTGTTATCCCAGCCCCTTCTACCCCCATCACTTTTTAGGGTTTCATTAGTTAATTTAATCCCTGATACTTTACAGGCCAATAATGACCTAGCTGCCCCAGTGTATTGTGTTTGATGGCAAGGTTCGGGAGGGGGCTGCAGTGGCAGCCCCCACGAGGAGAATCCAGAAACCACCTCGTGGCAGATAAGGGACAATTTCATCCAGCTCCAAAGGGGTCCACCGCTGCCCAGAGCCAAGCCATGAGGGACACAGTCCGTGCCTCTGTGAGAGCACATCCACGAAAACGAACAAACAAAAACCTGCTGCTCAACAGCAGCTGGGAGAGTGAGGAGTGAGAAACCTCCCCGCAGACACCAAAGTCAGCTCAGAAGGAGGGGGTGGAGGCGCTCCAGGCGCCGGATCCGAAGTCCCCTGCGGCCTGTGGAGAGGCCCCTGGTGGAGCAGGCTGCCCCCCTGCCCCCCCCCTTCTCGATACTTGGGAAACTGACCAAACACCACAGCAAATATACCAAAACTTCTAGACTGTTACTTAGATAATGCCTACATCCTCTTTCCCTGCTTATTCAACTTTCCCAACTCATTCAAAAAACAGCTGTCAAACATTACATACCACACCTTTAACACCTTCAATAACCCTTTTTAACACTTCTTCTTATCTTTCTCCAGCCTGTCCTATCACCAAAGGCTCAGTCATTGGCCAACTTAATTCCATACCTTTCTCCCTCCAGGATGCTGAAACAACATATCAGTATAACATATTTCATCCCATTTTCCTTCTCTCCTCCTTCTTCCACTCTGGATATTCCCACCTGAAGTGGCCAGCCTGGCCACACTTAAAACATCCCATCAAAGCCTGTCCCTGCTAGGATTCAGGCCGCAACACGGGTAGCTTTCCTTGCCTGCCATTCCTTCATCTCTCTTCCTCTCCTTTCCATCCTGGCCCTGACTCCCCCTGAAGATTTTCTTCCTCTTTCTCCAACCCTCTGCCTCACTACCTGCTACACTGTCAATACCATTAGTTTCACTCTCTGCTTTTCCTTCTCATCTCCCCTCCTGACACACACCTTCAGGGCCTCCCGCAGGAGGGCCCCCCAGTGACTGTTCACTACATCCTCCCACCTTCTGGAGCTTTTTCTGTGTATCTGGCCAGGCTTTAATCACAAAATGAACTTTCAAGAGCCCTTGGGATACCGGGTCCTGAGGAGTCATCCCCAAGTACTTTCTCATTCTGACCCCAAGTCTCTCATATGATTTCTGTGTTGCGCATTATTATTATTATTCCAGCCAGGATCGGCAAGTGGGTATTTCTGCTCTGCTTGTATTACCCCTGGTCCTGGAGGATGAGCTCTTTCCCATTCTTGTATAGCAGCTCTCCTCCTGATCATTCCCCTTTCTTCCCCTATAAACAACATACTTAGTACAGACATAATTTCCCCCCCCCGAGAGTATAAGTTAGGCCCTAGGAACTGGTCTAATTGTTCAGCTAGCCCGATGGGGTCCTCAATTAAAGACTTCATCTCCTTAAAACTCCTAACCTCTCTGCTGGTAAGGAGGGGAGGAGTTCACCTAAGACGACACACAGTTAGTGTTAGTAGTGCTAGTATCAGGGAAGGCAAAACTCTCAATATCTCTTCTACCTTGTTCTAATTCTTACCAGAGCCTAGAGTACGCTCCTTCTCTAGGGACAGTGTTAATTGCAGTCCCTGTCTCCTTTCCTGGAGCGGCTGCTGCTGCCTCTGGTGCAATATTAGGATTATAGAGAGCATAACTTGGCTCCTTCTCCAAAAAAGGAATCTTATTGTTTACATATAAATTTAAAGCTTGAATTTTCATCAGACCCATATTTTGGCCAAAATACTGCTGTTTCCTTAATTGGTTCTTTTGTACAGACCGATACACAATATTTAACCATTTTCTTCTTTTATCACTTCCTCTAATTTTGGGATTATTTTTCCAATTTCTTATCATTCTTCAGGAAGAACTGTCGGTAGGCACTCCCCCAGGGATATCTCCCTGTCCCCTGGAACCCATATTTCCCATTTTTCCTAGCCCTTGTCAGTGTGCTGCTACAGAAATTTCCCTCCTGCAGGGTACCACACACTAACGTTCCGATTCTGGAAAATGGGGCTGTACTGCCAAGCACTTCCCCGTGCAAGGGGTACCGCACACCTATGAGTTTACCAGATTCCCTGGTGTACTTCCGAGCACTTCCCCATGCAAGGATTACTGTACACCAAATTTCCCTGGTGTACTGCCAAGCACTTCCCTGTGCAAGGACTACCGCAAACCAAATTTCCCTGGTGTACTGCCAAGCACTTCCCCGTGCAAGGACTACCGCACACCAAATTTCCCTGGTGTATTGCCAAGCACTTCCCTGTGCAAGGGCTTACCATACACCAAATTTCCCGAGACTCTTCCTTTCTCTCCCTTATCTCACGCTTCGTCCGTCTCCGGCCACGCCCCTCGCGGAGCTACGGAACCGCGGATCAGGACTCCACACTCGCTCCGTACAAAAGTACGTCTCAATCACACATCACACAGAGTCTCACCCGACCCCCAAGGCAATACTTAATATTTCTTACCTTGGTCTGTGCACAGAGTTACCGGATCAATTCTTAAACCCGGAGTGCCTACCTTCTTCCCTTCCCCAGTACTTCATGGTACTTCATGGATCCTGCCTCTTTAATCAGTCTCGGGCCCTCTGTCAGCTCTCCGCAGAACTGCCACCGTCGATGCACAGGACCCTGAAATCAGCGGGGCATGCCTTCCTGCTGCTGCAGCGGTGGGGCTCCCCGGTAGGTGACTGGCTCCCGGACGAGCCCCCAAATTGTGAGAAACGCTCCGTAGCCAATAACTTAGGCTCAGGCGAGGATCTCAGTGAAGTAGTAATTTATTCGCGATTGCAATGGCGGGCGTCCCACAAGCAGGAGCGCACCTACTGGTTCCAAAACACAGTTTATATACTTTTTGATGACAGGACCCTCCCCTGTTTCCCCATTGACTGGGTAATCCAGGTTCACAATCTATCTGATGCTTCACAGACAATGCCTGGCCTTCAGTTGCCGGCCTGTTAAATTTCAAATTTCTTTAGACTTTTTTACTGTTTGAAGTGGTAATGTTTCTTCACTTATCTGACTTAACACCGTGATTTTCACCTAATTGTTCTAAGGAGTCTGGTTGTCTGCATTTTACAAGGTCGCCTGCTAAGTTTTCTTATCACTGCAAGCATATCTTAATACCCCATTCCTTACCTTTAAACAATGTAACTCTGCAAAAATAACATTTTTATTCCCACAGCAGTGATGCTTCGTCTCACTCACACAGCACAATCACGCAATCACACAAAGAGGCCCCTTGCACTTCTCGTTCATACCACAAGAATATATCACTTAAAACAATAATCAAACTTGTTTGTATCATCTCTGGCCGTGTTCCTCGTGGAGTAACTCACTTCACAACAATACTTTGTCTCAAACACATACACTTACACAAATGCTTTCAACATGAGATACCCAGACATCTGCAAATAAGACATACAATTGTTAACACTCCAATTAATATCCCTCCATCAATTGCAAATATTACCCAGGTAACCTTGTCACAATTGTGAGAGGCCCGCTTACCCTTCTCCTGCTTCTTATACAGTCATTAGCAGGTCCGTCCTGGCTCCCAAAACTGGGATGCAGCGGTAACCTCGGATTTGCTCGATCTGCTACCAAGATCGCTAGTGGCTGTTCCATCGGTCAGCAAATCCCCCTTGACCACTCAATCAGTCAGCCTGTAGGGTACCCTCCTCCCTTACGGGGACTATGCTGCATGCCAGACGTCTCTGCGCAATTTACCAGCTGCCCCAACCACACATACGACTTATAGGCCCTTCCTGTACTGTTACACATACTGTTTGTCCACGGTCCAGCAAGTCATTGTCTGCCCCCTCAGTGAGCGGCCGAGGAGCGGATTTCCTCCAGGGAATTGTGCCCGGTGTACGCTAGGACGTCCGCGGTGCGGCCACTCCTGTGGGCAGGCAGAGAGCCTCCTGGCTGGCTCGCCAAAATGATTCGTGGAAGAGCTCTATAACTAAAAGCAAATAAGTTATAAAGTAGGTATGTGGTTTTTTTCGGCGCCGGGCGCATGGGTGATATAGCTCCCAAAGGCACGCGCACCTTAACGCGGCAACTTGCTTTGGTTATATGCAGTAAAAAGTTACATATTGTGAGAAACACTCCGTAGCCAATAACTCAGGCTCAGGCGAGGATCTCAGTGAAGTAGTAATTTATTCGCGATTGCAATGGCGGGCGCCCCACAAGCAGGAGAGCGCACCTACTAGTTCCAAAAACACAGTTTATATACTTTTTGATGACAGGACCCTCCCCTGTTTCCCCACTGGAGTGGGTAATCCAGGTTCACAATCTATCTGATGCTTCACAGACAATGCCTGGCCTTCAGTTGCCGGCCTGTTTTTGAGATGGTAATGTTTTCTCCCCTTATCTGGCTTGACTAAACATAGTGATTTTCACCTGATTGCTCTAAGGAGTCTGGTTGTCTGCATTTTAGGAGGTCACCTGCTGAGCTTTCTTATCACTGTAAGCATATCTCAATACCACATTCCTTCCTTCTATACAATGTAACACTGCAAAAACAACATTTCTATTCCCACAATATGCATGAAGTTTCCCAATACGCCTATACATATGCATAACCTATCCCCGCTTTGTATTAAAATTAGCTCCAATAAGTCATTTCCATAAACTCCTCCCATCTGTGCCTGCGCAATGCCTTCTGGTGGTGGTCGTCCGGGGGTCGTGGGGATGAAGTCCGATAACTCCTCTTCATCACCACTAGTTGACCCCCTGCCTTTGTACAGACTCAGCTGCTCCTCGGCTCTTGTCCAAACCACAAGGTCAGTCTCAGCTGGTTTTTGAGACAGGTTCTCCATTTTTGTCAGGAAACATCTTCTGTGAGGGGCCCCGAGACTCCTTTTTTCAGTTAATTTGCACAGTAGTAAGCAAAGAGACTTAGCAATATCTATTTTAAAGCGATTAAGCAAGCCCCCATTCTTCTATCCCTGGCTTCACGTGAACTTTACTACTGCATATATTCAAAAGTTCAAGCCTTTAGACTGTGTGCAATCCTGTGGGAATAGGCTCTGATGTTAATGTGCGAAACACTGTGCATTTCTGTGGAAGAATATGGTTAATAATAAATGAAATCTTATATGAAATTTCTCAATACAGGAATCCAAAGTACAAGGACCTATTTGCAGTGGGGTACAGCTCTTGTAAGTAACAAATGCAAAAATATCACTGAGGGATATAAAATATTAAAGTGGTGCATTGAGATTAAATTATATTATACTGCACAGATTGCTTCTCGTAGAAAAGACTCACCTGATTTCATAGCTCTAAATTGAGATTTAACTCAAGATAGGGATTACACCTATGTTCTGTGATGTGAGCATCCACAAATAAATAGGCATAGGCAGTATTAGCCAGGGCTTCTGGTTTACGATAGTGCTGACTCTCCCTTTGGTCAAGGACTTGCCTCTAGAAGCACCACTTAATTCTTCTTATTTTACCTGATGGGTTATGGTTGGCATTTCCCTGTTCCCAGTCTTCTGATCCCTGAAAGACCAGACGTTTTGCCAGAAGCTAATGGTGAGATGCTTCTCTAAATGTAAACTCCTTGTTCTCTTGTAGGGGGACATCTAGGAATGTCTCAGAAGATAAGCTCTCCACTAGGGCACATCAAGCCTGTATGCTGTGAAAAGGCACCTCCCCTGCTGTAGTGTCTGGAATTAGATATGTGATAATTATGAGCAGCTATGGACATCTCTGGTTCAGAGTTTCCTGTGTTAATCCATTGCAATTTCTATCCAGTATTACTGCTCTCACATTCAGGAAATGGAAAAGAATTCTAACAAGTTGATGTTTTCTCACCATTTTTGTGCTGTTTTGCTGTGTGCCTTACATCTCCCCGCTCAGTTTACCATTGGGTTGTTTTTTGTTTGGTTGGTTGTTTTGTTTTGTTGTTGTTTTGTTTGTTTGTTTTCCCACTTTATGTGGGAATGTGGCCATGGGGGTCGACAAGCCCCATGGTTGGTGATAACATCGGACTCTTAACGATGAGACCATCAGGAATGTAAAGAGTTTAGAGGGAACAAAGAAGGGTGATTCAGGAGACGCCTTGCTGTCTCGGGTTGCCTGTTCTCCAGCCATTAAGGCATGGAAGTTGCTGGGTGTTTGCAGTTGCCGGGCAAAGTTGTTGACCAATGAACAGTTAATGGAAAAGTACTGCTGTGGGGCGAATAGTAGAAAAAGGGAGGCTGTCCTCATGATGAGAGGCAACATGGATAATGAAGTTATGTCATCAATAAAGTAGCAGCAGTTACTGATCCTGAAAGAACCCTGGTGTCCGTGTGGTCATTATGCCACAAATGGCGCCCAGACAGGGACAACCTGAAGAACAGGGACAACTTGAAGGACAGGTACCAGGACAGGAACAGGGACATTGATCGCCTCATGAAGATAGATTCGGCTAAACTCAGCAAACCGCTCAAAGAAGCTCGTACTGAAAGTCGCTGGAAATTGGCGCACCGGAGCTGGAAAGAAGCTGGAGCTGAAAGAAGCGGCCCAGCGCACACAACTGCCCCTCGCTGGCCGAAGGTAAGCAGTTGCGCGCTATGGGAAATCATATGTCCTTAGAAACAAAAAATGTCCTGGTAACCTTACAGCTTATTCCCTTTATTACGAATCAGACAGTTTATGATCCTGAAACATGGGACCAAATTGAGGTCAAGGTGTGGGAATCTGCTACTAAAAACGACAAGGTTGTGGCGGGATTGCTCGGCACCTGGCGAGCAATCTCTGAGGCCTTAAAGAGCCATGTGGGACCACAGTCAGAAACGTGTGCTTTGCCAGACAGTGAGGGAGCTGCGGGCTCGTTTACCGATCCACCTGCTACGCCATCGGCCCCTCCGCTGCTACAGCCAACGCAGGCCTTTGCTGTTATGCCCCCTGGTGACCTGAACGTTCCTTTTGATCCAGGCCCTATGGGCCCCGAAAAGGAGCCGGATCTGCTTCCCTTCGATCCGGGAGGAATAGGATACGTAGGGCCCGAAGGCCGAGTTGCTTAACAATTTAAAGCGAGACATATTGTTCCCACGGCTAGCCCTGGAAGTCTCCGGTGTTTGTACTCAAGAAAAAGAATGGAAAATGGAGACTGTTACACGATCTGAGAAAAATTAATGAAGTCATGGAAGATATGGGAGCACTTCAGCCGGGATTACCAACTCCAACTATGCTCCCCCAGTCATGGACATTAATAGTAATAGACTTAAAGGATTGTTTGTTAAACACTTGCCAGAATTCGGAAAACTTTGCTATGTTTATGTTTCAGCTGATACCTTTTCGGATTGTATTTTTGCATCTGTCCATGCAGGAGAAAAGGCAAAGGATGTGTGTCAACATCTGCTGTCAGCTTTTGTGAAATTAGGAGTTCCAAAAATGATTAAAACAGATAAAGGGATAGGATATGTGGCCCATGCAACCCACTTTTTTTTCAACAGTGGGGTATTCAACATCTGACAGGTATACCTCATTCTTCCCACGGGTTAAGCAATTATTGAACAGGCCTACGATACCCTAAAAGCTAAAACAAAAAAGGGGGAATAGGGGTGTGACCCCCAGGAAAAGATAGCTAAAGCATGCTATGTTCTTAATTTTTTAAACCGATGGACAGAGGAAGGTCCTTGCATCTGTCCATGCAGGAGAAAAGGCGACAGACATATCTGGGAGACAGACAGATCTGGGAGACAGATCTGGGAGAAACTCAGTTGAAGAAAGGGCACAAGTCATGGTAAAACATTAAAGCACCAATCATTGGCAAGGGCACTGCACTCTAATAAATTGGGGCCGAGGTTGTGCTTGTGTTTCAACAGGAGCCGACCCTAGATGGGTCCGTCCAGCCGTCTCATCATCTGCCTTAACATGATCGCAGCACTCTCCTCCGCGGTTTGGACTCCAGCTCAAACCAAAAACACCGTATGGGAGGGTCCCTCTGGCATATGCAGGACCCACAAGCAAGGACTCCAGGAGTTGGAGAGGCAGCCAGAGCCCCCCGGTGGCTGGGCAGCACTCAGTGCCTACCTCTCCCAGGGATGTGGTTACAAAGTTTGTTGAAGATAGAATTGGTATGCCTGGTAGTTTTTCCCTGTGTTTTAGTTTGTGTTAACTGTGCTTTCTTAATTTGTGTTAATCGCGCTTTTTTATGTTAATAAATGTAAGGAATGGTCCAGCAATTCGTGCCACTAAGGGATTTGAAGGGTTAACATTGAGGCCTGGGGTTAGGTGAGAAGAGAACAAAGGGATTTCTTCAGAGAAAAACTGCTGACTCTGCACGGACCTGCAGTAACTTCTGACACCCGGCTAAGAGACAACCAGATAATGAGGAAGAATATGATCCTCCCCGTCCGAGCGGCCCCCGAGAGACTAACAGAGACTGATAAGCAGGCGCCCCTGGGAGGACTTTGGATTCGGGAAACCAATTGTAATAACCCTGACTCTTCTAGAAGTAGTAATGAATATGTTTTAGCCTAGGAGCATAAATTCAGCCGTCTTATGTAACGGGTGTGCGTCCCGGTGGAGCAGAGACTCCCGGCGCACCCAGCGCTGTTTGCTTGCCTCTATTCATTTAATAAATTGTAAACTCTGATTGTAATCCTATTTGGGACTCAGTCATTTATAACAATTGGGGGCTCGTCCGGGATGGTCTTGGTTCCTGAATTCTGACTTGATCTAGGAGGGGTGCCCCCACCATTTGGTGGCTCCTGTTCGAGTCGGGTCGGGACTAACACCATCTTGAACCTGAATAAGGGCAAGCAAAGATTTAGATTTTTTTATGAGCTCCCTTTGCCAGCTGCAGCACTATATTTTGCCCGTAATTCTGCGCGCAAAGATCCGAACGAAGATGACGGAGTCGTAAGTATTTAAGGCGTATACCGTTCGGTTGGGTGGGATTCGGTTGCCTGTGTGTGTGTGAGAGTGTGACTGAGACGGAACGTAGTTCCGAAGCGATTGTGGAGGTCTTCTAACCGCGGTTCCAATCTCCCGCGAGGGACTTGGCTGGTGAAGGACCGAAGCGATTCCTATAGGATTCGTGGGTGGGTGATAGGTCCTAAACCCCCTGCAAGACACTCTCACTAAGGCAACCAAGGGCTGTAGGAATTGCCACAGTAAAATTCCTAGATGGGTCAGACAAAATTGAAGACCCGGGACCAGAGAAAAGGGAGCAAATTACCAGACATACCACCAGAAAGTCCATTAGGGATAATGATTAGAAATTGGAACGATAGGGGCCCCAGAAAAGGAAAAAAGTAAATTAAAAATGGTCCAGTATTGAATGATAGAATGGCCGAAGGATCCTTTAAGACCACATGTCTTTTGGCCCGTTTTCGGATCCTTCGAAGACTGGGTTTGCCAGGCCTTAAATATACATGTTAATTCAAAGGAACCTTTTTAGCTAGGAGGAAAGTGATTATGCAGGATTATGGATCAGGACTTCACGTCCTTTTCCAGCCTCAATATTTACACTAAAAGCAGACGAGAAGTTTGAAGAAGAAGAAAAAAAAAAAAGGAAAAAGAAAAAGATGATGAATGGGAGTCATTGGATAACCTACCACCTCTATATCCTAACAATCCACCCCCGGTGGTGCATCTTGCAATCCTATTTTGTTCTTAAATGTTTTGACTGTGTCAAGGAGGAAGGTGGGAGCCTTATCTAAGTAACAGTTTAGAAGTTTTGGTATATTCGCGGTGGTGTTTGGTCAGTTTCCCAAGTATCGGGGGAGGGGGAGGGGGTGGCTGATTATCAAAGTGGTAGAACGGAGAGTCACTTCTTTGGTGGTTCGGGCCTGAGCCCTGGGAATTTGGTAAGAAGGGGGAGAGCGAATTTATTTAGGCCTCAATACCTTTTAAACCCCCATCTTGACAGATACACAGGAGTGATTCCTTGTTTTGTGTGGGCTTACTAACAAAGTGCATGAGAAAAATAGGCATTCGGCTTGAAATTCGGTCTTGTTGAAATGTAAATTTTGTGGAAAAGGTGATATTGTTTGTCTAGAAGACAGAAGGCTGAGTGCTTCTGGTGTTTTTCCGAAGTCCTGTGGATTTATGATTGGAACGGGGCTCATTAATAATCTGAAATAGTGAAGTTTGTATGTGGAAAGAAGAGTTTAATCCCAGAGAATTGGGACATTTGGGAAGAAGATTAGGAAAAGATAGTAAAAACCTGCAATAAAAAGGTTTGCGTGGAAATTGAAACAAGGGACAGTAAGTAATATAAATAAATAAAAGGGAATGGGAAATCAAGGAAATGAGTAAAATCCAAAACAAAGACATCCTAAAAAAAAAAAAAAAAAAAGCCTCCTTGGGTGCATACTTTGGGTGCATATTGGCACATTGGAAGGATATTGTTAGAAATGGGGGCACAGAAAGCAAGAGGACTTTCACTAAGTATTGCAATCAATGGTGGCCACTATATAAACTAAATGGCCACTTTATGGATCAATCGACTATAACAGTGTCTTGCAATTAATGTTGTTTTTGAGGAGAGAAGGAAAATAGGAAGAAATGTTGTATAGTGATATGTTGTTTCAGCATCTTGGAGGGAAAAAGTTTGGAATTAAGTTGGCCCCTGACTGAGCCTTTGGTGTTGGCATTAGAAAAGTACAGGCTGGAGAAAGATAAAGGAAGTGTTAAAAGGGTTGTTGAAGGTGTTAAAGGTTGTGTGGTATGTAGTATTTAAAAGAGCTGTTTGAAGTTGAATGAGCAGGGAAAGAGGATGTAGGAATGCTAATAGTTCCGCCTCAACCCGAGGCTGAGATCTCTAAATCGCGGGTGTGAGCCCTCTGGGGCAGGGGGACCGTGATGGGTCCGAGAGAGTTGTCGTGGAAACAGAAAAGCAGCTAACTCTTGAAACAACCTGAGTTCCTGTGTGAGCTCAGATTGCCAATGGGACCGCTCAGGGAACTGTCAACGATTGCATTCCCCTGACCGACCCCCTCACTGAGACCCTAATCACCCCAGAAATTATGTAAATACCAAAATCTGGTTAAAATGGGAAATGAGAATCTGTTCCAACAAGGTCCAAAAGAAACCCCTATGGAATTTTTGAATTTTTGGACCAACTTTGAAATGCAATGAGAAAAAAAAATGGACCTGGCTTAAAAACAAACAAACAAACAAACAAACAAACAGAGGCAACTGGCTAGCCTCTTTCCAGGGCAATCGGCCCCTGATATCAGAAAGAAATTGTCTTAGGCTGCAGGACAAACTTACAACAGTCAGGAATGACGGGGACCTGGGGCATCTACCCTAGCAGGTCCACTAGTTGAAATAAAGCTAGGAAACGAAGACAGAGGCTTGAATTTTTTGTTGGTTATGGGAGCTTCTTTCTCTGTGTTAGTCAGTAAATGTAATAGGAGCAACATATTCAGTGTTAAATAGTTTAAAAGGACGATTAGGAACTAAGACAACTACAATAATTGGAGCCACAGGGAAGGAGGAGGAACGGCCATTCTTACGACCCCTTGATTTGCGTTTTGGGGGTAAGGAACTAACCCATGAATTTTAGTATGTACCAGAATGCCCGATGCCACTCTTGGGACGGGATCTATTAGCCAAATTAGATGCAACAATAACCTTTGAGGATGGAGAATTAATAATGAAGGTACCTGAGTCCAAAGTAGGACAAATTCTACTCAAAGTAGGACAAAGATAAACCCTTTGTTAATATTCCAAGAGAAGTAGAAAATGCAGTTATACCAGCAGTATGGGAAACAGATGTACCAGGGAAGTCGAAACTGGCACAACCGGTAAAGGTGGAATTAAAGAAAGGAGCCAAACCTGTTTGAATCAAAAAATATCCACTTAAGATAGAAGCTAGGCAGGGGATAGTGAAAATTATTGACAAATTTCTCAAATATCAGATTCTGGAAGAATGTAAATCGGAATACAATACTCCAATTTTTCCAGTAAAGAAGCCGAATGGCGAGTATAGATTAGTACAAGATCTTAGAGGAATAAATGAAATAACAAAGGACATTCACCCGGTAGTAGCTAATCCTTACACATTGTTAACATCTGTGAAAGGGAAATATAAATGGTTTACCGTGATAGATTTAAAGGATGCCTTCTTTTGCATACCTCTTGATAAAGATAGTAGAAAATTATTTGCCTTCGAATGGGAAAACATATTGAAGTTTTTGGACCACATATGGTAACAACCATTTTAGAACAAAAGGGGGGGGGCCACTGGTTATCACCCAGCCGGATGATGAAATATCAGGCAATACTAACTGAACAAGATGACATAACCTTGAAAACGACTAACCTGTTATATCCAGCAGTATTTCTAGGAACTGTTCCAGAAGAAGGGCCATTGGAACACAATTGTGTGGAAATAATCGAACATACGCCAGCCGCGAATATTCGAAGGATGCACCCCTTGAAAGGTATTCAGTGGGAATACCACACTCCGTGGCACCCACAAAGCTCAGGGAAAGTAGAAAGGATGAATCAAACAATAAAACAACAATTGGCTAAGTTAATGATGGAGACACAGCTGCCCTGGACGAAATGCTTACCATTGGCACTTTTAAACATAAGAACTAAACCACACAGTGAGACTGGATTATCACCATATGAAATGTTATATGGTATGCCTTATTCTCAAGGGATGCCCCTAGGGAACAATGTAGTTGAGGATCATAGTATCCAGAAATACATAATTACCATTGGAAGGAGATTACAGGAGCTAAGAGAAATTGGGATGATGACTCAGACACCACCTTTAGGATTTGCTATTCATAAAATACAACCAGGAGACAAGGTCTTAATAAAAACCTGGAGAGAGGAATCATTGAACCCCCGATGGGAGGGACCGTACCTTGTTTTACTTACTACTGAAACAGCTGTGAGAACAGCAGAAACGGGTTGGACCCACGCATCCAGAATAAAAGGACCAATAACTACCGAAGCCTGGAGGGTTGAGTCCACTCCTGGGGAACTGAAACTGAGACTAAAGAGGAACTGATATCCCAGCAATGAGTTTCTGCATGAATTAAGGGCACTGGATAAAGAGGACAAGGCTGCAGGGAGGAAAGGGAGGAGGCAAGACCGGGGTAGGACCCTCCACTGCAGTGTGTATGGTCTACTGAGGGAGGCAACCCCTATGGGTATTGACCGCCGAGTGAGAGGGCCTCGACCGGACTTCTCCCGCGCTAAGATCAGGTTGTCCTGAGAAAAATAACATGAGAACCTTTTGAACCCATAATAAAATTGTGATTAGTTTTTCCAGGAGCTGGATCACCCCGAAGGGCTGAATGGTAACACAAGCTCTGAAAGCGGGCCCAACCCCATGATTGAAGGAGCTTCCCACACTCTCAAGATTGGACGGCGAAAAAGGATAAGAAATGCTATACTTCCTGGTATTGTTTTTACAGGGGCAATTGGGCCATGGGCAGGAATGGAGGAATAACTTTTTCACTTTGGGGGAGGAAGTGGCCAAGGCCTTTAACCTTAGTAACTGCTGGATTTGTGGAGGACCAGGGGGGAACTGAAAGTTGGCCCTGGGTAGCAGGCCCGGTTGAACCCAAGTGGTGGGTCAGGAATTTGAGCGAAGTTCATAATGGGACGCAATTTTGGAAAGAGGAAGGAGGTCCATGGCAGTTGCACTCGTCAGCTCGGGGTGTATACTGCTTGAACAGAACAGGAACAGTGGCGGTGGGAAAAAGCGTTTGCAATTGGACTCTGTCCCCCGGATATGATTGTACCGATCCTGGATGTAGTCCTATAAACTGTACAGCACGTAGTGGGAAATGGAACGCCACACATGTTCAGCTGAGAAATGGGACTTGGCTGAAATGCTCATATAGGGATTTTTTTTGGATCCGGATGTGAAACTGTGGCAAGAGCACAAGAGGGGGGACAATTCGATGGTCAAATCTTGAGCTGTCAGCGTGATAACACCACTAAGGAACAGCATGTGGTGCGGGTCTATTGCTGGAGATTGCAGGATGAGAATGGGAGGCGAGTGTTCTTTAAACATTTCTGGTCAGCTTATAATATGACAGGCCGCCAAAGAGAACTGAATTGTGACTGTAAGCGGAAACCCAACGTGGGAGCTTGGAAGTGTGCATATACGAGTACAAACGGGGCAGACATTGTAACAGGACCACTCGGTAACAAGGACACTCTGTATTATCACGCCCCAAAGGGTAAAGAGGGATGGGATGGTCCTTTTCCAAATGGGACGTGGGCCCTAAAGGGACATTATTTGGTGTGTGGCAAACATGCTTACAAGAGGCTACCCGGAAACTGGTCGGGAATATGCTATGTGGGGTACATAAGACCCTTGTTCTTTTTATTGTCACAAACACAAGGAAATCATTTAGGAATAAGATTATATGATGACCTGAACAGAGTGAAACGATCTATTGATACTTCCTTAGCCGGGGGTAGTGCCCAAAAAAGGGGAAAGGATGAATGGCCTCCTGAAAGAATCATACAGCATTATGGGCCAGCTACCTGGAACCCGAATGAGTTGGTATCAGGAGCCCGAGCACCTATTTATAATTTGAACCCAATAATTAGGTTGCAAGCTATCCTCGAAGTTGTAACCAATCAAACAGCGACGACCTTGGATCTTCTGGCTGATCAATCCACTCAGATGAGGAATGCTATCTTTCAACATAGAATGGTCTTAGACTATTTACTAGCAGAAGAAGGGGGAGTGTGTGGAAAACTGAACGATTCTAATTGTTGTTTACAAATTGATGATAATGGAAAAGTGGTTAAACAGATAACAAAGGAAATTAGGAAGTTAGCCCACGTCCCAGTACAAACTTGGAAGGGTATGGATTGGGATTTCTTTTCGTGGTTGCCCGGTGGACCATGGGTTAAAAGGATGCTATTTTTATTTTTATGTGGTGTAATGACATTATTGTTTATACCTTGTATGATACCTTGCTTTACGTTGTTGGTACGGCGAATAATAAATAGCACCCAATTTGTGATGACTTCGGGAGAGAAAAGTTGATGTGTCGATAATGATGCTTAAGAAATGGACACCCCGAGAACTGACTGATGAAATCCAATTGTTACTGACAAAGGTTGAAGAAGAGACACGAATTGATGATATTAAAAAGAAGGTGAGGAATTGTAAGGAATGGTCCAGCAATTCGTGCCACTAAGGGATTTGAAGGGTTAACATTGAGGCCTGGGGTTAGGTGAGAAGAGAACAAAGGGATTTTTTAGAGAAAAACTGCTGACTCTGCACGGACGTGCAGTAACTTCTGACACCCGGCCAAGAGACCACCAGATAAGGAGGAAGAATATGAGCATCCCCGTCCGAGCGGCCCCCGAGAGACTAACAGAGACTGATAAGCAGGCGCCCCTGGGAGGACTTTGGATTCGGGAAACCAATTATAATAACCCTGCCTCTTCTAGAAGTAGTAATGAATATGTATTAGCCTAGGAGCATAAAAATCAGCCGCCTTACGTAACAGGTGTGCGTCCTGGTGGAGCAGAGACTCCCGGCGCACCCAGAGCTGTTTGCTTGCCTCTATTCGTTTAATAAATTGTAAACTTTGATTGCAGTCCTATTTGGGACTCAGTCATTTATAACAAAGTTATGCCCTCAATGAGGAGGAGTTGAAGATACGTCATCAATAAAGTACTAGCAGTTACTGATCCTTAAAGAACCCTGTTGTCCGTGTGGGTCATGAAGTCACAGTTTCTGATGCTAATGGCATTTCTTTGGCATGAGACAGTCCCCTCTGAACAAAGAAATATTGTCATGATAATTTGCAATTCAGAATCTTTGCTGCCTGACTAGAAGTAATTTTTATTCCCATCGGGAGAAGCTGTCTTTCTGCTTTTGTTTTTGCATAAATGAGATCGCTGGATTTCTGGCTAGATTGACAGCCTGCGGTACGGGGTTCAGAGGGCTGTGATGGGTGTTGGGCTTGTGTTTTGCCTTGCTCATGGGAGCACCACAAGCCCAGGCCTTAGTAATCACCTCAATTCATGTTTCACAAGCAAGAGTGCCTCTGACAACATTCAGAGATGGCTTTTTATGTGCAGCTCCGTCTGTCAGTACATGAGGTGACTAGAGAAAAGCAATATCTGCTGGGCCAATGTAGTTTCTCCTGATATTTCTTTGCACTCCACAGATGTAACTTTTCAGTCACAAGGATGAGTGAAGAGTACAGACTCGCACTCAGAACATGGATAGTCTTTCATTTACTGCCTGCTACTGACTGACACTGATGGATAGACATTGCGATAAGCATATTCCCCAATGGGACATGCTCAGAGTGCTTCAGAGAGAACAGGGAGAGAAGAAAATGATCCAGGTGGCTTTAACAGTAAGGGACTGCAGTTTCACTCCTGTGCTTTGTAGGCATTGCTTGCACACCTGGAGGTTTCATCTCGCAGCAGATCTTCCACTCTTCCAAGTCAATTGAATCTATTCTTCCTCAGTGCTCCACGAGCACTTAGCACTTAAGGAAGAAGTGAAGTTCTTCAAGGAGTTAGCTCCACAGTAACACTGAGAAACTTTCTCTTCAGGAAAGGTAGTGAAGACAAGTTAGCAGGATGAATGTAAAGTAAGATTGGCATGGTCAAGGAACATGCTTCTTTTGCCTTGCAGACAGCTTCTCTGCAAGGGTCTGATCTTACACAGACAACTGAATGGAGAATCCATTACTACACACCATAACTGGTGATTTGCAGAATCAGGACTTGAAAATATGAGCTTAGAATAAAGAAAATGACTGGTAACAAAACTTGCTTGCTTCTGGTGGGTAAAAGTCATCCTGCAGGGACTAAGAGAGTATCTTTGGAAGTATTCCGTTTTCTTTCTCTCATTTTGTGCAAGAAGCCTGGGTTCCCTCTAGAAAGCAAACAGTGGAAAAAATAATTAGTAGAGGATTCCCAATGCACTGTTCACTTCAAAGATTTCATGAAAATTAAAATCAGCTTCATATTACACAACAATTAGGTTCATGCAGAGCCTGCTCCAAGTCCCAAAGGCTTCTGCTAGGCCAAATACTTTGTTTTCTAGCATCTTCTAAACATTAATTCGAGAGACACAAATCAGGAGTAGTGGAGGCCAAAGTGGCCTGTTTCCAAGTTCTTCCAAGGGAAGGAAGTTCTTTAGGCACCCTATACCCTCGTGGTTTCAGAGTGTGATTCTTACCTCAAGATGCTGTTGAAAACCTTAGACGTTGAAACCTTCAAGTCTTGGAAGAGGTAGGGCAGATATTCTCTGACAGAGTATAGGATCCTGAGCATATAAACAAGATGCTTTCACCAGGCATCAGGAAGTACTCATGGTACCACTGCAGAGTTGTGCCATGCCCTGACAAGCACTTTCTCTTCAGTTATGGACTGTTTGTTGACTAAGACTAACTTGCAGAAAATAGAAGTTCAGGAGTCAGGTTAGATAGCAGGAAGACGTTCTTTCCTGATCCTGACAGAAGACCAATCAGAGAACTGAAGCCTAAGCTCTGATCATAACTCTCCTAAGGCAAGCCTACAGCTGTTCTGAGCAAGGTGTGACATTCTTCTTGGAGTCAAGGAAAAAAAAGTAATGGGCAGCGGGGCTGGATCCCATCCTACCTTCACATGCTGGCTGGAGGATTTATCTTAAAAGCTGGGTCAAAGCATGAGTTTTAGAATGATGCTCAATTTTCACGTCAAAATTCCATCTGATGGTGAGTCCTTAACATCCCCCTTCCCTCTCATACTGTTCCAACTTTGATTTGGTCTGCCTCCTGGTAAATGGTGTCTCATTTCAAGGTTAAATTTATTTAACTTAAATTTTTAACCATTGAAACTCATTAATGTATTGTCTGCAAGCTCAAAAAGCCTTTACAGCAACTCCCTTCTCCATGGGTAAATGCCCATATGCATTGATGAAGCATTCTCTCATTTTTCTCTTTTTAGACAACTCGTCATGCTCTACTCAAGACTTGTTTTCTATAAGCCACATAATATTAGTGGACTTTCTCTAACCTTTCATGAAAACATCCACATTATTCTTGAGTGCAAGCACCATAACCAGACATACTCACCCAGTTTATCTGTTATGCATGTTTCATAGATACACAGCTTTGTCTCCTTGGGTGGTCCTCTCAGTTTTAGACCTAGCCACTGTGTAGTCACAGCTCATGGTAATGGTTATCCAAAACAACTGGCATGGGTCTTGGAGTTTTTGCTTTCCAAATTGTAGCTTCCCATCCTTGGTGTAACTTTCATTCCCAAATGTACCATGGGTGTATGGAAAGGGCACATGCAGTGGTGCCCATTTAACTAATAGGATACTGTAACTAAGAGCATACTGTAAGAATAGCTGCCTTTTTCATCATTTCTGTGTCACCCACTGTTGTGTCATCTTCAGGCTCTCCCAGCAAATGGTTTATAAAAGTATTCACATTAAAATAAAAACATTAGCAGTGCAGGACCAAGAAATGATGCCTGTAAATCTGCACTAGAAAACATCTCTATTTATTTCTGCTTACAGCTCTACTTTAGGCCTCAACAGTGAACCAGTTTTTAATCCATCTAGTATATGCTCTGCTCATTCCATATCATAGATAAGTTTTAAAATGAAATGTTATGATGTAATTAACTGAATGCTGAGGGAATACACAGATATATTCTTGTTGTGAGAAACTAAGCTGTGTTTTTGCAGTAGAGAACTAATTTTCTGTATTCAAAAGTAGTTGTGTAGTCATAACAAGGAGAAATGCTAAGTAGATAAGTGGACAGTAGAAGGCCTCACTGTTGCAAAATAAGGTGGAAGCTTGAGAAACTCAGGATGAGCAGTGTGAGAACAGTAAAACAAAGATCACAAGTTCTCAAAACATAAGAAAGGAGAAAAAAGAAGGGAAAAAGGAGAAATTAAAGGGTTGAAAAAAATTGTACATATATGGTATAGAGGGGCGTCAAGTAGCTTGTGAACCTGTAGTATTCAGCCAATGAGGAAACAGGGGAGGTGACCAGGTGTCGGGTAATAGGGAATAAAAGGTTATATATTTAATGTGCTCCTAATTGGCAGGATGCCCACCATTGCAATCGCGAATAAAATAGCTTCACAGAAGATCCTGTCTGAAGAAAATTATTTGAGATTTTTCTCACAATTTGGGGGCTCGTCCGGGAGCTTGTCGCCTACCGAAGAGTTCTTGCCACCACAGACAGGAAGGTGCACCACACTGATTTCAGCGGTCCCGTCGGGGGTGGTGGGTCATCTTGGTATGGCCGACAAAGGACCGAGACTGTTAATCTGAAGACAGGCTCTGCGAAGCTCTGGGAAGAAGGGAGGCCAGCACTGACACACCACAGACACAGCCCAGACAGGGTACAGGCACAGGGATTACTGCTGATAACCCGGACCGGGAAGCTGTACACAGACCGAGGTAAGAGAAACTTTACCGTATCTTGCCTCGGGTTGGGTTCGGGGAGACTCTTGTGTGTGTGGGAAAGGAATTTGCAGGGAGCTTTGTGCTGTTTCACACGTCCCTGAGTTAGAGATAATGAGGAAAACAGCAGTAGAACCAAAAACTTGAGCAATGTCGAGATAGAGTAAATTGGCTGCAGTGTTAAAGATGAGCTTTGGGCAGTGGCCAATTGCTGGCTGTCTCAAGGCGCGTGTCTGAGGGTCTCTAACCAATTGTAAGATGGATTCGGGCACATGGACAGCACGTGGGGCTACGGGGAAAGTATATGTAGTGGTGAAAAATGGCAATAAAGGTCTCCTGTTCAAGAGTCATGAGGAGTCCGTGTCTTGCATCCCTTCAAATGGTGACCCCGATGTGATAGGGGAGGAGCAGCATTGCACGAGCGTCCGAAGGGAACCCAGCCGAAAGAGTCAAGCTCGCAGCTGGGCTGCAGCTTCAACCCCGGGGACAGCACCTGGAGGACAGGTGAGCGGCTGGGCATTAATCATGGGAGCTAGCCTTTCGGCAGAGGAAGAGGCTATAGTGAAAATACTAACACAACTCCTAATAGACAGGGGAGTAAAAAATGATCCGTTTAAGATAAAGCTATTATTGAAATTTTTGCGAAAACAAGGGTTCCCCTCAATGGCTTCCACAGTATTTGATGTAAAAACTTGGGACCAAGCAGGGGAAAAAATATGGGAAGCAGCGTCCCGTGGGGATACTAATGCTGCTGAGGTGATGACTATGTGGCGGCTGGTGACAGAGACTTTAAGAGCATGGCAGGCAGAAAAGAAAGTACAGAACGCCGCTGCCCAGGCAATAACAGCAGCCGAACTGAGATCAGAGCCTGCAAGGTCACCAGAGCAGTGCAGTTTGATAGACCCGGGGGATGACAAGGAAGAGGGCCGTGGACCGCCGCCGCAGAGCCCCTCCCCGCTGACCCCCTCGACTCCCGCCTTGCCTGCCCCCGATAATGCCTCCCTGGGGGCCCGAGCTTTCGACCCGCGGGAACGATGGGAGCTGGTGCGCCGGGAAGCTCTAAAAGACGGGGACCCGGTAGGAATGGCTTTCCCGGTGCAGGTGCGACCCAACGGTCAAAATGAATATAATGCCTTCCACTGGGACCTAATTAAAGAGTTGAGAAAGACTGTGACTACATATGGATTACACGCACCATTTACTCAGTCACTGTTAGAAAATGTTATGACTGGTCACTTGCTGGTGCCGTACGATTGCCGCCAGCGCCGCCGCCCGCCCCGCTGTCAGCTCCGGGCACCCGCCCGCCCGCCCCGCCGCCGGCTGCTGCGTTTCTCCGGTTTGGGCGCCCGCCCGCACGCACCGGGCGCTGCCGTGTTCCGCCTGCTGCTGCGCCCAGGCCCGCCGCCCCGCGGGCCCCCGCTCTGTCCGTCCTGCGAGGCCGGGCAGAGCCGCGCACCGCCCCCGCTCCGCGACAGCCCGCACGGCCGCAAGCGCCGCCACCGCCCCCCCGCTCGTCGCCGACCGCCGTCGCCGCCGCTGCTGCCCCCCCCCTCAGCCCG
The DNA here is from genome assembly GCF_964211835.1 of Anser anser. Lineage (NCBI taxonomy): Eukaryota > Metazoa > Chordata > Aves > Anseriformes > Anatidae > Anser > Anser anser. The sequence continues at coordinate 13,093,840 of NC_139731.1, forward strand.
CCGACCCCTCTGCTGGCGCTGCGGGCCGCCGCCGGCAGCTCGGCCAAGGATGTGGGTGGATCCCCTGAAAAGGCAGCCACAGATCTCAGCAGTGAACACAAATTCAATAAATCCCAGCAGCTGAAAAAGTTTTCAAAGAATGTGGTGCTGTAGGGGTTTCATTCCATGTTGGAATTTCATTAGTATCTCTAGGAATCTTCTACCTGGCTGTGTCAAGTGGTGTGGATATGACTGCAGTTCTCCTCAAACTTGGTTTCAGTGAATCATCGCTGCAATCTAAAAGGGCTGCTGGTACAGGCACGTTTGTGTTGGCATATGCTATTCACAAATTGTTTGCTCCGGTACGAATCAGCATTATATAGTTTCTGTGCCATTTATTGTCTGATACTGCTGGAAGATTGGTTTCTTTAAACCTCCTACCCCAAATCCGTGATAACTTCTTATGGTTTTTACTCACCCAACATGGGGCTCAAGGAATTTGAGATAGGGATGATAGCTGAGAGAAGTAACAGGCAAAACATGGACTGGATTTTTTTTTATGAATGTATTAGTTGTGAAGAATTTAAGAAAGCAGCAATTGTGAGGAATATGTTTCATATTAGTGTGGTGAAGGGACGAGGGGTGGTGTGTGTGTAAACTGTCCACCTCATCGGTGTTGTGATGATGTTATGTTTATTCTGGTGTGGGGAATTCTTTTTTTTTGATGTAAGTGAAGTTTGTGAAGATTGTGATAATTGTAAATTAAGAGTATATTGGAATGTAGTGGGTTTATGTGGCAAGGTATTGGTAGCAGGGGGCCATAGGGGTGGCTTCTGTGAAAAGAATCTAGAAGCTGCCCCATGTTAGGTAAGGGCCCCACTGCTGACCAGAGCCGAGCCAATAAGCGATGTTGTTTGAGCCTCTGTGAGAGCAGAAGTAAGAAAGAGAAAAGAAAAAAAAAAAAGGAAAAAAAACGCTGTGCCACACAGCAGCTGGGAGAGTGAGAGGAGTGAGGAACAGCCTTGCAGGCGCCAAGGTCAGTGAAGGAGGAGGGGGAGAGGTGCTCCAGGCGCCAGAGCAGAAGTCCCCTGCGGCCTGTGGTGAGGACCATGGTGAAGCAGGCTGTCCCCCTGCAGCCCATGGAGTACCACGGTGGAGCAGGGTTCCATGCTGCAGCCCTGCTGCCACAGTTACCACCGTGGACACCCTTTCAGCAAGAACCAGAGGGAGTGCCGGAGTGGATGGCCCCACAGTAACAGACGCCACGTTGTGGTGTACTCACGTTCATAAAATTCCATTGAACATCAAAGGACCAATTGGGAATGACTGTAGTGTATTGCTGCTAGGACGATCAAGTACAACTTTGACCGGATTGTTTGTTTTGCCGGGGATAATTGATGCCGATTATAATGGACAAATCCAAACTATGGCTTGGATACCGTCTCCACCATTGTCAATACCAAAGGGAACTAGAATTGCTCAATTGATTCTTTTCCGAGCAGTAGTCTGCAGGACTTGGTTCAAGAACAACTCCAACAAGGACATTGTTCTGACAAACAGCCTATGGAATTCACCAGTGTTTGTTATCAAGAAGAAGAGTGGGAAATGGAGATTACTGCATGATTTGCGATGAATCAATGCAGTGATCGAGGACATTGCAGCCAGAAAAAAAAAAGAGAGAAAAAAAAGGAAACAAGAAAAAAAAAAACTGTACCTTTGAATATTGTATCGGACTTGCAATATGCTGTAGGTGTTGCTCAGCGCATTGAGAGGGCACGTTTGAGACATATCCCAAAGGAAAACTTGTTTCTAAAATTTAAAGAGCTGTTATTTTTGGTAGAGCAGAGAGTGCACCTGTATTGTATTATTCACATGCAGAGCCACACCATGTTACCTGGTATTTTTGCAGAGGGTAACACATACGCTGACCAGCTAACTAATATGACCCTGACTGCCCCGGTGCCTAAGGTGCTGGAGCAAGCAGGGTTATCCCATGCCTTTTTCCATCAATCCGCCAAAGTCTTGGCGAAACAATTCACTATATCGATCACTGACGCCAAATTGATTGTCCAAACATGTCCTGACTGTCAACAACATGTTTCGACCCCGTCTTTAATGGTAAACCATAGAGGTCTACGGTCCTTACAGTTATGGCGGACTGATGTAATACATATTCTGGAATTTGGTCACTTGAAAAATGTTCACGTATCGGTAGATACTTTCTCTCATGCTATTTGGGTGACAGTTGCGGTGGGTGAAACTAGTCGCCATGTCCAGGCTCACTTCCGTGTTGCTTTCGTGGCGCTAGGCATCCCAAAAGAAATAAAAACCAACAATGGCCCCGCCTATGGTAGTCACTCCCTTCAAACCTTTTTTCAAACTTAGGGTATCCGACACATCACAGGCATTCCTCATTGCCCCACGGGTCAAGCCATTGTTGAGCGCACACATTGCACCTTGAAAACACTGCCAAATAAACAAAAAGGGGGAGACACCCAGGAAGCACTACAGAACAGGTTGGGAAAGGCACTGCACGTAATGACTCACCTATCATTACCCTTTCCTCACAAAGAGGTACCGCCCATAGTAAAACATTACAAAAATATGAATTCCACGCTGTCACGGGTGCCACAGTCAGAGCAGGCCTTAGTAATAGTAAAAAATTTAAATACAGGTCTTTGGGAGGGACCCCAGCCTCTAATAACTTGGGGTCGAGGGTATGCTTGTGTCTCCACAGGTCATGGACCAAGATGGGTACCAGCAAGGGGGGTAACGCCATGGTTGGCCTCCTCCTCACAGTCGCTGCTGTCATTGGTTATTGCCAGCCCTGGGTCACCATCCAACCACGCCGCAACATCTGGGTCACCCTTGCCAACATGACAGGACAAGAAGGTCCAAGAAGGACAAGGGCACCTGCCTGCCCCTGGCTAGTGCTAACGACCCGTTTACAACATGTCTGGTGGGGAACCCAGCAGATAACAAAGACTGGACTGTCTACTTACCGCAAGTGCCCCTAGAGCCACAGGAATTAGATATCCTGGGATGTGAAACAGCAACAGCATGTGTAAGGTTTAATTGCTCAGGCAAAAAAACAAATCATGAAACAAATGGTCAACACCACACTTGCTCCTTTTTGCAATGCATCTCTTTGCTGTCATTATACAAATTATAATAGCATCCTTCTTTGCGCCAGGAGCCACTCTGCTCGGCTGTGGGATCGACTGTGGAACAGACGCCCCTAGGTGCACCCCGAACATTTTCCTAGGAGGGGTCTCCACTCTCAGTCTCTCATCGCGGGAGTACACAAGGACCTCCTGAAGCCGCGGACAAATTATTTTAAGTGATATTTTCGTGTGGTATGAATGAGAAGTGCAAGAGGCCTCCTTGCGTGATTGTGTGATTGTGCTGTGCGAGTGAGAAGCAGTATCCCTGCGAAGCAACATCCCTAGCGCTTAGTGGCTTAGTGGCTTGTAGATTCTAGTAGGCACGCTACTTTACAATCGTAATTCTGCATGTGATTTTCACCCTGTTGCTTATTGTACCTTGCTTATTGCAGTGTCTGCGGTGATTGATCGAAAAATCCATAGAAAGCGTTTGGTTGATTGAAAATAAAAAAGGGAAAATTGTGGGAAAGGAATTCGCAGGGAGCTTTGTGCTGTTTAACATGTCCCTGAGTTAGAGATAATGAGGAAAACAGCAGTAGAACCAAAAACTTGAGCAATGTCGAGATAGAGTAAATTGTCTGCAGTGTTAAAGATGAGCTTTGGGCAGTGGCCAATTGCTGGCTGGCTCAAGGCGCGTGTCTGAGGGTCTCTAACCAATTGTAAGACAGATTCGGGCGCGTGGACAGCGTGTGGGGCTATGGGGAAAGTACATGTAGTGGTGAAAAATGGCAATAAAGGTCTCCTGTTCAAGAGTCATGAGGAGTCCGTGTCTTGCATCCCTTCATGTGTGGAGTGTGAATGAGGCGCACTTTTAGTGCAAAGCGAGTGTGGAGTCCTGATCTGCGAGGTTCTGAAGTCCCTTGAGGGGACGAACGAAGTCCCCTCGGCTGGAGATGGACGAAGCAAAAGATAAATGAGCGAAAGAGAGTCTCGGGGGTTTGGGCCCTTAGGTGTACGGTACCCCGAGCACGGTGAAGTGAGGTGCTCGGCAGTACACCCCACCTCTGTCCTAATTCTAGGTGAAGGCGTGTGGTACCCTGTGGGTGGTAAAGTCCACAGCAGCACATCAGGAAGAGCTGGGGATTAAGGGTTCCAAGAGCAAGTCAGCAGGGTGGGGTTGGAGATCCCGGGATTGTTCCTAAAGATAGTCCTTTGGGGAGAATGATAAGGATTTGGACAAACAACCCAAAAACTAGGGGAAAAGATTAAAAAAAAAAGAAAAAAGGTTAGAGATCGTGTAATTGTCTGGCCTAAAAAGCCAATAAAAGGAACTACAGTATTTTGGCCAAAATACGGGTCTGATGAAAATTCAGGCTTTGAATTTATATGTAAACAATAAGACTCCTTTTTCGGAGGAGGAATCAAGTTATGCTCCCTATAATCCTAATATTGTACCAGAGGCAGCGGCAGCTGTTCCAGGAGGGGAGGCAGGGGCTGCAATTGACGCTGTCCCTGGAGAAGTGGCGCCAGAGAGCGTGGAGCAGCAGGAGCGGAGGGGGAACGGGGTCCCGGTGGGGCCTCGGGGTCGTGCGGTGCTGCAGAGCCAGTGCCACTCCCCCCTTACCAGCAGAGAGGTTAGGAGATTTAAGAAGAAAATGAAGTCTTTAATTGAGGGCCTAGCAGAACAGTCAAATCCGTTTCTAAGGCTTAATTTGTATTCCTGGGGGGGAAATGTCAATCTTGAGTACTTTATTCACTGGAGAAGAATATTAAGGAGGGGAATGATTCGGCAGGCAGCTATGCAAGAATGGGAAAGAACTAACATCCCCCCGGACCGAGAGTAATTCCGATAGACCAGAAATATACGCTTATCCAACTGGGATAATAACAACCCACAACATAGAAATCATATGAGAGACTCGGGGTCAGAATGAGAAAGTACTCGGGGATGAATCCTGAGGACCCGGAAGCCCAAGGGCTCTTGAAAGATCATTTTGTGATTAAAGCCTGGCCAGATACACAGAAAAAGCTCCAGAAGGTGGGAGGATGGAGTGAACAGTGTAGGTAGTTGTCCTGGTTCCAGTTAGGACAGAGTTAATTTTTCCTCATAGTAGCTGGTAGGGTGCTATGTTTTGGATTAGGATGAGAAGAGCGCTGATAACATGCTGATGTTTTAATTGTTGCAGAGCAGTGTTTACACCAGGCCAAGGACTTTTTGGCTTCTCGCTCTGTCCTGCCAGCGAGCAGGCTAGGGGTGCAGCAGGAGCTGGGAGGGGACAGACCCAGGACAACTGAACCAAACGGGCCAAAGGGGTATTCCGTGTGCTTTGCCAGACAGTGAGGGAGCTGCGGGCTCGTTTACTGATCCACCTGCTACGCCATCGGCCCCTCCGCTGCTACAGCCAACGCAGGCCTTTGCTGTTATGCCCCCTGGTGACCTGAACGTTCCTTTTGATCCAGGCCCTATGGGCCCTGAAAAGGAGCCGGATCTGCTTCCCTTCGATCCGGGAGGAATGGGATACGTAGGGCCCGAAGGCCGAGTTGCTTAACAATTTAAAGCGAGACATATTGTTCCCGCGGCTAGCCCTGGAAGTCTCCGGTGTTTGTACTCAAGAAAAAGAATGGAAAATGGAGACTGTTACACGATCTGAGAAAAAGTAATGAAGTCATGGAAGATATGGGAGCACTTCAGCCGGGATTACCAACTCCAACTATGCTCCCCCAGTCATGGACTTTAACGGTAATAGACTTAAAGGATTGTTTGTTAAACACTTGCCAGAATTCGGAAAACTTTGCTATGTTTATGTTTCAACTGATACCTTTTCGGATTGAATTTTTGCATCTGTTCTTGCAGGAGAAAAGGCAAAGGATGTGTGTCAACATCTGCTGTCAGCTTTTGCGAAATTAGGAGTTCCAAAAATGATTAAAACAGATAATGGGCGGGGATATGGGACTCATGCAACCCACTTTTTTTTTTCTTTTCAACAGTGGGGTATTCAACATCTGACGGGTTCTCCCCACGGGTCAAGTAATTATTGAACAGGCCTATGATACCCTAAAAGCTATGCTTCTAAAACAAAAAAAAAAAAAGGGGGAATAGGGGTGTAACCCCCAGGAAAAGATAGCTAAAGCATGCTATGTTCTTAATTTTTTAAACCGATGGACAGAGGAAGGTCCTTGCATCTGTCCATGCAGGAGAAAAGGCGACAGACATATCTGGGAGACAGACAGATCTGGGAGAAACTCATTTGAAGAAAGAGCACAAGTCATGGTAAAAGATTAAAGCACCAATCATTGGAAGGGCACTACACTCTAATAAATTGGGGCCGAGGTTGTGCTTGTGTTTTAACAGGAGCCGGTCCTAGATGGGTGTCAGCACGATGGGTCCGTCCGGCCGTCTCATCATCTGCCTTCACATGATCACAGCACTCTCCTCCGCGGTTTGGACTCCAGCTCAAACCAAAAACACCATATGGGAGGGTCCCGCTAGCATATGCAGGACCCACAAACAAGGACTCCAGGAGTTGGAGGGGCAGCCAAAGCCCTCCCGCAGCTGGGCAGCACTCAGTGCCTGCCTCTCCCAGGGATGTGGTTACAAAGTTTGTTAAAGATAGAATTGGTATGCCTGGTAGTTTTTCTCTGTGTTTTCATTTGTGTTAATCGTGCTTTCTTAATTTGTGTTAATCGTGCTTTTTTATGTTACTAAAGAAGGGGGAGATGTGGGAGTGTGGCCATGGGGGTCGACAAGCCCCATGGTTGGTGATAACATCAGATGGACTCTTATCGATGAGACCATCAGGAATGTAAAGAGTTTAGAGGGAACAAAGAAGGGTGATTCAGGAGACGCCTTGCTGCTCGGGTTGCCTCTTCTCCAGCCATTAAGGCATGGAAGTTGCTGGGTGTTTGCTGTTGCCAGGCAAAGTTGTTGACCAATGAATAGTTAGTGGAAAAGTACTGCTGTGGGGCGAATAGTAGAAGAAGGAAGCCTGTCCTCAATATGGGGAGGCAACAAGAATAATGAAGTTCTGTCCTCAATATGAGAGATGAAGTTAGGCCCTCAGTAAAAGATAATGAAGTTATGTCATCAATAAAGAAGCAGCAGTTACTGATCCTAAAAGAACCCTGGTGTCCGTGTGGTCGTTACGCAACAAATGGTGCCCGAACAGGGACATGAAGAACAGGAACAGGGACAGGCTAACAGAACAGGGACAAAACCAAAAAAGGAATGAATAGGGACAGGCTAGCAGAACAGGGACCAGGACAGGAACAGGGACATTGATTGCCTCGTGAAGATAGGTTCGGCCAAACTCAGCAAACCGCTCAGAGAAGCTCGTATTGAATGTCGCTGAAAGGAAGCGCACCCAAGCTGGAAAGAAGCTCGTACTGAAAGTCGCTGGAAATAGGCGCACCGGAGCTGGAAAGAGGCTCGTATTGAAAGTCGCTGGAAATAGGCGCACCGGAGCTGGAAAGAGTCTCGTATTGAAAGTTGCTAGAAATAGGCGCGCCGGAGCTGGAAGCTCAAGCTGAGAGATGCAGACCCGCGCACACAACTGCCCCTCACTGGCCGAAGGTAAGCAGTTGCACGCTTTGGGGAATCTTATGTTCTTAGAAACAAAAAAATGTCCTGGTAACCTTACAGCTTATTCCCTTTATTTCGAATCAGACAGTTTATGATCCTGAAACATGGGACCAAATTGAGGTCAAGGTGTGGGACTCTGCTACTAAAAATGACAAGGTTGTGGCGGGATTGCTCGGCACCTGGCGAGCAATCTCTGAGGCCTTAAAGAGCCATGTGGGACCACAGTCAGAAACGTGTGCTTTGCCAGACAGTGAGGGAGCTGCGGGCCCGTTTACCGATCCACCTGCTACGCCATCGGCCCCTCCGCTGCTACAGCCAACGCAGGCCTTTGCTGTTATGCCCCCTGGTGACCTGAACGTTCCTTTTGATCCAGGCCCTATGGGCCCTGAAAAGGAGCCGGATCTGCTTCCCTTCGATCCGGGAGGAATAGGATACGTAGGGCCCGAAGGCCGAGTTGCTTAACAATTTAAAGCGAGACATATTGTTCCCACGGCTAGCCCTGGAAGTCTCCGGTGTTTGTACTCAAGAAAAAGAATGGAAAATGGAGACTGTTACACGATCTGAGAAAAAGTAATGAAGTCATGGAAGATATGGGAGCACTTCAGCCGGGATTACCAACTCCAACTATGCTCCCCCAGTCATGGACATTAATAGTAATAGACTTAAAGGATTGTTTGTTAAACACTTGCCAGAATTCGGAAAACTTTGCTATGTTTATGTTTCAGCTGATACCTTTTCGGATTGTATTTTTGCATCTGTTCTTGCAGGAGAAAAGGCAAAGGATGTGTGTCAACATCTGCTGTCAGCTTTTGCGAAATTAGGAGTTCCAAAAATGATTAAAACAGATAATGGGCCGGGATACGGGACTCATGCAACCCACTTTTTTTTTCTTTTCAACAGTGGGGTATTCAACATCTGACGGGTTCTCCCCAGGGGTCAAGTAATTATTGAACAGGCCTATGATACCCTAAAAGCTATGCTTCTAAAACCAAAAAAAGGGGGAATAGGGGTGTGACCCCCAGGAAAAGATAGCTAAAGCATGCTATGTTCTTAATTTTTTAAACCGATGGACAGAGGAAGGTCCTTGCATCTGTCCATGCAGGAGAAAAGGCGACAGACATATCTGGGAGACAGACAGATCTGGGAGAAACTCAGTTGAAGAAAGGGCACAAGTCATGGTAAAAGATTAAAGCAGCAATCATTGGCAAGGGCACTACACTCTAATAAATTGGGGCCGAGGTTGTGCTTGTGTTTTAACAGGAGCCGGTCCTAGATGGGTGTCAGCACGATGGGTCCGTCCGGCCGTCTCATCATCTGCCTTCACATGATCACAGCACTCTCCTCCGCGGTTTGGACTCCAGCTCAAACCAAAAACACCGTATGGGAGGGTCCCGCTGGCATATGCAGGACCCACAAACAAGGACTCCAGGAGTTGGAGGGGCAGCCAAAGCCCCCCGGTGGCTGGGCAGCACTCAGTGCCTGCCTCTCCCAGGGATGTGGTTACAAAGTTTGTTAAAGATAGAATTGGTATGCCTGGTAGTTTTTCTCTGTGTTTTCATTTGTGTTAATCGTGCTTTCTTAATTTGTGTTAATCGTGCTTTTTTATGTTACTAAAGAAGGGGGAGATGTGGGAGTGTGGCCATGGGGGTCGACAAGCCCCATGGTTGGTGATAACATCAGATGGACTCTTATCGATGAGACCATCAGGAATGTAAAGAGTTTAGAGGGAACAAAGAAGGGTGATTCAGGAGACGCCTTGCTGTCTCGGGTTGCCTCTTCTCCAGCCATTAAGACATGGAAGTTGCTGGGTGTTTGCTGTTGCCAGGCAAAGTTGTTGACCAATGAATAGTTAGTGGAAAAGTACTGCTGTGGGGCGAATAGTAGAAGAAGGAAGCCTGTCCTCAATATGGGGAGGCAACAAGAATAATGAAGTTCTGTCCTCAATATGAGAGATGAAGTTAGGCCCTCAGTAAAAGATAATGAAGTTATGTCATCAATAAAGAAGTAGCAGTTACTGATCCTAAAAGAACCCTGGTGTCCGTGTGGTCGTTACGCAACAAATGGTGCCCGAACAGGGACATGAAGAACAGGAACAGGGACAGGCTAACAGAACAGGGACAAAACCAAAAAAGGAATGAATAGGGACAGGCTAGCAGAACAGGGACCAGGACAGGAACAGGGACATTGATTGCCTCGTGAAGATAGGTTCGGCCGAACTCAGCAAACCGCTCAGAGAAGCTCGTATTGAAAGTCGCTGAAAGGAAGCGCACCCAAGCTGGAAAGAAGCTCGTATTGAAAGTCGCTGGAAATAGGCGCACCGGAGCTGGAAAGAGGCTCGTATTGAAAGTCGCTGGAAATAGGCGCACCGGAGCTGGAAAGAGGCTCGTATTGAAAGTCGCTGGAAATAAGCACACGTGAGCTGGAAGCTCAAGCTGAGAGAAGCAGACCCGCGCACACAACTGCCCCTCACTGGCCAAAGGTAAGCAGTTGCACGCTTTGGGGAATCATATGTCCTTAGAAAGAAAAAATGTCCTGGTAACCTTACAGCTTATTCCCTTTATTTCGAATCAGACAGCTTATGATCCTGAAACATGGGACCAAATTGAGGTCAAGGTGTGGGACTCTGCTACTAAAAATGACAAGGTTGTGGCGGGATTGCTCGGCACCTGGCGAGCAATCTCTGAGGCCTTAAAGAGCCATGTGGGACCACAGTCAGAAACGTGTGCTTTGCCAGACAGTGAGGCAGCTGCGGGCTCGTTTACCGATCCACCTGCTACGCCATCGGCCCCTCCGCTGCTACAGCCAACGCAGGCCTTTGCTGTTATGCCCCCTGGTGACCTGAACGTTCCTTTTGATCCAGGCCCTATGGGCCCTGAAAAGGAGCCGGATCTGCTCTCCTTCGATCCGGGAGGAATAGGATACGTAGGGCCCGAAGGCCGAGTTGCTTAACAATTTAAAGCGAGACATATTGTTCCCACGGCTAGCCCTGGAAGTCTCCGGTGTTTGTACTCAAGAAAAAGAATGGAAAATGGAGACTGTTACACGATCTGAGAAAAAGTAATGAAGTCATGGAAGATATGGGAGCACTTCAGCCGGGATTACCAACTCCAACTATGCTCCCCCAGTCATGGACATTAATAGTAATAGACTTAAAGGATTGTTTGTTAAACACTTGCCAGAATTCGGAAAACTTTGCTATGTTTATGTTTCAGCTGATACCTTTTCGGATTGTATTTTTGCATCTGTTCTTGCAGGAGAAAAGGCAAAGGATGTGTGTCAACATCTGCTGTCAGCTTTTGCGAAATTAGGAGTTCCAAAAATGATTAAAACAGATAATGGGCTGGGATACGGGATTCATGCAACCCACTTTTTTTTTCTTTTCAACAGTGGGGTATTCAACATCTGACGGGTTCTCCCCACGGGTCAAGTAATTATTGAACAGGCCTATGATACCCTAAAAGCTATGCTTCTAAAACCAAAAAAAGGGGGAATAGGGGTGTGACCCCCAGGAAAAGATAGCTAAAGCATGCTATGTTCTTAATTTTTTAAACCGATGGACAGAGGAAGGTCCTTGCATCTGTCCATGCAGGAGAAAAGGCGACAGACATATCTGGGAGACAGACAGATCTGGGAGACAGATCTGGGAGAAACTCAGTTGAAGAAAGGGCACAAGTCATGGTAAAAGATTAAAGCACCAATCATTGGCAAGGGCACTACACTCTAATAAATTGGGGCCGAGGTTGTGCTTGTGTTTTAACAGGAGCCGGTCCTAGATGGGTGTCAGCACGATGGGTCCGTCCAGCTGTCTCATCATCTGCCTTCACATGATCACAGCACTCTCCTCCGCGGTTTGGACTCCAGCTCAAACCAAAAACACCGCATGGGAGGGTCCCGCTGTCATATGCAGGACCCACAGACAAGGACTCCAGGAGTTGGAGGGGCAGCCAAAGCCCCCCGGTGGCTGGGCAGCACTCAGTGCCTGCCTCTCCCAGGGATGTGGTTACAAAGTTTGTTAAAGATAGAATTGGTATGCCTGGTAGTTTTTCTCTGTGTTTTCATTTGTGTTAATCGTGCTTTCTTAATTTGTGTTAATCATGCTTTTTTATGTTACTAAAGAAGGGGGAGATGTGGGAGTGTGGCCATGGGGGTGGACAAGCCCCATGGTTGGTGATAACATCAGCTGGACTCTTATCGATGAGACCATCAGGAATGTAAAGAGTTTAGAGGGAACAAAGAAGGGTGATTCAGGAGACGCCTTGCTGCTCGGGTTGCCTGTTCTCCAGCCATTAAGGCATGGAAGTTGCTGGGTGTTTGCTGTTGCCAGGCAAAGTTGTTGACCAATGAATAGTTAGTGGAAAAGTACTGCTGTGGGGCGAATAGTAGAAGAAGGAAGCCTGTCCTCAATATGGGGAGGCAGCAAGAATAATGAAGTTATGTCCTCAATGTGAGAGATGAAGTTAGGCCCTCAGTAAAAGATAATGAAGTTATGTCATCAATAAAGAAGTAGCAGTTACTGATCCTAAAAGAACCCTGGTGTCCGTGTGGTCGTTACGCAACAAATGGTGCCCGAACAGGGACATGAAGAACAGGAACAGGGACAGGCTAACAGAACAGGGACAAAACCAAAAAAGGAATGAATAGGGACAGGCTAGCAGAACAGGGAAACTGATTGCCTCGTGAAGATCGGTTCGGCCGAACTCAGCAAACCGCTCAGAGAAGCTCGTATTGAAAGTCGCTGAAAGGAAGAGCACCCAAGCTGGAAAGAAGCTCGTACTGAAAGTCGCTGAAAGGAAGCGCACCCAAGATGGAAAGAAGCTCGTACTGAAAGTCGTTGGAAGTAGGCGCACCGGAACTGGAAAGAAGCTCGTATTGAAAGTCGCTGGAAATAGGCGCACCGGAGCTGGAAAGAAGCTCATTTTGAAAGTCGCTGGAAATAAGTGCACATGAGCTGGAAGCTCAAGCTGAGAGAAGCAGACCCGCGCACACAACTGCCCCTCACTGTCCGAAGGTAAGCAGTTGCACGCTTTGGGGAATCATATGTCCTTAGAAACGAAAAATGTCCTGGTAACCTTATAGCTTATTCCCTTTATTTCGAATCAGACAGTTTATGATCCTGAAACATGGGACCAAATTGAGGTCAAGGTGTGGGGCTCTGCTACTAAAAATGACAAGGTTGTGGCGGGATTGCTCGGCACCTGGCGAGCAATCTCTGAGGCCTTAAAGAGCCATGTGGGACCACAGTCAGAAACGTGTGCTTTGCCAGACAGTGAGGGAGCTGCGGGCTCGTTTACCGATCCACCTGCTACGCCATCGGCCCCTCCGCTGCTACAGCCAACGCAGGCCTTTGCTGTTATGCCCCCTGGTGACCTGAACGTTCCTTTTGATCCAGGCCCTATGGGCCCTGAAAAGGAGCCGGATCTGCTCTCCTTCGATCCGGGAGGAATAGGATACGTAGGGCCCGAAGGCCGAGTTGCTTAACAATTTAAAGTGAGACATATTGTTCCCACGGCAGGCCCTTGGAAGTTTCCGGTGTTTGTACTCAAGAAAAAGAATGGAAAATGGAGACTGTTACACGATCTGAGAAAAAGTAATGAAGTCATGGAAGATATGGGAGCACTTCAGCCGGGATTACCAACTCCAACTATGCTCCCCCAGTCATGGACATTAATAGTAATAGACTTAAAGGATTGTTTGTTAAACACTTGCCAGAATTCGGAAAACTTTGCTATGTTTATGTTTCAGCTGATACCTTTTCGGATTGTATTTTTGCATCTGTTCTTGCAGGAGAAAAGGCAAAGGATGTGTGTCAACATCTGCTGTCAGCTTTTGCGAAATTAGGAGTTCCAAAAATGATTAAAACAGATAATGGGCCGGGATAGGGGACTCATGCAACCCACTTTTTTTTTCTTTTCAACAGTGGGGTATTCAACATCTGACGGGTTCTCCCCACGGGTCAAGACATTATTGAACAGGCCTACGATACCCTAAAAGCTATGTTTCTAAAACAAAAAAAAGGGGGAATAGGGGTGTGACCCCCAGGAAAAGATAGCTAAAGCATGCTATGTTCTTAATTTTTTAAACCGATGGACAGAGGAAGGTCTTGCATCTGTACATGCAGGAGAAAAGGCGACAGACATATCTGGGAGACAGACAGATCTGGGAGAAACTCAGTTGAAGAAAGGGCACAAGTCATGGTAAAAGATTAAAGCACCAATCATTGACAAGGGCACTACACTCTAATAAATTGGGGCCGAGGTTGTGCTTGTGTTTTAACAGGAGCCGGTCCTAGATGGGTGTCAGCACGAGGGGTCCGTCCGGCCGTCTCATCATCTGCCTTCACATGATCGCAGCACTCTCCTCCGCGGTTTGGACTCCAGCTCAAACCAAAAACACCGTATGGGAGGGTCCCGCTGGCATATGCAGGACCCACAAACAAGGACTCCAGGAGTTGGAGGGGCAGCCAAAGCCCCCCCGCGGCTGGACAGCACTCAGTGCCTGCCTCTCCCAGGGATGTGGTTACAAAGTTTGTTAAAGATAGAATTGGTATGCCTGGTAGTTTTTCTCTGTGTTTTCATTAGTGTTAATCGTGCTTTCTTAATTTGTGTTAATCGTGCTTTTTTATGTTAGTAAAGAAGGGGGAGATGTGGGAGTGTGGCCATGGGGGTGGACAAGCCCCATGGTTGGTGATAACATCAGCTGGACTCTTATCGATGGGACCATCAGGAATGTAAAGAGTTTAGAGGGAACAAAGAAGGGTGATTCAGGAGACGCCTTGCTGTCTCGGGTTGCCTGTTCTCCAGCCATTAAGGCATGGAAGTTGCTGGGTGTTTGCTGTTGCCAGGCAAAGTTGTTGACCAATGAATAGTTAGTGGAAAAGTACTGCTGTGGGGCGAATAGTAGAAGAAGGAAGCCTGTCCTCAATATGGGGAGGCAACAAGAATAATGAAGTTCTGTCCTCAATATGAGAGATGAAGTTAGGCCCTCAGTAAAAGATAATGAAGTTATGTCATCAATAAAGAAGTAGCAGTTACCGATCCTAAAAGAACCCTGGTGTCCGTGTGGTCGTTACGCAACAAATGGTGCCCGAACAGGGACATGAAGAACAGGAACAGGGACAGGCTAATAGAACAGGGACCAGGACAGGAACAGGGACACTGATTGCTTCGTGAAGATAGGTTCGGCCGAACTCAGCAAACCGCTCAGAGAAGCTCGTATTGAAAGTCGCTGAAAGGAAGCGCACCCAAGCTGGAAAGAAGCTTGTACTGTCGCCATCGGGCAGAGGGAGGGGACCTGCGAGTTGAGGAGGAATGGAGACAGGTCCCTGCTCGACCTCGCAGGGGATGCCCTCCCCTTCCGGTGCCGCCTTCCCAGGTGCCCTTGAACAATAGGTTTGAGGCCCTGGAGCTTGAGAGACCGGTGGGTGAGGATGAGGTAGGAAGCCTACCCAGGAGGATGCCTGAGGTGAGGAAGTTGACTCCACGCCTCAGGACTGCCTCCACCAAGAAAGAAAGAAGGGTGATTGTTGTGGGCGACTCCCTCCTCAGGGGAACGGAGGGCCCTATTTGTCGGCCTGACCCCACACATAGGGAAGTCTGCTGCCTCCCTGGGGCCAGGGTCAGAGACGTTACCAGGAAGCTTCCAAACCTGGTTCGCCCCTCTGACTATTACCCGCTTTTGATAGTCCAGGCTGGCAGTGATGATGTTGAAAAGAGAAGCCTCAAGGCTATCAAACAGGACTATAGGGGGCTGGGACGATTGGTGGAGGGAGCGGGAGTGCAGGTGGTGTTTTCGTCTATCCCTACGGGGGAAGGGAGAGGCACGGAGAGGACACGGAAAGCTCACGTGGTTAATAGGTGGCTCAGAGGCTGGTGCCAGCACAGAAATTTTGGGTTTTTCACCATGGGGAGCTTTACTCGGCACCCGGCCTGATGGCCCCAGACGGGTCCCTATCTCCAAGGGGAAAACGGATCCTAGGCCAGGAGCTGGCGGGGCTCATAGAGAGCGCTTTAAACTAGGTAAGAAGGGGGACGGGGCTCAAACAAGGCTTGTTGGAGCTGTGCCGGGGGAAACAATGGCTAGGCCGGGGAAGAAGGCGATGGCCCAGCTGAAGTGCATCTACACTAATGCACGCAGCATGGGTAACAAACAGGAGGAGCTGGAAGCCATCGTGCAGCAGGCAGGCTACGACTTGGTTGCCATCACGGAGACGTGGTGGGACCGCTCCCACGACTGGAGTGCTGCAATGCCTGGCTATCGGCTCTTCAGGAGGGACAGACAGCACAGAGGGGGTGGTGGCGTGGCTCTCTACATTAGAGAATCTTTTGATGTTGTGGAACTCCAGGCTGGGAATGATAAGGTTGAATCCCTGTGGGTTAGGATCTGCGGGAAGGCCGGCAAGACTAGCATCCTGGTCGGGGTCTGTTATAGACCGCCGAACCAGGATGAGGAGACGGATGAGGAGTTTTATAGGCAACTGACAGAAGTTGCAAAATCGTCGGCGCTTGTCCTCGTGGGGGACTTCAACTTCCCGGACATATCCTGGAAACACAACAAGGCACAGAGAAAGCAGTCTAGGAGGTTTCTGGAGAGCGTGGGAGATAGCTTCCTGACGCAGCTGGTCAGTGAACCTACCAGGGGTGGTGCCCCGCTAGACCTTCTCTTCACAAACAGAGAAGGACTGGTGGGAGATGTGGTGGTCGGAAGCTGTCTTGGGCAGAGTGACCACGAAATGGTAGAGTTCTCTATTCTTGGCGAGGCCAGGAAGGGGACCAGTAAAACTGCTGTCTTGGACTTCCGGAGGGCTGACTTTGAGCTGTTCAGGACGCTGGTTGGCCGAGTCCCTTGGGAGGCGGTTCTGAAGGGCAGAGGAGTCCAGGAAGGCTGGGCGCTCCTCAAGAAGGAAATCGTGATGGCACAGGAGCGGTCCGTCCCCACGTGCCCAAAGACGGGCCGGCGTGGAAGAAGACCGGCCTGGCTCAACAGAGAGTTGCGGCTTGTGCTTAGCAGAAAAAAGAGGGTTTATAATCTTTGGAAAGAAGGGCGGGCCACTGAGGAGGACTACAAGGATGTAGCGAGGCTGTGCAGGGAGAAAATTAGAAAGGCCAAAGCTCATCTGGAGCTCAATCTGGCTACTGCCGTTAAAGACAACAAAAAATCCTTTTACAAATATATCAACGCAAAACGGAGGACTAAGGAGAATCTCCATCCTTTACTGGATGCGAGGGGAAACCTAGTTACTAAGGATGTGTTGTGGTTTAACCCGGCTGGCAGCTAAACACCACACAGCCGTTCGCTCACCCTCCCCCCTCCCTCTCTGGGATGGGGGAGAGAAACGGGAAAGTGAAGCCGGTGAGTTGAGATAAAGACAGTTTATTAAGACAGGAATATAATAATAACAATAATAATAATAATAGTGATAATGATAATAGTATTAACAATAATAATGTGTAAGAAAACAAGTGATGCACAACGCAATTGCTCACCACCCGCTGACCGATGCCCAGCCTATTCCCGAGCAGCCGGCCCCCCCACCCCGGCCAGCCACCCCTATATATTGTTTAGCATGACGTCAGATGGTATGGAATACCCCTTTGGCCAGTTTGGGTCAGCTGTCCTGGGTCTGTCCCCTCCCAGCTCCTGCTGCACCCCCAGCCTGCTCGCTGGCAGGACAGAGCGAGAAGCCGAAAAGTCCTTGGCCTGGTGTAAGCACTGCTCTGCAACAATTAAAACATCAGCATGTTATCAGCGCTCTTCTCATCCTAATCCAAAACATAGCACCCTACCAGCTACTATGAGGGAAAATTAACTCTGTCCTAACTGGAACCAGGACAGGATGAGGAAAAGGCTGAGGTGCTTAATGCCGCCTTTGCCTCAGTCTTTAGCGGAAATACCGGTTGTTCTCTGGATACCCAGTGCCCTGAGCTGGTGGAAGGGGATGGGGAGCAGGATGTGGCCTTCGCTATCCTTGAGGAAATGGTTGGCGACCTGCTACGGAGCTTGGATGTGCGCAAGTCGATGGGGCCGGATGGGATGCACCCGAGGGTACTGAAAGAACTGGCGGAGGAGCTGGCCGAGCCGCTTTCCATCATTTATCGGCGGTCCTGGCTATCGGGGGAGGTCCCAGTTGACTGGCGGCTAGCCAATGTGACGCCCATCTATAAGAAGGGCCGGAGGGCAGACCCGGGGAACTGTAGGCCTGTCAGTTTGACCTCAGTGCCAGGAAAGCTCATGGAGCAGATTATCTTGAGGGTCATCACGCGGCACTTGCAGGGCAAGCAGGCGATCAGGCCCAGTCAACATGGGTTTATGAAAGGCAGGTCCTGCTTGACGAACCTGATCTCCTTCTATGACAAAGTGACGCGCTTGGTGGATGAGGGAAAGGCTGTGGATGTGGTTTACCTTGACCTCAGTAAGGCTTTTGACACCGTTCCCCACAACATTCTCCTCAAGAAACTGGCTGCTCGGGGCTTGGACTGGCGTACGTTTTTCTGGGTTAGAAACTGGCTGGATAGCCGGGCCCAGAGAGTTGTGGTGAATGGAGTCAAATCTGGTTGGAGGCTGGTCACTAGTGGTGTCCCCCAGGGCTCGGTACTGGGGCCGGTCCTCTTTAATATCTTTATCGATGATCTGGATGAGGGTGTCCAGTGCACCCTCAGTAAGTTTGCAGATGACACCAAGCTAAGTGCGTTTGTCGATCTGCTCGAGGGCAGGAAGGCTCTGCAGGAGGATCTGGATAGGCTGGAGCGATGGGCTGAGGTCAACTGCATGAAGTTCAACAAGGCCAAGTGCCGGGTCCTGCACCTGGGGCGCAACAACCCCAAGCAGAGCTACAGGCTGGGAGATGAGTGGCTGGAAAGCTGCCTGGCCGAGAAGGACCTGGGAGTATTGGTTGATAGTCGGCTGAATATGAGCCAGCAGTGTGCTCAGGTGGCCAAGAAGGCCAACAGCATCCTGGCCTGTATAAGAAGCAGTGTGGCCAGCAGGTCTAGGGAAGTGATTGTCCCCCTGTACTCAGCTCTGGTGAGGCCGCACCTTGAGTACTGTGTTCAGTTTTGGGCCCCTCGCTACAAGAAGGACATGGACGTGCTCGAGCGAGTCCAGAGAAGGGCGACCAAGCTGGTGAGGGGTCTGGAGAACAAGTCTTACGAGGAGCGGCTGAGGGAGCTGGGCTTGTTCAGCCTGGAGAAGAGGAGGCTCAGGGGCGACCTTATCGCTCTCTACAGTTAACTTAAAGGAGGCTGTAGAGAGGTGGGGGTTGGTCTGTTCTCCCACGTGCCTGGTGACAGGACGAGGGGGAATGGGCGAAAGTTGCAACAGGGGAGTTTTAGGTTGGATGTTAGGAAGTACTTCTTTACCGAAAGGGTTATTAAGCATTGGAACGGGCTGCCCAGGGAGGTCGTGGAGTCACCATCCCTGGAAGTCTTTAAAAGACGTTTAGATGTAGAGCTTAGCAATATGGTTTAGTGGAGTACTTAGTGTTAGGTCGGAGGTTGGACTCGATGATCTTGAGGTCTCTTCCAACCTAGAAATCTGTGATACTGTGAAAGTCGCTGGAAATAGGCGCACCGGAGCTGGAAAGAGGCTCGTATTGAAAGTCGCTGGAAATAGGCGCACCGGAGCTGGAAAGAGGCTCGTACTGAAAGTCGCTGGAAATAGGCGCACCGGAGCTGGAAAGAAGCTCGTATTGGAAGTCGCTGGAAATAAGCGCACGTGAGCTGGAAGCTCAAGCTGAGAGAAGCAGACCCGCGCACACAACTGCCCCTCACTGTCCGAAGGTAAGCAGTTGCACACTTTGGGGAATCATATGTCCTTAGAAAGAAAAAATGTCCTGGTAACCTTACAGCTTATTCCCTTTATTTCGAATCAGACAGTTTATGATCCTGAAACATGGGACCAAATTGAGGTCAAGGTGTGGGACTCTGCTACTAAAAATGACAAGGTTGTGGCGGGATTGCTCGGCACCTGGTGAGCAATCTCTGAGGCCTTAAAGAGCCATGTGGGACCACAGTCAGAAACGTGTGCTTTGCCAGAGAGTGAGGGAGCTGCGGGCTCGTTTACTGATCCACCTGCTACGCCATCGGCCCCTCCGCTGCTACAGCCAACGCAGGCCTTTGCTATTATGCCCCCTGGTGACCTGAACGTTCCTTTTGATCCAGGCCCTATGGGCCCTGAAAAGGAGCCGGATCTGCTCTCCTTCGATCCGGGAGGAATAGGATACGTAGGGCCCGAAGGCCGAGTTGCTTAACAATTTAAAGCGAGACATATTGTTCCCACGGCTAGCCCTGGAAGTCTCTGGTGTTTGTACTCAAGAAAAAGAATGGAAAATGGAGACTGTTACACGATCTGAGAAAAAGTAATGAAGTCATGGAAGATATGGGAGCACTTCAGCCGGGATTACCAACTCCAACTATGCTCCCCCAGTCATGGACATTAATAGTAATAGGCTTAAAGGATTGTTTGTTAAACACTTGCCAGAATTCGGAAAACTTTGCTATGTTTATGTTTCAGCTGATACCTTTCCGGATTGTATTTTTGCATCTGTTCTTGCAGGAGAAAAGGCAAAGGATGTGTGTCAACATCTGCTGTCAGCTTTTGCGAAATTAGGAGTTCCAAAAATGATTAAAACAGATAATGGGCCGGGATACGGGACTCATGCAACCCACTTTTTTTTTCTTTTCAACAGTGGGGTATTCAACATCTGACGGGTTCTCCCCACGGGTCAAGACATTATTGAACAGGCCTACGATACCCTAAAATCTATGCTTCTAAAACAAAAAAAAGGGGGAATAGGGGTGTGACCCCCAGGAAAAGATAGCTAAAGCATGCTATGTTCTTAATTTTTTAAACCGATGGGCAGAGGAAGGTCCTTGCATCTGTCCATGCAGGAGAAAAGGCGACAGACATATCTGGGAGACAGACAGATCTGGGAGACAGATCTGGGAGAAACTCAGTTGAAGAAAGGGCACAAGTCATGGTAAAAGATTAAAGCACCAAGCATTGGAAGGGCACTACACTCTAATAAATTGGGGCCGAGGTTGTGCTTGTGTTTTAACAGGAGCCGGTCCTAGATGGGTGTCAGCACGATGGGTCCGTCCGGCCGTTTCATCATCTGCCTTCACATGATCACAGCACTCTCCTCCGCAGTTTGGACTCCAGCTCAAACCAAAAACACCGTATGGGAGGGTCCCGCTGGCATATGCAGGACCCACAAACAAGGACTCCAGGAGTTGGAGGGGCAGCCAAAGCCCCCCCCCCGTGGCTGGGCAGCACTCAGTGCCTGCCTCTCCCAGGGATGTGGTTACAAAGTTTGTTAAAGATAGAATTGGTATGCCTGGCAGTTTTTCTCTGTGTTTTAATTTGTGTTAATCGTGCTTTCTTAATTTGTGTTAATCGTGCTTTTTTATGTTAGTAAAGAAGGGGGAGATGTGGGAGTGTGGCCATGGGGGTCGACAAGCCCCATGGTTGGTGATAACATCAGCTGGATTCTTATCGATGAGACCATCAGGAATGTAAAGAGTTTAGAGGGAACAAAGAAGGGTGATTCAGGAGACGCCTTGCTGTCTCGGGTTGCCTGTTCTCCAGCCATTAAGGCATGGAAGTTGCTGGGTGTTTGCTGTTGCCAGGCAAAGTTGTTGACCAATGAATAGTTAGTGGAAAAGTACTGCTGTGGGGCGAATAGTAGAAGAAGGAAGCCTGTCCTCAATATGGGGAGGCAACGAGAATAATGAAGTTCTGTCCTCAATATGAGAGATGAAGTTAGGCCCTCAGTAAAAGATAATGAAGTTATGTCATCAATAAAGAAGTAGCAGTTACTGATCCTAAAAGAACCCTGGTGTCCGTGTGGTCGTTACGCAACAAATGGTGCCCGAACAGGGACATGAAGAACAGGAACAGGGACAGGCTAACAGAACAGGGACAAAACCAAAAAAGGAATGAATAGGGACAGGCTAGCAGAACAGGGGCCAGGACAGGAACAGGGACATTGATTGCCTCGTGAAGATAGGTTCGGCCAAACTCAGCAAACCGCTCAGAGAAGCTCGTATTGAAAGTCGCTGAAAGGAAGGCACCCAAGCTGGAAGGAAGCTCGTACTGAAAGTCGCTGGAAATAGGCGCACCGGAGCTGGAAAGAGGCTCATATTGAAAGTCGCTGGAAATAGGCGCACCGGAGCTGGAAAGAAGCTCCTATTGAAAGTCGCTGGAAATAAGCACACGTGAGCTGGAAGCTCAAGCTGAGAGAAGCAGACCCGCGCACACAACTGCCCCTCACTGTCCGAAGGTAAGCAGTTGCACGCTTTGGGGAATCATATGTCCTTAGAAAGAAAAAATGTCCTGGTAACCTTACAGCTTATTCCCTTTATTTCCAATCAGACAGTTTATGATCCTGAAACATGGGACCAAATTGAGGCCAAGGTGTGGGACTCTGCTACTAAAAATGACAAGGTTGTGGCGGGATTGCTCGGCACCTGGCGAGCAATCTCTGAGGCCTTAAAGAGCCATGTGGGACCACAGTCAGAAACGTGTGCTTTGCCAGACAGTGAGGGAGCTGCGGGCTCGTTTACGGATCCACCTGCTACGCCATCGGCCCCTCCGCTGCTACAGCCAACGCAGGCCTTTGCTGTTATGCCCCCTGGTGACCTGAACGTTCCTTTTGATCCAGGCCCTATGAGCCCTGAAAAGGAGCCGGATCTGCTCTCCTTCGATCCGGGAGGAATAGGATACGTAGGGCCCGAAGGCCGAGTTGCTTAACAATTTAAAGCGAGACATATTGTTCCCACGGCTAGCCCTGGAAGTCTCTGGTGTTTGTACTCAAGAAAAAGAATGGAAAATGGAGACTGTTACACGATCTGAGAAAAAGTAATGAAGTCATGGAAGATATGGGAGCACTTCAGCCGGGATTACCAACTCCAACTATGCTCCCCCAGTCATGGACATTAATAGTAATAGACTTAAAGGATTGTTTGTTAAACACTTGCCAGAATTCGGAAAACTTTGCTATGTTTATGTTTCAGCTGATACCTTTTCGGATTGTATTTTTGCATCTGTTCTTGCAGGAGAAAAGGCAAAGGATGTGTGTCAACATCTGCTGTCAGCTTTTGCGAAATTAGGAGTTCCAAAAATGATTAAAACAGATGATGGGCCAGGATATGGGACTCATGCAACCCACTTTTTTTTTCTTTTCAACGGTGGGGTATTCAGTATCTGACGGGTTCTCCCCACGGGTCAAGTAATTATTGAACAGGCCTACGATACCCTAAAAGCTATGCTTCTATAACAAAAAAAAAAAAGGGGGAATAGGGGTGTGACCCCCAGGAAAAGATAGCTAAAGCATGCTATGTTCTTAATTTTTTAAACCGATGGACAGAGGAAGGTCCTTGCATCTGTCCATGCAGGAGAAAAGGCGACAGACATATCTGGGAGACAGACAGATCTGGGAGACAGATCTGGGAGAAACTCAGTTGAAGAAAGGGCACAAGTCATGGTAAAAGATTAAAGCACCAATCATTGGCAAGGGCACTACACTCTAATAAATTGGGGCCGAGGTTGTGCTTGTGTTTTAACAGGAGCCGGTCCTAGATGGGTGTCAGCACGAGGGGTCCGTCCGGCCGTCTCATCATCTGCCTTCACATGATCACAGCACTCTCCTCCGCGGTTTGGACTCCAGCTCAAACCAAAAACACCGTATGGGAGGGTCCCGCTGTCATATGCAGCACCCACAAACAAGGACTCCAGGAGTTGGAGGGGCAGCCAAAGCCCCCCCCACCCCCGGCTGGGCAGCACTCAGTGCCTGCCTCTCCCAGGGATGTGGTTACAAAGTTTGTTAAAGATAGAATTGGTATGCCTGGTAGTTTTTCTCTGTGTTTTCATTAGTGTTAATCGTGCTTTCTTAATTTGTGTTAATCGTGCTTTTTTATGTTACTAAAGAAGGGGGAGATGTGGGAGTGTGGCCATGGGGGTCAACAAGCCCCATGGTTGGTGATAACACCAGATGGACTCTTATCGATGAGACCATCAGGAATGTAAAGAGTTTAGAGGGAACAAAGAAGGGTGATTCAGGAGACGCCTTGCTGTCTCGGGTTGCCTGTTCTCCAGCCATTAAGGCATGGAAGTTGCTGGGTGTTTGCTGTTGCCAGGCAAAGTTGTTGACCAATGAATAGTTAGTGGAAAAGTACTGCTGTGGGGCGAATAGTAGAAGAAGGAAGCCTGTCCTCAATATGGGGAGGCAGCAAGAATAATGAAGTTATGTCCTCAATATGAGAGATGAAGTTAGGCCCTCAGTAAAAGATAATGAAGTTATGTCATCAATAAAGAAGCAGCAGTTACTGATCCTAAAAGAACCCTGGTGTCCGTGTGGTCGTTACGCAACAAATGGTGCCCGAACAGGGACATGAAGAACAGGAACAGGGACAGGCTAACAGAACAGGGACAAAACCAAAAAAGGAATGAATAGGGACAGGCTAGCAGATGAGGGACCAGGACAGGAACAGGGACATTGATTGCCTCGTGAAGATAGGTTCGGCCGAACTCAGCAAACCGCTCAGAGAAGCTCGTATTGAAAGTCGCTGAAAGGAAGGCACCCAAGCTGGAAGGAAGCTCGTACTGAAAGTCGCTGGAAATAGGCGCACCGGAGCTGGAAAGAGGCTCATATTGAAAGTCGCTGGAAATAGGCGCACCGGAGCTGGAAAGAAGCTCCTATTGAAAGTCGCTGGAAATAAGCACACGTGAGCTGGAAGCTCAAGCTGAGAGAAGCAGACCCGCGCACACAACTGCCCCTCACTGTCCGAAGGTAAGCAGTTGCACGCTTTGGGGAATCATATGTCCTTAGAAAGAAAAAATGTCCTGGTAACCTTACAGCTTATTCCCTTTATTTCGAATCAGACAGTTTATGATCCTGAAACATGGGACCAAATTGAGGCCAAGGTGTGGGACTCTGCTACTAAAAATGACAAGGTTGTGGCGGGATTGCTCGGCACCTGGCGAGCAATCTCTGAGGCCTTAAAGAGCCATGTGGGACCACAGTCAGAAACGTGTGCTTTGCCAGACAGTGAGGGAGCTGCGGGCTCGTTTACGGATCCACCTGCTACGCCATCGGCCCCTCCGCTGCTACAGCCAACGCAGGCCTTTGCTGTTATGCTCCCTGGTGACCTGAACGTTCCTTTTGATCCAGGCCCTATGGGCCCCGAAAAGGAGCCGGATCTGCTTCCCTTCGATCCGGGAGGAATAGGATACGTAGGGCCCGAAGGCCGAGTTGCTTAACAATTTAAAGCGAGACATATTGTTCCCACGGCTAGCCCTGGAAGTCTCCGGTGTTTGTACTCAAGAAAAAGAATGGAAAATGGAGACTGTTACACGATCTGAGAAAAAGTAATGAAGTCATGGAAGATATGGGAGCACTTCAGCCGGGATTACCAACTCCAACTATGCTCCCCCAGTCATGGACATTAATAGTAATAGACTTAAAGGATTGTTTGTTAAACACTTGCCAGAATTCGGAAAACTTTGCTATGTTTATGTTTCAACTGATACCTTTTCGGATTGAATTTTTGCATCTGTTCTTGCAGGAGAAAAGGCAAAGGATGTGTGTCAACATCTGCTGTCAGCTTTTGCGAAATTAGGAGTTCCAAAAATGATTAAAACAGATGATGGGCCAGGATATGGGACTCATGCAACCCACTTTTTTTTTCTTTTCAACGGTGGGGTATTCAGTATCTGACGTGTTCTCCCCACGGGTCAAGTAATTATTGAACAGGCCTACGATACCCTAAAAGCTATGTTTCTAAAACAAAAAAAAGGGGGAATAGGGGTGTGACCCCCAGGAAAAGATAGCTAAAGCATGCTATGTTCTTAATTTTTTAAACCGATGGGCAGAGGAAGGTCCTTGCATCTGTCCATGCAGGAGAAAAGGCGACAGACATATCTGGGAGACAGACAGATCTGGGAGACAGATCTGGGAGAAACTCAGTTGAAGAAAGGGCACAAGTCATGGTAAAAGATTAAAGCAGCAATCATTGGCAAGGGCACTACACTCTAATAAATTGGGGCCGAGGTTGTGCTTGTGTTTTAACAGGAGCCGGTCCTAGATGGGTGTCAGCACGATGGGTCCGTCCGGCCGTCTCATCATCTGCCTTCACATGATCGCAGCACTCTCCTCCGCGGTTTGGACTCCAGCTCAAACCAAAAACACCGTATGGGAGGGTCCCGCTGTCATATGCAGCACCCACAAACAAGGACTCCAGGAGTCCTTGGAGCCAGGAGTTGCCTGGCTATCGGCTCTTCAGGAGGGACAGGCAGCACAGAAGGGGTGGTGGCGTGGCTCTCTACATTAGAGAATCTTTTGATGTTGTGGAACTCCAGGCTTGGAATGATAAGGTTGAATCCCTGTGGGTTAGGATCCGTGGGAAGGCCGGCAAGGCTAGCATCCTGGTGGGGGTCTGCTATAGACCGCCGAACCAGGATGAGGAGACGGATGAGGAGTTTTATAGGCAACTGACAGAAGTTGCAAAATCGTCGGCGCTTGTCCTCGTGGGGGACTTCAACTTCCCGGACATATCCTGGAAACACAACACGGCACAGAGAAAGCAGTCTAGGAGGTTTCTGGAGAGCGTGGGAGATAGCTTCCTGACGCAGCTGGTCAGTGAACCTACCAGGGGTGGTGCCCCGCTAGACCTTCTCTTCACAAACAGAGAAGGACTGGTGGGAGATGTGGTGGTCAGAAGCTGTCTGGGGCAGAGTGACCACGAAATGGTAGAGTTCTCTATTCTTGGCGAGGCCAGGAAGGGGACCAGTAAAACTGCTGTCTTGGACTTCCGGAGGGCTGACTTTGAGCTGCTCAGGACGCTGGTTGGCCGAGTCCCTTGGGAGGCGGTTCTGAAGGGCAGAGGAGTCCAGGAAGGCTGGGCACTCCTCAAGAAGGAAATTGTGATGGCACAGGAGCGGTCCGTCCCCACGTGCCCAAAGATGAGCCGGCGTGGAAGAAGACCGGCCTGGCTCAACAGAGAGTTGCGGCTGGAGCTTAGCAGAAAAAAGAGGGTTTATAATCTTTGGAAAAAAGGGCGGGCCACTGAGGAGGACTACAAGGATGTAGCGGGGCTGTGCAGGGAGAAAATTAGAAAGGCCAAAGCTCATCTGGAGCTCAATCTGGCTACTGCCGTTAAAGACAACAAAAAATCCTTTTACAAATACATCAACGCGAAACGGAGGACTAGGGAGAATCTCCATCCTTTACTGGATGCGAGGGGGAACCTAGTTACTAAGGATGAGGAAAAGGCTGAGGTGCTTAATGCCGCCTTTGCCTCAGTCTTTAGCGGCAATACCGGTTGTTCTCTGGATACCCAGTGCCCTAAGCTGGTGGAAGGGGATGGGGAGCAGGATGTGGCCTTCGCTATCCATGAGGAAATGGTTGGCGACCTGCTACGGAGCTTGGATGTGCGCAAGTCGATGGGGCCGGATGGGATCCACCCGAGGGTACTGAGAGAACTGGCGGAGGAGCTGGCCGAGCCGCTTTCCATCATTTATCGGCAGTCCTGGCTATCGGGGGAGGTCCCGGTTGACTGGCGGCTAGCCAATGTGACGCCCATCTATAAGAAGGGCCGGAGGGCAGACCCGGGGAACTATAGGCCTGTCAGTTTGACCTCAGTGCCGGGGAAGCTCATGGAGCAGATTATCTTGAGGGTCATCACGCGGCACTTGCAGGGCAAGCAGGCGATCAGGCCCAGTCAGCATGGGTTTATGAAAGGCAGGTCCTGCTTGACGAACCTGATCTCCTTCTATGACCAAGTGACGCGCTTGGTGGATGAGGGAAAGGCTGTGGACGTGGTCTACCTTGACCTCAGTAAGGCTTTTGACACCGTTCCCCACAACATTCTCCTCGAGAAACTGGCTGCTCGGGGCTTGGACTGGCGTACGCTTCGCTGGGTTAGAAACTGGCTGGATGGCCGCGCCCAGAGAGTTGTGGTGAATGGAGTCAAATCTGGTTGGAGGCCGGTCACTAGTGGAGTCCCCCAGGGCTCGGTACTGGGGCCGGTCCTCTTTAATATCTTTATTGATGATCTGGATGAGGGCGTCCAGTGCACCCTCAGTAAGTTTGCAGACGACACCAAGCTAAGTGCGTGTGTCGATCTGCTCGAGGGCAGGAAGGCTCTGCAGGAGGATCTGGATAGGCTGGAGCGATGGGCTGAGGTCAACTGCATGAAGTTCAACAAGGCCAAGTGCCGGGTCCTGCACCTGGGCTGCAACAACCCCAAGCAGAGCTACAGGCTGGGAGATGAGTGGCTGGAAAGCTGCCTGGCCGAGAAGGACCTGGGAGTATTGGTGGATAGTCGGCTGAATATGAGCCAGCAGTGTGCTCAGGTGGCCAAGAAGGCCAACGGCATCCTGGCCTGTATAAGAAGCAGTGTGGCCAGCAGGTCGAGGGAAGTGATTGTGCCCCTGTACTCGGCTCTGGTGAGGCCGCACCTCGAGTACTGTGTTCAGTTTTGGGCCCCTCGCTACAGGAAGGACATGGACGTGCTCGAGCGAGTCCAGAGAAGGGCGACCAAGCTGGTGAGGGGTCTGGAGAACAAGTCTTACGAGGAGCGGCTGAGGGAGCTGGGCTTGTTCAGCCTGGAGAAGAGGAGGCTCAGGGGCGACCTCATCGCTCTCTACAGTTACCTGAAAGGAGGCTGTAGAGAGGTGGGGGTTGGTCTATTCTCCCACGTGCCTAGTGACAGGACGAGGGGGAATGGGCTAAAGTTACGACAGGGGAGTTTTAGGTTGGATGTTAGGAAGTACTTCTTTACCGAAAGGGTTATTAAGCATTGGAACGGGCTGCCCAGGGAGGTGGTGGAGTCACCATCCCTGGAGGTCTTTAAAAGACGTTTAGATGTAGAGCTTAGGGATATGGTTTAGTGGAGTACTTAGTGTTAGGTCGGAGGTTGGACTCGATGATCTTGAGGTCTCTTCCAACCTAGAGAAATCTGTGAATCTGTGAATCTGTGAGTTGGAGGGGCAGCCAAAGCCCCCCCGCGGCTGGGCAGCACTCAGTGCCTGCCTCTCCCAGGGATGTGGTTACAAAGTTTGTTAAAGATAGAATTGGTATGCCTGGTAGTTTTTCTCTGTGTTTTCATTTGTGTTAATCGTGCTTTCTTAATTTGTGTTAATCGTGCTTTTTTATGTTACTAAAGAAGGGGGAGATGTGGGAGTGTGGCCATGGGGGTCGACAAGCCCCATGGTTGGTGATAACACCAGATGGACTCTTATCGATGAGACCATCAGGAATGTAAAGAGTTTAGAGGGAACAAAGAAGGGTGATTCAGGAGACGCCTTGCTGTCTCGGGTTGCCTCTTCTCCAGCCATTAAGGCATGGAAGTTGCTGGGTGTTTGCTGTTGCCAGGCAAAGTTGTTGACCAATGAATAGTTAGTGGAAAAGTACTGCTGTGGGGCGAATAGTAGAAGAAGGAAGCCTGTCCTCAATATGGGGAGGCAGCAAGAATAATGAAGTTATGTCCTCAATATGAGAGATGAAGTTAGGCCCTCAGTAAAAGATAATGAAGTTATGTCATCAATAAAGAAGCAGCAGTTACTGATCCTAAAAGAACCCTGGTGTCCGTGTGGTCGTTACGCAACAAATGGTGCCCGAACAGGGACATGAAGAACAGGAACAGGGACAGGCTAACAGAACAGGGACAAAACCAAAAAAGGAATGAATAGGGACAGGCTAGCAGATGAGGGACCAGGACAGGAACAGGGACATTGATTGCCTCGTGAAGATAGGTTCGGCCGAACTCAGCAAACCGCTCAGAGAAGCTCGTATTGAAAGTCGCTGAAAGGAAGGCACCCAAGCTGGAAGGAAGCTCGTACTGAAAGTCGCTGGAAATAGGCGCACCGGAGCTGGAAAGAGGCTCATATTGAAAGTCGCTGGAAATAGGCGCACTGGAGCTGGAAAGAAGCTCCTATTGAAAGTCGCTGGAAATAAGCACACGTGAGCTGGAAGCTCAAGCTGAGAGAAGCAGACCCGCGCACACAACTGCCCCTCACTGTCCGAAGGTAAGCAGTTGCACGCTTTGGGGAATCATATGTCCTTAGAAAGAAAAAATGTCCTGGTAACCTTACAGCTTATTCCCTTTATTTCCAATCAGACAGTTTATGATCCTGAAACATGGGACCAAATTGAGGTCAAGGTGTGGGACTCTGCTACTAAAAATGACAAGGTTGTGGCGGGATTGCTCGGCACCTGGCGAGCAATCTCTGAGGCCTTAAAGAGCCATGTGGGACCACAGTCAGAAACGTGTGCTTTGCCAGACAGTGAGGGAGCTGCGGGCTCGTTTACGGATCCACCTGCTACGCCATCGGCCCCTCCGCTGCTACAGCCAACGCAGGCCTTTGCTGTTATGCTCCCTGGTGACCTGAACGTTCCTTTTGATCCAGACCCTATGGGCCCCGAAAAGGAGCCGGATCTGCTTCCCTTCGATCCGGGAGGAATAGGATACGTAGGGCCCGAAGGCCGAGTTGCTTAACAATTTAAAGCGAGACATATTGTTCCCACGGCTAGCCCTGGAAGTCTCCGGTGTTTGTACTCAAGAAAAAGAATGGAAAATGGAGACTGTTACACGATCTGAGAAAAAGTAATGAAGTCATGGAAGATATGGGAGCACTTCAGCCGGGATTACCAACTCCAACTATGCTCCCCCAGTCATGGACATTAATAGTAATAGACTTAAAGGATTGTTTGTTAAACACTTGCCAGAATTCGGAAAACTTTGCTATGTTTATGTTTCAACTGATACCTTTTCTGATTGTATTTTTGCATCTGTTCTTGCAGGAGAAAAGGCAAAGGATGTGTGTCAACATCTGCTGTCAGCTTTTGCGAAATTAGGAGTTCCAAAAATGATTAAAACAGATAATGGGCCAGGATATGGGACTCATGCAACCCACTTTTTTTTTCTTTTCAACGGTGGGGTATTCAGTATCTGACGGGTTCTCCCCACGGGTCAAGTAATTATTGAACAGGCCTATGATACCCTAAAAGCTATGCTTCTATAACAAAAAAAAAAAAAGGGGGAATAGGGGTGTGACCCCCAGGAAAAGATAGCTAAAGCATGCTATGTTCTTAATTTTTTAAACCGATGGACAGAGGAAGGTCCTTGCATCTGTCCATGCAGGAGAAAAGGCGACAGACATATCTGGGAGACAGACAGATCTGGGAGACAGATCTGGGAGAAACTCAGTTGAAGAAAGGGCACAAGTCATGGTAAAAGATTAAAGCACCAATCATTGGCAAGGGCACTACACTCTAATAAATTGGGGCCGATGTTGTGCTTGTGTTTTAACAGGAGCCGGTCCTAGATGGGTGTCAGCACGATGGGTCCGTCCGGCCGTCTCATCATCTGCCTTCACATGATCGCAGCACTCTCCTCCGCGGTTTGGACTCCAGCTCAAACCAAAAACACCGCATGGGAGGGTCCCGCTGTCATATGCAGCACCCACAAACAAGGACTCCAGGAGTTGGAGGGGCAGCCAAAGCCCCCCCCCCCCGGCTGGGCAGCACTCAGTGCCTGCCTCTCCCAGGGATGTGGTTACAAAGTTTGTTAAAGATAGAATTGGTATGCCTGGTAGTTTTTCTCTGTGTTTTCATTTGTGTTAATCGTGCTTTCTTAATTTGTGTTAATCGTGCTTTTTTATGTTACTAAAGAAGGGGGAGATGTGGGAGTGTGGCCATGGGGGTCGACAAGCCCCATGGTTGGTGATAACACCAGATGGACTCTTATCGATGAGACCATCAGGAATGTAAAGAGTTTAGAGGGAACAAAGAAGGGTGATTCAGGAGACGCCTTGCTGTCTCGGGTTGCCTGTTCTCCAGCCATTAAGGCATGGAAGTTGCTGGGTGTTTGCTGTTGCCAGGCAAAGTTGTTGACCAATGAATAGTTAGTGGAAAAGTACTGCTGTGGGGCGAATAGTAGAAGAAGGAAGCCTGTCCTCAATATGGGGAGGCAGCAAGAATAATGAAGTTATGTCCTCAATGTGAGAGATGAAGTTAGGCCCTCAGTAAAAGATAATGAAGTTATGTCATCAGTAAAGAAGCAGCAGTTACTGATCCTAAAAGAACCCTGGTGTCCGTGTGGTCGTTACGCAACAAATGGTGCCCGAACAGGGACATGAAGAACAGGAACAGGGACAGGCTAACAGAACAGGGACAAAACCAAAAAAGGAATGAATAGGGACAGGCTAGCAGATGAGGGACCAGGACAGGAACAGGGACATTGATTGCCTCGTGAAGATAGGTTCGGCCGAACTCAGCAAACCGCTCAGAGAAGCTCGTATTGAAAGTCGCTGAAAGGAAGGCACCCAAGCTGCAAGGAAGCTCGTACTGAAAGTCGCTGGAAATAGGCGCACCGGAGCTGGAAAGAGGCTCATATTGAAAGTCGCTGGAAATAGGCGCACGGGAGCTGGAAAGAAGCTCCTATTGAAAGTCGCTGGAAATAAGCACACGTGAGCTGGAAGCTCAAGCTGAGAGAAGCAGACCCGCGCACACAACTGCCCCTCACTGGCCGAAGGTAAGCAGTTGCACGCTTTGGGGAATCATATGTCCTTAGAAAGAAAAAATGTCCTGGTAACCTTACAGCTTATTCCCTTTATTTCGAATCAGACAGTTTATGATCCTGAAACATGGGACCAAATTGAGGTCAAGGTGTGGGACTCTGCTACTAAAAATGACAAGGTTGTGGCGGGATTGCTCGGCACCTGGCGAGCAATCTCTGAGGCCTTAAAGAGCCATGTGGGACCACAGTCAGAAACGTGTGCTTTGCCAGACAGTGAGGGAGCTGCGGGCTCGTTTACGGATCCACCTGCTATGCCATCGGCCCCTCCGCTGCTACAGCCAACGCAGGCCTTTGTTGTTATGCTCCCTGGTGACCTGAACGTTCCTTTTGATCCAGACCCTATGGGCCCCGAAAAGGAGCCGGATCTGCTTCCCTTCGATCTGGGAGGAATAGGATACGTAGGGCCCGAAGGCCGAGTTGCTTAACAATTTAAAGCGAGACATATTGTTCCCACGGCTAGCCCTGGAAGTCTCTGGTGTTTGTACTCAAGAAAAAGAATGGAAAATGGAGACTGTTACACGATCTGAGAAAAAGTAATGAAGTCATGGAAGATATGGGAGCACTTCAGCCGGGATTACCAACTCCAACTATGCTCCCCCAGTCATGGACATTAATAGTAATAGACTTAAAGGATTGTTTGTTAAACACTTGCCAGAATTCGGAAAACTTTGCTATGTTTATGTTTCAATTGATACCTTTTCTGATTGTATTTTTGCATCTGTTCTTGCAGGAGAAAAGGCAAAGGATGTGTGTCAACATCTGCTGTCAGCTTTTGCGAAATTAGGAGTTCCAAAAATGATTAAAACAGATGATGGGCCAGGATATGGGACTCATGCAACCCACTTTTTTTTTCTTTTCAACGGTGGGGTATTCAGTATCTGACGTGTTCTCCCCACGGGTCAAGTAATTATTGAACAGGCCTATGATACCCTAAAAGCTATGCTTCTATAACAAAAAAAAAAAAAGGGGGAATAGGGGTGTGACCCCCAGGAAAAGATAGCTAAAGCATGCTATGTTCTTAATTTTTTAAACCGATGGACAGAGGAAGGTCCTTGCATCTGTCCATGCAGGAGAAAAGGCGACAGACATATCTGGGAGACAGACAGATCTGGGAGACAGATCTGGGAGAAACTCAGTTGAAGAAAGGGCACAAGTCATGGTAAAAGATTAAAGCAGCAATCATTGGCAAGGGCACTACACTCTAATAAATTGGGGCCGAGGTTGTGCTTGTGTTTTAACAGGAGCCGGTCCTAGATGGGTGTCAGCACGATGGGTCCGTCCGGCCGTCTCATCATCTGCCTTCACATGATCGCAGCACTCTCCTCCGCGGTTTGGACTCCAGCTCAAACCAAAAACACCGTATGGGAGGGTCCCGCTGTCATATGCAGCACCCACAAACAAGGACTCCAGGAGTTGGAGGGGCAGCCAAAGCCCCCCCCACCCCCGGCTGGGCAGCACTCAGTGCCTGCCTCTCCCAGGGATGTGGTTACAAAG
Source organism: Anser anser (assembly GCF_964211835.1). Taxonomy (NCBI): domain Eukaryota; kingdom Metazoa; phylum Chordata; class Aves; order Anseriformes; family Anatidae; genus Anser; species Anser anser. The sequence goes on from NC_139731.1 coordinate 13,127,568, forward strand.
TTTGTTAAAGATAGAATTGGTATGCCTGGTAGTTTTTCTCTGTGTTTTCATTAGTGTTAATCGTGCTTTCTTAATTTGTGTTAATCGTGCTTTTTTATGTTAGTAAAGAAGGGGGAGATGTGGGAGTGTGGCCATGGGGGTCGACAAGCCCCATGGTTGGTGATAACACCAGATGGACTCTTATCGATGAGACCATCAGGAATGTAAAGAGTTTAGAGGGAACAAAGAAGGGTGATTCAGGAGACGCCTTGCTGTCTCGGGTTGCCTGTTCTCCAGCCATTAAGGCATGGAAGTTGCTGGGTGTTTGCTGTTGCCAGGCAAAGTTGTTGACCAATGAATAGTTAGTGGAAAAGTACTGCTGTGGGGCGAATAGTAGAAGAAGGAAGCCTGTCCTCAATATGGGGAGGCAACAAGAATAATGAAGTTCTGTCCTCAATATGAGAGATGAAGTTAGGCCCTCAGTAAAAGATAATGAAGTTATGTCATCAATAAAGAAGCAGCAGTTACTGATCCTAAAAGAACCCTGGTGTCCGTGTGGTCGTTACGCAACAAATGGTGCCCGAACAGGGACATGAAGAACAGGAACAGGGACAGGCTAACAGAACAGGGACAAAACCAAAAAAGGAATGAATAGGGACAGGCTAGCAGATGAGGGACCAGGACAGGAACAGGGACATTGATTGCCTCGTGAAGGTAGGTTCGGCCGAACTCAGCAAACCGCTCAGAGAAGCTCGTATTGAAAGTCGCTGAAAGGAAGGCACCCAAGCTGGAAGGAAGCTCGTACTGAAAGTCGCTGGAAATAGGCGCACCGGAGCTGGAAAGAGGCTCATATTGAAAGTCGCTGGAAATAGGCGCACCGGAGCTGGAAAGAAGCTCCTATTGAAAGTCGCTGGAAATAAGCACACGTGAGCTGGAAGCTCAAGCTGAGAGAAGCAGACCCGCGCACACAACTGCCCCTCACTGTCCGAAGGTAAGCAGTTGCACGCTTTGGGGAATCATATGTCCTTAGAAAGAAAAAATGTCCTGGTAACCTTACAGCTTATTCCCTTTATTTCGAATCAGACAGTTTATGATCCTGAAACATGGGACCAAATTGAGGCCAAGGTGTGGGACTCTGCTACTAAAAATGACAAGGTTGTGGCGGGATTGCTCGGCACCTGGCGAGCAATCTCTGAGGCCTTAAAGAGCCATGTGGGACCACAGTCAGAAACGTGTGCTTTGCCAGACAGTGAGGGAGCTGCGGGCTCGTTTACGGATCCACCTGCTACGCCATCGGCCCCTCCGCTGCTACAGCCAACGCAGGCCTTTGCTGTTATGCTCCCTGGTGACCTGAACGTTCCTTTTGATCCAGACCCTATGGGCCCCTGAAAAGGAGCCGGATCTGCTTCCCTTCGATCCGGGAGGAATAGGATACGTAGGGCCCGAAGGCCGAGTTGCTTAACAATTTAAAGCGAGACATATTGTTCCCACGGCTAGCCCTGGAAGTCTCTGGTGTTTGTACTCAAGAAAAAGAATGGAAAATGGAGACTGTTACACGATCTGAGAAAAAGTAATGAAGTCATGGAAGATATGGGAGCACTTCAGCCGGGATTACCAACTCCAACTATGCTCCCCCAGTCATGGACATTAATAGTAATAGACTTAAAGGATTGTTTGTTAAACACTTGCCAGAATTCGGAAAACTTTGCTATGTTTATGTTTCAGCTGATACCTTTTCGGATTGTATTTTTGCATCTGTTCTTGCAGGAGAAAAGGCAAAGGATGTGTGTCAACATCTGCTGTCAGCTTTTGCGAAATTAGGAGTTCCAAAAATGATTGAAACAGATAATGGGCCGGGATATGGGACTCATGCAACCCACTTTTTTTTTCTTTTCAACGGTGGGGTATTCAGTATCTGACGGGTTCTCCCCACGGGTCAAGACATTATTGAACAGGCCTATGATACCCTAAAAGCTATGCTTCTAAAACAAAAAAAAAAAAAGGGGGAATAGGGGTGTGACCCCCAGGAAAAGATAGCTAAAGCATGCTATGTTCTTAATTTTTTAAACCGATGGACAGAGGAAGGTCCTTGCATCTGTCCATGTAGGAGAAAAGGCGACAGACATATCTGGGAGGCAGACAGATCTGGGAGACAGATCTGGGAGAAACTCAGTTGAAGAAAGGGCACAAGTCATGGTAAAAGATTAAAGCACCAATCATTGGCAAGGGCACTACACTCTAATAAATTGGGGCCGAGGTTGTGCTTGTGTTTTAACAGGAGCCGGTCCTAGATGGGTGTCAGCACGATGGGTCCGTCCGGCCGTCTCATCATCTGCCTTCACATGATCGCAGCACTCTCCTCCGCGGTTTGGACTCCAGCTCAAACCAAAAACACCGTATGGGAGGGTCCCGCTGGCATATGCAGGACCCACAAACAAGGACTCCAGGAGTTGGAGGGGCAGCCAAAGCCCCCCCACGGCTGGGCAGCACTCAGTGCCTGCCTCTCCCAGGCATGTGGTTACAAAGTTTGTTAAAGATAGAATTGGTATGCCTGGTAGTTTTTCTCTGTGTTTTCATTTGTGTTAATCGTGCTTTCTTAATTTGTGTTAATCGTGCTTTTTTATGTTAGTAAAGAAGGGGGAGATGTGGGAGTGTGGCCATGGGGGTCGACAAGCCCCATGGTTGGTGATAACACCAGATGGACTCTTATCGATGAGACCATCAGGAATGTAAAGAGTTTAGAGGGAACAAAGAAGGGTGATTCAGGAGACGCCTTGCTGTCTCGGGTTGCCTGTTCTCCAGCCATTAAGGCATGGAAGTTGCTGGGTGTTTGCTGTTGCCAGGCAAAGTTGTTGACCAATGAATAGTTAGTGGAAAAGTACTGCTGTGGGGCGAATAGTAGAAGAAGGAAGCCTGTCCTCAATATGGGGAGGCAACGAGAATAATGAAGTTCTGTCCTCAATATGAGAGATGAAGTTAGGCCCTCAGTAAAAGATAATGAAGTTATGTCATCAATAAAGAAGTAGCAGTTACTGATCCTAAAAGAACCCTGGTGTCCGTGTGGTCGTTACGCAACAAATGGTGCCCGAACAGGGACATGAAGAACAGGAACAGGGACAGGCTAATAGAACAGGGACCAGGACAGGAACAGGGACACTGATTGCTTCGTGAAGATAGGTTCGGCCGAACTCAGCAAACCGCTCAGAGAAGCTCGTATTGAAAGTCGCTGAAAGGAAGCGCACCCAAGCTGGAAAGAAGCTTGTACTGTCGCCATCGGGCAGAGGGAGGGGACCTGCGAGTTGAGGAGGAATGGAGACAGGTCCCTGCTCGACCTCGCAGGGGATGCCCTCCCCTTCCGGCGCCGCCTTCCCAGGTGCCCTTGAACAATAGGTTTGAGGCCCTGGAGCTTGAGAGACCGGTGGGTGAGGATGAGGTAGGAAGCCTACCCAGGAGGATGCCTGAGGTGAGGAAGTTGACTCCACGCCTCAGGACTGCCTCCACCAAGAAAGAAAGAAGGGTGATTGTTGTGGGCGACTCCCTCCTCAGGGGAACGGAGGGCCCTATTTGTCGGCCTGACCCCACACATAGGGAAGTCTGCTGCCTCCCTGGGGCCAGGGTCAGAGACGTTACCAGGAAGCTTCCAAACCTGGTTCGCCCCTCTGACTATTACCCGCTTTTGATAGTCCAGGCTGGCAGTGATGATGTTGAAAAGAGAAGCCTCAAGGCTATCAAACAGGACTATAGGGGGCTGGGACGATTGGTGGAGGGAGTGGGAGTGCAGGTGGTGTTTTCGTCTATCCCTACGGGGGAAGGGAGAGGCACGGAGAGGACACGGAAAGCTCACGTGGTTAATAGGTGGCTCAGAGGCTGGTGCCAGCACAGAAATTTTGGGTTTTTCACCATGGGGAGCTTTACTCGGCACCCGGCCTGATGGCCCCAGACGGGTCCCTATCTCCAAGGGGAAAACGGATCCTAGGCCAGGAGCTGGCGGGGCTCATAGAGAGCGCTTTAAACTAGGTAAGAAGGGGGACGGGGCTCAAACAAGGCTTGTTGGAGCTGTGCCGGGGGAAACAATGGCTAGGCCGGGGAAGAAGGCGATGGCCCAGCTGAAGTGCATCTACACTAATGCACGCAGCATGGGTAACAAACAGGAGGAGCTGGAAGCCATCGTGCAGCAGGCAGGCTACGACTTGGTTGCCATCACGGAGACGTGGTGGGACCGCTCCCACGACTGGAGTGCTGCAATGCCTGGCTATCGGCTCTTCAGGAGGGACAGGCAGCACAGAGGGGGTGGTGGCGTGGCTCTCTACATTAGAGAATCTTTTGATGTTGTGGAACTCCAGGCTGGGAATGATAAGGTTGAATCCCTGTGGGTTAGGATCCACGGGAAGGCCGGCAAGACTAGCATCCTGGTCGGGGTCTGTTATAGACCGCCGAACCAGGATGAGGAGACGGATGAGGAGTTTTATAGGCAACTGACAGAAGTTGCAAAATCGTCGGCGCTTGTCCTCGTGGGGGACTTCAACTTCCCGGACATATCCTGGAAACACAACACGGCACAGAGAAAGCAGTGTAGGAGGTTTCTGGAGAGCGTGGGAGATAGCTTCCTGACGCAGCTGGTCAGTGAACCTACCAGGGGTGGTGCCCCGCTAGACCTTCTCTTCACAAACAGAGAAGGACTGGTGGGAGATGTGGTGGTCGGAAGCTGTCTTGGGCAGAGTGACCACGAAATGGTAGAGTTCTCTATTCTTGGCGAGGCCAGGAAGGGGACCAGTAAAACTGCTGTCTTGGACTTCCGGAGGGCTGACTTTGAGCTGTTCAGGACGCTGGTTGGCCGAGTCCCTTGGGAGGCGGTTCTGAAGGGCAGAGGAGTCCAGGAAGGCTGGGCGCTCCTCAAGAAGGAAATCGTGATGGCACAGGAGCGGTCCGTCCCCACGTGCCCAAAGACGGGCCGGCGTGGAAGAAGACCGGCCTGGCTCAACAGAGAGTTGCGGCTGGAGCTTAGCAGAAAAAAGAGGGTTTATAATCTTTGGAAAGAAGGGCGGGCCACTGAGGAGGACTACAAAGATGTAGTGAGGCTGTGCAGGGAGAAAATTAGAAAGGCCAAAGCTCATCTGGAGCTCAATCTGGCTACTGCCGTTAAAGACAACAAAAAATCCTTTTACAAATATATCAACGCAAAACGGAGGACTAAGGAGAATCTCCATCCTTTACTGGATGCGAGGGGAAACCTAGTTACTAAGGATGAGGAAAAGGCTGAGGTGCTTAATGCCGCCTTTGCCTCAGTCTTTAGCGGCAATACCGGTTGTTCTCTGGATACCCAGTGCCCTGAGCTGGTGGAAGGGGATGGGGAGCAGGATGTGGCCTTCGCTATCCTTGAGGAAATGGTTGGCGACCTGCTACGGAGCTTGGATGTGCGCAAGTCGATGGGGCCGGATGGGATGCACCCGAGGGTACTGAAAGAACTGGCGGAGGAGCTGGCCGAGCCGCTTTCCATCATTTATCGGCAGTCCTGGCTATCGGGGGAGGTCCCGGTTGACTGGCGGCTAGCCAATGTGACGCCCATCTATAAGAAGGGCCGGAGGGCAGACCCGGGGAACTGTAGGCCTGTCAGTTTGACCTCAGTGCCAGGAAAGCTCATGGAGCAGATTATCTTGAGGGTCATCACGCAGCACTTGCAGGGCAAGCAGGCGATCAGGCCCAGTCAACATGGGTTTATGAAAGGCAGGTCCTGCTTGACAAACCTGATCTCCTTCTATGACAAAGTGACGCGCTTGGTGGATGAGGGAAAGGCTGTGGATGTGGTTTACCTTGACCTCAGTAAGGCTTTTGACACCGTTCCCCACAACATTCTCCTCAAGAAACTGGCTGCTCGGGGCTTGGACTGGCGTACGCTTCGCTGGGTTAGAAACTGGCTGGATAGCCGGGCCCAGAGAGTTGTGGTGAATGGAGTCAAATCTGGTTGGAGGCTGGTCACTAGTGGTGTCCCCCAGGGCTCGGTACTGGGGCCGGTCCTCTTTAATATCTTTATCGATGATCTGGATGAGGGGATCGAGTGCACCCTCAGTAAGTTTGCAGATGACACCAAGCTAAGTGCGTTTGTCGATCTGCTCGAGGGCAGGAAGGCTCTGCAGGAGGATCTGGATAGGCTGGAGCGATGGGCTGAGGTCAACTGTATGAAGTTCAACAAGGCCAAGTGCCGGGTCCTGCACCTGGGGCGCAACAACCCCAAGCAGAGCTACAGGCTGGGAGATGAGTGGCTGGAAAGCTGCCTGGCCGAGAAGGACCTGGGAGTACTGGTTGATAGTCGGCTGAATATGAGCCAGCAGTGTGCTCAGGTGGCCAAGAAGGCCAACAGCATCCTGGCCTGTATAAGAAGCAGTGTGGCCAGCAGGTCTAGGGAAGTGATTGTCCCCCTGTACTCGGCTCTGGTGAGGCCGCACCTCGAGTACTGTGTTCAGTTTTGGGCCCCTCGCTACAGGAAGGACATGGACGTGCTCGAGCGAGTCCAGAGAAGGGCGACCAAGCTGGTGAGGGGTCTGGAGAACAAGTCTTACGAGGAGCGGCTGAGGGAGCTGGGCTTGTTCAGCCTGGAGAAGAGGAGGCTCAGGGGCGACCTTATCGCTCTCTACACTTAACTTAAAGGAGGCTGTAGAGAGGTGGGGGTTGGTCTGTTCTCCCACGTGCCTGGTGACAGGACAAGGGGGAATGGGCGAAAGTTGCAACAGGGGAGTTTTAGGTTGGATGTTAGGAAGTACTTCTTTACCGAAAGGGTTATTAAGCATTGGAACGGGCTGCCCAGGGAGGTCGTGGAGTCACCATCCCTGGAGGTCTTTAAAAGACGTTTAGATGTAGAGCTTAGCAATATGGTTTAGTGGAGTACTTAGTGTTAGGTCGGAGGTTGGACTCGATGATCTTGAGGTCTCTTCCAACCTAGAAATCTGTGATACTGTGAAAGTCGCTGGAAATAGGCGCACCGGAGCTGGAAAGAGGCTCGTATTGAAAGTCGCTGAAACGAAGCGCACGTGAGCTGGAAGCTCAAGCTGAGAGAAGCAGACCCGCGCACACAACTGCCCCTCACTGGCCGAAGGTAAGCAGTTGCACGCTTTGGGGAATCATATGTCCTTAGAAAGAAAAAATGTCCTGGTAACCTTACAGCTTATTCCCTTTATTTCAAATCAGACAGTTTATGATCCTGTCCTGGTTCCAGTTAGGACAGAGTTAATTTTCCCTCATAGTAGCTGGTAGGGTGCTATGTTTTGGATTAGGATGAGAAGAGCGCTGATAACATGCTGATGTTTTAATTGTTGCAGAGCAGTGTTTACACCAGGCCAAGGACTTTTCAGCTTCTCGCTCTGTCCTGCCAGCGAGCAGGCTGGGGGTGCAGCAGGAGCTGGGAGGGGACAGACCTAGGACAGCTGACCCAAACTGGCCAAAGGGGTATTCCATACCATCTGACGTCATGCTAAACAATATATAGGGGTGGCTGGCCGGGGTGGGGGGCCGGCTGCTCGGGGATAGGCTGGGCATCGGTCAGCGGGTGGTGAGCAATTGCGTTGTGCATCACTTGTTTTCTTACACATTATTATTGTTAATACTATTATCATTATCACTATTATTATTATTATTGTTATTATTATATTCCTGTCTTAATAAACTGTCTTTATCTCAACTCACCGGCTTCACTTTCCCGTTTCTCTCCCCCATCCCAGAGAGGGAGGGGAGAGGGTGAGCGAACGGCTGTGTGGTGTTTAGCTGCCAGCCGGGTTAAACCACAACAGATCCTGAAACATGGGACCAAATTGAGGTCAAGGTGTGGGACTCTGCTACTAAAAATGACAAGGTTGTGGCGGGATTGCTCGGCACCTGGCGAGCAATCTCTGAGGCCTTAAAGAGCCATGTGGGACCACAGTCAGAAACGTGTGCTTTGCCAGACAGTGAGGGAGCTGCGGGCTCGTTTTCCGATCCACCTGCTACGCCATCGGCCCCTCCGCTGCTACAGCCAACGCAGGCCTTTGCTGTTTTGCCCCCTGGTGACCTGAACGTTCCTTTTGATCCAGGCCCTATGGGCCCTGAAAAGGAGCCGGATCTGCTTCCCTTCGATCCGGGAGGAATAGGATACGTAGGGCCCGAAGGCCGAGTTGCTTAACAATTTAAAGCGAGACATATTGTTCCCACGGCTAGCCCTGGAAGTCTCTGGTGTTTGTACTCAAGAAAAAGAATGGAAAATGGAGACTGTTACACGATCTGAGAAAAAGTAATGAAGTCATGGAAGATATGGGAGCACTTCAGCCGGGATTACCAACTCCAACTATGCTCCCCCAGTCATGGACATTAACGGTAATAGGCTTAAAGGATTGTTTGTTAAACACTTGCCAGAATTCGGAAAACTTTGCTATGTTTATGTTTCAGCTGATACCTTTTCTGATTGTATTTTTGCATCTGTTCTTGCAGGAGAAAAGGCAAAGGATGTGTGTCAACATCTGCTGTCAGCTTTTGCGAAATTAGGAGTTCCAAAAATGATTAAACAGATAATGGGCCGGGATACGGGACTCATGCAACCCACTTTTTTTTTCTTTTCAACAGTGGGGTATTCAACATCTGACGGGTTCTCCCCACGGGTCAAGACATTATTGAACAGGCCTACGATACCCTAAAATCTATGCTTCTAAAACAAAAAAAAGGGGGAATAGGGGTGTGACCCCCAGGAAAAGATAGCTAAAGCATGCTATGTTCTTAATTTTTTAAACCGATGGGCAGAGGAAGGTCCTTGCATCTGTCCATGCAGGAGAAAAGGCGACAGACATATCTGGGAGACAGACAGATCTGGGAGACAGATCTGGGAGAAACTCAGTTGAAGAAAGGGCACAAGTCATGGTAAAAGATTAAAGCACCAAGCATTGGAAGGGCACTACACTCTAATAAATTGGGGCCGAGGTTGTGCTTGTGTTTTAACAGGAGCCGGTCCTAGATGGGTGTCAGCACGATGGGTCCGTCCGGCCGTCTCATCATCTGCCTTCACATGATCACAGCACTCTCCTCCGCAGTTTGGACTCCAGCTCAAACCAAAAACACCGTATGGGAGGGTCCCGCTGGCATATGCAGGACCCACAAACAAGGACTCCAGGAGTTGGAGGGGCAGCCAAAGCCCCCCCCCCCCGCTGGGCAGCACTCAGTGCCTGCCTCTCCCAGGGATGTGGTTACAAAGTTTGTTAAAGATAGAATTGGTATGCCTGGCAGTTTTTCTCTGTGTTTTAATTTGTGTTAATCGTGCTTTCTTAATTTGTGTTAATCGTGCTTTTTTATGTTACTAAAGAAGGGGGAGATGTGGGAGTGTGGCCATGGGGGTCGACAAGCCCCATGGTTGGTGATAACATCAGCTGGACTCTTATCGATGAGACCATCAGGAATGTAAAGAGTTTAGAGGGAACAAAGAAGGGTGATTCAGGAGACGCCTTGCTGTCTCGGGTTGCCTGTTCTCCAGCCATTAAGGCATGGAAGTTGCTGGGTGTTTGCTGTTGCCAGGCAAAGTTGTTGACCAATGAATAGTTAGTGGAAAAGTACTGCTGTGGGGCGAATAGTAGAAGAAGGAAGCCTGTCCTCAATATGGGGAGGCAACGAGAATAATGAAGTTCTGTCCTCAATATGAGAGATGAAGTTAGGCCCTCAGTAAAAGATAATGAAGTTATGTCATCAATAAAGAAGTAGCAGTTACTGATCCTAAAAGAACCCTGGTGTCCGTGTGGTCGTTACGCAACAAATGGTGCCCGAACAGGGACATGAAGAACAGGAACAGGGACAGGCTAACAGAACATGGACAAAACCAAAAAAGGAATGAATAGGGACAGGCTAGCAGAACAGGGGCCAGGACAGGAACAGGGACATTGATTGCCTCGTGAAGATAGGTTCGGCCGAACTCAGCAAACCGCTCAGAGAAGCTCTAATTGAAAGTTGCTGGAAATAGGCGCACCGGAACTGGAAAGAGGCTCGTATTGAAAGTCGCTGGAAATAGGCGCACCGGAGCTGGAAAGAGGCTGGTATTGAAAGTCGCTGGAAATAGGCGCACCGGAGCTGGAAAGAGGCTCGTTTTGAAATTCCCTGGAAATAGGCGCACGTGAGCTGGAAGCTCAAGCTGAGAGAAGCAGACTCGCGCACACAACTGCCCCTCACTGGCCGAAGGTAAGCAGTTGCACGCTTTGGGAAATCATATGTCCTTAGAAAAAAAAATGTCATGGTAACCTTACAGCTTATTCCCTTTATTTCGAATCAGACAGTTTATGATCCTGAAACATGGGACCAAATTGAGGTCAAGGTGTGGGACTCTGCTACTAAAAATGACAAGGTTGTGGCGGGATTGCTCGGCACCTGGCGAGCAATCTCTGAGGCCTTAAAGAGCCATGTGGGACCACAGTCAGAAACGTGTGCTTTGCCAGACAGTGAGGGAGCTGCGGGCTCGTTTACCGATCTACCTGCTACGCCATCGGCCCCTCCGCTGCTACAGCCAACGCAGGCCTTTGCTGTTATGCCCCCTGGTGACCTGAACGTTCCTTTTGATCCAGGCCCTATGGGCCCTGAAAAGGAGCCGGATCTGCTCTCCTTCGATCCGGGAGGAATAGGATAGGTAGGGCCCGAAGGCCGAGTTGCTTAACAATTTAAAGCGAGACATATTGTTCCCACGGCTAGCCCTGGAAGTCTCCGGTGTTTGTACTCAAGAAAAAGAATGGAAAATGGAGACTGTTACACGATCTGAGAAAAAGTAATGAAGTCATGGAAGATATGGGAGCACTTCAGCCGGGATTACCAACTCCAACTATGCTCCCCCAGTCATGGACATTAATAGTAATAGACTTAAAGGATTGTTTGTTAAACACTTGCCAGAATTCGGAAAACTTTGCTATGTTTATGTTTCAGCTGATACCTTTTCGGATTGTATTTTTGCATCTGTTCTTGCAGGAGAAAAGGCAAAGGATGTGTGTCAACATCTGCTGTCAGCTTTTGCGAAATTAGGAGTTCCAAAAATGATTGAAACAGATAATGGGCCGGGATACGGGACTCATGCAACCCACTTTTTTTTTCTTTTCAACAGTGGGGTATTCAACATCTGACGGGTTCTCCCCACGGGTCAAGACATTATTGAACAGGCCTACGATACCCTAAAATCTATGCTTCTAAAACAAAAAAAAGGGGGAATAGGGGTGTGACCCCCAGGAAAAGATAGCTAAAGCATGCTATGTTCTTAATTTTTTAAACCGATGGGCAGAGGAAGGTCCTTGCATCTGTCCATGCAGGAGAAAAGGCGACAGACATATCTGGGAGACAGACAGATCTGGGAGACAGATCTGGGAGAAACTCAGTTGAAGAAAGGGCACAAGTCATGGTAAAAGATTAAAGCACCAAGCATTGGAAGGGCACTACACTCTAATAAATTGGGGCCGAGGTTGTGCTTGTGTTTTAACAGGAGCCGGTCCTAGATGGGTGTCAGCACGATGGGTCCGTCCGGCCGTCTCATCATCTGCCTTCACATGATCACAGCACTCTCCTCCGCAGTTTGGACTCCAGCTCAAACCAAAAACACCGTATGGGAGGGTCCCGCTGGCATATGCAGGACCCACAAACAAGGACTCCAGGAGTTGGAGGGGCAGCCAAAGCCCCCCCGCAGCTGGGCAGCACTCAGTGCCTGCCTCTCCCAGGGATGTGGTTACAAAGTTTGTTAAAGATAGAATTGGTATGCCTGGCAGTTTTTCTCTGTGTTTTCATTTGTGTTAATCGTGCTTTCTTAATTTGTGTTAATCGTGCTTTTTTATGTTACTAAAGAAGGGGGAGATGTGGGAGTGTGGCCATGGGGGTCGACAAGCCCCATGGTTGGTGATAACATCAGATGGACTCTTATCGATGAGACTATCAGGAATGTAAAGAGTTTAGAGGGAACAAGGAAGGGTGATTCAGGAGACGCCTTGCTGTCTCGGGTTGCCTCTTCTCCAGCCATTAAGGCATGGAAGTTGCTGGGTGTTTGCTGTTGCCAGGCAAAGTTGTTGACCAATGAATAGTTAGTGGAAAAGTACTGCTGTGGGGCGAATAGTAGAAGAAGGAAGCCTGTCCTCAATATGGGGAGGCAACGAGAATAATGAAGTTCTGTCCTCAATATGAGAGATGAAGTTAGGCCCTCAGTAAAAGATAATGAAGTTATGTCATCAGTAAAGAAGTAGCAGTTACTGATCCTAAAAGAACCCTGGTGTCCGTGTGGTCGTTACGCAACAAATGGTGCCCGAACAGGGACATGAAGAACAGGAACAGGGACAGGCTAACAGAACATGGACAAAACCAAAAAAGGAATGAATAGGGACAGGCTAGCAGAACAGGGGCCAGGACAGGAACAGGGACATTGATTGCCTCGTGATAATAGGTTCGGCCGAACTCAGCAAACCGCTCAGAGAAGCTCTAATTGAAAGTTGCTGGAAATAGGCGCACCGGAACTGGAAAGAGGCTCGTATTGAAAGTCGCTGGAAATAGGCGCACCGGAGCTGGAAAGAGGCTGGTATTGAAAGTCGCTGGAAATAGGCGCACCGGAGCTGGAAAGAGGCTCGTTTTGAAAGTCGCTGGAAATAAGCACACGTGAGCTGGAAGCTCAAGCTGAGAGAAGCAGACCCGCGCACACAACTGCCCCTCACTGGCCGAAGGTAAGCAGTTGCACGCTTTGGGAAATCATATGTCCTTAGAAACAAAAAATGTCATGGTAACCTTACAGCTTATTCCCTTTATTTCGAATCAGACAGTTTATGATCCTGAAACATGGGACCAAATTGAGGTCAAGGTGTGGGACTCTGCTACTAAAAATGACAAGGTTGTGGCGGGATTGCTCGGCACCTGGCGAGCAATCTCTGAGGCCTTAAAGAGCCATGTGGGACCACAGTCAGAAACGTGTGCTTTGCCAGACAGTGAGGGAGCTGCGGGCTCGTTTACCGATCTACCTGCTACGCCATCGGCCCCTCCGCTGCTACAGCCAACGCAGGCCTTTGCTGTTATGCCCCCTGGTGACCTGAACGTTCCTTTTGATCCAGGCCCTATGGGCCCTGAAAAGGAGCCGGATCTGCTCTCCTTCGATCCGGGAGGAATAGGATAGGTAGGGCCCGAAGGCCGAGTTGCTTAACAATTTAAAGCGAGACATATTGTTCCCACGGCTAGCCCTGGAAGTCTCCGGTGTTTGTACTCAAGAAAAAGAATGGAAAATGGAGACTGTTACACGATCTGAGAAAAAGTAATGAAGTCATGGAAGATATGGGAGCACTTCAGCCGGGATTACCAACTCCAACTATGCTCCCCCAGTCATGGACATTAATAGTAATAGACTTAAAGGATTGTTTGTTAAACACTTGCCAGAATTCGGAAAACTTTGCTATGTCTATGTTTCAGCTGATACCTTTTCTGATTGTATTTTTGCATCTGTTCTTGCAGGAGAAAAGGCAAAGGATGTGTGTCAACATCTGCTGTCAGCTTTTGCGAAATTAGGAGTTCCAAAAATGATTGAAACAGATAATGGGCCGGGATACGGGACTCATGCAACCCACTTTTTTTTTCTTTTCAACAGTGGGGTATTCAACATCTGACGGGTTCTCCCCACGGGTCAAGACATTATTGAACAGGCCTACGATACCCTAAAAGCTATGCTTCTAAAACAAAAAAAAGGGGGAATAGGGGTGTGACCCCCAGGAAAAGATAGCTAAAGCATGCTATGTTCTTAATTTTTTAAACCGATGGGCAGAGGAAGGTCCTTGCATCTGTCCATGCAGGAGAAAAGGCGACAGACATATCTGGGAGACAGACAGATCTGGGAGACAGATCTGGGAGAAACTCAGTTGAAGAAAGGGCACAAGTCATGGTAAAAGATTAAAGCACCAAGCATTGGAAGGGCACTACACTCTAATAAATTGGGGCCGAGGTTGTGCTTGTGTTTTAACAGGAGCCGGTCCTAGATGGGTGTCAGCACGATGGGTCCGTCCGGCCGTCTCATCATCTGCCTTCACATGATCACAGCACTCTCCTCCGCAGTTTGGACTCCAGCTCAAACCAAAAACACCGTATGGGAGGGTCCCGCTGGCATATGCAGGACCCACAAACAAGGACTCCAGGAGTTGGAGGGGCAGCCAAAGCCCCCCCCCCCGGCTGGGCAGCACTCAGTGCCTGCCTCTCCCAGGGATGTGGTTACAAAGTTTGTTAAAGATAGAATTGGTATGCCTGGCAGTTTTTCTCTGTGTTTTAATTTGTGTTAATCGTGCTTTCTTAATTTGTGTTAATCGTGCTTTTTTATGTTACTAAAGAAGGGGGAGATGTGGGAGTGTGGCCATGGGGGTCGACAAGCCCCATGGTTGGTGATAACATCAGCTGGACTCTTATCGATGAGACCATCAGGAATGTAAAGAGTGTAGAGGGAACAAAGAAGGGTGATTCAGGAGACGCCTTGCTGTCTCGGGTTGCCTGTTCTCCAGCCATTAAGGCATGGAAGTTGCTGGGTGTTTGCTGTTGCCAGGCAAAGTTGTTGACCAATGAATAGTTAGTGGAAAAGTACTGCTGTGGGGCGAATAGTAGAAGAAGGAAGCCTGTCCTCAATATGGGGAGGCAACGAGAATAATGAAGTTCTGTCCTCAATATGAGAGATGAAGTTAGGCCCTCAGTAAAAGATAATGAAGTTATGTCATCAATAAAGAAGTAGCAGTTACTGATCCTAAAAGAACCCTGGTGTCCGTGTGGTCGTTACGCAACAAATGGTGCCCGAACAGGGACATGAAGAACAGGAACAGGGACAGGCTAACAGAACATGGACAAAACCAAAAAAGGAATGAATAGGGACAGGCTAGCAGAACAGGGGCCAGGACAGGAACAGGGACATTGATTGCCTCGTGATAATAGGTTCGGCCGAACTCAGCAAACCGCTCAGAGAAGCTCTAATTGAAAGTTGCTGGAAATAGGCGCACCGGAACTGGAAAGAGGCTCGTATTGAAAGTCGCTGGAAATAGGCGCACCGGAGCTGGAAAGAGGCTGGTATTGAAAGTCGCTGGAAATAGGCGCACCGGAGCTGGAAAGAGGCTCGTTTTGAAATTCCCTGGAAATAGGCGCACGTGAGCTGGAAGCTCAAGCTGAGAGAAGCAGACTCGCGCACACAACTGCCCCTCACTGGCCGAAGGTAAGCAGTTGCACGCTTTGGGAAATCATATGTCCTTAGAAACAAAAAATGTCATGGTAACCTTACAGCTTATTCCCTTTATTTCGAATCAGACAGTTTATGATCCTGAAACATGGGACCAAATTGAGGTCAAGGTGTGGGACTCTGCTACTAAAAATGACAAGGTTGTGGCGGGATTGCTCGGCACCTGGCGAGCAATCTCTGAGGCCTTAAAGAGCCATGTGGGACCACAGTCAGAAACGTGTGCTTTGCCAGACAGTGAGGCAGCTGCGGGCTCGTTTACCGATCTACCTGCTACGCCATCGGCCCCTCCGCTGCTACAGCCAACGCAGGCCTTTGCTGTTATGCCCCCTGGTGACCTGAACGTTCCTTTTGATCCAGGCCCTATGGGCCCTGAAAAGGAGCCGGATCTGCTCTCCTTCGATCCGGGAGGAATAGGATAGGTAGGGCCCGAAGGCCGAGTTGCTTAACAATTTAAAGCGAGACATATTGTTCCCACGGCTAGCCCTGGAAGTCTCCGGTGTTTGTACTCAAGAAAAAGAATGGAAAATGGAGACTGTTACACGATCTGAGAAAAAGTAATGAAGTCATGGAAGATATGGGAGCACTTCAGCCGGGATTACCAACTCCAACTATGCTCCCCCAGTCATGGACATTAATAGTAATAGACTTAAAGGATTGTTTGTGAAAAGATTGCCAGAATTCGGAAAACTTTGCTATGTTTATGTTTCAGCTGATACGTTTTCCGATTGTATTTTTGCATCTGTTCTTGCAGGAGAAAAGGCAAAGGATGTGTGTCAACATCTGCTGTCAGCTTTTGCGAAATTAGGAGTTCCAAAAATGATTGAAACAGATAATGGGCCGGGATACGGGACTCATGCAACCCACTTTTTTTTTCTTTTCAACAGTGGGGTATTCAACATCTGACGGGTTCTCCCCACGGGTCAAGTAATTATTGAACAGGCCTATGATACCCTAAAAGCTATGTTTCTAAAACAAAAAAAAAGGGGGAATAGGGGTGTGACCCCCAGGAAAAGATAGCTAAAGCATGCTATGTTCTTAATTTTTAAACCGATGGACAGAGGAAGGTCCTTGCATCTGTCCATGCAGGAGAAAAGGCGACAGACATATCTGGGAGACAGACAGATCTGGGAGACAGATCTGGGAGAAACTCAGTTGAAGAAAGGGCACAAGTCATGGTAAAAGATTAAAGCACCAATCATTGGCAAGGGCACTACACTCTAATAAATTGGGGCCGAGGTTGTGCTTGTGTTTTAACAGGAGCCGGTCCTAGATGGGTGTCAGCACGAGGGGTCCGTCCGGCCGTCTCATCATCTGCCTTCACATGATCACAGCACTCTCCTCCGCGGTTTGGACTCCAGCTCAAACCAAAAACACCGTATGGGAGGGTCCCGCTGGCATATGCAGGACCCACAAACAAGGACTCCAGGAGTTGGAGGGGCAGCCAAAGCCCCCCCGCAGCTGGGCAGCACTCAGTGCCTGCCTCTCCCAGGGATGTGGTTACAAAGTTTGTTAAAGATAGAATTGGTATGCCTGGTAGTTTTTCTCTGTGTTTTCATTTGTGTTAATCGTGCTTTCTTAATTTGTGTTAATCGTGCTTTTTTATGTTACTAAAGAAGGGGGAGATGTGGGAGTGTGGCCATGGGGGTCGACAAGCCCCATGGTTGGTGATAACATCAGCTGGACTCTTATCGATGAGACCATCAGGAATGTAAAGAGTGTAGAGGGAACAAAGAAGGGTGATTCAGGAGACGCCTTGCTGTCTCGGGTTGCCTGTTCTCCAGCCATTAAGGCATGGAAGTTGCTGGGTGTTTGCTGTTGCCAGGCAAAGTTGTTGACCAATGAATAGTTAGTGGAAAAGTACTGCTGTGGGGCGAATAGTAGAAGAAGGAAGCCTGTCCTCAATATGGGGAGGCAACAAGAATAATGAAGTTCTGTCCTCAATATGAGAGATGAAGTTAGGCCCTCAGTAAAAGATAATGAAGTTATGTCATCAATAAAGAAGTAGCAGTTACTGATCCTAAAAGAACCCTGGTGTCCGTGTGGTCGTTACGCAACAAATGGTGCCCGAACAGGGACATGAAGAACAGGAACAAGGACAGGCTAACAGAACATGGACAAAACCAAAAAAGGAATGAATAGGGACAGGCTAGCAGAACAGGGACCAGGACAGGAACAGGGACATTGATTGCCTCGTGAAGATAGGTTCGGCCGAACTCAGCAAACCGCTCAGAGAAGCTCTAATTGAAAGTCACTGGAAATAGGCGCACCGGAACTGGAAAGAGGCTCGTATTGAAATTCTCTGGAAATAGGCGCACCGGAGCTGGAAAGAAGCTTGTATTGAAAGTCGCTGGAAATAAGCGCACATGAGCTGGAAGCTCAAGCTGAGAGAAGCAGTCCCGCGCACACAACTGCCCCTCACTGTCCGAAGGTAAGCAGTTGCACGCTTTGGGGAATCATATGTCCTTAGAAACAAAAAATATCCTGGTAACCTTACAGCTTATTCCCTTTATTTCCAATCAGACAGTTTATGATCCTGAAACATGGGACCAAATTGAGGTCAAGGTGTGGGACTCTGCTACTAAAAATGACAAGGTTGTGGCGGGATTGCTCGGCACCTGGCGAGCAATCTCTGAGGCCTTAAAGAGCCATGTGGGACCACAGTCAGAAACGTGTGCTTTGCCAGACAGTGAGGGAGCTGCGGGCTCGTTTACTGATCCACCTGCTACGCCATTGGCCCCTCCGCTGCTACAGCCAACGCAGGCCTTTGCTGTTATGCCCCCTGGTGACCTGAACGTTCCTTTTGATCCAGGCCCTATGGGCCCTGAAAAGGAGCTGGATCTGCTTTCCTTCGATCCGGGAGGAATGGGATACGTAGGGCCCGAAGGCCGAGTTGCTTAACAATTTAAAGCGAGACATATTGTTCCCGCGGCTAGCCCTGGAAGTCTCCGGTGTTTGTACTCAAGAAAAAGAATGGAAAATGGAGACTGTTACACGATCTGAGAAAAAGTAATGAAGTCATGGAAGATATGGGAGCGCTTCAGCTGGGATTACCAACTCCAACTATGCTCCCCCAGTCATGGACATTAATAGTAATAGACTTAAAGGATTGTTTGTTAAACACTTGCCAGAATTCGGAAAACTTTGCTATGTTTATGTTTCAGCTGATACGTTTTCCGATTGTATTTTTGCATCTGTTCTTGCAGGAGAAAAGGGAAAGGATGTGTGTCAACATCTGCTGTCAGCTTTTGCGAAATTAGGAGTTCCAAAAATGATTAAAACAGATAATGGGCCGGGATACGGGACTCATGCAACCCACTTTTTTTTTCTTTTCAACAGTGGGGTATTCAACATCTGACGGGTTCTCCCCACGGGTCAAGTAATTATTGAACAGGCCTATGATACCCTAAAAGCTATGCTTCTAAAACCAAAAAAAGGGGAAAAGGGGTGTGACCCCAGGAAAAGATAGCTAAAGCATGCTATGTTCTTAATTTTTTAAACCGATGGACAGAGGAAGGTCCTTGCATCTGTCCATGCAGGAGAAAAGGCGACAGACATATCTGGGAGACAGACAGATCTGGGAGACAGATCTGGGAGAAACTCAGTTGAAGAAAGGGCACAAGTCATGGTAAAAGATTAAAGCAGCAATCATTGGCAAGGGCACTACACTCTAATAAATTGGGGCCGAGGTTGTGCTTGTGTTTTAACAGGAGCCGGTCCTAGATGGGTGTCAGCACGAGGGGTCCGTCCGGCCGTCTCATCATCTGCCTTCACATGATCACAGCACTCTCCTCCGCGGTTTGGACTCCAGCTCAAACCAAAAACACCGTATGGGAGGGTCCCGCTGGCATATGCAGGACCCACAAACAAGGACTCCAGGAGTTGGAGGGGCAGCCAAAGCCCCCCGGTTGCTGGGCAGCACTCAGTGCCTGCCTCTCCCAGGGATGTGGTTACAAAGTTTGTTAAAGATAGAATTGGTATGCCTGGTAGTTTTTCTCTGTGTTTTCATTTGTGTTAATCGTGCTTTCTTAATTTGTGTTAATCGTGCTTTTTTATGTTACTAAAGAAGGGGGAGATGTGGGAGTGTGGCCATGGGGGTCGACAAGCCCCATGGTTGGTGATAACATCAGATGGACTCTTATCGATGAGACCATCAGGAATGTAAAGAGTTTAGAGGGAACAAAGAAGGGTGATTCAGGAGACGCCTTGCTGTCTCGGGTTGCCTGTTCTCCAGCCATTAAGGCATGGAAGTTGCTGGGTGTTTGCTGTTGCCAGGCAAAGTTGTTGACCAATGAATAGTTAGTGGAAAAGTACTGCTGTGGGGCGAATAGTAGAAGAAGGAAGCCTGTCCTCAATATGGGGAGGCAACAAGAATAATGAAGTTCTGTCCTCAATATGAGAGATGAAGTTAGGCCCTCAGTAAAAGATAATGAAGTTATGTCATCAATAAAGAAGTAGCAGTTACTGATCCTAAAAGAACCCTGGTGTCCGTGTGGTCGTTACGCAACAAATGGTGCCCGAACAGGGACATGAAGAACAGGACCAGGGACAGGCTAACAGAACAGGGACAAAACCCAAAAAAGGAATGAATAGGGACAGGCTAGCAGAACAGGGACCAGGACAGGAACAGGGACATTGATTGCCTCGTGAAGATAGGTTCGGCCGAACTCAGCAAACTGCTCAGAGAAGCTCTAAT
The DNA here is from genome assembly GCF_964211835.1 of Anser anser. Lineage (NCBI taxonomy): Eukaryota > Metazoa > Chordata > Aves > Anseriformes > Anatidae > Anser > Anser anser. The sequence continues at coordinate 13,147,442 of NC_139731.1, forward strand.
TGAAAGTTGCTGGAAATAGGCGCACCGGAACTGGAAAGAGGCTCGTATTGAAAGTCGCTGGAAATAGGCGCACCGGAGCTGGAAAGAGGCTGGTATTGAAAGTCGCTGCAAATAAGCGCACGTGAGCTGGAAGCTCAAGCTGAGAGATGCAGACCCGCGCACACAACTGCCCCTCACTGGCCGAAGGTAAGCAGTTGCGCGCTTTGGGGAATCATATGTCCTTAGAAACAAAAAATGTCCTGGTAACCTTACAGCTTATTCCCTTTATTTCGAATCAGACAGTTTATGATCCTGAAACATGGGACCAAATTGAGGTCAAGGTGTGGGACTCTGCTACTAAAAATGACAAGGTTGTGGCGGGATTGCTCGGCACCTGGCGAGCAATCTCTGAGGCCTTAAAGAGCCATGTGGGACCACAGTCAGAAACGTGTGCTTTGCCAGACAGTGAGGCAGCTGCGGGCTCGTTTACCGATCTACCTGCTACGCCATCGGCCCCTCCGCTGCTACAGCCAACGCAGGCCTTTGCTGTTATGCCCCCTGGTGACCTGAACGTTCCTTTTGATCCAGGCCCTATGGGCCCTGAAAAGGAGCCGGATCTGCTCTCCTTCGATCCGGGAGGAATAGGATACGTAGGGCCCGAAGGCCGAGTTGCTTAACAATTTAAAGCGAGACATATTGTTCCCACGGCTAGCCCTGGAAGTCTCCGGTGTTTGTACTCAAGAAAAAGAATGGAAAATGGAGACTGTTACACGATCTGAGAAAAAGTAATGAAGTCATGGAAGATATGGGAGCACTTCAGCCGGGATTACCAACTCCAACTATGCTCCCCCAGTCATGGACATTAATAGTAATAGACTTAAAGGATTGTTTGTTAAACACTTGCCAGAATTCGGAAAACTTTGCTATGTTTATGTTTCAGCTGATACGTTTTCCGATTGTATTTTTGCATCTGTTCTTGCAGGAGAAAAGGGAAAGGATGTGTGTCAACATCTGCTGTCAGCTTTTGCGAAATTAGGAGTTCCAAAAATGATTAAAACAGATAATGGGCGGGGATATGGGACTCATGCAACCCACTTTTTTTTTCTTTTCAACAGTGGGGTATTCAACATCTGACGGGTTCTCCCCACAGGTCAAGTAATTATTGAACAGGCCTATGATACCCTAAAAGCTATGCTTCTAAAACAAAAAAAAAGGGGGAATAGGGGTGTGACCCCCAGGAAAAGATAGCTAAAGCATGCTATGTTCTTAATTTTTAAACCGATGGACAGAGGAAGGTCCTTGCATCTGTCCATGCAGGAGAAAAGGCGACAGACATATCTGGGAGACAGACAGATCTGGGAGACAGATCTGGGAGAAACTCAGTTGAAGAAAGGGCACAAGTCATGGTAAAAGATTAAAGCACCAATGATTGGCAAGGGCACTACACTCTAATAAATTGGGGCCGAGGTTGTGCTTGTGTTTTAACAGGAGCCGGTCCTAGATGGGTGTCAGCACGAGGGGTCCGTCCGGCCGTCTCATCATCTGCCTTCACATGATCACAGCACTCTCCTCCGCAGTTTGGACTCCAGCTCAAACCAAAAACACCGTATGGGAGGGTCCCGCTGGCATATGCAGGACCCACAAACAAGGACTCCAGGAGTTGGAGGGGCAGCCAAAGCCCCCCCCCCCCGGCTGGGCAGCACTCAGTGCCTGCCTCTCCCAGGGATGTGGTTACAAAGTTTGTTAAAGATAGAATTGGTATGCCTGGTAGTTTTTTTCTGTGTTTTCATTTGTGTTAATCGTGCTTTCTTAATTTGTGTTAATCGTGCTTTTTTATGTTAGTAAAGAAGGGGGAGATGTGGGAGTGTGGCCATGGGGGTCGACAAGCCCCATGGTTGGTGATAACATCAGCTGGACTCTTATCGATGAGACCATCAGGAATGTAAAGAGTTTAGAGGGAACAAAGAAGGGTGATTCAGGAGACGCCTTGCTGTCTCGGGTTGCCTCTTCTCCAGCCATTAAGGCATGGAAGTTGCTGGGTGTTTGCTGTTGCCAGGCAAAGTTGTTGACCAATGAATAGTTAGTGGAAAAGTGCTGCTGTGGGGCGAATAGTAGAAGAAGGAAGCCTGTCCTCAATATGGAGAGGCAGCAAGAATAATGAAGTTATGTCCTCAATATGAGAGATGAAGTTAGGCCCTCAGTAAAAGATAATGAAGTTATGTCATCAATAAAGAAGTAGCAGTTACTGATCCTAAAAGAACCCTGGTGTCCGTGTGGTCGTTACGCAACAAATGGTGCCCGAACAGGGACATGAAGAACAGGAACAGGGACAGGCTAACAGAACATGGACAAAACCAAAAAAGGAATGAATAGGGACAGGCTAGCAGAACAGGGGCCAGGACAGGAACAGGGGCATTGATTGCCTCGTGAAGATAGGTTCGGCCGAACTCAGCAAACCGCTCAGAGAAGCTCGTATTGAATGTCGCTGAAAGGAAGCGCACCCAAGCTGGAAAGAAGCTCGTACTGAAAGTCGCTGGAAATAGGCGCACCGGAGCTGGAAAGAGGCTCGTATTGAAAGTCGCTGGAAATAGGCGCACCGGAGCTGGAAAGAGGCTCGTATTGAAAGTTGCTAGAAATAGGCGCGCCGGAGCTGGAAGCTCAAGCTGAGAGATGCAGACCCGCGCACACAACTGCCCCTCACTGGCCGAAGGTAAGCAGTTGCACGCTTTGGGGAATCATATGTCCTTAGAAACAAAAAATGTCCTGGTAACCTTACAGCTTATTCCCTTTATTTCGAATCAGACAGTTTATGATCCTGAAACATGGGACCAAATTGAGGTCAAGGTGTGGGACTCTGCTACTAAAAATGACAAGGTTGTGGTGGGATTGCTCGGCACCTGGCGAGCAATCTCTGAGGCCTTAAAGAGCCATGTGGGACCACAGTCAGAAACGTGTGCTTTGCCAGACAGTGAGGGAGCTGCGGGCTCGTTTACCGATCTACCTGCTACGCCATCGGCCCCTCCGCTGCTACAGCCAACGCAGGCCTTTGCTGTTATGCTCCCTGGTGACCTGAACGTTCCTTTTGATCCAGGCCCTATGGGCCCTGAAAAGGAGCCGGATCTGCTCTCCTTCGATCCGGGAGGAATAGGATACGTAGGGCCCGAAGGCCGAGTTGCTTAACAATTTAAAGCGAGACATATTGTTCCCACGGCTAGCCCTGGAAGTCTCCGGTGTTTGTACTCAAGAAAAAGAATGGAAAATGGAGACTGTTACACGATCTGAGAAAAAGTAATGAAGTCATGGAAGATATGGGAGCACTTCAGCCGGGATTACCAACTCCAACTATGCTCCCCCAGTCATGGACATTAATAGTAATAGACTTAAAGGATTGTTTGTTAAACACTTGCCAGAATTCGGAAAACTTTGCTATGTTTATGTTTCTGCTGATACGTTTTCGGATTGTATTTTTGCATCTGTTCTTGCAGGAGAAAAGGGAAAGGATGTGTGTCAACATCTGCTGTCAGCTTTTGCGAAATTAGGAGTTCCAAAAATGATTAAAACAGATGATGGGCGGGGATATGGGACTCATGCAACCCACTTTTTTTTTCTTTTCAACAGTGGGGTATTCAACATCTGACGGGTTCTCCCCACGGGTCAAGTAATTATTGAACAGGCCTATGATACCCTAAAAGCTATGTTTCTAAAACAAAAAAAAAGGGGGAATAGGGGTGTGACCCCCAGGAAAAGATAGCTAAAGCATGCTATGTTCTTAATTTTTAAACCGATGGACAGAGGAAGGTCCTTGCATCTGTCCATGCAGGAGAAAAGGCGACAGACATATCTGGGAGACAGACAGATCTGGGAGACAGATCTGGGACATGAAGAACAGGAACAGGGACAGGCTAACAGAACAGGGACAAAACCAAAAAAGGAATGAATAGGGACAGGCTAGCAGAACAGGGACCAGGACAGGAACAGGGACATTGATTGCCTCGTGAAGATAGGTTCGGCCGAACTCAGCAAACCGCTCAGAGAAGCTCGTATTGAATGTCGCTGAAAGGAAGCGCACCCAAGCTGGAAAGAAGCTCGTACTGAAAGTCGCTGGAAATAGGTGCACCGGAGCTGGAAAGAGGCTCGTATTGAAAGTTGCTAGAAATAGGCGCGCCGGAGCTGGAAGCTCAAGCTGAGAGATGCAGACCCGCGCACACAACTGCCCCTCACTGGCCGAAGGTAAGCAGTTGCACGCTTTGGGGAATCATATGTTCTTAGAAACAAAAAATGTCCTGGTAACCTTACAGCTTATTCCCTTTATTTCGAATCAGACAGCTTATGATCCTGAAACATGGGACCAAATTGAGGTCAAGGTGTGGGACTCTGCTACTAAAAATGACAAGGTTGTGGCGGGATTGCTCGGCACCTGGCGAGCAATCTCTGAGGCCTTAAAGAGCCATGTGGGACCACAGTCAGAAAAGTGTGCTTTGCCAGACAGTGAGGGAGCTGTGGGCTCGTTTACCGATCCACCTGCTACGCCATCGGCCCCTCCGCTGCTACAGCCAACGCAGGCCTTTGCTGTTATGCCCCCTGGTGACCTGAACGTTCCTTTTGATCCAGGCCCTATGGGCCCTGAAAAGGAGCCGGATCTGCTTCCCTTCGATCCGGGAGGAATGGGACACGTAGGGCCCGAAGGCCGAGTTGCTTAACAATTTAAAGCGAGACATATTGTTCCCACGGCTAGCCCTGGAAGTCTCCGGTGTTTGTACTCAAGAAAAAGAATGGAAAATGGAGACTGTTACACGATCTGAGAAAAAGTAATGAAGTCATGGAAGATATGGGAGCACTTCAGCCGGGATTACCAACTCCAACTATGCTCCCCCAGTCATGGACTTTAACGGTAATAGACTTAAAGGATTGTTTGTTAAACACTTGCCAGAATTCGGAAAACTTTGCTATGTTTATGTTTCAACTGATACCTTTTCGGATTGAATTTTTGCATCTGTTCTTGCAGGAGAAAAGGCAAAGGATGTGTGTCAACATCTGCTGTCAGCTTTTGCGAAATTAGGAGTTCCAAAAATGATTAAAACAGATAATGGGCGGGGATATGGGACTCATGCAACCCACTTTTTTTTTTCTTTTCAACAGTGGGGTATTCAACATCTGACGGGTTCTCCCCACGGGTCAAGTAATTATTGAACAGGCCTACGATACCCTAAAAGCTATGCTTCTAAAACAAAAAAAAAAAAGGGGGAATAGGGGTGTGACCCCCAGGAAAAGATAGCTAAAGCATGCTATGTTCTTAATTTTTTAAACCGATGGACAGAGGAAGGTCCTTGCATCTGTCCATGCAGGAGAAAAGGCGACAGACATATCTGGGAGACAGACAGATCTGGGAGAAACTCATTTGAAGAAAGAGCACAAGTCATGGTAAAAGATTAAAGCACCAATCATTGGAAGGGCACTACACTCTAATAAATTGGGGCCGAGGTTGTGCTTGTGTTTTAACAGGAGCCGGTCCTAGATGGGTGTCAGCACGAGGGGTCCGTCCGGCCATCTCATCATCTGCCTTCACATGATCACAGCACTCTCCTCCGCAGTTTGGACTCCAGCTCAAACCAAAAACACCGTATGGGAGGGTCCCGCTGGCATATGCAGGACCCACAAACAAGGACTCCAGGAGTTGGAGGGGCAGCCAAAGCCCCCCCGCAGCTGGGCAGCACTCAGTGCCTGCCTCTCCCAGGGATGTGGTTACAAAGTTTGTTAAAGATAGAATTGGTATGCCTGGCAGTTTTTCTCTGTGTTTTCATTTGTGTTAATCGTGCTTTCTAAATTTGTGTTAATCGTGCTTTTTTATGTTACTAAAGAAGGGGGAGATGTGGGAGTGTGGCCATGGGGGTCGACAAGCCCCATGGTTGGTGATAACATCAGATGGACTCTTATCGATGAGACTATCAGGAATGTAAAGAGTTTAGAGGGAACAAAGAAGGGTGATTCAGGAGACGCCTTGCTGTCTCGGGTTGCCTCTTCTCCAGCCATTAAGGCATGGAAGTTGCTGGGTGTTTGCTGTTGCCAGGCAAAGTTGTTGACCAATGAATAGTTAGTGGAAAAGTGCTGCTGTGGGGCGAATAGTAGAAGAAGGAAGCCTGTCCTCAATATGGAGAGGCAGCAAGAATAATGAAGTTATGTCCTCAATATGAGAGATGAAGTTAGGCCCTCAGTAAAAGATAATGAAGTTATGTCATCAATAAAGAAGTAGCAGTTACTGATCCTAAAAGAACCCTGGTGTCCGTGTGGTCGTTACGCAACAAATGGTGCCCGAACAGGGACGTGAAGAACAGGAACAGGGACAGGCTAACAGAACAGGGACAAAACCAAAAAAGGAATGAATAGGGACAGGCTAGCAGAACAGGGACCAGGACAGGAACAGGGACATTGATTGCCTCGTGAAGATAGGTTCGGCCGAACTCAGCAAACCGCTCAGAGAAGCTCGTATTGAATGTCACTGAAAGGAAGCGCACCCAAGCTGGAAAGAAGCTCGTACTGAAAGTCGCTGGAAATAGGCGCACCGGAGCTGGAAAGAGGCTCGTATTGAAAGTCACTGGAAATAGGCGCACCGGAGCTGGAAAGAGTCTCGTATTGAAAGTTGCTAGAAATAGGCGCGCCGGAGCTGGAAGCTCAAGCTGAGAGATGCAGACCCGCGCACACAACTGCCCCTCACTGGCCGAAGGTAAGCAGTTGCACGCTTTGGGGAATCATATGTTCTTAGAAACAAAAAAATGTCCTGGTAACCTTACAGCTTATTCCCTTTATTTCGAATCAGACAGTTTATGATCCTGAAACATGGGACCAAATTGAGGTCAAGGTGTGGGACTCTGCTACTAAAAATGACAAGGTTGTGGCGGGATTGCTCGGCACCTGGCGAGCAATCTCTGAGGCCTTAAAGAGCCATGTGGGACCACAGTCAGAAACGTGTGCTTTGCCAGACAGTGAGGGAGCTGCGGGCTCGTTTACTGATCTACCTGCTACGCCATCGGCCCCTCCGCTGCTACAGCCAACGCAGGCCTTTGCTGTTATGCCCCCTGGTGACCTGAACGTTCCTTTTGATCCAGGCCCTATGGGCCCTGAAAAGGAGCCGGATCTGCTTCCCTTCGATCCGGGAGGAATGGGATACGTAGGGCCCGAAGGCCGAGTTGCTTAACAATTTAAAGCGAGACATATTGTTCCCACGGCTAGCCCTGGAAGTCTCCGGTGTTTGTACTCAAGAAAAAGAATGGAAAATGGAGACTGTTACACGATCTGAGAAAAAGTAATGAAGTCATGGAAGATATGGGAGCACTTCAGCCGGGATTACCAACTCCAACTATGCTCCCCCAGTCATGGACTTTAACGGTAATAGACTTAAAGGATTGTTTGTTAAACACTTGCCAGAATTCGGAAAACTTTGCTATGTTTATGTTTCAACTGATACCTTTTCGGATTGAATTTTTGCATCTGTTCTTGCAGGAGAAAAGGCAAAGGATGTGTGTCAACATCTGCTGTCAGCTTTTGCGAAATTAGGAGTTCCAAAAATGATTAAAACAGATAATGGGCGGGGATATGGGACTCATGCAACCCACTTTTTTTTTTCTTTTCAACAGTGGGGTATTCAACATCTGACGGGTTCTCCCCACGGGTCAAGTAATTATTGAACAGGCCTATGATACCCTAAAAGCTATGCTTCTAAAACAAAAAAAAAAAAGGGGGAATAGGGGTGTGACCCCCAGGAAAAGATAGCTAAAGCATGCTATGTTCTTAATTTTTTAAACCGATGGGCAGAGGAAGGTCCTTGCATCTGTCCATGCAGGAGAAAAGGCGACAGACATATCTGGGAGACAGACAGATCTGGGAGACAGATCTGGGAGAAACTCAGCTGAAGAAAGGGCACAAGTCATGGTAAAAGATTAAAGCACCAATCATTGGAAGGGCACTACACTCTAATAAATTGGGGCCGAGGTTGTGCTTGTGTTTTAACAGGAGCCGGTCCTAGATGGGTGTCAGCACGAGGGGTCCGTCCGGCCGTCTCATCATCTGCCTTCACATGATCACAGCACTCTCCTCCGCAGTTTGGACTCCAGCTCAAACCAAAAACACCGTATGGGAGGGTCCCGCTGGCATATGCAGGACCCACAGACAAGGACTCCAGGAGTTGGAGGGGCAGCCAAAGCCCCCCCGCAGCTGGGCAGCACTCAGTGCCTGCCTCTCCCAGGGATGTGGTTACAAAGTTTTTTAAAGATAGAATTGGTATGCCTGGTAGTTTTTCTCTGTGTTTTCATTTGTGTTAATCGTGCTTTCTTAATTTGTGTTAATCGTGCTTTTTTATGTTACTAAAGAAGGGGGAGATGTGGGAGTGTGGCCATGGGGGTCGACAAGCCCCATGGTTGGTGATAACATCAGATGGACTCTTATCGATGAGACCATCAGGAATGTAAAGAGTGTAGAGGGAACAAAGAAGGGTGATTCAGGAGACGCCTTGCTGTCTCGGGTTGCCTCTTCTCCAGCCATTAAGGCATGGAAGTTGCTGGGTGTTTGCTGTTGCCAGGCAAAGTTGTTGACCAATGAATAGTTAGTGGAAAAGTACTGCTGTGGGGCGAATAGTAGAAGAAGGAAGCCTGTCCTCAATATGGAGAGGCAGCAAGAATAATGAAGTTATGGCCTCAATATGAGAGATGAAGTTAGGCCCTCAGTAAAAGATAATGAAGTTATGTCATCAATAAAGAAGTAGCAGTTACTGATCCTAAAAGAACCCTGGTGTCCGTGTGGTCGTTACGCAACAAATGGTGCCCGAACAGGGACGTGAAGAACAGGAACAGGGACAGGCTAACAGAACAGGGACAAAACCAAAAAAGGAATGAATAGGGACAGGCTAGCAGAACAGGGACCAGGACAGGAACAGGGGCATTGATTGCCTCGTGAAGATAGGTTCGGCCGAACTCAGCAAACCGCTCAGAGAAGCTCGTATTGAATGTTGCTGAAAGGAAGCGCACCCAAGCTGGAAAGAAGCTCGTACTGAAAGTCGCTGGAAATAGGCGCACCGGAGCTGGAAAGAGGCTCATATTGAAAGTCGCTGGAAATAGGCGCACCGGAGCTGGAAAGAGGCTCGTATTGAAAGTCGCTGGAAATAGGCGCACCGGAGCTGGAAAGAGTCTCGTATTGAAAGTTGCTAGAAATAGGCGCACCGGAGCTGGAAGCTCAAGCTGAGAGATGCAGACCCGCGCACACAACTGCCCCTCACTGGCCGAAGGTAAGCAGTTGCACGCTTTGGGGAATCATATGTTCTTAGAAACAAAAAAATGTCCTGGTAACCTTACAGCTTATTCCCTTTATTTCGAATCAGACAGCTTATGATCCTGAAACATGGGACCAAATTGAGGTCAAGGTGTGGGACTCTGCTACTAAAAATGACAAGGTTGTGGCGGGATTGCTCGGCATCTGGCGAGCAATCTCTGAGGCCTTAAAGAGCCATGTGGGACCACAGTCAGAAACGTGTGCTTTGCCAGACAGTGAGGGAGCTGCGGGCTCGTTTACTGATCCACCTGCTACGCCATCGGCCCCTCCGCTGCTACAGCCAACGCAGGCCTTTGCTGTTATGCCCCCTGGTGACCTGAACGTTCCTTTTGATCCAGGCCCTATGGGCCCTGAAAAGGAGCCGGATCTGCATCCCTTCGATCCGGGAGGAATGGGATACGTAGGGCCCGAAGGCCGAGTTGCTTAACAATTTAAAGCGAGACATATTGTTCCCGCGGCTAGCCCTGGAAGTCTCCGGTGTTTGTACTCAAGAAAAAGAATGGAAAATGGAGACTGTTACACGATCTGAGAAAAAGTAATGAAGTCATGGAAGATATGGGAGCACTTCAGCCGGGATTACCAACTCCAACTATGCTCCCCCAGTCATGGACATTAACGGTAATAGACTTAAAGGATTGTTTGTTAAACACTTGCCAGAATTCGGAAAACTTTGCTATGTTTATGTTTCAACTGATACCTTTTCGGATTGTATTTTTGCATCTGTTCTTGCAGGAGAAAAGGCAAAGGATGTGTGTCAACATCTGCTGTCAGCTTTTGCGAAATTAGGAGTTCCAAAAATGATTAAAACAGATAATGGGCGGGGATATGGGACTCATGCAACCCACTTTTTTTTTTCTTTTCAACAGTGGGGTATTCAACATCTGACGGGTTCTCCCCACGGGTCAAGTAATTATTGAACAGGCCTACGATACCCTAAAAGCTATGCTTCTAAAACAAAAAAAAAAAAAAGGGGGAATAGGGGTGTGACCCCCAGGAAAAGATAGCTAAAGCATGCTATGTTCTTAATTTTTTAAACCGATGGGCAGAGGAAGGTCCTTGCATCTGTCCATGCAGGAGAAAAGGCGACAGACATATCTGGGAGACAGACAGATCTGGGAGACAGATCTGGGAGAAACTCAGTTGAAGAAAGAGCACAAGTCATGGTAAAAGATTAAAGCACCAATCATTGGAAGGGCACTATACTCTAATAAATTGGGGCCGAGGTTGTGCTTGTGTTTTAACAGGAGCCGGTCCTAGATGGGTGTCAGCACGAGGGGTCCGTCCGGCCGTCTCATCATCTGCCTTCACATGATCACAGCACTCTCCTCCGCAGTTTGGACTCCAGCTCAAACCAAAAACACCGTATGGGAGGGTCCCGCTGGCATATGCAGGACCCACAGACAAGGACTCCAGGAGTTGGAGGGGCAGCCAAAGCCCCCCCGCAGCTGGGCAGCACTCAGTGCCTGCCTCTCCCAGGGATGTGGTTACAAAGTTTGTTAAAGATAGAATTGGTATGCCTGGTAGTTTTTCTCTGTGTTTTCATTTGTGTTAATCGTGCTTTCTTAATTTGTGTTAATCGTGCTTTTTTATGTTACTAAAGAAGGGGGAGATGTGGGAGTGTGGCCATGGGGGTCGACAAGCCCCATGGTTGGTGATAACATCGGATGGACTCTTATCGATGAGACCATCAGGAATGTAAAGAGTGTAGAGGGAACAAAGAAGGGTGATTCAGGAGACGCCTTGCTGTCTCGGGTTGCCTCTTCTCCAGCCATTAAGGCATGGAAGTTGCTGGGTGTTTGCTGTTGCCAGGCAAAGTTGTTGACCAATGAATAGTTAGTGGAAAAGTACTGCTGTGGGGCGAATAGTAGAAGAAGGAAGCCTGTCCTCAATATGGAGAGGCAGCAAGAATAATGAAGTTATGGCCTCAATATGAGAGATGAAGTTAGGCCCTCAGTAAAAGATAATGAAGTTATGTCATCAATAAAGAAGTAGCAGTTACTGATCCTAAAAGAACCCTGGTGTCCGTGTGGTCGTTACGCAACAAATGGTGCCCGAACAGGGACATGAAGAACAGGAACAGGGACAGGCTAACAGAACAGGGACAAAACCAAAAAAGGAATGAATAGGGACAGGCTAGCAGAACAGGGACCAGGACAGGAACAGGGGCATTGATTGCCTCGTGAAGATAGGTTCGGCCGAACTCAGCAAACCGCTCAGAGAAGCTCGTATTGAATGTTGCTGAAAGGAAGCGCACCCAAGCTGGAAAGAAGCTCGTACTGAAAGTCGCTGGAAATAGGCGCACCGGAGCTGGAAAGAGGCTCATATTGAAAGTCGCTGGAAATAGGCGCACCGGAGCTGGAAAGAGGCTCGTATTGAAAGTCGATGGAAATAGGCGCACCGGAGCTGGAAAGAGGCTCGTATTGAAAGTTGCTAGAAATAGGCACGCCGGAGCTGGAAGCTCAAGCTGAGAGATGCAGACCCGCGCACACAACTGCCCCTCACTGGCCGAAGGTAAGCAGTTGCACGCTTTGGGGAATCATATGTTCTTAGAAACAAAAAAATGTCCTGGTAACCTTACAGCTTATTCCCTTTATTTCGAATCAGACAGCTTATGATCCTGAAACATGGGACCAAATTGAGGTCAAGGTGTGGGACTCTGCTACTAAAAATGACAAGGTTGTGGCGGGATTGCTCGGCACCTGGCGAGCAATCTCTGAGGCCTTAAAGAGCCATGTGGGACCACAGTCAGAAACGTGTGCTTTGCCAGACAGTGAGGGAGCTGCGGGCTCGTTTACTGATCCACCTGCTACGCCATCGGCCCCTCCGCTGCTACAGCCAACGCAGGCCTTTGCTGTTATGCCCCCTGGTGACCTGAACGTTCCTTTTGATCCAGGCCCTATGGGCCCTGAAAAGGAGCCGGATCTGCTTCCCTTCGATCCGGGAGGAATCGAACTCGGCACCCGGCCTGATGGCCCCAGATGGGTCTCTATCTCCAAGGGGAAAACGGATCCTAGGCCAGGAGCTGGCGGGGCTCATAGAGAGAGCTTTAAACTAGGTAAGAAGGGGGACGGGGCTCAAACAAGCCTTGTTGGAGCTGTGCCGGGGGAAACAATGGCTAGGCTGGGGAAGAAGGCGATGGCCCAGCTGAAGTGCATCTACACTAATGCACGCAGCATGGGTAACAAACAGGAGGAGCTGGAAGCCATTGTGCAGCAGGCAGGCTACGACTTGGTTGCCATCACGGAGACGTGGTGGGACCGCTCCCACGACTGGAGTGCTGCAATGCCTGGCTATCGGCTCTTCAGGAGGGACAGGCAGCACAGAGGGGGTGGTGGCGTGGCTCTCTACATTAGAGAATCTTTTGATGTTGTGGAACTCCAGGCTGGGAATGATAAGGTTGAATCCCTGTGGGTTAGGATCCGCGGGAAGGCCGGCAAGGCTAGCTTCCTGGTCGGGGTCTGTTATAGACCGCCGAACCAGGATGAGGAGACGGATGAGGAGTTTTATAGGCAACTTACAGAAGTTGCAAAATCGTCGGCGCTTGTCCTCGTGGGGGACTTCAACTTCCCGGACATATCCTGGAAACACAACACGGCACAGAGAAAGCAGTCTAGGAGGTTTCTGGAGAGCGTGGGAGATAGCTTCCTGACGCAGCTGGTCAGTGAACCTACCAGGGGTGGTGCCCCACTAGACCTTCTCTTCACAAACAGAGAAGGACTGGTGGGAGATGTGGTGGTCGGAAGCTGTCTGGGACAGAGTGACCACGAAATGGTAGAGTTCTCTATTCTTGGCGAGGCCAGGAAGGGGACCAGTAAAACTGCTGTCTTGGACTTCCGGAGGGCTGACTTTGAGCTGCTCAGGACGCTGGTTGGCCGAGTCCCTTGGGAGGAGGTTCTGAAGGGCAGAGGAGTCCAGGAAGGCTGGGCGCTCCTCAAGAAGGAAATCGTGATGGCACAGGAGCGGTCCGTCCCCACGTGCCCAAAGATGAGCCGGCGTGGAAGAAGACCGGCCTGGCTCAACAGAGAGTTGCGGCTGGAGCTTAGCAGAAAAAAGAGGGTTTATAATCTTTGGAAAAAAGGGCGGGCCACTGAGGAGGACTACAAGGATGTAGCGAGGCTGTGCAGGGAGAAAATTAGAAAGGCCAAAGCTCATCTGGAGCTCAATCTGGCTACTGCCGTTAAAGACAACAAAAAATCCTTTTACAAATACATCAACGCGAAACGGAGGACTAGGGAGAATCTCCATCCTTTACTGGATGCGAGGGGGAACCTAGTTACTAAGGATGAGGAAAAGGCTGAGGTGCTTAATGCCGCCTTTGCCTCAGTCTTTAGCGGCAATACCGGTTGTTCTCCGGACACCCAGTGCCCTGAGCTGGTGGAAGGGGATGGGGAGCAGGATGTGGCCTTCGCTATCCATGAGGAAATGGTTGGCGACCTGCTACGGAGCTTGGATGTGCGCAAGTCGATGGGGCCGGATGGGATCCACCCGAGGGTACTGAGAGAACTGGCGGAGGAGCTGGCCGAGCCGCTTTCCATCATTTATCGGCAGTCCTGGCTATCGGGGGAGGTCCCGGTTGACTGGCGGCTAGCCAATGTGACGCCCATCTATAAGAAGGGCCGGAGGGCAGACCCGGGGAACTATAGGCCTGTCAGTTTGACCTCAGTGCCGGGGAAGCTCATGGAGCAGATTATCTTGAGGGTCATCACGCGGCACTTGCAGGGCAAGCAGGCGATCAGGCCCAGTCAGCATGGGTTTATGAAAGGCAGGTCCTGCTTGACGAACCTGATCTCCTTCTATGACCAAGTGACGCGCTTGGTGGATGAGGGAAAGGCTGTGGACGTGGTCTACCTTGACCTCAGTTAGGCTTTTGACACCGTTCCCCACAACATTCTCCTCAAGAAACTGGCTGCTCGGGGCTTGGACTGGCGTACGCTTCGCTGGGTTAGAAACTGGCTGGATGGCCGGGCCCAGAGAGTTGTGGTGAATGGAGTCAAATCTGGTTGGAGGCCGGTCACTAGTGGAGTCCCCCAGGGCTCGGTACTGGGGCCGGTCCTCTTTAATATCTTTATTGATGATCTGGATGAGGGCGTCCAGTGCACCCTCAGTAAGTTTGCAGACGACACCAAGCTAAGTGCGTGTGTCGATCTGCTCGAGGGCAGGAAGGCTCTGCAGGAGGATCTGGATAGGCTGGAGCGATGGGCTGAGGTCAACTGCATGAAGTTCAACAAGGCCAAGTGCCGGGTCCTGCACCTGGGCTGCAACAACCCCAAGCAGAGCTACAGGCTGGGAGATGAGTGGCTGGAAAGCTGCCTGGCCGAGAAGGACCTGGGAGTATTGGTGGATAGTCGGCTGAATATGAGCCAGCAGTGTGCTCAGGTGGCCAAGAAGGCCAACAGCATCCTGGCCTGTATAAGAAGCAGTGTGGCCAGCAGGTTGAGGGAAGTGATTGTGCCCCTGTACTCGGCTCTGGTGAGGCCGCACCTCGAGTACTGTGTTCAGTTTTGGGCCCCTCGCTACAGGAAGGACATGGAGGTGCTCGAGCGAGTCCAGAGAAGGGCGACCAAGCTTGTGAGGGGTCTGGAGAACAAGTCTTACGAGGAGCGGCTGAGGGAGCTGGGCTTGTTCAGCCTGGAGAAGAGGAGGCTCAGGGGCGACCTCATCGCTCTCTACAGTTACCGGAAAGGAGGCTGTAGAGAGGTGGGGGTTGGTCTATTCTCCCACGTGCCTAGTGACAGGACGAGGGGGAATGGGCTAAAGTTGCGACAGGGGAGTTTTAGGTTGGATGTTAGGAAGTACTTCTTTACCGAAAGGGTTATTAAGCATTGGAACGGGCTGCCCAGGGAGGTGGTGGAGTCACCATCCCTGGAGGTCTTTAAAAGAAGTTTAGATGTAGAGCCTAGGGATATGGTTTAGTGGAGTACTTAGTGTTAGGTCGGAGGTTGGACTCGATGATCTTGAGGTCTCTTCCAACCTAGAGAAATCTGTGAATCTGTGAATCTGTGAATGGGATACGTAGGGCCCGAAGGCCGAGTTGCTTAACAATTTAAAGCGAGACATATTGTTCCCGCGGCTAGCCCTGGAAGTCTCCGGTGTTTGTACTCAAGAAAAAGAATGGAAAATGGAGACTGTTACACGATCTGAGAAAAAGTAATGAAGTCATGGAAGATATGGGAGCACTTCAGCCGGGATTACCAACTCCAACTATGCTCCCCCAGTCATGGACATTAACGGTAATAGACTTAAAGGATTGTTTGTTAAACACTTGCCAGAATTCGGAAAACTTTGCTATGTTTATGTTTCAACTGATACCTTTTCGGATTGTATTTTTGCATCTGTTCTTGCAGGAGAAAAGGCAAAGGATGTGTGTCAACATCTGCTGTCAGCTTTTGCGAAATTAGGAGTTCCAAAAATGATTAAAACAGATAATGGGCGGGGATATGGGACTCATGCAACCCACTTTTTTTTTCTTTTCAACAGTGGGGTATTCAACATCTGACGGGTTCTCCCCACGGGTCAAGTAATTATTGAACAGGCCTATGATACCCTAAAAGCTATGCTTCGAAAACAAAAAAAAAAAAGGGGGAATAGGGGTGTGACCCCCAGGAAAAGATAGCTAAAGCATGCTACGTTCTTAATTTTTAAACCGATGGACAGAGGAAGGTCCTTGCATCTGTCCATGCAGGAGAAAAGGCGACAGACATATCTGGGAGACAGACAGATCTGGGAGACAGATCTGGGAGAAACTCAGTTGAAGAAAGAGCACAAGTCATGGTAAAAGATTAAAGCACCAATCATTGGAAGGGCACTACACTCTAATAAATTGGGGCCGAGGTTGTGCTTGTGTTTTAACAGGAGCCGGTCCTAGATGGGTGTCAGCACGATGGGTCCGTCCGGCCGTCTCATCATCTGCCTTCACATGATCACAGCACTCTCCTCCGCAGTTTGGACTCCAGCTCAAACCAAAAACACCGTATGGGAGGGTCCCGCTGGCATATGCAGGACCCACAGACAAGGACTCCAGGAGTTGGAGGGGCAGCCAAAGCCCCCCCGCAGCTGGGCAGCACTCAGTGCCTGCCTCTCCCAGGGATGTGGTTACAAAGTTTGTTAAAGATAGAATTGGTATGCCTGGTAGTTTTTCTCTGTGTTTTCATTTGTGTTAATCGTGCTTTCTTAATTTGTGTTAATCGTGCTTTTTTATGTTACTAAAGAAGGGGGAGATGTGGGAGTGTGGCCATGGGGGTCAACAAGCCCCATGGTTGGTGATAACATCAGCTGGACTCTTATCGATGGGACCATCAGGAATGTAAAGAGTTTAGAGGGAACAAAGAAGGGTGATTCAGGAGACGCCTTGCTGTCTCGGGTTGCCTCTTCTCCAGCCATTAAGGCATGGAAGTTGCTGGGTGTTTGCTGTTGCCAGGCAAAGTTGTTGACCAATGAATAGTTAGTGGAAAAGTACTGCTGTGGGGCGAATAGTAGAAGAAGGAAGCCTGTCCTCAATATGGAGAGGCAGCAAGAATAATGAAGTTATGTCCTCAATATGAGAGATGAAGTTAGGCCCTCAGTAAAAGATAATGAAGTTATGTCATCAATAAAGAAGTAGCAGTTACTGATCCTAAAAGAACCCTGGTGTCCGTGTGGTCGTTATGCAACAAATGGTGCCCGAACAGGGACATGAAGAACAGGAACAGGGACAGGCTAACAGAACAGGGACAAAACCAAAAAAGGAATGAATAGGGACAGGCTAGCAGAACAGGGACCAGGACAGGAACAGGGGCATTGATTGCCTCGTGAAGATAGGTTCGGCCGAACTCAGCAAACCGCTCAGAGAAGCTCGTATTGAATGTCGCTGAAAGGAAGCGCACCCAAGCTGGAAAGAAGCTCGTACTGAAAGTCGCTGGAAATAGGCGCACCGGAGCTGGAAAGAGGCTCGTATTGAAAGTCGCTGGAAATAGGCGCACCGGAGCTGGAAAGAGTCTCGTATTGAAAGTTGCTAGAAATAGGCGCGCCGGAGCTGGAAGCTCAAGCTGAGAGATGCAGACCCGCACACACAACTGCCCCTCACTGGCCGAAGGTAAGCAGTTGCACGCTTTGGGGAATCATATGTTCTTAGAAACAAAAAAATGTCCTGGTAACCTTACAGCTTATTCCCTTTATTTCGAATCAGACAGTTTATGATCCTGAAACATGGGACCAAATTGAGGTCAAGGTGTGGGACTCTGCTACTAAAAATGACAAGGTTGTGGCGGGATTGCTCGGCACCTGGCGAGCAATCTCTGAGGCCTTAAAGAGCCATGTGGGACCACAGTCAGAAACGTGTGCTTTGCCAGACAGTGAGGGAGCTGCGGGCTCCTTTACTGATCCACCTGCTACGCCATCGGCCCCTCCGCTGCTACAGCCAACGCAGGCCTTTGCTGTTATGCCCCCTGGTGACCTGAACGTTCCTTTTGATCCAGGCCCTATGGGCCCTGAAAAGGAGCCGGATCTGCTTCCCTTCGATCCGGGAGGAATGGGATACGTAGGGCCCGAAGGCCGAGTTGCTTAACAATTTAAAGCGAGACATATTGTTCCCGCGGCTAGCCCTGGAAGTCTCCGGTGTTTGTACTCAAGAAAAAGAATGGAAAATGGAGACTGTTACACGATCTGAGAAAAAGTAATGAAGTCATGGAAGATATGGGAGCACTTCAGCCGGGAGTACCAACTCCATCTATGCTCCCCCAGTCATGGACTTTAACGGTAATAGACTTAAAGGATTGTTTGTTAAACACTTGCCAGAATTCGGAAAACTTTGCTATGTTTATGTTTCAACTGATACCTTTTCGGATTGAATTTTTGCATCTGTTCTTGCAGGAGAAAAGGCAAAGGATGTGTGTCAACATCTGCTGTCAGCTTTTGTGAAATTAGGAGTTCCAAAAATGATTAAAACAGATAATGGGCGGGGATATGGGACTCATGCAACCCACTTTTTTTTTTCTTTTCAACAGTGGGGTATTCAACATCTGACGGGTTCTCCCCACGGGTCAAGTAATTATTGAACAGGCCTACGATACCCGAAAAGCTATGCTTCTAAAACAAAAAAAAAAAAAGGGGGAATAGGGGTGTGACCCCCAGGAAAAGATAGCTAAAGCATGCTATGTTCTTAATTTTTTAAACCGATGGACAGAGGAAGGTCCTTGCATCTGTCCATGCAGGAGAAAAGGCGACAGACATATCTGGGAGACAGACAGATCTGGGAGACAGATCTGGGAGAAACTCAGTTGAAGAAAGAGCACAAGTCACGGTAAAAGATTAAAGCACCAATCATTGGAAGGGCACTACACTCTAATAAATTGGGGCCGAGGTTGTGCTTGTGTTTTAACAGGAGCCGGTCCTAGATGGGTGTCAGCACGATGGGTCCGTCCGGCCGTCTCATCATCTGCCTTCACATGATCGCAGCACTCTCCTCCGCGGTTTGGACTCCAGCTCAAACCAAAAACACCGTATGGGAGGGTCCCGCTGGCATATGCAGGACCCACAAACAAGGACTCCAGGAGTTGGAGGGGCAGCCAAAGCCCCCCCACGGCTGGGCAGCACTCAGTGCCTGCCTCTCCCAGGGATGTGGTTACAAAGTTTGTTAAAGATAGAATTGGTATGCCTGGTAGTTTTTCTCTGTGTTTTCATTTGTGTTAATCGTGCTTTCTTAATTTGTGTTAATCGTGCTTTTTTATGTTACTAAAGAAGGGGGAGATGTGGGAGTGTGGCCATGGGGGTCGACAAGCCCCATGGTTGGTGATAACATCAGCTGGACTCTTATCGATGAGACCATCAGGAATGTAAAGAGTGTAGAGGGAACAAAGAAGGGTGATTCAGGAGACGCCTTGCTGTCTCGGGTTGCCTCTTCTCCAGCCATTAAGGCATGGAAGTTGCTGGGTGTTTGCTGTTGCCAGGCAAAGTTGTTGACCAATGAATAGTTAGTGGAAAAGTACTGCTGTGGGGCGAATAGTAGAAGAAGGAAGCCTGTCCTCAATATGGAGAGGCAGCAAGAATAATGAAGTTATGTCCTCAATATGAGAGATGAAGTTAGGCCCTCAGTAAAAGATAATGAAGTTATGTCATCAATAAAGAAGTAGCAGTTACTGATCCTAAAAGAACCCTGGTGTCCGTGTGGTCGTTACGCAACAAATGGTGCCCGAACAGGGACATGAAGAACAGGAACAGGGACAGGCTAACAGAACAGGGACAAAACCAAAAAAGGAATGAATAGGGACAGGCTAGCAGAACAGGGACCTGGACAGGAACAGGGACATTGATTGCCTCGTGAAGATAGGTTCGGCCGAACTCAGCAAACCGCTCAGAGAAGCTCGTATTGAATGTCGCTGAAAGGAAGCGCACCCAAGCTGGAAAGAAGCTCGTACTGAAAGTCGCTGGAAATAGGCGCACTGGAGCTGGAAAGAGGCTCGTATTGAAAGTCGCTGGAAATAGGCGCACCGGAGCTGGAAAGAGGCTCGTATTGAAAGTCGCTGGAAATAGGCGCACCGGAGCTGGAAAGAGTCTCGTATTGAAAGTTGCTAGAAATAGGCGCACCGGAGCTGGAAGCTCAAGCTGAGAGATGGAGACCCGCGCACACAACTGCCCCTCACTGGCCGAAGGTAAGCAGTTGCATGCTTTGGGGAGTCATATGTTCTTAGAAACAAAAAAATGTCCTGGTAACCTTACAGCTTATTCCCTTTATTTCGAATCAGACAGTTTATGATCCTGAAACATGGGACCAAATTGAGGCCAAGGTGTGAGACTCTGCTACTAAAAATGACAAGGTTGTGGCGGGATTGCTCGGCACCTGGCGAGCAATCTCTGAGGCCTTAAAGAGCCATGTGGGACCACAGTCAGAAACGTGTGCTTTGCCAGACAGTGAGGGAGCTGCGGGCTCGTTTACTGATCCACCTGCTACGCCATCGGCCCCTCCGCTGCTACAGCCAACGCAGGCCTTTGCTGTTATGCCCCCTGGTGACCTGAACGTTCCTTTTGATCCAGGCCCTATGGGCCCTGAAAAGGAGCCGGATCTGCTTCCCTTCGATCCGGGAGGAATGGGATACGTAGGGCCCGAAGGCCGAGTTGCTTAACAATTTAAAGCGAGACATATTGTTCCCGCGGCTAGCCCTGGAAGTCTCCGGTGTTTGTACTCAAGAAAAAGAATGGAAAATGGAGACTGTTACACGATCTGAGAAAAAGTAATGAAGTCATGGAAGATATGGGAGCACTTCAGCCGGGATTACCAACTCCATCTATGCTCCCCCAGTCATGGACATTAACGGTAATAGACTTAAAGGATTGTTTGTTAAACACTTGCCAGAATTCGGAAAACTTTGCTATGTTTATGTTTCAGCTGATACATTTTCTGATTGTATTTTTGCATCTGTTCTTGCAGGAGAAAAGGCAAAGGATGTATGTCAACATCTGCTGTCAGCTTTTGCGAAATTAGGAGTTCCAAAAATGATTAAAACAGATAATGGGCGGGGATATGGGACTCATGCAACCCACTTTTTTTTTCTTTTCAACGGTGGGGTATTCAGTATCTGACGGGTTCTCCCCACGGGTCAAGTAATTATTGAACAGGCCTATGATACCCTAAAACCTATGCTTCTATAACAAAAAAAAAAAAGGGGGAATAGGGGTGTGACCCCCAGGAAAAGATAGCTAAAGCATGCTATGTTCTTAATTTTTTAAACCGATGGACAGAGGAAGGTCCTTGCATCTGTCCATGCAGGAGAAAAGGCGACAGACATATCTGGGAGACAGACAGATCTGGGAGACAGATCTGGGAGAAACTCAGTTGAAGAAAGGGCACAAGTCATGGTAAAAGATTAAAGCAGCAATCATTGGCAAGGGCACTACACTCTAATAAATTGGGGCCGAGGTTGTGCTTGTGTTTTAACAGGAGCCGGTCCTAGATGGGTGTCAGCACGATGGGTCCGTCCGGCCGTCTCATCATCTGCCTTCACATGATCACAGCACTCTCCTCCGCAGTTTGGACTCCAGCTCAAACCAAAAACACCGTATGGGAGGGTCCCGCTGTCATATGCAGGACCCACAAACAAGGACTCCAGGAGTTGGAGGGGCAGCCAAAGCCCCCCCCACCCCCGGCTGGGCAGCACTCAGTGCCTGCCTCTCCCAGGGATGTGGTTACAAAGTTTGTTAAAGATAGAATTGGTATGCCTGGTAGTTTTTCTCTGTGTTTTCATTAGTGTTAATCGTGCTTTCTTAATTTGTGTTAATCGTGCTTTTTTATGTTAGTAAAGAAGGGGGAGATGTGGGAGTGTGGCCATGGGGGTCGACAAGCCCCATGGTTGGTGATAACACCAGATGGACTCTTATTGATGAGACCATCAGGAATGTAAAGAGTTTAGAGGGAACAAAGAAGGGTGATTCAGGAGACGCCTTGCTGTCTCGGGTTGCCTGTTCTCCAGCCATTAAGGCATGGAAGTTGCTGGGTGTTTGCTGTTGCCAGGCAAAGTTGTTGACCAATGAATAGTTAGTGGAAAAGTACTGCTGTGGGGCGAATAGTAGAAGAAGGAAGCCTGTCCTCAATATGGGGAGGCAGCAAGAATAATGAAGTTATGTCCTCAATATGAGAGATGAAGTTAGGCCCTCAGTAAAAGATAATGAAGTTATGTCATCAATAAAGAAGCAGCAGTTACTGATCCTAAAAGAACCCTGGTGTCCGTGTGGTCGTTACGCAACAAATGGTGCCCGAACAGGGACATGAAGAACAGGAACAGGGACAGGCTAACAGAACAGGGACAAAACCAAAAAAGGAATGAATAGGGACAGGCTAGCAGATGAGGGACCAGGACAGGAACAGGGACATTGATTGCCTCGTGAAGATAGGTTCGGCCGAACTCAGCAAACCGCTCAGAGAAGCTCGTATTGAAAGTCGCTGAAAGGAAGGCACCCAAGCTGGAAGGAAGCTCGTACTGAAAGTCGCTGGAAATAGGCGCACCGGAGCTGGAAAGAGGCTCATATTGAAAGTCGCTGGAAATAGGCGCACGGGAGCTGGAAAGAAGCTCCTATTGAAAGTCGCTGGAAATAAGCACACGTGAGCTGGAAGCTCAAGCTGAGAGAAGCAGACCCGCGCACACAACTGCCCCTCACTGGCCGAAGGTAAGCAGTTGCACGTTTTGGGGAATCATATGTCCTTAGAAACAAAAAAATGTCCTGGTAACCTTACAGCTTATTCCCTTTATTTCGAATCAGACAGTTTATGATCCTGAAACATGGGACCAAATTGAGGTCAAGGTGTGGGACTCTGCTACTAAAAATGACAAGGTTGTGGCGGGATTGCTCGGCACCTGGCGAGCAATCTCTGAGGCCTTAAAGAGCCATGTGGGACCACAGTCAGAAACGTGTGCTTTGCCAGACAGTGAGGGAGCTGCGGGCTCGTTTACGGATCCACCTGCTACGCCATCGGCCCCTCCGCTGCTACAGCCAACGCAGGCCTTTGCTGTTATGCCCCCTGGTGACCTGAACGTTCCTTTTGATCCAGGCCCTATGGGCCCTGAAAAGGAGCCGGATCTGCTTCCCTTCGATCCGGGAGGAATAGGATACGTAGGGCCCGAAGGCCGAGTTGCTTAACAATTTAAAGCGAGACATATTGTTCCCACGGCTAGCCCTGGAAGTCTCCGGTGTTTGTACTCAAGAAAAAGAATGGAAAATGGAGACTGTTACACGATCTGAGAAAAAGTAATGAAGTCATGGAAGATATGGGAGCACTTCAGCCGGGATTACCAACTCCATCTATGCTCCCCCAGTCATGGACATTAACGGTAATAGACTTAAAGGATTGTTTGTTAAACACTTGCCAGAATTCGGAAAACTTTGCTATGTTTATGTTTCAGCTGATACCTTTTCTGATTGTATTTTTGCATCTGTTCTTGCAGGAGAAAAGGCAAAGGATGTGTGTCAACATCTGCTGTCAGCTTTTGCGAAATTAGGAGTTCCAAAAATGATTAAAACAGATAATGGGCCAGGATATGGGACTCATGCAACCCACTTTTTTTTTCTTTTCAACGGTGGGGTATTCAGTATCTGACGGGTTCTCCCCACGGGTCAAGTAATTATTGAACAGGCCTATGATACCCTAAAAGCTATGCTTCTATAACAAAAAAAAAAAAGGGGGAATAGGGGTGTGACCCCCAGGAAAAGATAGCTAAAGCATGCTATGTTCTTAATTTTTTAAACCGATGGACAGAGGAAGGTCCTTGCATCTGTCCATGCAGGAGAAAAGGCGACAGACATATCTGGGAGACAGACAGATCTGGGAGACAGATCTGGGAGAAACTCAGTTGAAGAAAGGGCACAAGTCATGGTAAAAGATTAAAGCAGCAATCATTGGCAAGGGCACTACACTCTAATAAATTGGGGCCGAGGTTGTGCTTGTGTTTTAACAGGAGCCGGTCCTAGATGGGTGTCAGCACGAGGGGTCCGTCCGGCCGTCTCATCATCTGCCTTCACATGATCGCAGCACTCTCCTCCGCGGTTTGGACTCCAGCTCAAACCAAAAACACCGTATGGGAGGGTCCCGCTGTCATATGCAGCACCCACAAACAATTACTCCAGGAGTTGGAGGGGCAGCCAAAGCCCCCCCGCAGCTGGGCAGCACTCAGTGCCTGCCTCTCCCAGGGATGTGGTTACAAAGTTTGTTAAAGATAGAATTGGTATGCCTGGTAGTTTTTCTCTGTGTTTTCATTTGTGTTAATCGTGCTTTCTTAATTTGTGTTAATCGTGCTTTTTTATGTTACTAAAGAAGGGGGAGATGTGGGAGTGTGGCCATGGGGGTCGACAAGCCCCATGGTTGGTGATAACACCAGATGGACTCTTATCGATGAGACCATCAGGAATGTAAAGAGTTTAGAGGGAACAAAGAAGGGTGATTCAGGAGACGCCTTGCTGTCTCGGGTTGCCTGTTCTCCAGCCATTAAGGCATGGAAGTTGCTGGGTGTTTGCTGTTGCCAGGCAAAGTTGTTGACCAATGAATAGTTAGTGGAAAAGTACTGCTGTGGGGCGAATAGTAGAAGAAGGAAGCCTGTCCTCAATATGGGGAGGCAGCAAGAATAATGAAGTTATGTCCTCAATATGAGAGATGAAGTTAGGCCCTCAGTAAAAGATAATGAAGTTATGTCATCAATAAAGAAGCAGCAGTTACTGATCCTAAAAGAACCCTGGTGTCCGTGTGGTCGTTACGCAACAAATGGTGCCCGAACAGGGACATGAAGAACAGGAACAGGGACAGGCTAACAGAACAGGGACAAAACCAAAAAAGGAATGAATAGGGACAGGCTAGCAGATGAGGGACCAGGACAGGAACAGGGACATTGATTGCCTCGTGAAGATAGGTTCGGCCGAACTCAGCAAACCGCTCAGAGAAGCTCGTATTGAAAGTCGCTGAAAGGAAGGCACCCAAGCTGGAAGGAAGCTCGTACTGAAAGTCGCTGGAAATAGGCGCACCGGAGCTGGAAAGAGGCTCATATTGAAAGTCGCTGGAAATAGGCGCACGGGAGCTGGAAAGAAGCTCCTATTGAAAGTCGCTGGAAATAAGCACACGTGAGCTGGAAGCTCAAGCTGAGAGAAGCAGACCCGCGCACACAACTGCCCCTCACTGTCCGAAGGTAAGCAGTTGCACGCTTTGGGGAATCATATGTCCTTAGAAAGAAAAAATGTCCTGGTAACCTTACAGCTTATTCCCTTTATTTCGAATCAGACAGTTTATGATCCTGAAACATGGGACCAAATTGAGGTCAAGGTGTGGGACTCTGCTACTAAAAATGACAAGGTTGTGGCGGGATTGCTCGGCACCTGGCGAGCAATCTCTGAGGCCTTAAAGAGCCATGTGGGACCACAGTCAGAAACGTGTGCTTTGCCAGACAGTGAGGGAGCTGCGGGCTCGTTTACGGATCCACCTGCTACGCCATCGGCCCCTCCGCTGCTACAGCCAACGCAGGCCTTTGCTGTTATGCTCCCTGGTGACCTGAACGTTCCTTTTGATCCAGGCCCTATGGGCCCTGAAAAGGAGCCGGATCTGCTTCCCTTCGATCCGGGAGGAATAGGATACGTAGGGCCCGAAGGCCGAGTTGCTTAACAATTTAAAGCGAGACATATTGTTCCCACGGCTAGCCCTGGAAGTCTCCGGTGTTTGTACTCAAGAAAAAGAATGGAAAATGGAGACTGTTACACGATCTGAGAAAAAGTAATGAAGTCATGGAAGATATGGGAGCACTTCAGCCGGGATTACCAACTCCAACTATGCTCCCCCAGTCATGGACATTAACGGTAATAGACTTAAAGGATTGTTTGTTAAACACTGGCCAGAATTCGGAAAACTTTGCTATGTTTATGTTTCAGCTGATATCTTTTCTGATTGTATTTTTGCATCTGTTCTTGTAGGAGAAAAGGCAAAGGATGTGTGTCAACATCTGCTGTCAGCTTTTGCGAAATTAGGAGTTCCAAAAATGATTAAAACAGATAATGGGCCAGCATAGGGGACTCATGCAACCCACTTTTTTTTTTCTTTTCAACAGTGGGGTATTCAGTATCTGACGGGTTCTCCCCACGGGTCAAGTAATTATTGAACAGGCCTATGATACCCTAAAAGCTATGCTTCTAAAACAAAAAAAAAGGGGGAATAGGGGTGTGACCCCCAGGAAAAGATAGCTAAAGCATGCTATGTTCTTAATTTTTTAAACCGATGGACAGAGGAAGGTCCTTGCATCTGTCCATGCAGGAGAAAAGGCGACAGACATATCTGGGAGGCAGACAGATCTGGGAGACAGATCTGGGAGAAACTCAGTTGAAGAAAGGCTACAAGTCATGGTAAAAGATTAAAGCAGCAATCATTGGCAAGGGCACTACACTCTAATAAATTGGGGCCGAGGTTGTGCTTGTGTTTTAACAGGAGCCGGTCCTAGATGGGTGTCAGCACGATGGGTCCGTCCGGCCGTCTCATCATCTGCCTTCACATGATCGCAGCACTCTCCTCCGCGGTTTGGACTCCAGCTCAAACCAAAAACACCGTATGGGAGGGTCCCGCTGTCATATGCAGGACCCACAAACAAGGACTCCAGGAGTTGGAGGGGCAGCCAAAGCCCCCCCCACCCCCGGCTGGGCAGCACTCAGTGCCTGCCTCTCCCAGGGATGTGGTTACAAAGTTTGTTAAAGATAGAATTGGTATGCCTGGTAGTTTTTCTCTGTGTTTTCATTAGTGTTAATCGTGCTTTCTTAATTTGTGTTAATCGTGCTTTTTTATGTTAGTAAAGAAGGGGGAGATGTGGGAGTGTGGCCATGGGGGTCGACAAGCCCCATGGTTGGTGATAACACCAGATGGACTCTTATCGATGAGACCATCAGGAATGTAAAGAGTTTAGAGGGAACAAAGAAGGGTGATTCAGGAGACGCCTTGCTGTCTCGGGTTGCCTCTTCTCCAGCCATTAAGGCATGGAAGTTGCTGGGTGTTTGCTGTTGCCAGGCAAAGTTGTTGACCAATGAATAGTTAGTGGAAAAGTACTGCTGTGGGGCGAATAGTAGAAGAAGGAAGCCTGTCCTCAATATGGGGAGGCAGCAAGAATAATGAAGTTATGTCCTCAATATGAGAGATGAAGTTAGGCCCTCAGTAAAAGATAATGAAGTTATGTCATCAATAAAGAAGCAGCAGTTACTGATCCTAAAAGAACCCTGGTGTCCGTGTGGTCGTTACGCAACAAATGGTGCCCGAACAGGGACATGAAGAACAGGAACAGGGACAGGCTAACAGAACAGGGACAAAACCAAAAAAGGAATGAATAGGGACAGGCTAGCAGATGAGGGACCAGGACAGGAACAGGGACATTGATTGCCTCGTGAAGATAGGTTCGGCCGAACTCAGCAAACCGCTCAGAGAAGCTCGTATTGAAAGTCGCTGAAAGGAAGGCACCCAAGCTGGAAGGAAGCTCGTACTGAAAGTCGCTGGAAATAGGCGCACCGGAGCTGGAAAGAGGCTCATATTGAAAGTCGCTGGAAATAGGCGCACGGGAGCTGGAAAGAAGCTCCTATTGAAAGTCGCTGGAAATAAGCACACGTGAGCTGGAAGCTCAAGCTGAGAGAAGCAGACCCGCGCACACAACTGCCCCTCACTGGCCGAAGGTAAGCAGTTGCACGTTTTGGGGAATCATATGTCCTTAGAAACAAAAAAATGTCCTGGTAACCTTACAGCTTATTCCCTTTATTTCGAATCAGACAGTTTATGATCCTGAAACATGGGACCAAATTGAGGTCAAGGTGTGGGACTCTGCTACTAAAAATGACAAGGTTGTGGCGGGATTGCTCGGCACCTGGCGAGCAATCTCTGAGGCCTTAAAGAGCCATGTGGGACCACAGTCAGAAACGTGTGCTTTGCCAGACAGTGAGGGAGCTGCGGGCTCGTTTACGGATCCACCTGCTACGCCATCGGCCCCTCCGCTGCTACAGCCAACGCAGGCCTTTGCTGTTATGCCCCCTGGTGACCTGAACGTTCCTTTTGATCCAGGCCCTATGGGCCCTGAAAAGGAGCCGGATCTGCTTCCCTTCGATCCGGGAGGAATAGGATACGTAGGGCCCGAAGGCCGAGTTGCTTAACAATTTAAAGCGAGACATATTGTTCCCACGGCTAGCCCTGGAAGTCTCCGGTGTTTGTACTCAAGAAAAAGAATGGAAAATGGAGACTGTTACACGATCTGAGAAAAAGTAATGAAGTCATGGAAGATATGGGAGCACTTCAGCCGGGATTACCAACTCCATCTATGCTCCCCCAGTCATGGACATTAACGGTAATAGACTTAAAGGATTGTTTGTTAAACACTTGCCAGAATTCGGAAAACTTTGCTATGTTTATGTTTCAGCTGATACCTTTTCTGATTGTATTTTTGCATCTGTTCTTGCAGGAGAAAAGGCAAAGGATGTGTGTCAACATCTGCTGTCAGCTTTTGCGAAATTAGGAGTTCCAAAAATGATTAAAACAGATAATGGGCCAGGATATGGGACTCATGCAACCCACTTTTTTTTTCTTTTCAACGGTGGGGTATTCAGTATCTGACGGGTTCTCCCCACGGGTCAAGTAATTATTGAACAGGCCTATGATACCCTAAAAGCTATGCTTCTATAACAAAAAAAAAAAAGGGGGAATAGGGGTGTGACCCCCAGGAAAAGATAGCTAAAGCATGCTATGTTCTTAATTTTTTAAACCGATGGACAGAGGAAGGTCCTTGCATCTGTCCATGCAGGAGAAAAGGCGACAGACATATCTGGGAGACAGACAGATCTGGGAGACAGATCTGGGAGAAACTCAGTTGAAGAAAGGGCACAAGTCATGGTAAAAGATTAAAGCAGCAATCATTGGCAAGGGCACTACACTCTAATAAATTGGGGCCGAGGTTGTGCTTGTGTTTTAACAGGAGCCGGTCCTAGATGGGTGTCAGCACGAGGGGTCCGTCCGGCCGTCTCATCATCTGCCTTCACATGATCGCAGCACTCTCCTCCGCGGTTTGGACTCCAGCTCAAACCAAAAACACCGTATGGGAGGGTCCCGCTGTCATATGCAGCACCCACAAACAATTACTCCAGGAGTTGGAGGGGCAGCCAAAGCCCCCCCGCAGCTGGGCAGCACTCAGTGCCTGCCTCTCCCAGGGATGTGGTTACAAAGTTTGTTAAAGATAGAATTGGTATGCCTGGTAGTTTTTCTCTGTGTTTTCATTTGTGTTAATCGTGCTTTCTTAATTTGTGTTAATCGTGCTTTTTTATGTTACTAAAGAAGGGGGAGATGTGGGAGTGTGGCCATGGGGGTCGACAAGCCCCATGGTTGGTGATAACACCAGATGGACTCTTATCGATGAGACCATCAGGAATGTAAAGAGTTTAGAGGGAACAAAGAAGGGTGATTCAGGAGACGCCTTGCTGTCTCGGGTTGCCTGTTCTCCAGCCATTAAGGCATGGAAGTTGCTGGGTGTTTGCTGTTGCCAGGCAAAGTTGTTGACCAATGAATAGTTAGTGGAAAAGTACTGCTGTGGGGCGAATAGTAGAAGAAGGAAGCCTGTCCTCAATATGGGGAGGCAACAAGAATAATGAAGTTATGTCCTCAATATGAGAGATGAAGTTAGGCCCTCAGTAAAAGATAATGAAGTTATGTCATCAATAAAGAAGTAGCAGTTACTGATCCTAAAAGAACCCTGGTGTCCGTGTGGTCGTTACGCAACAAATGGTGCCCGAACAGGGACATGAAGAACAGGAACAGGGACAGGCTAACAGAACAGGGACAAAACCAAAAAAGGAATGAATAGGGACAGGCTAGCAGATGAGGGACCAGGACAGGAACAGGGACATTGATTGCCTCGTGAAGATAGGTTCGGCCGAACTCAGCAAACCGCTCAGAGAAGCTCGTATTGAAAGTCGCTGAAAGGAAGGCACCCAAGCTGGAAGGAAGCTCGTACTGAAAGTCGCTGGAAATAGGCGCACCGGAGCTGGAAAGAGGCTCATATTGAAAGTCGCTGGAAATAGGCGCACGGGAGCTGGAAAGAAGCTCCTATTGAAAGTCGCTGGAAATAAGCACACGTGAGCTGGAAGCTCAAGCTGAGAGAAGCAGACCCGCGCACACAACTGCCCCTCACTGTCCGAAGGTAAGCAGTTGCACGCTTTGGGGAATCATATGTCCTTAGAAAGAAAAAATGTCCTGGTAACCTTACAGCTTATTCCCTTTATTTCGAATCAGACAGTTTATGATCCTGAAACATGGGACCAAATTGAGGTCAAGGTGTGGGACTCTGCTACTAAAAATGACAAGGTTGTGGCGGGATTGCTCGGCACCTGGCGAGCAATCTCTGAGGCCTTAAAGAGCCATGTGGGACCACAGTCAGAAACGTGTGCTTTGCCAGACAGTGAGGGAGCTGCGGGCTCGTTTACGGATCCACCTGCTACGCCATCGGCCCCTCCGCTGCTACAGCCAACGCAGGCCTTTGCTGTTATGCTCCCTGGTGACCTGAACGTTCCTTTTGATCCAGGCCCTATGGGCCCTGAAAAGGAGCCGGATCTGCTTCCCTTCGATCCGGGAGGAATAGGATACGTAGGGCCCGAAGGCCGAGTTGCTTAACAATTTAAAGCGAGACATATTGTTCCCACGGCTAGCCCTGGAAGTCTCCGGTGTTTGTACTCAAGAAAAAGAATGGAAAATGGAGACTGTTACACGATCTGAGAAAAAGTAATGAAGTCATGGAAGATATGGGAGCACTTCAGCCGGGATTACCAACTCCAACTATGCTCCCCCAGTCATGGACATTAACGGTAATAGACTTAAAGGATTGTTTGTTAAACACTGGCCAGAATTCGGAAAACTTTGCTATGTTTATGTTTCAGCTGATATCTTTTCTGATTGTATTTTTGCATCTGTTCTTGCAGGAGAAAAGGCAAAGGATGTGTGTCAACATCTGCTGTCAGCTTTTGCGAAATTAGGAGTTCCAAAAATGATTAAAACAGATAATGGGCCAGCATAGGGGACTCATGCAACCCACTTTTTTTTTTCTTTTCAACAGTGGGGTATTCAGTATCTGACGGGTTCTCCCCACGGGTCAAGTAATTATTGAACAGGCCTATGATACCCTAAAAGCTATGCTTCTAAAACAAAAAAAAAGGGGGAATAGGGGTGTGACCCCCAGGAAAAGATAGCTAAAGCATGCTATGTTCTTAATTTTTTAAACCGATGGACAGAGGAAGGTCCTTGCATCTGTCCATGCAGGAGAAAAGGCGACAGACATATCTGGGAGGCAGACAGATCTGGGAGACAGATCTGGGAGAAACTCAGTTGAAGAAAGGCTACAAGTCATGGTAAAAGATTAAAGCAGCAATCATTGGCAAGGGCACTACACTCTAATAAATTGGGGCCGAGGTTGTGCTTGTGTTTTAACAGGAGCCGGTCCTAGATGGGTGTCAGCACGAGGGGTCCGTCCGGCCGTCTCATCATCTGCCTTCACATGATCGCAGCACTCTCCTCCGCGGTTTGGACTCCAGCTCAAACCAAAAACACCGTATGGGAGGGTCCCGCTGTCATATGCAGCACCCACAAACAATTACTCCAGGAGTTGGAGGGGCAGCCAAAGCCCCCCCGCAGCTGGGCAGCACTCAGTGCCTGCCTCTCCCAGGGATGTGGTTACAAAGTTTGTTAAAGATAGAATTGGTATGCCTGGTAGTTTTTCTCTGTGTTTTCATTTGTGTTAATCGTGCTTTCTTAATTTGTGTTAATCGTGCTTTTTTATGTTACTAAAGAAGGGGGAGATGTGGGAGTGTGGCCATGGGGGTCGACAAGCCCCATGGTTGGTGATAACACCAGATGGACTCTTATCGATGAGACCATCAGGAATGTAAAGAGTTTAGAGGGAACAAAGAAGGGTGATTCAGGAGACGCCTTGCTGTCTCGGGTTGCCTGTTCTCCAGCCATTAAGGCATGGAAGTTGCTGGGTGTTTGCTGTTGCCAGGCAAAGTTGTTGACCAATGAATAGTTAGTGGAAAAGTACTGCTGTGGGGCGAATAGTAGAAGAAGGAAGCCTGTCCTCAATATGGGGAGGCAACAAGAATAATGAAGTTATGTCCTCAATATGAGAGATGAAGTTAGGCCCTCAGTAAAAGATAATGAAGTTATGTCATCAATAAAGAAGTAGCAGTTACTGATCCTAAAAGAACCCTGGTGTCCGTGTGGTCGTTACGCAACAAATGGTGCCCGAACAGGGACATGAAGAACAGGAACAGGGACAGGCTAACAGAACAGGGACAAAACCAAAAAAGGAATGAATAGGGACAGGCTAGCAGATGAGGGACCAGGACAGGAACAGGGACATTGATTGCCTCGTGAAGATAGGTTCGGCCGAACTCAGCAAACCGCTCAGAGAAGCTCGTATTGAAAGTCGCTGAAAGGAAGGCACCCAAGCTGGAAGGAAGCTCGTACTGAAAGTCGCTGGAAATAGGCGCACCGGAGCTGGAAAGAGGCTCATATTGAAAGTCGCTGGAAATAGGCGCACGGGAGCTGGAAAGAAGCTCCTATTGAAAGTCGCTGGAAATAAGCACACGTGAGCTGGAAGCTCAAGCTGAGAGAAGCAGACCCGCGCACACAACTGCCCCTCACTGTCCGAAGGTAAGCAGTTGCACGCTTTGGGGAATCATATGTCCTTAGAAAGAAAAAATGTCCTGGTAACCTTACAGCTTATTCCCTTTATTTCGAATCAGACAGTTTATGATCCTGAAACATGGGACCAAATTGAGGTCAAGGTGTGGGACTCTGCTACTAAAAATGACAAGGTTGTGGCGGGATTGCTCGGCACCTGGCGAGCAATCTCTGAGGCCTTAAAGAGCCATGTGGGACCACAGTCAGAAACGTGTGCTTTGCCAGACAGTGAGGGAGCTGCGGGCTCGTTTACGGATCCACCTGCTACGCCATCGGCCCCTCCGCTGCTACAGCCAACGCAGGCCTTTGCTGTTATGCTCCCTGGTGACCTGAACGTTCCTTTTGATCCAGGCCCTATGGGCCCTGAAAAGGAGCCGGATCTGCTTCCCTTCGATCCGGGAGGAATAGGATACGTAGGGCCCGAAGGCCGAGTTGCTTAACAATTTAAAGCGAGACATATTGTTCCCACGGCTAGCCCTGGAAGTCTCCGGTGTTTGTACTCAAGAAAAAGAATGGAAAATGGAGACTGTTACACGATCTGAGAAAAAGTAATGAAGTCATGGAAGATATGGGAGCACTTCAGCCGGGATTACCAACTCCAACTATGCTCCCCCAGTCATGGACATTAACGGTAATAGACTTAAAGGATTGTTTGTTAAACACTGGCCAGAATTCGGAAAACTTTGCTATGTTTATGTTTCAGCTGATATCTTTTCTGATTGTATTTTTGCATCTGTTCTTGCAGGAGAAAAGGCAAAGGATGTGTGTCAACATCTGCTGTCAGCTTTTGCGAAATTAGGAGTTCCAAAAATGATTAAAACAGATAATGGGCCAGCATAGGGGACTCATGCAACCCACTTTTTTTTTTCTTTTCAACAGTGGGGTATTCAGTATCTGACGGGTTCTCCCCACGGGTCAAGTAATTATTGAACAGGCCTATGATACCCTAAAAGCTATGCTTCTAAAACAAAAAAAAAGGGGGAATAGGGGTGTGACCCCCAGGAAAAGATAGCTAAAGCATGCTATGTTCTTAATTTTTTAAACCGATGGACAGAGGAAGGTCCTTGCATCTGTCCATGCAGGAGAAAAGGCGACAGACATATCTGGGAGGCAGACAGATCTGGGAGACAGATCTGGGAGAAACTCAGTTGAAGAAAGGCTACAAGTCATGGTAAAAGATTAAAGCACCAATCATTGGCAAGGGCACTACACTCTAATAAATTGGGGCCGAGGTTGTGCTTGTGTTTTAACAGGAGCCGGTCCTAGATGGGTGTCAGCACGATGGGTCCGTCCGGCCGTCTCATCATCTGCCTTCACATGATCGCAGCACTCTCCTCCGCGGTTTGGACTCCAGCTCAAACCAAAAACACCGTATGGGAGGGTCCCGCTGGCATATGCAGGACCCACAAACAAGGACTCCAGGAGTTGGAGGGGCAGCCAAAGCCCCCCCACGGCTGGGCAGCACTCAGTGCCTGCCTCTCCCAGGCATGTAGTTACAAAGTTTGTTAAAGATAGAATTGGTATGCCTGGTAGTTTTTCTCTGTGTTTTCATTTGTGTTAATCGTGCTTTCTTAATTTGTGTTAATCGTGCTTTTTTATGTTACTAAAGAAGGGGGAGATGTGGGAGTGTGGCCATGGGGGTCGACAAGCCCCATGGTTGGTGATAACATCAGCTGGACTCTTATCGATGAGACCATCAGGAATGTAAAGAGTTTAGAGGGAACAAAGAAGGGTGATTCAGGAGACGCCTTGCTGTCTCGGGTTGCCTGTTCTCCAGCCATTAAGGCATGGAAGTTGCTGGGTGTTTGCTGTTGCCAGGCAAAGTTGTTGACCAATGAATAGTTAGTGGAAAAGTACTGCTGTGGGGCGAATAGTAGAAGAAGGAAGCCTGTCCTCAATATGGGGAGGCAACGAGAATAATGAAGTTCTGTCCTCAATATGAGAGATGAAGTTAGGCCCTCAGTAAAAGATAATGAAGTTATGTCATCAATAAAGAAGTAGCAGTTACTGATCCTAAAAGAACCCTGGTGTCCGTGTGGTCGTTACGCAACAAATGGTGCCCGAACAGGGACATGAAGAACAGGAACAGGGACAGGCTAATAGAACAGGGACCAGGACAGGAACAGGGACACTGATTGCTTCGTGAAGATAGGTTCGGCCGAACTCAGCAAACCGCTCAGAGAAGCTCGTATTGAAAGTCGCTGAAAGGAAGCGCACCCAAGCTGGAAAGAAGCTTGTACTGTCGCCATCGGGCAGAGGGAGGGGACCTGCGAGTTGAGGAGGAATGGAGACAGGTCCCTGCTCGACCTCGCAGGGGATGCCCTCCCCTTCCGGCGCCGCCTTCCCAGGTGCCCTTGAACAATAGGTTTGAGGCCCTGGAGCTTGAGAGACCGGTGGGTGAGGATGAGGTAGGAAGCCTACCCAGGAGGATGCCTGAGGTGAGGAAGTTGACTCCACGCCTCAGGACTGCCTCCACCAAGAAAGAAAGAAGGGTGATTGTTGTGGGCGACTCCCTCCTCAGGGGAACGGAGGGCCCTATTTGTCGGCCTGACCCCACACATAGGGAAGTCTGCTGCCTCCCTGGGGCCAGGGTCAGAGACGTTACCAGGAAGCTTCCAAACCTGGTTCGCCCCTCTGACTATTACCCGCTTTTGATAGTCCAGGCTGGCAGTGATGATGTTGAAAAGAGAAGCCTCAAGGCTATCAAACAGGACTATAGGGGGCTGGGACGATTGGTGGAGGGAGTGGGAGTGCAGGTGGTGTTTTCGTCTATCCCTACGGGGGAAGGGAGAGGCACGGAGAGGACACGGAAAGCTCACGTGGTTAATAGGTGGCTCAGAGGCTGGTGCCAGCACAGAAATTTTGGGTTTTTCACCATGGGGAGCTTTACTCGGCACCCGGCCTGATGGCCCCAGACGGGTCCCTATCTCCAAGGGGAAAACGGATCCTAGGCCAGGAGCTGGCGGGGCTCATAGAGAGCGCTTTAAACTAGGTAAGAAGGGGGACGGGGCTCAAACAAGGCTTGTTGGAGCTGTGCCGGGGGAAACAATGGCTAGGCCGGGGAAGAAGGCGATGGCCCAGCTGAAGTGCATCTACACTAATGCACGCAGCATGGGTAACAAACAGGAGGAGCTGGAAGCCATCGTGCAGCAGGCAGGCTACGACTTGGTTGCCATCACGGAGACGTGGTGGGACCGCTCCCACGACTGGAGTGCTGCAATGCCTGGCTATCGGCTCTTCAGGAGGGACAGGCAGCACAGAGGGGGTGGTGGCGTGGCTCTATACATTAGAGAATCTTTTGATGTTGTGGAACTCCAGGCTGGGAATGATAAGGTTGAATCCCTGTGGGTTAGGATCCGCGGGAAGGCCGGCAAGACTAGCATCCTGGTCGGGGTCTGTTATAGACCGCCGAACCAGGATGAGGAGACGGATGAGGAGTTTTATAGGCAACTGACAGAAGTTGCAAAATCGTCGGCGCTTGTCCTCGTGGGGGACTTCAACTTCCCGGACATATCCTGGAAACACAACACGGCACAGAGAAAGCAGTGTAGGAGGTTTCTGGAGAGCGTGGGAGATAGCTTCCTGACGCAGCTGGTCAGTGAACCTACCAGGGGTGGTGCCCCGCTAGACCTTCTCTTCACAAACAGAGAAGGACTGGTGGGAGATGTGGTGGTCGGAAGCTGTCTTGGGCAGAGTGACCACGAAATGGTAGAGTTCTCTATTCTTGGCGAGGCCAGGAAGGGGACCAGTAAAACTGCTGTCTTGGACTTCCGGAGGGCTGACTTTGAGCTGTTCAGGACGCTGGTTGGCCGAGTCCCTTGGGAGGCGGTTCTGAAGGGCAGAGGAGTCCAGGAAGGCTGGGCGCTCCTCAAGAAGGAAATCGTGATGGCACAGGAGCGGTCCGTCCCCACGTGCCCAAAGACGGGCCGGCGTGGAAGAAGACCGGCCTGGCTCAACAGAGAGTTGCGGCTGGAGCTTAGCAGAAAAAAGAGGGTTTATAATCTTTGGAAAGAAGGGCGGGCCACTGAGGAGGACTACAAG
This sequence comes from Anser anser, assembly GCF_964211835.1. Lineage (NCBI taxonomy): Eukaryota > Metazoa > Chordata > Aves > Anseriformes > Anatidae > Anser > Anser anser. The sequence goes on from NC_139731.1 coordinate 13,183,959, forward strand.
GATGTAGCGAGGCTGTGCAGGGAGAAAATTAGAAAGGCCAAAGCTCATCTGGAGCTCAACCTGGCTACTGCCGTTAAAGACAACAAAAAATCCTTTTACAAATATATCAACGCAAAACGGAGGACTAAGGAGAATCTCCATCCTTTACTGGATGCGAGGGGAAACCTAGTTACTAAGGATGAGGAAAAGGCTGAGGTGCTTAATGCCGCCTTTGCCTCAGTCTTTAGCGGCAATACCGGTTGTTCTCTGGATACCCAGTGCCCTGAGCTGGTGGAAGGGGATGGGGAGCAGGATGTGGCCTTCGCTATCCTTGAGGAAATGGTTGGCGACCTGCTACGGAGCTTGGATGTGTGCAAGTCGATGGGGCCGGATGGGATGCACCCGAGGGTACTGAAAGAACTGGCGGAGGAGCTGGCCAAGCCGCTTTCCATCATTTATCGGCAGTCCTGGCTATCGGGGGAGGTCCCAGTTGACTGGCGGCTAGCCAATGTGACGCCCATCTATAAGAAGGGCCGGAGGGCAGACCCGGGGAACTGTAGGCCTGTCAGTTTGACCTCAGTGCCAGGAAAGCTCATGGAGCAGATTATCTTGAGGGTCATCACGCGTCACTTGCAGGGCAACCAGGCGATCAGGCCCAGTCAACATGGGTTTATGAAAGGCAGGTCCTGCTTGACGAACCTGATCTCCTTCTATGACAAAGTGACGCGCTTGGTGGATGAGGGAAAGGCTGTGGATGTGGTTTACCTTGACCTCAGTAAGGCTTTTGACACCGTTCCCCACAACATTCTCCTCAAGAAACTGGCTGCTCGGGGCTTGGACTGGCGTACGCTTCGCTGGGTTAGAAACTGGCTGGATAGCCGGGCCCAGAGAGTTGTGGTGAATGGAGTCAAATCTGGTTGGAGGCTGGTCACTAGTGGTGTCCCCCAGGGCTCGGTACTGGGGCCAGTCCTCTTTAATATCTTTATCGATGATCTGGATGAGGGCGTCCAGTGCACCCTCAGTAAGTTTGCAGACGACACCAAGCTAAGTGCGTGTGTCGATCTGCTCGAGGGCAGGAAGGCTCTGCAGGAGGATCTGGATAGGCTGGAGCGATGGGCTGAGGTCAACTGCATGAAGTTCAACAAGGCCAAGTGCCGGGTCCTGCACCTGGGCTGCAACAACCCCAAGCAGAGCTACAGGCTGGGAGATGAGTGGCTGGAAAGCTGCCTGGCCGAGAAGGACCTGGGAGTATTGGTGGATAGTCGGCTGAATATGAGCCAGCAGTGTGCTCAGGTGGCCAAGAAGGCCAACAGCATCCTGGCCTGTATAAGAAGCAGTGTGGCCAGCAGGTCGAGGGAAGTGATTGTGCCCCTGTACTCGGCTCTGGTGAGGCCGCACCTCGAGTACTGTGTTCAGTTTTGGGCCCCTCGCTACAGGAAGGACATGGACGTGCTCGAGCGAGTCCAGAGAAGGGCGACCAAGCTGGTGAGGGGTCTGGAGAACAAGTCTTACGAGGAGCGGCTGAGGGAGCTGGGCTTGTTCAGCCTGGAGAAGAGGAGGCTCAGGGGCGACCTTATCGCTCTCTACACTTAACTTAAAGGAGGCTGTAGAGAGGTGGGGGTTGGTCTGTTCTCCCACGTGCCTGGTGACAGGACGAGGGGGAATGGGCGAAAGTTGCAACAGGGGAGTTTTAGGTTGGATGTTAGGAAGTACTTCTTTACCGAAAGGGTTATTAAGCATTGGAACGGGCTGCCCAGGGAGGTCGTGGAGTCACCATCCCTGGAGGTCTTTAAAAGACGTTTAGATGTAGAGCTTAGCAATATGGTTTAGTGGAGTACTTAGTGTTATGTCGGAGGTTGGACTCGATGATCTTGAGGTCTCTTCCAACCTAGAAATCTGTGATACTGTGAAAGTCGCTGGAAATAGGCGCACCGGAGCTGGAAAGAGGCTCGTATTGAAAGTCGCTGAAACGAAGCGCACGTGAGCTGGAAGCTCAAGCTGAGAGAAGCAGACCCGCGCACACAACTGCCCCTCACTGGCCGAAGGTAAGCAGTTGCACGCTTTGGGGAATCATATGTCCTTAGAAACAAAAAATGTCCTGGTAACCTTACAGCTTATTCCCTTTATTTCCAATCAGACAGTTTATGATCCTGAAACATGGGACCAAATTGAGGTCAAGGTGTGGGACTCTGCTACTAAAAATGACAAGGTTGTGGCGGGATTGCTCGGCACCTGGCGAGCAATCTCTGAGGCCTTAAAGAGCCATGTGGGACCACAGTCAGAAACGTGTGCTTTGCCAGACAGTGAGGGAGCTGCGGGCTCGTTTACCGATCTACCTGCTACGCCATCGGCCCCTCCGCTGCTACAGCCAACGCAGGCCTTTGCTGTTATGCCCCCTGGTGACCTGAACGTTCCTTTTGATCCAGGCCCTATGGGCCCTGAAAAGGAGCCGGATCTGCTCTCCTTCGATCCGGGAGGAATAGGATAGGTAGGGCCCGAAGGCCGAGTTGCTTAACAATTTAAAGCGAGACATATTGTTCCCACGGCTAGCCCTGGAAGTCTCTGGTGTTTGTACTCAAGAAAAAGAATGGAAAATGGAGACTGTTACACGATCTGAGAAAAAGTAATGAAGTCATGGAAGATATGGGAGCACTTCAGCCGGGATTACCAACTCCAACTATGCTCCCCCAGTCATGGACATTAATAGTAATAGACTTAAAGGATTGTTTGTTAAACACTTGCCAGAATTCGGAAAACTTTGCTATGTTTATGTTTCAGCTGATACCTTTTCGGATTGTATTTTTGCATCTGTTCTTGCAGGAGAAAAGGCAAAGGATGTGTGTCAACATCTGCTGTCAGCTTTTGCGAAATTAGGAGTTCCAAAAATGATTAAAACAGATAATGGGCCGGGATACGGGACTCATGCAACCCACTTTTTTTTTCTTTTCAACAGTGGGGTATTCAACATCTGACGGGTTCTCCCCACGGGTCAAGACATTATTGAACAGGCCTACGATACCCTAAAAGCTATGCTTCTAAAACCAAAAAAAGGGGGAATAGGGGTGTGACCCCCAGGAAAAGATAGCTAAAGCATGCTATGTTCTTAATTTTTTAAACCGATGGACAGAGGAAGGTCCTTGCATCTGTCCATGCAGGAGAAAAGGCGACAGACATATCTGGGAGACAGACAGATCTGGGAGACAGATCTGGGAGAAACTCAGTTGAAGAAAGGGCACAAGTCATGGTAAAAGATTAAAGCACCAAGCATTGGAAGGGCACTACACTCTAATAAATTGGGGCCGAGGTTGTGCTTGTGTTTTAACAGGAGCCGGTCCTAGATGGGTGTCAGCACGAGGGGTCCGTCCGGCCGTCTCATCATCTGCCTTCACATGATCACAGCACTCTCCTCCGCAGTTTGGACTCCAGCTCAAACCAAAAACACCGTATGGGAGGGTCCCGCTGGCATATGCAGGACCCACAAACAAGGACTCCAGGAGTTGGAGGGGCAGCCAAAGCCCCCCCCCCCGCTGGGCAGCACTCAGTGCCTGCCTCTCCCAGGGATGTGGTTACAAAGTTTGTTAAAGATAGAATTGGTATGCCTGGCAGTTTTTCTCTGTGTTTTAATTTGTGTTAATCGTGCTTTCTTAATTTGTGTTAATCGTGCTTTTTTATGTTACTAAAGAAGGGGGAGATGTGGGAGTGTGGCCATGGGGGTCGACAAGCCCCATGGTTGGTGATAACATCAGCTGGACTCTTATCGATGAGACCATCAGGAATGTAAAGAGTTTAGAGGGAACAAAGAAGGGTGATTCAGGAGACGCCTTGCTGTCTCGGGTTGCCTGTTCTCCAGCCATTAAGGCATGGAAGTTGCTGGGTGTTTGCTGTTGCCAGGCAAAGTTGTTGACCAATGAATAGTTAGTGGAAAAGTACTGCTGTGGGGCGAATAGTAGAAGAAGGAAGCCTGTCCTCAATATGGGGAGGCAACGAGAATAATGAAGTTCTGTCCTCAATATGAGAGATGAAGTTAGGCCCTCAGTAAAAGATAATGAAGTTATGGCATCAATAAAGAAGTAGCAGTTACTGATCCTAAAAGAACCCTGGTGTCCGTGTGGTCGTTACGCAACAAATGGTGCCCGAACAGGGACATGAAGAACAGGAACAGGGACAGGCTAACAGAACAGGGACAAAACCAAAAAAGGAATGAATAGGGACAGGCTACCAGAACAGGGACCAGGACAGGAACAGGGACATTGATTGCCTCGTGAAGATAGGTTCGGCCGAACTCAGCAAACTGCTCAGAGAAGCTCTAATTGAAAGTTGCTGGAAATAGGCGCACCGGAACTGGAAAGAGGCTCGTATTGAAAGTCGCTGGAAATAGGCGCACCGGAGCTGGAAAGAGGCTCGTATTGAAAGTCGCTGAAACGAAGCGCACGTGAGCTGGAAGCTCAAGCTGAGAGAAGCAGACCCGCGCACACAACTGCCCCTCACTGGCCGAAGGTAAGCAGTTGCACGCTTTGGGGAATCATATGTCCTTAGAAACAAAAAATGTCCTGGTAACCTTACAGCTTATTCCCTTTATTTCGAATCAGACAGTTTATGATCCTGAAACATGGGACCAAATTGAGGTCAAGGTGTGGGACTCTGCTACTAAAAATGACAAGGTTGTGGCGGGATTGCTCGGCACCTGGCGAGCAATCTCTGAGGCCTTAAAGAGCCATGTGGGACCACAGTCAGAAACGTGTGCTTTGCCAGACAGTGAGGGAGCTGCGGGCTCGTTTACGGATCCACCTGCTACGCCATCGGCCCCTCCGCTGCTACAGCCAACGCAGGCCTTTGCTGTTATGCCCCCTGGTGACCTGAACGTTCCTTTTGATCCAGGCCCTATGGGCCCTGAAAAGGAGCCGGATGTGCTCTCCTTCGATCCGGGAGGAATAGGATATGTAGGGCCCGAAGGCCGAGTTGCTTAACAATTTTAAGCGAGACATATTGTTCCCACGGCTAGCCCTGGAAGTCTCCGGTGTTTGTACTCAAGAAAAAGAATGGAAAATGGAGACTGTTACACGATCTGAGAAAAAGTAATGAAGTCATGGAAGATATGGGAGCACTTCAGCCGGGATTACCAACTCCAACTATGCTCCCCCAGTCATGGACATTAATAGTAATAGACTTAAAGGATTGTTTGTTAAAAGATTGCCAGAATTCGGAAAACTTTGCTATGTTTATGTTTCAGCTGATACGTTTTCGGATTGTATTTTTGCATCTGTTCTTGCAGGAGAAAAGGGAAAGGATGTGTGTCAACATCTGCTGTCAGCTTTTGCGAAATTAGGAGTTCCAAAAATGATTGAAACAGATAATGGGCCGGGATACGGGACTCATGCAACCCACTTTTTTTTTCTTTTCAACAGTGGGGTATTCAACATCTGACGGGTTCTCCCCACGGGTCAAGTAATTATTGAACAGGCCTATGATACCCTAAAAGCTATGTTTCTAAAACAAAAAAAAAGGGGGAATAGGGGTGTGACCCCCCAGGAAAAGATAGCTAAAGCATGCTATGTTCTTAATTTTTAAACCGATGGACAGAGGAAGGTCCTTGCATCTGTCCATGCAGGAGAAAAGGCGACAGACATATCTGGGAGACAGACAGATCTGGGAGACAGATCTGGGAGAAACTCAGTTGAAGAAAGGGCACAAGTCATGGTAAAAGACTAAAGCACCAATGATTGGCAAGGGCACTACACTCTAATAAATTGGGGCCGAGGTTGTGCTTGTGTTTTAACAGGAGCCGGTCCTAGATGGGTGTCAGCACGAGGGGTCCGTCCGGCCGTCTCATCATCTGCCTTCACATGATCACAGCACTCTCCTCCGCGGTTTGGACTCCAGCTCAAACCAAAAACACCGTATGGGAGGGTCCCGCTGGCATATGCAGGACCCACAAACAAGGACTCCAGGAGTTGGAGGGGCAGCCAAAGCCCCCCCGCAGCTGGGCAGCACTCAGTGCCTGCCTCTCCCAGGGATGTGGTTACAAAGTTTGTTAAAGATAGAATTGGTATGCCTGGTAGTTTTTCTCTGTGTTTTCATTTGTGTTAATCGTGCTTTCTTAATTTGTGTTAATCGTGCTTTTTTATGTTACTAAAGAAGGGGGAGATGTGGGAGTGTGGCCATGGGGGTCGACAAGCCCCATGGTTGGTGATAACATCAGATGGACTCTTATCGATGAGACCATCAGGAATGTAAAGAGTGTAGAGGGAACAAAGAAGGGTGATTCAGGAGACGCCTTGCTGTCTCGGGTTGCCTGTTCTCCAGCCATTAAGGCATGGAAGTTGCTGGGTGTTTGCTGTTGCCAGGCAAAGTTGTTGACCAATGAATAGTTAGTGGAAAAGTACTGCTGTGGGGCGAATAGTAGAAGAAGGAAGCCTGTCCTCAATATGGGGAGGCAACAAGAATAATGAAGTTATGTCCTCAATATGAGAGATGAAGTTAGGCCCTCAGTAAAAGATAATGAAGTTATGTCATCAATAAAGAAGTAGCAGTTACTGATCCTAAAAGAACCCTGGTGTCCGTGTGGTCGTTACGCAACAAATGGTGCCCGAACAGGGACATGAAGAACAGGAACAGGGACAGGCTAACAGAACATGGACAAAACCAAATAAGGAATGAATAGGGACAGGCTAGCAGAACAGGGACCAGGACAGGAACAGGGACATTGATTGCCTCGTGAAGATAGGTTCGGCCGAACTCAGCAAACCGCTCAGAGAAGCTCGTACTGAAAGTCGCTGGAAATAGGCGCACCGGAACTGGAAAGAGGCTCGTATTGAAAGTCACTGGAAATAGGCGCACCGGAGCTGGAAAGAGTCTCGTATTGAAAGTTGCTAGAAATAGGCGCGCCGGAGCTGGAAGCTCAAGCTGAGAGATGCAGACCCGCGCACACAACTGCCCCTCACTGGCCGAAGGTAAGCAGTTGCACGCTTTGGGGAATCATATGTTCTTAGAAACAAAAAAATGTCCTGGTAACCTTACAGCTTATTCCCTTTATTTCGAATCAGACAGCTTATGATCCTGAAACATGGGACCAAATTGAGGTCAAGGTGTGGGACTCTGCTACTAAAAATGACAAGGTTGTGGCGGGATTGCTCGGCACCTGGCGAGCAATCTCTGAGGCCTTAAAGAGCCATGTGGGACCACAGTCAGAAACGTGTGCTTTGCCAGACAGTGAGGGAGCTGCGGGCTCGTTTACTGATCTACCTGCTACGCCATCGGCCCCTCCGCTGCTACAGCCAACGCAGGCCTTTGCTGTTATGCCCCCTGGTGACCTGAACGTTCCTTTTGATCCAGGCCCTATGGGCCCTGAAAAGGAGCCGGATCTGCTTCCCTTCGATCCGGGAGGAATGGGATACGTAGGGCCCGAAGGCCGAGTTGCTTAACAATTTAAAGCGAGACATATTGTTCCCACGGCTAGCCCTGGAAGTCTCCGGTGTTTGTACTCAAGAAAAAGAATGGAAAATGGAGACTGTTACACGATCTGAGAAAAAGTAATGAAGTCATGGAAGATATGGGAGCACTTCAGCCGGGATTACCAACTCCAACTATGCTCCCCCAGTCATGGACTTTAACGGTAATAGACTTAAAGGATTGTTTGTTAAACACTTGCCAGAATTCGGAAAACTTTGCTATGTTTATGTTTCAACTGATACCTTTTCGGATTGAATTTTTGCATCTGTTCTTGCAGGAGAAAAGGCAAAGGATGTGTGTCAACATCTGCTGTCAGCTTTTGCGAAATTAGGAGTTCCAAAAATAATTAAAACAGATAATGGGCGGGGATATGGGACTCATGCAACCCACTTTTTTTTTTCTTTTCAACAGTGGGGTATTCAACATCTGACGGGTTCTCCCCACGGGTCAAGTAATTATTGAACAGGCCTACGATACCCTAAAAGCTATGCTTCTAAAACAAAAAAAAAAAAAGGGGGAATAGGGGTGTGACCCCCAGGAAAAGATAGCTAAAGCATGCTATGTTCTTAATTTTTTAAACCGATGGACAGAGGAAGGTCCTTGCATCTGTCCATGCAGGAGAAAAGGCGACAGACATATCTGGGAGACAGACAGATCTGGGAGACAGATCTGGGAGAAACTCAGCTGAAGAAAGGGCACAAGTCATGGTAAAAGATTAAAGCACCAATCATTGGAAGGGCACTACACTCTAATAAATTGGGGCCGAGGTTGTGCTTGTGTTTTAACAGGAGCCGGTCCTAGATGGGTGTCAGCACGAGGGGTCCGTCCGGCCGTCTCATCATCTGCCTTCACATGATCGCAGCACTCTCCTCCACGGTTTGGACTCCAGCTCAAACCAAAAACACCGTATGGGAGGGTCCCGCTGGCATATGCAGGACCCACAAACAAGGACTCCAGGAGTTGGAGGGGCAGCCAAAGCCCCCCCGCGGCTGGGCAGCACTCAGTGCCTGCCTCTCCCAGGGATGTGGTTACAAAGTTTGTTAAAGATAGAATTGGTATGCCTGGTAGTTTTTCTCTGTGTTTTCATTTGTGTTAATCGTGCTTTCTTAATGTGTGTTAATCGTGCTTTTCTATGTTACTAAAGAAGGGGGAGATGTGGGAGTGTGGCCATGGGGGTCGACAAGCCCCATGGTTGGTGATAACACCAGATGGACTCTTATCGATGAGACCATCAGGAATGGAAAGAGTGTAGAGGGAACAAAGAAGGGTGATTCAGGAGACGCCTTGCTGTCTCGGGTTGCCTCTTCTCCAGCCATTAAGGCATGGAAGTTGCTGGGTGTTTGCTGTTGCCAGGCAAAGTTGTTGACCAATGAATAGTTAGTGGAAAAGTGCTGCTGTGGGGCGAATAGTAGAAGAAGGAAGCCTGTCCTCAATATGGGGAGGCAACGAGAATAATGAAGTTATGTCCTCAATATGAGAGATGAAGTTAGGCCCTCAGTAAAAGATAATGAAGTTATGTCATCAATAAAGAAGTAGCAGTTACTGATCCTAAAAGAACCCTGGTGTCCGTGTGGTCGTTACGCAACAAATGGTGCCCGAACAGGGACATGAAGAACAGGAACAGGGACAGGCTAACAGAACATGGACAAAACCAAAAAAGGAATGAATAGGGACAGGCTAGCAGAACAGGGACCAGGACAGGAACAGGGGCATTGATTGCCTCGTGAAGATAGGTTCGGCCGAACTCAGCAAACCGCTCAGAGAAGCTCGTATTGAATGTCGCTGAAAGGAAGCGCACCCAAGCTGGAAAGAAGCTCGTACTGAAAGTCGCTGGAAATAGGCGCACCGGAGCTGGAAAGAGGCTCATATTGAAAGTCGCTGGAAATAGGCGCACCGGAGCTGGAAAGAGTCTCGTATTGAAAGTTGCTAGAAATAGGCGCGCCGGAGCTGAAAGCTCAAGCTGAGAGATGCAGACCCGCGCACACAACTGCCCCTCACTGGCCGAAGGTAAGCAGTTGCACGCTTTGGGGAATCATATGTTCTTAGAAACAAAAAAATGTCCTGGTAACCTTACAGCTTATTCCCTTTATTTCGAATCAGACAGTTTATGATCCTGAAACATGGGACCAAATTGAGGTCAAGGTGTGGGACTCTGCTACTAAAAATGACAAGGTTGTGGCGGGATTGCTCGGCACCTGGCGAGCAATCTCTGAGGCCTTAAAGAGCCATGTGGGACCACAGTCAGAAACGTGTGCTTTGCCAGACAGTGAGGGAGCTGCGGGCTCGTTTACTGATCCGCCTGCTACGCCATCGGCCCCTCCGCTGCTACAGCCAACGCAGGCCTTTGCTGTTATGCCCCCTGGTGACCTGAACGTTCCTTTTGATCCAGGCCCTATGGGCCCTGAAAAGGAGCCGGATCTGCTTCCCTTCGATCCGGGAGGAATGGGATACGTAGGGCCCGAAGGCCGAGTTGCTTAACAATTTAAAGCGAGACATATTGTTCCCGCGGCTAGCCCTGGAAGTCTCCGGTGTTTGTACTCAAGAAAAAGAATGGAAAATGGAGACTGTTACACGATCTGAGAAAAAGTAATGAAGTCATGGAAGATATGGGAGCACTTCAGCCGGGATTACCAACTCCAACTATGCTCCCCCAGTCATGGACTTTAACGGTAATAGACTTAAAGGATTGTTTGTTAAACACTTGCCAGAATTCGGAAAACTTTGCTATGTTTATGTTTCAACTGATACCTTTTCGGATTGAATTTTTGCATCTGTTCTTGCAGGAGAAAAGGCAAAGGATGTGTGTCAACATCTGCTGTCAGCTTTTGCGAAATTAGGAGTTCCAAAAATGATTAAAACAGATAATGGGCGGGGATATGGGACTCATGCAACCCACTTTTTTTTTTCTTTTCAACAGTGGGGTATTCAACATCTGACGGGTTCTCCCCACGGGTCAAGTAATTATTGAACAGGCCTACGATACCCTAAAAGCTATGCTTCTAAAACAAAAAAAAAAAAAAGGGGGAATAGGGGTGTGACCCCCAGGAAAAGATAGCTAAAGCATGCTATGTTCTTAATTTTTTAAACCGATGGACAGAGGAAGGTCCTTGCATCTGTCCATGCAGGAGAAAAGGCGACAGACATATCTGGGAGACAGACAGATCTGGGAGACAGATCTGGGAGAAACTCAGTTGAAGAAAGGGCACAAGTCATGGTAAAAGATTAAAGCAGCAATCATTGGCAAGGGCACTACACTCTAATAAATTGGGGCCGAGGTTGTGCTTGTGTTTTAACAGGAGCCGGTCCTAGATGGGTGTCAGCACGATGGGTCCGTCCGGCCGTCTCATCATCTGCCTTCACATGATCACAGCACTCTCCTCCGCGGTTTGGACTCCAGCTCAAACCAAAAACACCGTATGGGAGGGTCCCGCTGGCATATGCAGGACCCACAAACAAGGACTCCAGGAGTTGGAGGGGCAGCCAAAGCCCTCCCGCAGCTGGGCAGCACTCAGTGCCTGCCTCTCCCAGGGATGTGGTTACAAAGTTTGTTAAAGATAGAATTGGTATGCCTGGCAGTTTTTCTCTGTGTTTTCATTTGTGTTAATCGTGCTTTCTTAATTTGTGTTAATCGTGCTTTTTTATGTTACTAAAGAAGGGGGAGATGTGGGAGTGTGGCCATGGGGGTCGACAAGCCCCATGGTTGGTGATAACATCAGCTGGACTCTTATCGATGAGACCATCAGGAATGTAAAGAGTTTAGAGGGAACAAAGAAGGGTGATTCAGGAGACGCCTTGCTGTCTCGGGTTGCCTCTTCTCCAGCCATTAAGGCATGGAAGTTGCTGGGTGTTTGCTGTTGCCAGGCAAAGTTGTTGACCAATGAATAGTTAGTGGAAAAGTACTGCTGTGGGGCGAATAGTAGAAGAAGGAAGCCTGTCCTCAATATGGGGAGGCAACGAGAATAATGAAGTTCTGTCCTCAATATGAGAGATGAAGTTAGGCCCTCAGTAAAAGATAATGAAGTTATGGCATCAATAAAGAAGTAGCAGTTACTGATCCTAAAAGAACCCTGGTGTCCGTGTGGTCGTTACGCAACAAATGGTGCCCGAACAGGGACATGAAGAACAGGAACAGGGACAGGCTAACAGAACAGGGAGAAAACCCAAAAAAGGAATGAATAGGGACAGGCTAGCAGAACAGGGACCAGGACAGGAACAGGGACATTGATTGCCTCGTGAAGATAGGTTCGGCCGAACTCAGCAAACCGCTCAGAGAAGCTCGTATTGAATGTCACTGAAAGGAAGCGCACCCAAGCTGGAAAAAAGCTCGTACTGAAAGTCGCTGGAAATAGGCGCACCGGAGCTGGAAAGAGGCTCGTATTGAAAGTCACTGGAAATAGGCGCACCGGAGCTGGAAAGAGTCTCGTATTGAAAGTTGCTAGAAATAGGCGCGCCGGAGCTGGAAGCTCAAGCTGAGAGATGCAGACCCGCGCACACAACTGCCCCTCACTGGCCGAAGGTAAGCAGTTGCACGCTTTGGGGAATCATATGTTCTTAGAAACAAAAAAATGTCCTGGTAACCTTACAGCTTATTCCCTTTATTTCGAATCAGACAGCTTATGATCCTGAAACATGGGACCAAATTGAGGTCAAGGTGTGGGACTCTGCTACTAAAAATGACAAGGTTGTGGCGGGATTGCTCGGCACCTGGCGAGCAATCTCTGAGGCCTTAAAGAGCCATGTGGGACCACAGTCAGAAACGTGTGCTTTGCCAGACAGTGAGGGAGCTGCGGGCTCGTTTACTGATCCACCTGCTACGCCATCGGCCCCTCCGCTGCTACAGCCAACGCAGGCCTTTGCTGTTATGCCCCCTGGTGACCTGAACGTTCCTTTTGATCCAGGCCCTATGGGCCCTGAAAAGGAGCCGGATCTGCTTCCCTTCGATCCGGGAGGAATGGGATACGTAGGGCCCGAAGGCCGAGTTGCTTAACAATTTAAAGCGAGACATATTGTTCCCACGGCTAGCCCTGGAAGTCTCCGGTGTTTGTACTCAAGAAAAAGAATGGAAAATGGAGACTGTTACACGATCTGAGAAAAAGTAATGAAGTCATGGAAGATATGGGAGCACTTCAGCCGGGATTACCAACTCCAACTATGCTCCCCCAGTCATGGACTTTAACGGTAATAGACTTAAAGGATTGTTTGTTAAACACTTGCCAGAATTCGGAAAACTTTGCTATGTTTATGTTTCAACTGATACCTTTTCGGATTGAATTTTTGCATCTGTTCTTGCAGGAGAAAAGGCAAAGGATGTGTGTCAACATCTGCTGTCAGCTTTTGCGAAATTAGGAGTTCCAAAAATGATTAAAACAGATAATGGGCGGGGATATGGGACTCATGCAACCCACTTTTTTTTTTCTTTTCAACAGTGGGGTATTCAACATCTGACGGGTTCTCCCCACGGGTCAAGTAATTATTGAACAGGCCTACGATACCCTAAAAGCTATGCTTCTAAAACAAAAAAAAAAAAAGGGGGAATAGGGGTGTGACCCCCAGGAAAAGATAGCTAAAGCATGCTATGTTCTTAATTTTTTAAACCGATGGACAGAGGAAGGTCCTTGCATCTGTCCATGCAGGAGAAAAGGCGACAGACATATCTGGGAGACAGACAGATCTGGGAGACAGATCTGGGAGAAACTCAGCTGAAGAAAGGGCACAAGTCATGGTAAAAGATTAAAGCACCAATCATTGGAAGGGCACTACACTCTAATAAATTGGGGCCGAGGTTGTGCTTGTGTTTTAACAGGAGCCGGTCCTAGATGGGTGTCAGCACGAGGGGTCCGTCCGGCCGTCTCATCATCTGCCTTCACATGATCACAGCACTCTCCTCCGCAGTTTGGACTCCAGCTCAAACCAAAAACACCGTATGGGAGGGTCCCGCTGGCATATGCAGGACCCACAGACAAGGACTCCAGGAGTTGGAGGGGCAGCCAAAGCCCCCCCGCAGCTGGGCAGCACTCAGTGCCTGCCTCTCCCAGGGATGTGGTTACAAAGTTTGTTAAAGATAGAATTGGTATGCCTGGCAGTTTTTCTCTGTGTTTTCATTTGTGTTAATCGTGCTTTCTTAATTTGTGTTAATCGTGCTTTTTTATGTTACTAAAGAAGGGGGAGATGTGGGAGTGTGGCCATGGGGGTCGACAAGCCCCATGGTTGGTGATAACATCAGATGGACTCTTATCGATGAGACTATCAGGAATGTAAAGAGTTTAGAGGGAACAAAGAAGGGTGATTTAGGAGACGCCTTGCTGTCTCGGGTTGCCTCTTCTCCAGCCATTAAGGCATGGAAGTTGCTGGGTGTTTGCTGTTGCCAGGCAAAGTTGTTGACCAGTGAGTAGTTAGTGGAAAAGTGCTGCTGTGGGGCGAATAGTAGAAGAAGGAAGCCTGTCCTCAATATGGGGAGGCAGCAAGAATAATGAAGTTATGTCCTCAATATGAGAGATGAAGTTAGGCCCTCAGTAAAAGATAATGAAGTTATGGCATCAATAAAGAAGTAGCAGTTACTGATCCTAAAAGAACCCTGGTGTCCGTGTGGTCGTTACGCAACAAATGGTGCCCGAACAGGGACATGAAGAACAGGAACAGGGACAGGCTAACAGAACAGGGACAAAACCAAAAAAGGAATGAATAGGGACAGGCTACCAGAACAGGGACCAGGACAGGAACAGGGACATTGATTGCCTCGTGAAGATAGGTTCGGCCGAACTCAGCAAACCGCTCAGAGAAGCTCGTATTGAATGTCACTGAAAGGAAGCGCACCCAAGCTGGAAAGAAGCTCGTACTGAAAGTCGCTGGAAATAGGCGCACCGGAGCTGGAAAGAGGCTCGTATTGAAAGTCGCTGGAAATAGGCGCACCGGAGCTGGAAAGAGGCTCGTATTGAAAGTCGATGGAAATAGGCGCACCGGAGCTGGAAAGAGTCTCGTATTGAAAGTTGCTAGAAATAGGCGCGCCGGAGCTGGAAGCTCAAGCTGAGAGATGCAGACCCGCGCACACAACTGCCCCTCACTGGCCGAAGGTAAGCAGTTGCACGCTTTGGGGAATCATATGTTCTTAGAAACAAAAAAATGTCCTGGTAACCTTACAGCTTATTCCCTTTATTTCGAATCAGACAGCTTATGATCCTGAAACATGGGACCAAATTGAGGTCAAGGTGTGGGACTCTGCTACTAAAAATGACAAGGTTGTGGCGGGATTGCTCGGCATCTGGCGAGCAATCTCTGAGGCCTTAAAGAGCCATGTGGGACCACAGTCAGAAACGTGTGCTTTGCCAGACAGTGAGGGAGCTGCGGGCTCGTTTACTGATCCACCTGCTACGCCATCGGCCCCTCCGCTGCTACAGCCAACGCAGGCCTTTGCTGTTATGCCCCCTGGTGACCTGAACGTTCCTTTTGATCCAGGCCCTATGGGCCCTGAAAAGGAGCCGGATCTGCTTCCCTTCGATCCGGGAGGAATGGGATACGTAGGGCCCGAAGGCCGAGTTGCTTAACAATTTAAAGCGAGACATATTGTTCCCGCGGCTAGCCCTGGAAGTCTCCGGTGTTTGTACTCAAGAAAAAGAATGGAAAATGGAGACTGTTACACGATCTGAGAAAAAGTAATGAAGTCATGGAAGATATGGGAGCACTTCAGCCGGGATTACCAACTCCAACTATGCTCCCCCAGTCATGGACATTAACGGTAATAGACTTAAAGGATTGTTTGTTAAACACTTGCCAGAATTCGGAAAACTTTGCTATGTTTATGTTTCAACTGATACCTTTTCTGATTGTATTTTTGCATCTGTTCTTGCAGGAGAAAAGGCAAAGGATGTGTGTCAACATCTGCTGTCAGCTTTTGCGAAATTAGGAGTTCCAAAAATGATTAAAACAGATAATGGGCGGGGATATGGGACTCATGCAACCCACTTTTTTTTTTCTTTTCAACAGTGGGGTATTCAACATCTGACGGGTTCTCCCCACGGGTCAAGTAATTATTGAACAGGCCTACGATACCCTAAAAGCTATGCTTCTAAAACAAAAAAAAAAAAAGGGGGAATAGGGGTGTGACCCCCAGGAAAAGATAGCTAAAGCATGCTATGTTCTTAATTTTTTAAACCGATGGACAGAGGAAGGTCCTTGCATCTGTCCATGCAGGAGAAAAGGCGACAGACATATCTGGGAGACAGACAGATCTGGGAGACAGATCTGGGAGAAACTCAGTTGAAGAAAGAGCACAAGTCATGGTAAAAGATTAAAGCACCAATCATTGGAAGGGCACTATACTCTAATAAATTGGGGCCGAGGTTGTGCTTGTGTTTTAACAGGAGCCGGTCCTAGATGGGTGTCAGCACGAGGGGTCCGTCTGGCCATCTCATCATCTGCCTTCACATGATCACAGCACTCTCCTCCGCAGTTTGGACTCCAGCTCAAACCAAAAACACCGTATGGGAGGGTCCCGCTGTCATATGCAGGACCCACAGACAAGGACTCCAGGAGTTGGAGGGGCAGCCAAAGCCCCCCCGCAGCTGGGCAGCACTCAGTGCCTGCCTCTCCCAGGGATGTGGTTACAAAGTTTGTTAAAGATAGAATTGGTATGCCTGGTAGTTTTTCTCTGTGTTTTCATTTGTGTTAATCGTGCTTTCTTAATTTGTGTTAATCGTGCTTTTTTATGTTACTAAAGAAGGGGGAGATGTGGGAGTGTGGCCATGGGGGTCGACAAGCCCCATGGTTGGTGATAACATCAGATGGACTCTTATCGATGAGACCATCAGGAATGTAAAGAGTGTAGAGGGAACAAAGAAGGGTGATTCAGGAGACGCCTTGCTGTCTCGGGTTGCCTCTTCTCCAGCCATTAAGGCATGGAAGTTGCTGGGTGTTTGCTGTTGCCAGGCAAAGTTGTTGACCAATGAATAGTTAGTGGAAAAGTACTGCTGTGGGGCGAATAGTAGAAGAAGGAAGCCTGTCCTCAATATGGAGAGGCAGCAAGAATAATGAAGTTATGGCCTCAATATGAGAGATGAAGTTAGGCCCTCAGTAAAAGATAATGAAGTTATGTCATCAATAAAGAAGTAGCAGTTACTGATCCTAAAAGAACCCTGGTGTCCGTGTGGTCGTTACGCAACAAATGGTGCCCGAACAGGGACGTGAAGAACAGGAACAGGGACAGGCTAACAGAACAGGGACAAAACCAAAAAAGGAATGAATAGGGACAGGCTAGCAGAACAGGGACCAGGACAGGAACAGGGGCATTGATTGCCTCGTGAAGATAGGTTCGGCCGAACTCAGCAAACCGCTCAGAGAAGCTCGTATTGAATGTTGCTGAAAGGAAGCGCACCCAAGCTGGAAAGAAGCTCGTACTGAAAGTCGCTGGAAATAGGCGCACCGGAGCTGGAAAGAGGCTCATATTGAAAGTCGCTGGAAATAGGCGCACCGGAGCTGGAAAGAGGCTCGTATTGAAAGTCGCTGGAAATAGGCGCACCGGAGCTGGAAAGAGTCTCGTATTGAAAGTTGCTAGAAATAGGCGCACCGGAGCTGGAAGCTCAAGCTGAGAGATGCAGACCCGCGCACACAACTGCCCCTCACTGGCCGAAGGTAAGCAGTTGCACGCTTTGGGGAATCATATGTTCTTAGAAACAAAAAAATGTCCTGGTAACCTTACAGCTTATTCCCTTTATTTCGAATCAGACAGCTTATGATCCTGAAACATGGGACCAAATTGAGGTCAAGGTGTGGGACTCTGCTACTAAAAATGACAAGGTTGTGGCGGGATTGCTCGGCACCTGGCGAGCAATCTCTGAGGCCTTAAAGAGCCATGTGGGACCACAGTCAGAAACGTGTGCTTTGCCAGACAGTGAGGGAGCTGCGGGCTCGTTTACTGATCCACCTGCTACGCCATCGGCCCCTCCGCTGCTACAGCCAACGCAGGCCTTTGCTGTTATGCCCCCTGGTGACCTGAACGTTCCTTTTGATCCAGGCCCTATGGGCCCTGAAAAGGAGCCGGATCTGCTTCCCTTCGATCCGGGAGGAATCGAACTCGGCACCCGGCCTGATGGCCCCAGATGGGTCTCTATCTCCAAGGGGAAAACGGATCCTAGGCCAGGAGCTGGCGGGGCTCATAGAGAGAGCTTTAAACTAGGTAAGAAGGGGGACGGGGCTCAAACAAGGCTTGTTGGAGCTGTGCCGGGGGAAACAATGGCTAGGCTGGGGAAGAAGGCGATGGCCCAGCTGAAGTGCATCTACACTAATGCACGCAGCATGGGTAACAAACAGGAGGAGCTGGAAGCCATTGTGCAGCAGGCAGGCTACGACTTGGTTGCCATCACGGAGACGTGGTGGGACCGCTCCCACGACTGGAGTGCTGCAATGCCTGGCTATCGGCTCTTCAGGAGGGACAGGCAGCACAGAAGGGGTGGTGGCGTGGCTCTCTACATTAGAGAATCTTTTGATGTTGTGGAACTCCAGGCTGGGAATGATAAGGTTGAATCCCTGTGGGTTAGGATCCGCGGGAAGGCCGGCAAGACTAGCATCCTGGTCGGGGTCTGTTATAGACCGCCGAACCAGGATGAGGAGACGGATGAGGAGTTTTATAGGCAACTGACAGAAGTTGCAAAATCGTCGGCGCTTGTCCTCGTGGGGGACTTCAACTTCCCGGACATATCCTGGAAACACAACACGGCACAGAGAAAGCAGTCTAGGAGGTTTCTGGAGAGCGTGGGAGATAGCTTCCTGACGCAGCTGGTCAGTGAACCTACCAGGGGTGGTGCCCCGCTAGACCTTCTCTTCACAAACAGAGAAGGACTGGTGGGAGATGTGGTGGTCGGAAGCTGTCTGGGACAGAGTGACCACGAAATGGTAGAGTTCTCTATTCTTGGCGAGGCCAGGAAGGGGACCAGTAAAACTGCTGTCTTGGACTTCCGGAGGGCTGACTTTGAGCTGCTCAGGATGCTGGTTGGCCGAGTCCCTTGGGAGGAGGTTCTGAAGGGCAGAGGAGTCCAGGAAGGCTGGGCGCTCCTCAAGAAGGAAATCGTGATGGCACAGGAGCGGTCCGTCCCCACGTGCCCAAAGATGAGCCGGCGTGGAAGAAGACCAGCCTGGCTCAACAGAGAGTTGCGGCTGGAGCTTAGCAGAAAAAAGAGGGTTTATAATCTTTGGAAAAAAGGGCGGGCCACTGAGGAGGACTACAAGGATGTAGCGAGGCTGTGCAGGGAGAAAATTAGAAAGGCCAAAGCTCATCTGGAGCTCAACCTGGCTACTGCCGTTAAAGACAACAAAAAATCCTTTTACAAATACATCAACGCGAAACGGAGGACTAGGGAGAATCTCCATCCTTTACTGGATGCGAGGGGGAACCTAGTTATTAAGGATGAGGAAAAGGCTGAGGTGCTTAATGCCGCCTTTGCCTCAGTCTTTAGCGGCAATACCGGTTGTTCTCCGGACACCCAGTGCCCTGAGCTGGTGGAAGGGGATGGGGAGCAGGATGTGGCCTTCGCTATCCATGAGGAAATGGTTGGCGACCTGCTACGGAGCTTGGATGTGCGCAAGTCGATGGGGCCGGATGGGATCCACCCAAGGGTACTGAGAGAACTGGCGGAGGAGCTGGCCGAGCCGCTTTCCATCATTTATCGGCAGTCCTGGCTATCGGGGGAGGTCCCGGTTGACTGGCGGCTAGCCAATGTGACGCCCATCTATAAGAAGGGCCGGAGGGCAGACCCGGGGAACTATAGGCCTGTCAGTTTGACCTCAGTGCCGGGGAAGCTCATGGAGCAGATTATCTTGAGGGTCATCACGCGGCACTTGCAGGGCAAGCAGGCGATCAGGCCCAGTCAGCATGGGTTTATGAAAGGCAGGTCCTGCTTGACGAACCTGATCTCCTTCTATGACCAAGTGACGCGCTTGGTGGATGAGGGAAAGGCTGTGGACGTGGTCTACCTTGACCTCAGTAAGGCTTTTGACACCGTTCCCCACAACATTCTCCTCAAGAAACTGGCTGCTCGGGGCTTGGACTGGCGTACGCTTCGCTGGGTTAGAAACTGGCTGGATGGCCGGGCCCAGAGAGTTGTGGTGAATGGAGTCAAATCTGGTTGGAGGCCGGTCACTAGTGGAGTCCCCCAGGGCTCGGTACTGGGGCCGGTCCTCTTTAATATCTTTATTGATGATCTGGATGAGGGCGTCCAGTGCACCCTCAGTAAGTTTGCAGACGACACCAAGCTAAGTGCGTGTGTCGATCTGCTCGAGGGCAGGAAGGCTCTGCAGGAGGATCTGGATAGGCTGGACCGATGGGCTGAGGTCAACTGCATGAAGTTCAACAAGGCCAAGTGCCGGGTCCTGCACCTGGGCTGCAACAACCCCAAGCAGAGCTACAGGCTGGGAGATGAGTGGCTGGAAAGCTGCCTGGCCGAGAAGGACCTGGGAGTATTGGTGGATAGTCGGCTGAATATGAGCCAGCAGTGTGCTCAGGTGGCCAAGAAGGCCAACAGCATCCTGGCCTGTATAAGAAGCAGTGTGGCCAGCAGGTCGAGGGAAGTGATTGTGCCCCTGTACTCGGCTCTGGTGAGGCCGCACCTCGAGTACTGTGTTCAGTTTTGGGCCCCTCGCTACAGGAAGGACATGGAGGTGCTCGAGCGAGTCCAGAGAAGGGCGACCAAGCTTGTGAGGGGTCTGGAGAACAAGTCTTACGAGGAGCGGCTGAGGGAGCTGGGCTTGTTCAGCCTGGAGAAGAGGAGGCTCAGGGGCGACCTCATCGCTCTCTACAGTTACCGGAAAGGAGGCTGTAGAGAGGTGGGGGTTGGTCTATTCTCCCACGTGCCTAGTGACAGGACGAGGGGGAATGGGCTAAAGTTGCGACAGGGGAGTTTTAGGTTGGATGTTAGGAAGTACTTCTTTACCGAAAGGGTTATTAAGCATTGGAACGGGCTGCCCAGGGAGGTGGTGGAGTCACCATCCCTGGAGGTCTTTAAAAGAAGTTTAGATGTAGAGCCTAGGGATATGGTTTAGTGGAGTACTTAGTGTTAGGTCGGAGGTTGGACTCGATGATCTTGAGGTCTCTTCCAACCTAGAGAAATCTGTGAATCTGTGAATCTGTGAATGGGATACGTAGGGCCCGAAGGCCGAGTTGCTTAACAATTTAAAGCGAGACATATTGTTCCCGCGGCTAGCCCTGGAAGTCTCCGGTGTTTGTACTCAAGAAAAAGAATGGAAAATGGAGACTGTTACACGATCTGAGAAAAAGTAATGAAGTCATGGAAGATATGGGAGCACTTCAGCCGGGATTACCAACTCCATCTATGCTCCCCCAGTCATGGACATTAACGGTAATAGACTTAAAGGATTGTTTGTTAAACACTTGCCAGAATTCGGAAAACTTTGCTATGTTTATGTTTCAACTGATACCTTTTCGGATTGTATTTTTGCATCTGTTCTTGCAGGAGAAAAGGCAAAGGATGTGTGTCAACATCTGCTGTCAGCTTTTGCGAAATTAGGAGTTCCAAAAATGATTAAAACAGATAATGGGCGGGGATATGGGACTCATGCAACCCACTTTTTTTTTTCTTTTCAACAGTGGGGTATTCAACATCTGACGGGTTCTCCCCACGGGTCAAGTAATTATTGAACAGGCCTACGATACCCTAAAAGCTATGCTCCTAAAACAAAAAAAAAAAAAAAAAGGGGGAATAGGGGTGTGACCCCCAGGAAAAGATAGCTAAAGCATGCTATGTTCTTAATTTTTAAACCGATGGACAGAGGAAGGTCCTTGCATCTGTCCATGCAGGAGAAAAGGCGACAGACATATCTGGGAGACAGACAGATCTGGGAGACAGATCTGGGAGAAACTCAGTTGAAGAAAGAGCACAAGTCATGGTAAAAGATTAAAGCACCAATCATTGGAAGGGCACTACACTCTAATAAATTGGGGCCGAGGTTGTGCTTGTGTTTTAACAGGAGCCGGTCCTAGATGGGTGTCAGCACGATGGGTCCGTCCGGCCGTCTCATCATCTGCCTTCACATGATCACAGCACTCTCCTCCGCAGTTTGGACTCCAGCTCAAACCAAAAACACCGTATGGGAGGGTCCCGCTGGCATATGCAGGACCCACAGACAAGGACTCCAGGAGTTGGAGGGGCAGCCAAAGCCCCCCCGCAGCTGGGCAGCACTCAGTGCCTGCCTCTCCCAGGGATGTGGTTACAAAGTTTGTTAAAGATAGAATTGGTATGCCTGGTAGTTTTTCTCTGTGTTTTCATTTGTGTTAATCGTGCTTTCTTAATTTGTGTTAATCGTGCTTTTTTATGTTACTAAAGAAGGGGGAGATGTGGGAGTGTGGCCATGGGGGTCAACAAGCCCCGTGGTTGGTGATAACATCAGCTGGACTCTTATCGATGAGACCATCAGGAATGTAAAGAGTTTAGAGGGAACAAAGAAGGGTGATTCAGGAGACGCCTTGCTGTCTCGGGTTGCCTCTTCTCCAGCCATTAAGGCATGGAAGTTGCTGGGTGTTTGCTGTTGCCAGGCAAAGTTGTTGACCAATGAATAGTTAGTGGAAAAGTACTGCTGTGGGGCGAATAGTAGAAGAAGGAAGCCTGTCCTCAATATGGAGAGGCAGCAAGAATAATGAAGTTATGTCCTCAATATGAGAGATGAAGTTAGGCCCTCAGTAAAAGATAATGAAGTTATGTCATCAATAAAGAAGTAGCAGTTACTGATCCTAAAAGAACCCTGGTGTCCGTGTGGTCGTTACGCAACAAATGGTGCCCGAACAGGGACATGAAGAACAGGAACAGGGACAGGCTAACAGAACAGGGACAAAACCAAAAAAGGAATGAATAGGGACAGGCTAGCAGAACAGGGACCAGGACAGGAACAGGGACATTGATTGCCTCGTGAAGATAGGTTCGGCCGAACTCAGCAAACCGCTCAGAGAAGCTCGTATTGAATGTCGCTGAAAGGAAGCGCACCCAAGCTGGAAAGAAGCTCGTACTGAAAGTCGCTGGAAATAGGCGCACCGGAGCTGGAAAGAGGCTCATATTGAAAGTCGCTGGAAATAGGCGCACCGGAGCTTGAAAGAGTCTCGTATTGAAAGTCGATGGAAATAGGCGCACCGGAGCTGGAAAGAGTCTCGTATTGAAAGTTGCTAGAAATAGGCGCGCCGGAGCTGGAAGCTCAAGCTGAGAGATGCAGACCCGCACACACAACTGCCCCTCACTGGCCGAAGGTAAGCAGTTGCACGCTTTGGGGAATCATATGTTCTTAGAAACAAAAAAATGTCCTGGTAACCTTACAGCTTATTCCCTTTATTTCGAATCAGACAGCTTATGATCCTGAAACATGGGACCAAATTGAGGTCAAGGTGTGGGACTCTGCTACTAAAAATGACAAGGTTGTGGCGGGATTGCTCGGCACCTGGCGAGCAATCTCTGAGGCCTTAAAGAGCCATGTGGGACCACAGTCAGAAACGTGTGCTTTGCCAGACAGTGAGGGAGCTGCGGGCTCGTTTACTGATCCACCTGCTACGCCATCGGCCCCTCCGCTGCTACAGCCAACGCAGGCCTTTGCTGTTATGCCCCCTGGTGACCTGAACGTTCCTTTTGATCCAGGCCCTATGGGCCCTGAAAAGGAGCCGGATCTGCTTCCCTTCGATCCGGGAGGAATGGGATACGTAGGGCCCGAAGGCCGAGTTGCTTAACAATTTAAAGCGAGACATATTGTTCCCGCGGCTAGCCCTGGAAGTCTCCGGTGTTTGTACTCAAGAAAAAGAATGGAAAATGGAGACTGTTACACGATCTGAGAAAAAGTAATGAAGTCATGGAAGATATGGGAGCACTTCAGCCGGGATTACCAACTCCATCTATGCTCCCCCAATCATGGACATTAACGGTAATAGACTTAAAGGATTGTTTGTTAAACACTTGCCAGAATTCGGAAAACTTTGCTATGTTTATGTTTCAACTGATACCTTTTCGGATTGAATTTTTGCATCTGTTCTTGCAGGAGAAAAGTCAAAGTATGTGTGTCAACATCTGCTGTCAGCTTTTGCGAAATTAGGAGTTCCAAAAATGATTAAAACAGATAATGGGCGGGGATATGGGACTCATGCAACCCACTTTTTTTTTTCTTTTCAACAGTGGGGTATTCAACATCTGACGGGTTCTCCCCACGGGTCAAGTAATTATTGAACAGGCCTACGATACCCTAAAAGCTATGCTTCTAAAACAAAAAAAAAAAAAGGGGGAATAGGGGTGTGACCCCAGGAAAAGATAGCTAAAGCATGCTATGTTCTTAATTTTTTAAACCGATGGACAGAGGAAGGTCCTTGCATCTGTCCATGCAGGAGAAAAGGCGACAGACATATCTGGGAGACAGACAGATCTGGGAGACAGTTCTGGGAGAAACTCAGTTGAAGAAAGAGCACAAGTCATGGTAAAAGATTAAAGCACCAATCATTGGAAGGGCACTACACTCTAATAAATTGGGGCCGAGGTTGTGCTTGTGTTTTAACAGGAGCCGGTCCTAGATGGGTGTCAGCATGATGGGTCCGTCCGGCCGTCTCATCATCTGCCTTCACATGATCACAGCACTCTCCTCCGCAGTTTGGACTCCAGCTCAAACCAAAAACACCGTATGGGAGGGTCCCGCTGGCATATGCAGGACCCACAGACAAGGACTCCAGGAGTTGGAGGGGCAGCCAAAGCCCCCCCGCAGCTGGGCAGCACTCAGTGCCTGCCTCTCCCAGGGATGTGGTTACAAAGTTTGTTAAAGATAGAATTGGTATGCCTGGTAGTTTTTCTCTGTGTTTTCATTTGTGTTAATCGTGCTTTCTTAATTTGTGTTAATCGTGCTTTTTTATGTTACTAAAGAAGGGGGAGATGTGGGAGTGTGGCCATGGGGGTCGACAAGCCCCATGGTTGGTGATAACATCAGATGGACTCTTATCGATGAGACCATCAGGAATGTAAAGAGTGTAGAGGGAACAAAGAAGGGTGATTCAGGAGACGCCTTGCTGTCTCGGGTTGCCTCTTCTCCAGCCATTAAGGCATGGAAGTTGCTGGGTGTTTGCTGTTGCCAGGCAAAGTTGTTGACCAATGAATAGTTAGTGGAAAAGTACTGCTGTGGGGCGAATAGTAGAAGAAGGAAGCCTGTCCTCAATATGGAGAGGCGGCAAGAATAATGAAGTTATGGCCTCAATATGAGAGATGAAGTTAGGCCCTCAGTAAAAGATAATGAAGTTATGTCATCAATAAAGAAGTAGCAGTTACTGATCCTAAAAGAACCCTGGTGTCCGTGTGGTCGTTACGCAACAAATGGTGCCCGAACAGGGACATGAAGAACAGGAACAGGGACAGGCTAACAGAACAGGGACAAAACCAAAAAAGGAATGAATAGGGACAGGCTAGCAGAACAGGGACCAGGACAGGAACAGGGACATTGATTGCCTCGTGAAGATAGGTTCGGCCGAACTCAGCAAACCGCTCAGAGAAGCTCGTATTGAATGTCGCTGAAAGGAAGCGCACCCAAGCTGGAAAGAAGCTCGTACTGAAAGTCGCTGGAAATAGGCGCACTGGAGCTGGAAAGAGGCTCGTATTGAAAGTCGCTGGAAATAGGCGCACCGGAGCTGGAAAGAGGCTCGTATTGAAAGTCACTGGAAATAGGCGCACCGGAGCTGGAAAGAGTCTCGTATTGAAAGTTGCTAGAAATAGGCGCGCCGGAGCTGGAAGCTCAAGCTGAGAGATGCAGACCCGCGCACACAACTGCCCCTCACTGGCCGAAGGTAAGCAGTTGCACGCTTTGGGGAGTCATATGTTCTTAGAAACAAAAAAATGTCCTGGTAACCTTACAGCTTATTCCCTTTATTTCGAATCAGACAGTTTATGATCCTGAAACATGGGACCAAATTGAGGTCAAGGTGTGGGACTCTGCTACTAAAAATGACAAGGTTGTGGCGGGATTGCTCGGCACCTGGCGAGCAATCTCTGAGGCCTTAAAGAGCCATGTGGGACCACAGTCAGAAACGTGTGCTTTGCCAGACAGTGAGGGAGCTGCGGGCTCGTTTACTGATCCACCTGCTACGCCATCGGCCCCTCCGCTGCTACAGCCAACGCAGGCCTTTGCTGTTATGCCCCCTGGTGACCTGAACGTTCCTTTTGATCCAGGCCCTATGGGCCCTGAAAAGGAGCCGGATCTGCTTCCCTTCGATCCGGGAGGAATGGGATACGTAGGGCCCGAAGGCCGAGTTGCTTAACAATTTAAAGCGAGACATATTGTTCCCGCGGCTAGCCCTGGAAGTCTCCGGTGTTTGTACTCAAGAAAAAGAATGGAAAATGGAGACTGTTACACGATCTGAGAAAAAGTAATGAAGTCATGGAAGATATGGGAGCACTTCAGCCGGGATTACCAACTCCATCTATGCTCCCCCAGTCATGGACATTAACGGTAATAGACTTAAAGGATTGTTTGTTAAACGCTTGCCAGAATTCGGAAAACTTTGCTATGTTTATGTTTCAACTGATACCTTTTCTGATTGTATTTTTGCATCTGTTCTTGCAGGAGAAAAGGCAAAGGATGTATGTCAACATCTGCTGTCAGCTTTTGCGAAATTAGGAGTTCCAAAAATGATTAAAACAGATAATGGGCGGCGATATGGGACTCATGCAACCCACTTTTTTTTTTCTTTTCAACAGTGGGGTATTCAACATCTGACGGGTTCTCCCCACAGGTCAAGTAATTATTGAACAGGCCTACGATACCCGAAAAGCTATGCTTCTAAAACAAAAAAAAAAAAGGGGGAATAGGGGTGTGACCCCCAGGAAAAGATAGCTAAAGCATGCTATGTTCTTAATTTTTTAAACCGATGGACAGAGGAAGGTCCTTGCATCTGTCCATGCAGGAGAAAAGGCGACAGACATATCTGGGAGACAGACAGATCTGGGAGAAACTCAGTTGAAGAAAGAGCACAAGTCATGGTAAAAGATTAAAGCACCAAGCATTGGAAGGGCACTGCACTCTAAAAATTGGGGCCGAGGTTGTGCTTGTGTTTTAACAGGAGCCGGTCCTAGATGGGTGTCAGCACGAGGGGTCCGTCCGGCCGTCTCATCATCTGCCTTCACATGATCACAGCACTCTCCTCCGCGGTTTGGACTCCAGCTCAAACCAAAAACACCGTATGGGAGGGTCCCGCTGGCATATGCAGGACCCACAAACAAGGACTCCAGGAGTTGGAGGGGCAGCCAAAGCCCCCCGGCGGCTGGGCAGCACTCAGTGCCTGCCTCTCCCAGGGATGTGGTTACAAAGTTTGTTAAAGATAGAATTGGTATGCCTGGTAGTTTTGCTCTGTGTTTTCATTTGTGTTAATCGTGCTTTCTTAATTTGTGTTAATCGTGCTTTTTTATGTTACTAAAGAAGGGGGAGATGTGGGAGTGTGGCCATGGGGGTCGACAAGCCCCATGGTTGGTGATAACATCAGATGGACTCTTATCGATGAGACCATCAGGAATGTAAAGAGTGTAGAGGGAACAAAGAAGGGTGATTCAGGAGACGCCTTGCTGTCTCGGGTTGCCTCTTCTCCAGCCATTAAGGCATGGAAGTTGCTGGGTGTTTGCTGTTGCCAGGCAAAGTTGTTGACCAATGAATAGTTAGTGGAAAAGTACTGCTGTGGGGCGAATAGTAGAAGAAGGAAGCCTGTCCTCAATATGGAGAGGCAGCAAGAATAATGAAGTTATGTCCTCAATATGAGAGATGAAGTTAGGCCCTCAGTAAAAGATAATGAAGTTATGGCATCAATAAAGAAGTAGCAGTTACTGATCCTAAAAGAACCCTGGTGTCCGTGTGGTCGTTACGCAACAAATGGTGCCCGAACAGGGACATGAAGAACAGGAACAGGGACAGGCTAACAGAACAGGGACAAAACCAAAAAAGGAATGAATAGGGACAGGCTAGCAGAACAGGGACCAGGACAGGAACAGGGACATTGATTGCCTCGTGAAGATAGGTTCGGCCGAACTCAGCAAACCGCTCAGAGAAGCTCGTATTGAAAGTCGCTGAAAGGAAGCGCACCCAAGCTGGAAAGAAGCTCGTACTGAAAGTCGCTGGAAATAGGTGCACCGGAGCTGGAAAGAGGCTCATATTGAAAGTCGCTGGAAATTGGCGCACCGGAGCTGGAAAGAGGCTCGTACTGAAAGTCGCTGGAAATAGGCACACCGGAGCTGGAAAGAGGCTCGTACTGAAAGTCGCTGGAAATAGGCGCACCGGAGCTGGAAAGAGGCTCGTATTGAAAGTCGCTGGAAATAGGCGCACCGGAGCTGGAAAGAGTCTCGTATTGAAAGTTGCTAGAAATAGGCGCGCCGGAGCTGGAAGCTCAAGCTGAGAGATGCAGACCCGCGCACACAACTGCCCCTCACTGGCCGAAGGTAAGCAGTTGCACGCTTTGGGGAATCATATGTTCTTAGAAACAAAAAAATGTCCTGGTAACCTTACAGCTTATTCCCTTTATTTCGAATCAGACAGCTTATGATCCTGAAACATGGGACCAAATTGAGGTCAAGGTGTGGGATTCTACTACTAAAAATGACAAGGCTGTGGCGGGATTGCTCGGCACCTGGCGAGCAATCTCTGAGGCCTTAAAGAGCCATGTGGGACCACAGTCAGAAACGTGTGCTTTGCCAGACAGTGAGGGAGCTGCGGGCTCGTTTACTGATCCACCTGCTACGCCATCGGCCCCTCCGCTGCTACAGCCAACGCAGGCCTTTGCTGTTATGCCCCCTGGTGACCTGAACGTTCCTTTTGATCCAGGCCCTATGGGCCCTGAAAAGGAGCCGGATCTGCTTCCCTTCGATCCGGGAGGAATGGGATACGTAGGGCCCGAAGGCCGAGTTGCTTAACAATTTAAAGCGAGACATATTGTTCCCGCGGCTAGCCCTGGAAGTCTCCGGTGTTTGTACTCAAGAAAAAGAATGGAAAACGGAGACTGTTACACGATCTGAGAAAAAGTAATGAAGTCATGGAAGATATGGGAGCACTTCAGCCGGGATTACCAACTCCATCTATGCTCCCCCAGTCATGGACATTAACGGTAATAGACTTAAAGGATTGTTTGTTAAACACTTGCCAGAATTCGGAAAACTTTGCTATGTTTATGTTTCAACTGATACCTTTTCGGATTGAATTTTTGCATCTGTTCTTGCAGGAGAAAAGGCAAAGGATGTGTGTCAACATCTGCTGTCAGCTTTTGCGAAATTAGGAGTTCCAAAAATGATTAAAACAGATAATGGGCGGGGATATGGGACTCATGCAACCCACTTTTTTTTTTCTTTTCAACAGTGGGGTATTCAACATCTGACGGGTTCTCCCCACGGGTCAAGTAATTATTGAACAGGCCTACGATACCCTAAAAGCTATGCTTCTAAAACAAAAAAAAAAAAAGGGGGAATAGGGGTGTGACCCCCAGGAAAAGATAGCTAAAGCATGCTATGTTCTTAATTTTTTAAACCGATGGACAGAGGAAGGTCCTTGCATCTGTCCATGCAGGAGAAAAGGCGACAGACATATCTGGGAGACAGACAGATCTGGGAGACAGATCTGGGAGAAACTCAGTTGAAGAAAGAGCACAAGTCATGGTAAAAGATTAAAGCACCAATCATTGGAAGGGCACTACACTCTAATAAATTGGGGCCGAGGTTGTGCTTGTGTTTTAACAGGAGCCGGTCCTAGATGGGTGTCAGCACGAGGGGTCCGTCCGGCCGTCTCATCATCTGCCTTCACATGATCACAGCACTCTCCTCCGCAGTTTGGACTCCAGCTCAAACCAAAAACACCGTATGGGAGGGTCCCGCTGGCATATGCAGGACCCACAAACAAGGACTCCAGGAGTTGGAGGGGCAGCCAAAGCCCCCCCGCAGCTGGGCAGCACTCAGTGCCTGCCTCTCCCAGGGATGTGGTTACAAAGTTTGTTAAAGATAGAATTGGTATGCCTGGTAGTTTTTCTCTGTGTTTTCATTTGTGTTAATCGTGCTTTCTTAATGTGTGTTAATCGTGCTTTTTTATGTTACTAAAGAAGGGGGAGATGTGGGAGTGTGGCCATGGGGGTCGACAAGCCCCATGGTTGGTGATAACATCAGATGGACTCTTATCGATGAGACCATCAGGAATGTAAAGAGTGTAGAGGGAACAAAGAAGGGTGATTCAGGAGACGCCTTGCTGTCTCGGGTTGCCTCTTCTCCAGCCATTAAGGCATGGAAGTTGCTGGGTGTTTGCTGTTGCCAGGCAAAGTTGTTGACCAATGAATAGTTAGTGGAAAAGTACTGCTGTGGGGCGAATAGTAGAAGAAGGAAGCCTGTCCTCAATATGGAGAGGCAGCAAGAATAATGAAGTTATGTCCTCAATATGAGAGATGAAGTTAGGCCCTCAGTAAAAGATAATGAAGTTATGGCATCAATAAAGAAGTAGCAGTTACTGATCCTAAAAGAACCCTGGTGTCCGTGTGGTCGTTACGCAACAAATGGTGCCCGAACAGGGACGTGAAGAACAGGAACAGGGACAGGCTAACAGAACAGGGACAAAACCAAAAAAGGAATGAATAGGGACAGGCTAGCAGAACAGGGACCAGGACAGGAACAGGGACATTGATTGCCTCGTGAAGATAGGTTCGGCCGAACTCAGCAAACCGCTCAGAGAAGCTCGTATTGAATGTCGCTGAAAGGAAGCGCACCCAAGCTGGAAAGAAGCTCGTACTGAAAGTCGCTGGAAATAGGCGCACCGGAGCTGGAAAGAGGCTCGTATTGAAAGTCGCTGGAAATAGGCGCACCGGAGCTGGAAAGAGTCTCGTATTGAAAGTTGCTAGAAATAGGCGCGCCGGAGCTGGAAGCTCAAGCTGAGAGATGCAGACCCGCGCACACAACTGCCCCTCACTGGCCGAAGGTAAGCAGTTGCACGCTTTGGGGAATCATATGTTCTTAGAAACAAAAAAATGTCCTGGTAACCTTACAGCTTATTCCCTTTATTTCGAATCAGACAGCTTATGATCCTGAAACATGGGACCAAATTGAGGTCAAGGTGTGGGACTCTGCTACTAAAAATGACAAGGTTGTGGCGGGATTGCTCGGCACCTGGCGAGCAATCTCTGAGGCCTTAAAGAGCCATGTGGGACCACAGTCAGAAACGTGTGCTTTGCCAGACAGTGAGGGAGCTGCGGGCTCGTTTACTGATCCACCTGCTACGCCATCGGCCCCTCCGCTGCTACAGCCAACGCAGGCCTTTGCTGTTATGCCCCCTGGTGACCTGAACGTTCCTTTTGATCCAGGCCCTATGGGCCCTGAAAAGGAGCCGGATCTGCTTCCCTTCGATCCGGGAGGAATGGGATACGTAGGGCCCGAAGGCCGAGTTGCTTAACAATTTAAAGCGAGACATATTGTTCCCGCGGCTAGCCCTGGAAGTCTCCGGTGTTTGTACTCAAGAAAAAGAATGGAAAATGGAGACTGTTACACGATCTGAGAAAAAGTAATGAAGTCATGGAAGATATGGGAGCACTTCAGCCGGGATTACCAACTCCAACTATGCTCCCCCAGTCATGGACATTAACGGTAATAGACTTAAAGGATTGTTTGTTAAACACTTGCCAGAATTCGGAAAACTTTGCTATGTTTATGTTTCAACTGATACCTTTTCTGATTGTATTTTTGCATCTGTTCTTGCAGGAGAAAAGGCAAAGGATGTGTGTCAACATCTGCTGTCAGCTTTTGCGAAATTAGGAGTTCCAAAAATGATTAAAACAGATAATGGGCGGGGATATGGGACTCATGCAACCCACTTTTTTTTTTCTTTTCAACAGTGGGGTATTCAACATCTGACGGGTTCTCCCCACGGGTCAAGTAATTATTGAACAGGCCTACGATACCCTAAAAGCTATGCTTCTAAAACAAAAAAAAAAAAAGGGGGAATAGGGGTGTGACCCCCAGGAAAAGATAGCTAAAGCATGCTATGTTCTTAATTTTTTAAACCGATGGACAGAGGAAGGTCCTTGCATCTGTCCATGCAGGAGAAAAGGCGACAGACATATCTGGGAGACAGACAGATCTGGGAGACAGATCTGGGAGAAACTCAGTTGAAGAAAGAGCACAAGTCATGGTAAAAGATTAAAGCACCAATCATTGGAAGGGCACTATACTCTAATAAATTGGGGCCGAGGTTGTGCTTGTGTTTTAACAGGAGCCGGTCCTAGATGGGTGTCAGCACGAGGGGTCCGTCTGGCCATCTCATCATCTGCCTTCACATGATCACAGCACTCTCCTCCGCAGTTTGGACTCCAGCTCAAACTAAAAACACCGTATGGGAGGGTCCCGCTGTCATATGCAGGACCCACAGACAAGGACTCCAGGAGTTGGAGGGGCAGCCAAAGCCCCCCCGCAGCTGGGCAGCACTCAGTGCCTGCCTCTCCCAGGGATGTGGTTACAAAGTTTGTTAAAGATAGAATTGGTATGCCTGGTAGTTTTTCTCTGTGTTTTCATTTGTGTTAATCGTGCTTTCTTAATTTGTGTTAATCGTGCTTTTTTATGTTACTAAAGAAGGGGGAGATGTGGGAGTGTGGCCATGGGGGTCGACAAGCCCCATGGTTGGTGATAACATCAGATGGACTCTTATCGATGAGACCATCAGGAATGTAAAGAGTGTAGAGGGAACAAAGAAGGGTGATTCAGGAGACGCCTTGCTGTCTCGGGTTGCCTCTTCTCCAGCCATTAAGGCATGGAAGTTGCTGGGTGTTTGCTGTTGCCAGGCAAAGTTGTTGACCAATGAATAGTTAGTGGAAAAGTACTGCTGTGGGGCGAATAGTAGAAGAAGGAAGCCTGTCCTCAATATGGAGAGGCAGCAAGAATAATGAAGTTATGGCCTCAATATGAGGGATGAAGTTAGGCCCTCAGTAAAAGATAATGAAGTTATGTCATCAATAAAGAAGTAGCAGTTACTGATCCTAAAAGAACCCTGGTGTCCGTGTGGTCGTTACGCAACAAATGGTGCCCGAACAGGGACATGAAGAACAGGAACAGGGACAGGCTAACAGAACAGGGACAAAACCAAAAAAGGAATGAATAGGGACAGGCTAGCAGAACAGGGACCAGGACAGGAACAGGGACATTGATTGCCTCGTGAAGATAGGTTCGGCCGAACTCAGCAAACCGCTCAGAGAAGCTCGTATTGAAAGTCGCTGAAAGGAAGCGCACCCAAGCTGGAAAGAAGCTCGTACTGAAAGTCGCTGGAAATAGGTGCACCGGAGCTGGAAAGAGGCTCATATTGAAAGTCGCTGGAAATTGGCGCACCGGAGCTGGAAAGAGGCTCGTACTGAAAGTCGCTGGAAATAGGCACACCGGAGCTGGAAAGAGGCTCGTACTGAAAGTCGCTGGAAATAGGCGCACCGGAGCTGTAAAGAGGCTCGTATTGAAAGTCGCTGGAAATAGGCGCACCGGAGCTGGAAAGAGTCTCGTATTGAAAGTTGCTAGAAATAGGCGCGCCGGAGCTGGAAGCTCAAGCTGAGAGATGCAGACCCGCGCACACAACTGCCCCTCACTGGCCGAAGGTAAGCAGTTGCACGCTTTGGGGAATCATATGTTCTTAGAAACAAAAAAATGTCCTGGTAACCTTACAGCTTATTCCCTTTATTTCGAATCAGACAGCTTATGATCCTGAAACATGGGACCAAATTGAGGTCAAGGTGTGGGATTCTACTGCTAAAAATGACAAGGCTGTGGCGGGATTGCTCGGCACCTGGCGAGCAATCTCTGAGGCCTTAAAGAGCCATGTGGGACCACAGTCAGAAACGTGTGCTTTGCCAGACAGTGAGGGAGCTGCGGGCTCGTTTACTGATCCACCTGCTACGCCATCGGCCCCTCCGCTGCTACAGCCAACGCAGGCCTTTGCTGTTATGCCCCCTGGTGACCTGAACGTTCCTTTTGATCCAGGCCCTATGGGCCCTGAAAAGGAGCCGGATCTGCTTCCCTTCGATCCGGGAGGAATGGGATACGTAGGGCCCGAAGGCCGAGTTGCTTAACAATTTAAAGCGAGACATATTGTTCCCGCGGCTAGCCCTGGAAGTCTCCGATGTTTGTACTCAAGAAAAAGAATGGAAAATGGAGACTGTTACACGATCTGAGAAAAAGTAATGAAGTCATGGAAGATATGGGAGCACTTCAGCCGGGATTACCAACTCCAACTATGCTCCCCCAGTCATGGACATTAACGGTAATAGACTTAAAGGATTGTTTGTTAAACACTTGCCAGAATTCGGAAAACTTTGCTATGTTTATGTTTCAACTGATACCTTTTCTGATTGTATTTTTGCATCTGTTCTTGCAGGAGAAAAGGCAAAGGATGTGTGTCAACATCTGCTGTCAGCTTTTGCGAAATTAGGAGTTCCAAAAATGATTAAAACAGATAATGGGCGGGGATATGGGACTCATGCAACCCACTTTTTTTTTTCTTTTCAACAGTGGGGTATTCAACATCTGACGGGTTCTCCCCACGGGTCAAGTAATTATTGAACAGGCCTACGATACCCTAAAAGCTATGCTTCTAAAACAAAAAAAAAAAAAGGGGGAATAGGGGTGTGACCCCCAGGAAAAGATAGCTAAAGCATGCTATGTTCTTAATTTTTTAAACCGATGGACAGAGGAAGGTCCTTGCATCGGTCCATGCAGGAGAAAAGGCGACAGACATATCTGGGAGACAGACAGATCTGGGAGACAGATCTGGGAGAAACTCAGTTGAAGAAAGAGCACAAGTCATGGTAAAAGATTAAAGCACCAATCATTGGAAGGGCACTACACTCTAATAAATTGGGGCCGAGGTTGTGCTTGTGTTTTAACAGGAGCCGGTCCTAGATGGGTGTCAGCACGAGGGGTCCGTCCGGCCGTCTCAACATCTGCCTTCACATGATCACAGCACTCTCCTCCGCAGTTTGGACTCCAGCTCAAACCAAAAACACCGTATGGGAGGGTCCCGCTGGCATATGCAGGACCCACAGACAAGGACTCCAGGAGTTGGAGGGGCAGCCAAAGCCCCCCCGCAGCTGGGCAGCACTCAGTGCCTGCCTCTCCCAGGGATGTGGTTACAAAGTTTGTTAAAGATAGAATTGGTATGCCTGGTAGTTTTTCTCTGTGTTTTCATTTGTGTTAATCGTGCTTTCTTAATGTGTGTTAATCGTGCTTTTTTATGTTACTAAAGAAGAGGGAGATGTGGGAGTGTGGCCATGGGGGTCGACAAGCCCCATGGTTGGTGATAACATCAGATGGACTCTTATCGATGAGACCATCAGGAATGTAAAGAGTGTAGAGGGAACAAAGAAGGGTGATTCAGGAGACGCCTTGCTGTCTCGGGTTGCCTCTTCTCCAGCCATTAAGGCATGGAAGTTGCTGGGTGTTTGCTGTTGCCAGGCAAAGTTGTTGACCAATGAATAGTTAGTGGAAAAGTACTGCTGTGGGGCGAATAGTAGAAGAAGGAAGCCTGTCCTCAATATGGAGAGGCAGCAAGAATAATGAAGTTATGTCCTCAATATGAGAGATGAAGTTAGGCCCTCAGTAAAAGATAATGAAGCTATGGCATCAATAAAGAAGTAGCAGTTACTGATCCTAAAAGAACCCTGGTGTCCGTGTGGTCGTTACGCAACAAATGGTGCCCGAACAGGGACGTGAAGAACAGGAACAGGGACAGGCTAACAGAACAGGGACAAAACCAAAAAAGGAATGAATAGGGACAGGCTAGCAGAACAGGGACCAGGACAGGAACAGGGACATTGATTGCCTCGTGAAGATAGGTTCGGCCGAACTCAGCAAACCGCTCAGAGAAGCTCGTATTGAATGTCGCTGAAAGGAAGCGCACCCAAGCTGGAAAGAAGCTCGTACTGAAAGTCGCTGGAAATAGGCGCACCGGAGCTGGAAAGAGGCTCATATTGAAAGTCGCTGGAAATAGGCGCACCGGAGCTGGAAAGAGGCTCGTATTGAAAGTCGCTGGAAATAGGCGCACCGGAGCTGGAAAGAGTCTCGTATTGAAAGTTGCTAGAAATAGGCGCGCCGGAGCTGGAAGCTCAAGCTGAGAGATGCAGACCCGCGCACACAACTGCCCCTCACTGGCCGAAGGTAAGCAGTTGCACGCTTTGGGGAATCATATGTTCTTAGAAACAAAAAAATGTCCTGGTAACCTTACAGCTTATTCCCTTTATTTCGAATCAGACAGCTTATGATCCTGAAACATGGGACCAAATTGAGGTCAAGGTGTGGGACTCTGCTACTAAAACTGACAAGGTTGTGGCGGGATTGCTCGGCACCTGGCGAGCAATCTCTGAGGCCTTAAAGAGCCATGTGGGACCACAGTCAGAAACGTGTGCTTTGCCAGACAGTGAGGGAGCTGCGGGCTCGTTTACTGATCCACCTGCTACGCCATCGGCCCCTCCGCTGCTACAGCCAACGCAGGCCTTTGCTGTTATGCCCCCTGGTGACCTGAACGTTCCTTTTGATCCAGGCCCTATGGGCCCTGAAAAGGAGCCGGATCTGCTTCCCTTCGATCCGGGAGGAATGGGATACGTAGGGCCCGAAGGCCGAGTTGCTTAACAATTTAAAGCGAGACATATTGTTCCCGCGGCTAGCCCTGGAAGTCTCCGGTGTTTGTACTCAAGAAAAAGAATGGAAAATGGAGACTGTTACACGATCTGAGAAAAAGTAATGAAGTCATGGAAGATATGGGAGCACTTCAGCCGGGATTACCAACTCCAACTATGCTCCCCCAGTCATGGACTTTAACGGTAATAGACTTAAAGGATTGTTTGTTAAACACTTGCCAGAATTCGGAAAACTTTGCTATGTTTATGTTTCAACTGATACCTTTTCGGATTGAATTTTTGCATCTGTTCTTGCAGGAGAAAAGGCAAAGGATGTGTGTCAACATCTGCTGTCAGCTTTTGCGAAATTAGGAGTTCCAAAAATGATTAAAACAGATAATGGGCGGGGATATGGGACTCATGCAACCCACTTTTTTTTTTCTTTTCAACAGTGGGGTATTCAACATCTGACGGGTTCTCCCCACGGGTCAAGTAATTATTGAACAGGCCTACGATACCCTAAAAGCTATGCTTCTAAAACAAAAAAAAAAAAAGGGGGAATAGGGGTGTGACCCCCAGGAAAAGATAGCTAAAGCATGCTATGTTCTTAATTTTTTAAACCGATGGACAGAGGAAGGTCCTTGCATCTGTCCATGCAGGAGAAAAGGCGACAGACATATCTGGGAGACAGACAGATCTGGGAGACAGATCTGGGAGAAACTCAGTTGAAGAAAGAGCACAAGTCATGGTAAAAGATTAAAGCACCAATCATTGGAAGGGCACTACACTCTAATAAATTGGGGCCGAGGTTGTGCTTGTGTTTTAACAGGAGCCGGTCCTAGATGGGTGTCAGCACGAGGGGTCCGTCCGGCCGTCTCATCATCTGCCTTCACATGATCACAGCACTCTCCTCCGCAGTTTGGACTCCAGCTCAAACCAAAAACACCGTATGGGAGGGTCCCGCTGGCATATGCAGGACCCACAAACAAGGACTCCAGGAGTTGGAGGGGCAGCCAAAGCCCCCCCGCAGCTGGGCAGCACTCAGTGCCTGCCTCTCCCAGGGATGTGGTTACAAAGTTTGTTAAAGATAGAATTGGTATGCCTGGTAGTTTTTCTCTGTGTTTTCATTTGTGTTAATCGTGCTTTCTTAATTTGTGTTAATCGTGCTTTTTTATGTTACTAAAGAAGGGGGAGATGTGGGAGTGTGGCCATGGGGGTCGACAAGCCCCATGGTTGGTGATAACATCAGATGGACTCTTATCGATGAGACCATCAGGAATGTAAAGAGTGTAGAGGGAACAAAGAAGGGTGATTCAGGAGACGCCTTGCTGTCTCGGGTTGCCTCTTCTCCAGCCATTAAGGCATGGAAGTTGCTGGGTGTTTGCTGTTGCCAGGCAAAGTTGTTGACCAATGAATAGTTAGTGGAAAAGTACTGCTGTGGGGCGAATAGTAGAAGAAGGAAGCCTGTCCTCAATATGGAGAGGCAGCAAGAATAATGAAGTTATGGCCTCAATATGAGAGATGAAGTTAGGCCCTCAGTAAAAGATAATGAAGCTATGGCATCAATAAAGAAGTAGCAGTTACTGATCCTAAAAGAACCCTGGTGTCCGTGTGGTCGTTACGCAACAAATGGTGCCCGAACAGGGACATGAAGAACAGGAACAGGGACAGGCTAACAGAACAGGGACAAAACCAAAAAAGGAATGAATAGGGACAGGCTAGCAGAACAGGGACCAGGACAGGAACAGGGACATTGATTGCCTCGTGAAGATAGGTTCGGCCGAACTCAGCAAACCGCTCAGAGAAGCTCGTATTGAATGTCGCTGAAAGGAAGCGCACCCAAGCTGGAAAGAAGCTCGTACTGAAAGTCGCTGGAAATAGGCGCACCGGAGCTGGAAAGAGGCTCATATTGAAAGTCGCTGGAAATAGGCGCACCGGAGCTGGAAAGAGTCTCGTATTGAAAGTTGCTAGAAATAGGCGCGCCGGAGCTGGAAGCTCAAGCTGAGAGATGCAGACCCGCACACACAACTGCCCCTCACTGGCCGAAGGTAAGCAGTTGCACGCTTTGGGGAATCATATGTTCTTAGAAACAAAAAAATGTCCTGGTAACCTTACAGCTTATTCCCTTTATTTCGAATCAGACAGCTTATGATCCTTGTTATAAGTGAGACCATACAAATTTCTTGGTCTATCAGAAATATTTTATTAATTAAGTAAGCAGGCACAAGCAAAACAGCGCTGGGTGGCTGGGGAGTCTCCGCTCCACCACAGCACGCAACTTTCCCCTTTCAGTGTCGCCGTTTTATAGCATCCAAGTTTCGGCTTGTCAGGACTTGTTGGACCTTCTGAAGCTGCGCAGTTTGTTGTTGGGGGTCGTTGTTTTTCTTTCAATGATCATGCGTTGTGCTCGTGTTCAAGGGGGAGGGTAGTGAAGCGGGAAACAGTATTTCACAGAGTCTTTGTTTTACCAAGGATGTTTATCCAACACCCCCTCCCCACTATCTACTTGCTTAGTCTTCCCCCTTAACAAGGTCGTAAATTGCAAAACCTTATCTTCTCAGCAGATCCTCTGAATTCCTTTTAAAGACAATGAACAAACACCCGCTAATTTATCACAATCCCTCCTTTTTCTTTTTCTAACATATTTTGTTCATTGATGAATTTTTGAAGCACTTGTTTGCTCAATATTAAAGTTTCTGCGTCATCCTCCTCCTGTTCAAGAGATTCATATTTCGAACGCACAAGCATAAGGTGAGCTGCCTCTAATCGGTTTTTTTTACAATCGCGATTATTCGATTGAATATACATGGTACAAAAGTTAGTGTTAATATGAGCAGCAACAAAGGTCCTGCTATAGTTGATAGCAGTGTAGTGAGCCAAAGTGAGTAATTAAACCAGGATTCATACCAATTCTGGTGGGCTTCATTTTCTATTTTTCGTTTTTCTAGCCCTTCTCTCAATTTAGTCATTGTATCCCTTACTACTCCAGTATGATCTGCATATACGCAACACTCCTCTCGTAGGGCTGCACACAATCCTCCTTGTTGTAGAAAAATCAGATCTAATCCCCTACGATTTTGTCGTACAGATTTCTCTAAAGCTGATATAGATTGCTCGATACGGGCCAAATCCTCATCTACAGCAATGCGTAGAGAGGTAAATTCTTGGCTTTGTTTTACCAGAGAGGTAATTTCAGTTCCGGCTCCTGCAGCCCCCAGAATCATCAGAGTGGCTAAAGTGACAGCCGTAATAGGCTCTCTTTTCCTTAAGTGTTTTTTTTTGCCATAGCATGTTGGATGTACATATACTCCTCAGAATGGTAAAGAATCCTAGGTATAATTACTACCTGTACACAGAAATCATGAGACGAGTTGAACAATTTCAAAGATAAGCATGGAGTTACCCCCAGAGACGAACATACCCATCTGGTGTTATCTGCTGGTATTAACCATTTTTCTTTGTCTAATTGTGTAACATTTTCTGTAATATTGCATAGATGGAACTTCTCACCAAGGACCGTGCCTACGCACCTGCCATTCCCAGTTACTTCCGTTAACGTTATTCCTACATCCCTTCCCCAATTGCATTGTGGGGGATCGGTTTCGTTTGAACGGGTGGTTTCTCCCAGATCCCCAATGGCGTCGTAATATGAGGGCCTTATATCAAGACATAACCAGCAAGGTCTAGGCACGTCTGGATTTGGTTGATTCAACAACTGATAACTAGCATTCATGATTCTCCATATGTTATTCCCGGTCACCCCTTCATTTCTAATCCCGTACTCCGGGTTTACTGATTTATTAGCAACCTCCAGTGGTTTAGGGCTATTAGGAGTTAGCATTCTAAAAGCTTGTGTAGGCTGAATCCTCAAAACACTCCCCGACAGTTCCTGATTTGGTCCCACCCGTTGGGGACTCTTAGTCTCTTCCTTCTTTATATAGATGATGCCTCCCCTATCAGTCCCCCAGCAGTAGTTATCTGCTGAACAACATGGTGATCTTCTCATCTAATCAGGCTCCATTTAAAAGGTTTGTGAGGGTGCGCAGACCCAGGAACAGTGTAAACAATCGTACCCATTACTATGTATCGCAAAAAAAATGGCTAGGGCCCATTTTCCAGAGTTCTTTACCTGGCCACGTAATTCCCCAC
The DNA here is from genome assembly GCF_964211835.1 of Anser anser. Taxonomy (NCBI): domain Eukaryota; kingdom Metazoa; phylum Chordata; class Aves; order Anseriformes; family Anatidae; genus Anser; species Anser anser. The sequence continues at coordinate 13,224,130 of NC_139731.1, forward strand.
CGTTTCACTCTCTGCCTCGCTTGTCAGTTCGGTTGCAGCGAACTACAAGGTGCAGGTTCTTCTTGGCAGCAGCAGTGTTCTTCAGGGGAGTTTCTCGGGTAACCGCGACCTTTTTCTGACCAAACAGGGTCCCCTTTCCTCCTTTTTTTTTTTTTTTTTTTTACGATACATAGACAGTTAAACCATACTTATTGAGTTCGTTTCAACGTAAGCTTTAAGTCATCAGGGCCTGCGACCGCTTCCCATTTGCTTTTCTGGATCGGTCCTTTCACACGACTGGCATGCGTTCACCCCTTCTCAGCCGTCCGGATAGCTGTCTCTGTGATAAGTAAAACAACATAGGGGCCTCCCCACCGTGGTGTTAAAGACGTTTCTTTCCATGTCTTAATTAGAACCCTATCTCCAGGTTGTATCCTATGGATTGCTATATCTAGCCACCAAGCCTTTCGCTTGCAACTCCCTCCGTCGGTTCATAAGCTGTATTAAATAAGGTTTTAATTGGATATCCTGTACCTGGGGGTGATCAGATGGCATCTCTAAATCATAAGGCATACCATACAGCCTTTCAAAAGGTGAGATTCCGACATCGGCTCGGGGCTATGTCCGGATATTCAATAGTGCAAGCAGTAAACATTTCACCCAGGAGGTTTTAGTCTCTATCATAAGCTTTGTTAGTTGCCTTTTAATTTCACCATTCATTCGTTCTACCTTTCCCGAACTCTGAGGATGCCAGGGAGTGTGATATTCCCATTTAATTCCCAGAGCCTTCATCGTGTCTCGGGATACCTTTGACACAAAGTGTGGGCCTCGATCAGAGTCAATTGCTTCTATTACCCCGTATCTGGGTATGATGCTTTCTAATAATATCTTTACCACGGTTTGAGCTGTGGCCCTTGCCGTAGGGAATGCTTCAACAAAGTTTGTGAGGTGGTCTACAATAACTAATAAGTATCTATATCGCCCCGTTTTTGGAAGTTCAGTAAAATCTAATTGAATCTTTGCAAAAGGTCGATGTGCCAATTCTCGTCCTCCTCCCGGGACCCTTTTTCTCATGTGTTGAGCATTTACCCTCCGACAAGTTATGCAATCATTTACGATCCTCTTTGCTATATTATAAATCCCTATACACATATAATATGTGGCAAATTGATCCACCAACGCCTGAGTACCCCAGTGCGTCTGTTCATGAAATCTCCGTAGCACCCTCATAGCTACTGATTTTGGTAACACTTCCCGTCCATCAGGCAGTACCCATTTCCCTTTATCTGTTTTTTTTTGTTTTTTTTTTTTTTTGAACCCCCATTTGTGTCATCTTGTCTTCTTCTGTAATAGTGAAACAGAGTAAGGGGAGGGGAATGGGTCCATTCGACCAGAGGGAGTTAGTCGGCCCGCACTTGTAGCAGTTTTTATAAGGCGGGCTTTCTTCCTCAGAACAATTGCATTCAATCCCATCAACTCCCCATTCACTCCAGCAATCATAACATGGAAATTCCTTTAAGCCTTTCCCACAGTATTAAGTATTATATTAAGCATTATTATATATTATATTATTATTAATTATTATATTAATTATTATATATTAAGTATAAGTATTAAGTATTTCCCACAGTCTGGGCAATCTTCCCTCGTTCTTATAATTCTTATACTCATTAATGCCGCCCTTTTTGCCTCCTGATCTGCTAGATTATTACCCCTAACCTGAGGGGTGAGGCCTTTTTGATGCCCTTTTATATGTACTACAGCAATTTCTTTGGGCTCTCTGATAGCTTGTAAAACCTGGGTAATCAATTCCTGATGTATTAAACCCTTTCCTTGTGAATTGATGAGCCCCCTTTCTTTCCATATTTTACCAAATATATGTACTACCCCATAAGCATATTTTGAATCTGTATATATTGTACCGCTTTTATTTTTCAACAATTTTAGGGCCTGCAATATGGCATATAGCTCGCAAGCTTGGGCAGACCAGCTAGGACTCAAAGGTCCAGATTCCACTATCTCAAATGTTTTCTCGTTTACTAACGCGTATCCTGATTTTTGCTTTCCCTCGACTACTCTCGAGGAACCATCCACATATATCTGTTCACCGATGGGTAATTCCACCTCCTCTAGATCAGGTCTCAATTTCGTTTGCTCTTCTATATTTCGGAGGCAATCATGTCCTAAGGACTCATTTGGTTCCCCATAAAGAAATTGAGCAGGGTTCTGTAGGGAGGTTGTTCCTAAGGTTAATTTTGGAGAGGAAATCAAAATTCCTTCATATTTTAATAATCTGGCGTCAGTGATCCATTTCTCTGCCTTCTGTTGCAGTACCCCGCATATATTGTGTAGAGATATTACTTTGATTTCCCCCCCAAAAGTGATCTTCTGTGCTTCTTCCGCTAACAAGGCAGCAGCTACCACTACCTGCAAACAGTTTGGCCAGCCCCGGCTAACCGGATCCAATAATTTAGACAAATAGGCCACAGGTTTTTTTTTTGTTTTTTTTGTTTTTTTTTTTTACTCCCAAGAATGGGCACATTCTTGGGCCAGCACTCCGTATGCTGTGCCTTCTGCGCTGTTCACAAAAAAAAACGAAACAGCCTCCTTAAATCTGGTAAGCTTAACACTGGGGGGGGCGTACTAGTTCCTCCTTTAAGTTGTTCAGTCGTTCCTCATCTTCTTTTGTCCATTTGAGTAATCCATCCTTATTCAGCTTGTTATATAAAAATTTAACCTTTCCACTATAATCTTCTATCCATTGTCTACAGTATCCGGTCAACCCTAACAGTTGCCGTACCTGCCTTTTAGTTCGCGGGGATGCTAAAGCCAATATTCCACTGATTCTGCCTGGGTCTAACTTCTTAGTCCCCTTACTTAACTGGTGACCCAGGTACTTTATCTCTTGCTCCACAATTTGTAATTTTGCCCCTCCTTTTTCTTTTAAAGGGTACAGAGGGTACAGATTAACTCGATTCTCTGAGCCAATCCAAAGGCTCGCATATTCGCTCTCCTCTAAACAAAAAGGTTCCTTTGCACTTACATAAATGTTTAAGGCTTGGCAAACCCAGTCTTCAAACGACCCGAATATGGGCCAATAATTTGCCTACCTCCCCAAACTTCAACACAATAATGAATCATTTTTACTTTATCCTTTCCCCGCCTAAAAGGGGAATCACTCCAATTCTTAATCATTAACCCCAGTGGACTATCTGGGGGAATAGGGGGCAACCTAGCACTAGGCGTTACCCCACCCATGGGACCAGAAGGCTTACTCTTCTTCTGTCCCATCTTCCGGAGTGCCTTCACACACACACAGAGCCGCTTCCCCCTGGTCGTGGCCCAGTCCCTCGCGGGATGTGGGAACCGCACTACTGAGGGGTCCGCACTCACTTCGTCCGCAATTGGACGTCTCACACAGACGCACTCCGGGATCACCAACCCCAACCGAACGGATCACCGGCCTATACTTACCCACCCCGTGGGTCTTCATTCGGTCTTCGTGCACAAAGATTGCTTGGAGTTACCGGTTTTATTTGCTTGTGCCTAATTTTGGGTTCGTCGGTGAAGGGCTCGAGCGGGATTTCCCGTTCCCGGGGCCGCCAGAATCGGCGGGGCGCCTCCCCTAGAGGGATTCCCAGTCAATCCGCCTTCATCCGAGTCACGGTGTTAGTGTTGGGGAGAATCGAATGGATGTTCTATTAATGTTTCTCAGGTGATGGATCATACGGTATAATTAAATATTATTAAATGTACTTACATTATCAAGTAATCTATGTATACTGGAAACCTAGGGAGTACATTGAACATTTAAAGGAATCGTTGAAGGGGAACCCTGGGAGGGAATAGGTACAACCTGACCTTGGATAAGGGCCTGGAGATGATGAAATGAGTTGAAGCAGAACCAAGGAGCGGAGGGAGCATGCGTCGAGTGAGAAAGGTGAAAGAGTTTAGCGGAGAGGAAGACTCCTTACTTCATCTGGACGACCACCTGGACGACCACCAGAGTGCGCCACGCATGTGCAAAGGGGAGGGGAGCTAATTAGAATGAAAAGCGAGGCTGATGTTGCAACCTGTAATGAATATGTATACCTGACGCAATATTGTATGTATAAATAACGGCTGGGAAGTAACGGGACTTGAAGCCAGATTTGGGCACCTGCCCCGGCTTCCAGCGCTGAATAAAGCACCTTCATATAATCACTTGGTGGTTATGTGGTTGCTACGCTAACATTTTGGCGACCCAGATGGGACAGCGTGGGCACTGCTGAGGCGGATCGTGTCTCGGTTTCGCTCCAGCCGGCACCGAGGGATTCTCGGGGAGCAGTCGACCACGACCGACCTCCGCTGCTCACGACGTACCACTGGAGTGGTAAGCAAAGGTGCTTTCAACTTTGGGTATTCGGTACCGATTTGGTTGGGAAAGCCTGCCGGTCAGACGCGGCGAAAGCCACGCTCGGTTGGGCAGGGAGCTCCCGGGGTAAGCCTAGGCGCCGTCCGTTAGACAGAGCGAAAGCTCTGCAGGTTCGGCATTGGTAATTGTATTAGTTTGTGCTGAAGGGTCAGCACCTGGTATTATTGGTATGTAAAAAGCGTGCTGCTGCTGCTCCGGCAGCTTTTGGGAAAGCACGCTGCTGCTCCGGCAGCTTTTGGGAAAGCACGCTGCTGCTCCGGCAGCTTCCGGAAAGTGTGCTGTTGCTGCTCCGGCAGCTTTTGGGAGAGTGTGTTGCTGCTCCGGCAGCTTTCGGAAGAGTGTGTTGCTGCTCCGGCAGCTTTCGAGAGAGTGTGTTGCTGCTCCGGCAGCTTTCGGGAGAGTGTGTTGCTGCTCCGGCAGCTTTCGAGAGAGTGTGTTGCTGCTCCGGCAGCTTTCGGGAGAGTGTGTTGCTGCTCCGGCAGCTTTCGGAGAGTGTGTTGCTGCTCCGGCAGCTTTCGGGAGAGTGTGTTGCTGCTCCGGCAGCTTTCGGGAGAGTGTGTTGCTGCTCCGGCAGCTTTCGGGAGAGTGTGTTGCTGCTCCGGCAGCTTTTGGGTCCGTATCATAAGCTCAAAATGAAAAAGATTAAAGAAATTCTGGGAAAAGATGTACCTATCCCGCGGACATCCCCGCTGGGGTGTTTGCTAGCACACTGGAAAGAGGGAGGTTTTGGTCAAGAAATGCGGAAAGGAAAGCTGATTGATTATTGTAATATTTGGTGGCCACAGTATAAACTAGAGGACCAAGAAACTTGGCCTGAGAATGGAACATTGCAATATAATACAATTTTACAATAATGCTATTTTGTAAGTGGGAAGGAGAATATGATGAACTGCCGTATGTGGAATTATTCTTTTATTTGCGCCGAAAGCCTGAATGGCAGCATGCTTGTGGAATAATGGTGCTTGAAGTTTAAACTGAGGAACGTTGTTGTGCATGTACTAAGGAGGGACGCTGTATACAGCATCAGGCAATAGAGAATAATAAGTATTATGGGAAATAATATAATATAATAATATAATAATGTATATAATAATATAATAATATAATATAATAATATAATAATGGAAATATTGATCTGGAAGTTGCGCCGTTGGCTCCGCCGGAAGAGCCAGGACAGGGAGGGAAAAGAGAAAAGGAAGATAGCAGTAGTGATGGAGAATCCCCGATTTTAGTCTCCCCGTGTCACATAGGACCCAGCAACAGCGAAGGGCAGGAGAAACTATAAATGAACAGGGAGGGAAAATAATCGCTCCCCTCAGGCAAGGAGTGGGGACAGAAGGACCGGTATATGTCAAGGTGCCTTTTTTTTCAGCTGGGGATTTAATGATATGGAAGCAAGCAGCCGGCACCTACAGGGAAAACCCAGATAAAGTAGCTAGGATAATGAAAATGATAATTAAAACCCAAAATCCCGATTGGGATGATCTCCAGGTGATCCTGGATACTTTGATGGATTCAACAGAAAAGGACATGGTATTACGGGCAGCCAGAGAGAGAGCCCGAGAAGATATATGAAATGGATTAGTGCTTGGAAATCTAGATCAAAACTTCCCCACTGAGGATCCCCAATGGGATTATAACACAGGGGATGGAATAAGGAGGCTGAAGAGATATCAAGATTGGGTACAAGTCGGGGTACAGAATGCCATGCCCCGGACCATAAATTGGTCAAAATTGTATAATGTCAGGCAAGAAAAAGCGGAATCACCTTCCGCCTTTTAGAGAGATTAAAAGAAACTAAAGAGCCCTTGGTAAAAATTCAAATAGGAAATAAGGAAGTAAAATTTTTGATTGATACAGGGGCCACATATTCAGTGCTCAATAGATTAAGTGGTAAAATAGGGGAAAAGAAGACTACTATTGTAGGTGCCACCGGGAAGGAGGAAATACGGCCGTTCTTACAACCCCTTGATTTACAGTTTGGAGGTAAAGAAATTACGCATGAATTTTTATATGTACCAGAATGCCCTATTCCTCTTTTGGGACGGGATTTGCTAACTAAACTATAATGTTTGAAGATGGAGAATTGATTATGAGAATCCCGGAATCAAAAGTGGGACAAATATTAATGATTAAAGAGAAGGCTGTTCCTCATATCCCAAAAGAGGTAGAAAATGCAGTAATGCCTGCAATTTGGGAAACGGACGTGCCTGGAAAATCAAAAGTAGCCCAGCCAGTAAAAATTGAACTTAAGGAAGGGGCCCGACCGGTACGGATTAAACAGTACCCATTGAAGCTAGAAGCTAGGCTAGGAATAGTAAAGATTATAGATAAATTTCTTAGCTACCACATTCTGGAGGAATGCAAATCTGAATATAATACTCCAATTTTCCCAGTAAAGAAACCTAATGGGGAATACAGGCTAGTGCAGGACCTTAGGGCAATAAACGAAATAACAAAAGATATTCACCCAGTGGTGGCTAATCCTTATACATTGTTAACATCTGTAAAAGAAAAAATATAAGTGGTTTACTGTAATTGATTTAAAAGATGCCTTCTTCTGCATACCCATTGACAAGGATAGTAGAAAACTTTTTGCTTTTGAATGGGAAAGTCCACGGAACGGACGAAAGATGCAACTGACCTGGACAAGATTGCCTCAAGGATTCAAGAATAGCCCGACCCTCTTCGGCAGTCAACTAGCTAAAGAAATAGAAGACTGGATTAACCAAGAACAGATTCAGGTACCAAAGGACCGATACTTGCTGCTACAATATGCGGACGATATATTAATAGCTACCGAAGGAGAGTCAGAATGTATTCAGGTAACTATTGATATTTTGAATCAATTGGAACTAAATGGGTACAAGGTTTCTAAACAAAAGGCACAAATCGCGTGCACAACAGTAATTTATTTGGGATGTGAAATTTCTCAAGGACAAAGAAAATTGGGAGTTAACCGAATACAAGCTATTTGTGAAATCCCCGAGCCGCGAAATCTGCACGAACTACGGGCTTTCCTAGGTATGGCCGGGTGGTGTAGACTGTGGGTCTACTGGGGACTATGGACTCATAGCAAAGCCCCTCTATGAAACCCAAAAGGCCTGTACATTTACCTGGGAAGCCACAACAAGAGGCCTTTAAGAAATTAAAAGAAGCCCTGATAAAGGCGCCTGCCTTGGGCTTGCCGGACTTATTAAAGGACTTTCAGCTGTTTGTGCATGAGAGACAACGATTGGCATTAGGAGTACTGACCCAGCGACTTGGGAGCTGGAAAAGACCTGTGGGGTATTTTTCTAAACAATTGGATGCGGTAAGCGCTGGATGGCCCTCGTGTTTAAGGGCCATGGCAGCCACAGTCCTTTTAATACAGGCAAAAGGGGGGCCATTGGCTATCGCCCAGCCGAATGAATCTTAAGAACTACTAACCTATTGAACCCAGCAGTGTTTCTAGGAACAACTGCGGAGGAAGGAGACCTCAGTCATGATTGCGTGGAGATCATCGAACATACCTATGCCAGCAGAACAGACTTAAAAGATCAGCCTCTGGAGAGACCGGATTGGGAACTTTTCACGGATGGAAGCAGCTTTGTGGAAAATGGGACTCGTTATGCAGGATACGCGGTAACAACATCAAAGGTAGTGATTGAGGCAAATTCCCTACCTCCGGGGACTTCAGCCCAACGAGCAGAAATAGTTGCCCTGACACGAGCCCTGGAACTAAGCGAGGGTAAGAATGTGAATATTTGGACAGATTCAAAATATGCATTCGGGGTAGTCCACGTACATGGGGCATTATGGAAAGAAAGGGGAATGCTATCCTCACAAGGGACTAATATAAAATATCAGGAAGAAATATTGAAATTAATAACAGCTGTACAGAAACCCCAACAGGTGGCCATAATGCATTGTAAAGCTCATCAAGGAGGGATGTCAGAGATTGCAGAAGGTAACAGATTGGCAGATTTGACGGCCCGGAAGGTCGCGCGTGAAGTACGGAAAGTAATGGCTCTAATTCCATCGAAGGTAGGCCTCTCTTGTTTTAAATTACCTAAAGACCCAAAGTATTCAGCAGAAGATGAGAGACTTGCAAATTTGATGAAGGCCCGGAAGAATCCTGACGGATGGTATGTGACTACGACAGGACAACTCATAGTGCCTCCTATAATAATGCGAGAAATCTTACAAATAAAACATAATGAATGTCACTGGGGTGCAGGAGCAATGGTGACCTATTTGAAACGAGGTGTCATCTCGGTACACATGTTAACAATGGCAAAGTCAGTAATGTCAAAATGTGAGCTTTGCTTAAAGAATAACCCGGTAGCAAGGAAACATGCTGAGATGGGGAGAACTAGAGCTGGAATAGAGCCTGGAGATTACTGGCAAATAGATTTCGTGGAACTGCCTAAAGCAAGAGGTTATAAATACCTATTGGTAGGGGTTGATACTTTTTCAGGATGGCCAGAGGCCCTTCCCTGTCGAACCAACCAAGCTAAAGAAACGGTAAAATGGTTACTACGGGAAATAGTCCCTAGATTTGGTGTACCATTGGGTATTTCTTCAGACAGGGGACCACATTTCATTGCCAATGTGGTTAAAGAGGTTAGTAGGTTACTAGGAATTACCTGGAACTTACATACCCCATGGAGGCCTCAATCTAGTGGTCAAGTAGAGAGGATGAACCAAACTTTAAAAGGACAATTAAGCAAAATCTGTCAGGAGGCTAAGATACAGTGGCCACAGGCCTTACCGATAGCTTTGCTAAGAATTAGAATAAAGCCAAGAAGTGGGATGTCAGTAAGTCCCTATGAAATCATGTATGGAAAACCTTATGAGTCTCCTGAACCGAACCCGAATATGCATGTTACCGGTAAACAGGATGTATATAATTATGTTTTAATAGTAATGAAAATACTTGCTCTTGGTGTGAGTGAAGTATTTTCAAAGGGGGGAAATGTTAGTGTTGGGGAGAATCGAATGGATGTTCTATTAATGTTTCTCAGGTGATGGATCATACGGTATAATTAAATATTATTAAATGTACTTACATTATCAAGTAATCTATGTATACTGGAAACCTAGGGAGTACATTGAACATTTAAAGGAATCGTTGAAGGGGAACCCTGGGAGGGAATAGGTACAACCTGACCTTGGATAAGGGCCTGGAGATGATGAAATGAGTTGAAGCAGAACCAAGGAGCGGAGGGAGCATGCGTCGAGTGAGAAAGGTGAAAGAGTTTAGCGGAGAGGAAGACTCCTTACTTCATCTGGACGACCACCTGGACGACCACCAGAGTGCGCCACGCATGTGCAAAGGGGAGGGGAGCTAATTAGAATGAAAAGCGAGGCTGATGTTGCAACCTGTAATGAATATGTATACCTGACGCAATATTGTATGTATAAATAACGGCTGGGAAGTAACGGGACTTGAAGCCAGATTTGGGCACCTGCCCCGGCTTCCAGCGCTGAATAAAGCACCTTCATATAATCACTTGGTGGTTATGTGGTTGCTACGCTAACAACGGCACCAAATTTGTTATAAGTGAGACCATACAAATTTCTTGGTCTATCAGAAATATTTTATTAATTAAGTAAGCAGGCACAAGCAAAACAGCGCTGGGCGGCTGGGGAGTCTCCGCTCCACCACAGCACGCAACTTTCCCCTTTCAGTGTCGCCGTTTTATAGCATCCAAGTTTCGGCTTGTCAGGACTTGTTGGACCTTCTGAAGCTGCGCAGTTTGTTGTTGGGGGTCGTTGTTTTTCTTTCAATGATCATGCGTTGTGCTCGTGTTCAAGGGGGAGGGTAGTGAAGCGGGAAACAGTATTTCACAGAGTCTTTGTTTTACCAAGGATGTTTATCCAACACCCCCTCCCCACTATCTACTTGCTTAGTCTTCCCCCTTAACAAGGTCGTAAATTGCAAAACCTTATCTTCTCAGCAGATCCTCTGAATTCCTTTTAAAGACAATGAACAAACACCCGCTAATTTATCACAATCCTGAAACATGGGACCAAATTGAGGTCAAGGTGTGGGACTCTGCTACTAAAAATGACAAGGTTGTGGCGGGATTGCTCGGCACCTGGCGAGCAATCTCTTAGGCCTTAAAGAGCCATGTGGGACCACAGTCAGAAACGTGTGCTTTGCCAGACAGTGAGGGAGCTGCGGGCTCGTTTACTGATCCACCTGCTACGCCATCGGCCCCTCCGCTGCTACAGCCAACGCAGGCCTTTGCTGTTATGCCCCCTGGTGACCTGAACGTTCCTTTTGATCCAGGCCCTATGGGCCCTGAAAAGGAGCCGGATCTGCTTCCCTTCGATCCGGGAGGAATGGGATACGTAGGGCCCGAAGGCCGAGTTGCTTAACAATTTAAAGCGAGACATATTGTTCCCGCGGCTAGCCCTGGAAGTCTCCGGTGTTTGTACTCAAGAAAAAGAATGGAAAATGGAGACTGTTACACGATCTGAGAAAAAGTAATGAAGTCATGGAAGATATGGGAGCACTTCAGCCGGGATTACCAACTCCATCTATGCTCCCCCAGTCATGGACATTAACGGTAATAGACTTAAAGGATTGTTTGTTAAACACTTGCCAGAATTCGGAAAACTTTGCTATGTTTATGTTTCAACTGATACCTTTTCGGATTGTATTTTTGCATCTGTTCTTGCAGGAGAAAAGGCAAAGGATGTGTGTCAACATCTGCTGTCAGCTTTTGCGAAATTAGGAGTTCCAAAAATGATTAAAACAGATAATGGGCGGGGATATGGGACTCATGCAACCCACTTTTTTTTTTCTTTTCAACAGTGGGGTATTCAACATCTGACGGGTTCTCCCCACGGGTCAAGTAATTATTGAACAGGCCTACGATACCCTAAAAGCTATGCTTCTAAAACAAAAAAAAAAAAGGGGGAATAGGGGTGTGACCCCCAGGAAAAGATAGCTAAAGCATGCTATGTTCTTAATTTTTTAAACCGATGGACAGAGGAAGGTCCTTGCATCTGTCCATGCAGGAGAAAAGGCGACAGACATATCTGGGAGACAGACAGATCTGGGAGACAGATCTGGGAGAAACTCAGTTGAAGAAAGAGCACAAGTCATGGTAAAAGATTAAAGCACCAATCATTGGAAGGGCACTACACTCTAATAAATTGGGGCCGAGGTTGTGCTTGTGTTTTAACAGGAGCCGGTCCTAGATGGGTGTCAGCACGAGGGGTCCGTCCGGCCGTCTCATCATCTGCCTTCACATGATCACAGCACTCTCCTCCGCAGTTTGGACTCCAGCTCAAACCAAAAACACCGTATGGGAGGGTCCCGCTGGCATATGCAGGACCCACAAACAAGGACTCCAGGAGTTGGAGGGGCAGCCAAAGCCCCCCCGCAGCTGGGCAGCACTCAGTGCCTGCCTCTCCCAGGGATGTGGTTACAAAGTTTGTTAAAGATAGAATTGGTATGCCTGGTAGTTTTTCTCTGTGTTTTCATTTGTGTTAATCGTGCTTTCTTAATTTGTGTTAATCGTGCTTTTTTATGTTACTAAAGAAGGGGGAGATGTGGGAGTGTGGCCATGGGGGTCGACAAGCCCCATGGTTGGTGATAACATCAGATGGACTCTTATCGATGAGACCATCAGGAATGTAAAGAGTGTAGAGGGAACAAAGAAGGGTGATTCAGGAGACGCCTTGCTGTCTCGGGTTGCCTCTTCTCCAGCCATTAAGGCATGGAAGTTGCTGGGTGTTTGCTGTTGCCAGGCAAAGTTGTTGACCAATGAATAGTTAGTGGAAAAGTACTGCTGTGGGGCGAATAGTAGAAGAAGGAAGCCTGTCCTCAATATGGAGAGGCAGCAAGAATAATGAAGTTATGTCCTCAATATGAGAGATGAAGTTAGGCCCTCAGTAAAAGATAATGAAGTTATGGCATCAATAAAGAAGTAGCAGTTACTGATCCTAAAAGAACCCTGGTGTCCGTGTGGTCGTTACGCAACAAATGGTGCCCGAACAGGGACATGAAGAACAGGAACAGGGACAGGCTAACAGAACAGGGACAAAACCAAAAAAGGAATGAATAGGGACAGGCTAGCAGAACAGGGACCAGGACAGGAACAGGGACATTGATTGCCTCGTGAAGATAGGTTCGGCCGAACTCAGCAAACCGCTCAGAGAAGCTCGTATTGAATGTCGCTGAAAGGAAGCGCACCCAAGCTGGAAAGAAGCTCGTACTGAAAGTCGCTGGAAATAGGCGCACTGGAGCTGGAAAGAGGCTCGTATTGAAAGTCGCTGGAAATAGGCGCACCGGAGCTGGAAAGAGGCTCGTATTGAAAGTCGCTGGAAATAGGCGCACCGGAGCTGGAAAGAGTCTCGTATTGAAAGTTGCTAGAAATAGGCGCGCCGGAGCTGGAAGCTCAAGCTGAGAGATGCAGACCCGCGCACACAACTGCCCCTCACTGGCCGAAGGTAAGCAGTTGCACGCTTTGGGGAATCATATGTTCTTAGAAACAAAAAAATGTCCTGGTAACCTTACAGCTTATTCCCTTTATTTCGAATCAGACAGTTTATGATCCTGAAACATGGGACCAAATTGAGGTCAAGGTGTGGGACTCTGCTACTAAAAATGACAAGGCTGTGGCGGGATTGCTCGGCACCTGGCGAGCAATCTCTGAGGCCTTAAAGAGCCATGTGGGACCACAGTCAGAAACGTGTGCTTTGCCAGACAGTGAGGGAGCTGCGGGCTCGTTTACTGATCGACCTGCTACGCCATCGGCCCCTCCGCTGCTACAGCCAACGCAGGCCTTTGCTGTTATGCCCCCTGGTGACCTGAACGTTCCTTTTGATCCAGGCCCTATGGGCCCTGAAAAGGAGCCGGATCTGCTTCCCTTCGATCCGGGAGGAATGGGATACGTAGGGCCCGAAGGCCGAGTTGCTTAACAATTTAAAGCGAGACATATTGTTCCCGCGGCTAGCCCTGGAAGTCTCCGGTGTTTGTACTCAAGAAAAAGAATGGAAAATGGAGACTGTTACACGATCTGAGAAAAAGTAATGAAGTCATGGAAGATATGGGAGCACTTCAGCCGGGATTACCAACTCCATCTATGCTCCCCCAGTCATGGACATTAACGGTAATAGACTTAAAGGATTGTTTGTTAAACACTTGCCAGAATTCGGAAAACTTTGCTATGTTTATGTTTCAACTGATACCTTTTCTGATTGTATTTTTGCATCTGTTCTTGCAGGAGAAAAGGCAAAGGATGTATGTCAACATCTGCTGTCAGCTTTTGCGAAATTAGGAGTTCCAAAAATGATTAAAACAGATAATGGGCCAGGATATGGGACTCATGCAACCCACTTTTTTTTTTCTTTTCAACAGTGGGGTATTCAACATCTGACGGGTTCTCCCCACGGGTCAAGTAATTATTGAACAGGCCTACGATACCCTAAAAGCTATGCTTCTAAAACAAAAAAAAAAAAGGGGGGAATAGGGGTGTGACCCCCAGGAAAAGATAGCTAAAGCATGCTATGTTCTTAATTTTTTAAACCGATGGACAGAGGAAGGTCCTTGCATCTGTCCATGCAGGAGAAAAGGCGACAGACATATCTGGGAGACAGACAGATCTGGGAGACAGATCTGGGAGAAACTCAGTTGAAGAAAGAGCACAAGTCATGGTAAAAGATTAAAGCACCAATCATTGGAAGGGCACTACACTCTAATAAATTGGGGCCGAGGTTGTGCTTGTGTTTTAACAGGAGCCGGTCCTAGATGGGTGTCAGCACGATGGGTCCGTCCGGCCGTCTCATCATCTGCCTTCACATGATCACAGCACTCTCCTCCGCAGTTTGGACTCCAGCTCAAACCAAAAACACCGTATGGGAGGGTCCCGCTGGCATATGCAGGACCCACAGACAAGGACTCCAGGAGTTGGAGGGGCAGCCAAAGCCCCCCCGCAGCTGGGCAGCACTCAGTGCCTGCCTCTCCCAGGGATGTGGTTACAAAGTTTGTTAAAGATAGAATTGGTATGCCTGGTAGTTTTTCTCTGTGTTTTCATTTGTGTTAATCGTGCTTTCTTAATGTGTGTTAATCGTGCTTTTTTATGTTACTAAAGAAGGGGGAGATGTGGGAGTGTGGCCATGGGGGTCGACAAGCCCCATGGTTGGTGATAACATCAGATGGACTCTTATCGATGAGACCATCAGGAATGTAAAGAGTGTAGAGGGAACAAAGAAGGGTGATTCAGGAGACGCCTTGCTGTCTCGGGTTGCCTCTTCTCCAGCCATTAAGGCATGGAAGTTGCTGGGTGTTTGCTGTTGCCAGGCAAAGTTGTTGACCAATGAATAGTTAGTGGAAAAGTACTGCTGTGGGGCGAATAGTAGAAGAAGGAAGCCTGTCCTCAATATGGAGAGGCAGCAAGAATAATGAAGTTATGTCCTCAATATGAGAGATGAAGTTAGGCCCTCAGTAAAAGATAATGAAGTTATGGCATCAATAAAGAAGTAGCAGTTACTGATCCTAAAAGAACCCTGGTGTCCGTGTGGTCGTTACGCAACAAATGGTGCCCGAACAGGGACATGAAGAACAGGAACAGGGACAGGCTAACAGAACAGGGACAAAACCAAAAAAGGAATGAATAGGGACAGGCTAGCAGAACAGGGACCAGGACAGGAACAGGGACATTGATTGCCTCGTGAAGATAGGTTCGGCCGAACTCAGCAAACCGCTCAGAGAAGCTCGTATTGAATATCGCTGAAAGGAAGCGCACCCAAGCTGGAAAGAAGCTCGTACTGAAAGTCGCTGGAAATAGGCGCACCGGAACTGGAAAGAGGCTCGTACTGAAAGTCGCTGGAAAATATGCACACCGGAGCTGGAAAGAGGCTCGTACTGAAAGTCGCTGGAAATAGGCGCACCGGAGCTGGAAAGAGGCTCGTATTGAAAGTCACTGGAAATAGGCGCACCGGAGCTGGAAAGAGTCTCGTATTGAAAGTTGCTAGAAATAGGCGTGCCGGAGCTGGAAGCTCAAGCTGAGAGATGCAGACCCGCGCACACAACTGCCCCTCACTGGCCGAAGGTAAGCAGTTGCACGCTTTGGGGAATCATATGTTCTTAGAAACAAAAAAATGTCCTGGTAACCTTACAGCTTATTCCCTTTATTTCGAATCAGACAGCTTATGATCCTGAAACATGGGACCAAATTGAGGTCAAGGTGTGGGACTCTGCTACTAAAAATGACAAGGCTGTGGCGGGATTGCTCGGCACCTGGCGAGCAATCTCTGAGGCCTTAAAGAGCCATGTGGGACCACAGTCAGAAACGTGTGCTTTGCCAGACAGTGAGGGAGCTGCGGGCTCGTTTACTGATCCACCTGCTACGCCATCGGCCCCTCCGCTGCTACAGCCAACGCAGGCCTTTGCTGTTATGCCCCCTGGTGACCTGAACGTTCCTTTTGATCCAGGCCCTATGGGCCCTGAAAAGGAGCCGGATCTGCTTCCCTTCGATCCGGGAGGAATGGGATACGTAGGGCCCGAAGGCCGAGTTGCTTAACAATTTAAAGCGAGACATATTGTTCCCGCGGCTAGCCCTGGAAGTCTCCGGTGTTTGTACTCAAGAAAAAGAATGGAAAATGGAGACTGTTACACGATCTGAGAAAAAGTAATGAAGTCATGGAAGATATGGGAGCACTTCAGCCGGGATTACCAACTCCAACTATGCTCCCCCAGTCATGGACATTAACGGTAATAGACTTAAAGGATTGTTTGTTAAACACTTGCCAGAATTCGGAAAACTTTGCTATGTTTATGTTTCAACTGATACCTTTTCTGATTGTATTTTTGCATCTGTTCTTGCAGGAGAAAAGGCAAAGGATGTGTGTCAACATCTGCTGTCAGCTTTTGCGAAATTAGGAGTTCCAAAAATGATTAAAACAGATAATGGGCGGGGATATGGGACTCATGCAACCCACTTTTTTTTTTCGTTTCAACAGTGGGGTATTCAACATCTGACGGGTTCTCCCCACGGGTCAAGTAATTATTGAACAGGCCTACGATACCCTAAAAGCTAAGCTTCTAAAACAAAAAAAAAAAAGGGGGAATAGGGGTGTGACCCCCAGGAAAAGATAGCTAAAGCATGCTATGTTCTTAATTTTTTAAACCGATGGACAGAGGAAGGTCCTTGCATCTGTCCATGCAGGAGAAAAGGCGACAGACATATCTGGGAGACAGACAGATCTGGGAGACAGATCTGGGAGAAACTCAGTTGAAGAAAGAGCACAAGTCATGGTAAAAGATTAAAGCACCAATCATTGGAAGGGCACTACACTCTAATAAATTGGGGCCGAGGTTGTGCTTGTGTTTTAACAGGAGCCGGTCCTAGATGGGTGTCAGCACGAGGGGTCCGTCCGGCCGTCTCATCATCTGCCTTCACATGATCACAGCACTCTCCTCCGCAGTTTGGACTCCAGCTCAAACCAAAAACACCGTATGGGAGGGTCCCGCTGGCATATGCAGGACCCACAAACAAGGACTCCAGGAGTTGGAGGGGCAGCCAAAGCCCCCCCGCAGCTGGGCAGCACTCAGTGCCTGCCTCTCCCAGGGATGTGGTTACAAAGTTTGTTAAAGATAGAATTGGTATGCCTGGTAGTTTTTCTCTGTGTTTTCATTTGTGTTAATCGTGCTTTCTTAATTTGTGTTAATCGTGCTTTTTTATGTTACTAAAGAAGGGGGAGATGTGGGAGTGTGGCCATGGGGGTCGACAAGCCCCATGGTTGGTGATAACATCAGATGGACTCTTATCGATGAGACCATCAGGAATGTAAAGAGTGTAGAGGGAACAAAGAAGGGTGATTCAGGAGACGCCTTGCTGTCTCGGGTTGCCTCTTCTCCAGCCATTAAGGCATGGAAGTTGCTGGGTGTTTGCTGTTGCCAGGCAAAGTTGTTGACCAATGAATAGTTAGTGGAAAAGTACTGCTGTGGGGCGAATAGTAGAAGAAGGAAGCCTGTCCTCAATATGGAGAGGCAGCAAGAATAATGAAGTTATGTCCTCAATATGAGAGATGAAGTTAGGCCCTCAGTAAAAGATAATGAAGTTATGGCATCAATAAAGAAGTAGCAGTTACTGATCCTAAAAGAACCCTGGTGTCCGTGTGGTCGTTACGCAACAAATGGTGCCCGAACAGGGACATGAAGAACAGGAACAGGGACAGGCTAACAGAACAGGGACAAAACCAAAAAAGGAATGAATAGGGACAGGCTAGCAGAACAGGGACCAGGACAGGAACAGGGACATTGATTGCCTCGTGAAGATAGGTTCGGCCGAACTCAGCAAACCGCTCAGAGAAGCTCGTATTGAATGTCGCTGAAAGGAAGCGCACCCAAGCTGGAAAGAAGCTCGTACTGAAAGTCGCTGGAAATAGGCGCACTGGAGCTGGAAAGAGGCTCGTATTGAAAGTCGCTGGAAATAGGCGCACCGGAGCTGGAAAGAGGCTCGTATTGAAAGTCGCTGGAAATAGGCGCACCGGAGCTGGAAAGAGTCTCGTATTGAAAGTTGCTAGAAATAGGCGCGCCGGAGCTGGAAGCTCAAGCTGAGAGATGCAGACCCGCGCACACAACTGCCCCTCACTGGCCGAAGGTAAGCAGTTGCACGCTTTGGGGAATCATATGTTCTTAGAAACAAAAAAATGTCCTGGTAACCTTACAGCTTATTCCCTTTATTTCGAATCAGACAGTTTATGATCCTGAAACATGGGACCAAATTGAGGTCAAGGTGTGGGACTCTGCTACTAAAAATGACAAGGCTGTGGCGGGATTGCTCGGCACCTGGCGAGCAATCTCTGAGGCCTTAAAGAGCCATGTGGGACCACAGTCAGAAACGTGTGCTTTGCCAGACAGTGAGGGAGCTGCGGGCTCGTTTACTGATCGACCTGCTACGCCATCGGCCCCTCCGCTGCTACAGCCAACGCAGGCCTTTGCTGTTATGCCCCCTGGTGACCTGAACGTTCCTTTTGATCCAGGCCCTATGGGCCCTGAAAAGGAGCCGGATCTGCTTCCCTTCGATCCGGGAGGAATGGGATACGTAGGGCCCGAAGGCCGAGTTGCTTAACAATTTAAAGCGAGACATATTGTTCCCGCGGCTAGCCCTGGAAGTCTCCGGTGTTTGTACTCAAGAAAAAGAATGGAAAATGGAGACTGTTACACGATCTGAGAAAAAGTAATGAAGTCATGGAAGATATGGGAGCACTTCAGCCGGGATTACCAACTCCATCTATGCTCCCCCAGTCATGGACATTAACGGTAATAGACTTAAAGGATTGTTTGTTAAACACTTGCCAGAATTCGGAAAACTTTGCTATGTTTATGTTTCAACTGATACCTTTTCTGATTGTATTTTTGCATCTGTTCTTGCAGGAGAAAAGGCAAAGGATGTATGTCAACATCTGCTGTCAGCTTTTGCGAAATTAGGAGTTCCAAAAATGATTAAAACAGATAATGGGCCAGGATATGGGACTCATGCAACCCACTTTTTTTTTTCTTTTCAACAGTGGGGTATTCAACATCTGACGGGTTCTCCCCACGGGTCAAGTAATTATTGAACAGGCCTACGATACCCTAAAAGCTATGCTTCTAAAACAAAAAAAAAAAAGGGGGGAATAGGGGTGTGACCCCCAGGAAAAGATAGCTAAAGCATGCTATGTTCTTAATTTTTTAAACCGATGGACAGAGGAAGGTCCTTGCATCTGTCCATGCAGGAGAAAAGGCGACAGACATATCTGGGAGACAGACAGATCTGGGAGACAGATCTGGGAGAAACTCAGTTGAAGAAAGAGCACAAGTCATGGTAAAAGATTAAAGCACCAATCATTGGAAGGGCACTACACTCTAATAAATTGGGGCCGAGGTTGTGCTTGTGTTTTAACAGGAGCCGGTCCTAGATGGGTGTCAGCACGATGGGTCCGTCCGGCCGTCTCATCATCTGCCTTCACATGATCACAGCACTCTCCTCCGCAGTTTGGACTCCAGCTCAAACCAAAAACACCGTATGGGAGGGTCCCGCTGGCATATGCAGGACCCACAGACAAGGACTCCAGGAGTTGGAGGGGCAGCCAAAGCCCCCCCGCAGCTGGGCAGCACTCAGTGCCTGCCTCTCCCAGGGATGTGGTTACAAAGTTTGTTAAAGATAGAATTGGTATGCCTGGTAGTTTTTCTCTGTGTTTTCATTTGTGTTAATCGTGCTTTCTTAATGTGTGTTAATCGTGCTTTTTTATGTTACTAAAGAAGGGGGAGATGTGGGAGTGTGGCCATGGGGGTCGACAAGCCCCATGGTTGGTGATAACATCAGATGGACTCTTATCGATGAGACCATCAGGAATGTAAAGAGTGTAGAGGGAACAAAGAAGGGTGATTCAGGAGACGCCTTGCTGTCTCGGGTTGCCTCTTCTCCAGCCATTAAGGCATGGAAGTTGCTGGGTGTTTGCTGTTGCCAGGCAAAGTTGTTGACCAATGAATAGTTAGTGGAAAAGTACTGCTGTGGGGCGAATAGTAGAAGAAGGAAGCCTGTCCTCAATATGGAGAGGCAGCAAGAATAATGAAGTTATGTCCTCAATATGAGAGATGAAGTTAGGCCCTCAGTAAAAGATAATGAAGTTATGGCATCAATAAAGAAGTAGCAGTTACTGATCCTAAAAGAACCCTGGTGTCCGTGTGGTCGTTACGCAACAAATGGTGCCCGAACAGGGACATGAAGAACAGGAACAGGGACAGGCTAACAGAACAGGGACAAAACCAAAAAAGGAATGAATAGGGACAGGCTAGCAGAACAGGGACCAGGACAGGAACAGGGACATTGATTGCCTCGTGAAGATAGGTTCGGCCGAACTCAGCAAACCGCTCAGAGAAGCTCGTATTGAATATCGCTGAAAGGAAGCGCACCCAAGCTGGAAAGAAGCTCGTACTGAAAGTCGCTGGAAATAGGCGCACCGGAACTGGAAAGAGGCTCGTACTGAAAGTCGCTGGAAAATATGCACACCGGAGCTGGAAAGAGGCTCGTACTGAAAGTCGCTGGAAATAGGCGCACCGGAGCTGGAAAGAGGCTCGTATTGAAAGTCACTGGAAATAGGCGCACCGGAGCTGGAAAGAGTCTCGTATTGAAAGTTGCTAGAAATAGGCGTGCCGGAGCTGGAAGCTCAAGCTGAGAGATGCAGACCCGCGCACACAACTGCCCCTCACTGGCCGAAGGTAAGCAGTTGCACGCTTTGGGGAATCATATGTTCTTAGAAACAAAAAAATGTCCTGGTAACCTTACAGCTTATTCCCTTTATTTCGAATCAGACAGCTTATGATCCTGAAACATGGGACCAAATTGAGGTCAAGGTGTGGGACTCTGCTACTAAAAATGACAAGGCTGTGGCGGGATTGCTCGGCACCTGGCGAGCAATCTCTGAGGCCTTAAAGAGCCATGTGGGACCACAGTCAGAAACGTGTGCTTTGCCAGACAGTGAGGGAGCTGCGGGCTCGTTTACTGATCCACCTGCTACGCCATCGGCCCCTCCGCTGCTACAGCCAACGCAGGCCTTTGCTGTTATGCCCCCTGGTGACCTGAACGTTCCTTTTGATCCAGGCCCTATGGGCCCTGAAAAGGAGCCGGATCTGCTTCCCTTCGATCCGGGAGGAATGGGATACGTAGGGCCCGAAGGCCGAGTTGCTTAACAATTTAAAGCGAGACATATTGTTCCCGCGGCTAGCCCTGGAAGTCTCCGGTGTTTGTACTCAAGAAAAAGAATGGAAAATGGAGACTGTTACACGATCTGAGAAAAAGTAATGAAGTCATGGAAGATATGGGAGCACTTCAGCCGGGATTACCAACTCCAACTATGCTCCCCCAGTCATGGACATTAACGGTAATAGACTTAAAGGATTGTTTGTTAAACACTTGCCAGAATTCGGAAAACTTTGCTATGTTTATGTTTCAACTGATACCTTTTCTGATTGTATTTTTGCATCTGTTCTTGCAGGAGAAAAGGCAAAGGATGTGTGTCAACATCTGCTGTCAGCTTTTGCGAAATTAGGAGTTCCAAAAATGATTAAAACAGATAATGGGCGGGGATATGGGACTCATGCAACCCACTTTTTTTTTTCGTTTCAACAGTGGGGTATTCAACATCTGACGGGTTCTCCCCACGGGTCAAGTAATTATTGAACAGGCCTACGATACCCTAAAAGCTAAGCTTCTAAAACAAAAAAAAAAAAGGGGGAATAGGGGTGTGACCCCCAGGAAAAGATAGCTAAAGCATGCTATGTTCTTAATTTTTTAAACCGATGGACAGAGGAAGGTCCTTGCATCTGTCCATGCAGGAGAAAAGGCGACAGACATATCTGGGAGACAGACAGATCTGGGAGACAGATCTGGGAGAAACTCAGTTGAAGAAAGAGCACAAGTCATGGTAAAAGATTAAAGCACCAATCATTGGAAGGGCACTACACTCTAATAAATTGGGGCCGAGGTTGTGCTTGTGTTTTAACAGGAGCCGGTCCTAGATGGGTGTCAGCACGAGGGGTCCGTCCGGCCGTCTCATCATCTGCCTTCACATGATCACAGCACTCTCCTCCGCAGTTTGGACTCCAGCTCAAACCAAAAACACCGTATGGGAGGGTCCCGCTGGCATATGCAGGACCCACAAACAAGGACTCCAGGAGTTGGAGGGGCAGCCAAAGCCCCCCCGCAGCTGGGCAGCACTCAGTGCCTGCCTCTCCCAGGGATGTGGTTACAAAGTTTGTTAAAGATAGAATTGGTATGCCTGGTAGTTTTTCTCTGTGTTTTCATTTGTGTTAATCGTGCTTTCTTAATTTGTGTTAATCGTGCTTTTTTATGTTACTAAAGAAGGGGGAGATGTGGGAGTGTGGCCATGGGGGTCGACAAGCCCCATGGTTGGTGATAACATCAGATGGACTCTTATCGATGAGACCATCAGGAATGTAAAGAGTGTAGAGGGAACAAAGAAGGGTGATTCAGGAGACGCCTTGCTGTCTCGGGTTGCCTCTTCTCCAGCCATTAAGGCATGGAAGTTGCTGGGTGTTTGCTGTTGCCAGGCAAAGTTGTTGACCAATGAATAGTTAGTGGAAAAGTACTGCTGTGGGGCGAATAGTAGAAGAAGGAAGCCTGTCCTCAATATGGGGAGGCAGCAAGAATAATGAAGTTATGTCCTCAATATGAGAGATGAAGTTAGGCCCTCAGTAAAAGATAATGAAGCTATGTCATCAATAAAGAAGTAGCAGTTACTGATCCTAAAAGAACCCTGGTGTCCGTGTGGTCGTTACGCAACAAATGGTGCCCGAACAGGGACATGAAGAACAGGAACAGGGACAGGCTAACAGAACAGGGACAAAACTAAAAAAGGAATGAATAGGGACAGGCTAGCAGAACAGGGACCAGGACAGGAACAGGGACATTGATTGCCTCGTGAAGATAGGTTCGGCCGAACTCAGCAAACCGCTCAGAGAAGCTCGTATTGAATGTCGCTGAAAGGAAGCGCACCCAAGCTGGAAAGAAGCTCGTACTGAAAGTCGCTGGAAATAGGCGCACGGGAGCTGGAAAGAGGCTCGTATTGAAAGTCGCTGGAAATAGGCGCACCGGAGCTGGAAAGAGTCTCGTATTGAAAGTTGCTAGAAATAGCCGCGCCGGAGCTGGAAGCTCAAGCTGAGAGATGCAGACCCGCGCACACAACTGCCCCTCACTGGCCAAAGGTAAGCAGTTGCACGCTTTGGGGAATCATATGTTCTTAGAAACAAAAAAATGTCCTGGTAACCTTACAGCTTATTCCCTTTATTTCGAATCAGACAGCTTATGATCCTGAAACATGGGACCAAATTGAGGTCAAGGTGTGGGACTCTGCTACTAAAAATGACAAGGTTGTGGCGGGATTGCTCGGCACCTGGCGAGCAATCTCTGAGGCCTTAAAGAGCCATGTGGGACCACAGTCAGAAACGTGTGCTTTGCCAGACAGTGAGGGAGCTGCGGGCTCGTTTACTGATCCACCTGCTACGCCATCGGCCCCTCCGCTGCTACAGCCAACGCAGGCCTTTGCTGTTATGCCCCCTGGTGACCTGAACGTTCCTTTTGATCCAGGCCCTATGGGCCCTGAAAAGGAGCCGGATCTGCTTCCCTTCGATCCGGGAGGAATGGGATACGTAGGGCCCGAAGGCCGAGTTGCTTAACAATTTAAAGCGAGACATATTGTTCCCGCGGCTAGCCCTGGAAGTCTCCGGTGTTTGTACTCAAGAAAAAGAATGGAAAATGGAGACTGTTACACGATCTGAGAAAAAGTAATGAAGTCATGGAAGATATGGGAGCACTTCAGCCGAGATTACCAACTCCATCTATGCTCCCCCAGTCATGGACATTAACGGTAATAGACTTAAAGGATTGTTTGTTAAACACTTGCCAGAATTCGGAAAACTTTGCTATGTTTATGTTTCAACTGATACCTTTTCGGATTGTATTTTTGCATCTGTTCTTGCAGGAGAAAAGGCAAAGGATGTGTGTCAACATCTGCTGTCAGCTTTTGCGAAATTAGGAGTTCCAAAAATGATTAAAACAGATAATGGGCGGGGATATGGGACTCATGCAACCCACTTTTTTTTTTCTTTTCAACAGTGGGGTATTCAACATCTGACGGGTTCTCCCCACGGGTCAAGTAATTATTGAACAGGCCTACGATACCCTAAAAGCTATGCTTCTAAAACAAAAAAAAAAAAGGGGGAATAGGGGTGTGACCCCCAGGAAAAGATAGCTAAAGCATGCTATGTTCTTAATTTTTTAAACCGATGGACAGAGGAAGGTCCTTGCATCTGTCCATGCAGGAGAAAAGGCGACAGACATATCTGGGAGACAGACAGATCTGGGAGACAGATCTGGGAGAAACTCAGTTGAAGAAAGAGCACAAGTCATGGTAAAAGATTAAAGCACCAATCATTGGAAGGGCACTACACTCTAATAAATTGGGGCCGAGGTTGTGCTTGTGTTTTAACAGGAGCCGGTCCTAGATGGGTGTCAGCACGATGGGTCCGTCCGGCCGTCTCATCATCTGCCTTCACATGATCACAGCACTCTCCTCCGCAGTTTGGACTCCAGCTCAAACCAAAAACACCGTATGGGAGGGTCCCGCTGGCATATGCAGGACCCACAGACAAGGACTCCAGGAGTTGGAGGGGCAGCCAAAGCCCCCCCGCAGCTGGGCAGCACTCAGTGCCTGCCTCTCCCAGGGATGTGGTTACAAAGTTTGTTAAAGATAGAATTGGTATGCCTGGTAGTTTTGCTCTGTGTTTTCATTTGTGTTAATCGTGCTTTCTTAATTTGTGTTAATCGTGCTTTTTTATGTTACTAAAGAAGGGGGAGATGTGGGAGTGTGGCCATGGGGGTCGACAAGCCCCATGGTTGGTGATAACATCAGATGGACTCTTATCGATGAGACCATCAGGAATGTAAAGAGTGTAGAGGGAACAAAGAAGGGTGATTCAGGAGACGCCTTGCTGTCTCGGGTTGCCTCTTCTCCAGCCATTAAGGCATGGAAGTTGCTGGGTGTTTGCTGTTGCCAGGCAAAGTTGTTGACCAATGAATAGTTAGTGGAAAAGTACTGCTGTGGGGCGAATAGTAGAAGAAGGAAGCCTGTCCTCAATATGGAGAGGCAGCAAGAATAATGAAGTTATGTCCTCAATATGAGAGATGAAGTTAGGCCCTCAGTAAAAGATAATGAAGTTATGTCATCAATAAAGAAGTAGCAGTTACTGATCCTAAAAGAACCCTGGTGTCCGTGTGGTCGTTACGCAACAAATGGTGCCCGAACAGGGACATGAAGAACAGGAACAGGGACAGGCTAACAGAACAGGGACAAAACCAAAAAAGGAATGAATAGGGACAGGCTAGCAGAACAGGGACCAGGACAGGAACAGGGACATTGATTGCCTCGTGAAGATAGGTTCGGCCGAACTCAGCAAACCGCTCAGAGAAGCTCGTATTGAATGTCGCTGAAAGGAAGCGCACCCAAGCTGGAAAGAAGATCGTACTGAAAGTCGCTGGAAATAGGCGCACCGGAACTGGAAAGAGGCTCGTACTGAAAGTCGCTGGAAATAGGCACACCGGAGCTGGAAAGAGGCTCGTACTGAAAGTCGCTGGAAATAGGCGCACCGGAGCTGGAAAGAGGCTCGTATTGAAAGTCACTGGAAATAGGCGCACCGGAGCTGGAAAGAGTCTCGTATTGAAAGTTGCTAGAAATAGGCGCGCCGGAGCTGGAAGCTCAAGCTGAGAGATGCAGACCCGCGCACACAACTGCCCCTCACTGGCCGAAGGTAAGCAGTTGCACGCTTTGGGGAATCATATGTTCTTAGAAACAAAAAAATGTCCTGGTAACCTTACAGCTTATTCCCTTTATTTCGAATCAGACAGCTTATGATCCTGAAACATGGGACCAAATTGAGGTCAAGGTGTGGGACTCTGCTACTAAAAATGACAAGGTTGTGGCGGGATTGCTCGGCACCTGGCGAGCAATCTCTGAGGCCTTAAAGAGCCATGTGGGACCACAGTCAGAAACGTGTGCTTTGCCAGACAGTGAGGGAGCTGCGGGCTCGTTTACTGATCCACCTGCTACGCCATCGGCCCCTCCGCTGCTACAGCCAACGCAGGCCTTTGCTGTTATGCCCCCTGGTGACCTGAACGTTCCTTTTGATCCAGGCCCTATGGGCCCTGAAAAGGAGCCGGATCTGCTTCCCTTCGATCCGGGAGGAATGGGATACGTAGGGCCCGAAGGCCGAGTTGCTTAACAATTTAAAGTGAGACATATTGTTCCCACGGCTAGCCCTGGAAGTCTCCGGTGTTTGTACTCAAGAAAAAGAATGGAAAATGGAGACTGTTACACGATCTGAGAAAAAGTAATGAAGTCATGGAAGATATGGGAGCACTTCAGCCGGGATTACCAACTCCATCTATGCTCCCCCAGTCATGGACATTAACGGTAATAGACTTAAAGGATTGTTTGTTAAACACTTGTCAGAATTCGGAAAACTTTGCTATGTTTATGTTTCAACTGATACCTTTTCTGATTGTATTTTTGCATCTGTTCTTGCAGGAGAAAAGGCAAAGGATGTGTGTCAACATCTGCTGTCAGCTTTTGCGAAATTAGGAGTTCCAAAAATGATTAAAAAAGATAATGGACCAGGATATGGGACTCATGCAACCCACTTTTTTTTTTCTTTTCAACAGTGGGGTATTCAACATCTGACGGGTTCTCCCCACGGGTCAAGTAATTATTGAACAGGCCTACGATACCCTAAAAGCTATGCTTCTAAAACAAAAAAAAAAAAAGGGGGAATAGGGGTGTGACCCCCAGGAAAAGATAGCTAAAGCATGCTATGTTCTTAATTTTTTAAACCGATGGACAGAGGAAGGTCCTTGCATCTGTCCATGCAGGAGAAAAGGCGACAGACATATCTGGGAGACAGACAGATCTGGGAGACAGATCTGGGAGAAACTCAGTTGAAGAAAGAGCACAAGTCATGGTAAAAGATTAAAGCACCAATCATTGGAAGGGCACTACACTCTAATAAATTGGGGCCGAGGTTGTGCTTGTGTTTTAACAGGAGCCGGTCCTAGATGGGTGTCAGCACGAGGGGTCCGTCCGGCCGTCTCAACATCTGCCTTCACATGATCACAGCACTCTCCTCCGCAGTTTGGACTCCAGCTCAAACCAAAAACACCGTATGGGAGGGTCCCGCTGGCATATGCAGGACCCACAGACAAGGACTCCAGGAGTTGGAGGGGCAGCCAAAGCCCCCCCGCAGCTGGGCAGCACTCAGTGCCTGCCTCTCCCAGGGATGTGGTTACAAAGTTTGTTAAAGATAGAATTGGTATGCCTGGTAGTTTTTCTCTGTGTTTTCATTTGTGTTAATCGTGCTTTCTTAATTTGTGTTAATCGTGCTTTTTTATGTTACTAAAGAAGGGGGAGATGTGGGAGTGTGGCCATGGGGGTCGACAAGCCCCATGGTTGGTGATAACATCAGCTGGACTCTTATCGATGAGACCATCAGGAATGTAAAGAGTTTAGAGGGAACAAAGAAGGGTGATTCAGGAGACGCCTTGCTGTCTCGGGTTGCCTCTTCTCCAGCCATTAAGGCATGGAAGTTGCTGGGTGTTTGCTGTTGCCAGGCAAAGTTGTTGACCAATGAATAGTTAGTGGAAAAGTACTGCTGTGGGGCGAATAGTAGAAGAAGGAAGCCTGTCCTCAATATGGAGAGGCAGCAAGAATAATGAAGTTATGTCCTCAATATGAGAGATGAAGTTAGGCCCTCAGTAAAAGATAATGAAGCTATGGCATCAATAAAGAAGTAGCAGTTACTGATCCTAAAAGAACCCTGGTGTCCGTGTGGTCGTTACGCAACAAATGGTGCCCGAACAGGGACATGAAGAACAGGAACAGGGACAGGCTAACAGAACAGGGACAAAACTAAAAAAGGAATGAATAGGGACAGGCTAGCAGAAGAGGGACCAGGACAGGAACAGGGACATTGATTGCCTCGTGAAGATAGGTTCGGCCGAACTCAGCAAACCGCTCAGAGAAGCTCGTATTGAATGTCGCTGAAAGGAAGCGCACCCAAGCTGGAAAGAAGCTCGTACTGAAAGTCGCTGGAAATAGGTGCACCGGAGCTGGAAAGAGGCTCGTATTGAAAGTCGCTGGAAATAGGCGCACCGGAGCTGGAAAGAGTCTCGTATTGAAAGTTGCTAGAAATAGGCGCGCCGGAGCTGGAAGCTCAAGCTGAGAGATGCAGACCCGCGCACACAACTGCCCCTCACTGGCCGAAGGTAAGCAGTTGCACGCTTTGGGGAATCATATGTTCTTAGAAACAAAAAAATGTCCTGGTAACCTTACAGCTTATTCCCTTTATTTCGAATCAGACAGTTTATGATCCTGAAACATGGGACCAAATTGAGGTCAAGGTGTGGGACTCTGCTACTAAAAATGACAAGGTTGTGGCGGGATTGCTCGGCACCTGGCGAGCAATCTCTGAGGCCTTAAAGAGCCATGTGGGACCACAGTCAGAAACGTGTGCTTTGCCAGACAGTGAGGGAGCTGCGGGCTCGTTTACTGATCCACCTGCTACGCCATCGGCCCCTCCGCTGCTACAGCCAACGCAGGCCTTTGCTGTTATGCCCCCTGGTGACCTGAACGTTCCTTTTGATCCAGGCCCTATGGGCCCTGAAAAGGAGCCGGATCTGCTTCCCTTCGAACCGGGAGGAATGGGATACGTAGGGCCCGAAGGCCGAGTTGCTTAACAATTTAAAGTGAGACATATTGTTCCCGCGGCTAGCCCTGGAAGTCTCCGGTGTTTGTACTCAAGAAAAAGAATGGAAAATGGAGACTGTTACACGATCTGAGAAAAAGTAATGAAGTCATGGAAGATATGGGAGCACTTCAGCCGGGATTACCAACTCCATCTATGCTCCCCCAGTCATGGACATTAACGGTAATAGACTTAAAGGATTGTTTGTTAAACACTTGCCAGAATTCGGAAAACTTTGCTATGTTTATGTTTCAACTGATACCTTTTCTGATTGTATTTTTGCATCTGTTCTTGCAGGAGAAAAGGCAAAGGATGTGTGTCAACATCTGCTGTCAGCTTTTGCGAAATTAGGAGTTCCAAAAATGATTAAAACAGATAATGGGCGGGGATATGGGACTCATGCAACCCACTTTTTTTTTTCTTTTCAACAGTGGGGTATTCAACATCTGACGGGTTCTCCCCACGGGTCAAGTAATTATTGAACAGGCCTACGATACCCTAAAAGCTATGCTTCTAAAACAAAAAAAAAAAAAAGGGGGAATAGGGGTGTGACCCCCAGGAAAAGATAGCTAAAGCATGCTATGTTCTTAATTTTTTAAACCGATGGACAGAGGAAGGTCCTTGCATCTGTCCATGCAGGAGAAAAGGCGACAGACATATCTGGGAGACAGACAGATCTGGGAGACAGATCTGGGAGAAACTCAGTTGAAGAAAGAGCACAAGTCATGGTAAAAGATTAAAGCACCAATCATTGGAAGGGCACTACACTCTAATAAATTGGGGCCGAGGTTGTGCTTGTGTTTTAACAGGAGCCGGTCCTAGATGGGTGTCAGCACGATGGGTCCGTCCGGCCGTCTCATCATCTGCCTTCACATGATCACAGCACTCTCCTCTGCAGTTTGGACTCCAGCTCAAACCAAAAACACCGTATGGGAGGGTCCCGCTGGCATATGCAGGACCCACAGACAAGGACTCCAGGAGTTGGAGGGGCAGCCAAAGCCCCCCCGCAGCTGGGCAGCACTCAGTGCCTGCCTCTCCCAGGGATGTGGTTACAAAGTTTGTTAAAGATAGAATTGGTATGCCTGGTAGTTTTTCTCTGTGTTTTCATTTGTGTTAATCGTGCTTTCTTAATTTGTGTTAATCGTGCTTTTTTATGTTACTAAAGAAGGGGGAGATGTGGGAGTGTGGCCATGGGGGTCGACAAGCCCCATGGTTGGTGATAACATCAGATGGACTCTTATCGATGAGACCATCAGGAATGTAAAGAGTGTAGAGGGAACAAAGAAGGGTGATTCAGGAGACGCCTTGCTGTCTCGGGTTGCCTCTTCTCCAGCCATTAAGGCATGGAAGTTGCTGGGTGTTTGCTGTTGCCAGGCAAAGTTGTTGACCAATGAATAGTTAGTGGAAAAGTACTGCTGTGGGGCGAATAGTAGAAGAAGGAAGCCTGTCCTCAATATGGAGAGGCAGCAAGAATAATGAAGTTATGTCCTCAATATGAGAGATGAAGTTAGGCCCTCAGTAAAAGATAATGAAGTTATGGCATCAATAAAGAAGTAGCAGTTACTGATCCTAAAAGAACCCTGGTGTCCGTGTGGTCGTTACGCAACAAATGGTGCCCGAACAGGGACATGAAGAACAGGAACAGGGACAGGCTAACAGAACAGGGACAAAACTAAAAAAGGAATGAATAGGGACAGGCTAGCAGAAGAGGGACCAGGACAGGAACAGGGACATTGATTGCCTCGTGAAGATAGGTTCGGCCGAACTCAGCAAACCGCTCAGAGAAGCTCGTATTGAATGTCGCTGAAAGGAAGCGCACCCAAGCTGGAAAGAAGCTCGTACTGAAAGTCGCTGGAAATAGGTGCACCGGAGCTGGAAAGAGGCTCATATTGAAAGTCGCTGGAAATTGGCGCACCGGAGCTGGAAAGAGGCTCGTATTGAAAGTCGCTGGAAATAGGCGCACCGGAGCTGGAAAGAGTCTCATATTGAAAGTTGCTAGAAATAGGCGCGCCGGAGCTGGAAGCTCAAGCTGAGAGATGCAGACCCGCACACGCAACTGCCCCTCACTGGCCAAAGGTAAGCAGTTGCACGCTTTGGGGAATCATATGTTCTTAGAAACAAAAAAATGTCCTGGTAACCTTACAGCTTATTCCCTTTATTTCGAATCAGACAGTTTATGATCCTGAAACATGGGACCAAATTGAGGCCAAGGTGTGGGACTCTGCTACTAAAAATGACAAGGTTGTGGCGGGATTGCTCGGCACCTGGCGAGCAATCTCTGAGGCCTTAAAGAGCCATGTGGGACCACAGTCAGAAACGTGTGCTTTGCCAGACAGTGAGGGAGCTGCGGGCTCGTTTACTGATCCACCTGCTACGCCATCGGCCCCTCCGCTGCTACAGCCAACGCAGGCCTTTGCTGTTATGCCCCCTGGTGACCTGAACGTTCCTTTTGATCCAGGCCCTATGGGCCCTGAAAAGGAGCCGGATCTGCTTCCCTTCGATCCGGGAGGAATGGGATACGTAGGGCCCGAAGGCCGAGTTGCTTAACAATTTAAAGCGAGACATATTGTTCCCGCGGCTAGCCCTGGAAGTCTCCGGTGTTTGTACTCAAGAAAAAGAATGGAAAATGGAGACTGTTACACGATCTGAGAAAAAGTAATGAAGTCATGGAAGATATGGGAGCACTTCAGCCGGGATTACCAACTCCATCTATGCTCCCCCAGTCATGGACATTAACGGTAATAGACTTAAAGGATTGTTTGTTAAACACTTGCCAGAATTCGGAAAACTTTGCTATGTTTATGTTTCAACTGATACCTTTTCTGATTGTATTTTTGCATCTGTTCTTGCAGGAGAAAAGGCAAAGGATGTGTGTCAACATCTGCTGTCAGCTTTTGCGAAATTAGGAGTTCCAAAAATGATTAAAACAGATAATGGGCGGGGATATGGGACTCATGCAACCCACTTTTTTTTTTCTTTTCAACAGTGGGGTATTCAACATCTGACGGGTTCTCCCCACGGGTCAAGTAATTATTGAACAGGCCTACGATACCCTAAAAGCTATGCTTCTAAAACAAAAAAAAAAAGGGGGAATAGGGGTGTGACCCCCAGGAAAAGATAGCTAAAGCATGCTATGTTCTTAATTTTTAAACCGATGGACAGAGGAAGGTCCTTGCATCTGTCCATGCAGGAGAAAAGGCGACAGACATATCTGGGAGACAGACAGATCTGGGAGACAGATCTGGGAGAAACTCAGTTGAAGAAAGAGCACAAGTCATGGTAAAAGATTAAAGCACCAATCATTGGAAGGGCACTACACTCTAATAAATTGGGGCCGAGGTTGTGCTTGTGTTTTAACAGGAGCCGGTCCTAGATGGGTGTCAGCACGATGGGTCCGTCCGGCCGTCTCATCATCTGCCTTCACATGATCACAGCACTCTCCTCCGCAGTTTGGACTCCAGCTCAAACCAAAAACACCGTATGGGAGGGTCCCGCTGGCATATGCAGGACCCACAAACAAGGACTCCAGGAGTTGGAGGGGCAGCCAAAGCCCCCCGGCGGCTGGGCAGCACTCAGTGCCTGCCTCTCCCAGGGATGTGGTTACAAAGTTTGTTAAAGATAGAATTGGTATGCCTGGTAGTTTTTCTCTGTGTTTTCATTTGTGTTAATCGTGCTTTCTTAATTTGTGTTAATCGTGCTTTTTTATGTTACTAAAGAAGGGGGAGATGTGGGAGTGTGGCCATGGGGGTCGACAAGCCCCATGGTTGGTGATAACATCAGATGGACTCTTATCGATGAGACCATCAGGAATGTAAAGAGTGTAGAGGGAACAAAGAAGGGTGATTCAGGAGACGCCTTGCTGTCTCGGGTTGCCTCTTCTCCAGCCATTAAGGCATGGAAGTTGCTGGGTGTTTGCTGTTGCCAGGCAAAGTTGTTGACCAATGAATAGTTAGTGGAAAAGTACTGCTGTGGGGCGAATAGTAGAAGAAGGAAGCCTGTCCTCAATATGGGGAGGCAGCAAGAATAATGAAGTTATGTCCTCAATATGAGAGATGAAGTTAGGCCCTCAGTAAAAGATAATGAAGTTATGGCATCAATAAAGAAGTAGCAGTTACTGATCCTAAAAGAACCCTGGTGTCCGTGTGGACGTTACGCAACTAATGGTGCCCGAACAGGGACATGAAGAAGAGGAACAGGGACAGGCTAACAGAACAGGGACAAAACCAAAAAAGGAATGAATGGGACAGGCTAGCAGAACAGGGACCCGGACAGGAACAGGGACATTGATTGCCTCGTGAAGATAGGTTCGGCCGAACTCAGCAAACCGCTCAGAGAAGCTCGTATTGAATGTCGCTGAAAGGAAGCGCACCCAAGCTGGAAAGAAGCTCGTACTGAAAGTCGCTGGAAATAGGCGCACCGGAGCTGGAAAGAGGCTCATATTGAAAGTCGCTGGAAATTGGCGCACCGGAGCTGGAAAGAGGCTCGTATTGAAAGTCGCTGGAAATAGGCGCACCGGAGCTGGAAAGTCTCATATTGAAAGTTGCTAGAAATAGGCGCGCCGGAGCTGGAAGCTCAAGCTGAGAGATGCAGACCCGCACACGCAACTGCCCCTCACTGGCCGAAGGTAAGCAGTTGCACGCTTTGGGGAATCATATGTTCTTAGAAACAAAAAAATGTCCTGGTAACCTTACAGCTTATTCCCTTTATTTCGAATCAGACAGTTTATGATCCTGAAACATGGGACCAAATTGAGGTCAAGGTGTGGGACTCTGCTACTAAAAATGACAAGGTTGTGGCGGGATTGCTCGGCACCTGGCGAGCAATCTCTGAGGCCTTAAAGAGCCATGTGGGACCACAGTCAGAAACGTGTGCTTTGCCAGACAGTGAGGGAGCTGCGGGCTCGTTTACTGATCCACCTGCTACGCCATCGGCCCCTCCGCTGCTACAGCCAACGCAGGCCTTTGCTGTTATGCCCCCTGGTGACCTGAACGTTCCTTTTGATCCAGGCCCTATGGGCCCTGAAAAGGAGCCGGATCTGCTTCCCTTCGATCCGGGAGGAATGGGATACGTAGGGCCCGAAGGCCGAGTTGCTTAACAATTTAAAGCGAGACATATTGTTCCCGCGGCTAGCCCTGGAAGTCTCCGGTGTTTGTACTCAAGAAAAAGAATGGAAAATGGAGACTGTTACACGATCTGAGAAAAAGTAATGAAGTCATGGAAGATATGGGAGCACTTCAGCCGGGATTACCAACTCCAACTATGCTCCCCCAGTCATGGACATTAACGGTAATAGACTTAAAGGATTGTTTGTTAAACACTTGCCAGAATTCGGAAAACTTTGCTATGTTTATGTTTCAACTGATACCTTTTCTGATTGAATTTTTGCACCTGTTCTTGCAGGAGAAAAGGCAAAGGATGTATGTCAACATCTGCTGTCAGCTTTTGCGAAATTAGGAGTTCCAAAAATGATTAAAACAGATAATGGGCGGGGATATGGGACTCATGCAACCCACTTTTTTTTTTCTTTTCAACAGTGGGGTATTCAACATCTGACGGGTTCTCCCCACGGGTCAAGTAATTATTGAACAGGCCTACGATACCCTAAAAGCTATGCTTCTAAAACAAAAAAAAAAAAGGGGGAATAGGGGTGTGACCCCCAGGAAAAGATAGCTAAAGCATGCTATGTTCTTAATTTTTTAAACCGATGGACAGAGGAAGGTCCTTGCATCTGTCCATGCAGGAGAAAAGGCGACAGACATATCTGGGAGACAGACAGATCTGGGAGACAGATCTGGGAGAAACTCAGTTGAAGAAAGAGCACAAGTCATGGTAAAAGATTAAAGCACCAATCATTGGAAGGGCACTACACTCTAATAAATTGGGGCCGAGGTTGTGCTTGTGTTTTAACAGGAGCCGGTCCTAGATGGGTGTCAGCACGATGGGTCCGTCCGGCCGTCTCATCATCTGCCTTCACATGATCACAGCACTCTCCTCTGCAGTTTGGACTCCAGCTCAAACCAAAAACACCGTATGGGAGGGTCCCGCTGGCATATGCAGGACCCACAGACAAGGACTCCAGGAGTTGGAGGGGCAGCCAAAGCCCCCCCGCAGCTGGGCAGCACTCAGTGCCTGCCTCTCCCAGGGATGTGGTTACAAAGTTTGTTAAAGATAGAATTGGTATGCCTGGTAGTTTTTCTCTGTGTTTTCATTTGTGTTAATCGTGCTTTCTTAATTTGTGTTAATCGTGCTTTTTTATGTTACTAAAGAAGGGGGAGATGTGGGAGTGTGGCCATGGGGGTCGACAAGCCCCATGGTTGGTGATAACATCAGATGGACTCTTATCGATGAGACCATCAGGAATGTAAAGAGTGTAGAGGGAACAAAGAAGGGTGATTCAGGAGACGCCTTGCTGTCTCGGGTTGCCTCTTCTCCAGCCATTAAGGCATGGAAGTTGCTGGGTGTTTGCTGTTGCCAGGCAAAGTTGTTGACCAATGAATAGTTAGTGGAAAAGTACTGCTGTGGGGCGAATAGTAGAAGAAGGAAGCCTGTCCTCAATATGGAGAGGCAGCAAGAATAATGAAGTTATGTCCTCAATATGAGAGATGAAGTTAGGCCCTCAGTAAAAGATAATGAAGTTATGGCATCAATAAAGAAGTAGCAGTTACTGATCCTAAAAGAACCCTGGTGTCCGTGTGGTCGTTACGCAACAAATGGTGCCCGAACAGGGACATGAAGAAGAGGAACAGGGACAGGCTAACAGAACAGGGACAAAACCAAAAAAGGAATGAATAGGGACAGGCTAGCAGAACAGGGACCAGGACAAGAACAGGGACATTGATTGCCTCGTGAAGATAGGTTCGTCCGAACTCAGCAAACCGCTCAGAGAAGCTTGTATTGAATGTCGCTGAAAGGAAGCGCACCCAAGCTGGAAAGAAGCTCGTACTGAAAGTCGCTGGAAATAGGCGCACCGGAGCTGGAAAGAGGCTCATATTGAAAGTCGCTGGAAAAAGGCGCACCGGAGCTGGAAAGAGGCTCGTATTGAAAGTCGCTGGAAATAGGCGCACCGGAGCTGGAAAGAGTCTCGTATTGAAAGTTGCTAGAAATAGGCGCGCCGGAGCTGGAAGCTCAAGCTGAGAGATGCAGACCCGCGCACACAACTGCCCCTCACTGGCCGAAGGTAAGCAGTTGCACGCTTTGGGGAATCATATGTTCTTAGAAACAAAAAAATGTCCTGGTAACCTTACAGCTTATTCCCTTTATTTCGAATCAGACAGTTTATGATCCTGAAACATGGGACCAAATTGAGGCCAAGGTGTGGGACTCTGCTACTAAAAATGACAAGGTTGTGGCGGGATTGCTCGGCACCTGGCGAGCAGTCTCTGAGGCCTTAAAGAGCCATGTGGGACCACAGTCAGAAACGTGTGCTTTGCCAGACAGTGAGGGAGCTGCGGGCTCATTTACTGATCCACCTGCTACGCCATCGGCCCCTCCGCTGCTACAGCCAACGCAGGCCTTTGCTGTTATGCCCCCTGGTGACCTGAACGTTCCTTTTGATCCAGGCCCTATGGGCCCTGAAAAGGAGCCGGATCTGCTTCCCTTCGATCCGGGAGGAATGGGATACGTAGGGCCCGAAGGCCGAGTTGCTTAACAATTTAAAGCGAGACATATTGTTCCCGCGGCTAGCCCTGGAAGTCTCCGGTGTTTGTACTCAAGAAAAAGAATGGAAAATGGAGACTGTTACACGATCTGAGAAAAAGTAATGAAGTCATGGAAGATATGGGAGCACTTCAGCCGGGATTACCAACTCCATCTATGCTCCCCCAGTCATGGACATTAACGGTAATAGACTTAAAGGATTGTTTGTTAAACACTTGCCAGAATTCGGAAAACTTTGCTATGTTTATGTTTCAACTGATACCTTTTCGGATTGAATTTTTGCATCTGTTCTTGCAGGAGAAAAGGCAAAGGATGTGTGTCAACATCTGCTGTCAGCTTTTGCGAAATTAGGAGTTCCAAAAATGATTGAAACAGATAATGGGCCAGGATATGGGACTCATGCAACCCACTTTTTTTTTTCTTTTCAACAGTGGGGTATTCAACATCTGACGGGTTCTCCCCACGGGTCAAGTAATTATTGAACAGGCCTACGATACCCTAAAAGCTATGCTTCTAAAACAAAAAAAAAAAAAAAGGGGAATAGGGGTGCGACCCCCAGGAAAAGATAGCTAAAGCATGCTATGTTCTTAATTTTTTAAACCGATGGACAGAGGAAGGTCCTTGCATCTGTCCATGCAGGAGAAAAGGCGACAGACATATCTGGGAGACAGACAGATCTGGGAGACAGATCTGGGAGAAACTCAGTTGAAGAAAGAGCACAAGTCATGGTAAAAGATTAAAGCACCAATCATTGGAAGGGCACTACACTCTAATAAATTGGGGCCGAGGTTGTGCTTGTGTTTTAACAGGAGCCGGTCCTAGATGGGTGTCAGCACGATGGGTCCGTCCGGCCGTCTCATCATCTGCCTTCACATGATCACAGCACTCTCCTCTGCAGTTTGGACTCCAGCTCAAACCAAAAACACCGTATGGGAGGGTCCCGCTGGCATATGCAGGACCCACAGACAAGGACTCCAGGAGTTGGAGGGGCAGCCAAAGCCCCCCCGCAGCTGGGCAGCACTCAGTGCCTGCCTCTCCCAGGGATGTGGTTACAGTTTGTTAAAGATAGAATTGGTATGCCTGGTAGTTTTTCTCTGTGTTTTCATTTGTGTTAATCGTGCTTTCTTAATTTGTGTTAATCGTGCTTTTTTATGTTACTAAAGAAGGGGGAGATGTGGGAGTGTGGCCATGGGGGTCGACAAGCCCCATGGTTGGTGATAACATCAGATGGACTCTTATCGATGAGACCATCAGGAATGTAAAGAGTGTAGAGGGAACAAAGAAGGGTGATTCAGGAGACGCCTTGCTGTCTCGGGTTGCCTCTTCTCCAGCCATTAAGGCATGGAAGTTGCTGGGTGTTTGCTGTTGCCAGGCAAAGTTGTTGACCAATGAATAGTTAGTGGAAAAGTACTGCTGTGGGGCGAATAGTAGAAGAAGGAAGCCTGTCCTCAATATGGAGAGGCAGCAAGAATAATGAAGTTATGTCCTCAATATGAGAGATGAAGTTAGGCCCTCAGTAAAAGATAATGAAGTTATGGCATCAATAAAGAAGTAGCAGTTACTGATCCTAAAAGAACCCTGGTGTCCGTGAGGTCGTTACGCAACAAATGGTGCCCGAACAGGGACATGAAGAACAGGAACAGGGACAGGCTAACAGAACAGGGACAAAACCAAAAAAGGAATGAATAGGGACAGGCTAGCAGAACAGGGACCAGGACAGGAACAGGGACATTGATTGCCTCGTGAAGATAGGTTCGGCCGAACTCAGCAAACCGCTCAGAGAAGCTCGTATTGAATGTCGCTGAAAGGAAGCGCACCCAAGCTGGAAAGAAGCTCGTACTGAAAGTCGCTGGAAATAGGCGCACCGGAGCTGGAAAGAGGCTCGTATTGAAAGTCGCTGGAAATAGGCGCACCGGAGCTGGAAAGAGGCTCGTATTGAAAGTCGCTGGAAATAGGCGCACCGGAGCTGGAAAGAGTCTCGTATTGAAAGTTGCTAGAAATAGGCGCGCCGGAGCTGGAAGCTCAAGCTGAGAGATGCAGACCCGCGCACACAACTGCCCCTCACTGGCCGAAGGTAAGCAGTTGCACGCTTTGGGGAATCATATGTTCTTAGAAACAAAAAAATGTCCTGGTAACCTTACAGCTTATTCCCTTTATTTCGAATCAGACAGCTTATGATCCTGAAACATGGGACCAAATTGAGGTCAAGGTGTGGGACTCTGCTACTAAAAATGACAAGGTTGTGGCGGGATTGCTCGGCACCTGGTGAGCAATCTCTGAGGCCTTAAAGAGCCATGTGGGACCACAGTCAGAAACGTGTGCTTTGCCAGACAGTGAGGGAGCTGCGGGCTCGTTTACTGATCCACCTGCTACGCCATCGGCCCCTCCGCTGCTACAGCCAACGCAGGCCTTTGCTGTTATGCCCCCTGGTGACCTGAACGTTCCTTTTGATCCAGGCCCTATGGGCCCTGAAAAGGAGCCGGATCTGCTTCCCTTCGATCCGGGAGGAATGGGACACGTAGGGCCCGAAGGCCGAGTTGCTTAACAATTTAAAGCGAGACATATTGTTCCCGCGGCTAGCCCTGGAAGTCTCTGGTGTTTGTACTCAAGAAAAAGAATGGAAAATGGAGACTGTTACACGATCTGAGAAAAAGTAATGAAGTCATGGAAGATATGGGAGCACTTCAGCCGGGATTACCAACTCCAACTATGCTCCCCCAGTCATGGACATTAACGGTAATAGACTTAAAGGATTGTTTGTTGAACACTTGCCAGAATTCGGAAAACTTTGCTATGTTTATGTTTCAACTGATACCTTTTCGGATTGAATTTTTGCATCTGTTCTTGCAGGAGAAAAGGCAAAGGATGTGTGTCAACATCTGCTGTCAGCTTTTGCGAAATTAGGAGTTCCAAAAATGATTAAAACAGATAATGGGCCAGGATATGGGACTCATGCAACCCACTTTTTTTTTTCTTTTCAACAGTGGGGTATTCAACATCTGACGGGTTCTCCCCACGGGTCAAGTAATTATTGAACAGGCCTACGATACCCTAAAAGCTATGCTTCTAAAACAAAAAAAAAAAAAAAGGGGAATAGGGGTGTGACCCCCAGGAAAAGATAGCTAAAGCATGCTATGTTCTTAATTTTTTAAACCGATGGACAGAGGAAGGTCCTTGCATCTGTCCATGCAGGAGAAAAGGCGACAGACATATCTGGGAGACAGACAGATCTGGGAGACAGATCTGGGAGAAACTCAGTTGAAGAAAGAGCACAAGTCATGGTAAAAGATTAAAGCACCAATCATTGGAAGGGCACTACACTCTAATAAATTGGGGCCGAGGTTGTGCTTGTGTTTTAACAGGAGCCGGTCCTAGATGGGTGTCAGCACGATGGGTCCGTCCGGCCGTCTCATCATCTGCCTTCACATGATCACAGCACTCTCCTCTGCAGTTTGGACTCCAGCTCAAACCAAAAACACCGTATGGGAGGGTCCCGCTGGCATATGCAGGACCCACAAACAAGGACTCCAGGAGTTGGAGGGGCAGCCAAACCTCCCCCCCCCGTGGCTGGGCAGCACTCAGTGCCTGCCTCTCCCAGGGATGTGGTTACAAAGTTTGTTAAAGATAGAATTGGTATGCCTGGTAGTTTTTCTCTGTGTTTTCATTTGTGTTAATCGTGCTTTCTTAATTTGTGTTAATCGTGCTTTTTTATGTTACTAAAGAAGGGGGAGATGTGGGAGTGTGGCCATGGGGGTCGACAAGCCCCATGGTTGGTGATAACATCAGATGGACTCTTATCGATGAGACCATCAGGAATGTAAAGAGTGTAGAGGGAACAAAGAAGGGTGATTCAGGAGACGCCTTGCTGTCTCGGGTTGCCTGTTCTCCAGCCATTAAGGCATGGAAGTTGCTGGGTGTTTGCTGTTGCCAGGCAAAGTTGTTGACCAATGAATAGTTAGTGGAAAAGTACTGCTGTGGGGCGAATAGTAGAAGAAGGAAGCCTGTCCTCAATATGGAGAGGCAGCAAGAATAATGAAGTTATGTCCTCAATATGAGAGATGAAGTTAGGCCCTCAGTAAAAGATAATGAAGTTATGGCATCAATAAAGAAGTAGCAGTTACTGATCCTAAAAGAACCCTGGTGTCCGTGAGGTCGTTACGCAACAAATGGTGCCCGAACAGGGACATGAAGAACAGGAACAGGGACAGGCTAACAGAACAGGGACAAAACCAAAAAAGGAATGAATAGGGACAGGCTAGCAGAACAGGGACCAGGACAGGAACAGGGACATTGATTGCCTCGTGAAGATAGGTTCGGCCGAACTCAGCAAACCGCTCAGAGAAGCTCGTATTGAATGTCGCTGAAAGGAAGCGCACCCAAGCTGGAAAGAAGCTCGTACTGAAAGTCGCTGGAAATAGGCGCACCGGAGCTGGAAAGAGGCTCGTATTGAAAGTCGCTGGAAATAGGCGCACCGGAGCTGGAAAGAGGCTCGTATTGAAAGTCGCTGGAAATAGGCGCACCGGAGCTGGAAAGAGTCTCGTATTGAAAGTTGCTAGAAATAGGCGCGCCGGAGCTGGAAGCTCAAGCTGAGAGATGCAGACCCGCGCACACAACTGCCCCTCACTGGCCGAAGGTAAGCAGTTGCACGCTTTGGGGAATCATATGTTCTTAGAAACAAAAAAATGTCCTGGTAACCTTACAGCTTATTCCCTTTATTTCGAATCAGACAGCTTATGATCCTGAAACATGGGACCAAATTGAGGTCAAGGTGTGGGACTCTGCTACTAAAAATGACAAGGTTGTGGCGGGATTGCTCGGCACCTGGTGAGCAATCTCTGAGGCCTTAAAGAGCCATGTGGGACCACAGTCAGAAACGTGTGCTTTGCCAGACAGTGAGGGAGCTGCGGGCTCGTTTACTGATCCACCTGCTACGCCATCGGCCCCTCCGCTGCTACAGCCAACGCAGGCCTTTGCTGTTATGCCCCCTGGTGACCTGAACGTTCCTTTTGATCCAGGCCCTATGGGCCCTGAAAAGGAGCTGGATCTGCTTCCCTTCGATCCGGGAGGAATGGGACACGTAGGGCCCGAAGGCCGAGTTGCTTAACAATTTAAAGCGAGACATATTGTTCCCGCGGCTAGCCCTGGAAGTCTCCGGTGTTTGTACTCAAGAAAAAGAATGGAAAATGGAGACTGTTACACGATCTGAGAAAAAGTAATGAAGTCATGGAAGATATGGGAGCACTTCAGCCGGGATTACCAACTCCAACTATGCTCCCCCAGTCATGGACATTAACGGTAATAGACTTAAAGGATTGTTTGTTGAACACTTGCCAGAATTCGGAAAACTTTGCTATGTTTATGTTTCAGCTGATACCTTTTCGGATTGTATTTTTGCATCTGTTCTTGCAGGAGAAAAGGCAAAGGATGTGTGTCAACATCTGCTGTCAGCTTTTGCGAAATTAGGAGTTCCAAAAATGATTGAAACAGATAATGGGCCGGGATATGGGACTCATGCAACCCACTTTTTTTTTTCTTTTCAACAGTGGGGTATTCAACATCTGACGGGTTCTCCCCACGGGTCAAGTAATTATTGAACAGGCCTACGATACCCTAAAAGCTATGCTTCTAAAACAAAAAAAAAAAAAAAAAGGGGAATAGGGGTGCGACCCCCAGGAAAAGATAGCTAAAGCATGCTATGTTCTTAATTTTTTAAACCGATGGACAGAGGAAGGTCCTTGCATCTGTCCATGCAGGAGAAAAGGCGACAGACATATCTGGGAGACAGACAGATCTGGGAGACAGATCTGGGAGAAACTCAGTTGAAGAAAGAGCACAAGTCATGGTAAAAGATTAAAGCACCAATCATTGGAAGGGCACTACACTCTAATAAATTGGGGCCGAGGTTGTGCTTGTGTTTTAACAGGAGCCGGTCCTAGATGGGTGTCAGCAAGATGGGTCCGTCCAGCCGTCTCATCATCTGCCTTCACATGATCACAGCACTCTCCTCTGCAGTTTGGACTCCAGCTCAAACCAAAAACACCGTATGGGAGGGTCCCGCTGGCATATGCAGGACCCACAAACAAGGACTCCAGGAGTTGGAGGGGCAGCCAAACCTCCCCCCCCCCGCGGC
This sequence comes from Anser anser, assembly GCF_964211835.1. NCBI lineage: Eukaryota > Metazoa > Chordata > Aves > Anseriformes > Anatidae > Anser > Anser anser. The sequence goes on from NC_139731.1 coordinate 13,266,607, forward strand.
TGGGCAGCACTCAGTGCCTGCCTCTCCCAGGGATGTTGAGAGTTGAGATAAAGACAGTTTATTAAGACAGGAATATAATAATATAAGGAATATAAGGAATATAATAATAACAATAATAATAATAATAGTGATAATGATAATAGTATTTATAATAATAATATTGTGTAAGAAAACAAGTGATGCACAATGCAATTGCTCACCACCCACTGACCGATGCCCAGCCTATTCCCGAGCAGCCGGCCCCCCCACCCCAACCAGCCACCCCTATATATTGTTTAGCATGACGTCAGATGGTATGGAATACCCCTTTGGCCAGTTTGGGTCAGCTGTCCTGGGTCTGTCCCCTCCCAGCTCCTGCTGCACCCCCAGCCTGCTCGCTGGCAGGACAGAGCGAGAAGCCGAAAAGTCCTTGGCCTGGTGTAAACACTGCTCTGCCACAATTAAAACATCAGCATGTTGTCAGCGCTCTTCTCATCCTAATCCAAAACATAGCACCCTACCAGCTACTATGAGCTACTTAACTCTGTCCTAACTGGAACCAGGACAGATATCCACCCCTTATTCCATACCATTTATGTCATGCTCAGGTTACACTCTGTCCAATACATTCTAATTAATCACCATTTTCATCTATGATATATAACAATCATGGTAGTGATGATATACATTATTATATAATAATTAACATACTACAATTCAACTCATGGGCTATTCTCACCCAGTATTAAATCCCCTTGAGGTACACACCGGACCTCCCCATTCTTTTGCATTACCCACCAAGTGCACCCAGGTCCCTGAGCAAAAGCAATTCCACGAATGGGTTTGCCTTTTCCTGAGGCAGGAGTAGCCCAGACTGTTTTACCCAGCATGTTTCTTACGTGCACTACAGGAACTTTATCCCCTTCTACAGTGCGTAACAGGTTTGATTGGGCAGGTCCAGCTCGGTTGGCAGATCCCCTGGTATTGACTAACCAGGTGGCCTTTGCCAAATGTGTATCCCAATTTTTGAATGTCCCAGCACCCATTGCTTTCAGTGTAGTCTTCAACAGTCCATTGTATCGTTCAACTTTTCCAGAGGCTGGTGCATGATAGGGGATGTGATACACCCACTCAATACCATGTTCTTTGGCCCAAGTGTCTATAAGGTTGTTTCGGAAATGAGTCCCGTTGTCTGACTCAATTCTCTCTGGGGTGCCATGTCGCCATAAGACTTGCTTTTCAAGGCCCAGGATAGTGTTCCGGGCGGTGGCATGGGGCACAGGATATGTTTCCAGCCATCCGGTGGTTGCTTCCACCATTGTAAGTACGTGGCGCTTGCCGTTGCGGGTTTGAGGGAGTGTGATGTAATCAATCTGCCAGGCCTCTCCATATTTATATTTCAGCCATCGTCCTCCATACCAAAGAGGTTTTGACCGTTTGGCTTGCTTGATTTCAGCACATGTTTCACAGTCATGAATAACCTGTGCTATAGTGTCCATGGTCAGGTCCACCCCTCGATCACGAGCCCATCTGTAGGTTGCATCTCTACCTTGATGGCCTGAGGTGTCATGGGCCCATCGGGCTATAAATAATTCACCTTTATGTTGCCAGTCCAGGTCCACCTGAGCCACTTCAATCTTAGCAGCCTGATCCACCTGCTGGTTGTTTTGATGTTCTTCAGTAGCCCGATTCTTGGGCACATGAGCATCTACATGGCGTACCTTTACAACCAGGTTCTCTACCCGGGCAGCAATATCTTGCCACAATGCCGCAGCCCAGATGGGTTTGCCCCTGCGCTGCCAGTTGTTCTGCTTCCATTGCTGTAACCACCCCCACAGGGCATTTGCTACCATCCATGAATCAGTATAGAGATAGAGAACTGGCCACTTTTCTCGTTCAGCAATATCTAAAGCCAGCTGAATGGCTTTCACTTCTGCAAACTGACTCGATTCACCTTCTCCCTCAGCAGCTTCTGCAACTCGTCGTGTAGGACTCCATACAGCAGCTTTCCACCTCCAATGCTTTCCCACAATACGACAGGACCCGTCAGTGAACAAGGCATATTTCTTCTCATTTTCCGGTAGCTTGTTGTACAGGGGGGCTTCTTCAGCACGAACCACCTCCTCCTCTGATGATATCCCAAAGTATTTGCCTTCTGGCCAGTCCATAATCACCTCCAAGATTCCTGGGCGACTGGGGTTTCCTATTCGAGCTCGCTGAGTAATCAGTGCAACCCACTTGCTCCATGTAGCATGAGTTGCATGATGTGTAGAGGGGACCCTTCCTTTGAACATCCAGCCTAGTACCAGCAGTCGGGGTGCCAGGAGGAGCTGCGCTTCAGTACCGACCACTTCCGAAGCAGATCGAACTCCTTCATATGCTGCCAATATCTCCTTTTCAGTTGGAGTATAGCGGGCTTCAGATCCTCTGTATCCCCGACTCCAAAACCCCAGGGGTCGACCTCGAGTTTCCCCAGGTTCTTTCTGCCAGAGGCTCCAGGTGGGACCATTCTCCCCGGCTGCGGTGTAGAGCACATTCTTTACATCTGGTCCTGTTCGGACTGGCCCGAGGGCTACTGCATGAACTATTTCCTGCTTAATTTGTTCAAAGGCTTGTCGTTGCTCAGGGCCCCATTCAAAAGCATTCTTCTTACGGGTTACTTGGTAGAGCGGGTTTACAATCAGACTGTAATTTGGAATATGCATTCTCCAAAACCCCACGACACCTAGGAAAGTTTGTGTTTCTTTTTTGCTAGTTGGTGGAGACATAGCTGTTATTTTGTTGATCACATCCATTGGGATTTGACGACGTCCATCTTGCCATTTTATTCCTAAAAACTGGATCTCTCGTGCAGGTCCTTTTTACTTTATTCTGTTTTATGGCAAAACCGGCCTTCAGAAGGATTTGGACTATTTTCTTCCCTTTCTCGAAAACTTCTTCTGCAGTGTCACCCCACACAATGATGTCATCGATGTACTGCAGGTGTTCAGGAGTTTCCCCCTGCTCCAGCGCAGACTGGATCAGTCCATGGCAAATGGTAGGGCTGTGTTTCCACCCCTGGGGCAGCCGATTCCAAGTATATTGGACTCCCCTCCAAGTGAAAGCAAACTGTGGCCTGCACTGTGCTGCTAGAGGGATGGAGAAAAATGCATTAGCGATATCAATTGTGGCATACCACTTGTCTGCCTTTGATTCCAGTTCATACTGGAGTTCTAGCATGTCCGGCACTGCAGCACTCAGCGGTGGCGTGACTTCGTTCAGGCCACGATAGTCCACTGTTAGTCTCCACTCACCATTAGACTTTCGCACTGGCCATATGGGACTATTAAAAGGTGAATGAGTCTTGCTGATCACTCCTTGGCTCTCCAGTTGACGAATTAGCTTATGGATGGGACTCAGGGAGTCTCGGTTGGTGCGATATTGCCGCCGATGCACAGTTGTGGTAGAGATCGGCACTTGCTGTTCTTCAACCCTCAGCAACCCCACAACAGAAGGGTCCTCTGAGAGACCAGGCAAGGTAGACAACTGTTTAATGTCCTCTGTCTCCAAAGCAGCTATGCCAAAAGCCCAGCGGAACCCTTTTGGGTCCTTGAAATATCCTCTTCTAAGATAGTCTATGCCAAGGATGCACGGAGCATCTGGGCCAGTCACAATACGGTGCTTTTGCCACTCATTACCGGTTAGACTCACTTCAGCCTCCAATACAGTTAACTGCTGGGATCCCCCCGTCACACCATAAATACAGATGGGCTCTGGCCCTTTATAGCTTGATGGCATTAGAGTACATTGTGCACCGGTGTCTACCAAAGCCTTATACTTCTGTGCGTCTGACGTGCCAGGCCATCGAATCCACACAGTCCAATAAACTCGATTGTCCCTTTCCTCCCCCTGGCTGGAGGCAGGGCCCCTCTAGTCCTGGTCAGAATCTTCGTTTCTGTGTCTAAAGGACTGCTTGCTGGAAGTTGGAGCAGCAAACTTTTCAGAGAATTCCTTTTTCCCGATTGTTTTCCTTTGCAATTCATGTACCCGTGCCTCTAGGGTCGCAGTAGATTTTCCATCCCATTTTCTCATGTCCTCTCCATGGTCACGTAGGTAAAACCACAGGGTGGCGCGGTGTGTGTGCCCACCATATTGTCTTCCTTGCATAGATGAACGTTTACCCCTAATAGCTGAGACACTGGTTTGTACAGGTGGGGAGGAAAATAATCTCTCTTCAAGTTGGTGGATCTTTTCAGAAAGTTTCTCCAAAGCATTCTCTTTTAGCTGGTGGACACGGGTTCGTTCAGGTGGAGGGGAAGATAATCTTTCTTCAAGTCGGTGGATCTTTTCAGAAAGTTTCTCCAAAGCATTCTCTTTTAGCTGGTGGACACTGGTTCGTTCAGGTGGAGGGGAAGATAAATTCTCTTTAAGTTGGTGGACCTCTTCAGAGAGTTTCTCCACAGCCGAGACACAGGCCTGTAGGGAAGAGGAGAGATTTCCTTCGTACTGCCGGAGTAATTTAGCCACTTCATTCACTGGGGGATTCTCCTCCGCTTTCCAGGTTAGTATTGCCAATGAGCTGGCATATGATGATGGTGCACTCCGTACAAACTTCCGCCACATAGGTGGTGTACACTGGACTGCATCTGGATCTGCGGATGTTTGTGCGTCGTCTAGGTCCTTATAAATTACTTCCCGTACGGCCAATTCCCTCAGGTACTGAATTCCCTTCTCCATGGTGGTCCATTTGCCTGGTAGACATACAAGTTCTTCCTTGAAGGGATACCTTTCCTGCACAGCTGACAGGAGACGCCTCCAGAGACTGCGAGATCGTGCTCCATCTCCAATTGCTTTGTCAATGCATGCGTCCCTAGCAAGGGATCCCAGCCGCCTGGCTTCCTTGCCCTCTAATTCCACATAATTGGCTCCAGCGTCCCAGCACCGGAGCAGCCAGGTGACAAGCTGCTCGCCTATACAGCGACCAAAATCTTTTCGCACATCTCGTAGCTCACGCTGGTATAGAGTCCGGGTAGTTACTGTTGATTTTTCGACACCCTCATCCTCATCTTCAGTCTCCTGCACCTTTGATGGCTGGTGTAGAGTCCGGGTAGTTACTGTTGATTTTTCGACATCCTCATCCTCATCTTCAGTCTCCTGCACCTTTGATGGCCCAGCCTCGTCTTCACTATGCCCAGACTTAGCAGAAGACTGTTTGCGTTGTAAACGACCTGAGCCTCTATACCATTTCTTCACCTTGTCTACAGGGGCAACTTGCACTGCTACAGCTCGTTTCTCTAATCCGGACACAGGGTCTGCCACAGGGGTTGGAATACCCTCTGCGGGGTCAACTTGCACTGCTACAGCTCGTTTCTCTGACCCAGCCACAGGAGTGGGAGCAGCTGCAGGAGCTGGAGCGGCTGCAGGGGCTGGAGCGGCTGCGGGAGCTGGAACTGGAGCGGCTGCAGGAGCTGCAGCTGGAACGGCTGCAGGAGCTGGAGCGGCTGCAGGAGCTGGAGCTGGAGTGGCTGCAGGAGCTGGAGCGGCTGCAGGAGCTGGAACTGGAACGGCTGCAGGAGCTGGAGTGGCTGCAGGAGCTGGAGCTGGAGCGGCTGCAGGAGCTGCAGCTGGAGCGGCTGCAGGAGCTGGAGCTGGAACGGCTGCAGGAGCTGGAGTGGCTGCAGGAGCTGGAGCTGGAGCGGCTGCAGGAGCTGGAACTGGACTGGCTGCAGGAGCAGGAGCGGCTGCAGGAGCTGGAGCTAGGTTGCTAGTAGCATCAATTGCAGCTCGATAGGCACAAGCCAGACCCCAGCACGCTACAGTGATTTGTGTCTCTTTGGAACTGCCAGAGTCATGACACCTTTTTTTCAAGCATTCTGCCAGCTTTTTAGGATTTTGCAGTTGTTCAGGGGTGAATGTCCAAAACACTGGAGGTGACCACTGCTCTAGAAACCTGCCCATATCCTCCCACACTCCCTGCCACTCGCAACTATCCCGCCTCAAGACAGATCTCCGGATGAGATTCCTAAGTAGTTGTTTAACCCTCAACAAAACCTGAAGCGCATTCAGGAGACATAACAACAAGAGCAGGCTGGTCTGAGTATCCCAAGGATATTCAACATCTCGGAGAACCACCGTAACTAGCTCGGGGGATAAGAGGGTGGTGGTGAAGGAGAAAGGGAGAGTGAACAGGTAGGGAAACATGTCTTCCCCTGTCCCCTTCACAGATTGGCTCCCTAACGAAAACAGGCAATAGGTGCAATTGCTAATAGTTTCCGAGATATGGGTTCCAAAGTATAGAGTCGACGTCAGTGCTGAGTACAAATACCAGGTTAAAGTCGTGACCAGATATTTCATCATTTCATAAGCCATTGTTACACCGCACAGTACCATAACAATCTTAAACCAGGGCCCGGAAAGGATAAACAGTGCAACAGGGAGCACATACAGAAAGTAACGCACCATAAAACTCAATTTGGAATACAGGTACAGCAGACTGGAGATTAAGGCAATCAACATCGTGACTAGCAACTATTAAGCAGGTCCAATACTTATACCAATTTTAGTTTAACAGACTCTGGTCAGATTTGTCGACATCTCAACCCTTCGGGCCCCACGTTGGGCGCCAAAAGGACTGTTGTGGTTTAACCCGGCTGGCAGCTAAACACCACACAGCCGTTCGCTCACCCTCCCCCCTCCCTCTCTGGGATGGGGGAGAGAAACGGGAAAGTGAAGCCGGTGAGTTGAGATAAAGACAGTTTATTAAGACAGGAATATAATAATATAAGGAATATAAGGAATATAATAATAACAATAATAATAATAATAGTGATAATGATAATAGTATTAATAATAATAATGTGTAAGAAAACAAGTGATGCACAATGCAATTGCTCACCACCCGCTGACCGATGCCCAGCCTATTCCCGAGCAGCCGGCCCCCCCACCCCAGCCAGCCACCCCTATATATTGTTTAGCATGACGTCAGATGGTATGGAATACCCCTTTGGCCAGTTTGGGTCAGCTGTCCTGGGTCTGTCCCCTCCCAGCTCCTGCTGCACCCCCAGCCTGCTCGCTGGCAGGACAGAGCGAGAAGCCGAAAAGCCCTTGGCCTGGTGTAAACACTGCTCTGCAACAATTAAAACATCAGCATGTTATCAGCGCTCTTCTCATCCTAATCCAAAACATAGCACCCTACCAGCTACTATGAGCTACTTAACTCTGTCCTAACTGGAACCAGGACAAGAAAAAGAATGGAAAATGGAGACTGTTACACGATCTGAGAAAAAGTAATGAAGTCATGGAAGATATGGGAGCACTTCAGCCGGGATTACCAACTCCAACTATGCTCCCCCAGTCATGGACATTAACAGTAATAGTCTTAAAGGATTGTTTGTTAAACACTTGCCAGAATTCGGAAAACTTTGCTATGTTTATGTTTCAACTGATACCTTTTCGGATTGAATTTTTGCATCTGTTCTTGCAGGAGAAAAGGCAAAGGATGTGTGTCAACATCTGCTGTCAGCTTTTGCGAAATTAGGAGTTCCAAAAATGATTAAAACAGATAATGGGCCAGGATATGGGACTCATGCAACCCACTTTTTTTTTCTTTTCAACAGTGGGGTATTCAACATCTGACGGGTTCTCCCCACGGGTCAAGTAATTATTGAACAGGCCTACGATACCCTAAAAGCTATGCTTCTAAAACAAAAAAAAAAAAGGGGGAATAGGGGTGTGACCCCCAGGAAAAGATAGCTAAAGCATGCTATGTTCTTAATTTTTTAAACCGATGGACAGAGGAAGGTCCTTGCATCTGTCCATGCAGGAGAAAAGGCGACAGACATATCTGGGAGACAGACAGATCTGGGAGACAGATCTGGGAGAAACTCAGTTGAAGAAAGAGCACAAGTCATGGTAAAAGATTAAAGCACCAATCATTGGAAGGGCACTACACTCTAATAAATTGGGGCCGAGGTTGTGCTTGTGTTTTAACAGGAGCCGGTCCTAGATGGGTGTCAGCACGATGGGTCCGTCCGGCCGTCTCATCATCTGCCTTCACATGATCACAGCACTCTCCTCTGCAGTTTGGACTCCAGCTCAAACCAAAAACACCGTATGGGAGGGTCCCGCTGGCATATGCAGGACCCACAAACAAGGACTCCAGGAGTTGGAGGGGCAGCCAAACCTCCCCCCCCCCACGGCTGGGCAGCACTCAGTGCCTGCCTCTCCCAGGGATGTGGTTACAAAGTTTGTTAAAGATAGAATTGGTATGCCTGGTAGTTTTTCTCTGTGTTTTCATTAGTGTTAATCGTGCTTTCTTAATTTGTGTTAATCGTGCTTTTTTATGTTACTAAAGAAGGGGGAGATGTGGGAGTGTGGCCATGGGGGTCGACAAGCCCCATGGTTGGTGATAACACCAGATGGACTCTTATCGATGAGACCATCAGGAATGTAAAGAGTGTAGAGGGAACAAAGAAGGGTGATTCAGGAGACGCCTTGCTGTCTTGGGTTGCCTCTTCTCCAGCCATTAAGGCATGGAAGTTGCTGGGTGTTTGCTGTTGCCAGGCAAAGTTGTTGACCAATGAATAGTTAGTGGAAAAGTACTGCTGTGGGGCGAATAGTAGAAGAAGGAAGCCTGTCCTCAATATGGAGAGGCAGCAAGAATAATGAAGTTATGTCCTCAATATGAGAGATGAAGTTAGGCCCTCAGTAAAAGATAATGAAGTTATGGCATCAATAAAGAAGTAGCAGTTACTGATCCTAAAAGAACCCTGGTGTCCGTGTGGTCGTTACGCAACAAATGGTGCCCGAACAGGGACATGAAGAACAGGAACAGGGACAGGCTAACAGAACAGGGACAAAACCAAAAAAGGAATGAATAGGGACAGGCTAGCAGAACAGGGACCAGGACAGGAACAGGGACATTGATTGCCTCGTGAAGATAGGTTCGGCCGAACTCAGCAAACCGCTCAGAGAAGCTCGTATTGAATGTCGCTGAAAGGAAGCGCACCCAAGCTGGAAAGAAGCTCGTACTGAAAGTCGCTGGAAATAGGCGCACCGGAGCTGGAAAGAGGCTCATATTGAAAGTCGCTGGAAATAGGCGCACCGGAGCTGGAAAGAGGCTCGTATTGAAAGTCGCTGGAAATAGGCGCACCGGAGCTGGAAGGAGTCTCGTATTGAAAGTTGCTAGAAATAGGCGCGCCGGAGCTGGAAGCTCAAGCTGAGAGATGCAGACCCGCGCACACAACTGCCCCTCACTGGCCGAAGGTAAGCAGTTGCACTCTTTGGGGAATCATATGTTCTTAGAAACAAAAAAATGTCCTGGTAACCTTACAGCTTATTCCCTTTATTTCGAATCAGACAGCTTATGATCCTGAAACATGGGACCAAATTGAGGTCAAGGTGTGGGACTCTGCTACTAAAAATGACAAGGTTGTGGCGGGATTGCTCGGCACCTGGTGAGCAATCTCTGAGGCCTTAAAGAGCCATGTGGGACCACAGTCAGAAACGTGTGCTTTGCCAGACAGTGAGGGAGCTGCGGGCTCGTTTACTGATCCACCTGCTACGCCATCGGCCCCTCTGCTGCTACAGCCAACGCAGGCCTTTGCTGTTATGCCCCCTGGTGACCTGAACGTTCCTTTTGATCCAGGCCCTATGGGCCCTGAAAAGGAGCTGGATCTGCTGCCCTTCGATCCGGGAGGAATGGGATACGTAGGGCCCGAAGGCCGAGTTGCTTAACAATTTAAAGCGAGACATATTGTTCCCGCGGCTAGCCCTGGAAGTCTCCGGTGTTTGTACTCAAGAAAAAGAATGGAAAATGGAGACTGTTACACGATCTGAGAAAAAGTAATGAAGTCATGGAAGATATGGGAGCACTTCAGCCGGGATTACCAACTCCAACTATGCTCCCCCAGTCATGGACATTAACGGTAATAGACTTAAAGGATTGTTTGTTAAACACTTGCCAGAATTCGGAAAACTTTGCTATGTTTATGTTTCAACTGATACCTTTTCGGATTGAATTTTTGCATCTGTTCTTGCAGGAGAAAAGGCAAAGGATGTGTGTCAACATCTGCTGTCAGCTTTTGCGAAATTAGGAGTTCCAAAAATGATTAAAACAGATAATGGGCCAGGATATGGGACTCATGCAACCCACTTTTTTTTTTCTTTTCAACAGTGGGGTATTCAACATCTGACGGGTTCTCCCCACGGGTCAAGTAATTATTGAACAGGCCTACGATACCCTAAAAGCTATGCTTCTAAAACAAAAAAAAAAAAAAAGGGGGAATAGGGGTGCGACCCCCAGGAAAAGATAGCTAAAGCATGCTATGTTCTTAATTTTTTAAACCGATGGACAGAGGAAGGTCCTTGCATCTGTCCATGCAGGAGAAAAGGCGACAGACATATCTGGGAGACAGACAGATCTGGGAGACAGATCTGGGAGAAACTCAGTTGAAGAAAGAGCACAAGTCATGGTAAAAGATTAAAGCACCAATCATTGGAAGGGCACTACACTCTAATAAATTGGGGCCGAGGTTGTGCTTGTGTTTTAACAGGAGCCGGTCCTAGATGGGTGTCAGCACGATGGGTCCGTCCGGCCGTCTCATCATCTGCCTTCACATGATCACAGCACTCTCCTCTGCAGTTTGGACTCCAGCTCAAACCAAAAACACCGTATGGGAGGGTCCTGCTGGCATATGCAGGACCCACAAACAAGGACTCCAGGAGTTGGAGGGGCAGCCAAACCTCCCCCCCCCGCGGCTGGGCAGCACTCAGTGCCTGCCTCTCCCAGGGATGTGGTTACAAAGTTTGTTAAAGATAGAATTGGTATGCCTGGTAGTTTTTCTCTGTGTTTTCATTAGTGTTAATCGTGCTTTCTTAATTTGTGTTAATCGTGCTTTTTTATGTTACTAAAGAAGGGGGAGATGTGGGAGTGTGGCCATGGGGGTCGACAAGCCCCATGGTTGGTGATAACATCAGATGGACTCTTATCGATGAGACCATCAGGAATGTAAAGAGTGTAGAGGGAACAAAGAAGGGTGATTCAGGAGACGCCTTGCTGTCTCGGGTTGCCTCTTCTCCAGCCATTAAGGCATGGAAGTTGCTGGGTGTTTGCTGTTGCCAGGCAAAGTTGTTGACCAATGAATAGTTAGTGGAAAAGTACTGCTGTGGGGCGAATAGTAGAAGAAGGAAGCCTGTCCTCAATATGGAGAGGCAGCAAGAATAATGAAGTTATGTCCTCAATATGAGAGATGAAGTTAGGCCCTCAGTAAAAGATAATGAAGTTATGTCATCAATAAAGAAGTAGCAGTTACTGATCCTAAAAGAACCCTGGTGTCCGTGTGGTCGTTACGCAACAAATGGTGCCCGAACAGGGACATGAAGAACAGGAACAGGGACAGGCTAACAGAACAGGGACAAAACCAAAAAAGGAATGAATAGGGACAGGCTAGCAGAACAGGGACCAGGACAGGAACAGGGACATTGATTGCCTCGTGAAGATAGGTTCGGCCGAACTCAGCAAACCGCTCAGAGAAGCTCGTATTGAATGTCGCTGAAAGGAAGCGCACCCAAGCTGGAAAGAAGCTCGTACTGAAAGTCGCTGGAAATAGGCGCACCGGAGCTGGAAAGAGGCTCGTATTGAAAGTCACTGGAAATAGGCGCACCGGAGCTGGAAAGAGTCTCGTATTGAAAGTTGCTAGAAATAGGCGCGCCGGAGCTGGAAGCTCAAGCTGAGAGATGCAGACCCGCGCACACAACTGCCCCTCACTGGCCGAAGGTAAGCAGTTGCACGCTTTGGGGAATCATATGTTCTTAGAAACAAAAAAATGTCCTGGTAACCTTACAGCTTATTCCCTTTATTTCGAATCAGACAGCTTATGATCCTGAAACATGGGACCAAATTGAGGTCAAGGTGTGGGACTCTGCTACTAAAAATGACAAGGTTGTGGCGGGATTGCTCGGCACCTGGTGAGCAATCTCTGAGGCCTTAAAGAGCCATGTGGGACCACAGTCAGAAACGTGTGCTTTGCCAGACAGTGAGGGAGCTGCGGGCTCGTTTACTGATCCACCTGCTACGCCATCGGCCCCTCTGCTGCTACAGCCAACGCAGGCCTTTGCTGTTATGCCCCCTGGTGACCTGAACGTTCCTTTTGATCCAGGCCCTATGGGCCCTGAAAAGGAGCCGGATCTGCTTCCCTTCGATCCGGGAGGAATGGGATACGTAGGGCCCGAAGGCCGAGTTGCTTAACAATTTAAAGCGAGACATATTGTTCCCGCGGCTAGCCCTGGAAGTCTCCGGTGTTTGTACTCAAGAAAAAGAATGGAAAATGGAGACTGTTACACGATCTGAGAAAAAGTAATGAAGTCGTGGAAGATATGGGAGCACTTCAGCCGGGATTACCAACTCCAACTATGCTCCCCCAGTCATGGACATTAATAGTAATAGACTTAAAGGATTGTTTGTTAAACACCTGCCAGAATTCGGAAAACTTTGCTATGTTTATGTTTCAACTGATACCTTTTCGGATTGAATTTTTGCATCTGTTCTTGCAGGAGAAAAGGCAAAGGATGTGTGTCAACATCTGCTGTCAGCTTTTGCGAAATTAGGAGTTCCAAAAATGATTAAAACAGATAATGGGCGGGGATATGGGACTCATGCAACCCCCTTTTTTTTTTCTTTTCAACAGTGGGGTATTCAACATCTGACGGGTTCTCCCCACGGGTCAAGTAATTATTGAACAGGCCTACGATACCCTAAAAGCTATGCTTCTAAAACAAAAAAAAAAAAGGGGGAATAGGGGTGTGACCCCCAGGAAAAGATAGCTAAAGCATGCTATGTTCTTAATTTTTTAAACCGATGGACAGAGGAAGGTCCTTGCATCTGTCCATGCAGGAGAAAAGGCGACAGACATATCTGGGAGACAGACAGATCTGGGAGACAGATCTGGGAGAAACTCAGTTGAAGAAAGAGCACAAGTCATGGTAAAAGATTAAAGCACCAATCATTGGAAGGGCACTACACTCTAATAAATTGGGGCCGAGGTTGTGCTTGTGTTTTAACAGGAGCCGGTCCTAGATGGGTGTCAGCACGATGGGTCCGTCCGGCCGTCTCATCATCTGCCTTCACATGATCACAGCACTCTCCTCCGCAGTTTGGACTCCAGCTCAAACCAAAAACACCGTATGGGAGGGTCCCGCTGGCATATGCAGGACCCACAAACAAGGACTCCAGGAGTTGGAGGGGCAGCCAAACCTCCCCCCCCCGTGGCTGGGCAGCACTCAGTGCCTGCCTCTCCCAGGGATGTGGTTACAAAGTTTGTTAAAGATAGAATTGGTATGCCTGGTAGTTTTTCTCTGTGTTTTCATTTGTGTTAATCGTGCTTTCTTAATTTGTGTTAATCGTGCTTTTTTATGTTACTAAAGAAGGGGGAGATGTGGGAGTGTGGCCATGGGGGTCGACAAGCCCCATGGTTGGTGATAACATCAGATGGACTCTTATCGATGAGACCATCAGGAATGTAAAGAGTGTAGAGGGAACAAAGAAGGGTGATTCAGGAGACGCCTTGCTGTCTCGGGTTGCCTGTTCTCCAGCCATTAAGGCATGGAAGTTGCTGGGTGTTTGCTGTTGCCAGGCAAAGTTGTTGACCAATGAATAGTTAGTGGAAAAGTACTGCTGTGGGGCGAATAGTAGAAGAAGGAAGCCTGTCCTCAATATGGAGAGGCAGCAAGAATAATGAAGTTATGTCCTCAATATGAGAGATGAAGTTAGGCCCTCAGTAAAAGATAATGAAGTTATGGCATCAATAAAGAAGTAGCAGTTACTGATCCTAAAAGAACCCTGGTGTCCGTGAGGTCGTTACGCAACAAATGGTGCCCGAACAGGGACATGAAGAACAGGAACAGGGACAGGCTAACAGAACAGGGACAAAACCAAAAAAGGAATGAATAGGGACAGGCTAGCAGAACAGGGACCAGGACAGGAACAGGGACATTGATTGCCTCGTGAAGATAGGTTCGGCCGAACTCAGCAAACCGCTCAGAGAAGCTCGTATTGAATGTCGCTGAAAGGAAGCGCACCCAAGCTGGAAAGAAGCTCGTACTGAAAGTCGCTGGAAATAAGCGCACCGGAGCTGGAAAGAGGCTCGTATTGAAAGTCGCTGGAAATAGGCGCACCGGAGCTGGAAAGAGGCTCGTATTGAAAGTCACTGGAAATAGGCGCGCCGGAGCTGGAAGCTCAAGCTGAGAGATGCAGACCCGCGCACACAACTGCCCCTCACTGGCCGAAGGTAAGCAGTTGCACGCTTTGGGGAATCATATGTTCTTAGAAACAAAAAAATGTCCTGGTAACCTTACAGCTTATTCCCTTTATTTCGAATCAGACAGTTTATGATCCTGAAACATGGGACCAAATTGAGGTCAAGGTGTGGGACTCTGCTACTAAAAATGACAAGGTTGTGGCGGGATTGCTCGGCACCTGGCGAGCAATCTCTGAGGCCTTAAAGAGCCATGTGGGACCACAGTCAGAAACGTGTGCTTTGCCAGACAGTGAGGGAGCTGCGGGCTCGTTTACTGATCCACCTGCTACGCCATCGGCCCCTCCGCTGCTACAGCCAACGCAGGCCTTTGCTGTTATGCCCCCTGGTGACCTGAACGTTCCTTTTGATCCAGGCCCTATGGGCCCTGAAAAGGAGCCGGATCTGCTTCCCTTCGATCCGGGAGGAATGGGATACGTAGGGCCCGAAGGCCGAGTTGCTTAACAATTTAAAGTGAGACATATTGTTCCCGCGGCTAGCCCTGGAAGTCTCCGGTGTTTGTACTCAAGAAAAAGAATGGAAAATGGAGACTGTTACACGATCTGAGAAAAAGTAATGAAGTCATGGAAGATATGGGAGCACTTCAGCCGGGATTACCAACTCCATCTATGCTCCCCCAGTCATGGACATTAACGGTAATAGACTTAAAGGATTGTTTGTTAAACACTTGCCAGAATTCGGAAAACTTTGCTATGTTTATGTTTCAACTGATACCTTTTCGGATTGTATTTTTGCATCTGTTCTTGCAGGAGAAAAGGCAAAGGATGTGTGTCAACATCTGCTGTCAGCTTTTGCGAAATTAGGAGTTCCAAAAATGATTAAAACAGATAATGGGCGGGGATATGGGACTCATGCAACCCACTTTTTTTTTTCTTTTCAACAGTGGGGTATTCAACATCTGACGGGTTCTCCCCACGGGTCAAGTAATTATTGAACAGGCCTACGATACCCTAAAAGCTATGCTTCTAAAACAAAAAAAAAAAAGGGGGAATAGGGGTGTGACCCCCAGGAAAAGATAGCTAAAGCATGCTATGTTCTTAATTTTTTAAACCGATGGACAGAGGAAGGTCCTTGCATCTGTCCATGCAGGAGAAAAGGCGACAGACATATCTGGGAGACAGACAGATCTGGGAGACAGATCTGGGAGAAACTCAGTTGAAGAAAGAGCACAAGTCATGGTAAAAGATTAAAGCACCAATCATTGGAAGGGCACTACACTCTAATAAATTGGGGCCGAGGTTGTGCTTGTGTTTTAACAGGAGCCGGTCCTAGATGGGTGTCAGCACGATGGGTCCGTCCGGCCGTCTCATCATCTGCCTTCACATGATCACAGCACTCTCCTCCGCAGTTTGGACTCCAGCTCAAACCAAAAACACCGTATGGGAGGGTCCCGCTGGCATATGCAGGACCCACAAACAAGGACTCCAGGAGTTGGAGGGGCAGCCAAAGCCCCCCCGCAGCTGGGCAGCACTCAGTGCCTGCCTCTCCCAGGGATGTGGTTACAAAGTTTGTTAAAGATAGAATTGGTATGCCTGGTAGTTTTTCTCTGTGTTTTCATTTGTGTTAATCGTGCTTTCTTAATTTGTGTTAATCGTGCTTTTTTATGTTACTAAAGAAGAGGGAGATGTGGGAGTGTGGCCATGGGGGTCGACAAGCCCATGAATCAATCAAGAAAAGGAATGGAAAATGGAGACTGTTACACGATCTGAGAAAAATTAATGAAGTCATGGAAGATATGGGAGCACTGTGGTGGTTTTACCGTGCTAGGTAGCTGAACACCACAACCACTCTCTCTCTCCCCCTCCTTAGATGAGGAGGGGAAGAAGTATAGGAAAGAACAACTCACGGGTTGAGATGATTTAATTAAAGGGAAAAAAAAGAAATAATTATTAAGAGCATAATATATATATTATATTATATTATATTATATTATATTATATTATATTATATTACATTATATTATATTATATTATATATATATATTATATATATATATTATATGTATATATTATATTATATATTATTTAGAGCATAATACATAAGAGCAAGTGCCGGGTCCTGCACCTGGGACGGGGAAACCCTGGCTGCACGTACAGACTGGGCGATGAGACACTGGAGAGCAGTCTAGAAGAGAGGGATCTCGGGGTCGTGGTAGACAGCAAGTTGAATATGAGCCAGCAGTGTGCCCTGGCGGCCAGGAGGGCCAACCGTGTCCTGGGGTGCATCAAGCACGGCATCGCTAGTAGGTCAAGGGAGGTGATTGTCCGCTCTACTCTGCGCTGGTGCGGCCTCACCTCGAGTACTGTGTGCAGTTCTGGGCACCACAGTATAAAAAGGACATGAAACTGTTGGAGAGTGTACAGAAGAGGGCTACGAAGATGGTGAAAGGCCTGGAGGGGAAGACGTACGAGGAACGGCTGAGGTCACTGGGCCTGTTCAGCCTGGAGAAGAGGAGGCTGAGGGGAGACCTCATCACAGTCTACAACTTCCTCGTAAGGGGGTGTCGAGAGGCAGGAGACCTTTTCTCCATTAACACCAGTGACAGGACCCGCGGGAACGGGGTTAAGCTGAGGCAGGGGAAATTTAGGCTTGACATCAGGAGGGGGTTCTTCACAGAGAGGGTGGTTGCACACTGGAACAGGCTCCCCAGGGAAGTGGTCACTGCACCGAGCCTGTCTGAATTTAAGAAGAGATTGGACTGTGCACTTAGTCACATGGTCTGAACTTTTGGGTAGACCTGTGCGGTATCAAGAGTTGGACTTGATGATCCTTAAAGGTCCCTTCCAACTCAGGATATTCTATGATTCTATGATTAAGGAAAGATTATTATTAATTAAACAATTTAACTAAACAATTTAACTAAAATTAAATTTACAATTTAATGAAGGGGAAAAAAGGAAAGGGGAAAAGGGAGGGGGAAAGGGAAAACTAAACAAAAGAAGTAAAGCCTATGTGGAAGTGCAGAGGAAAGAAATTACTCTCTACTTCCCACAAATGAGCGATGCTTGACCACGTCCTTGAAGCAGGGCCTCAACGCACGTAGCCGGTGTTCTGGAGACAGACATTTTCACAGCGAGAGCCCACCCCTCCCCTCTTCCTCCTTTTTCCACCTTTTATTGCTGAGTGTGACATCATATGGTATGGAATATCCCTTTGGTTGGTTTAGGTCAGCTGCCCTGGTGATGTTTTTCTCACATCTTTGCCCACCCCTAGGGGAGTTAGAGAGAGGCCTGATGCTGTGCCAGCACTGCTCAGCAGCAGACACAACACTGGCTTGATACCATTGCTGTTTTAGCTATGAGTGCAGAGCACAGCACTGTATGGGCTGCTGCAGGGAAAGTTAACATCCCAGCACGACCCAGTACATTGTATGAAATGCTTTTAAATTTGGGGGAAAAATGCTGGAGGGTTTCTAACTTTCACCTGAATCTGCTCCAGAAGTGGTTGGACAGCGCACAGTGTTTTGGCACAGCTTGCCTAGGAGGAGGGATGCTTTGGGGACCAGCTGGGTCAGGGGGGTCAGTGATCCCGGAGAGCGGAACAGTTTTATCCTTGACCTGAGCATGCAAAGTGTGGTGCTGGCTGCACTGAGCCACTTTTCCAAAAAGCAGAACCCTGATGCCTGCAGGGGGCATCCCGGCTCGCAGGAGCTGTGGCTTTAGCAAATCCACATCAGGCAGGCAGGCTTGGGGTCCCCAGGGCATAAAGAGGCTGTGATGAAGGGAGAGGGCAGGGATGTGGTGTGTTGCTGTAGAAGGCTGGCTGTGAAATAATTAAAGGCCACTGGGGTGGAGAAAGCAAGGAGAAGGCAAGCCAGCTCTCAGGAGGTGCTTCCTTTCTCTTCTGTGGTGGAGTAAGATCTGTCACATTAGCTTCTGCCCAAGTTTCTGAGCTTCAGCCTGGGCTGTTTTTTTGTACATATCCCAAGCAGATAGGACATCCATTCCTTTTATGTATTATACAGTAGTTTAAAGAGGATTAAGACAATAGCTAGTCTAAATGATGAATGATGTAGATTACTCAGCCTCTGAGCCACCAGCATTTTTTCTTACACACAGGTTAGTCAGCTCAGTAGCTAAATATTGGGGCAAACAGTATAAATCCATGCAGATAAGCCTCGCTGGCTTGAATAGGATAGAAGGATTCTGAAAGTGGTTTTGACACCATTCTGCATTTTGTCATGGCATGTGTGGCCACGATGCTGGCACGGCTGATGCAGGAGGTGGACGGATGCTGATGCACTCAGGTACCGGGGTGGCTGAGGAAATGGAGCATCCCGGTCGATGCTGTTATCAGATACAGGTGGTGGAAGGAGAGGGAGGGGATCACCATTCCCTGCTACCACAGCTGGCTGTTTGCTTGATGAGCAGAATAATATGGGCTGGTGGGGTTTGACTTGCAGGAGGGAACTGGTGGGGCTGCTCCCTGTTTGCTCAACCTCCTGTCATCAGCACTGGGATGGAGCGGGCAGCACCTAGGCAGCATGGTCTGTAGGGGAGAGCGTGTCGTAGCATGGGACTGACAGTGGTCGAGTCTGTCAGAGCTGTGTCAAATATTTTTGACAAGCAAAAATGCCATTTGCTTCAGTTAAATGATTTTTATTTTTTTTCCCAGGAACTAAAGGAATTGTAGTTTCAATTGCAAACCCAAAAAGCTCCTCAGGATTAAAAAAACAACAGCAACAAACAAACAAACAAACAAACAAAAAACCACAGCCAAACAAAATCCACAAAAAGCCTTCAGAAAGTTGTGAGAGTTGGATTTTACACGAGACTCTTGGTTGGTGTTTTGGGTCTGTGTAAAATGAGGGTCTGGAGAGCATTCAGTCATATGATATCTCCTTTTATGAAGCTTTCTGGGTATGTTATTCTAATGATGTTTAATGACAATGATTTCTTCATCTTAACCAAGTATGTCTTTTCCTAGTCCCACGTCATTTTAATTCATTGCTCTTATGAGAAATAAGAGCATGAGACTGGCTCGGGTGTCCTGTCTCTCCCATGGCCATCTTTCAAGTGGCAGGCTGCCCGTGTGCATTTCCCCATGCAAACCCAGCATCCTTTCCAGGCTGCCTGTGGTGTCTGAGTGGCAGTTGTGTGGCAGCACGGCAGCATCTTCTGGCTTGGGGCTGTCCCCCAGGGCATGGCTCATCTATTCTGCAGGATACAGATACTAGCTCTTCTCAGAAACGCAGGGTAGAACTGTGTTTGGATTTTGTCTCATCTTGTTGAGCAGATCTGGGTTTAAATTCAGCCTGGGTCGTGGCTGACTGTGAAGGAGGTCTGGGTGCAGCACTTCATACAACAGATTGCACCCAACAGCTCAGGTTTTTCAACAGATGGAGGTGAAACACAGGATGCTGTAGGAAAAAGGGTCTTTTTTTCCTTTCTTGAGATTAAGACAAAGCCTGGGCTACCCCTTCTGGCAACACATCTTCCTTCTTTATAACTGAGTTCCATGCTTAGGATGGGAGATTCTGCTTGGGTGCCGGATGGGAGAAATGTAGCACAGTGGGACAAGCCTGCAACCTCCTGTACTCATCCCACAGCTGAAGGCTTCATCTTTGTGCATCCTGAGTCCGGATCAGGCTGTCACAGCCTGGCCCCCTATGGCCTCAGTGGCCTTGCTTTGCATCCCCTGGGAGCTGTCAGGAGGCTGCATGAGCTGTGTGGTAACGTGGGTCTCGGGGATGCGAGCAAGGTCAGATGTTAGCTCAGAAATGCGATTGGCAATGATGCCACTGGTGCTGACAAATGGCCTGTCATTGCTCTGTGACTCACGGCAGCGGTGGAAGAAACCCGTGAGGTCACTCGCAGCCTCTCTCTCCAGGGAGCTGCACACAGCCTCCACCCCAAGCCTCTCCAGGTGGGCAGGGCTCTTCCTATGAGCCCTGTGTGTGCCTGTGTATGGGTTTAGGTGCATGGCACAGCTGCAGCCCAGCTCCTGAGAACCTGGGAATTGGCCCCGTGATGCAGACGGCATCAGCTCTGCAGCCCCTGTTGGGGACTGGATTCCTGCGTGGGGCTCAGCTCCAGTTCAGCAGCAGTGCAAGCAGGATACAGGTTGAAAAAAGCTTGTGCTTTCAGCCCGTTGCAGTACCACTGTGATACACGAGGTGCTGTGCTGCTGGGAGATGCTGCAGGGAACTGGGGGGCCTGCCAAAGCCAGCCCTGGCTGTGCTCCCCTGGGCTGGGGCACTGCCTGGGGCCAGCTCAGCCTTCCCTTCTCTTATTGAGACTTTCTGTGGTTTTAAAAGAAGGAGCTTTTTCATGAGTTGCAAGAGCCTTTGTAGGCCATAGCTAAAGCAGCCAGCACCAGGTGCATGCTGGTGGAGATGCTGCATCCACCACTCGGCCATCATAGGGAGCTATGTGGGGCTGAGCTGTTTTTTGGGGCCAATGCTATGCATCTGAACATTGTGTGTTGGGGGAAATAGGTGACTTTCTCCTCTGAATTATTTGGAGGGTGCATCCCAGTTTCGGCAGGAAAGCAGTTATTCCGCCTCTGACTGCCTCCAGATGTTTGAGCCTCCCTGCCAGTTCTTGGAAGGTGATGGGGGCAGCAGGTTTGGGGATGGGGTTTCTGCACCTGGAGGGGCAGAGAAGGGCATGCTGAGGGGGATGAGGAGCTGCAGGTCTCAGGAGCACAAGGGCTGCCACAGAAAAACCCAGCCCCAGCTGTACCTCCAGCATCCCTCCCCCCCCCCCGCCACCTTTCAGCTGTTTCACTCTTCTCTTCTTCCAGTTAAGAGGAGAGGGCAAGAAGTCCTAAATAAAGTTGCTGTCACTTTTATTTATGGGCATGGGGGAAGAGATGGACAAAAAGCCTGCGTGATCCTGACACCTACAAAGCGATCGGCTGTTTTTCTTTGCTTGTCTTGGCAAAGCTATCAATCAGGCACAGGTGAGCACCCTCAGATGCAGGGGGGGGCACCCATGTGGCCCTGCCTGGAGCCTGCATCCTGGATTCTGGCCATGGGCATCTCACAGGGACGGACTTGTTTGGGAACACCTGTCCTAAGAACCTAGACTCCCCCAGCCTCCAAAAACAGATGCGTGAACTTGCCTGCCTTAAAAATCCATCACAGGCTTCTTGTCTCCATCTTGATTGGCTCCAGTGAGGTCAACCTTTTTTAATAACTTCTGGACTTCGGCAGGGAAAACTATTTCCTTCAGGAAATAATATAACTAAGGTTGTCTGACACTTCTGATTATAAGCCTCTGTCTTCAGTTGCTTGAAACTACGCCAGCCTTTAACCATTTGGACTGAAATTTTGCATGTCTCTGCCTCCGGATGATTTTTTTTTTGGAAAAACTTAGCAAAAAAGGTTTTAAGCTGCTCTCAGAATGTGCTTTGGGGGAGAAAAAAGGCATTACTTTATCCGTAGCTTAAAAAAAAAAAAGAAAAGAAAATTATTGTACTGAAGAAACTCTAGTACCTTTGTGCCATGAGACTGGGCCAGATCATTGTCGGGAACGCTTGCGGCCAGGTGTGGGGGATCTGTTTGTTGCTGATGCCATGAAAATCCACCTTCCATGCGCCAAGCTGCACAAGCTGCGAGTGGGTGCATTATATATAGCATGTGTGCGGAGGCACAGCTCGCAACTCCGCTCCCCGGCAAGATCTGCTCTGCTCTGAGCAAGTGGAAGTACAAAGCCTGCACTCTACCTGTTGTATGGAATGTTTCAAGGCTGGAAAACTGGGGGGTCCTCCTGGTGGTGCAAATAACTCGTAGATCCCTGATCCATATGGCCCTGATTTATGCTGGTGATGGGGAGGGTAGGGAGAGATTTTTTTGGAAAAATGCTTTTTTTTCTCATTTTTCTCCTCAAAGAAGCAGCTAGGGATGTGCAAGGGGTGCTGGCCTTCCTTCAGGGTTTTGCAGGAGGGACCTGGTTAAACAATCAGTGCTTTTGCATTGTATCCTCCTAACACAGCTTGTTGCTACAGCAATGGCCAAAACAAGGGTGTGAGTTGCAGGGACAGGCTGGGGGACAGCCCTGCCAGCCCCTATCCAGTAGGTGTCACCTTGGTGATGTGTCCTGACTGTGGGACCCTGAGTCCTGGGTGACCTGGGGGGATCTCAGGACTGCTGCTGCAAGTCCTGTGCCCCAAGGCTCATCCCTGCTCTGTGCTGCTGTTTGTACCCTACGTGAGTCTCCCTGTGCTGTGGTCAGGGCTATCCCCTGTTTTGGGGGCAGTCCAGCTCACAGATATGCCCACTGCCTGCAGGGCTCGTGCCCTGAGCCAGGTTCTTCAGTTGCAGACCTACTTTGGACATGCTGAATTCCTCCAAAACCTGAGTTTGGCCCCAATTTAGAGGCCCCGATTGGGATCTTGAAAGGCAATTCCATGCTGTTGTGAGAAAAATCTCAAATAATTTTCTTCAGACAGGATCTTCTGTGAAGCTATTTTATTCGCGATTGCAATGGCGGGCGTCCTGTCAATCAGGAGCGCATTTTAGTAAACAACTCATAACCTTTTATTCCCTATTACCCGAGGCCTGATCACCTCCCCTGTTTCCTCATTGGCTGAGTACTACAGGTTCACAAGCTACTCGACGCTCCTCTATACCATATATGTACAATTTTTCTTTTTTTCAACCCTTTAATTTCTCCTTTCTTATGTTTTGAGAACTTGTGATCTTTGTTTTACTGTTCTCACACCGCTCATCCTGTTTTTCTCAAGCTTCTACCTTATTTTGGAACAGTGAGGCCTTCTACTGTCCACTTATCTACTTAGCATTTCTCCTTATGACTACACAACTACCTTGGAATACAGAAAATTAGTTCTCTACTGCAAAACATCAACTTAGTTTCTCACAATTCCCCCCTCTTCTTTTCTTACTCCTATTGTTGTTTTTGCACCTCTTCACATACCGTACTCTTGAGTTTTTCCAACATTAAGGTGCAATATTCTTCTTCGGATGTCACGGGGGATGATAGATATACAATGCCATTATTTTTACGATACCAACGAATAGTTGTTTGAGCCAATTCTATTCAGGTAATTAGGAAATTAGTTTCTCCCAAATGTTTCTAAATCCCCAGGAAGTGTCATCTTGAGCTACTCTATGTAGGATCTTGTTGTGTTTTTTATTTTTTTTCCAAATATTTTTGAGATCAGTCAAATTCATCCCATGTGATTTACACATATACAGCAAGTAGTATTAATTACAGTGCATGCTCCTCCTTATGAGGTTATTAATAAATCTAATACTATTCGATTCTAGAGTACTATTTTTGCAAACTTATCTAAATTATTTTCTAGATCTTCAATATATTTACAATATTTTTGTATTTTGAGATATTTACAATAGCTTTTTCTAATTCACTCACCCTTAACCAAGGTAAAAACCACCTTGTAAAACTGTGAAATGCTAGAGAATTTTACTAGAGGATTATCTGGAGTCCGCTTAATGCTGCGTGTGGTCTCAAGGGGCTTCGGCTTTGTGGGTCTTCAATAATAGTTACATTTGGAATTACTGCCTCTAGGGTGCAAGCTCCCTTCCATCCTAGGGGCAACACCTTCCTGGCTTTATTGCCACATAGCCAGTACCACCCCTTGCCATTCAGGACAGGCCAACTGGTTACAGGATTCTCATGTTGTATCTGGTGTGCATTATTTATATTAGCATTCCCGTAGCTACCATATTCAGTACAGTATGGATTATTCCCTACTTCATGGATATTTCCACACCCAGGGTCAGTACCTTTGCCCCCTGAGCTTTCTATCAATGTTGTTTAAAAGGCACCTTTGATAACACAGTATATTGTAGCCAGGACTATGTGTAGGGAGCTCAACTTCAAAATCTATTCCTTCCCGGGACTGAGTATGATCTGTCCTTTTTAGAAATCTAGAGAATCCAGACACAGATGCTGCTGGAAATAGCAATCAGGGACAAGGCCTTTTCAGTCTTTCTAGGCATCTGGGTGCAAATCCAACAATTATTTCGAGATAGAACTCCAGAGATGTTCTGGATTAATTGGAAATGCTGATTTTTCCCTCCATCCTATCACTAATCCATTGAGAATAGGTATTACTAAGAGAAACTTAAAATACACCATTTCTATGTGTATATACACCCCTACAATAATTAAGAAATAATAATGAAGAAAAGCAATAAAAATCACAAACTGATAAGGATTCTTCTGGTGGGGATTAAATACCCTCCTTTCTCCCACTTCCAGAGAGTGTTCCCTGGAAACACTCCAGTTCTGTGTAATTCAATCCCTTTTACTCATTAATTCATTAAGAATTCTTCTAAGGAGAAGTTAAAGGTTTAAAATAGATAGTTTTAACAGTTTTAACCTTAAAAGTCTTTGTTAATGCAGTCTCTCAGGTATCAGGGTTAACTGATGCTTTTACCCAGGTATGAGTCCACCCTTTCTCAGCCGTTCTTCCTGTCGTCTCAGTAGTCGGGAGCACTTGGAACAGTCCGTCCCACTCAGGTTGCAGTTTCAGTTCTCTCCATGTTCGCATCAGATCCCAGTCTCCTGCTCGGAATGGATGGATCAGGGCTTCCAAGGATGGGGTTTGAGCTAAGAGTCCATGGCTCCTGAGAGATGACAAAGAGGATGACAGCCCGAGTATATGGTTCTTAAGAAAAGCGTCTTTTGTCTCAAATTGAGGTAATCCATTCCCTTTGTCCATGTACAGTAATCCAAATAATATTTCATATGGTGAAACTCCCACATCTTTTCTTGGTGCAGTTTGAATTCGGAGAAGTGCCAAAGGTAAGCACTTCGTTTGGGGAAGCTGAGTTTCCAGAACTTAGTCAATTGCTTCCTTACTGTCTGATCCTCTCCACCCTTCCAGAGGAGGAAGGATGCCAAGGAGTGTGAAATTTCCACTTAATTCCTAGAGTCCACATTAGCCCTTGCAATATTTCTGACATAAAGTGATTTCCTTGATCAGAGTCAATATTTTCAACAATTCCATACCTGGGAGTTATTTGTTCTAGAATTACTTTAGTTACTATGTTCGCAGTAGCAGATACTGAAGGGAAAGCTTCCACCCACCCTGACAAATGATCGACCAAGACTAATAAGTATTTAAATCTACCTACTCTAAGGAGTTCTGTAAAATCTACCCGTGCATTTTGGAAGCGTTGAATTCCTGGTTCTCGCCCCCCTTTGGGCTGACCGCGGATAATTTTCCTATTTACCTTTTGACATACTACACGACTCCTGCGTACTTGTTCAGCCAGAGTATATCTATTCCTACACATACATATTTCCATAGCACAGCGTCACACGTTGCTTGAATTCCCCAATGACCCTCTTGATGTAAAACAGTTAATATTTGCCTCATTAGTACTTTATTCAGCATTTCTCTCCCATCAGGGAGTATCTGTTTTCCTTCGGACTTCGTGACTCCTCATTCCTTAAAAGACTCTCTCTCTTAAAACTTTTTAGTTCTTTTTAGTTTTGGGTAGGGGTAGCTCAACAATTCCCTGAATCCTCTCTGGATTTATTCTTCATTCCCCCTCAGACACTAGATGCCCTAAATACTCGACTTCTCTTTCTACATATTGTAATTTATTTTCCCAAATTATTTTCAAGCCCTGTTTTCCCAGAAAGTAGAATAGCTTGTTAGTGGCTTCCTTCACAACTGTTTTCTCCTGTCCTGACAATAAAAGATCCTCCACATATTGTAACAGTAACACCTCCTTTGGAGGTTGGAATTGCTCCAAAATTTGTTCTAGAACTTGCCCAAATAAATTGGTGGCCCTGTGAACCCCTGAGGTAAAATTGTCCATCTGTATTGCTGCTTCCGCCCCATTTCAGAGTCTTTCCACTCAAAGGCAAATATATCTTTGCTCTCAGGGTCTGAGAGCACCCCATTAATAACATCGTTATTCCAGCCTAACAATTTACTATTTGAATGCCCAATTTCATCATCAAATCCTTTCACAACAAGTTAGTCCCTGCCTCGGGTGCATACAATAATTGCCCAGTGATCATTCTATCCCCTAGTCTTAGCTTGGTATCCCCCCCAAAGGTGGCACTGTTATCCCAGCGCCTTCTACCCCCATCACATTTAGGGTTTCATTAGTTAATTTAAGCCTTGATACTTTACAGACCAGTAATGACCTAGCTGCCTCAGTGTATTGGGTTCACATGGCAAGGTTCTGGTAGCAGGGGGGCTGCAGTGGTAGCCCCTGTGAGAAGAATCCAGCAGCTGCCCCATGTTAGTTAAATAAGGGCCAGTTTCAGCCAGCTCCAAAGGGGCCCACTGCTGCCCAGAGCCAAGCCATGAGCAATGCAGTTTAAATCTCTATGACAGCACATCCAAGAAAAGGGAAAAAAAACTGCTGCACAACAGCAGCTGGGAGAGTGAGGAGTGAGAAACCTCCCTGCAGACACCAAGGTCAGTGCAGAGGAGGGGGAGTGCAGTGAAGAGGTGCTCCAGGTGCCGGAGCCGAAGTCCCCCCGCGGCCCACAGAGAGGCCCCTGGTGGGGAAGGCAGACCCCCCCGCAGCCCATGGTGTACCGCAGAGGAGCAGATCTCCACGCTGCAGCCCATTCAGGAACAGACCAGGAAGGTCAGCACCCCACGAGAGGGACCCCACACCAGAATAGAGGGGAGAGTGACCGTGAAGGAGCCAGGGAAATGAAGCACCACAGACTGACAGCAGCCCCCACTCCCAGCCCCCCCCACGCCACTCAGGGCAGGGAAGAGGTGGAAGAGAGTGGATGGGGGAAGGTGTCCCCAGCTTGTTTCTTTGTTTCTCACTACTCCAGCCCGTCAGCGATAGGTAATAAATTTTATTAATATTGCTATGCTAAGTCTGTTTTACCTGCAACGATAATTGCAGTGTGATCCCCATTGAGGTACACTTGAGGATCCCTTGAGGTACACTTTTTCATTTATCAGGGAACTAGCTTTCTGAGAAGCCCCGACTCCCCTATTCTGAATTTATAACAACAATCTCTCCTCCTTCTTCCACTCCAGATACTCCTATTTGAAGTGGCCGGCCTGGCCACACTTAAAACATCTTCTCAAAGCCTGTCCCTGCTAGGATTTAGGCTGCAACACAGGTAGCTTTCCTTGCCTGCCATTCCTTTGTCTCTCTTCCTCTCCTTTCCATCCTGGGCCCTCTATCTCCTCCTCTGCCTCACTACCCAGTACACTGTGAATACCATTTGTTTTGCTCTCTGCTTTTCCTTCTCATCTCCCCTCCTGGCATACACCTTCATACTACCCACACTGTTCACTCCATCCTCCCACCTTCTGGAGCTTTTTCTGCATATCGGGCCTGGCTTTAATCACAAAATGAACTTTCAAGAGCCCTTGGGCTACCGGGTCCTCAGGATTCATCCCCGAGCATTTTCTCATTCTGGCCCCGAGTCTCTCATATGATTTCTATGTTGTGGGTTGTTATTATAGCAGTTAGATAAGCAGATATTTCTGCTCCATCGGAATTACTCTCGGTCCGGGGAGGGGTGTTAGTTCTTTCCCATTCTTGCATAGCTGCCTGGCAAATCATTCCCCTCCTAAACATTCTTCTCCAGGGAATAACATACTCAAGATTGACGTTTCCCCCCCAGGAATACAAATTAGGCCTTAGAAACGGATTTGACTGCTCTGCTAGGCCCTCAATTAAAGACTTCATTTCCTTCTTAAAACTCCTAACCTCTCTGTTGGTAAGGGGGAAGTGGCACCGGCCCCGCGTCGGCCCTGCACGGCCCCAAGGTCCCATCGGGACCTTTCCCCCACCTCCGCTCCTGCCACTCCGCGCTCCCCGGCGTGACTTCTCCAGGGACAGCATCAATTGCAGTCCCTGTCCCCCTCCTGGAGCACCTGCCACTGCCTCCGGTGCAATATTAGGATTATAGGGA
Organism: Anser anser; assembly: GCF_964211835.1. Taxonomy (NCBI): domain Eukaryota; kingdom Metazoa; phylum Chordata; class Aves; order Anseriformes; family Anatidae; genus Anser; species Anser anser. The sequence continues at coordinate 13,294,721 of NC_139731.1, forward strand.
GCATAACTTGATTCCTCCTCCGAAAACGGAACCTTATTGTTTACATATAAATTTCAAGCCTGAATTTTCATCAGACCCGTATTTTGGCCAAAATACTGAAGTTCCTTTTATTGGCTTTTTAGGCCAGACAATTACACAATATCAAACCATTTTTTAATTATATATTTTTTAATCTTTTTCCCTAGTTTTTGCGTTGTTTTTCCAAATCCTTATCATTCTCTCCAAAGGGCTATCTTTAGGCACAATCCCGGGGTCTCCACCCCCACCCTGCTGACTCTTGGAACCCTTAATCCCCATCTCTTCCGGACATGCTGCTGTGGACTTTACCACCCACAGGGTACCACACGCCTTCACCTAGGATTAGGACAGAGGTGGGGTGTACTGCCGAGCACCTCACTTCACCGTGCTCGGGGTACCGTACACCTAAGGGCCCAAACCCCCGAGACTCTCTTTCGCTCGTCTCTCTTTCTCTTCGTCCCTCTCCAGCCAAGGGGACCTCGTTCGTCCCCTCGCGGAACTACAGAACCTCGTGGATTGGGACTCCACACTCGCTTCGCACTGAAAGTGCGTCTTATTCACACTCCACACAAGAGTCTCCCCGAACCCAATCCGAGGCAAGATATGGGAAAGTTTCCCTTACCTCGGTCTGTGCACAGCTTCCCGGTCCAGGTTATCAGCAGTAATCCCCGTGCCTGTTCCCGATCCGGGCTGAACTATGTCTGGGCTGTGTCTGTGTATGTCAGTGCTGGCCTCCCTTCTCCCCAGAGCTTCGCAGAGCCTGTCTTCAGATTAACAGTCTCGGTCCTTTGCCGGCCGTACCGAGACAACCCGCCACCCCCGACGGGACCGCTGAAATCAGTGGGGTGCACCTTCCTGTCTGTGGTGGCAAGAAATCTTCGGCAGGCGACAAGACCCCGGACAAGCCCCCAAATTGTGAGAAAAATCTCAAATAATTTTCTTCAGACAGGCTCTTCTGTGAAGCTATTTTACTCGCGATTGCAATGGCGGGCATCCTGTCAATCAGGAGCTCATTTTAGTAAACTAATCATAACCTTTTATTCCCTATTACCCGAGGCCTGATCACCTCCCCTGTTTCCTCATTGGCTGAGTACTACAGGTTCACAAGCTACTCGACGCTCCTCTATACCATATATGTACGATTTTTCTTTTTTTTTTCAACTCTTTAATTTCTCCTTTTTCCCTTTTTTTTTCCCTTTCTTATGTTTTGAGAACCTGGGATCTTTGTTTTACTGTTCTCACACCGCTCATCCTGTTTTTCTCAGTCTTCCACCTTATTTTGGAACAGTGAGGCCTTCTACTGTCCACTTATCTACTAGGCATTTCTCCTTATTATGACTACACAACTACCTTGGAATACAGAAAAGTAATTCTCTACTGCAAAAACACAATTTAGTTTCTCATACAGCCCTGGGTACTTTCTGGCGTGGTGCTGTGCCAAGGTGCCACAGCGAGAGCCCACCTCTGCTCTCAGCAGCACAAGGGTCCAGGTACTGAGAGGAGTCAACTGGTGTCAGTTCAGATGATTTTACCAACCTGCAAGGGCCAAATTTATCAGCTAAAAGGTTTCCTCCTGCGGGCACCAGCCCTCAGCATTTCAGAGACTTCCTGCAGCTCTGGCTATGCTCCTGTGAAGATCACAGCGTGTTTGTATGTCTGGGAAAGCCGAGTGCAGCGTGAGCACTTGGTTGGGTTTAAAACCTTCTGCCTCTAACGTCTAGGACCATCTGACGAGGCCAGAGGTATCTGCTCCCTGCTGCATGCTCGTCCCGTTTCTGGCTGCCTCCGTCACTCCTGGGATGCAGGACCCAGCCTCCATCCCTGTGATGGGCATGGGATACTCTGCTGCTGCTGAGCTTTAACACAGCCAGTCCTCCTGCAGAGACAGATTTTTCCCGCTGGCTTCAGACTGTTCCACTGCGTCTTGCCATATGTGGTCCTTCTCCATCCTTTTATGGACCTCAGATCTTTGTGAGAATCATCCCTCAACAAGAAGTTTATTGCTCCCCAGGGACCTGGCAGAGAGAGCCATGAGCACTGCAGCTTAATGGGGTCAAGAGAGCAGCACCTCCTCCCCATCAGAAATGTCTCTGTATCAGTCTTGAAGATAATTTCTCCCTGTACCTGCCAACCTCCTCTGCCACCCCTTATCAGAGCAGGTGACCTGCTGGGGGAGGAGGTGAGCAGCTCTGCACAATCCAAGGCAAAGTCTCATGGTGGACCTCAGCAGCACACATGGGACATGCTTCAAGCTGATGAACACAGCCAGGGCTCTCCTTGAAAAGCACGTCCCCCCTCCAGCTGGGAGAGAAGGGACATCCCCTTATTTAGGATCTGGTGATAAGCCCACCTTGATGAATAATTCTTCTTTCTCTTTCCTCTGCAGCTCCACCAAAAGAGCCAGTGCTGATGTGCCGGTCCAACAACTACCCGAAGGGTTTCTACTGCAGCTGGCACCTGCCCAGCCCCACCTACATCCCCAACTCCTTCAACATCTCCATCATGTAAGTGCCCGGGAGGGAAGGGTGCAGCAGGGGAAGCACTTGTCCCCCGCAGTCTGGAGCAGGTCCCAAATGGTGCCATGGGTCTCACCTGTGCTGAACATATGGGATCGGTGTCCAAAAAATGGTCCTGGGGAAGGATGTTGCAGGGACATCCAAATTCACTGCTTGGCACTGGGGCTTTGCCTCAAGAAATTCCTATTCACCCAGAGGAGGTTGCCAAAGCCACCAGCTCCCATATCCCCTTTCTGTGCCCCAAAGTCCATCTTATCTCCACCACTTGTTCATGCTGTAAGTTGTGCCTGGTGTTTTTTGGCAAGTTTGGCACAGCCACGCTCCCTTCTGCAGCGTGCCAGCAGTGGCCAGGCAGCAGCGGTGCCCCTCAGCCAGTTTTGGCCATGGCATGGCATCATCCCCCAACCTGGAACAACCCTTATAATGCCATGCCTTAGCTTTTGGGGCTTGTTTCTCCAGCAGAAAGGAGAGCCTGATCCTCCCACAGGAGAGGCAGAACCAGCCCCTGCGGGGTCTCATCCTTGCAGTGGGGTGGGGGAAGAGCAGCAGCAGGCACTGCTTGGGGCCAGCATGAGGACATTCATCCTGGTCTCTGCAGACTTTCAGCCAGGATAACATATCTTCCAGGAGGAAGGCAGCCCTTTGGCTGTGGGGCAGATGGCACATGGGGACCTCGGACAGAGCAGGGACACTGCTCTGCTGCTCCTGCCTCCTCCTCTCCAGCTGTGTTTGTGCATCCCCATCCCAAGCATTGGTCTGTAGGTAACAGCTCTTCTCATCCCTGCTTTCTAGACACGGCACGAGAGAGATGGTCTGCGAGAAGGACATCTTTCCCAAAAACAGGTGTCACATCAGATACCTCCAGCTCTTCTCGACGGTGAAGTACAAGGTGACTCTGACAGTCACGAATGCTCTGGGCAAAAACTCCACCACTCTCACCTTTGACAAGTTTGCCATAGGTAACTTCCGCGGCAGAACTTGGCCTCTCCGAGCCAGTGTTGGGGTTGGCTTGCTCTGTGCACAGCATCTCCTGCCGGAGAGATGGGCCAGGGAAGGGCCAGACTTTCCAGGTGAAGCCTCTGCCTGCCTGTGCGTGAGATGGAGCCATGCTGGCATCCTCCTGGTGCCCCCCCCCTGTGGTGGTTTCACCCTGTTGAGCAGCCAAACTCTGTCACAACCACTCTCTCACTTCCCCTCAAAGGAGGAGGGGGAAAAAATAAGATGAAAAGGGCTCAAGGGTTGAGATAAGGACAGGGAGATCGCTCAACAATTATCGTGATGGGCAAAACAGACTCAGCATAGGGAGATTAATGTAATTTATTGCCTATTGCTAACAAGCTAGAGCAGTGAGAAACTAAAAACAAACTAAAAAAGCCTTCCCCCCATATCCGCCCTCTTCTATGTCCTCTCCCCAAGTGGTGCAGGGGAACAGGGAATGGGGGTTGTGGTCAGTCCCTGACGCTTCATCTCCACCGCTCCTTCACGGTCACTCTCTGCCCCTGCTCCACGTGGGGTCCCTCCCATGGGATGCAGTCCTTCCCGAACTGAGCTGCTGTGTGGGCTCCTCTCCACGGGCTGCAGCTCCGGCCCGGGGCCTGCTCCTGCGGGGGCTTTCCATGGGCCACAGCCTTCTCCAGGCCACATCCACCTGCTCCACCGGGGGCTCCTCCATGGGCTGCAGCGTGGAGATCTGCTCCATGGGGGACCCATGGGCTGCAGGGGGACAGCCTGCTCCACCAGGGACCTCTCCACAGGCCGCAGGGGAACTGCTGCTGCATGCCTGGAGCACATCCTGCCCTCCTGCTGCACTGACCTGGGGGACTGCAGGGCTGGCTCTCACTCCTCTCTCCCAGCTGCTGTCATGCACGTTTTTTCCTTTTCTTAAATCTGCTCTCCCAGAGGCATCTTTCATGGCTCAGCTCTGGCCAGAGGTGGGTCTCTTTCGGAGCCGGATGGACCTGGCTCCTGCCAAAGGGTACTGGAGGATGCTTTGTGTAGGATCCCCAGCATGTGGGATTGCTGGCACCTAAGCATGCTGGGGGAGCAGGGCAGGATGCACATGGTCCCATTGGTGGCCTGGTGTTCAGCCTGGTCCTATCCCCTGTGGTCCAGGTCTCTCGTGGCTGCTGAGCAAGCAATTCAGTGCGAATGGTCGTGGAGCGATGGTCGTGAAGCAAGCAATTCATTGAGAAAAGCGGCAAAGCAGGGAGCTGGGCACAGGGATTTTGCCACCATCCAAAGGCAGATCACAGCCAGTACGGTGACAAGATTGTCCATTCTCAAAGAATAGGAAAAATGGGAGAGAGGAGTTCAGGAAGAAGTTGAAAAACAATTTGCTGGTTACACGTGGCAACTACTGGACCAAAGAAACAAAGAAATGAATCCCTGAAGTGCAGCCTGCTGCAGTCAATGCCTTGGATGTACTGCATGTGCCAGTCCTGAGCAGCTGGAAGTGCTAGAGTGCAGTAAGAGGAACTCCGCCAATGTCACAGATTTTTCCTTTCTACCCCAAATCCTGGAAAACATCAAACAAAAATCAAGGTGCCAGCTCTGAACAGAGTGGGGAAATTATTTTGGAGCAGGGACTGTCCTTTTGTGTCCCCACAGCTGTGGTCCATGACCAAAGTTGATTCTTTGATGCACTGCGAATATTTATAACAAGACAAGGAGCTTAGCAGGGAAGCAGTGGAGTTCCAGCCATTTGGGTGTCCTTAAATGGAAATTGTTGTCTTCGTGGAAGATAAACTCCTTAAACAAAGGTAACCTCCAGCCTGCAGGCCCAGGGCAGCAATTAAGCTGCATTTTCCAAGTTCCTTGCATTCCCTCCTGCAGGAGTTCAGGGCATCCTCCTGTAACATCTGCATCCCACCCATGTCCTGCCTGGCTTTGCGAACATCTGGTGCCACTCCTGAACAAAACAGCCAGCACCACCTCAGGAGGAGGAATCTGCCCATCTCCACTCCAGCACACAAGGGCAGTCCCCCCTGGGAAGCACGCCCGGCTGCGAGCCCACCTGTCCTAGCACCGGCACAAGCCGGATTCAGCCCAGGAGCTTGAACCCAGCCTGGTCAGAGGAGCAGTGAGCGAGGCCGGCTGCTAGCATGGGCGCGATATCACTGCCTCTTCCCAGAGAGCCAGGAGGGATGCAGGGGAGCCAGATGTGTCCCAGCGGTTGCAGGGGGGTGAGACCCCCAGCACCCCATGGCAGATGCTCAAAGGCACTTAGGGAAGGGGTGACGGGACAGCGCAGAGCTTCACTGTCTTAATGCCTTAAAATCTCCACATTCTGCACAGCTATGAAATTCTCCTCCTTGGGTTATTTTATGGCTGCTGTACATAAGAAGCACAGAGGCAATGGTGACTGAGCATTTAAGCAGGCAGCTGACAGGCTTAGCAGAGTCGTTTCAGGATGAACTCAGCCACCACAAAGCAACAGCCACATACCCATCACCGAGCTTCTCCTTGTGCCTTCCTGGTGTTGTTTCCAATTAAAAACAAGTGCTCTGCATTAGTACATTTTGCCAGGCAATTCTGCTTGGGTGACTTTGGGTGGGAGGAGAGCCTCAGCCTGCCTGCTCTCCTTGCACAAGCATGTCTGCACCTCGTTGGGATCTCCTCTCTATAGCTGCAAATGCGGCACTGCAGGGGTGAGCATGTGTCCCAGCACAGCTGGTGGCACCCAGCAGATGCCACCGGCATCACCCAGGCTGAGCTCTCATCTTTAAAGTTATGCTGGGCTTTGCTCTGCTACATGGAGGAGCAGAAAAAAAAAATGTCTCAGGACAAAACCGTTGCACTGGCTCACTGATGCCAAAGGACACAGGCATTCGAGGCCAGGCACAAATCCTGCTCTTGTGCCCAGCTTGGAGCCAGGGTGAGCGCAGAGCCATGGCCGCTCCCTGCTGGGACCACCCACTGACCAGTCACAAAAAGAGCCTTGGGAAGAAGTGACCTCCTTTGGTTTTGCTTCTCTCCCCCCCCCCCCCCCCCCGAGTCCCCAGCAGAAAATCCCTTTCCCAGCTGCTTGGAAGATGACTCTAATTGAGTGGAAAATGACTGGTGCTTTCTTCTGATATTCCGAGCCGATGCCTTGCTGGTGGTCGCGTGGTGCCTGTTATTAGCAGCCAGCTGCGAGGGGCTGCTCTGTGTTTCCATTTCCAGTGATGGCTGGAAGAGGGTTTCCAGCCCTCTGGCCCCCATCTTTCATCTCTAGGACATCCGGGCTGCCTTCTTCCCTGGCTCACTGCTGGAAATTTTTTTCATAATTATGTTTTCTGCAAAGGTATCGATATTAATAAAGGTGAGTGTGGGGAGGGCAAGGCTGTGCAAAGCCCTGCAGGCATCAGGGCTCCGGTCCTAAGACAGGAGGAGGTGGGAGAGGGGCTGGAGGAGCAGGAGAGGAGCAGGCTTGGAGGCAGAAGAAGGTGTCAGGCAGCGTGGCTGGGGCAGTATGGGAACATTAATGGCCCTCAAGGATGTATCCCCCCCCCTTCCACACAGCTGGCATGAGCATCCCACAGCAAAGCAGGGACAATCACCACAAGGCCAGCATCCCGCCTCCGTAACAGCACCTGCCTTCTAATGGGAGCCTGGGGCAAATTAGCAAGAGAAGATGCACATCATTAAAAATGTAGCATACTGGTAGCATTGATCATTCTGGGCTGGTGAGATGGTGAGAGCAGGCAAGGCTGCAGCTGCCCTGAGAGCTGAGCAAGGGAGGGCACAAGGGCTTGCTGGGTGCTAACCCCAGCGAGGGGGAATTGCACCCCAGAGGAGCTGGGAGGCTTTGTAAATGAGCCAAAGGGTTAATAATGGAGTTTCCTGCCTTACCCCATGCCAGCCTGCTGGGACGCGTCTGTTTAGAAAAAGGGGACAGTGCTCGGGACAGGAGGAAGGTGGCCATGCAGGCATGGGTGCCTTGCCACATATGCTATCCCTGTCCCTTGTGTCACCTTGGGAAAGTTGCTCGATCATCCCCGCTGTCACTCTGGGGCGATTAAGACAGAGCATTGCAGAGGGGCTGCGTGAGGACGAATGTGCCCATCTCTGTGAGGAATTCAGTCCCTGAACACAGGTATACAGTTGCCTAGGCAGAAGGTCAGTTCAATTCATACTACTTAGGGAGGCAGAATTAAATTACCTAGACTGACATTTGGCTAAGACATGGAGTTTAATATCGTTCTTCTCGGAGAAAATGCCAGGGGATATTTAACGGCCGCAGGGGATCCATTTCAGTGCTGGGTGGAAGGACGGGTGCGTGGTGGGTGAGGGGTCAGGCTCAGGTAGCACCTCCTTCAATAAACACTTGTGGTCCTGTGTGAGCCTGCAGAGCCTTTAGGAAAAGCTTGACCTGATAGCAAAAACCAGAGATAACCACTGGGCCCTTTCTCATCCTGAAAGTGAAGCAGGACAAGCTGTGAGCTGTGTCCTGGCCAAATCCCGTGTCTCCTTCTCAGGAATGTTTGGAGATGCTCCGTCAGCTCTGTGGGATAATGTTACATCTACTTTTGTGGCCGCTTAACCAATGCTCAGCCTAATGCCCATCATCCATTATTATTATTACTATTATTGCTTATATTGCATTACTGCCTGCAGGCCCACACTGAAGACAGGGCTCTATTATGCTCGCTGACGTACAGCCAGACAGCCCCTGCCTCGCAATTTGCTCTCTAAATGGACTGGGCAGACAAAAGCCGGGGGAAAGTGGAGTGCTTGTCCCTGTGTGTGGAGCAGGGACCTGGGATGCTGCGGAGGATGAAGGACTCCTTCAAGGTCAAGCACTGGACGAGGTGCAAGAGGTGATGCGGGGCCCTGTGTTCCAGCTCCCACATCTCCACCGTGCTGGAGGGACGTGGCAGGAGCGGCTCCAGCTTTGTGCTCCTGGAGGGGCTGGCACTGCTGTGCCTCACACAAGCCTGGGCAGGAGTCCCACGGACGGGGGAAGACACGTGGGGAGGCAGCCCCAGACATGGCTCTGACCTGACCTGTGGACACAAAAAGGTGTTTTTCTGTTTCACCTGGGCTTTAACAGCCGGACTCTTCTCTTCCAGTAAAGCCAGACCCTCCAGAAAGCGTGGTGGCCTAGCTCGTGCCCAATAACCCCCAGCGGCTGGAGGTGGCATGGCAAAACCCCTCATCCTGGCCCGACCCCGAGTCCTTCTCACTCAAGTTCTTCCTGTGGTATCGGCCCCTCATCCTGGACCAGTGGCAGCACGTAAGTGATGATGAACAGGAGGCAGCGCGGTGGCAACGTGGGGATGTGCTGGCAATGAGTGGTCAGGGACTGAAACACGTCTATTTACTGCTCAAGCAACACAACCCCTTTTATTCCCTTTTTCCCTCCTCCCTTCTCTCTTCCTCTTTCTTTCAAGTCACATTCTGACTACAAATGTGCTCTGCAGGCTCTCCCCTCTCCTTATTTTAATCCGTGGCCTGTATTTATTTTCCATACATATGTTCTATATAAAACTTGCCAATGAGATGTAAAAGGCATTCAAAGTATAAATGTCACTGCATTTAAATGTGCCTCTGCCACATTTAGATTTTGAACTGAAGATAAAATACCGCTCACTGTAACTCAGAGCACAGTTGGTAACGGAGCGGTTGCTGTGATATTATCATCCCTCTTACTTTTATTTCTTGTTTCTTTAAAAAAAAAAAAAAAGTCAGTGAAATCCTTGGCAGCCCAGAGGACGGATTTCATTTGTTAGCTGCAGGAAGATAACGAACAGGCTTTTTTTTTTTTTTTCCCTGTGCGCTGCTTGCATGCTCCACTTGTGAAGGAAAGCAATCTGCCGCTGGATGAGAGGTGCTGCCGCACTGGCATGTCTCATCCGACATCCCCTCTTTCTCTTTGCTGAGTTGGGCCAGAGGAAAGCCAGTTAGGCAAGCGTAGTGGTGTTTTGCTTGATGAGCCATTTTGCCCCCCCAAAAAGACAAATAGGAGTCAACACCTGGTCCCTGGGGAGCTCACCTGTGCTGTGGAGCCAAGTGGGATTTTCTGCCAGGCAGCTCTTCTTAGGGAGAAAAATAGCTTGAAAAGGGGATGAGAGGCTTTGTGCCATGCTTGTGTCTCTGTAAGACACTGTCATCCCAGCGGCTTTTTCTCTTTCTGTTGTTTTTCTTTGATAAGGCAGTGACACGGGTCTTGTTTCAGATTGAAGCGTTTTGCTGACAGCTTTGAAAACCAGACAGGGGCTGGGAGAGGTTTCTCCCACTTGTCTCTCCTTGCCTTTCTCTTCTCATGGAGAGGGAGAGAGCAGCCGCCAAGCACTCCGCTGGGGTAAGGCAGCGATGGGGGAGTTTGGATATTCACTTGCTTGGGATAGTATTTCCACTGGGGGGAAATCCACACCGTGGATGGCAGCGCTGCAGCAGCCAGAGCCCTGGGCCCCCTTGATGCGAGCAGCCACAGCCCTGCTTAGCCCACATAGGCACTCTGCAAATGCAGGGATTTGCCCCCAGAAGTGACCCCCATGGCGCTGGCATGCTGTGAGCACAGTCAAGCCGTGCTGAGCTCCGCTTTTCTAAACCTATTGCTCACTGGCACCTTGAGGGTACCTCTGTTCCCCAAAATCCAGCCCAGGAGAGGGAAGGGCATGGCTTGGTGGGATCAAGCCTGGCTCAGCCACCCAGCGTGTCCTGAGATGGTGGTGGGTCTCTCCTTGGAGGGACGGGTGCCTTGAGATAGGATGCAGCAGGACCCATGTTTGCACGGCACAGTTTTAATTCTCCTGGCAGGCTGGGTGCCACATGGGGATGTCCCACATCCCTGTGGGAGAACAGCTACAAGGAGCACCAGGGACTGGCCAGAGCCACAGGCATCCATGCTCACACGTGGTGTTTCTTGGCAGAAGCAGCAACTCTCCTTCCTCCCCTCCATCTCCCATTATCTGTGCAGGGACTGATTTATGCACAGCACCTCGGCAGAGAGGACCGAATGAGCACTAATAGGATCAGATGGATGTTGAGCTGTCGAATACTGTAGGGCCTGATGCAATCAGCGTCTGCTTTCTCCCAGGCTCTTCCTTTTAGGATTTTAATAATGCCAGGCTGTTGTGGTTTAACCCGGCTGGCAGCTAAACACCACACAGCCGTTGGCTCACCATCCCCCCTCCCTCTCTGGGATGGGGGAGAGAAACGAGAAAGTGAAGCCTGTGAGTTGAGATAAAGGCAGTTTATTAAGACAGGAAAATAATAATAACAATAATAATAATAATAATAATAGTATTAATAATAATAATGTGTATGAAACAAGTGATGCACAATGCAATTGCTCACCACCCGCTGACCGATGCCCAGCCTATCCCCGAGAAGCCGGCCCCCCCACCCCGGCCAGCCACCCCTATATATTGTCTAGCATGACGTCAGATGGTATGGAATACCCCTTTGGCCAGTTTGGGTCAGCTGTCCTGGGTCTGTCCCCTCCCAGCTCCTGCTGCACCCCTAGCCTGCTCGCTGGCAGGACAGAGCGAGAAGCCGAAAAGTCCTTGGCCTGGTGTAAACACTGCTCTGCAACAATTAAAACATCACCAAGTGTCTATAAGGTTGTTTCGGAAATGAGTCCCGTTGTCTGACTCAATTCTCTCTGGGGTGCCATGTCGCCATAGGACTTGCTTTTCAAGGCCCAGGATAGTGTTCCGGGCGGTGGCATGGGGCACAGGATATGTTTCCAGCCATCCGGTGGTTGCTTCCACCATTGTAAGTACGTGGTGCTTGCCGTTGCGGGTTTGAGGGAGTGTGATGTAATCAATCTGCCAGGCCTCTCCATATTTATATTTCAGCCATCGTCCTCCATACCAAAGAGGCCTTGACCGGTTGGCTTGCTTGATTGAAGCACGTTTCACAATCATGAATAACCTGTGCTATAGTGTCCATGGTCAGGTCCACCCCTCGATCACGAGCCCATCTGTATGTTGCATCTCTACCTTGATGGCCTGAGGTGTCATGGGCCCATCGGGCTATAAATAATTCACCTTTATGTTGCCAGTCCAGGTCCACCTGAGCCACTTCAATCTTAGCAGCCTGATCCACCTGCTGGTTGTTTTGATGTTCTTCAGTAGCCCGATTCTTGGGCACATGAGCATCTACATGGCGTACCTTTACAACCAGGTTCTCTACCCGGGCAGCAATATCTTGCCACAATGCCGCAGCCCAGATGGGTTTGCCCCTGTGCTGCCAGTTGTTCTGCTTCCATTGCTGTAACCACCCTCACAGGGCATTTGCTACCATCCATGAATCAGTATAGAGACAGAGAACTGGCCACTTTTCTCGTTCAGCAATATCTAAAGCCAGCTGGATGGCTTTCACTTCTGCAAACTGACTCCATTCACCTTCTCCCTCAGCAGCTTCTGCAACTCGTCGTGTAGGACTCCATACAGCAGCTTTCCATCTCCGATGCTTTCCCACAATACGACAGGACCCGTCAGTGAACAAGGCATATTGCTTCTCATTTTCCGGTAGCTTGTTGTACAGTGGGGCTTCTTCAGCACGGACCACCTCCTCCTCTGATGATATCCCAAAATATTTGCCTTCAGGCCAGTCCATAATCACTTCCAAGATTCCTGGGCGACTGGGGTTTCCTATTCGAGCCCGCTGAGTAATCAGTGCAACCCACTTACTCCATGTAGCATCAGTTGCATGATGTGTAGAGGGGACCCTTCCTTTGAACATCCAGCCTAGTACCGGCAGTCGGGGTGCCAGGAGGAGCTGCGCTTCAGTACCGACCACTTCCGAAAGCAGATTGAACTCCTTTATATGCTGCCAATATCTCCTTTTCGGTTGGAGTATAGCGGGCTTCAGATCCTCTGTATCCCCGACTCCAAAACCCCAGGGGTCGACCTCGAGTTTCCCCAGGTTCTTTCTGCCAGAGGCTCCAGGTGGGGCCGTTCTCCCCGGCTGCGGTGTAGAGCACATTCTTTACATCTGGTCCTGTTCGGACTGGCCCGAGGGCTACTGCATGAACTATTTCCTGCTTAATTTGTTCAAAGGCTTGTCGTTGCTCAGGGCCCCATTCAAAAGCATTCTTCTTACGGGTTACTTGGTAGAGCGGGTTTACAATCAGACTGTAATTTGGAATATGCATTCTCCAAAACCCCACGACACCTAGGAAAGTTTGTGTTTCTTTTTTGCTAGTTGGTGGAGACATAGCTGTTATTTTGTTGATCACATCCATTGGGATTTGACGACGTCCATCTTGCCATTTTATTCCTAAAAACTGGATCTCTCGTGCAGGTCCTTTGACTTTGTTTTATGGGAAAACCGGCCTTCAGAAGGATTTGGACTATTTTCTTCCCTTTCTCAAAAACTTCCTCTGCTGTGTCACCCCACACAATGATGTCATCGATGTACTGCAGGTGTTCAGGAGCTTCCCCCTGCTCCAGCGCAGACTGGATCAGTCCATGGCAAATGCTAGGGCTGTGTTTCCACCCCTGGGGCAGCCGATTCCAAGTATATTGGAATATACCCCTCCAAGTGAAAGCAAACTGTGGCCTGCACTGTGCTGCTAGAGGGATGGAGAAAAATGCATTAGCGATATCAATTGTGGCATACCACTTGGCTGCCTTTGATTCCAGTTCATACTGGAGTTCTAGCATGTCCGGCACTGCAGCACTCAGCGGTGGCGTGACTTCGTACAGGCCACGATAGTCCACTGTTAGTCTCCACTCACCATTAGACTTTCGCACTGGCCATATGGGACTATTAAAAGGTGAATGAGTCTTGCTGATCACTCCTTGGCTCTCCAGTTGACGAATTAGCTTATGGATGGGAATCAGGGAGTCTCGGTTGGTGCGATATTGCCGCCGGTGCACAGTTGTGGTAGCGATCGGCACTTGCTGTTCTTCAACCCTCAGCAACCCCACAACAGAAGGGTCCTCTGAGAGACCAGGCAAGGTAGACAACTGTGTAATGTCCTCTGTCTCTAAGGCAGCTATGCCAAAAGCCCAGCGGAACCCTTTTGGGTCCTTGAAATATCCTCTTCTAAGATCTATGCCAAGGATGCACGGAGCATCCGGGCCGGTCACAATACGGTGCTTTTGCCACTCATTACCGGTTAGACTCACTTCAGCCTCCAATACAGTTAACTGCTGGGATCCCCAGCAGAGCGAGAAGCTGAAAAGTCCTTGGCTTGGTGTAAACACTGCTCTGCCAGAATTAAAACATCAGCATGTTATCAGCGCTCTTCTCATCCTAATCCAAAACATAGCACCCTACCAGCTACTAGGAGAAAAATTAACTCTGTTCTAACTGAAACCAGGACACAGGCCTTGGCACCAGAAGATGAAGCCATCCGTGGTGGGAGCGGTGGATCTTATTGAGAGCGCTGCTGGGCAAGCTAGCCATCAGCACACACCCACAGACCCCCCCAGGGGCAGCCCGGTGATGCTTGGGCGTCCAACCCAGGATGTGCAGAGCAAGGGACATGGTAGGGACCCTTGTCCCCTCTCTGGCATGGCAGAGTGCTTGCAAAGATGCATTTGAACCTCAGCATCCTGTTGGCCCTCCCTTTCCCTGACTCAGCAGCGCATTTCCGCTCAGATCGCTTAGCAGCTCTCGTGTTGGAGTTTGTTCTGGGAGTTATTAGCGTGCGCTCTGGGATTTATTAGCACAGAGAGATGATGAGCGTCCATTTGTGTGGGATAATCCTCACACCAGAACCATTGTGCTACCTCGCAGCAGCTCCGCCAAACCTGGCCACTGTTATGAACAGACTCGCATACGAAGTCGGTCTGTTAATAAATGTTATTAATCACAGAATTTATTAATTAATTAAGTAAGCAAGCAGAAGCAAAACAGCGCTGGGCGGCCGGGGAGTTCCGACTCCGCAGCGGCGCACAATTTTCCTTCTCCGGGGGTGCTGTTTTATAGTATCCGAGTTCCAGCTTGTCCGGGCTTGTTGAACCAGCTACGGCTATGCAGTCCAAAGGGGGGGGGGGGGGCTGCTTCCTCTCTTTGGTGCTCACGCGTTGTGCTAATGTTTGGGTGGGGGGGAGTGAAGTAGCAGACAGGATGTCTTGCGATGGGGTATTTCACAGAGTCTTTGTGCCTGTTCAAGGATGTTTACCCAACACCCCCCCTTCTTGTTATCTGCCTAATAAGCCTCCCCTTCATTGAGGCAACATTGTGCAACCTTATCTCCCTCGCAGATTCCCAAATTCCTTACAGATAGTTAGCAAATCCCCCCCCTCCCCAACTTTGTCATCATATATCAAGGTTCTATTATGATCAGGAAGCTCTGTCCCAACCTCGTGTAAAATACTATCTATTTTATAACCATCTTATCCCTTTTCTTTTTTTTATTTCTTTATACAATGAACAAATACATCTTACCCATTACAGCCACCAGCATTTCTTGGCTGTTCAGGACACAAATGTGGCATAACCAGACTTGGTGTCACATCAGGTGGATGCTGACTCCCCTCTGCACCACTGGCACAGAGCTTGCCCAGAAAGCTGAGCAATTTCGACAACACACTCTTCCCTTTCTGGAAGAGGGGCTGGCAGTTTCTTTCCTGCCAGAAGAGAGATGGGATATTTGTAGCCTAAACAGTTGATTTTTTTTTTATTCTCTCCTTGTGGCAGAATCTCACGTTCTGTCTCCTAAATATAAAACGTTAAATGTTTAGGGTATCCTTTATTTTTCTCCTGCTTTTAAATTTGTAATTCAAGCCAGATTAGCGTGGTTTCTTTTGTTTTATAGCCCCATCCTGGCCCCAGGCAAGCTCTCCTAATGCTCTCAGATGTTCCTCTAATGGATTCCCTAGGCTGGAACTGGATACCCTTTCCTAATGGGTTGCTAATAGCCTATTTCTGGTTTTACAGGCTCCTTCGGTTAACTCACTACAGCAGCCATCTCCGCACTCACAGGCTGGCTCCCCGCAAGCATGGCTGCAGGAGGGCAGGCAGCTCCCCGGCCGTGCGCACGTCCCCGCAGGTGGCTGCATGTCCAGGGATGTTCCAGGGGACTTTGGGGAGCCCAGGATGTCTCGTGCACCAGATTGCTCCCACTGGGAGCTGGGTCAGGACCTCCTCATTCCCGTTTCTTACAGAGACGGCATGCGCTGAGCACTGATGGGCTCAGTGCACGGGCTGGGAACCTGGTGGTGCTCAGAGGTACTTCTTGAGCCGGCGGCCAGGCCAAGGGAGGATTTCCTCTGGTGAGTTGCCAGCAATTTGCAGATGCCCTCGTGAAGTCTAATTGAACCCATTGGTCGTGCTGATAACATGAAATGTTAATGAACCGTGAGGTGGGCTGCACCTCAGATCTTGAGATTTGCAGTAAAAGGTCATGAGATATTGAAAGCTAATAATGTGGTTGGGTTCTCTCCTTCCTCTTCTGTTTTGGAAGCATTAGAGCCACATACGTGAGCAATTGCAAAGGCTGGAAATATAGAAGAGCAAACATAGGCCCTCACACCATGCTGGGATATCAGGAGCTGGGACCACGAGCAGGGGTCTGTGCAGGGACTGCTGCAGGGTGACAGCTATGGCAGGTTTAGGGACATCTCCCCAGGCAAAGCAACATATTTGGTCAAATGTGTGAATCACAGGCTGACATAACCCATAAGTATGTCCTAACACATACCTGCATCATAACCCACAAGTATGTCCTAATGCATTCCATGTCAAGCAAGAGGAGGGAAGGCAATCAGTGTGACCTGCAGCCACGTCCCCACCAGGGTGGCAACAATGTCACTTTGCATTGGGCACACTTCTTTGCGCCCATTTGCATCCACCGTGCAGCTTTGCCTGCACTTCCATTCCTCTCCAGGCAACCTTGGCAGGGGGGGTCACCCTGACCCAGCGCTGTTACAGCTTCACACCTGGTAGCTTTTACTGTAGCACTTCTCTCCCTTCCCCTCCCAGCTGAAAAGTCAGTGATTAAAAAAGGAAAAGGAAAAAAAAAAAAAAAAGGAGGGGGGATTAATAGGAAGGAGTGAAATGTTGAGGCTGAAATCGTGTCACTTGCAGCTCAGTATGGGATAGGTAGGGCTAGAGGAGGCTCCAGAGGAGGATGAGGGTAGGAGACATGTCTGCTGTATTCCCCCAGTCCACTGCATCAGCCCCAGCAGCAGGAGGAGGCTTTTGCATGGTAAATGCATCTTGCACTGCCTGGAGAGTGGTGCCAAGTGCCCCAAGCATCCCAGACCCCATCCTCCTGCGGCAGCAAGCAAAGCGAGCTCAGACAGTTGTCACTTGGCAGGAGGGGAAGGCACAACTGGAGAAAGAGTCCCGTTATTAACGAGATTACAGCTGTGCTTTCAAAGATGCTCTTTATTTTAAGCCAGAAGGGAGCCATTCAGCCTCATCTGGTGTGAGACAAGCCAGGCTGCGGAGGAGCCCTGCAATATCTTGTCCTCCCAGGCTGATGGCTGGGACTGAGCGGCACAAAGCAGTGGTGCAGCAGCCTTTTCGGTGGGGTGACAGCAGGGACAATGGCTCAGACCCCGCTGGGCTCTTCAGCTACCCGGCTGGCAGAGGGGAAGCAGAGGGGAAGGAGGGTCCTTCACTTTTCCCAGCCTTACAGTTATTCCAGAGACCGAGGAGAAAGTTTTGTCTGGAGTTAGCCAAACTGATTCCCGCAGTGCTGCAGAAAAAGAAGGCATTTAGAGGTTCTTTTATGAGTAATTAATGTCACACTTATTTGATCTCCAGACATGGCTGTGAAAGGGGAAAAGCAAAACCTCTTTTTGCCACTGGCTACATTGTTTCACAGGTACCAGTGGCTGTTTGCTGTGACCCAGCTCTGGGGGTGTACTGGTTCCAGTTAGGACAGAGTTAATTTTCCTCCTAGTAGCTGGTAGGGTGCTATGTTTTGGATTAGGATGAGAAGAGCGCTGATAACATGCTGATGTTTTAATTGTTGCAGAGCAGTGTTTACACCAGGCCAAGGACTTTTCGGCTTCTCGCTCTGTCCTGCCAGCGAGCAGGCTAGGGGTGCAGCAGGAGCTGGGAGGGGACAGACCCAGGACAGCTGACCCAAACTGGCCAAAGGGGTATTCCATACCATCTGACGTCATGCTAGACAATATATAGGGGTGGCTGGCCGGGGTGGGGGGCCAGCTGCTCGGGGATAGGCTGGGCATCGGTCAGCGGGTGGTGAGCAATTGCATTGTGCATCACTTGTTTTCTTACACATTATTATTATTAATACTATTATCATTATCACTATTATTATTATTGTTATTATTATATTCCTGTCTTAATAAACTGTCTTTATCTCAACTCACAGGCTTCACTTTCTCGTTTCTCTCCCCCATCCCAGAGAGGGAGGGGGGAGGGTGAGCGAACGGCTGTGTGGTGTTTAGCTGCCGGCCGGGTTAAACCACAACAGTCCTTTTGGCGCCCAACGTGGGGCTCGAAGGGTTGAGATATCTACAGACTTGACCTGAGTGTGTTAAACTAAAATTGGTATAAGTATTGGACCTGCTTAAGAGTTGCTAGTCACGATGTTGATTGCCTTAATCTCCGGTCTGCTGTGCCTGTTTTCCAAATTGAGTTTTACAGCGCGTTACTTTCTGTATGTGCTCCCTGTTGCACTGTTTATCCTTTCCGGGCCCTGGTTTAAGATTGTTATGGTACTGTGCAGTGTAACAATGGCTTATGAAATGATGAAATATCTGGTCACGACTCTAACCTGGTATTTGTACTCAGCACTGACGTCGACTCTATACTTTGGAAACCATATCTCGGAAACTATTAGCAATTACACCTATTGCCTGTTTTCGTCAGGGAGCCAATCTGTGAAGGGGACAGGGGAAGACATGTTTCCCTACCTGTTCACTCTCCCTTTCTCCTTCACCACCACCCTCTTATCCCCCGAGCTAGTTACGGTGGTTCTCCGAGATGTTGAATATCCTTGGGATACTCAGACCAGCCTGCTCTTGTTGTTATGTCTCCTGAATGCGCTTCAGGTTTTGTGGAGGGTTAAACAACTACTTAGGAATCTCATCCGGAGATCTGTCTTGAGGCGGGATAGTTGCGAGTGGCAGGGAGTGTGGGAGGATATGGGCAGGTTTCTAGAGCAGTGGTCACCTCCAGTGTTTTGGACATTCACCCCTGAACAACTGCAAAATCCTAAAAAGCTGGCAGAATGCTTGAAAAAAAGGTGTCATGACTCTGGCAGTTCCAAAGTGACACAAATCACTGTAGCGTGCTGGGGTCGGGCTTGTGCCTATCGAGCTGCAATTGATGCTACTAGCAACCTAGCGACAGCTCCTGCAGCCGCTCCAGCTCCAGCTCCCGCAGCTGCTCCAGTTCCAGCTCCTGCAGCCGCCCCAGCTCCTGCAGCCGCTCCAGCTCCTGCAGCCACTCCAGCTCCAGCTCCTGCAGCCGTTCCAGCTCCTGCAGCCGCTCCAGTTCCTGCAGCCGCTCCAGCTCCAGCTCCTGCAGCCGCTCCAGCTCCTGCAGCCACTCCAGCCCCTGCGGCAGCTCCAGCTCCTGCAGCTGCTCCCACTCCTGTGGCTGGGTCAGAGAAATGAGCTGTAGCAGTGCAAGTTGCCCCTGTAGACAAGGTGAAAAAATGGTATAGAGACTCAGGTCGTTTAGAACGCAGACAGTCTTCTGCTAGGTCTAGGTATAGAGAAGACGAGGCTGGGCCATCAAAGGTGCAGGAGGATGAAGATGAGGATGAGGATGTCGAAAAATCAACAGTAACTACCCGAACCCTATACCAGCGTGAGCTACGAGATGTGCGAAAAGATTTTGGTCGCTGTATCGGTGAGCAGCTTGTCACTTGGCTGCTCCGGTGCTGGGACACCGGAGCCAATTGTGTGGAATTAGAGGGCAAGGAAGCCAGGCGGCTGGGATCCCTTGCTAGGGATGCATGTACTGACAAAGCAATTGGAGATGGAGCACGATCTCGCAGCCTCTGGAGGCGTCTCCTGTCAGCTGTGAAGGAAAGGTATCCCTTCAAGGAAGAACTTGTATGTCTACCAGGCAAGTGGACCACTATGGAGAAGGGAATTCAGTACCTGAGGGAATTAGCCGTACGGGAGGTGATTTATAGGGACCTAGACGATGCACAAATATCCGCAGATCCAGATGAAGTCCATTGTACACGACTCACGTGGCGGAAGTTTGTACGGAGTGCACCATCATCATATTCCAGCTCATTGGCAATAATGGCCTGGAAAGAGGATGAGGAACCCACAGTGGATGAAGTGGCTAAAACACTCCGGCAGTACGAAGGAAACCTCTCCTCTTCCCTACAGGCCTGTGTCTCGGCTGTGGAGAAACTCTCTGAAGAGTTCCACCAGCTAAAAGAGAATACTTTGGAGAAACTTTCTGAAGAGGTCCACCAACTTAAAGAGAATTTATCTTCCCCTCCACCTGAACGAACCAGTGTCCACCAACTAGAAGAGAATACTTTGGAGAAACTTTCTGAAAAGATCCACCAACTTGAAGAGAGATTATTTTCCTCCCCACCTGTACAAACCAGTGTCTCAGCTATTAGGGGTAAACGTTCATCTATGCAAGGAAGACAATATGGTGGGTACACACACCACGCCACCCTGTGGTTTTACCTACGTGACCATGGAGAGGACATGAGAAAATGGGATGGAAAATCTACTGCGACCCTAGAGGCACGGGTACGTGAATTGCAAAAGAAAACAATTGGGAAAAAGGGGTTCTCTGAAACGTTTGCTGCTCCAACTTCCAGCAGGCAGTCCTTTAAACACAGAAACAAAGATTCTGACCAGGACTAGAGGGGCCCTGCCTCCAGCCAGGGGGAGGAAAGGGACAATCGAGTTTATTGGACTGTGTGGATTCGATGGCCTGGCACGTCAGACGCGCAGAAGTATAAGGCTTTGGTAGACACCGGTGCACAATGTACTCTAATGCCATCAAGCTATAAAGGGCCAGAGCCCATCTGTATTTATGGTGTGACGGGGGGATCCCAGCAGTTAACTGTATTGGAGGCTGAAGTGAGTCTAACCGGTAATGAGTGGCAAAAGCACCGTAGCAGCTCTGGGGGTGTCCTGGTTCCAGTTAGGACAGGTTTAATTTTCCTCCTAGTAGCTGGTAGGGTGCTATGTTTTGGATTAGGATGAGAAGAGCGCTGATAACATGCTGATGTTTTAATTGTTGCAGAGCAGTGTTTACACCAGGCCAAGGACTTTTCGGCTTCTCGCTCTGTCTTGCCAGCGAGCAGGCTAGGGGTGCAGCAGGAGCTGGGAGGGGACAGACCCAGGACAGCTGACCCAAACTGGCCAAAGGGGTATTCCATACCATCTGACGTCATGCTAGACAATATATAGGAGTGGCTGGCCGGGGTGGGGGGCCGGCTGCTCGGGGATAGGCTGGGCATCGGTCAGCGGGTGGTGAGCAATTGCATTGTGCATCACTTGTTTTCTTACACATTATTATTATTAATACTATTATCATTATCACTATTATTATTATTGTTATTATTATATTCCTGTCTTAATAAACTGTCTTTATCTCAACTCACAGGCTTCACTTTCCCGTTTCTCTCCCCCATCCCAGAGAGGGAGGGGGGAGTGTGAGCGAACGGCTGTGTGGTGTTTAGCTGCCAGCCAGGTTAAACCACAACAGGGGGTTAACCCTGGTTTGGGGCAGGACAAAGCCCACCAGGAGCCAGTCCCCCCGGGGCTGCAGAGAATGAAGGCACCTAAACCAGCAGCTACCCATATAACGTGAGTGAATCCCACAAAGCTCATCGCAGCTTGATGGCAGCACCTGGCCTCATCCTCCTGGTCCTGGCTCCCCCATTATCCAGGATAACCTGGGGAGACCCCCGAGGAGGCACGATGCTTGGCAGACCCAAGCTGTGCTCTGGCTGGTCAATCGTGGCTTCTCCTTCTGCATTCCCCTGCTTGCAGGTGGTGGAGGAGGCTGGGTGAGCAGATGAGCTTCAGCCCTACAAGAGACAGTGGGCTTCTTTTATTCTGGGGAAGCCAGGCTTGCCCAGGATCAATATAACACCTGGGGTAGGTGTGTGGTCTCTGCACTAGCATACACGGAGGGTTTGGTGCTCACTGTATCCACATTTTCTCCTCTCCAAAACTCTGATTTTCCCTCTGACTTGAAGCCCACCCATCCCAGCTAAATCTGGGAATATTAGTGGTGCATCAGCAGATGACAGAAGGGGACAACCTCAGGTTGCCAGCCTCGCAGGTGTGCACAGAGACTGCCTCTCCATATCTGAAAGGACGGGGGTGAAGATGGCAGCAAAGGGGATTGTCCTTTGATGTGGAGCAATGGATTTCTTTTTCCAAGGAGGAAGGGAAATATTTAGGCTGTATATCCATTCTGGGGACAGTTTTCACATCCCCTTAGCCTTGGGGCAGGTGATGCTGCTGGGAGGGCACCTGGGGGATCATCCAGCAGGAGCTCAAAGTCTGTTTTTGGGTTTGCTCAGTCCCAGCCTCACAGGTCAGTGCTGAATCCCACTGTGGGACCAAGGGCTGCCAGCATCCTCGTCACCCAGGGGGGTGGCAGGGCCACCCTTCCTGCAGTGGGTTGCCCCCTTCCTGTGCTGGGAACAGCACTGGGGAGCCGGAGGTGTTAAGGAATGGAAAGCAGAGCTGCAAACACATTTTCATGTGGGATGCAGAGAGAGGCATCAGATCCCCCCCCCCATCACCCCCTCCACTGCTTTCCAACACACCCCAGCCCCCAGCACAGCTGCCAGGGCAGGGAGGGTTGAGGTTCTCCCTCCCTGCCTCCTTTCAAAGGCCATCTGGGCTGAGGGAGCCCAGGAGCTGCTGTCCCAGGGATGGGGACCTGCAGCATCTCTCCTACATCTTTGTCACCGATGAGCACAACTGGGACTGGGGGACTGGGACATGGCACACATGGATGTCCTCCGGGATGCTGTGGAGGTCCCCAAGCCCCCTGCCTCCCCACCACATGTGGATTGGAAGACCAGCTTGGCCAGGAGTGCAGGGAATCCTCCCCTCCACCTGCCCTGGCTGCCTGGCCCATCCCATCCATGTGATGGTGGCCACGGGCTTGTCCTGCAGCACCCACGCTGCCCAGGCTGTGGGTGGCACTGGCCAGTCCTTGGCACCGGCCTTTATCTTCCCAAATGGGCTCATGGGGTCTGTGGCCATGGGACAGGATGGGACACCAGCCCATGCTGTCCTAAGCAAGCTGTCGGCTTAATTACTGTGTTCAAGGGCTTTTTTTTTTTTTTTCATTTCTTTCTCTCTCTCTCTCTCTCTCTTTTTTTTTTTTTCCAAATGCTAATAGCTCTGCATTGCACTGGCTACTGATCCCTCATTAATCTGGGCAGCGCTTCACAGCCAGCCGGAGTGACGTTTCGCAGGTGCACAAAGGCAGGCTGCAAAATGCAGACCCCCTGTCCAAAAAAAATTACCATGCACGGCCTTCCTCCAACTTTTGTCTCTGTGTGGCAGGGATGCGGATTAAGGAATTTCTCCCTCTCCCTTTGATGCTGTGTGTCCGTCCATCCCTCCACAACCTCCTCAGTCTGTTCCCCCCCCCACCTCTCCCTGTCTGTGTCCAGTTGGACCTGCTCCCCGTGTGCTTTCCCATCTGCTGCTGCTGCATTTCTGTGCTCAACCACCCAGGGACTTCTCAGCCACCACAGCAAAGCTGCCCCCTCTTGGATGCATCCCCCAGCTGCCCAGCTCAGAAATGCCACTTGCAAACCCTGAGCTACAGCTCAGGACATCCTATATATGGGGAGAGATGGATGCCATAGTCTATGCCTGCCCTTTTTATCTGCTGTCTAAAGAGCTTAGGGCAGCATCCTAATTCCACGAGCAAGATGCTCCAGCCTGAGTCCTAGGGAACATCCTCACAGGCAAGGCACAGCCTTGACCCCATCATGCCTCCAATGTTCAACTGCAAGCACTCAGCTACAGACTGGCTGCACCCTGGGGGTGGCAGGAATTGCTCCCAAGTGGAAGGGAGCTGGGAGGCTCTTCGGGCTGGAGAAAATGGAGCAGCAGCCAGCAGGACCTCAGCAGGGTTGCTCTGACCCTGGTCGGAGAGCAGGCAAGACAGCTCAGAGGGTGACAAAAGCCCCAGAGAACCCACAAGGCAGCTGGATAACCCCAGTACGTCCTCCCAAGCCCCCTGCTCATTCCCTGCTTCCTAGCCCGGTGGGATGATCTGCTCCTGCCTGGTTCTTGCTTTCCCCAGCCAGGCTTGAACCGTGCAGCTTCAGGCTCCTGCTGTCCCCACTAGCATGATGACCTGGCCATGCTCCAGGACATGCGTGACACATGGATTTAACCTGAAGGACAGGGGAGGTGATTCACAACCCACAGGTTGGTTCCTGTGCTGCTCTACATCTCTGGGTGCCTGGGTCATGAAGGTGTGTCCCCATGAGAAGCAGCTGCAGAGGTTGTCCCCTCTGGTCTGCTGGGCACAGTGGTGAGTGCCCAGAGCCTGACCCTGCTGAGCACCCTGATCCAGCTTGGGTTTGGGGCAGAGGAGGGCTGGAGCTGGGTGGGGTTAATATGGGGCTCGGCCAACACCCAGTGCAGCTTGGAGGCATGCTCAGCCACATCTTGCAGGAGGGACTGGCATCCTCCTTTTCTTTTCCCCATCCTCCCTTATGCCCAGACCTCCTAGAATTTCCCTTTTCACTTATCCTGTAAGTAAAATGGGCTAAAACCCTTTTCCTACGGGACAGGATGGCTCTGCCCACTCCGGGAAGCGAGCATCCAATGCTGGGAATAGACAGTGCCAGGGACCCATGAGCCACTAAACAGGACTGCTACAAGCCTGACCCTGTTTCTGAGATGAGAGGCAGCACATGTGATCCCAGAGCTGGCTCTCTGCCTCTTCAGCATGCTGGAAACACGGGAAAACCCAGCATGGAGCCATATCGGGGTCTGGGGGCTTGCCTGCCCCTGCCCCATGCAAAGCACCCTCCATGCAGGCATTTCCCTGTGCAGGTGGCTGCGGCCACACCCTGCCCCTTGGGTCGTTGTGGGCTGCCTCCCGCCCATCCCTGGGATCAGTGTCACACTGGGGTGGCCCTCAGCAGCCTGCAGCCATGGCCCCTTTCATCTCGCCATCATCCCAAATGAGCGGTGACACCCGGCACTGCCATGGCATGGCTCCAACCGCTCTTCCTGACATCAAGCGGCGGGGTGACGGGGGACAGGGCACGGGGGGGACAGGGAGCAGGCACCATGGCATGCTCTGACCTCTGAGCCTAGCCTAGGAGTAGCAACAGCTGTGCTGGAGCAGTTTTAGGGCTGTTTTAGGCCTCAGGATCATGATTGGAGTGTTAAAGGCACCCATGGTGGCTCAACCCCCAGAGCCTGGCTGAATAATGCGAAACGCTGTGGCTGCTTCCAGCGCTGAAGCCTGCAGAAGGACCCTAAAACCTGCAAGCTCTTTGCCTGGGACGCCAAATAACTGCCAGCACCACCTCTTTGCACTGCACCAGCACCAAGCCCTGGGTGCAAGGAGAGGCAGAGCTCAGCGTCCCCCCCATACAACCCCAAAAATGCATCAGTGGGACAGATGCACACCTTTCTTCCTGCTCCCCTGTGGGTTTGGTAGCAGCTTTGCACCCTGCGGTCAGTGGGAGGCCTTTTGCTCCGTGCCGGCAGATGTGCTGCAGATGTGGGGCTCTGAGCTGGCCAGGCTGGGCTGTGCGAGCAGCCGGGAGCGCAGAGCCTGGTGTGCAGCAGGCTGGATGTGGCACTCGAGGAGGGAATGAGGGCAGAAAGGCTTTCACCCACAGAGAGAAATGCAAAAGTGTCCCCCTCCCTGGTGGGGATCTCCAAAGTGGCTGTAAAAGCTGGGGGGTGAGGTTTGTATACCAGAAGGATTAAATCTGCGCTGGGGTGTTGAGCATGCTGTGTAGGCGAGATGGGAAAAGGACTGCTTATTTCTCAAAGGGGGTTCCTGCCTTTGTGGTACCCCTGCGAGGAGCAGGGTGATGGCACTGAGCATGCCAGTTGCTAGCCAGGCAGTGTTGGTGTGTCACACACCTCCCTGGCGGGGTGCTGCCATGTCACACACCTCCCTGTGTGTGCACAGTCACTGTGCCAGGGCATCCTTGTCCCATGGGGAGGTTGGCTGTGCTGTGCCCCGGGTACCCCAGCAGTGCAGCCCTCCTGGCTTGTTTCTCTTTAGTGTATGGGATGCGATCAAAGACCAGGCAGAAATTTTCAGCTCCATCTTGCTCATGTTGTTGAACCAAGCTCTTAATAAAACTCAGCTGTCGGTGATCCCTGGGGCAGTGGGATGCTGCGCCGCAGTCTGCTCCTGGCAGCATCACCCACCTTGCTGCTGTCTCCTGGGCACTCTTGCCCTGAACCACCCCATCTGCTCCTCCAACTGCACTCCAACTGCAAGCCCTGGCTGGGTGCTGGGGCTCACTGGGCACGAAAGATGCTGTGGCACCTGCCCTGCTTCATGTCCCTGTCCCTGGAGCTGGACAAAGCCACTGGGACCTCGACACCATGCTTGGGCTTGAAGCCATCAGCAGGTTGGGAGGCCAAGCACCATGCCCTCCCTCCCCCCAGAAGATGGGCTGCATCAGACCCCTCATCCCCCCAGACATGTTTATTATCAGCACGTGTCGGCAGAGAAGACAGTTTGCATAAGCCAGGCACGGGGGAAGGAAGAGGCTGCTCAGAGGGGCGCCCACAGCCACACAGGGGTTGGATGCCCCCGTACCCCACACACAGGCAGGGTGGATGGGAAACTAAGCCAGTAGGGTATTAAAGTGTTCACTTAAGGGTTCACAGCGGTACACAGCACAACCTCTGCAATGTGATCCTACAGTGGTCCCTTCAGTGACCCCAGAAGCCCCGAGCAGCCCGTCTCCGTCCCCAGCAGGTCTTGTGGGTGCTGAGCTTTCCTCTGCTGTCAATTCTGTGTGGGTCCCACTGCCACGGGTGCGTGGTTCCCAGAGTTCCAACATGTCTGAGCAGAGCCTGCCCACACATTTACTAGTTTCTGGTGACCTCTAGAGGACGTAGCTCCACTCTGGCTCTGCAAATCTGGGAGCAGGACGGAGCCTCGCTGCACTCTTGGCTTAGCTGCAGCTGGAGCATCTCCCCCTGCACCCCTGTGCTGGGCTCAGTGCTCATGCCTCTGGCCAAAACCACCCCAGAAAAGCCTCCAGGCTGGTTCAGAGGATGTCAAGGGGCATGCGGGTGAAAGGGCTGACTCCCCACCTGTTGCCTTTTGTGCACAGCCAGCTTCAAGCCCAGCCCTTAACACCCTTGTTTTGCCTTTTTGCTGGAAGAGCCTGATAGTCTCACTCACATAAGTGCCATGAGATCTCTTTATCACCCTCTAGCTGGGCTAAACCCCCTGATTGCCTTACACCTCCCAGTGCTGGGGGGTTCCTCTGGCTGCCCCCCACCCCTCTGGGCTGCTCCCCCCGCACTGAGCTGACCCCGCACCCTACTGCCCACAGGTCGAACTGTTGGATGGGACGTCTCACACCATCACGGACGCCTATGCGGGCAAGGAGTACATCATCCAGGCGACCACCAAAGACAATGACATCGGCACATGGAGTGACTGGAGCGTGGCTGTCCATGCCACCCCTTGGATGGAAGAGCCCAAGCACCTCACCACGGAGGCCCAGGTCACAGGTAAGACCCCCCTCTGACACAAACACCCTGCACCTGGGCATCTTGGGGTCCCCCAGCCCTGGGGGTGCCACAGCCCTTCAGCCCATACCTTCACCCCCACTGTGGCCCCAGCAGCAGGTCAGACAGTGGCCCACGAAGTGCTGACTCAGCTTGTCTGCCTCTGGCATCCTACTCACTGGGATGCTCCAAGCGCAATGGGGAAGCTTGGGATTTATTATTATTCGCTGGAGTGCTGCCCCCCTCCTTCTCCAGTCCTACCTCCCCTCCACACCTCCGACCCCGCACAATGGCTCAGAGCGATGCCAATTAGAAATAAAAGCCACGAACAACCCTCTGTTTCTAGGAAAGGGCTGGGACCGTGTCCAAATGCATGTTATCAGCGCTCAGCTTCCCAAAAGGATGGGAGCAGGCCCTGCGCCGGTTCCCCCAGCTGGCACCAGCTGCAGGCTGGCTGGGAAGCACTGGGGGCAGGCAGGGAAGTGCCGGGAGCCGCTCGGTGCCAGGGACATGTGTGTGTGTGTGTGAGCACACACAGGGTGCTTTTCCAGCCAGGAGTGCAGGCACAGCTGGCCAGATGTGCACACGGGGAGGGGGAGTGTGGGCAAAATGCAAATGCTACCTCTGATGGCACCAAGAGCACAGGGTGGGGGTCCCTGGTCCAAGTATGGGGCTGGGTCCCAGCAAGGTTTGGATTGGATTGACAGCAGGTGGCTGCAGGGCACAAGGCAGCTCGGAAGAGGACACACAGGACTGGGGACCCAGGGGTGTGCCATGTCCAGACCCTGCTGGATGGCATTGAGACAGGGCTGGGGACAATGCTGGCAGGGGTGGCTGCAGGTCCTGTGCGGGGCCAGGGGAGGACCAGCATGGGCATGGCACACACTGGGACCTTCTGTGTCCTGTGTGAGAGCAGTGAAAGTCCCATGGACCACACTATCCCGTCTCATCGTCCCAGCCACCCAGTTCAGCAAGCGAGGGGTAATTTGGGGACAGGAAGGTGCCCTGTCCCCGTGGGATGCATCTTGGGGTGCCCCGGCTCCCCTCTCCACCTGTTCTCCCTCCCCACAGAGACGACCAGCGCCAGCACCTCCTATTTCGTGCCACCCCCCACCACTAAAATCTGTGACTGGTGGGCAGTGAGGCCGTGGCAGTGTGTTGGACAGCTGGACTGGTCTTGGCTGCTTATGGTGTCCTCTTTATTTAGTGAGTATGCCCCAAATTGGGAGCATGAGAGATGGGGTTGGGTGCTGGGGGGGGGGGGGTCATGGAGGGCCCAGGGGCTCTGACATGGTTGGGAATTTGACTGCTTTTCCAAATCAGGCGTTCTGGTGGGAATATCTCAAAATGGCTTTTCAAACATTTTCCGCAAAGCCTGCAAAGGGGTTGGGTTTAGATGCCTCGCGCTCAGCAGCGATGGGGCATAAAGGATGTGCCACCATTGCCCTGTGGGCGAGCGTGTGCCACACACCAGGTGCCACAGCCTGTCACTTACCCATGGAGGAGCCATCCCACTGCAACTCCCATGGGCACAGGGTTTTTTGCTCCCCTCTGGCTGTGTCCCCCCATGCATGACATTAGTGGTGGCAATGGGAGAGATGGTGGCACACAGCCAGGGGTGGAAAGGTGGGGTCTGGCCCTGGGAGGAGGACATGGGGGCTTTGGATGCACAGGTTCTAGGGAGGGGTGAATTTCCTCTTGGGAAAAGGTCAGAGCCAGCTTGGCGTGTTCCCAGAGCCACGTCGGTGGCTTCACACAGCCGAGCCCAGAGTGAGACCGGTGACCCCTCTCCTCCCCATCACAGATCCCTGTCCATCACAGCCCAGAGGAGACAACCTCCCACCACCACTGCCACCACCCCCACCACCCTCCCTCCGCCCCCCTCCCGGTTTGAGTCTCTTATCTCTTCAATTTTACGCACGTTGAGGACGTATCACGCTTCTCGCCATCGCTGTGGAGGAGGACAGAGCCGCCTCCGCCCCCGGGGACCTGCCCTGAAAACCTCGCCAAGCCCAGAGAGAGGACACGCACTTGTCCTCCTACCACCCGCCCTGTCCCCTCTCCCAGCAAGGCACAGCAAGCCTGGGCACCGTGCCTCAGCCCCGGACCCTGGGGGTCAGCCCCTCCATCGCTCATACAGCTAACCTGCCACACCAAAGACGTGCCACCGCCACGCCACCACACCGCCAGGACCACACCGCCAGAAGTTCTTTCATGAAGAAGGATCCCATAAGCTGGTTTTGACGTGACCAAGCTCCATTCCCTTCCTTGTTTTTTGTTTTTCTTCCTTTCTTTTCACATCTGAAATTTGAGCAAAACCAAAGCTGTTTGAGCAGACCGAATGAAACCAGACCAGGAATAAGTCTCCTGTTCACTCATGGTTAGCACACTGGCGTTCCCAGCACTGGCACCTGGTAGACTTTACCCAATACCTTTTGGTAGAGATTTATCGCTTCTGAGTGAATCCCCCTTGGAAAATCCCCCAGGCCATCATACACGAGCGGACTGATGCACACTCCCTTTGGGGTCACCTTGCCCCGTGGCTGGGGGGACCAAGAGGGGGCAATCCATGCAGGATGTTAGAAGAGGCCATGATGGAGGGGCCCCTGAGCAGAGGGAGTGGAAGGAGCCTTTGATGTGGAATCTTTCCTTTCACAAACACAATTTGTTGCAGAGGAGTTTTATAAACATGGCTATTGTTGCTCCATTCCTTTGGTGGGAACAGATGGTCCGAGTGCTCTGCTTGGCCCCCTCCCCTTCCCTCACCCCCCACCCCCATTAATAAAGCCCCAGCAAGTCCAGCACCGCTAAGGTTTTCCCAAGGGGGATCAATAAATAAATGTAATAACAACAAAGGAGCCCATGCAGACGAGATTCTGTTACAAAGAGGCCTTGCCCCCCCTCCTTCTTTCCGTGTGGGAGTCGTTGTGTGCAGGCACTCCGGCCAGTCTGGGGAGAGGTTGCTCCATCCCCACCATCCTTGGGATCTTCCTGCTGGCTGAGCTGGGTACCTCCTGGAAGTCCCCATCCTGCCATTGGGAATGGCACCGTGTGATGTCGGTGGCCACCTCACAGCCTAGACCATGGGATGCTGATGGCACATGGCTCTTAGCTCCCCATGGGCATCTTCTTCCTTTGGAAAAGTCACCTGATGACAACGTGGCCCTGGGGACAAACTCAGCCACCAGCCCTAGGAGTGCAACAGGTAGTTAGTTGCCCTCTTATTCCAAGATTTCTTGGCCAAACGGCAGCTCCAGGTCATTTCCCAGCAGGATCCCACCCAGCACAGGGCACCCAGGAACTGGCATCTAGACTCCATCTTGTCTTAGTTTCTGTCTTTCTGGTATTTAATGTTGGACAAAGCCATTTTCTGGGCAGAAAAAAGCAGTGGTGGATCTGACCTGCTCCTCAGTGGCATGGTGTGAGAAAGATCTCGAATAATTTTCTTCAGACAGGCTCTTCTGTGAAGCTATTTTATTCGCGATTGCAATGGCGGGAATTCTGTCAATCAGGAGCGCATTTTAGTAAACTAATCATAACCTTTTATTCCCTATTACCCGAGGCCTGATCACCTCCCCTGTTTCCTCATTGGCTGAGTACTACAGGTTCACAAGCTACTCGACGCTCCTCTATACCATATATGTACAATTTTTCTTCTTTTCAACCCTTTAATTTCTCCTTTCTTATGTTTTGAGAACCTGGGATCTTTGTTTTATTGTTCCCACACTGTTCATCCTGTTTTTCTCAAGCTTCTACCTTATTTTGGAACAGTGAGGCCTTCTACTGCCCACTTATCTACTTAGCATTTCTCCTTATTATGACTACACAACTACCTTGGAATGCAGAAAAGTAATTCTCTACTGCAAAACCACAACTTAGTTTCTCACAACGGTAAGATGTTATGTAGGGCTAGGAACAACAGTTCGCAGGGATTAAACCAGGACTGAGCAATGTACAGATGGGTACCCATGTGGAAACCACCAGCATGCACAGTGATGCCTGTGGGGCTGCAGAGCAGTAGGGCAGCTTCTTCAGGAAGACTGGCAGGATTTGATAGTGTCCACAGCATCTCATCAGGCTCTGAACACTGGAAAAGTCATGCCTGTCACTCTGGTGAGTGGGCTGTCCTTCAGGGGGAGGATGTGACCAGCTCAGTAGTGCTTTCCATGACTCATTTGCTGGGGAAGAGGCTGAGCCTGGAGCAACCCCACAGGCACAGACCAAGGGCCATTGCCTGGACCTTAGCAGTGTGCAGGAGGGGCTGAGCAGAAGATTTGGTCCGGAGGGCCAGCTCCAAGCCCAGCTCCGAATCCCTGCTCCAGGCTGGCTGCTGGCAGCCGTTGTCCCACCTCCTCCCCACCTGCTCCCGCTGCTCGGATGTGACGAGATGTTGTTTTTATCTGTGGAGAACTCCTGCATCTGGGGGTCAGTGGGACAAAACATCTCACACACACACACACACCGCCCCCAACCCCACTTCCCCTCCGAGCTGCCCTGGGAATCCTCCCCCCCAACCCTTCACTCATAAAAAAATTAAAGCTCTCGATATCATCTCACATAAATATGGATTTCAGGCCCCATCAGTCACCAGACACATCCTGTGATGTATAAAGCATGTTTGTTCATTATTTCCCATGGCTATATTAAGGAACAAAGGGAGTCACCCAGGCGGCGGCGAGAACCTTGAGGCACCCTGCCTGTTGCTGTCTCGGACAGAAGATTGAGAGAACTTTGTGTAAACAATATAATTGCAAAACCAATAACCCACTGCCCTATCTTAAGACAAACCGACATGACCAGTTAAGGAGGGGAAAACACCACATACCAAGCAGAGGAAGACTGCTGCCTTCATCCGTGCGACCACCAGAGGGACCGGAGACGACCCCCTCGCAACAGCCGACGCAGCCGCAGTACCAGGAAGGGGGCTACGTAACCCCGGAAGACCTCGGTGATAAAAGGGGACTGCGAAAGGGGGGGGGGGTGCGCACCATTTGGAGGAGCATGGACTCCCCGGCCGCCCAGCGCTGTTTTGCTTGCTGATCACTTACTCAATAAACTAATTCTTTCTGGCTAAAAGAGTAATTTATAACAAATTTGGTGCTGTGACTCGGATAGAGGTACGTCGATCGGGAAGCCTATCGAAGGGGGCGCCCCGCCGATTTCGGCGGCCTTCGCCGGGACTATTCCTGTTCAGGCCCTCTACCGACGAACCCTAAATTTTGGGCAGCAAGCAAATAAAGCCGGCAAAACCCCTAGGTAATCTTTGTGCACGAAGGCCGAACGAAGACCCACGGGGTGGGTGAGTATAGGCCGGTGATCCGTTCGGTTGGGGTTGGTGATCCCAGAGTGCGTCTGTGTGAGACGTCCAATTGCGGGCGAAGCGAGTGCGGACCCCTCAGTAGTGTGGTTCCCACATCCCGCGAGGGACTGGACCACGACAAGGGGGAAGCGGCTGTGTGTGTGTGTGAAGGCGCTCCGGAAGATGGGACAGAAGAAGAGTAAGCCTTCTGGTCCCATGGGAGGGGTAATGCCTAGTGCTAGGTTGCCCCCTATTCCCCCAGATAGCCCCCTGGGGTTAATGATTAAGAATTGGAGTGATTCCCCTTCTAGGCAGGGAAAGGATAAAGTAAAAATGGTTCATTACTGTGTTGAGGTTTGGGGAGGTCAGCAAATTCAAGGCGACCGTCTTTATTGGCCCGTATTTGGATCGTTTGACGACTGTGTGTGCCAAGCCTTAAATGTTTATGTGAATGCAAAGGAACCTTTTTGTTTAGAAGAGAGCGAATATGCGAGCTTCTGGATTGGCTCGGGGAATCGAGTTAATTTGTATCCTTTAAAAGAAAAAGGAGGGGAGGAGAAGCGTAAGAAAAAGAACCGGGAATTGGAGGTCCCGACATCACCCCCTCCCTATATCCTGCCCACAGCCCCTTCAGGGCCCTCTAACTCACAGTCCTCAGGGGAGTCGGACAGTGATGTCGATCCAGTTATCCAGGGACCAGTAACTAGAAGCCGAACTAGAAGGCGAGGGCAGGAATCTCAGAAATCTGAGAGTGTGGGGGGGCTTTATCCGTTGCGAGAAATATCTATGGGAGGTCCGCAACCTGAAATGGGGTATGTGGCGGTCCCCATTAATTCTGGGGATGTCCGCGATTTTAAGAAAGAGATGGGAAGTTTGTTGGAAGACCCCCTCAGAGTAGCAGGACGAGTGGATCAATTCCTAGGACCCAACGTGTATACTTGGGAGGAGGTGCAATCTATATTGGGGATTTTATTTACCTCAGAAGAGAGGGGAATGATTAGGAGAGCGGGGATGCAAATCTGGGATCAGCAGCATCAGCAAGGTCCAGCTGCAGATGTTAAATGGCCACTGCAGAGACCTAATTGGAATAATCAGGACCCTGTACATCGTGGTCATATGCAAGATTTAAGAACCAGTATTATACAAAGAATTAGGGAATCAGTCCCGAGAGGTCACAACATCAATAAGGCCTTTAGTGAACAACAAAAAAAGGATGAAACCCCGACGGAATGGCTAGAGAGGCTGCGTAAGAGCCTGCAGCTATATTCAGGGGTGGACCCGGGGACTCCTGTGGGAGAGGCCCTGTGAAAACTCAATTCGTAGCAAAATCCTGGCTGGATATTAGGAAGAAATTAGAGAAGATAGAAGATTGGCAGGATCAGGGTTTGGACGAGTTGTTAAGAGAAGCACAGAAAGTGTTTGTCAGGAGAGAGAATGAGAAGGAGAAAAAACAGGTGCAAATGATGGTGGCGGCAGTCAGGGAAGGACAGAGGAGAATTGAGTGTAAAAAGGGGTCTGGAGTGGGTTATTGGAGGCCGGTGGGAGACGACAGACCAGTTGACCGCAGGCCGAGGGATGTGACTTGTTTTTATTGTAATAAAAAGGGTCACATGAAAAGGGAATGCTGACGGAGGATGAAAGATGAGAGGATGTTTAAGGAAGATTAGGGGTGTCAGGGGCTCTATTTGCTGGGGACCCGGAATAAGACTGAGCCATTGATAAAATTAAAATTAGGTCCCCAGTGAGAGG
Source organism: Anser anser (assembly GCF_964211835.1). Taxonomy (NCBI): domain Eukaryota; kingdom Metazoa; phylum Chordata; class Aves; order Anseriformes; family Anatidae; genus Anser; species Anser anser. Next base: position 13,328,866 of record NC_139731.1, read on the forward strand.
TGGTGGAGTTTCTCATAGATACAGGCGCTGAGAGATCTACGGTCCAAGTTCTGCCTCGGGGGTGCAAAATATCAACGGAGAAGGTACAGGTGATTGGGGCCAAAGGGGAACCGTTTGGGGTCCCCGTTATAAAAGAAGTGCTGATTGAATCTAATTCAAAACTGGGGATTAGGGTCTTTACTTTTGGTACCTGAGGCACATTATAATTTATTGGGTAGGGACTTAATAATAGAATTAGGTATAAGTCTGGAAGTAGTAGATAAGGAATTGAAAGTTAAATTGTGTCCTCTGAGAGTAGAGGATGAGCAAGATATAAATCCAGAAGTTTGGTATACTCCTGACAGTGTGGGAAAATTGGATATTGCACCTTTTAAGGTGACTATAACCAACGCAAGTGTGCCAATACGAATTAAACAATACCCCCTGTCTGAGGAAGGCAGACGAGGGTTAAAGCCTGAGATCGAACGATTGCTACAACAAGGGTTATTAGAACCCTGTATGTCCCCCTTTAACACTCCAATTTTGCCAGTAAAGAAAAAAGATGGTAAATATCGGTTGGTTCGCGATTTAAGGGAAATTAATAAAAGAACAGTAACTAGATTTCCAGTGGTAGCTAACCCCCATACCCTGCTAAGTCATTTACACCCGGAAGATTGATGGTATAGCGTGATAGATTTGAAGGATGCATTCTGGGCATGTCCCCTGGAAGAAAAGAGCAGGGATTATTTCGCTTTCGAATGGGAAGATCCGGATACCCACCGAAAACAACAATTGCGGTGGACAGTGCTTCCCCAGGGGTTCACCGAATCCCCCAATTTATTTGGACAAGCATTAGAACGAATTCTGCAGGGTTATGACAGGGTACCAGGAGTAACCTTAGTACAATACGTAGATGATTTATTACTAGCAGGAAAGGATGAAACTGCTGTTAGACAAGCAAGTATACGGCTGTTAAATTTTCTCAGCCTACAGGGATTAAAAGTTACAAAATCAAAATTACAATTTGTGGAGCAAGAGGTAAAATACCTGGGGCACCAGTTAAGTAAGGGAACTAAGAAGTTAGATCCAGACAGAATCAGTGGAATATTGGCTTTAACGTCCCCGCGAACTAAAAGGCAGGTACGGCAATTGCTGGGATTAATAGGCTATTGCAGACAATGGATAGAGGATTATAGTGGAAAGGTAAAATTTCTCTATGAAAAACTCACTAGGGACGGGTTGCTGAAATGGACTAGGGAAGATGAGGAACGGCTGAACAAGTTAAAAGAGGAACTAGCACGCCCCCCAGTGTTAAGCTTGCCAGATTCGAGGAGGCCGTTTTTTTTCTGTTTGTGAACAGCGCAGAAGGCACGGCATACGGAGTGCTGGCCCAAGAATGGGCAGGGAGTAAAAAACCTGTGGCCTATTTGTCTAAATTATTGGATCCGGTTAGCCGGGGTTGGCCAAATTGCTTGCAGGTAGTGGTGGCTGCTGCCTTGTTAGTGGAAGAAGCACAAAAGATCACTTTTGGGGGGGAAATCAAAGTAATATCTCCACACAATATACGCGGGGTATTGCAACAAAAGGCAGAGAAATGGATTACCGATGCCAGATTATTAAAATACGAAGGAATTTTGATTTCCTCTCCAAAATTAACATTAGAAACAACCTCCCTACAGAACCCTGCTCAATTTCTTTATGGGGAACCAAATGAGTCCTTAGGACATAATTGCCTCCGAAACATAGAAGAGCAAACAAAGTTGAGACCTGATCTAGAGGAGGTGGAATTACCCGTCGGTGAACAAATATACGTGGATGGTTCCTCAAGAATAGTTGAAGGAAAACGAAAATCAGGATATGCGCTGGTAAATGGGAAAACATTTGCGATAGTAGAATCTGGACCTCTGAGCCCTAGCTGGTCGGCCCAAGCTTGCGAGCTATATGCCATATTGCGGGCCCTAAAACTGTTGAAGAATAAAAGTGGTACAATATATACAGATTCAAAATATGCTTATGGGGTAATACATACATTTGGTAAAATATGGGAAGAAAGGGGGCTCATCAATTCACAAGGAAAGGGTATAATACATCAGGAATTGATTGCCCAGGTTTTACAAGCTATTAGGGAACCTAAAGAAATTGCTGTAGTGCATATAAAAAGGCATCAAAAGGGCCTCACCCCTCAGGTTAGGGGTAATAACCTGGCGGATCAGGAGGCAAAGAGGGCAGCATTAATGAGTATAAGAATTATAAGAACGAGGAAAGAATGCCCAGACTGTGGAAAAGACTTAAAGGAATTTCCATGTTATGCCTGTTGGAAGGATTTCGGCTTTGATGCCATACAATGTAGTTGCTCGTTCCGGGAAGAGGAGGAAGGGAAAAATTCGCATTGCTACTTACACGGGCCCATATATACATTGCTCTGCTTTACGCAGCCAGAAAAGGATAAAATGGCTCAAATGGGTATAAAAGAGACAGATGAGGGTAAATGGGTATTGCCCAATGGACGGGAAATGCTCCCTAAGTCTGCAGCTTTAAGACTGCTATGGAGGTTTCATGAAAACACTCATTGGGGAGCTCAAGCACTAGTGGATCAATTTGCTACGAGGTATACGTGTATTGGAATATACAATGTAGCAAAACGAGTTGTGAATGATTGCCTTGTCTGTAGGAGAGTGAACACCCGACAAATGAGAAAAAGAGTGTTAGGAGGTCGGGAACTGGCGCACCGGCCTTTTGCTAAAATCCAGCTGGATTTCACAGAGCTTCCAAAAGTAGGAAGGTACAAATACTTATTAGTGATTGTAGATCATCTCACGCGTTTTGTCGAAGCTTTCCCAACGACGAGGACAACGGCCCATGCCATGGTGAAAGTACTATTAGAAAACATTATCCCGAGATACGGGATTATAGAAACAATTGATTCTGACCAAGGTCCGCACTTTGTGTCGAAAGTGTCCCGAGAGACTATGAAAGCTTTGGGGACAAATTGGGAATATCATACTCCGTGGCACCCTCAAAGCTCTGGAAAGGTGGAACAAATGAATGGTGAAATTAAAAAACGACCAACAAAGCTTATGATGGAGACAAAGACCTCCTGGGTGAAATGTTTACCACTTGCACTATTGAATATCCGAACACAGCCCCGAGCCGATGTTGGAATTTCACCTTTTGAAATGCTGTATGGTATGCCTTATGATTTAGAGATGCCATCTGATCACCCCCAGGTACAGGATATCCAATTAACACCTTATTTAATACAGCTTATAAACCGACGGAGGGAGTTACAAGCAAAAGGCTTGGTGGCACAGCGTCCCCCGTTAGATATAGCAATCCATAGGATACAACCTGGAGATAGGGTTCTAATTAAGACATGGAAGGAAACATCTTTAACACCACAGTGGGAAGGCCCCTATGTTGTTTTACTTATCACAGAGACAGCTATCCGGATGGCTGAGAAGGGGTGGACACATGCCAGTCGCATGAGAGGACCAATCCAGACAAGCGAATGGGAAGCGGTCGCAGGCCCTGATGACTTAAAGCTCACGTTGAAATGAACTCGATAAGTATAATATATACTGTCACTGTCTATGTATCGTAAAAAGGGGGAGGAGGGGGACCCTATGTGATCGGTGACAGGTCGAGAGGTCGCGGCTACCCGAGAAACTCCCCTGAAGAACACTACTGCTGCCGAGAAGAACCTGCACCTTGTAGTTCGCCGCAACCGAACTGACAAGCTAGGCAGAGAGTGAAACAGTGGGGAACTGCGTGGCCAGGTAAAGAACTCCGGAAAATGAGCCCTAGCCACTTTTTGCGATACATAGTAATAGGTGTGATTGTTTTCATTGTTCCTGGGTCTGCGCACCCTCATAAACCTGTTATATGGAGTCTAATTAGATGGGAAGATCACCATGTTGTGCAGCAGATAACTACTGCTGGGGGCCCGAGCTTTAAGGTCTTACTGTGTGACCTTGTAACCTGGGGTTGAAATATAGCAAACGTGTTCTAATCAACTAAGCTTCTATATGACTTGCCGAGGCGACCGGCTCCGGGGCAGACGCGTGCTGCAGCAGAGCGCGGGATCGGGACAGGCAGGGCTATTTTTTGGGCATCGAGCCTACGTGAGGGAGCCGCCAGGCACCGGCAGCCCTCGTGAGGGAGGCTGATGAGGCGTAGGCGGAGCCAGCAGCGTCAGCAACAGCATCAGTGGCGGGCCTTTTAAATCGGGCACCACCGCCATTTCAGAGCCACTTGCCGAGGCGACCAGCTCCGGGGCAGACGCGTGCTGCAGCGGAGCGCGGGATCGGGACAGGCAGGGCTATTTTTCGGGCATCGAGCCTACGTGAGGGAGCCGCCAGGCACCGGCAGCCCTCGTGAGGGAGGCTGACGAGGCGTAGGCGGAGCCAGCAGCGTCAGCGACAGCTCCTCCCCCCGGCCGTTCAAAGGCAGCCCTTAGGGAGCGCGAGCGACCAGGGCCGGCAAACAGGGAGTGACGCGGGGGGAGTGACGCGGCAGTTAGCGAGGCAGTGAGCGCGGGCAGGAAGGGCGGGCAGGAAGGGCGGAGCGCTCACACCCGCCCATAGGGACAACTCCTCCAACGGCACTCTCCCGTCAGCTAGGCGGCAATGGTCTCCACCAGGCACGGTGCTTTCTCTAGGAAGTCAGTACACACCCAGACCGACTGCCCGTCCAAACATGCGGCAGTTCAGGTCTCCGGATGCGGGGAGTGTCTGAGCCTCTTGCTGCCATCGGTGGGAGGCAGAGAGACTGCTTGCGTGAGGTGCGAGCAGGTGGACGACCTGGTCCGCATGGTGGCGGAACTCAAGGAGGAGGTGCAGAGGTTGAGGGATATCAGGGAGTGCGAGCGGGAGATAGACTGGTGGAGCAACTCCCTGCAAGACCGGAGGGAGAGGGACCAGGGTGAGACGCCCCAAAGGGGGATGGACCCCCTGCCTTGTCACCATCGGGCAGAGGGAGGGGACCTGCGAGTTGAGGAGGAATGGAGACAGGTCCCTGCTCGACCTCACAGGAGATGCCCTCCCCTTCCGGCGCCGCCTTCCCAGGTGCCCTTGAACAATAGGTTTGAGGCCCTGGAGCTTGAGAGACCGGTGGGTGAGGATGAGGTAGGAAGCCTACCCAGGAGGATGCCTGAGGTGAGGAAGTTGACTCCACGCCTCAGGACTGCCTCCACCAAGAAAGAAAGAAGGGTGATTGTTGTGGGCGACTCCCTCCTCAGGGGAACGGAGGGCCCTATTTGTCGGCCTGACCCCACACATAGGGAAGTCTGCTGCCTCCCTGGGGCCAGGGTCAGAGACGTTACCAGGAAGCTTCCAAACCTGGTTCGCCCCTCTGACTATTACCCGCTTTTGATAGTCCAGGCTGGCAGTGATGATGCTGAAAAGAGAAGCCTCAAGGCTATCAAACAGGACTATAGGGGGCTGGGACGATTGGTGGAGGGAGCGGGAGTGCAGGTGGTGTTTTCGTCTATCCCTACGGGGGAAGGGAGAGGCACGGAGAGGACACGGAAAGCTCACGTGGTTAATAGGTGGCTCAGAGACTGGTGCCAGCACAGAAATTTTGGGTTTTTTCACCATGGGGAGCTTTACTCGGCACCCGGCCTGATGGCCCCAGACGGGTCCCTATCTCCAAGGGGAAAACGGATCCTAGGCCAGGAGCTGGCGGGGCTCATAGAGAGCGCTTTAAACTAGGTAAGAAGGGGGACGGGGCTCAAACAAGGCTTGTTGGAGCTGTGCCAGGGGGAAACAATGGCTAGGCCAGGGAAGAAGGCGATGGCCCAGCTGAAGTGCATCTACACTAATGCACGCAGCATGGGTAACAAACAGGAGGAGCTGGAAGCCATTGTGCAGCAGGCAGGCTACGACTTGGTTGCCATCACGGAGACGTGGTGGGACCGCTCCCACGACTGGAGTGCTGCAATGCCTGGCTATCGGCTCTTCGGGAGGGACAGGCAGCACAGAGGGGGTGGTGGCGTGGCTCTCTACATTAGAGAATCTTTTGATGTTGTGGAACTCCAGGCTGGGAATGATAAGGTTGAATCCCTGTGGGTTAGGATCCACGGGAAGGCCGGCAAGGCTAGCATCCTGGTTGGGGTCTGTTATAGACCGCCAAACCAGGATGAGGAGACGGATGAGGAGTTTTATAGGCAACTGACAGAAGTTGCAAAATCGTCGGCGCTTGTCCTCGTGGGGGACTTCAACTTCCCGGACATATCCTGGAAACACAACACGGCACAGAGAAAGCAGTGTAGGAGGTTTCTGGAGAGCGTGGGAGATAGCTTCCTGACGCAGCTGGTCAGTGAACCTACCAGGGGTGGTGCCCCGCTAGACCTTCTCTTCACAAACAGAGAAGGACTGGTGGGAGATGTGGTGGTCGGAAGCTGTCTGGGGCAGAGTGACCACGAAATGGTAGAGTTCTCTATTCTTGGCGAGGCCAGGAAGGGGACCAGTAAAACTGCTGTCTTGGACTTCCGGAGGGCTGACTTTGAGCTGCTCAGGATGCTGGTTGGCCGAGTCCCTTGGGAGGCGGTTCTGAAGGGCAGAGGAGTCCAGGAAGGCTGGGCGCTCCTCAAGAAGGAAATCGTGATGGCACAGGAGCGGTCCGTCCCCACGTGTCCAAAGACGAGCCGGCGTGGAAGAAGACCGGCCTGGCTCAACAGAGAGTTGTGGCTTGTGCTTAGCAGAAAAAAGAGGGTTTATAATCTTTGGAAAAAAGGGCGGGCCACTGAGGAGGACTACAAGGATGTAGCGAGGCTGTGCAGGGAGAAAATTAGAAAGGCCAAAGCTCATCTGGAGCTCAACCTGGCTACTGCCGTTAAAGACAACAAAAAATCCTTTTACAAATATATCAACGCAAAACGGAGGACTAAGGAGAATCTCCATCCTTTACTGGATGCGAGGGGAAACTTAGTTACTAACGATGAGGAAAAGGCTGAGGTGCTTAATGCCGCCTTTGCCTCAGTCTTTAGCGGCAATACCGGTTGTTCTCTGGATACCCAGTGCCCTGAGCTGGTGGAAGGGGATGGGGAGCAGGACGTGACCTTCGCTAGCCATGAGGAAATGGTTGGCGACCTGCTACGGAGCTTGGATGTGCGCAAGTCGATGGGGCCGGATGGGATGCACCCGAGGGTACTGAAAGAACTGGCGGAGGAGCTGGCCGAGCCGCTTTCCATCATTTATCGGCAGTCCTGGCTATCGGGGGAGGTCCCAGTTGACTGGCGGCTAGCCAATGTGACGCCCATCTATAAGAAGGGCCGCAGGGCAGACCCGGGGAACTATAGGCCTGTCAGTTTGACCTCAGTGCCAGGGAAGCTCATGGAGCAGATTATCTTGAGGGTCATCACGCGGCACTTGCAGGGCAAGCAGGCGGTCAGGCCCAGTCAGCATGGGTTTATGAAAGGCAGGTCCTGCTTGACGAACCTGATCTTCTATGACAAAGTGACGCGCTTGGTGGATGAGGGAAAGGCTGTGGATGTGGTCTACCTTGACCTCAGTAAGGCTTTTGACACCGTTCCCCACAACATTCTCCTCAAGAAACTGGCTGCTCGGGGCTTGGACTGGCGTACGCTTCGCTGGGTTAGAAACTGGCTGGATAGCCGGGCCCAGAGAGTTGTGGTGAATGGAGTCAAATCTGGTTGGAGGCTGGTCACTAGTGGTGTCCCCCAGGGCTCGGTACTGGGGCCGGTCCTCTTTAATATCTTTATCGATGGTCTGGATGAGGGCGTCCAGTGCACCCTCAGTAAGTTTGGAGATGACACCAAGCTAAGTGCGTGTGTCGATCTGCTCGAGGGCAGGAAGGCTCTGCAGGAGGATCTGGATAGGCTGGACCGATGGGCTGAGGTCAACTGTATGAAGTTCAACAAGGCCAAGTGCCGGGTCCTGCACCTGGGGCGCAACAACCCCAAGCAGAGCTACAGGCTGGGAGATGAGTGGCTGGAAAGCTGCCTGGCAGAGAAGGACCTGGGAGTACTGGTTGATAGTCGGCTGAATATGAGCCAGCAGTGTGCCCAGGTGGCCAAGAAGGCCAACAGCATCCTGTCTTGTATAAGAAGCAGTGTGGCCAGCAGGTCTAGGGAAGTGATTGTGCCCCTGTACTCGGCTCTGGTGAGGCCGCACCTTGAGTACTGTGTTCACTTTTGGGCCCCTCGCTACAGGAAGGACATGGACGTGCTCGAGCGAGTCCAGAGAAGGGCGACCAAGCTGGTGAGGGGTCTGGAGAACAAGTCTTACGAGGAGCGGCTGAGGGAGCTGGGCTTGTTCAGCCTGGAGAAGAGGAGGCTCAGGGGCGACCTTATCGCTCTCTACAGTTACCTTAAAGGAGGCTGTAGAGAGGTGGGGGTTGGTCTGTTCTCCCACGTGCCTGGTGACAGGACGAGGGGGAATGGGCGAAAGCTGCACCAGGGGAGTTTTAGGTTGGATGTTAGGAAGTACTTCTTTACCGAAAGGGTTATTAAGCATTGGAACGGGCTGCCCAGGGAGGTGGTGGAGTCACCATCCCTGGAGGTCTTTAAAAGACTTTTAGATGTAGAGCTTAGCGATATGGTTTAGTGGAGTACTTAGTGTTAGGTCGGAGGTTGGACTCGATGATCTTGAGGTCTCTTCCAACCTAGAAATCTGTGATACTGTGATACTGTGATATGTGCCCAAGTTCTAACCCGGGAAGGCCGTATTGTAATTATCCAAATGAATACTATTGTGCTTATTGGAATTGTGAGACTATTGCCACAGACTGTAATCCCGGGGCTGGAGCAGATAAATATTTGAAGGTGGGGCACGGGCCACCAGGATGTAACTGGAAGAATAAGGGCGGACTAACCACCCTCTATGGTGGAAGTCTACGGCACTACAGGTCAGATCACATGAATTGCAAATTCACATACATCAATGTAACGCAACTGGATGATCAAAGATGGACCCTAGGACAATGTTGGGGAATCAGGTTTTATGAATCTGGAGCTGATAGGGGAGGTATAATATATATGAAGAAAGAAGAGGCTAAGAACCCCCAACGGGTGGGACCAAACCAAGAACTGTCAGGGAGTGTTTTAAGAATTCAACCTACACAAGCTTTTGGAATACAAACTTCTAATAGCCCAAAACCACTAAAGGTTATTAATAAATCAGTGGGTCAAAAATATGAAGTGAAAAGTGAAGGGATGACTGAGAATAACATGTGGAGAATCATGAATGCTAGTTATTACTTATTGAATCAAACAAATCCAAACGTACCTAGATCTTGCTGGTTATGTCTTGATATAAGGCCTCCATATTACGACGCTATTGGGGATCTGGGAGAGGCCACCCATTCAAGTAACCCCAACCCTCCACAATGCAATTGGGGAAGGGATGTAGGAATAACATTGACGGAAGTAACTGGGAATGGCAGGTGTGTAGGTACGGTCCCTAGTGAGAAGCTCCATCTATGCAGTATTACAGAGAAGGTTATACCAGGAGGTAAAGAAAAATGGTTAATACCCACAAATAACGCTAGATGGGTCTGCTCATCGACGGGTGTTACCCCTTGTTTATCACTCAAACTCTTTAATGTGTCTCAAGATTTCTGTATACAGGTAATAATTGTACCAAGAATTCTATACCATTCTGAAGAGTACGTATATACACGGCACACGGTAGCAGAGTATGATCTAACAAAAAGAGAACCAATCACGGCTGTAACATTGGCTACATTGATAATTCTGGGAGGTACGGGGGTGGGCACTGAGAGAGTTGCCTCTCTGGTCAGACAAAGCCAGGAGTTCACCTCCCTACGTGTGGCTGTAGATGAAGACTTAACTCGAGTTGAACAGTCTATTACTGCCCTGGAAAAATCGCTAAAGTCACTATCGGAAGTTGTTTTGCAAAATCGTAGGGGACTAGATTTAAGATTTTTGCAGCAGGGTGGATTATGTGCCACCTTGAAAGAAGAATGCTGTGTATATGCAGACCACACTGGAGTAGTGAGGGATACAATGATGAAGCTCAGAGAAGGATTGGAAAAGAGAAAGCGAGAGAATGAAGCTAGGCAGAATTGGTACGAATCTTGGTTTAATTATTCACCTTGGCTTACAACTTTGCTGTCAACCTTTTGCAGAACCTTTGTTGTTATTAGTGTTAGGGCTAACCTTTGGACCATGTATTTTTAACCGAGTAATCGCGATTGTAAAAAGCCGTTTAGAGGCAGCGCATTTGATTTTAGAGGCAGCGCATATCCGTGCTAAATATGAACCCATAACCACGGATGAGGATGCTGAAACTTTAATGCTCAGTAGTCAGGCATACCAGGAATTAATGAACAAAATAACTAACTAAATGAATAAATAATAAATAATGAACAAAATAACTAACTAAAAGAAAAAGGAGGGATTGTGATGTATAAAGCATGTTTGTTCATTATTTCCCATGGCTATATTAAGGAACAAAGGGAGTCACCCAGGCGGCGGCGAGAACCTTGAGGCACCCTGCCTGTTGCTGTCTCGGACAGAAGATTGAGAGAACTTTGTGTAAACAATATAATTGCAAAACCAATAACCCACTGCCCTATCTTAAGACAAACCGACATGACCAATTAAGGAGGGGAAAACACCACATACCAAGCAGAGGAAGACTGCTGCCTTCATCCATGCGACCACCAGAGGGACCGGAGACGACCCCCTCGCAACAGCCGACGCAGCTGCAGTACCAGGAAGGGGGCTACGTAACCCCGGAAGACCTCGGTGATAAAAGGGGACTGCGAAAGGGGGGGGGGGGTGCGCGCCGTTTGGAGGAGCATGGACTCCCCAGCCGCCCAGCGCTGTTTTGCTTGCTGATCGCTTACTCAATAAACTAATTCTTTCTGGCTAAAAGAGTAATTTATAACACATCCCACAATCTGCGCTGTCTCCAGGCAGCTGGAGGGGCTTGCTGGAGGACCAGAATGACTTCACACTGCCTCCCACAGGCTGGGGTTACCTGGAGGGCTTGAAGCAGGGAGGGGAGTGCTCAGCCTGTCCACTGCCACCACGACATGCCCTGGACCCACCAGGATGGGTGCTGGTCCAAAGGATGGTCCCAGGCACCATCCTGATGTGCCTGGGACACAGACGCTGTCCCCATGGGCATGAGCGAGGCAGCTGGCTTGGGCTGAGGTGCCAGCGAGGTTTATGAGGGCTGACCCCTCGCACCGAGCACCTGGGGCAGGATAAATCCCACTCCACCTTGGAGTGCAGATGCATGGGGCTGATGGAGAGGGGAAGGGACTGCAGATGTGTGGGGGATCTGGCAAGGGGGAGCTGTGCGCAGCTTTGGGCCCATCCCTATGGTGGGAATGGTCCCCTCAATCTGGAGAGTGGAGCTGGGCTCAGCAAAGGCAGCGAGAGCGGGGAGGGGGACACTGGGACAGGTGAGAGATGGGTAAGACACAGCACTTCCATGGGAATCCATCATGGCCAGTGGAGGTGATCCTGCTTTTCCAGGCTGGACTGGAGCCATCTGGTACCAAAAGATGTCTCCAGGGATGTCTGCTCCAGAGCAGGGACCTGCTCCAGGGCCTGCTGCAATGCTCTGTGGGTGCTCTCGGCAGGGTTGCCCACACACAGGCTGCTGAGGAGATGCCCAGGGGAGCCAAAAGGCCTGCACCATACTTGTAGATGTGTTGCAGGATGCCCAGAGAGGGCTCATGCCCTTTGGGGGGACAGCGGGTGACTACTGGCATCCCCTGGGTACCATAATCATGTGGGTGCCTGGACCATAGATGTGTGGCACTGGTTGAAGTCCCACCAAGACCTCCTAGCCCAGGGATGAAAGAAACAAACAGGATCCAGAAAGATCATCCAGTCCCTCTTCCCTGCTGCCATCCCAAAGCCTTCGCATCACCCAGGGGACATGAAAGAACCTCTGCCGCCTGCCTCAGGTCATGTCCCTGAGTGCGGGAGCCCCTGCCCATCCTTCAAACACCAAGAGATGATTAAGATCTACACTGGGAAAAACACCCAGGATCAGATGCAGCCATGATCCTGCCAACATCACCTTGGGCAGCGGGTCTGGCCAGGCTGGAGAGCATCGAGCACAGGGCTGGCAGGGGGCTTTGCAAGAGCATCAGAGATGTCAGCCTGCCTCCAATCTCCCCTGTTTCATGTAGTGCTGACTTGAATCCTTGCCTCAGGAGCCAAGTAGGGGGTGGAGAGCCTTTCTTTTTTTAAAAATAACACAAACCAGGTGGCTGAGCTTGAAGGTGGATAAATGCCCAGAACAGAGCGCCTGGCTGAAGACAAGTGTGAGCCCGGCCTTGGACTCTTTGAAGTCAGCATATCCTCATGCTGTCAGCGGGTTTGGGGCGCAAAACCTCCGTGCATACCACTGCTCAGGTAATTTACAGATGTGCAAGGCTATCCAGAAAGCTCCTCTGTGATCCTCCGGTGTCAGCCCAGTCCAGCTGGCTGAGTCGTGTTTGCTTCCCATGAAGAGCTCTGCAGGAACACAGTATAGCATGAACCAGCCCCAAAAGCAAATGTTTTTATTAATGTCCAGATGACATTCATGGACCCTCAGCAGCAAGACAGCATTCTTCCTCAGGGTGCACCAATCCTCTTCTGCACACTACCTACCCTAGCCCACGGGCAAGCCATTGACTAACAAATGTGCGTACACTTTAATTACAGCACCATGAAACCTCCTCATGCTGTTTCGTTGGATAGCTCATCTATTTGAGGAGCTGGAGCGGTACTTAATCAGCTCAGCAGCGCAAGTCTCTAGATTTTCAGGCCTTTAATATTCACTCTGATCTGTTCATTTATATCAGTTATTTATAGGGAGTGGGAAATGCCTCACAAGAGAACTAACTCCAAATTGCGAACACTTCTGAGGCATCTTGCAATCTGCTTGCACAGGGAAAGGAGGGGAAAGTAATAAATAAATGATTATTTACAAATTATTTACTTGTCTCCAGTAATTTCCATGCTGTTTACCTGGCAGCAGTCTGAAGTCAGGAACAATTAGAAAAAGACTTTCCTTGCATATCAGCGGCTGGAAGTGGTGCAGCATGGGGAGAAGAAAGCCAATGCAGCAGCAGAGCAAGGAGGAGCTCGTTTTGGCTGCCAGCATTGGCTATCGAGCTCAGTCTTGCTTGGTCTCTGCACTCCAGAAGTAATCATCATGGTCAAAGTCTCAGTGTAGCTCCTCCAGCCACCTCTTCTCAGTTGTCTGGCTCCATCCCATCCTGGCAGGTGGTGACCTGTCTCCAAAGTGTCCCTCTGTGCATGGCATCTGGACAAGCAGCCAACACCCACCAAACACACCTCACTGCAGTGCAGGTCACCACAATCCAGTGACGAGCAGCAACAGCAGCAGTCTAGGGATGTCTTTTCTGTCCCAGCTCACCATGACGCATGGGTCAATCCAGGATCTTCAAGGCTTGCTGAGGGTCATGAAGTCCCCAGGGACACTGTGGTTTGCAGAAGATAACCAGGCCTTGCTAGGAGGCCATTCTGCTCCCAAGGAGCCAGGAATTTGTGGGGAGGAGTATGGGGACAGTCTCTGGTGTGAGCAATGCACCGAAGTCAGATGGGATGGGAAGCCTGGCCCATTCTGGTATCGCCAGAATTGGGTCTATGAATGTGGGAGAGGTGATTCTCACAGCCCATGACTTGTCACCCCAAAAAGCACAGGGGAACTACCTTGGAGCAAAGTCACCCCAGCAGGCAAGGCCTACCTGTGCCAGGCAGCAGAATGAGACTGTCCTCCTGCCAAGGAGCATTTCAGGCTTCTCACTTCCATCTCCCACAATAAACAATACACAGAAAATCACGGTGAAGAAAGAGGGATGGGGAACAGTAACCTTAATGTGTAGGTGTCCCTGAAGGAAGGAAAAGAGTCAAGACAATCTGGCCATGTTGGAAGAGCTGGACAGGCTGGGAACTGCTCAGTCCTAGCTGGGCTGACATGTCTTGCAGATCTCCCCATGCTTCATTCCCCTCCTGTTGCTTGGGGTTTGTGAATTCCCTCCAGCTGTATCCTTCCAGGCTGGTCCTGGAGCAACCTAGGCAAAGGTGGCTCTAGAGACACAAGATGCCAGTAGGGTGGAGAGGGCTGTGCAGACTGGGAAATGATGGCTGAAGCTTGAGCTTGGACTGCTACTGACTGATGGCAAAGCTCAGGGCTTCGATAACGGAGTTAACCAGTGCGTGATGTACCCGCACTGCAGGATGGTGACCCGCAGGAGACAGAGAGACAAGGTGTGAGAGGGACTGATTAGGTGCACAGAGAGGGGAGGTGGAAGGTGGATTATCCAGCCCTGCAGCATCCGAGCCAACAGGCAGCAGGCAGATGATCCAGGATCATGCTAACCCTCACCAGGCAGCAAGTCAGCAGACAGACTGACCCGGGTGTGCAGCGATGTTGGGGCTGCCCCATCACGGACACTGGTAGAAACAGGGGCAACAAGTTCAGACGCACACATCTGGATTTTCAGCCCCTCTTGTCATTAGCCTGAGGAAACAGCGCAGCTGAGGAGGCAAGAGAGGAGAAAGATGTGGAAATGCCTGTAGGCCCCTTGGCCAGCACGTGGACCCTGAAGGGAGGGATTTGCAGCTGGCTGAGCTGGCTGGGAGCTGGCAACAGTTTACTCATTCACACCAACCTGCTGATCTCCCTCCACAGCCCCCCAGAGCCCAGCTCTCTGGTGTGAGATGAACACTGAGCAAATACCCCTTTTTTCCTGCCACAATAACCCTCTTTAACTTTTCAACTTATCCCCTGCACAGAGGTTTATAAAATTTTCAAGCTAATGACGTCTCGAATAATGATACTGCAGATGTACAAGCTGCATCCTGGGATGAATAAATTATAGGAGTCAGAGTAAATTGCAATGGGAAGGACAGCAGCTGCAGGATGGAAACAGATGGCTTCACCACGCACCACAGCTTGGTCTCAGCGCTGTGAGAAAAATCTCAATAATTTTCTTCAGACAGGGTCTTCTGTGAAGCTATTTTATTTGCCATTGCAATGGCAGGCGTCCTGCAAGCAGGAGCACACAGTAAAAGTTTATCATAACCTTATATTCCCTATTACCCGACACCTGATTTCTCCCCTGTTTCCTCATTGGCTGAGTACTACAGGTTCACAACCTACTCAACGCACTTCTATACCATATATGTACAATTTGATTTGACCAACCATTAATTTCTCCTTTTCCTTTTTTTTCCCTTCTTGTTTTTACTGATTTCGTACTGCTCATCCTGTTTTTCTTAGCTATCCTCCTTATTTTGGGACAGTGGGACCTTCCCCTTATCTGCTTAACATACTCCCCACTGCTATGCTGCACAATCACTTTTGAATATGCAAGGTTAGTGGAATTTTCCACTGCAAAAACACCTTCTATTGCGAAAATGCAACTTTGTCTGTATGTTCCCAGGGCTGGCTCTCTTCTGGTGGCCCTAATGACCACCTGAGCACACCTGAGGCTGCAGGTCCCCAGCAAATTCTCCAGCTGGTGCTGAGCTGCAGTGGGTGCTGCTGTGGAGCTGGTGCTGCGGTGGCTTGGGAGAAAGGGGAAGGCTGAGCTATTTCTGCCCCAGACAGGGGACAGGGTGACAGCTGCAGGGTCACAGGGTAGCTGTGATTCCTGGCTTTGTTAGGCTGTGCATCTCCTGGCTGTGCTCACAGTGCTGATGCTGACCGACCTGGTGCTGCTTTTCCCAGTTCTCTGCTCCCCTGCAGCTGCTGGGTCAAACCCCAGAAAAAACTCATCCTGACAGGGATAACTCCAACTGCTGCAGGACACATTTCAGACTCCTCAGTGCTGTGATCCTGTCCACAGCACAAAGATTAACCAGCCTGGGATGACCCTCACAGTGCAGCATGCAGCCCTGCGGTGCTGGGTTAGAAAAGCATCCAGCCAGCATCTAGCTGCAAGGTCACATTCCTCCCCATGCCCCACTGCTGGCTTGGGACCTGCACACCAAAACTGCTGCCCTTGTGGACCATAAAGGCTCTTTCAGTCATGGCCACCCTCGCTGCCAGCCAGCACTGCTCTGCAAAGCCCCGGAAGCAGCACCTCTGTGGCCCAAAGCACGTGCCGTGGAGTCTGCTCCTGCCACAAGGACTCCAGGGAGGCTGATAAATGACAGGCACTTCACTCCCAGAGCTCTCTATGTCACCCGAGGACTCGCTGACAGAAATGCAGCTCTCTAATATACAGCCAGCCAGCGTGGCTCCATCTCTGAGGGAGGCCAGGCTTGTGCCAACCCACACCTTGCACGTGATGCCAATGCTCACACTGTCCCACCAGACTTACTGTGCTGCACGGTGGCTGCACTGTGCTACTCTGTCCTGCTCCTGGCTGGGTGTCCTCTGCCTGTGCATGAGGAACGCACCCTGCTCTGCTCCTGTTATACGGCTGGTCCTGCTGGCTAAGCCAGCCTGGCTGCTCCCAGCTCCTTTTGCACTTCCTTGGCTTGCAGTGCTGAAGGTCTCGAGGCATCAAAAACCTCCTCCTCCACGCTTTGCCTCCAAGGCTTCATGTCCTGCTTTCCTGGCTCCAGAATCTCTCCACCCACTGCCCCTCTGTGAAGGGGGATTTATCCCCTGGCTCCTGCTGTCAGAGCAGCCAGCAGCCCCCAGAAGTGCTCACCGTGCTCTACACAAACCTCACACACCAGGCTGCACAGGAAAAGGCTTCACTCTGCAAACACCCGAGCAAATCCTGGCACTGGAGCAGGGACACATGCCATATCCCAGCACACGTAGCTGTGATGAGTGCCACCGCAGTGTGACCCTGCATCTCGTGCTGCAATGGTGCTGCGTGTGGTCCCTCTGCTTTGCTCCCAGTATCAGCAGTGTGAGCCTGCTGGGCCACTGCTGGGGAGTGCCAGGAGCAGAGCAGGGACATAGTGTTTATTAGAGCAAATCTCACCCCACAGCTTGGTGTCCCCAAGGCGCATCAGTTCCCTGCAAAGGTCTGGAGAGCAGCAGAATGCTGCCATGTCCCAAAGGTCAAATGGTGCTTTTCTCCCTCTTGTGCATCCCGCCAGCCAGCTCTTTCTGCAGATCCCCCATCCTAAATGCTGGCCTGTGTGTGCAATATTGCCATGCCCAGCAGTTCAGGGTGGTGGGACTCCAGAGAGATGTTACCCTGGAGAGAACAGGAGACATTGCTCCCTGCTAGTGCTCAAAATCCTCCCAGTAAGTGAAGTTTCCAGTGTGTGTTGGCCCATGCTTTGTCCCTAAGATACACAGCCCCAAACTATCATCACCTCTGCCAGCCCATGTCAGCACCAGAGCAGGGAGGAGGTGATCTGAGGCATCCCATTCCCAGCCAGGACCCCATTTGGGGGTTACCAGCATGGTGCTGGAGGTGCACCTGGAAGCACGCTCAGCCAAGCATCAGGAGAGCACATAGGGAGCACATAGAAATCATGGTCTGGGAATGATCATTCCCATTGCTTCAGCAGAAGGGAGCAGTGGACAAAATGCACAGGGTAGTGTTGTCTCTGTGTAGCTGGAGTGTGGGGAAAAACAGGGGTTGTATGGAGAAAACCTCAGATGTGGCTGAGCTGAGGCACTGCAAGGAGCATCCACACACACATACACAAGTGTCTGTAGAATGGAAATGAAGTGAATGAGGAGTGCTGCTGTGACACCCTTGTTCCAGCATTTGACCCAAATATACAGAGAACAATTTTGGTTGCCTGGTTGGATCTCGACTGCCCTCATGGACAGACTGAGGGAGCAGATGACAGCTCCTGCACCCGTCCCTATCCAGGGAAGGGACCTGCTGCCAGCACGCAGGGCTGGACTCACTTCCATGCTGGGCACGCAACCAGAGCTAGGTCCATGCTGATCACCACCAGCACAGCAAGGTGTGCAGCCTCCTCGGGGCCATTAGGACCCCAGCCACCTTCAGGAACAACACCCAGAATCAGTGCTGGCAGGGTTCACTCCTTTCCAAACAGCTCCACATGCCCAAACTCCTGGAAGGGACAGGATATGGCCTCACTCACCCAAAGGGTCCCTGCAGGGTCCCCATCCAGGCTCCCTGGATGCTCTCCAGCTGCAAAGTCAGGGCAAACAAGAGGCATTTCCAGGCCCCAGGAGCACAGGGGATGCAGTTTCTCCAGGGCTGCAGGATTAGGGTAAGCACAGTGCTGCGAGGGGACGGGGTCGCCTTTTCCTTTGTCTGGAGAAAGTTTCACTGCACTCCGTGACACCGTCTAACTCCACTTTCTTTTGTGGTTTCATTGCCTCGTTCCAAAGCGATTGCACAGGCAAATGTGTCCAAAAGCAGATGGATCCACTAAGCATTTCTTTGTTGCACATTATCTCATACAGTTTGGGTGTAATAAAACTTCTAGGCAGAACAAATCTTCAAGCCTGTGCCATGCCTTATTTTTAGCTGTGAAGTACGTCTGTTTTAGTACTCCTAAGCCCTGGCTTGGTTGTAATTTATGGAGCAAACTCTTGGCTCAGTTGGGCCAGAAGATTTGTAGTAAAATTTTTATAAGTTGCAGAGATGAAGCCCATGGACTCTTGCAGTCTTGGGGGACTCTCCTCCAAAAGTGTGTTTTGCTGAGCACTCCCTTGGTGTGGGAGTATGCTCGGGTGAGAAAGCATCAGATGGCTGAGAATAAATTGTCCTTGCTATCATCACAATCTGCAAATCACCTGGAAGGAGACACCAGGGGAGTCCGCGGCTTCCCCAGCTGCAGAGATGTTGGGGACAGACTTAGGAGAGTCCCAGCTCAGCAGGACCTGCCTGCCCCATGTCCATGCCCTGGTGCATGGCAGGACTTGGGGATGACCCGCGCTATGGGCTGTGCCAGGCGGTGAGATGCCTGAGCTGGAGGGGGATGGCTCACACCACTACACCAGCTTTGCTGGGATTATTGGGATGACTGGCTGCTCAGTCCTGCAGGGAAGCCTGCATGCACATTGCCCTGAAGCTTTTAGCATGGACAGGGCTGGGGCTTAGGGGTGAGGGCAATAGCAGGATCAGGACATGGGAACCACCAGCAACCCCCTCCAGATCCCGAAACATGGTCCTACAGCTGTGCCCCCAGCTCACCCACCTGAGGCTTGTCTGCGGCATCAGACCTGCCTTTCTTGGTCCCCTGATGCTTTCTGAAGCTGCCACAGCCGTGAGCGAGCAGAGGTGCTTGCCTTCGGTCCAACAGCTGGGGTGGGAGCCGCTGTGTGATTGCTGCGGCACATCCCAGCGGGGAGGCCAGTGATTCGCCATCTGTGCACTGCGTTGCAACAGGGTGATGCTGGGTTTGCCACGGTGCTTAAATCCACACAGCCCGGCATCCCCCAGCACTTTGCATTCCCAAGAGCAGCTTTTCTGAAGAGAGTGGATGTTTGTAGGAACCATAAAGGAAGGAAGATGAAATCCAGGAGGTGCTGATATTTAATATAACTTTATAACAGGTACCAAGGTTGTCTGCAGCTCACGGGTAGATGCTCTCCCTGTGCTCCAAGGATGGAGCAACCTTCTCTCTTCTTGGTGTAGGGGAATCCTTGGGGTGTGACATCTTCCTGGTGTCACTGTGTGCTGTAACAGGGGGAGAGGATGGGTCTTTCTCAAATGTTTCCAAGTTATTTGGTCAAGGACAAATTTGACTGATGCCTGAATTTACCATCTTTGCACTTTTTTGGTGCCCTTTGGCAAATGCAGGTGCAGAAAGCAGAGTCTGTCCCATAACAGTCCGTTGGAAGCTGGTTGCGCTGGGCTGGGCATCATGTGCCTGGGGAAATGTTGGAACACACCCCCTCCCCCCCCCCCCCCCCCCCCCCGTGCCTTTCTGTCTCTAACAAATGTCCATAATGAGGAATGCTAGCAAGATTAGCAGCAGAGTCCTGCCTGAACCACCCCGTCTCCTCACCCCACTGAGTGCCAGCTGCTCCCAAAAGCCTACTGGTCCCTTTGGCAGCTCACAGCCCAAATATGCCCTGTGCTGCCACCTCTCCCAGGCCCAGCCTCAATCCCCAGCCCTTCCAGGAGCAGCACCAGTCTCCCATCCCACCAGAGAGCCTCTAGCCCCTGTGGGGCTCTGTGCAGGCAGCGGGCTGGGCTGACCCCACTCCCTGCCCCAGCGAGGTGGTGGCATGGAGATACCAGACAGGGACCCCCAAAGGGCTGTGGCAGCGAGGCTCTGCAGGCTGGGGGGAGGCAGCAGGACCGCTGCAGTGTGAGCATCCCGAAGGCAGGGTGCCTGCCAGGAGTGTTGCCTGCTGGGGCACTGAGACAGGGATAAGGCAGCAGCTCTGGCTGCAGAATTTCACCTCATCTGATCCTCTGCCTGCTCCATGCCCCAGTCCATCCTTTTCATCCTTCTCAGGAGGTCACTCCCTCTGGACTGCCTTTGCCTGACATGCAGCTGTTTGCAGGAGCCAGCCCTGGATGCGATGTGCAAGCCCTGCTCTGCTCCAGCTCTGGCTGCAGCACGGGCAGTGGTCTGTGCTGCCACCGCACGCCTGTGCTGTGCTGCAGGCTGGGTGCTTCTGGGCTGCACGATCCTGGGGTGGCCGTGGGGATGGGGTCTGCAGCTCCCAGCTCAGCTGGCAGCACCTGCACAGACATAAGAAGGTCCTGTCTTGAAATACATCTCCCCAGCAGCGTTTTTGCCAGCTTCATCAGCAGAAGGAAACTCCTCATGGATGATATACCTTCATACATCTGGTCCGTGCTGGAGGTCTATTGCAAAGGCTGCAGGACATCCTCAAACACCCACGGATTTACTGACATGTGCTATTCCACTGGTGATGTGTCCCGTGGGGACCCCCACCTTGGGGACACTGCCTGGGACCCTGCATGGGAGCAGCTCGCACAGTCCCACAGACAAGGACAGAGACATACCTTAAGGGAGGATATTTCCTCTTCTCCCACACCAACCTCTCACCCTGACCCCAATAAAGAGCCTCATATCAGTTTCCAGCAACCAGCTATAACTCAATCAGACAGCAAATCCCAGGGGCTTACTGGAGATAATGGTTTTATGTCACCATGCACAAATCCCTTGTTTCTGCTCACAGACGTCCCCATCTTCCCTCCTCCCCCTGCACACACTTGCCGTGCTGCTTGTGCCCCTGAGAATGGCACCTGCTCCTCCACAGGTGTTTTTTCTCATGGATGGGTTAAAAAAACAAACAGTTGTGCTCAGGAAAACTGATCTCAGTGCACGGTTTGGTCTCCTGTTGATACAGGTGCTCCAGACCCAACGGGTGGGGTGCCCCCAGTCTGTGCTTTCCCAGTGATCCTAAGCAGAAAATACTATGGCTGTCTCTGAACCACAACTTGCTCATGGCCCTTAGAAAATCCCACCTCCAACAGCAGGGCACTAAAACATCCTGAGCTTGTCCTACAAACCCACACCTCGCTCCAGGTGATCAGTTTGGGTGTAGATATCAGCTTTTCTTGATGTCTCACCTAAATCTCCCTAGCTGTGCTTCAACCACGACATCTCTTCCTGGTGCAGGGGGTGGCTGTCACTCCCTCCCTTTATATACAGGTGAGCTGGTCTCCATCCATACGTGACCCTGCTCAAGGGGTGCTTGCCATTAATTACCATATCCTCTTTTCCTCTGCTGCCTCTCAGCTCAAGGTCCATCTTTTTGTGATGGACAGACACCCCTGGATCACACTACTCCTCCCCTAGGTGCCAGGATCTGCCTGGAGCATTGCTCTGGGCTGCTCAAAAACACTGCTCCAACTGGACACTTTTGCCCTTTTCCAGATCAAAAAGCTGTTGCCCAGTGGCACACCCTTTGGCTGTGCCTGCAAAATTCAAAACCCAGAAGGAGTATGAATGGTGATGGAATACAGCCTGTCCCCTCTTGGGAAATCTCTGTCTGGCAGGCATCCTCTGTGATGCCAGTGTTATAAATGACTGGGTCCCAAATAGGATTACAATCAAAGTTTACAATTTATTAAATGAATAGAGGCAAGCAAACAGCGCTGGGTGCGCCGGGAGTCTCTGCTCCACCAGGATGCACACCTGTTACGTAAGGCGGCTGGTTTTTATGCTCCTAGGCTAATACATATTCATTACTACTTCTAGAAGAGGCAGGGTTATTATAATTGGTTTCCCGAATCCGAAGTCCTCCCAGTTGCGCCTGCTTATCAGTCTCTGTTAGTTTCTCGGGGGCCGCTCGGACAGGGAGGCTCATATTCTTCCTCCTTATCTAGTGGTCTCTTGGCCGGCTGTCAGAAGTTACTGCACGTCCGTGCAAAGTCAGCAGTTTTTCTCTGAAGAAATCCCTTTGTTCTCTTCTCGCCTAAACCCAGGCCTCAATGTTAACCCTTCACACCCCTTAGTGGCACGAATTGCTGGACTATTCCTTACACCAGCTTGGGGCAGCATCCAGCCCCACTCCTGGCCTCAGCCACAACCCTTGGGAGACGCTGGCAGGCTCATCATGGGGTGGCAGGAAGGACAGGTGTCAGCCTGCCAGCGCTGAAGACATCAGTCTCTGTCATGGTCCCAGGATCCTCGCATGGCAGAGGCTCAAAGGGAGCTCAAAGAGGCCTTGTAGGGCGCTGAGTGGCACTTTCTCTTGGTCCTCTGGCTCTGCATCCACTTGCTAATAGCACTGGGGTGAGGAACCAGCAGCTTCAGCTGCTCAAAGGGGGTTTTCTGCACCTTCAGGGACACAGCTTTGGGGCATGGGTCCCATAGGGTGCAGAGAGCTGTGCTGTGCTGAGGAGCTGCCATCCTGCCATCCTTGCTCGCCCCATGGCTACTTGCAGAGGCAGGGAGCAGCAGGCAGGGGCTGAGAGAGGGGCTCCCCCAGCATCCTGGAGTTTGCTGTATCACAGACAGGTGTTTCACCAGGAAAGCAGACCTGCCTGCATGGACCACATGTGCAGGTGGGAATAAACCGTCATTATTTCTCTTTTTTTTTTTTTGTATTTTCTCTGCTTCAAGCATAATTACTGGTGTTTTTTTGTTTGTTTGTTTGTTTGTTTGTTTTTTGTTTTTCTAGTATATTTTGCCACCTTGGCTTTTCAGAGTATTGTTTGCTCAGAGACAAAACCACAAGCAGCCATCCCCGGAGCTTCTGGGCCCTGCTGCCCCTGCGGAGGGGGCAAAGGGCTCAGGAAATGGCGGGGCCGAGCTCAGCCCCCGGCAGCTGCCGGCAGAGGGCAGCTGCAGCCCGAGCAAAAAAGCCGCTGGTTGCTTGGGCATCCCGGGGTGATGCCCCTGGTCCCCTCTCTGGGGTCCTCAAAGCCTCTCTGAGTACCCCCCCTCGGGTCCAATTTGGGGGCTGCTACCTGCCCATCCCCGGGTCAAGCCCCCTCCTCCAGCAATGCCGCTGCCTAGTGGAGCAAGGGGTCCATCAGGATGAAGGGTTCACATCAGCACGGCATGCAGAGAGGCTGTGCAAGGGGTGAGAAGGACCTGGGGGGGTTGGCTGATGAGAAGCTCAATATGAGCCAGCAACACGTGCTTGTAGTCCAGAAAGCCAGCTGTGTCCTGGGCTGCACCAAAATAAGTGTTTTTTTTGTTTGTTTGTTTGTTTTGTTTTCATAGAATCATAGAATATCCCGAGTTGGAAGGGACCCATAAGGATCATCAAGTCCAACTCCTGGCACCGCACAGGTCTGCCCAAAAGTTTAGACCATGTGACTAAGTGCACAGTTCAATCTCTTCTTAAATTCAGACAGGCTTGGTGCAGTGACTACTTCACTGGGGAGCCTGTTCCAGTGTGCGACCACCCTCTTGGTGAAGAACCTCTTCCTGATGTCTAGCCTAAACTTCCCCTGCCTCAGCTTAACACCGTTCCCGTGGGTCCTGTCACTGGTGATTACGGAGAATAGGTCACCTGCCCCTCCATTCCCCCTCGCGAGGAAGTTGTCGACTGCGATGAGGTTCCCCCCTCAGCCTCCTCTTCTCCAGGCTGAACAGGCCCAGTGACCTAAGCCGCTCCTCATATGTCTTCCCCTCTAGGCCCTTCACCATCTTCGTCGCCCTCCTCTGGACACTCTCCAACAGTTTAATGTCCTTTTTGTACTGTGGTGCCCAGAACTGCACACAGTACTCGAGGTGAGGCCGCACCAGCGCACAGTAGAGCGGGACAATCACTTCCCTCGACCAACTAGCAATGCCGTGCTTGATGCACCCCAGGATACGGTTGGTCCTCCTGGCTGCCAGGGCACACTGCTGGCTCATATTCAACTTGCTGTCAACCACAACCCCCAGATCCCTCTCTGAGGGGTGCTCCCCAGCATCTCATCGCCCAGTCTGTACGTATAGCCAGGGTTGCCCCGTCCCAGGTGCAGGACCCGGCACTTGCTTTTGTTAAACTTCATGTGGTTGGTGATCGCCCAGCTCTCCAATCTGTCCAGATCTCTCTGCAAGGCCTTTCCACCCTCATCCGAGTCCACAACTCCTCCAAGTTTGGTGTTGTCGGTAAATTTGCTCAAAACACCTTCTAGTCCTACATCCAAATCGTTTATAAAAACATTGAAGAGGACTGGCCCTAAAATGGAGCCTTGGGGGACCCCACTAGTGACCGTCCACCAGCCTGATGTGGCCCCATTTACCACAACCCTTTGAGCCCTGCCTGTCAGCCAATTGCTCACCCATCATATGATGTTTTTGTTTAGCTGTATGCTGGACATTTTGTCCAGTAGGATCCTATGGGAAACCGTGTCAAAAGCTTTACTGAAGTCCAAAAAGATCACATCAGCTGGTTTCCCTTGATTGACTAGATGGGTGATCTTATCATAAAAAGAAATCAAATTTGTTAGGCAGGACCTACCCCTCGTGAACCCATGTTGGCTGGGACCAATGACTGCATTGTCCCCCAGGTGCGCTTCAATAACTTCAAGGATCATCCTCTCCATAATTTTACCAGGCACTGATGTGAGACTGACAGGCCTGTAATTGCTAGGGTCTTTTTTCTTACCCTTCTTGAAAATTGGCACAACATTTGCCAGCTTCCAGTCCAATGGGACCTCTCCAGATTCCCAAGATCGTTGAAAAATAATTGAGAGAGGTTCCGCGATGACATCAGCCAGCTCTTTAAGCACCCTGGGATGAATCCCATCCGGACCCATGGACTTGTATGGATCTAGGTGGAGCAGCAAATCCTGCACACATTCAGGGTCGGTTGGGAGTTTGTCATTCCCACTGTCATGGTCCTCCAGCTCAGGGCACCCTGGGTCCCGAAGCCCATCATCAGCGTTGAAGACAGAGGCGAAGAAGGCATTAAACATCTCTGCTTTGCCTATGTCACTGTCTGTGAGGAGACCCTCCCCATCTAGTAGCGGACCTATGTTTTCTTTGGTTCTCCTTTTTCTGTTCACATATCTAAAAAAACCTTTTTTATTGTCTCCCACAGACATGGCCAGCTTCAACTCTAGTTGGGCTTTGGCCCTGCAAATTTTCTCCCTACAAACACGAACAGCATCCCTGTATTCCTTCCTCGTCGCCTGACCCTCCTTCCAGTAGCCGTACACTTTCTTTTTTCACTTAAGCTCCAGTAGAAGATCCCTGGTCAGCCAGGCCGGCCTTCTGCCCCGCTTGCCTGACTTCCGATATTTTGGAATCGCCTGATCTTGTGCTTTTAGGAGGCAGTGCTTAAAGATTGACCAGCACTGATGGATGCCAATGCCTTCAAAACCAGTTTCCCAGGGGACCTTGCTGACTAGTTCCCTGAGCAGCCTGAAGTCTGCTTTCCCCATATCCAGGCCTGAAGTTTTGGTGGCAGTTTTCCTTCTGTCACCATAAATTCTAAACTCAACCACTTCATGGTCACTATGACCGAGACGGCCGCCAATTGCCACATCTCCCACAAGACCCTCTCTGTTCTCCAGCAACAGATCTAGGAGGGCACCTCTCCTAGTTGGCTCCCTTAGCACCTGCACCAGGAAGTTATCATCTAGGTGCTTTATGAACCTCCTGGACTTGCTCGTGTTGGCTGTGCGGTAATCCCAGTTGACATCTGGCAAGTTGAAGTCCCCCATAAGGACAAGGGGAGTTGATCTCGAGGCATCTCTTAGTTCTGCAAAGAATAATTCATCGGCATTGTCGTCCTGGCCGGGTGGTCTGTAATAGACTCCCACAACGACATTCCCTTTATTTGTTCGTCCCTTAATCCTTACCCAGAGGCTCTCAACTTTGCCATCGCCAACTTGAAGTTCCACACAGTCCAGCCCATGCTTCACATATACTGCCACCCCGCCACCTCGCCTACCCTGCCTGTCCCTCCTGAAGAGCCTGTAACCATCTATTGCAACACGCCAGCCACAGGACTCATCCCACCAGGTTTCGCTTATGCCGATGATGTCGTAGCTGTGGGACTGGGCCAAGACTTCTAGCTCATCCATTTTATTCCTCATACTGCGTGCATTTGTGTAGAAGCACTTCAAATGCACCTCCCTACACGCAGCACCTTGTGTAGCCAACCAAAGGGCCTCACTAGAACACAGTCCCTCTGATTCTAGCGCACCATCCCTTAGCTCATCACCGGCGTGCCTGGTTTTATCCCCTTCCCCCTTCGACTCTAGTTTAAAGCCCTATCTATCAGCCCTGCCAACTCCTGAGCAAAAATCCTCACCCCTCTCTGAGAGAGGCGCATCCCATCTGGTGCCAGCAGGCCCGGTGTCGCGTAGACCTTCCCGTGATCGAAAAACCCAAAATTCTGCTGGTTGCACCAGTCCCGAAGCCACGTGTTAATGTGATGAGTCTGCTTGTCAGCATCAATCCCCCCTATCGGAATGACAGAGGCAAACACAACCTGTGCCCCTGATCCTTTAAGTAGTCGCCCCAAAGCCCTAAAGTCCCTTTTGATCGCTCTCGGACTTCTCGTTGCTACCTCGTCATTACCAGCCTGAAAGACCAGTAGCGGGTAGTAGTCGGTGGGCTGTACCAGGTGCTTGACTTTCTTAGCGAAGTCTCTCACCCGAGCCCCCCAGGGAGGCAACAGACTTCCCTGTGGGTAGGGTCCGGTCGGCATATTGGGCCCTCTGTCCCTTTCAAAAGGGAGTCCCCCATGACAATAACCCTTCTTTCTTTTTTGACAGTTGATGTAGCAATGCGGGGGTAGGTTGCCTTGCCTTAGGCACCCTCTCCAACTGGGACGGGCTTTCGTCTACTTCGTTGTTCTGACTGTCGTGTTCTAGACCCTCATACCTGTTATATAAGGGTAGATGGGAAGGTGAGGTGGGCAGGGACAGGACTTGCCTACCACCCCGAACAGGAACCTGCCTCCATTCCCCCCCTTGGCCTAGGTCTCCTCCTACTGCCTGGCGGGATGAGGGAACTTTTGTCTTCTGCGTAGCAGGAGACATTTGTGCTGTGGCAGGCTCGTGAGTCTGTCTCAGAGAGGGTAGAGTACACCTCCACCAGTCAGTTTCCCTCTCTGACTCCCTGATGCTCCTGAGCCTGCTCACCTCCTCCCGAAGCTCCGCTACCTGGCTGAGCAGCTCTTCAATCTGGGCACACCTCCCACAGGCATACCCCTCGCTGCTGCTGTCGGACACCAACAGTAGACTCGGGCACACCCTGCAGCCCAAGACCTGCATGGCTGCGTGTTTCCCCGAGCCCTCTGTCTGAGTAGCCACGTCGGTGACTGCGGCTGGAGAGGCCGCAAGAGATGCGGAGGCCATGGTTTTCTGCCTGGTTGATACCATGGCCAGGTTCCTCGCAGGCAGGTTACAAGTACTGAAGGGAAAGACTGCTGCAGAAGAGTGGCGAGGGGCCCTCCCTGCTCGAACTGCCGTGCAAACTGTCGTGCCCTGTCCTTACGCGCCCTGGTCGCCACGCTCCCTAGGGGCTGCTTTTGAACATCAGGGTAGAGGGGCGCTGCTGGCTCCGCCTACGCCTCATCAGCCTCCCTCGCGAGGGCTGCCGGGTCCTGGTTGCTCCCTCGGCTGCTTCGACTGGCCTCGATGCCGAAAAAAAAGCCCTGCCTGTCTCGATCCCCCGCTCCGCAGCAGAACGCGTCTGCCCCGGAGCCCATCGCCTCAACAAGTGTTTTTTGTTTTGTTTTGGTTTTGTTTTGTTTTGTTTTTCCCAAAGAAAGTTGGGAAGGGACTCTTTGTCAGGGAGTATAGTGATAGGTAAAGGAGTTATGGCTTTAAACTAAAAGTGGTTAGGTTTAGATTAGATAAAAGGAAGAAATTCTTTATTCTGAGGGTGGTGAGGCACTGGCCCAGGCTGCCCAGAGAAGCTGTGGATGCCTCATCCCTGGCAGTGCTCAAGGCCGGTCTGGATGGGGCTTTGGGCAACCTGGGCTTGAGGGAGGTGTCCTGCCCATGGCGGGGTTGGGGGGTGGGGGGGAGACTGGGTGAGCTTTAAGACCATTTCCAACCTGAACCATTCTTTGCTTCTATGAAAAGCCCCTTATGGCACTTGGAGCTAGCCAATAAAACAGTGCTTCCTGCACAGGGGAACCCTCCTGGTCTTCTCCCTCTCTTCATTTTGTCTGCTTTATCTCATTCCTTTTCAGTCCCGTCTTTGCAAAAGCAAGTAAGATGTCAAGAGAAGTTCAGGGCTGGATGAGCAATGCCCTGGTGCAATAGGTAGTGGCGAGCCCCCTAAAAAATCACAGCATTTACAGACCTTTTAGTTTATCCTCAGTCCCTGAAAAAGTTATAGAGAAGATTATCCTCAGGGATATTGAAAGCAGTTAAAGAACAAAGCAATTATCAGGCATAGGCTAACGCACAAGAGGACGTGCAGGAAGGCCACAGAGCTGCGCCAGGGGACATTCACATGGGACATCAGGAAAAATGTCCTTCCTGTGAGGGTGCTCAACCACTGCAAGGGGCTCCACAGAGAGCTGGCTGTTGCCCCGTGCGTCTCACTGGGCAAGAGGCTGTGGTGGTTTTACTCGGGTGGGCAGCTGAGTTCCACCACGGCCGCTTTCCTTTCCCACGGAAAGGAAAAAAGGTTATTCTCTACTTCCCATCAACGAGCGATGTTCAGCCATGTCCTGGGAAGCAGGGCCTCAAAAGGCATAACGGTTGTTCAGGAGGACAGCCCCCTCCCCCACAAGAGCCCCCCTTTTTATTGCTGAGTGTGACATCAGGTGTTATGGAATATCCCTTTGGTCGGTTTAGGTCAGCTGCCCTGGTGATGTCCCCTCCCCATCACTTGCCCACCCCCAGCCTGCTGGCTCTTGGGGGCTTGGAGGGGGTCCTGATGCTGTGCCAGTACTATGCAGCAATAGACACAACACTGGAGTGATACCAGTGCTGTTCCAGCTATGAGTACAGAGCACAGCACTGTGTGGGCTGCTTCAGGGAAAGTTAACTCCATTCCAGACAGACCCAGCACAGAGGCATTTGGATAACGCCTTCATCTCCAGGCTTCAATGTCTGCTCAGTCCTCAAGTGCTCAGGCACTTGCACTCAACCATCTTGGTAGGTCCCTGACAACTGAACTATCCTATCCTATCTTATCCTGTCCTGTCCTATCCTATCCTATCCTAGTTCTACTCTCTCTCTCCCAGCTATGACCAGGAGCAGCCTCTGGGAGTACAGGCATGGGAAGGAACCCCTTATCTGCAGCCAGCAGCAGATCCCAGGGATGGCCCTAATCTGATTTTACACCAACCTGGGAGGATTAAGGGGGTCTCTCCAGGAGAGCCAGACAGCCAGAGCAGGGCCAGGACATTGGTGGGGCTGGTGTGGGAGGCAGGGCAGAAGCATCCCCAGCCAGAGAAGGCAGTTCGGGAACAGCAGCATCCTTTTAGTTCTGCTGAGATTTGCTGGGAAGATGGAGTTATTCTGCTGAACAACTGAGGAGCAGGTACATGAGTGATATACCCCTGTGTCTGAAAGACCAAAAGACAACTTGTAATCGCTGGTGGCTTTGGGAAGCAGCCAAGTCTCTTCCTTGGGCCAGGGTGTCTTGGGGCAGCTCTGGGCAGCATCCAGCTACTTAGGTCCAGCACAGGGGAGATGTTGCCCAGAGCCAGAGAAATCCACCCTGAGCAAAAGGAGGGAGGCGAGGTGGAGTCCAGCAGCATCCAGGCATTACAGCCAGCCTTTCTGGAAGGAAACATTCAAGTTTTCCTTTGGAAATAATTTCTCGTGTTCCACTTCTCTTTGGTTGTTGCTTGCTATCTCACGCTATAAATGTCATGTCTTCAGAAAGTCAGAATCAAATGTTGTCATGGTCCTTCAGTGAATCCCTCCCTGGACTTCTTTTGGTGGAAAACACAGATACTAGAGAGGCCAAAACTAGTATGGAGCTCTAAAAACTCTCTTTCCAAGTGGCTCTTTGTGCTCTCCACAGATTTAACTCTCAGCAGCCCAAACCAACCCGTCGATGATTTCAGACCAAGTGCCTAAACACCATTGGGGCCTGAATGTGTCACCAGGCTGCTCACAACACTCACAGAGGTGCAAAGGACTTGGGGGGATGCCAAGCATCCCCTTCCCAACACCTCTCCTCTGCCCCCCGGCACAGGGGCATATGCACAGCCTTCAGCGAAACACGGGGAGATGAAGGAAGAGCAGAGGGAAAGGGGCTGGTGGCTGTGCAAGGGAAGAGCTGCCAACTCCCCATGGATTTTGGGTGCTGGCTCGCTTCCCCCTGTTTATCGTCTCACTGGCATTTTCTCCCTTTAATAGCCAGGCATCTTGGTGAGCCATGTGGCTCCGCTTGCGAGCTGGGATAAGGAGCCCTCCGAGGGCTGGCAGGTTTGCTCTCATGTCCCCAGGTTTCTGGCTGCTGTTTCTGACTCCCTCGGCGCCAGCCCAGCTTTTGCTGCTGCCAGTCAAGCCCTGGCAAATGGCAGCCCCTATAAATAGCGGGGAGCATAATGTCTCCTCTCTCTGCCTCCCCTCCTCAGCTGTGAGCTCGCCCCTGGCTTGCAGCATGCAGTCTTTGGCATGCTGCCGCTCACGGCAGTGGGACCTGCTCGGGCTGCCAGAGGAAAGAGCCAGGTTTAAATCTATCCCCATCCTTAAAGCAACCTTGGTGTCCACTCCAGGACACAGACCTGCCATGACAACAGGGCTGGCAGTGGCTGTGTGGAGCTGCTGGCCTTGGGCAGTGAGTTGCTGGGGTCCTGTGAGCCCGAAGACTAGGTGAGTACTGGGCTCTCCACATCACAGCTGGGCTGTGTCCCTTGTGCCTCCTGCCCTGGGATGATGGGGACGGATGAAGAGAAAGCTCCAGAGCAAAGGTACAGCTCTGTAGACCAAGGGCAATGCTCATTGCAATTTTGCATAATGAGTGAAGAGCTGGGGACTATTCAGTCAGGCTGAGACACCCATGTGCCAGCGCAGGTAAGGTCTGCAGTATGGCATCAGGCATCATGTCAGCAATTTCTCCCAGCATGGTGTGGCTGGCCACATCTGGAACAAGCCATGCTGCTTACAGACAGGACAAGCATCGCGTGGCATGGAGCATCCTGCTGTCCTGCTCCAGCTTGCAGGACTGCTCTCAGCCACAGGACAGCAAGATGAATGGAGCAACACTGGGCTGGCGGGGAGGGACTCGTGCTGCAGCACTTGGGGTTTTTGCTACCTCCTTTCAACAGTGCAAGCAGCCCAAGCTGTGACCATGATAAATAAAGCGACAGCCAGGGAGCAGAGCTCTCCGGTTTCCTGTACACCTCAGGCCAGCCAGGGTAAACAAACAGCAAGCCTGCGCTTTGAGCAGCAACATGCCTTGTGCACGTCGGCCAGAGTCCAGCCACATGCCCTATGAGCGTGAGCAGAGCTTCTGAGCCTTGACTTGCCCAGCACAGCGGGCACCCACACCTCTGGGACAGCCACCACCGCCTCTGGGACATTAGGGACGGCCACCGGGGCTGGGCTTGGCGGCAAGGGTTGCAGTGTGCTCCATCCAGAAACCATGGGAGGACACTGCAGCCTCCAGCTGCTCTCATCTGCATCTGTCCATCTGCTCCCTCCAGGCAGTGACCCAGCTATTGCAAACACATCCGGCGCGGCTGAGGACCAGCGTCCCCGTTCCTTGGCACATCATCGAGACGCAGCACCTGCACACCAGCATCATGCATCTTCCTTTGAGTTGGTCTGAAGCTGTGGGCCGGGAGGCAGAGCCACATGCAGCCCAGGAGTTCAGCAGGTGCTGCATGGATTTGTGATTAGTGTAATGTTGTCCTGGTTTCAGAGTTAATTTTCCTCCCAGTAGCTGGGGGTATAACAACCTTATAGACACTTGGGCCAAGGAACATGGTATTGAGTGGGTGTATCACATCCCCTATCATGCACCAGCCTCCAGGAAAGTTGAACGATACAATGGACTGTTAAAGACTACACTGAAAGCAGTGGGTGCTGGGACATTCAAAAATTGGGATACGCATTCGGCAAAGGCCACCTGGTTAGTCAGTACTAGGGGATCTGCCAACCAAGCTGGACCTGCCCAATCAAACCTGTTACGCACTGTAGAAGGGGATAAAGTTCCTGTAGTGCACGTAAGAAACATGCTGGGTAAAACAGTCTGGGCTACTCCTGCCTCAGGAAAAGGCAAACCCATTCGTGGGATTGCTTTTGCTCAGGGACCTGGATGCACTTGGTGGGTAATGCAAAAGAATGGGGAGGTCCGGTGTGTACCTCAGGGGGATTTAATACTGAGTGAGAATAGCCCATGAGTTGAATTGTATTATGTTAATTATTATATAATACTGTATGTCATCACTACCATGATTGCTATATGTCAGTGTCCTATTAATGGTATCACAGTAACAGCCACGCAGATAATACTGAATGAATTTTGATAGAAATGGACATGTGATGGAACAACATGGGCTTCAACGTGTGACGATCCAACATCACACACCATCGCTTCTGCCCTGAAAGACTGCTGTGACAGATGGAGCCTGAAGTCAGTCATGGACTATGCAAACTCAGTGGACATTCTATATACCATAGATGAAAATGGTGATTAATTGGAATGTATTGGAAAGGGTGTAACCTGAGCATGACATAAATGGTATGGAATAAGGGGTGGATATCTGTCCTGGTTTCAGCTAGGATAGAGTTAATTTTCCTCCAAGTAGCTGGCATGGTGCTGTGTTTTGGATTTAGGATGAGAATAATGTTGAAAACACCATGATGTTTTAATTGTTGCAGAGCAGTGCTTACACCAAGCCAAGGACTTTTCAGCTTCTCATTCTGTCCTGCCAGGGGGCAGGCTGGGGGTGCAGCAGGAGCTGGGAGGGGACAGACCCAGGACAGCTGACCCAAACTGGCCAAAGGGGTATTCCATACCATCTGACGTCATGCTAAACAATATATAGGGGTGGCTAGCCGGGGTGGGGGGACTGGATGCTCGGGGATAGTCTGGGCGTCGGTCAGCAGGTGGTGAGCAATTGCATTGTGCATCACTTGTTTGTAAACATTATTATTAGTAGTACTATTATTATTATTATTTCTGTCCTAATAAACTGTCTCTATCTCAACCCACAGGCTTCATTTTCCTGTTTCTCTCCCCCATCCCAGAGAGGGAGGGGGGAGGGTGAGCAAACAGCTGTGTGGTGCTGAGCTGCCAGCTGGGTTAAACTACAACAAATGTAAGCCCCAGCCATCTGCTCATGTGGCCAAGCCTTGACCTGCCTGGACAAGAGCTGGCAGTTCCTCTCTGGCCTGGTGTCCGCTCAGAGGAGAGGAAGAGGGAAGAGAAAGCCTGCAGACCCACCTTCAGCCCTCCTGGGGTGCCGAGTGGGGGAGCAGCTGTTGAAAACAGGCAGCCTGTTAGATGCCCTTTTAGTGAGCCAGAGAAGGATGCAGGAGCTCATGGAAGTTGAAGTCTTCTCCTGAGCGTGAGGATGTAGCAGGGAAGAATCTGCCTAGTCAGAGCTGCAGACTGTGCCCAACTCGCTGTGTGCCAGGAACCCTGCCCAGGGGCCCCAAGGTGCCTGAACTCGCATCCCCAGCCCTGCCCAGCACCCCGCTGTACTGGCAGATCACAAACCACTCCTGCCAAAACCGCCCCTTCCTCGCTCAACACTTCAGGCTCTGCTCGCCCCGGCTGGCTCTGCTTAGCCCCAGCAAACCCCGTGGCCCTATGTCCCTCATCCCAGTGCCCTTGTGGGGTGTCTATCGGCACCCAAGACCTCTCCAAATCAACCTCTCCTCTTGCCTTCCCAGCCTCAAGCCCAGCGGAGCTGGGAGATTCCCTGCATCTGCAGCGCAGCTCAGCTCTCCAGTCCCGCGGCGGCAGGGAAAGCAGCACATGGCCGCCTGCCGGTGCTGAGCAGCCCGGCTCCCGGCGCCAGGCGAGCACCATGAAGTGTGGGAGAAAGCCCAAACTCTGTTCCTGGGGTGGGAGACCCACAGCCAAATGCTCGCTGCCACCCACTCAGCTCTGGCCTTTCCTAAGGGTCTGATCCAGCAGGATGCTCGGCATCCGTCCACCGTGCAGATTGCAGGGTATCGGGGAGTGAAGCAGTTTGGGAGTGGGAAGGGGAAGCAAGGAACTGTATGGAGGGGACTTCTCCCTGCCCAGAAGCAGCCCCCCTACATCCACAGGCTCCCCAAAACCACATAAGCCGCTGGCTCAGGGCAGACATGAGTGGGCTGGTGGGGCCAGGCGTTCCTGCAAAGCACCTGAGAGGCCATGGGGCCAACTCAGGGAGGGACCTCCCCAGCCCTGGCAGGGCCCCAGTTCCTGTAGCACAGGCAGGACGGATCCAGCCACATGTGGCTGGCGAAGCAGCAGCCCAGGCCACGAGCAGATGTGCCGAGCTAGGCCATTCCTAGCGCAATGTGGGCACCAAGCTTCAACCACAGACTAGTGTGTACACGCAGTGCGGCTGCGTATCTCGCCCAACCTCTCCCAAAGCCCCAGGAGCACAGCAGCCGTCCCCATTTTGGACAGGGGGAACCACTGTTGATTTGTGGAAGAACTCTACAACTCAAAGCAAATGAGTTATACAGTAGGTATGTGGTTTATTTCGGCGCCAGGCGCATGCGGGATAGCTCCCAAAGGCATGTGCACCTTAATGCGGCAACTTGCTTTGGTTATATGCAGTAAAAAGTTACATATTCATGAAGTTTCCCAATATACCTATACATATTCATAACTTATCCCTGCTTTGTATTAAAATTAGCTCCAAGAAGTCATTTCCATAAACTCCTCCTGTCTGCGCTTGCGCAGTGCCTTCTGGTGGTGGTCATCGGGGAGTCGTGGGGATGAAGTCCGATAACTCCTCTTCATCACCACTAGTTGACCCCCTGCCTTTGTACAGACTCAGCTGCTCCTTGGCTCTTGTCCAAACCACAAGGTCCGTCTCAGCTGGTTTTTGAGACAAGTTCCCCATTTTTGTCAGGAAACATCTTCTGTGAGGGGCCCCGAGACTCCTTGTTTCGGTTAATTTGCACAGTAGTAAGCAAAGAGACTCAGCAATATCTATTTTAACGCGATTAAGCAAGCCCCCATTCTTTCATTCCTGGCTTTAATAATTATGATTGTTTTATTCAGAAATCATTAATACGATTAAGCAAGCCCCCGCTCTTTTATCCCTGGCTTCACTGTGATTGCAAACAGCAGCAAAGCCCCCACTTCTCCAACCCGTATGGCAGCGCAGGCACTACTGAGAAGTAGGGATCCGTCATCCCCCAGCCCTGCCACCCCAAGGGACAGGTCGGTTTGCCCATCAGATCCCGCTCATCGAATTCCTTAACATCCTATATCCTGCTCATCAAATTCCTTAACACACCAGGGCAGGAGGCAGAGGAGACTCCAGACAGGGAGGGGTTTCCCTGCTGGTTACACCACTTCCCCGGGAACGCCGCCTGTGCCAGCGCTGCTGCGGCGATGGCAGCGTGCACCAGCTCTGGGGCGCTGTGTTACTGCAGGGTTGCACGGGAGGGCTGGGGCGATGGAAAACACCAGCTTGTTACTGCAGGGTTAGGCAGGAGGTGAGATGACTCGGGCTTGCTATTGTGGGGTGCAGAGCATGAGCAGGTAGCTCTCAGCACGGGCACCATGCCCAGGCAGAGGGAAACCTGCGGCCCCGATGTCCTTACCCGGGGACCCCAGACCACGCTTGGCCCCAGGAGCCAGGGGAGGGGAAGTCCCCAGTGGGTCTTCACTAGCTGCTTTCCCGTTGCAGAGTTTCAACGTGTTCCTTCCTCCCGAAAACTCTCACTCCGATGAAATCAAAAGATAAAAATAAAAATAAATCCAAAGGAAAAACACGTAAGGCTTCGTGGAAAAGGGGAATGCACTTACTGAAAGCCGCGAAGACGTAAAAACCCTTTTCTTCAGCCCCGACCCCCGCCGGGATGCCGGAGGGCACTGCCCCCCGAGGTGCCCGGGGGGGCCCCGAGGTGCCCGGGGGGGTGCGGAGCTGCCGGAGCCGATGCGGGAGCCAGGTGCGGATCGCAGGCACAGGAAGAGTCTCGGAGAGGCGGAGGAGGATTGGAAGCGCCCTGCTCCAATTGTGTGGCGGCGGCGGCTGGACCGGACCACCCGCTGCCGCCCCGAGTAGCCCGCAGCGGGCTCCCCGCCGCCGGTACCACTCGTCCCGGTCCCGGTCCACCATGAGAGGAGGCTGAAAGAATTTCAGTAGATAAGATAGGCTAATGAACGTGTGAAAGGAAGCCAAAGGAATTTTAGTAAATAAGACAGGCTAAGGGATATGTACTATATCTTCCGCTACCTATTGTGCACGAAAAACAGTTCCTGATAGAAACAGGAAATACATTTCAAGAACCAACTGAAACCGAATCTGCAGTTTAAGCAGAAGCTGAGAAGCTTATGAGTCTGCACTGAGATGAGAGGTCAACCATCAGTGACGAGGAAGACTCACTAATCTTCATCCCCACGACCCCCAGCGACCACTACCAGAAAACACTGCGCAAGCGTGGATAGGAGGAAGCAATGAAAATGACTCCCTGGAACTAATTTTAATACAAAGCGGGGATAGGTCATGCATATGTATAGGCGTCTCGAGAAACTTCATGCATATGTAACTCTTCACCACATATAACCAAGGCAAGTGCCGTGTTGGGGTGCGCACGACTTTGGTGGGACTACCCCCCCGTGCCGCCCAGCGCTGAATAAACATACCTACTTTACATTCTTACTGACTGTGGAGTTTGCTTTCCGCACGTCAGCCGAGCACCATGGACACATAGCCACGGAGGAGCACAGGAAGGTAAGACACCCTCCTTGGCACACCCCCTCCCCACACATCCCGACTTTTTTCCCCTCCCCTTATAACACGACTCCTCGCCAACGCCCCGATGCCGTGGTGAGGGGCGCCCGGTTGTGGGCAGGCTCCCGGTGCCAGTTTATCCCGGTGGTTTGCCACTTGCCCCAGAGGCACGGTGAAAAGTAGCACACCCCTCCGGACCCCCTCCAGCCTGCCTATGGGGGTACCCGGTGCTGCTGCCTTTCCTGGCTCAGCATGCCTCAGCAGCCTTGCTGCTGCCTTGAGATGCTCAAGGGGTGGAAAGAGGTCGGGGAGCCCCTTCCCCATCATCTGCAGATTCCCCCCCACACACACACTCTCCTTGGCTCTGGGGAGAGTTTTCTGGAGGAAGGCTTGAACAATACCAGGCAAGCCGCCTGGCAGGGCCCTGTCTTCTCCTGGGAGGTCGGGGGAGGGAAAAGCTGTTCTCAATTAGGAGAGACACGGAAAGAGGCGCTTTCCTGCTTTCCCATGCACAGGCACCACAAGGACTCTGCCTGCCTTGTCCCTCCTTGCCCTTGGCCGCTGTCTTAGTCACTGCTCCTCAGCCTTTTCTTTAATCCGATCTCCACGGCGAGAAACCTGCGGTGTCGGTGGCCGAGGGGGTGCCAGGAGGTCAGGAGGTGCCTGCTCCTGCATGGCTGCGGCCACGTCTGGCGGCGGTGTTTGCCGGAGGAGGTGGGGTGTTTGCGCTCTGCCAGCATTTATGCGAGGGCAGGTCATGGTGTGGTTGTTACGCTCGGGGCTGCACGGAGCCCGTGACATCCCAGCCTGGTGTGGGGCACACGAGCCCCACTGGCTACCTGCTGGTGGAAGCCGGGTCAGCAGGGCTCCTCCTCGGGATGGGAATGGGGTGGGATGTGGCTACCGTGTCCCCCACCCCATAGCACTCATGTGCCCTCTGCTCCGTAGGGAAGAGCAGCTCAGGGTTCACCCTGCCTCCTGCTCTGTGAGCTGCTTCAGTCTTTTGGGAGCCTCACGGGGAAGGAAAAACTTCATCATATCTGATAAGCCATTTTTTCCCTGTCCTGGAGAAGTCTCCAGGCTGGCTGTCACGGCAGCAGGGGGAAAAGGATGCTTGGCCAGGTGCAGGCCCTGTTTATGAAGGATGAATGAATGACTCACAGCACTGCGAGTCTCCCTGCCATCTTCAGCTTGGAAGCAGTGCCAGTTCCCTTTTGTGGCTGCCGGGTTTATCAGAAGCTGCTGCGTCCCCCCGTCTGCAGGTACCCAAGTGCCACCCAGCCCTGCCCTCTCGTCCTCTTCCCCACCTCACCTGGACCATCCTAAGCATCAGAGGGGAAACACGGACAGCCGGGGACGGAGTGTGGCATCCTCACCTGTCACAAGCTCTCGGTTCAAGCCCTTTCTTTCTGCTCCGGTTGTGTTCAAAGGCGCCTCCAGGCTCTTCCTGTTCATGCAGGGCTAAACCTCCTTCTGATTTCCTGCCCAAGTATATTCCTGGATTCCTATGTGGCTTTGTGCCAACATTGTGCTTTTAGTTCAAGACGTCTACTCCCTCTCCAGTGTTTACCCCGCTGTATCCCTGCATCTTCATTATTTTGTTAGGTTGAGCAAGCCAAGAGATTCTTGTCTCCTTGTGTCGGATCAGCTCTGAGCTGCCTTGATCTTCCTCTCTCTCCATCTCCAGCTCACTCCATCCGTCCTCGGCCGGGGGACAGCCAGAGTCCCTTGGTGAGGCTGGTAATGCAAGGTGCTTATTTTTTTCATCTGGCATCACGGCAGAGCCTCAGGATTTGGGAGGGTGACTGGCAGGCTGTAAACATCTCGCTGGAGATGTGTGCTGGGGGTTTGGGCAGAGCATGCATCGAACCCAGTCTGGCAATGTGCCTGTGCATGTACAGCGCTTTCATGCGGGCACACAAGGCTGCTCTTTCCTTGCAGATTTTGCTGTGAAGGAAAACCCCTTGCAAGATGCTTCCTGGAGGAGGGGCAGGTGCCAGCCAGCTCATGGCTCTGCTTTCCTCCCGCACAGCATCCTTAGCAAAATTTGGGCACTTCTCCCCTTTTGTTTCCTCTCTTCTTGTTCATTCATGGAATAGGGTGGCTCTGCCCATGCCGAAGCCACAGCCGAGGACAGAGCTTGGCTCAGCTGGGAGCTCTTCCCCCTGGGCAGTGCAATGGGGCCTCGCTAGCATTCGGGATGCTGATGCAAACCCAGCATCAGGAATTAGCCCTGGGATATCTGGGGTGACTTGTTGGGATGTTTAGAGAGTTTTTGGTTTTTCTAAGTGTTCCTGTGGTTACGAAAGCATCTCACGTGTGAAAATCACCAAGTCTTTCCGGACGGGGATTTAGTGACCCCGTGGCCCAAGTTCTTTGCAGCAAATCTCCACACCTCCTGGTGATGTTGTTCTCCTGTGCATCCTCCCTTCCAGGCTGTGAAGGTGGGAAAGGGAGGTGATGTCTTATAGTCATGGCTTGCTTGTCTTCTGTAACGGTCATATTCCCATGGACCGTCTCCATGGAAAAAAAAGAAAAATTCCTCTAGAAGTTAGAAGCAGGTTTGTCATCTCAGAGTGTTAATAGGAATTCTCTCTCGAGCCTGGCTGCTTCCCAATTCTCTGTCACCCTGTCACTTGGGCAGCCCTGGCACGGCCATGGAACAGGGTGAGCTTTGGACTCTGCTGTGCTGTCCCAGCACCCACAGCCTGTAAAGCGTGCGTCAGGCTCTGCTGCGGGCTGTACTGCTCACAGGAACTGGCAGGAGGAAGGATGGACGAGTGAGCAGGGTCAAGGGGTGCGATCCTACCTCCTCTCCAGGGCACAAGTCTCAGACGTGGGGGGAAAAAAAAGCAAATGTCTCCTCCTCTCAGCTGCATCTGGTGTTTGGGGTCTGGGAGAAGAGGAGCGAGAAGGCGAACTGCACTGTAGGACTTGATTCACCTCTGTCTTAGCAGGATTTGTGCTTTAGTCACATCTGACCAGCGGAGCCTGGACTCGGGCCAGAAGGGATCAGTCATTGCTGAAAAAGCTTACAAGGGATTTCAGAAGGGTTTGATGGAGGGTCTGGCTGGGGGAAGGCCACATCTGCTCACATACTTTTTCTGAAGATGCTTTTGGAGATGGCAGCCAGGCTGGATGGACCTTGGGTGAGAGCTGGTGCAGTCGGACATGGGGCTGAACCATGCGGGTGGCGACAGCTGGGGGAACTGCAGGTAAGCTCATGTATCGAGCAGTGTGAGAAAACACCTGCTGTAAGCAAGGATTAGAAAAATCGTGCAAGTCCTCGGGTTTTCATTGGTCTGTAGCTACTCAGGAAGACCATGAAGACCTCGCTGTGGACAACTTGGTGGAAACGTTTGCTGCGCTGTGCAAGAATGCGAACAAAATGCTTGGCCGTGGGGAGAAGGGCTGATGCTGAAAGCATTTAGTGGGGTTTTGGAAATCACTCCAGGGCTCCCCAGCAACTTCTGGGCTCTGGTCCCCTCCTCTCAATACGGAGAGGGCAGAAATAGAAACAGCATAATAGAAATGGTTACGGCCCTGCAGAGATTTCCTTATAGGGAGGGGTGGAAAAGTTTAGGGCTCCTTCATCTAATGAAATCCTGATGGTGGAAAGAAGGTCATTTGGGCATTTTCTATTTTACCCAAGCTCCTAAAGTGAAAACAAGGGATAGTGAGCTTGGTTAAAACAATGATGCTGGAGCCACACCAAGTGACAGAACCCATGAGCCAGCAGAGCTTTCTGCCACGCCAGGGCACAGAGGGGCCCAGTGCTGGCTTGGCACCATTTTTGGGAGCATGTCTGGGTGGCATCAGCTCTGCAGCCACCATGGGGGTCTTCCTGGGGACCAAGAGAAAGGGATTGCCCCTGGGTCTCATCCCATGTAGGGGATGCCACGTAGCATTCTGTGGGCAGCCCTAAGGGTGAGCGCCTGATTTTGGCATGTGGGTTTGGATTTGCTCACAGAGCATGTGAGAGGTGGTGGCTCCGTGCAGAGCAAGTCCCTGTGCCCAGCAGGCTGGCATGGTGATGCCGGTTCAGCTGTTTCCTTTGCCTTCCTGTGCTTTCACCAGCCTTATCCTTTGGGACCGAAACCCCAAGTGCTTCATCCTGGCCAGACCGATAGCTGGAGCTGGGATCTCGCCAGCCCCTCTTTGATGAAAGTCGGTGCAGGCATCAATGCCTCCTGAATTCAGTAATGTCATGAAAGGCGTGATTCAGACCGCGCCTTCCTGCAAAAGTAGCTGAAAAAAACAAACAAAAAAAAAAACACAAAAGGGCCTCAGTGACATTGAGTGAGACCCCCTGCTGCACAGGGTGGCGGCAGGCAGCTGTGCCAGAGCATCGCCCAGTGCTGTGCCAGGGTTGCAACAGAGGGGCTGCAGATCCCGACAGCTGTGCTGAAACAGCCCCGCTAAGGTCCCCCGGGGCTGGCTCAGCTGCGGTGTCCCTGCTTCGCTTTGCGAAAGCCACTGTCACGCATGGTGCCCAGGCTAGCTGGCATCTCCCCAGACTTTCGTGCAGAGCTGGGACTGGCCCTGAATCCCTGGGGAAGTCCACGGGAGTCTTTCCTTCACTTTCCATGAGTTTTACCTGACGCTAAGTTTTAGGAGGAGCTAGTGGGCTGGACCAGCTGTTGCTCCATCCTCGGCTCGCAAGGGCCAACATGCAACTTTGGGAATTTGGCTGCCCTTCGTCTGCTTTTGACTTTTTGCTCCTGAGAGGCTTCCAGGAGGCTGTTTTGCAGCTCCACTGAGGCTGCTCAGCCCCATCCTGGCTTTGAGTTTTACAGCGTTATGGATGGAGCGTGACGGCACCGGGGAAGCGTCCCTTTTTCCTCAGCCATCCCAAACTCTGTGCCCTGCTCTCTTCCCCATCTCCATATGGAGCTGTGCTCGTTGTCCTTGTGCCTGCAGCACCCAAAAGCAGCGTGGCTGCGTGGGGCTCCCTGGCTGCTGCGTTGCTCCCCGCAGCGTCGGGTGCATGCAGGGAGCAGGATGCGGCCCCTCGCAACGGAGCCGGGCATGAACTCTGGAGGGGACAGGCTCCTGGAGCATCCTGTTGACAAAGCTCTTGGGCTGCTGCAAACCCCGCCTTGCTCCCTCCCCAGAGGCTGCAGATAAGCACTGGGATCCCTGCAACTCCGACCGCGGGGCTCTTTGCTCTGAAAATGCCTCCAAGGACTCCGCTCAGCCAGCGAGGTGCAGAGGTTTGGCCTCTAAGCAGCCCGGGAGGAGAATGCTGAGATGGAGGTTGAGCTGGGCTGGAGCTTTTTAAATAACTAGCAGTGTTCACGCTTCGCCTGGGATGGGCGAAGGATGTAAGCAAGGTCTGTGGGGCAGATAACATCTAATTTTGTTCCTTGGGATGTAGCTAAAAGAGGTGGTGGGGCAGTGTCCCCAACAGTGGGGTGGCACACGCTGAACCTGGGGTTAGCAGTGAGCAGGTCTGGAGCCGGACCGCGCCAGCTGTGCATTTGCTTCCTCCAGTACCCGGAAAGGTCCCTGAGGGTTTTTCCTCACTTATTTTCCCCGGTGTTTCAGGGAGGGCAGCAAACGCCTCCCCACCATCCCTCGCCTCAACAAGGGCAGGGTGGAGTGGAGCCGAAGGAAACTTTTGCAGCCAGCTCTATGAATTTCCAATTAACAGCTCGCCTGTAGCGGGCCTTGCCACTGCAAGAGACATTAACACACCCAATGCTTGGAGAAACGATCAATTTTTCTTGGTAATTTAATAGTGTGGGCAGGCTGCTCGCTGACAGAGCTCCAGCAGCCGGCACTGAGGAGCCTATGTTGGCTTCTCTGCACGAAGGAAGAATGCTGACCTAATAGAAAAGACATTTAAACAGAAGTTTTAAAGAGCAGCTTGGGTCAGACTCGGGTGCAAAGCTGCAGCAGGCTTCGTCAGTGCATCAGCAGGGCGCGGGGTCGTCCCCGCTGGGAGTCACACACCGGCAGTGCCGGCACTGGTAGCTGCCCACTGGCACAGCCGGCAGGGGGTTATGGTGGGCAGCTGCTTCATTTGCTGGAATAAAAAAAAACAACTAAAGACAGTTTTTGGGAAGCCAGCACAAGTTGTGAATTGAGGCTGGGTTCAGCGCCTGGCTTTGGCTCTTGCCGGGCTGGAAAAGCTGTGGTGTTTCGTTCTGACATTTTCCAAATGAGACGTTTTGATTTTGATTTGGTTTGATTCCCCACCCCAAGGTAATGTTTGGAAGTCAAATTTAGCTCAATTTAATTTGAACCATTTTTAAAAAGTAAAACCACTGAAAACTAAACAAGGCCTATTATTTAGAACAAAATGTTTTGGTTTTCATTTTCCTTTTGGCACGAAAAATGTAAACTTTTTTTTTTCCATTCTCCTCTTGACCCACAAACAGTATTTTATTTTTTTTTCCTCTCTTGGTTATTTCCCAAGAGGCAGAGCTGGGGCACTTGGGGGGGGGACAGCTGTCCCCAGAAGGATGGGGTGGCACAGCATGGGGGCTTCCCCGCGGGAGCCAGGTTGGGCACCTGGTGCTGTGGCTGGAGGGGTTTGGGGATGGAGAGTGGGAGCTGCTGCGCTGTCACCCATCCCGTTGCCAGCACTGACTCAGCTGGGAGCTCCTCGAAGTCAGGGAGGCCCCGCGGCAGGGGAGTATTTGGGACGCCATGGGGTTGTCCCCACGGTCCCTGGGGCCGGGCAGAGTCCCGGGGCTGAGCCCCGGGCTGGATGCAGCTGTGCTTGGATGCATCCCCGCTGGCAGGGATGCAGGGAGCCACAGGGAAGGGTGAGCTCTGGCATTGCCTTCTCCCCTTGTTTATTCAGGTTTAAAATTAACCTGACCTTCCCCCACTCAGGCTTGTGCAAACATCTCACGTCCCAGGGCGGGGAGCTCCCTTTGGATGTCTTTTCCCCTGGCTTTTGCTGTCTCCAGGTGAGGTCCCCCTTGGGGTGCCCACAGGTGCTGGGGTCACAGCAAGGTACCCGCTCTTGCCATGGCTGCACCAGCCCTGCCATCACATGGGGATGGGAACCTCTGGCTGTAAAGCAGGGCACGGTTAATCCTCTGGACAAACATTGAGCGCTGCCCAAAGCCAGCTG
This sequence comes from Anser anser, assembly GCF_964211835.1. Classification (NCBI taxonomy): domain Eukaryota; kingdom Metazoa; phylum Chordata; class Aves; order Anseriformes; family Anatidae; genus Anser; species Anser anser. The sequence continues at coordinate 13,373,005 of NC_139731.1, forward strand.
CCAGGGGAGAGCTGCCAGGAGGCTGGGTGCCCAGATCCCGCATCTTTGGGCCAGGCGAGGGGAGGCTGTGGCACTGGCAGGAGGTGCCAATCGTCCCCCGGACTTCCTCTGCTGTCCCAGCCTCGCTGCCGTCCTCCACCCTCGGGGCCTTGCCAAATCTCAGCTCTGCACTCCCCGGCTGTGCTAGGACATCTCCGGGCTCCTGGCTGGGAAGCAGTGAGGAAGGGAAGAATGCACGCTGCGCCGGGGCCAAACCTGACCCAGAAGTGTGTGCTGTCCCTCCCTGACTCATCTGGCACCTGATTTTATTTTTATTTTTTCCCTCCCCTCCCGAAACAGCATGCTGCATACTACAGCAGTGCTTTTTATAGCCCTGAGCTGCAGCCTCAGCGCGCTCCCGACCAGGTCCCCGGCACCAAGGCTCACTCAGTGCCAGCCACGCCAGTGGCAGGGATACTATTCCCGTGGTCCCTGCAGTGTTACAGCAAGAAGAGTGCACGGGCAGCAGAGGAATATAATTAAGCCCTATCCCGGAGCCACGGTCCCGTGCTGCAGAGGCGTTTAAAGAGCTGAATTAATCACCCGCGTGCCACGTGCCAGCTGGGGTCTGGTGGCTAGTGGCGGTGGCTTGTCCCTCATCACCACCACCCCCCCGGCTCTGGAGGGGCTGTGCTGCTGTTAGGAAGATTAGAGGGAGGCCAGAGGTTGCTGCTCGCTCCCTGGGAGCACTTTTATGAGCTCAGGAAGCCTGCTGGCCCCGCCGCCCTCCCACGCACCTACAGAGGAGGCCGCCGGGGCTGCCACCAGCTCCCTCGCAGGCCACACGTCTGGAGCGTCCCTCTGTCCATCTGCAATGCCGGGTTGAGTGTGGGGCCAGCGGGGTCCCACAGGGAGCAGGGTTTTGCAGAGCTGGGGCAGCCAGCCAGTGGGCAGGGAGCGAGCGGCCTCACTGGGAGCAGCGGAAGGGAGGCGGGGGGGACCCACCGGCACTGCGCGTGCTTTCTCCAGATGTGATTTCACTGCTGCGGGGAGGGAGCACGGCCAAAGGACGGGCCCTGCTTGTCCCGACAGCACCCAGGGTGTTAGTTATTGGGGCTGCACCATGGCAAGGGGACGGGGTGTGCACGGGGTCCTCGCAGCACGGTGAGGGGACAGGAGGCCTGGTGAGCCTGTGGTTCTGGGGAGATGCCAGGGAAAAGGCGGAGGGAAGGAGGGAGGGATGGGGGAGGCTACTGGGCTTGCAGCCCATCATCCCCCTCCTTTCTGCCATGTGGCTGGGAGCTGCTCAGGGAGGGGGCAGAGGGCAGCTGCTGCGCCAAGAAGCCAGGTGTGCACTGGGCGAGCAGATAGGGAGGGGATGGGATGGGGGCACCTTCCTGGCTGGGGCTGCTCCCGCACTGCCTGGCTGCTGCTTTTTGCAGCGGGGCACAGTAGCAAGGAGGCCAGCACATAGAGGAGGAGATACTGCAGGGAAGCTGCATCCACCATTGGGGATGGATGTGGGGTCGAAGCTGCCCCTTGCCATACTCTGACGGCTGCAGCTGCTCTCCCAGATCTGCACCAAGGGAGTCGAGTGGGGGAAGTAAAACCTTGCCACCCCCCATCCATATCTCTCCTCCTTCCCGACCTGCCTGCTGGTAAATGCTGGAGCCAGGCCCAATGCCAGGCAGTGCAAGCAGAAACTCTGACTGTCCTCTCCTTCACCCCTGGAGACCTGATACCAAGAGGTTTCCCATGGGCAGAGCAGGACTTTTGGGCAGGAGAAAGGGCAGGCAGTGAGCACTGGGATGGGATGTGCAGGGGTGGTTTAACGACAAGGGCAAGCTGCAGTTTTAACCCCACACAGGAGGCTGCAGGGGTGCTTCGAAATCTGTCTGCCCAAAGGTGCTGGGCTGGCTGCGCTCCTTGAGCATCAGCAAATGGGCTTGTGCCAAGGTGCCACCGGTCTGTGGGGCAGCTGATGGTGGGCATGGGGGTGGCCCAGGTGGATGCTCAGGGCAGGCTGCTGTCCCTGCCCTCCCCAGGACATGCTGGGGCTGTGACCGCGCGCTGGCTGCCCTGGAGCCACTCGCGAGCAGCGCTGCAGAGCCAGACAGGTGCCAAGCATGCTGGGAGAGGGGAAAGCCTTGTAGACTTGTTCCGAAACAAGGCTGCCCTTTTATTCTTCTTTACGACTGCATTTTAATATCCACAAACATCCCTCCCTCTCCGGGCGGCTGCCAGCAGAGCCTACATCGCCTGTGCTTGGCTGACCGAGAAACTCCAGCCAAGCCCAGGGCCCCAGCGTGGGAGAGAGTATTATTTTTTCCCCCCTCCTTTTTAATATATGTTTTCTGTAGCTCTAATTGGACGGGCTTGAGCCCTGGCCAAGGCAAACACACCTGAGGGAGTCTTGCCTTGCAGCCCCAACTGCTGTGCCAGAGGCTCTGCTCCCACATAGCCGCTGCCTGGCCCCTTTATAAGGGAGGGGGCTGCTGGGCAGGGTTGAAGGGGGACCATGGAAGGGGGACCCCCGTGCAGGAGGAGAAGGCAGCATGGCATTGCACTGGCGAGGCTGCCCAGGAGATGGTGCAGAGCCGGCGGGGCAGCAGGCGGCAGCAGGGGACCCCCCCCCTTTCTCAGCATGACCCCCACCCCACCTGGAGCCGAGATACCTCCCTGCCTGGGGTCTGTGCCCATGGGGGGGGGGAAGGACAGAGCAGATACCGGCCCTCCCAGGGCAACCATGTGGGTGCTTTGAAGGGTTACAGCCCCCCCCCCCAGCCCCCTGTGTGTCCCACTGGGGGGAGTTATGGCAGTGGGGTTGTTAGCGTAGCAACCACATAACCACCAAGTGATTATATGAAGGTGCTTTATTCAGCGCTGGAAGCCGGGGCAGGTGCCCAAATCTGGCTTCAAGTCCCGTTACTTCCCAGCCGTTATTTATACATACAATATTGCGTCAGGTATACATATTCATTACAGGTTGCAACATCAGCCTCGCTTTTCATTCTAATTAGCTCCCCTCCCCTTTGCACATGCGTGGCGCACTCTGGTGGTCGTCCAGGTGGTCGTCCAGATGAAGTAAGGAGTCTTCCTCTCCGCTAAACTCTTTCACCTTTCTCACTCGACGCATGCTCCCTCCGCTCCTTGGTTCTGCTTCAACTCATTTCATCATCTCCAGGCCCTTATCCAAGGTCAGGTTGTACCTATTCCCTCCCAGGGTTCCCCTTCAACGATTCCTTTAAATGTTCAATGTACTCCCTAGGTTTCCAGTATACATAGATTACTTGATAATGTAAGTACATTTAATAATATTTAATTATACCGTATGATCCATCACCTGAGAAACATTAATAGAACATCCATTCGATTCTCCCCAACACTAACATTTCCCCCCTTTGAAAATACTTCACTCATACCAAGAGCAAGTATTTTCATTACTATTAAAACATAATTATATACATCCTGTTTACCGGTAACATGCATATTCGGGTTCGGTTCAGGAGACTCATAAGGTTTTCCATACATGATTTCATAGGGACTTACTGACATCCCACTTCTTGGCTTTATTCTAATTCTTAGCAAAGCTATCGGTAAGGCCTGTGGCCACTGTATCTTAGCTTCCTGACAGATTTTGCTTAATTGTCCTTTTAAAGTTTGGTTCATCCTCTCTACTTGACCACTAGATTGAGGCCTCCATGGGGTATGTAAGTTCCAGGTAATTCCTAGTAACCTACTAACCTCTTTAACCACATTGGCAATGAAATGTGGTCCCCTGTCTGAAGAAATACCCAATGGTACACCAAATCTAGGGACTATTTCCCGTAGTAACCATTTTACCGTTTCTTTAGCTTGGTTGGTTCGACAGGGAAGGGCCTCTGGCCATCCTGAAAAAGTATCAACCCCTACCAATAGGTATTTATAACCTCTTGCTTTAGGCAGTTCCACGAAATCTATTTGCCAGTAATCTCCAGGCTCTATTCCAGCTCTAGTTCTCCCCATCTCAGCATGTTTCCTTGCTACCGGGTTATTCTTTAAGCAAAGCTCACATTTTGACATTACTGACTTTGCCATTGTTAACATGTGTACCGAGATGACACCTCGTTTCAAATAGGTCACCATTGCTCCTGCACCCCAGTGACATTCATTATGTTTTATTTGTAAGATTTCTCGCATTACTATAGGAGGCACTATAAGTTGTCCTGTCGCAGTCACATACCATCCGTCAGGATTCTTCTGGGCCTTCATCAAATTTGCAAGTCTCTCGTCTTCTGCTGAATACTTTGGGTCTTTAGGTAATTTAAAACAAGAGAGGCCTACCTTCGATGGAATTAGAGCCATTGCTTTCCATACTTCACGCGCAACCTTCCGGGCCGTCAAATCTGCCAATCTGTTACCTTCTGCAATCTCTGACATCCCTCCTTGATGGGCTTTACAATGCATTATGGCCACCTGTTGGGGTTTCTGTACAGCTATTATTAATTTCAATATTTCTTCCTGATATTTTATATTAGTCCCTTGTGAGGATAGCATTCCCCTTTCTTTCCATAATGCCCCATGTACGTGGACTACCCCGAATGCATATTTTGAATCTGTCCAAATATTCACATTCTTACCCTCGCTTAGTTCCAGGGCTCGTGTCAGGGCAACTATTTCTGCTCGTTGGGCTGAAGTCCCCGGAGGTAGGGAATTTGCCTCAATCACTACCTTTGATGTTGTTACCGCGTATCCTGCATAACGAGTCCCATTTTCCACAAAGCTGCTTCCATCCGTGAAAAGTTCCCAATCCGGTCTCTCCAGAGGCTGATCTTTTAAGTCTGTTCTGCTGGCATAGGTATGTTCGATGATCTCCACGCAATCATGACTGAGGTCTCCTTCCTCCGCAGTTGTTCCTAGAAACACTGCTGGGTTCAATAGGTTAGTAGTTCTTAAGATTCATTCGGCTGGGCGATAGCCAATGGCCCCCCTTTTGCCTGTATTAAAAGGACTGTGGCTGCCATGGCCCTTAAACACGAGGGCCATCCGGCGCTTACCGCATCCAATTGTTTAGAAAAATACCCCACAGGTCTTTTCCAGCTCCCAAGTCGCTGGGTCAGTACTCCTAATGCCAATCGTTGTCTCTCATGCACAAACAGCTGAAAGTCCTTTAATAAGTCCGGCAAGCCCAAGGCAGGCGCCTTTATCAGGGCTTCTTTTAATTTCTTAAAGGCCTCTTGTTGTGGCTTCCCAGGTAAATGTACAGGCCTTTTGGGTTTCATAGAGGGGCTTTGCTATGAGTCCATAGTCCCCAGTAGACCCACAGTCTACACCACCCGGCCATACCTAGGAAAGCCCGTAGTTCGTGCAGATTTCGCGGCTCGGGGATTTCACAAATAGCTTGTATTCGGTTAACTCCCAATTTTCTTTGTCCTTGAGAAATTTCACATCCCAAATAAATTACTGTTGTGCACGCGATTTGTGCCTTTTGTTTAGAAACCTTGTACCCATTTAGTTCCAATTGATTCAAAATATCAATAGTTACCTGAATACATTCTGACTCTCCTTCGGTAGCTATTAATATATCGTCCGCATATTGTAGCAGCAAGTATCGGTCCTTTGGTACCTGAATCTGTTCTTGGTTAATCCAGTCTTCTATTTCTTTAGCTAGTTGACTGCCGAAGAGGGTCGGGCTATTCTTGAATCCTTGAGGCAATCTTGTCCAGGTCAGTTGCATCTTTCGTCCGTTCCGTGGACTTTCCCATTCAAAAGCAAAAAGTTTTCTACTATCCTTGTCAATGGGTATGCAGAAGAAGGCATCTTTTAAATCAATTACAGTAAACCACTTATATTTTTTCTTTTACAGATGTTAACAATGTATAAGGATTAGCCACCACTGGGTGAATATCTTTTGTTATTTCGTTTATTGCCCTAAGGTCCTGCACTAGCCTGTATTCCCCATTAGGTTTCTTTACTTGGAAAATTGGAGTATTATATTCAGATTTGCATTCCTCCAGAATGTGGTAGCTAAGAAATTTATCTATAATCTTTACTATTCCTAGCCTAGCTTCTAGCTTCAATGGGTACTGTTTAATCCGTACCGGTCGGGCCCCTTCCTTAAGTTCAATTTTTACTGGCTGGGCTACTTTTGATTTTCCAGGCACGTCCGTTTCCCAAATTGCAGGCATTACTGCATTTTCTACCTCTTTTGGGATATGAGGAACAGCCTTCTCTTTAATCATTAATATTTGTCCCACTTTTGATTCCGGGATTCTCATAATCAATTCTCCATCTTCAAACATTATAGTTTAGTTAGCAAATCCCGTCCCAAAAGAGGAATAGGGCATTCTGGTACATATAAAAATTCATGCGTAATTTCTTTACCTCCAAACTGTAAATCAAGGGGTTGTAAGAACGGCCGTATTTCCTCCTTCCCGGTGGCACCTACAATAGTAGTTTTCCTTTCCCCTATCTTACCACTTAATCTATTGAGTACTGAATATGTGGCCCCTGTATCAATCAAAAATTTTACTTCCTTATTTCCTATTTGAATTTTTACCAAGGGCTCTTTAGTTTCTTTTAATCTCTCTAAAAGGCGGAAGGTGATTCCGCTTTTTCTTGCCTGACATTATACAATTTTGACCAATTTATGGTCCGGGGCATGGCATTCTGTACCCCGACTTGTACCCAATCTTGATATCTCTTCAGCCTCCTTATTCCATACCCTGTGTTATAATCCCATTGGGGATCCTCAGTGGGGAAGTTTTGATCTAGATTTCCAAGCACTAATCCATTTCATATATCTTCTCGGGCTCTCTCTCTGGCTGCCCGTAATACCATGTCCTTTTCTGTTGAATCCATCAAAGTATCCAGGATCACCTGGAGATCATCCCAATCGGGATTTTGGGTTTTAATTATCATTTTCATTATCCTAGCTACTTTATCTGGGTTTTCCCTGTAGGTGCCGGCTGCTTGCTTCCATATCATTAAATCCCCAGCTGAAAAAAAAGGCACCTTGACATATACCGGTCCTTCTGTCCCCACTCCTTGCCTGAGGGGAGCGATTATTTTCCCTCCCTGTTCATTTATAGTTTCTCCTGCCCTTCGCTGTTGCCGGGTCCTATGTGACACGGGGAGACTAAAATCGGGGATTCTCCATCACTACTGCTATCTTCCTTTTCTCTTTTCCCTCCCTGTCCTGGCTCTTCCGGCGGAGCCAACGGCGCAACTTCCAGATCAATATTTCCATTATTATATTATTATATTATATTATTATATTATTATATACATTATTATATTATTATATTATATTATTTCCCATAATACTTATTATTCTCTATTGCCTGATGCTGTATACAGCGTCCCTCCTTAGTACATGCACAACAACGTTCCTCAGTTTAAACTTCAAGCACCATTATTCCACAAGCATGCTGCCATTCAGGCTTTCGGCGCAAATAAAAGAATAATTCCACATACGGCAGTTCATCATATTCTCCTTCCCACTTACAAAATAGCATTATTGTAAAATTGTATTATATTGCAATGTTCCATTCTCAGGCCAAGTTTCTTGGTCCTCTAGTTTATACTGTGGCCACCAAATATTACAATAATCAATCAGCTTTCCTTTCCGCATTTCTTGACCAAAACCTCCCTCTTTCCAGTGTGCTAGCAAACACCCCAGCGGGGATGTCCGCGGGATAGGTACATCTTTTCCCAGAATTTCTTTAATCTTTTTCATTTTGAGCTTATGATACGGACCCAAAAGCTGCCGGAGCAGCAGCACACTCTCCCGAAAGCTGCCGGAGCAGCAACACATTCTCCCGAAAGCTGCCGGAGCAGCAACACACTCTCCCGAAAGCTGCCGGAGCAGCAACACACTCTCCCGAAAGCTGCCGGAGCAGCAACACACTCTCCGAAAGCTGCCGGAGCAGCAACACACTCTCCCGAAAGCTGCCGGAGCAGCAACACACTCTCCCGAAAGCTGCCGGAGCAGCAACACACTCTCTCGAAAGCTGCCGGAGCAGCAACACACTCTCCCGAAAGCTGCCGGAGCAGCAACACACTCTCTCGAAAGCTGCCGGAGCAGCAACACACTCTCTCGAAAGCTGCCGGAGCAGCAACACACTCTCCCGAAAGCTGCCGGAGCAGCAACACACTCTCCCGAAAGCTGCCGGAGCAGCAACACACTCTCCCGAAAGCTGCCGGAGCAGCAACACACTCTCTCGAAAGCTGCCGGAGCAGCAACACACTCTCCCGAAAGCTGCCGGAGCAGCAACACACTCTCTCGAAAGCTGCCGGAGCAGCAACACACTCTCCCGAAAGCTGCCGGAGCAGCAACACACTCTCCCGAAAGCTGCCGGAGCAGCAACACACTCTCTCGAAAGCTGCCGGAGCAGCAACACACTCTCCCGAAAGCTGCCGGAGCAGCAACAGCACACTTTCCGGAAGCTGCCGGAGCAGCAGCGTGCTTTCCCAAAAGCTGCCGGAGCAGCAGCGTGCTTTCCCAAAAGCTGCCGGAGCAGCAGCAGCACGCTTTTTACATACCAATAATACCAGGTGCTGACCCTTCAGCACAAACCAATACAATTACCAATGCCGAACCTGCAGAGCTTTCGCTCTGTCTAACGGACGGCGCCTAGGCTTACCCCGGGAGCTCCCTGCCCAACTGAGCGTGGCTTTCGCCGCGTCTGACCGGCAGGCTTTCCCAACCAAATCGGTACCGAATACCCAAAGTTGAAAGCACCTTTGCTTACCACTCCAGTGGTACGTCGTGAGCAGCGGAGGTCGGTCGTGGTCGACTGCTCCCCGAGAATCCCTCGGTGCCGGCTGGAGCGAAACCGAGACACGATCCGCCTCAGCAGTGCCCACGCTGTCCCATCTGGGTCGCCAAAATGTTAGCGTAGCAACCACATAACCACCAAGTGATTATATGAAGGTGCTTTATTCAGCGCTGGAAGCCGGGGCAGGTGCCCAAATCTGGCTTCAAGTCCCGTTACTTCCCAGCCGTTATTTATACATACAATATTGCGTCAGGTATACATATTCATTACAGGTTGCAACATCAGCCTCGCTTTTCATTCTAATTAGCTCCCCTCCCCTTTGCACATGCGTGGCGCACTCTGGTGGTCGTCCAGGTGGTCGTCCAGATGAAGTAAGGAGTCTTCCTCTCCGCTAAACTCTTTCACCTTTCTCACTCGACGCATGCTCCCTCCGCTCCTTGGTTCTGCTTCAACTCATTTCATCATCTCCAGGCCCTTATCCAAGGTCAGGTTGTACCTATTCCCTCCCAGGGTTCCCCTTCAACGATTCCTTTAAATGTTCAATGTACTCCCTAGGTTTCCAGTATACATAGATTACTTGATAATGTAAGTACATTTAATAATATTTAATTATACCGTATGATCCATCACCTGAGAAACATTAATAGAACATCCATTCGATTCTCCCCAGCACTAACAGGGTGAGGGTGTAGGGGCTCCCCAATGTGCCCTGGTGTGTGTCAGGCTGTGGGGCCATCTACCCAGTGACACCCATCCAGGGACCGTTCAGGAAAATGAGCAGGGGACATTAACATGCCAGGCCACTACAATGGCTTGCACTGACAGCCAAATCCCAACCCGGCTGAAGGTTGGGAGTTTGTTTAGCGCTCCGATTCCCTACTTCGTTGCCTTTCTTGGGTGGGCTTTTCAGCTCAGCTTTCCTCGCTGCAGTTGTTGCAGGGGCCACCCCGGTGCCCCCATTGCTGAGGGGCTGAGCAGCACAGCCAGGTCCCACAGCACGTCTGTGCTAGCCAGAGCCGAGGGCAGCTTGTGGGGGTCTCCACTTGCCCACCCTGAGCTCCCACCTCTTCTTCTTGGGCTTAAAACTCAGTGCTGAGCACCTGGGGTGCCCACCCTGACTGCACTGGGTGGCACCCGCCACGGCTCATCCTGGAGAAGCTTTCCTTGTCCTCTCCAGGTGCCATCTCTCAGGGATGTTCAGGGGATGAGGCTGTGTCCCCGCTCCATCCATGGGGAAGCACGCTGGCCCTGGTCACAGCATGGCATCCCCTCCTGCTCACTCTGCCCAAACAGGCACAGAGCAAGCTGCAAACTGCTGGGGGAATTGAGGTGCTCCATCATTAAACTATAAAAAGCTGTATCTGTCCCCACCAGGAGCTTGCTGGCTCCCTGCAGGTGATGGGCTGGGCTGGAGGAGTTTGCACAGGCTGGGACATGCCGGCGTTCCCCCTCCAAATGGGGGTTTTGAAGGTACTGAAGGGACCTCGGTCCCATGTCCAGAGCCAGGACTGCGCAAAGGGCAGCTCGAGTATTTCGCGAAGGATTTCAGAGCCATCCTGGCCTTGATTCAAAGCAGGCTGAAACGGGAACATTTTAAAATTCTTTTGGATGAGGAAAATTCCATGGGCAGCCCCCCTCCGGAGAAAGTTTGGGACGGTTGAAATGTTTGGAGAGAGGCTGATTGCTTTTGTTTACTCTGAACTATAACATTGGAGGGGTGGGGTAGGGGGGGGAGAAAAGGAAAAAATGGAGACAATGGGAGCTTGTAAACAGAGCTGTCCCCGAGCAGGGCTGGGGCATCCCTCCAGCATTGTGGAAGGAGATGTGTCAGCACGCTCACAACTTTGCCCTGCTTTCCCCCCTGCTCGGATATGCTCACACTTAATCTTTCAGGAGCACCTCAAGCTCTTTCAGGAGCTTTCTTTCTTTCTTTCTTTCTTTCTTTTTTTTTCCCCCCCGGCACAAAATGATCCAGCTGGTGTTTTTCCAGCCTTCTCAACTCACTGCCCCCGTCCCCCGAACATGGTGGTGGCCTCCTCTTCTTACACCTCCTGGTGTAAGCCCTGTGCTGTGGCTGCCTTCGCCAGGTGGAGGTGACAATGAATCGGTGTGGCTGCAGGGAAGCTTTGCAGTGGCAGCATGAGCAAAGGGGTACAGCTTGTGGGCACGAGGGTCTGCAGCTGCTGGCCCCCCCCCATGCAGGTGCCACAGCACACAGAGTTCATGGTCCTTTGGTGGTGGCTTTATTTGGCTGCTTGGGTGGCTCCTAATGACACCTGAAATCCTCCTCCAGCCCAAAAGGGATTTTGTTTTGCAGAAGAATAACAGCAAATCACTAGCTGTGGGAGTATTTGTGCCATTGAAATGAAACGTTACCAGCTCCTGAAAGCAGGCAGTAACGGCATGTCCTGGTTCCAGTTAGGACAGAGTTAATTTTCCCTCATAGTAGCTGGTAGGGTGCTATGTTTTGGATTAGGATGAGAAGAGCGCTGATAACATGCTGATGTTTTAATTGTTGCAGAGCAGTGCTTACACCAGGCCAAGGACTTTTCGGCTTCTCGCTCTGTCCTGCCAGCGAGCAGGCTGGGGGTGCAGCAGGAGCTGGGAGGGGACAGACCCAGGACAGCTGACCCAAACTGGCCAAAGGGGTATTCCATACCATCTGACGTCATGCTAAACAATATATAGGGGTGGCTGGCCGGGGTGGGGGGCCGGCTGCTCGGGGATAGGCTGGGCATCGGTCAGCAGGTGGTGAGCAATTGCATTGTGCATCACTTGTTTTCTTACACATTATTATTATTAATACTACTATCATTATCACTATTATTATTATTATTGTTATTATTATATTCCTGTCTTAATAAACTGTCTTTATCTCAACTCACAGGCTTCACTTTCCCGTTTCTCTCCCCCATCCCAGAGAGGGAGGGGGGAGGGTGAGCGAACGGCTGTGTGGTGTTTAGATGCCGGCCGGATTAAACCACAACAGCCCTTTTGGCGCCCAACGTGGGGCTCGAAGGGTTGAGATATCGACAGATTTGACCAGAGTGTGTTAAACTAAAATTGGTATAAGTATTGGACCTGCTTAATAGTTGCTAGTCACGATGTTGATTGCCTTAATCTCCAGTCTGCTGTACCTGTATTCCAAATTGAGTTTTATGGTGCGTTACTTTCTGTATGTGCTCCCTGTTGCACTGTTTATCCTTTCCGGGCCCTGGTTTAAGATTGTTATGGTACTGTGCGGTGTAACAATGGCTTATGAAATGATGAAATATCTGGTCACGACTCTAACCTGGTATTTGTACTCAGCACTGACGTCGACTCTATACTTTGGAACCCATATCTCGGAAACTATTAGCAATTACACCTATTGCCTGTTTTCGTTAGGGAGCCAATCTGTGAAGGGGACAGGGGAAGACATGTTTCCCTACCTGTTCACTCTCCCTTTCTCCTTCACCACCACCCTCTTATCCCCCGAGCTAGTTACGGTGGTTCTCCGAGATGTTGAATATCCTTGGGATACTCAGACCAGCCTGCTCTTGTTGTTATGTCTCCTGAATGCACTTCAGGTTTTGTTGAGGGTTAAACAACTACTTAGGAATCTCATCCGGAGATCTGTCTTGAGGCGGGATAGTTGCGAGTGGCAGGGAGTGTGGGAGGATATGGGCAGGTTTCTAGAGCAGTGGTCACCTCCAGTGTTTTGGACATTCACCCCTGAACAACTGCAAAATCCTAAAAAGCTGGCAGAATGCTTGAAAAAAAGGTGTCATGACTCTGGCAGTTCCAAAGAGACACAAATCACTGTAGCGTGCTGGGGTCTGGCTTGTGCCTATCGAGCTGCAGTTGATGCTACTAGCAACCTAGCTCCAGCTCCTGCAGCCGCTCCAGCTCCTGCAGCCACTTCAGCTCCAGCTCCTGCAGCCGCTCCAGCTCCAGCTCCTGCAGCCGCTCCAGCTCCTGCAGCCGCTCCAGCTCCTGCAGCCGTTCCGGCTCCTGCAGCAGCTCCAGTTCCAGCTCCTGCAGCCGCTCCAGTCCCAGCTCCTGCAGCCGCTCCAGCTCCTGCAGCCACTCCAGCTCCAGCTCCTGCAGCCGCTCCAGTTCCAGCTCCTGCAGCCGCTCAAGCCCCTGCAGCCGCTCCAGCTCCAGCTCCTGCAGCTGCTCCAGCCCCTGCAGCTGCTCCAGCTCCAGCTCCTGCAGCCGCTCCAGCTCCTGCAGCTGCTCCCACTCCTGTGGCTGGGTCAGAGAAACGAGCTGTAGCAGTGCAAGTTGACCCCGCAGAGGGTATTCCAACCCCTGTGGCAGACCCTGTGTCTGGGTTAGAGAAACGAGCTGTAGCAGTGCAAGTTGCCCCTGTAGACAAGCTGAAAAAATGGTATAGAGGCTCAGGTCGTTTAGAACGCAGACAGTCTTCTGCTAAGTCTGGGCATAGTGAAGACGAGGCTGGGCCATCAAAGGTGCAGGAGACTGAAGATGAGGATGAGGATGTCGAAAAATCAACAGTAACTACCCGGACTCTACACCAGCCATCAAAGGTGCAGGAGACTGAAGATGAGGATGAGGGTGTCGAAAAATCAACAGTAACTACCCGGACTCTATACCAGCGTGAGCTACGAGATGTGCGAAAAGATTTTGGTCGCTGTATAGGCGAGCAGCTTGTCACCTGGCTGCTCCGGTGCTGGGACACGGGAGCCAATTATGTGGAATTAGAGGGCAAGGAAGCCAGGCGGCTGGGATCCCTTGCTAGGGACGCATGCATTGACAAAGCGATTGGAGATGGAGCACGATCTCGCAGCCTCTGGAGGCGTCTCCTGTCAGCTGTGAAGGAAAGGTATCCCTTCAAGGAAGAACTTGTATGTCTACCAGGCAAATGGACCACCATGGAGAAGGGAATTCAGTACCTGAGGGAATTGGCCGTACGGGAAGTAATTTATAAGGACCTAGACGACGCACAAACATCCGCAGATCCAGATGCAGTCCGGTGTACACTACCCATGTGGCGGAAGTTTGTACGGAGTGCACCATCATCATATGCCAGCTCATTGGCAATACTAGCCTGGAAAGCGGAGGAGAATCCCACAGTGAATGAAGTAACTAAAATACTCCGGCAGTACGAAGGAAATCTCTCCTCTTCCCTAAAGGCCTGTGTCTCAGCTGTGGAGAAACTCTCTGAAGAGGTCCACCAACTTAAAGAGAATTTATCTTCCCCTCCACCTGAACGAACCAGTGTCCACCAGCTAAAAGAGAATGCTTTGGAGAAACTCTCTGAAAAGATCCACCAACTTGAAGAAAGATTATCTTCCCCTTCACCTGAACGAACCAGTGTCCACCAGCTAAAAGAGAATACTTTGGAGAAACTTTCTGAAAAGATCCACCAACTTGAAGAGAGATTATTTTCCTCCCCACCTGTACAAACCAGTGTCTCAGCTATTAGGGGTAAACGTTCATCTATGCAAGGAAGACAATATGGTGGGCACACACCCCGCGCCACCCTGTGGTTTTACCTACGTGACCATGGAGAGGACATGAGAAAATGGGATGGAAAATCTACTGCGACCCTAGAGGCACGGGTACGTGAATTGCAAAGGAAAACAATTGGGAAAAAGGAGTTCTCTGAAAAGTTTGCTGCTCCAACTTCCAGCAGGCAGTCCTTTAAACACACAAATGAAGATTCTGACCAGGACTAGAGGGGCCCTGCCTCCAGCCAGGGGGAGGAAAGGGACAATCGAGTTTATTGGACTGTGTGGATTCGATGGCCTGGCACGTCAGACGCACAGAAGTATAAGGCTTTGGTAGACACCGGTGCACAATGTACTCTAATGCCATCAAGCTATAAAGGGCCAGAGCCCATCTGTATTTATGGTGTGACGGGGGGATCCCAGCAGTTAACTGTATTGGAGGCTGAAGCGAGTCTAACCGGTAATGAGTGGCAAAAGCACCGTATTGTGACTGGCCCAGATGCTCCGTGCATCCTTGGCATAGACTATCTTAGAAGAGGATATTTCAAGGACCCAAAAGGGTTCCGCTGGGCTTTTGGCATAGCTGCCTTGGAGACAGAGGACATTAAACAGTTGTCTACCTTGCCTGGTCTCTCAGAGGACCCTTCTGTTGTGGGGTTGCTGAGGGTTGAAGAACAGCAAGTGCCGATCGCTACCACAACTGTGCACCGGCGGCAATATCGCACCAACCGAGACTCCCTGAGTCCCATCCATAAGCTAATTCGTCAACTGGAGAGCCAAGGAGTGATCAGCAAGACTCATTCACCTTTTAATAGTCCCATATGGCCAGTGCGAAAGTCTAATGGTGAGTGGAGACTAACAGTGGACTATCGTGGCCTGAACGAAGTCACGCCACCACTGAGTGCTGCAGTGCCGGACATGCTAGAACTCCAGTATGAACTGGAATCAAAGGCAGCCAAGTGGTATGCCACAATTGATATCGCTAATGCATTTTTCTCCATCCCTCTAGCAGCACAGTGCAGGCCACAGTTTGCTTTCACTTGGAGGGGAGTCCAATATACTTGGAATCGGCTGCCCCAGGGGTGGAAACACAGCCCTACCATTTGCCATGGACTGATCCAGTCTGCGCTGGAGCAGGGGGAAGCTCCTGAACACCTGCAGTACATCGATGACATCATTGTGTGGGGTGACACTGCAGAAGAAGTTTTCGAGAAAGGGAAGAAAATAGTCCAAATCCTTCTGAAGGCCGGTTTTGCCATAAAACAGAATAAAGTTAAAGGACCTGCACGAGAGATCCAGTTTTTAGGAATAAAATGGCAAGATGGACGTCGTCAAATCCCAATGGATGTGATCAACAAAATAACAGCTATGTCTCCACCAACTAGCAAAAAAGAAACACAAACTTTCCTAGGTGTCGTGGGGTTTTGGAGAATGCATATTCCAAATTACAGTCTGATTGTAAACCCGCTCTACCAAGTAACCCGTAAGAAGAATGCTTTTGAATGGGGCCCTGAGCAACGACAAGCCTTTGAACAAATTAAGCAGGAAATAGTTCATGCAGTAGCCCTCGGGCCAGTCCGAACAGGACCAGATGTAAAGAATGTGCTCTACACCGCAGCCGGGGAGAATGGTCCCACCTGGAGCCTCTGGCAGAAAGAACCTGGGGAAACTCGAGGTCGACCCCTGGGGTTTTGGAGTCGGGGATACAGAGGATCTGAAGCCCGCTATACTCCAACTGAAAAGGAGATATTGGCAGCATATGAAGGAGTTCGATCTGCTTCGGAAGTGGTCGGTACTGAAGCGCAGCTCCTCCTGGCACCCCGACTGCCGGTACTAGGCTGGATGTTCAAAGGAAGGGTCCCCTCTACACATCATGCAACTGATACTACATGGAGCAAGTGGGTTGCACTGGTTACTCAACGGGCTCGAATAGGAAACCCCAGTCGCCCAGGAATCTTGGAGGTGATTATGGACTGGCCAGAAGGCAAATACTTTGGGATATCATCAGAGGAGGAGGTGGTTCGTGCTGAAGAAGCCCCACTGTACAACAAGCTACCGGAAAATGAGAAGAAATATGCCTTGTTCACTGACGGGTCCTGTCGTATTGTGGGAAAGCATCGGAGATGGAAAGCTGCTGTATGGAGTCCTACACGACGAGTTGCAGAAGCTGCTGAGGGAGAAGGTGAATCGAGTCAGTTTGCAGAAGTAAAAGCCATTCAGCTGGCTTTAGACATTGCTGAACGAGAAAAGTGGCCAGTTCTCTATCTCTATACTGATTCATGGATGGTAGCAAATGCCCTGTGGGGGTGGTTACAGCAATGGAAGCAGAACAACTGGCAGCGTAGGGGCAAGCCCATCTGGGCTGCTGCATTGTGGCAAGATATTGCTGCCCGGGTAGAGAACCTGGTTGTAAAGGTACGCCATGTAGATGCTCATGTGCCCAAGAATCGGGCTACTGAAGAACATCAAAACAACCAGCAGGTGGATCAGGCTGCTAAGATTGAAGTGGCTCAGGTGGACCTGGACTGGCAACATAAAGGTGAATTATTTATAGCCCGATGGGCCCATGACACCTCAGGCCATCAAGGTAGAGATGCAACCTACAGATGGGCTCGTGATCGAGGGGTGGACCTGACCATGGACACTATAGCACAGGTTATTCATGACTGTGAAACATGTGCTGAAATCAAGCAAGCCAAACGGTCAAAACCTCTTTGGTATGGAGGACGATGGCTGAAATATAAATATGGAGAGGCCTGGCAGATTGATTACATCACACTCCCTCAAACCCGCAACGGCAAGCGCCACGTACTTACAATGGTGGAAGCAACCACCGGATGGCTGGAAACATATCCTGTGCCCCATGCCACCGCCCGGAACACTATCCTGGGCCTTGAAAAGCAAGTCCTATGGCGACATGGCACCCCAGAGAGAATTGAGTCAGACAACGGGACTCATTTCCGAAACAACCTTATAGACACTTGGGCCAAAGAACATGGTATTGAGTGGGTGTATCACATCCCCTATCATGCACCAGCCTCTGGAAAAGTTGAACGATACAATGGACTGTTAAAGACTACACTGAAAGCAATGGGTGCTGGGACATTCAAAAATTGGGATACACATTTGGCAAAGGCCACCTGGTTAGTCAATACCAGGGGATCTGCCAACCGAGCTGGACCTGCACAATCAAACCTGTTACGCACTGTAGAAGGGGATAAAGTTCCTATAGTGCACGTAAGAAACATGCTGGGTAAAACAGTCTGGGCTACTCCTGCCTCAGGAAAAGGCAAACCCATTCGTGGGATTGCTTTTGCTCAGGGACCTGGATGCACTTGGTGGGTAATGCAAAAGAATGGGGAAGTCCGGTGTGTACCTCAAGGGGATTTGATACTGGGTGAGAATAGCCCATGAGTTGAATTGTAGTATGTTAATTATTATATAATACTGTATGTCATCACTACCATGATTGCTATATATCATAGATGAAAATGGTGATTAATTAGAATGTATTGGAAAGAGTGTAACCTGAGCATGACATAAATGGTATGGAATAAGGGGTGGATATCTGTCCTGGTTCCAGTTAGGACAGAGTTAATTTTCCCTCATAGTAGCTGGTAGGGTGCTATGTTTTGGATTAGGATGAGAAGAGCGCTGATAACATGCTGATGTTTTAATTGTTGCAGAGCAGTGTTTACACCAGGCCAAGGACTTTTCGGCTTCTCGCTCTGTCCTGCCAGCGAGCAGGCTGGGGGTGCAGCAGGAGCTGGGAGGGGACAGACCCAGGACAGCTGACCCAAACTGGCCAAAGGGGTATTCCATACCATCTGACGTCATGCTAAACAATATATAGGGGTGGCTGGCCGGGGTGGGGGGCCGGCTGCTCGGGGATAGGCTGGGCATCGGTCAGCGGGTGGTGAGCAATTGCATTGTGCATCACTTGTTTTCTTACACATTATTATTATTAATACTATTATCATTATCACTATTATTATTATTATTGTTATTATTATATTCCTGTCTTAATAAACTGTCTTTATCTCAACTCACCGGCTTCACTTTCCCGTTTCTCTCCCCCATCCCAGAGAGGGAGGGGGGAGGGTGAGCGAACGGCTGTGTGGTGTTTAGCTGCCAGCCGGGTTAAACCACAACACGGCAAAATGTTTATTTTGGGCCTGCCACCCTGCATTATTTTGGCTGACCCAAGCGCCTTCGTGCCTTGGAAATGGAGCTGTGCCCGATTGCTCCCAGACACCAGCAAGCCCCCAAGCACGGGGCGGGATGGGGCCGTGCTGCTTGCTGCACGGGGCAGGGACTCGCTGCGGGGCCCCTCTCACCCCTGGCTCCAGGCTCAAATTCATCAGGAGCAGCCAGACTAGCTTCCCAGCACCAAGGCATTGGGCTTGCATGGGACGCTCACATATATGTGCATGTAGATGTTCATATGTGGATGCACATGCTTTTAATCGCAACTCCAGCTTCTGCCCCTGCAGCACGCTCTCTGGGAATTTTTAATTAGGGCCAGGCACCACTTGCCTCTGGGTCCATGGTGGCTTCCCTGCACTGCCCCGCCTCCCTCGATGGCAGCCCAGGAAAGCCAGGCAGCACGAGGGCTGGACCGCATGGTGAAACACTTCAGCATCCAAAAGAACAGCAGATTTGGCAAAACCAAGCGTGTATGCAGGCTCCAGCACCCGACTTAATTCAGAATCAAGAAAACACCCCAAATCTGAAACTCTCCTGGGACAGGAGAAGCCTTTCCTGCCCTGCTCTTATCCCAGGCTCACCAAGGTCCCTGCAAGCAAAAGTCCAGCAGGTCCCACCCCTGTCCTTGGGTTTGGCACGGGCTTTGCCAGGCATGGTGCTGAGCACAACAGGAATGGAGCCCCCTGGCCACCTCCCATGGGACCCCCCTCCATCCCTTGCCCTCCGCCAGCCAGCTGTCTTTAGGGCCAAAAGATTATTTTTAGGAATTTTTCCAGCGTGCGACTTAGGGCAAGGCAGGGAGCCTGGTGCTGGGGGCTCCTCTAGCACCGCCCCCCCTCCGAATAAAAGGCTGCCAGCTGGCAGGGCTTGGGGGCTGCTGGCTGCTAACAGAGCCCTTGCTGTTTGGCCCCTGCCGATGCTTCAGGTTACAGCCGGGAACCAGAGACTTCTCCTTCTGCAGGCTGGGGCAGGGGAGGGAGTGGGCAAGGGGCCAGGCGGAAATCAAGGTGCTGGGGTGGGAGTTTCCTGAAGCCAACCTGCAATGAAGCTGCCTCGATGCTGAGGCACGGGGTGGTCCCCCGGTCCCCCAGCACCAGGTCCCGTTAGCAGCCGCTGGCCCCACAGAGGCGCAAGGTGCGAGGGGTGGCCCCTGGGTGCGAGGGGCTTGGGTTTGGATAGTGGTGGGGCTGTGGTCAGCGGGGCACAGCCAGGTGTGGGGTGATGGAGATGTGTTGGATGGGGATGGGCGTTTGGGGCAGGTGTGGAGCAGAACCCTTCCCTGGGCTGTGATGGGTTTAACCCTGTGTTTGGGCTGTGCTGAGTTTAGCCCCACATTTGGGCTGCATAACCCACATCTGGGTTGTGCTGGCTCTAACCCCGTAATTGGGTCTGAAGAGGGGGTTACTGGACTGCACCAGCCTCCCAGGGAGAGTCTGCATCTGGTTTTGCTGGTTTGTTTGGGGTTATTCCCGCAGTGGGTACTGTGCTGCATGTATGCACGAAGAGGTGCAAAGGGAAGCAGCCCTTTTTGGGGTCCCCAAGGCACTGCACAGGCTGGGGGCAATGAGCAGTGGTTACCCCTTGGCCTCAGAGAGCTGTGGGTGAGGAGGTGCTGTGGGCACTGCCAGCAGTCCTGGGGGCTGCGTATGGCCCTGGTGGCTCCAAAAATGGGGGGGGGGGGGGGGGTCATGCCTCCCTCGCTCCTCATTGGCATACATTGTTTGGCTTTTACAAGGCATGCTGTGGCTTGGTGGGTGCCAGAGGCACACTCCCCAGGAGCTCCGGGTTCCTCCTCGCCTCTGCCTCCCCTTGTCCTCAGATTTGGTGAAAAGCATGCAAAGGACGAATGCAAATAAAAAGCATTGAAAATGAGGGCATGGCAGCTGCTTCCCAAACGGCAAGCCCTGGAGCTGAAGCGTGGAGTGCAGGATATGGCCCCTTCCAGCTTGGTAAGGCAACACAAGAGGCAGCGGGGGTCATGCGGGTGCAGCAGGTTTGTGCCCCCTCCACATCGAGCTGTGCTGTTGGGTACAAAAACCTCGAGCCTTTCGCTCACATCTGTAGAGGAGACAGTGTCAGGGTGTGCAGGGCTGGGGGTCACCACTCCCCCCCCGCCTGCCCTGGCCATGCTGTGGGGCTGGGACGCCACCGGCTTTCTGGGCAGGGCAGCAGCGTGGGCACGGGTTCAGGCCACGCTGTGGCTCCTCAGAGCGGGACAGAACTTCTGCAGGGCGGCCAGGAGGAGGGGGGTTTAGCAGGGCGGTCCCTGCCCGACCCCGAACGAAAACAAGCTGAAGAGAGACGTTCCTGCTGCTTCAAAACACCACCGCCCTTGGCCACGGGAGCAGTTTCCCATAGCAGGCACTGGCAGAGAGCTGGGGCTGGGCAGCGGGGCCAGGGATGCTCGAGCAACAGGAGTGCAGCACGATGGCATGGCCAGGGTGCTGGAGCTGGCCAGTGTCACACCTTGCCCACTGCAGGGTGGCATTTTGCAGGTGGGTGACTCCAGAAGCACCCAGCACATGGTGGGCAGAGCTGCCAAGTGCTCATGGTGTTTCCCCCCGCCATGTCTCCATTTCAGTGATGCTGCCCCAGACCACCCTGCGGAGGGGTTAGGAGGCACCGCAGGTTTGTGCACTCAGTGGGGAGCAACCCGTGTGCGCCCCCAGCCCTGTTCCCCCCCGCCAATGCGGCATCGTCTGCATGTGTCCCCCCCTGCCCCACCCCTGGCTCTGTGTGTGTCTCTTCCTCTTTGAAGAGTGACTTCAAATGAAGCAAAGCAAAAAAAAAAAAAATCCACCAAAACCACTGTCTTTCAAAGCAGCGAGTGCAATGGAAAGTTGGCCTCCCACAGGAATCTGTGCCGAGCTCTGCCAGGCCACTGCAGGGCATGGCACAGCACGGCCATGCCGAGGGGACTGTCACATCCCACATGTGCATCAGTGTTGGTGCACATAGCTGTGATTTGGGGGGGTGGGGCAGGACATTTTGATTTGTAGCATTTAGGTTTAAAATGATGCTGCAGTTGGTTTCTGCAGGATGGGGCTCGCAGCAGGACTTGTCCCACAGCTCCCCAAAAGCCTCAATCAGAAAATCTTCAGATGGGCTAAAAAGTCATGAAGCATGCTGCTCGCAGCCGTGCCACCCCAGCCCTTGCCCTTTCCCAACGTGGCTGTGGGAACTGGTGCTGTGGAGCCCTGGGGGGAAAGCAGCAGCTGCTGGCCATGTACCCACCATCCCATACTAGGACTGATGCCCAGCAGGACAGAGGGACGGCCAGGTGGTGCGGGGTGGAAGACAGCACCTTGCATTTTCAGCTGGTGCCTGGGTGCAATGAGACCATCCTGCACCAGGGCAGGGGTGCCCAACATTACCACCATCCCAGGGCTGAGCCACCCACCCTGGGCTGTCCCCACTGACCCAGCCATGGTCAGGGAGGTCACCCCATCCAGTCAGGGAGCAGCCTTCTCGGCCTGGGACCAACACGCGGGGAGGAAGAAAGGCTCCAATTGTTCCCTCTGCCCCGGCTTGGCTCTGGGCCACTGTGCCAGGACTCCCTGTCCCTGGGTGCGTCACCACTGGTGCAGACATAGAGGGGCCAGACTCCACCTGTGTGGGGTTTGGGAGATAGCAGCGCAGCTAAGGAAGACATCCCAACCATACACGTGTGTGGGCATTCATTTGCACAGTTATTTTACCCTCTGTGAGGAAGTTAGGTCGCAGAAAGCCAGGGCATCCTTCCTGCGTTGAGCGGCTGCCTGGCCCCAAGTGGCTGGCCGCCAGCCACACCGCAGCACTGGTGGAGCACAAAGTCCCCGGGTCTGTGGTTCCTGCCCGGTGGGATGATGCTGTGGCTGCCACCCCTCCTGTGGGCTTTTGTTTGTGGCCATCGGGCGGGCACAGAAGGGATTGCCCCATGTCCTGTCCTGTGATGTTTGGCTGTGGCTGGGCTTTGGCAGTGGTCGGGCAGGTCACTGGGAGCACCCCCTCCCTCCTGGGCTGTAGGGAAAAAATGAGAGGGTCCGGGGGGCAAAAAGTTGGGGCTGGGCTGGGACTGCAGCAAGGCAGCTCTGCCTTCACCTCTGCAGCATTTGCACAGCACGTGCTGCATAAAGCAGGACAGACAGGAGAAGAAATTATTTTATTTTCAAACTATGTCCAGTCCACACTAGCACACTCTCCCCTCTCCCTGATCCCCCCGAGCACCATCCCTTAATTTTGGCCAATGTGGTGCTTGGAGTTATTTTTGGTGTCTGCTTTTAAAGTGTATTTTAAGTCTTTTTTTCCATCACTGAAATATTTTACTTTCAGGCCTAGTATTCCCAGTTAGTATCAGTTACCAGCATAGTTTTGGCTCTTTTCACTCTTTTCACTGATGTTTCTTTGGAACATTTCTCCGTGTGGTTTAGTAGGAAAAGCTTATGACAGTCTCATGAAATTAATGTGTGGGACTTGCATATGAGGCTGGCTGGTGTGTGCAGGAGGGCGGAGAGCAGCTCCCACAAGGTATCTGGAGCACTGTGGTGTGATGCAGGAGCATCATGGTGTGATAGAGGAGCAACATGTTCCTTTCCCCCCTTGCACAGGGGAAGCCAGAGCCAAGCTCCCCACCTCTCTGGGTTTTTAGCACATACAGATTCACAGAATCAGTGAATTGTAGGGGTTGGAAGGGACCTCAAGAGATCATTGGGTCCAACCTCACTGCCAAAGCAAGTTCCCTAGAACAGGTTGCCCAGGTAGGCATCCAGATGGGCCTTGAATATCTCCAGAGAAGGAGACTCCACAACCTCCCTGGGCAGCCTGTTCCAGTGCTCCGTCACCCTCACCGTGAAGAAGTTCTTTCACATGTTGGTACGGAACTTCCTGTGCTCCGTCTTATGGCCATTGCCCCTTGTCCTGTCCCCACAAACCACTGAGAAGAGGTTGGCCAAATCCCTCTGTCTCCCACACCTCAGGTATTTATACACATTGATGAGATCCCCTCTCAGTCTTCTCTTCTCCAGGCTGAACAGACCCAGGTCTCGCAGCCTTTCTTCATAGGGAAGATGCTCCAGGCCCCGTGTCACGGGTCTCCAGCCAGACTCTGCGCCGCCGATCACCACCCTCTGAGCTCAAGAGGGTGGTGACATCACCCCATTTCTCTCATTTCTTGCAACCCCGATTCCTCATGGTTTGGTGTGTGGACCATGGACACCTGCAGCTTTGCTGAGCACAGGGAGAGTGGCATCAGCTCCCCTGCAGCTGCCCATTCCCCAGCCCCAGTTGGAACCAGTCCTTCCCAGTTCCCCACGTGCAGCAGGACCCCAAGGGTGGCATGTGGGGCTGACACCCCTCTGTGTGTCCCTCCAGGTGTGCAGTACAGCCAGGTGGGGACGAATGTGACCCTGTTGTGCACCGGTGCCCATGCCGGGTATGTGTTTTGTGTTCAGACCATGGGATGGTTTAATGGGTGGGCTCCAAAAAAACAGTTTGGGAGCAGAGTCAATGTCTCCATCCCCAGCTGTGCCTGTCTCCCCATCAGCTCTCCCCCAAATTTTGTGGGGTGTCCCCGCTGTTCCCATCCCCTAACACCCCATCTCTCTCCTCCCCAGCTCGCTGGTGCAATGGAGACAAGAGGGGGCCATGGCACTGCCGGAGGGCTTGGCCATCCGTCAGGGAGCCCTGGTGCTGCCACATGCCAGCCTGGCCACCACGGGGACCTACAGCTGCCACAGCAAGGACGGCAGCCTCCTGCACGCCGTGTCCCTGCGGCTGGGGCATGAGTAGTGTCTCCGTGGGCTGGGTGGTCAGCAGTGGCAAGGGGGTGCCAAGAGGGGATGCATGCAGGTCCCCGCGTGCTGGCTGTGCTGCAGGACAGGGGACCCCTCGCTGCTCATTGCCTCCCCGCAGGCTCCAGACCTTCCGGGGGTCCCTTTTGTGTCCTGCAGATCTCCTAACCTGCACCCTGGGTTTGCTGCCTGCCCCAGAGCATTGTGGCCAAGGGCCAGGCTGTTTCCTGGAGCAGGACGTGCTTCAGGGTGCGCATGGTACTGAGCACTCGGTTGTTCAAAGAGGGGTTCCCGAGCAGTGTTAGGGTCCGGCACAGGCTCCCTCCCGCCCTGCCGGTGCCGGAGGGGGTGGACAAGAGAAGTGGGTCATCTGCAAGCTGCCAAGCGCTTCAGCTTGCTTCAGGATGAAAGGAGTTGGTGAAACAGCGCTGCCGTTGCTTCTAATTATCACGGCAGGCCAAATTGCGGGGCTGCTTTGAAGTCAGCCATATCCTATAAAACCTGCAGCAGGTCCCTGCTGCCAGCCATGCAGGCGCAGGAGGGGAGCAGGGCTCTCCTTGATTCCCCCCCCAGGCACCCCTGAGTGCATATGCACGGTGGGGAGAGGGTGGTCAGAACTAGAGCCATGCGGAGCTGGCAGCAGAAAGCAGCAGGTCTTGGAGCTTGAGCGCAGGGCAAGAGCAAGCCAGCTGCTGGGGAGTGGAAAATAACACCACGTCCCTCCAGGGCCACTTTTATTAGCATGCCTGCATGCTCGCTGCCACTGCGCACTGAAGAGCAGCGGGCAGGAGGTATCCTCCAGCTCTGGGGACCCTCCTGCGCATCCCGGTTAGCCTGGGACCCCCAGCCCCCTACTCCTCGCTGGCAAGGCTGGGCACAGTGTTGTGAGAAAAATCTCAATAAGTTTCTTCAGACAGGACCTTCTGTGAAGCTATTTTATTCGTGATTGCAATGGCAGGCATCCTGCAAGCAGGAACACACAGTAAAAGTTTATCATAACCTTATATTCCCTATTACCCGACACCTGATTTCTCCCCTGTTTCCTCATTGGCTGAGTACTACAGGTTCACAAGCTACTCAATGCACTTCTATACCATATATGTACAGTTTGATTTGACCAACCATTAATTTCTCCTTTTCCATTTTTTTTCCTTCTTCTCTCGTGACTAGAGGGCCCGTGATTTTTGTTTTTACTGATTTTATACTGTTCATCCTGTTTTTCTTAGCTATCCTCCTTATTTTGGGACAGTGGGACCTTCCCCTTATCTGCTTAACATACTCCCCACTGCTATGCTGCACAATCACTTTTGAATATGCAAGGTTAGTGGAATTTTCCACTGCAAAAACAAGTTCTATTGCAAAAACACAGCTTTGTTTCTCACAGCGTTAGCTCCAGCCCCTGTGCTGTGGTGCCCATGGGCTGCAAGGTGGGAGTGGAGTGCGGCAGAGCAGCCCCCCAGGGCCTGTGCAGAGACCCATGTCCCAGTTCTGGGTCATGGTGGGGTTGGCTTCATGCTGCCCCCTGTCCCCCAGTCCTCAGCTTTTCTGTCTTTCCTTGGCAGGAAGAAATCACTGACAGGAGAAGAGAAGCGGAGGTAGGGTTCACTCCTACCCCGGTCCCGTGCCCTGGGAACCAGTCCCCATCCAAAAGGCTCTGCCCCTGTCCTCACTGGGGTCCCTGAGGCGAGAGCTGGGGACCACATGGAGGAACAGGCTCTTCAAGCCATGGAGCTGGGATGGGGGGGTCCCTTCGGCCATGTTGGGGATCTGGGGGTGACAGGAGATGCCCGGACCCTGCCAGAGCTGTAACAGGGGTTGCCTCCTCCATCGGGCTCCTGGTGCAGTGTTCTCCCCATGTGTCACCCCCTTAGCAGCACCAGGAAACTGTGTACAACCAGGGCGGGGGGGACATGTCACCACCCCACCTCCCCATCCGGCAGGAACAAGAGTGGGCATGTGGGGCCGTGCCTGCAGGATCCGGCCCGCGCTGGTACCTGCACTGTTCACTGGTCGGAGTTCTGGAGCTCCTACCGGCTGAACATCACTGAGGTGAACCCGCTGGGCTCCAGCTTCCGCCTCCTGGACATCACCATGCGGGCCATCAGTGAGTGCCCATCCCTCTGTCCGTCTGTTCGTCCATCCATGGTGCAGCACAGGGTGTGGGGACATGGCCTGACATGGTGTCCCTGTCCCCTACCACCCAGTTAAGCCAGATCCTCCAGAGGGCTTGGTGGTGGAGCCTGTCCCCCTAGCCCTGCGGCGGCTCTAGGTAAGCTGGAAGTACCCAGCGTCCTGGCCCAAGGAGCCCCACTTCCAGCTCTGGTTTCGGCTCCAGTACCGCCCCGTCATCCACTGCTCCTGGTCTGTGGTAAGCGGTCAGCCGCGTGGGCACAGTGAGTGGTACTAAGGTGGGATGGTGGCCCTGGGTTGGGGTGCCCACGTGCCCGACATCTCCCACTGAGCAGGTGGAGACGGTGAACCCGTCTGAGGTGATCACGGATGCCTTCACGGGGCTGGAGCACATGGTGCAAGTGAGCGCAAAGGATTTCCTGGACGTGGAGAACTGGAGCGAGTGGAGCACGGAGGCACAGGCCACACTGGTCAGAGGTGGTCGGAAACTGTCTTGGGCAGAGTGACCACGAAATGGTAGAGTTCTCTATTCTTGGCGAGGCCAGGAAGGGGACCAGTAAAACTGCTGTCTTGGACTTCCGGAGGGCTGACTTTGAGCTGCTCAGGACGCTGGTTGGCCGAGTCCCTTGGGAGGCGGTTCTGAAGGGCAGAGGAGTCCAGGAAGGCTGGGCGCTCCTCAAGAAGGAAATCGTGATGGCACAGGAGCGGTCCGTCCCCACGTGTCCAAAGACGAGCCGGCGTGGAAGAAGACCGGCCTGGCTCAACAGAGAGTTGCGGCTTGTGCTTAGCAGAAAAAAGAGGGTTTATAATCTTTGGAAAAAAGGGCGGGCCACTGAGGAGGACTACAAGGATGTAGCGAAGCTGTGCAGGGAGAGAATTAGAAAGGCCAAAGCTCATCTGGAGCTCAACCTGGCTACTGCCGTTAAAGACAACAAAAAATCCTTTTACAAATATATCAACGCGAAACGGAGGACTAAGGAGAATCTCCATCCTTTACTGGATGCGAGAGGAAACCTAGTTACTAAGGATGAGGAAAAGGCTGAGGTGCTTAATGCCGCCTTTGCCTCAGTCTTTAGCGGCAACACCGGTTGTTCTCTGGATACCCAGTGCCTTGAGCTGGTGGAAGGGGATGGGGAACAGGACGTGGCCTTCGCTATCCATGAGGAAATGGTTGGCGACCTGCTACGGAGCTTGGATGTGCGCAAGTCGATGGGGCCGGATGGGATGCACCCGAGGGTACTGAAAGAACTGGCGGAGGAGCTGGCCGAGCCGCTTTCCATCATTTATCGGCAGTCCTGGCTATCGGGGGAGGTCCCAGTTGACTGGCGGCTAGCCAATGTGACGCCCATCTATAAGAAGGGCCGCAGGGCAGACCCGGGGAACTATAGGCCTGTCAGTTTGACCTCAGTGCCAGGAAAGCTCATGGAGCAGATTGTCTTGAATGTCATCACGCGGCACTTGCAGGGCAAGCAGGCGATCAGGCCCAGTCAGCATGGGTTTATGAAAGGCAGGTCCTGCTTGACAAACCTGATCTCCTTCTATGACCAAGTGACGCGCTTGGTGGATGAGGGAAAGGCTGTGGATGTGGTTTACCTTGACCTCAGTAAGGCTTTTGACACAGTTCCCCACAACATTCTCCTCAAGAAACTGGCTGCTCGGGGCTTGGACTGGCGTACGCTTCGCTGGGTTAGAAACTGGCTGGATAGCCGGGCCCAGAGAGTTGTGGTGAATGGAGTCAAATCTGGTTGGAGGCCGGTCACTAGTGGTGTCCCCCAGGGCTCGGTACTGGGGCCGGTCCTCTTTAATATCTTTATCGATGATCTGGATGAGGGCGTCCAGTGCACCCTCAGTAAGTTTGCAGATGACACCAAGCTAAGTGCGTGTGTCGATCTGCTCGAGGGCAGGAAGGCTCTGCAGGAGGATCTGGATAGGCTGGAGCGATGGGCTGAGGTCAACTGTATGAAGTTCAACAAGGCCAAGTGCCGGGTCCTGCACCTGGGGCGCAACAACCCCAAGCAGAGCTACAGGCTGGGAGATGAGTGGCTGGAAAGCTGCCTGGCCGAGAGGGACCTGGGAGTATTGGTTGATAGTCGGCTGAATATGAGCCAGCAGTGTGCCCAGGTGGCCAAGAAGGCCAACAGCATCCTGGCCTGTATAAGAAGCAGCGTGGCCAGCAGGTCTAGGGAAGTGATTGTGCCCCTGTACTCGGCTCTGGTGAGGCCGCACCTCGAGTACTGTGTTCACTTTTGGGCCCCTCGCTACAGGAAGGACATGGAGGTGCTCGAGAGAGTCCAGAGAAGGGCAACGAAGCTGGTGAGGGGTCTGGAGAACAAGGCTTACGAGGAGCGGCTGAGGGAGCTGGGCTTGTTCAGCCTGGAGAAGAGGAGGCTCAGGGGCGACCTTATCGCTCTCTACAGTTACCTTAAAGGAGGCTGTAAAGAGGTGGGGGTTGGTCTGTTCTCCTACGTGCCTGGTGACAGGACGAGGGGGAATGGGCGAAAGTTGCGACAGGGGAGTTTTAGGTTGGATGTTAGGAAGTACTTCTTTACGGAAAGGGTTATTAAGCATTGGAATGGGCTGCCCAGGGAGGTGGTGGAGTCACCATCCCTGGAGGTCTTTAAAAGACGTTTAGATGTAGAGCTTAGCGATATGGTTTAGTGGAGCACTTAGTGTTAGGTCGGAGGTTGGACTCGATGATCTTGAGGTCTCTTCCAACCTAGAAATCTGTGATACTGTGTGTGATACTGTGAGGTGTAGGGCAGAGGTCCTCCCAGCTTGCACCATCCTTCCCACAGCCCCTCCAGCACCCCGGGCTGCCCCTCTGCAGCCCTTTCCCCATGTCATCCCCCTCCCTCGGGTGTCACCAGGGCAAGCCCCAGCTCCTGGGGTCTCTTCAAGTTGCCCCAGGACAGCTGGTACCATGCACCACCCAGAAACTGGCCCCATAGTGGGAGGTAGAGCTGCAAGGGGGCAAAGCAGCTCCCACCTCCTGCTGTCCCATGGTAGGGTGTGGTTTGGGAATTGTCCCCCATGGCCCTCAGGGCATAGCAGAGCTGCCAGGAGCACCCTTGGGCTCCCAAGCCCCCACAGCACAGCAACACCCCAAAGGCACCCTTCTTTACTCCACCCTGCAATGCTACCCATGATTTTGGGTGATTGATTCCCAACCCTGCTGCCCTCCCAGACCCTGCCACCACGGCAAGTGAAGGAACCACTACAGACACCAGCCTGGAGAGCCTGGCTGAGGAGCCCTCGCAGGCTCCCAACCCTGAGCCTATCAGTGAGTAGAGCTGGGGGTTGCACACGAGGCTGGGGACTGGGGTGGGAGCAGGTCCCAAAGCCTGGCCGCAAGGTCCTCGACGAGTGACGCGGTCTGTGGCATTCCTTGGCCGTGACAGTTTCCTGTCCCAGACCGCAGCGATCCCCTGGAGAAGATGGCCATCCTGGTCTTCCTTGGGATCTTCGCCTTCTTCGTCCTGGCTGCTGTTCTCATCATCACCATCCTCATCTGGTAGGTGGGGTTCTGGCTTCATGAATGCTGTCCCCATCCCACTCTGATCTGTCCCCGATCCCCCAGCATGGGCACCCCGTGTCCCCCAGCCCTGTGCTGGGGTCCCAGCACAGCTGGACACAGCTGGATAGGGGTGCAGAGCAGTCCCTGCGCCCAGGGAGGGCTGCCTGGGGTCCTCAGCTGCCATTGCTTTGTCCCCAGGCTCCGAGTGAGGAAACACAGCAAAGACGAGACCAAACCCCACAACTTCTTGGTTGCTGCCACCCACTTGAAGACTCTGCTGAGTGAGTGTCAGGGCGGGGGCACAGGGAAGGGGCCTGCTCAGGCAGGGCAGTGCCACTGACCCCCTTCTCTCTTTCTCTGCAGGGACCCAAATCCTGCCATGAGCCCCAGCCGACCTCACTCCGTGCACCCGCTCACCACGTATGGGCCATGACACCACTGTTGGCCCCAAGGGCCCCACACTGCACAGCCTAGGACATTGCCCCCAGCACCCTCGAGGTGCGGGATGGACCCTAAGGACAGAGGCTGTGCTTCCAGGTGCTTTGGGCTGCCCGTGCCTGCCAGGAGCCGTCTGGAGACACCTCAGACTCAGGGTGACGAGCCATGCTGAACACATGGGGATGGGGCACCGAGCCAGCCCCACACCGCTGTGTCGTGCTAACTCGAGGGGGACCATGCGCACAGGCTCCCAAGGGTGCTGGGCATCGCTGAGCCCCCTCCACTAGCCGTCTGAAGGCAGAAGGGACACCCCCCCCCCGGTGATCCCAATAAATGGGGTAGCATTGGCACTGCCCAGGCAAGGCCCCGTCGCACCGGGTGCCGGGCAGGAGGGGAGCAATGCCAGCATGGGGACTGTCCTTGCAGGAGGTGCAGGGCTGGTCCCCAGCAGCCTCTCCCCAGGATGCCAGGGGGCTGCCAGAGACCCTCGCCCTGCTCAGCCCTTGCTGAATGCCAGCAGAGGATGCAGGCTGATGGCTGGGGCATCTCGCCTGTCCTGCAGTAGGGACACAACCTTCTGCAAAGCTCCCTGCTTGACGTGTGCTGCTCAGGTCCCTCCTCACACCTTGACCCAGCCCCTGTAATCGCTTCAATGTGTTGGCACCAGCCCTGGTGCTTGGTGCCAGCAGCTCTGTGCCCAACCAGATCCAGATGGGGAAATGCAAGCAGCAGCAGCATGAGGTGGGTCTGGAGGCTCTGTGTTACCCAGGGCTGCCTGAGGCAGGATCCATCCCAATGTGGTCCCCATGTGAGGCAGGGCTGGGAGGTGGCTCTGGTCGGATCCTACCCCAGCATCTTGGAAATGGGGATGAAAGCTGGTCTCTGCCAGGGAGGGGGGCAGCTCTGTGCCCTTTGCAAAGGCTGGTGGCACCACCAGGCACATGCCCACCTCCCACCAGCCCTCCATCTCTGACATGCTGCTGGGATGGTGCCATACTGGGATGGGAGCCAAGCCTGCAGCACCCAACCCAGCTGTGCCCCTCTTCCTGATGTGCCACAGCCACCCTCATCTCCCCTTGGTCCCCTGCACACCATGGAAAGCCCTTCCTGCCTTGAAAACAGTTCTTGCCACCACCAGATCCCACTTGAACAGTGCTGTGAAGGGAATCAGGGCTGCGGTTGTCCATAGGATGCTGTTGAACATGTACAACACCCATCCTACAGCTGTGGCTCCAGCGTTTGCAAAGTGAGCTGAGCGTGTGGCCAGCACCTGGTGCTGGTTTAAAGATGGATGCCTGCTTGTGCCTCAGGAGTGCAATGGCCGGAAAATGGGAGAGTGGGAGCCAACAGCTCTGGCCCCCACATCCTCCCCTGCTTAAAAGCTCCTCAGAGAGTCCAGTCTTGCTCCAAATAAAAGGGAATTGCTGATGGCCAGGGCAGCAGGGGAGCTGGCAGGGACCACAGGAACCTTGTGCATCTGAGCTGGTGCCAAGAGCCATGCCCATGTCCCCCAGCAGCCCATAACTGTGACACAAGTGCAGCCTGGAAGCCCAGAGAAGCAGCGAGAGCAATGTTTGGGGGTCTGAAGGTACAGTGCATAGGTATACTGCTGGGGGCTGCGTGCCCAGAGAGCTTGAGCTAGCACCGGACACGGGAGCAGTGAGACATGAGGCTGGGGTGAACAGCAATCTGGGATAAAGGAGAGGCCTCCAGATGCCAAAGTCAACTTTGCCTCCAAGCTGCAGAGGAGAAAAACAGGAAGTGACCATGAGAGCAGTCCCAGTGCTGGCACCTCCCTGTCCCACCACCGGGCCAGGGCACTTCCTTCAGGGCTCGGGCTCTTTGGTGGCTCTGGCTTGCAGCTGAGCTTGTAGGAGGCCGGAGCCTATGGGAAAGGAATTCACAGGTGGCTTTGCGTTGTTTCACGTCCCTGAATTTAGAGATAATGAGGAAATAAGCAGTAGAAACAAAAACTTGAGCAAGGTCGAGATAAATTAACTTAGCTACAGTGTTAAAGATGAGCTTTGGGCAGTGGCCAATTGCTGTCTGGCTTGAGGCGCATGTCTGAGGGTCTCTAACCAATTGTATGACAGGTTCAGGCGCGTGGACAGTGCATGGGGCTACAGGGAAAGTATATGTAGTAGTGAAAAAGGGCAATAAAGGTCTCCTGTTCAAGAGCCATCAGGAGTCCATGTCTTTCATCCCTTCAGGAGCCCTGCTGGGATACACCCAGGGCAGGCAGTGGTGCTGCCAGTCCTGCCTTGCTGCAGTCACCGTGATGGGTCACGGGCTGTGCAGCGGTGTCCAGGTCTCTTGGGTGGTGCAGGTCCTGCCAAATGTCTGGGCTGGCCCTCGAGCCCCGACTCCTCTCCCCCATCACTTCCAGGGCAGGCTGTGCTTTGCACAGGAGGAGGCAGGTTGTCTGCAAAAGAGCCCTCACGTCACTCTCCTGCTGCTCTCTTCTTGTTTCCTCCAGGAAAGAGAAAGAAGCAACCCTGGTAGATCCTAGGGAATACGAGGGAATGAATCATGTATATGTCCTGGGGCAAGGGAGAAAGGAAGGAACACATACACAGACTGAATCAGTGGGGAGGGAAGGATGCATGGCTTGGGGGAAGGAACCACGCAGATGTATAGGGGAATACAAGGACTGGGCAGAGGGAGGGACAGATGGATAGATGAATGAATAGACAGATGAACTGTTTGGACACCCAAATACTATCCTGAGTGTCAAAGATGCTCATTGTGCAGGGACTGATTTGTGAGGATGGCTGGGAGGCCAAGTGCGTAAAGCTGGCAATGGGAGGCCCGTTGGCAGAGCGAGGATGGTGTTTGGGGACAGGTCCTGCGTGTGACCCACACACCCAGTCCCCAAGGAAGTGGTAACACAGCTGGCATGAGGAGACAGAGCCTGAGTCAATAGAAACTCAGCCCCTGCACTGGGCAGAGAGGGGCATCTCCACCCTCCTGGTCTCACACTGTCCGGGCAGGGGGAGCAGGGCAGGGATCCTGCCCCAGGGGCACAGTGAATCCAGACACAAATGCTTTAAAAACCCAGTGCTGGGTATTTACCTTGGCTCTAGATTTCAACTCATCTGCGAGTGGGATATCTCTGCCTGGGGTCTTGCTAGAGGGTCTAAGCCCCTAGCACACTAGAGACCCCAGAGTTCACCCATGCTACCTTTTCTTCATCTGCCTCCCTTTCTAGCTGCAAACTCTGTGCCCAGCATCAGCTCTCTTTCCTGAAAGAGAAAGCTGGGCATCACCTGGCAGGCCAGATGTGCTGGCACCCAAATGTGGGGAGAGGAGAGGCCTGAGACACCTTTTCTTGCTGCCCTATTATAGGCTTCTCCCTGCACAAAAGGGTTGTTTCTTTCCCTGTTTGCTGTGGTTGCCACCCTCTCTGCCTCCAGGACACTTTTTGTCTTTCATGGCCTAGAAACGCCAAACACAGGGACACAGAGGTGCTGGGAGGCTAAACCAGCAGCTTAGCTGTACCGAAGCAGTGCTGCTTGTGATGGTCTCTGCAAATGGCTGTTCCCTCCTCAGCCCAGCAGCAGCACTTTGGATGAGCTCACCAAGCACTGAGTTTCCCTGCCAGCTTTTTTTTTTTTTTCACTGAAAGCAGGCCCAGTGTCCAAGCAAGAGTTCACACCTCTCCTCCAGCTGCCTCTAGAGCTACGGAGACTGAAGGAGAGTAGGAAACACTTTGGGAGCATCCTCTGGGGAGGGCCAGGGAGCATCCCAACCTGCTCACCTCCTGCCAGCTGCATCTTGTGCTCCAGGATGATGCTGGGATGGAAGTCACCAGGTCATGGTGCTTTCTTCCTACTCCAGAGCACTTTCTTTAGCTCCCCACATATACAGGGCACCAGCACAGCCAGGAGCAACCCCAAGGGCTTGGGCTGTTGGTCTGCACTTGTGCATCTATGGCTGGCTGCAAAGGGCCAGGTGAGCTGCCTGGGCAAAGCTGTGCAGGAAGCTGAGGCAGCAGCACCTCTCCTCATTTCCTTCTCCCCAGAGCTTCTGCAGGGGCCAAGGCCCCAAGCCCCATCCTTCCCCAGGCTCAGATCAGTCAAGAAGGATGCCCAGACCCTATTTTCCCACTAGATGGCAAACACTGCCTTTAAAACAGCCTTCCGAGGAGTTACATGCCTTCCTCCGGCAGAGGAGACTAAGAATAGAAAATCCTTCCTCAGAGCAAAGCCTGGGGGCTGGGGACCTGGGGCTGCCTGCTGCGGGGCTGGGGGGTGGGAGCTTGGCCAAACCTGCCCAGCAAGCAACCTACGGTGGTCCTCCATGCCAGGGACATCTTGATTTTTTGCCATTTTTTGAATTGCCCTTCTTTCCCACACGTCTGGTTTTGCCCCAGTCCTAGGAGATCCATCCCTCACCCCATAAATGCAAGAGAGGCATCTGGATAACCCCACATAACACCTTGAACTGTGGGCGGCCACAAAGCTAAACCCAGAAGCTTTGCTAGGGATTAACCACACTGTAAGGAATGGTCCAGCAATTCGTGCCACTAAGGGACTTGAAGGGTTAACATTGAGTCCTGGGTTTAGGTAATAAGAGAACAGAGGGATTTCTTCAGAGAAAAACTGCTGACTCTGCACAGACGTGCAGTAACTTCTGACAGCCGGCCAAGAGACCACCAGATAAGGAGGAAGAATATGAGCCTCCCTGTCCGAGCGGCCCCCGAGAGACTAACAGAGACTGATAAGCAGGTGCACCTGGGAGGACTTCGGATTCGGGAAACCAATTATAATAACCCTGCCTCTTCTAGAAGTAGTAATGAATATGTATTAGCCTAGGAGCATAAAAACCAGCCGCCTTACGTAACAGGTGTGCGTCCTGGTGGAGCAGAGACTCCCGGCGCACCCAGCGCTGTTTGCTTGCCTCTATTCGTTTAATAAATTGTAAACTTTGATTGTAATCCTATTTGGGACTCAGTCATTTATAACAGCACTGTGGTTTGTGAGCCAGATGTGTCCTCGTGCCTGCTAGCAGGAGGGCAAGCCCCCAGCTCCATGTGCAAGCCCTTGTGCTGGGTGTAAATAAAGGAGGAAGGGATGGAGGCTGTGCAGGTGGATGTGTGTGCTCGGCTAAGATCTTCTGCCAGCTCAGATGTCTTTCCAGGCTTGTGTGTGCTTGTTTGAATTCAGCCCTAGAGTACTTCATGGTCTCTATACTAATCTTGTGCAGAAGTTTTCTGAGTTTTCTACTGGCTCTGGCACGTCTGCAGCCTGTCAGCAGCCTGCCACTTTGCTCTCGGGGCAAACCCAGACCTCCAGAGCCCCGCCACACTCGGACACGTGTGCAAGGGTCCGCAAACAGCCAGAGTGGAGGAGCGGGGCTGTGCAAGGAGCTGCTAGGAATGTTAATGAACTAAAAGCAAAGTGCTCGGAAGCCTTGCTCCTGGCAGCATCAGCTCCGTTTGCTGCCTCCGATGTTTCCTGTCCGGGGCTGTTGTTGGGCATGGTTTGTTCTTGGGTGAGAAGGGTCCTTCAGGCTTCCTGGACACTTCCTTTGGGAAGGAATAATTGCCTCTTCCTCCTTGAGGATGGAAAATCCCTCTTGGGGCTATTTATAGTTTTTAAAAAAGAACGCATAGAAAATGAAAGAAGGGTGGCTGGGGAACAGAAACCGAGGGAGCTGTCGGGAGCTGGTGAGCAGCATGCGGCTCAGGGCGGCACGCCTCGGCCAAACCCACTGACCTGCTGCCACGACCACTGGACCACAAGCAGGGCAGGCGAGAAGCCCTTCTGGCTCGCTGCAGCATGGCTGGGCTCCCGGACAGTGCTTGTGTTGGCATGTGCTGACAGCCAGGGACGTGCCTGGGGCTTTGGGATCGGGGCAGAGGCGAAGACAAAATGGATGGCGTTGGGCTCTGGTGCGTCCCCATGGCCAGAGGCTTCCCCATCCCTTTGCCCTGTGTGTCACTGGCCCCGAAGGCTGCAGAACAGCAATTTGACACAGATGTGGCTGCATTGCTCTGGATGGTGAGATTTACAGATCCAGGAGGGTTTGACCCAGGGGGGAAATATTTGGCTGTGCAGCCTGTGTGCCTGCACAGCCACAGCATCAGAGACAACTCCCCCTCCCCCATATCTCCAGGCTAACTATTACCCTGCTCTGCTAACCCGTCCCCATCACCCCTGGCTATTGACTCTACCTCTGAGCTGAGGACATCGAGAGACCAGCAATTCCCCTTGCCTCAGAATGTCACCCCATTGCCATGATGTTTTCCTGAGCTCAGCTTCCAGCCCAGGTCCTGGAGCGGCTCTGTCTGTAGGCTAAAGGTTCTGGGATTTTCTTCCTCGGTGGTTTTCATCAAGAGAATGCTTCCTGCCTCTGCATGGCACCTGTGAGAGGTGACGGGCTGCCATGGGCAGCAGGCGCTGTCCTTGCTCTTCCCCACATCTTGGGTCCCTGGAGGCTGGATCCTGATTTGGCTGTGGTGCTGAGTGGCCCCAAGCCAACCAGCAGGCCAGGGGCTAAGGAACAGGAGTGACACCATCCGCGTCCCTCACCTGCTGCTGCCAGGCAAGAACGTACAATCAGGGAATGGTTTAGGTTGGAAGGGACCTCTCGGGACATCTGGTCCAGCATCCTCCAGCACGAAGCAGCTTCAGAAACACCAGCAGGGCTGCACCAAACGACTTCAGCTAAGTGGGGAGTGTGGGATTTGTGTCTGCTGCTCCAGGATGAAGCTCTGCAGCAGATACCCTTTTTGTCTGCACTTTTTCATTATGATCCTACAAATGCAGAAGTTCTTAAGCTGTGGTAAAGACTTGATGGGTGACCTCCAGACCTGCTTCACCCCTGCAGTGCTTCCTCCTCTGTGGGGCTGCCTGGAAGCCTATAAGAGACCTAAGAGCTGACCGAGGTCTGGAGACCAAAGGAAAAGCTACCAGTGCCAGAAGGGCAGTGCTTTCATTTCCTCCTGAAGACAGGAAATTTGAAGAAAATAAATAAATAAAACAAAACAAACAAACAAACAAAAAAGCCTGAAAGGATCTGCTGCCTTCACCAGGGTAACGTCTGTGAAGGGAAGCAAAAGTTCCCAGCAGAGGCTCCAGCACAGCCCACCACAACTGCGGCTGTGATTCCCCAGTGCAATAACCCCTGTACTCTTCCTCAAAACCCAGCTGAAAGCCAGCAAGTAAGGAAAAAGCCAAAAAGACAGCTACACACAGGGAGGATGGGTATTGTGGTGAAGGGAGGCAACAGAAACTCAAAGCAGTACACAGAGGGGATGCTGCCCAGCCAAAAATTTGGCTTCAGTGTCTTTAGGATCTGGGCTTTCAGTATCACTCACTGTAGTGGGTTTACGTGGCAAGGTTTTGGTAGCAGGGGGCCGTAGGGGTGGCTTCTGTGAGAAGAATCTAGAAGCTGCCCCATGTTAGGTAAGGGCCCCGCTGCTGACCAGAGCCGAGCCAATAAGCAATGTTTGTTGTTTATGCCTCTGTGAGAGCACATTTAAGACAGGGAAAAAAAAAAAAAAAAGAAAAAAAAAAAAAAACCACTGCTACACAGCAGCTGGGAGAGTGAGAGGAATGAGAAACAGCCTTGCAGGTGCCAAAGTCAGTGAAGAAGGAGGGGGAGAGGTGCTCCAGGCGCCAGAGCAGAAGTCCCCTGCGGCCTGTGGTGAGGACCATGGTGAAGCAGTGTGAGAAACACTCCGTAGCCAATACCATAGGCTCAGGCAAGGATCTCAGTGAAGTAGTAATTTATTCGCGATTGCAATGGCGGGTGTCCCACAAGCAGGAGCACACCTACTAGTCACATAGTACGGTTTATATACTTTCTTTCTCGACGACTGGGACCCTCCCCTGTTTCCCCACTGAGTGGGTAATCCAGGTTCACAACCTATCCGATGCTTCACAGACAATACATGGCCTTCAGTTGCCGGCCTGTTAAATTTCAAATTTCTTTTGACTTTTTTACTGTTTGAAGTGGTAATGTTTCCTCACTTATCTGATTTGACTTGACTTGACACTGTGATTTTCACCTAATTGTTCTAAGGAGTCTGGTTGTCTGCATTTTACAAGGTCGCCTGGTAAGCTTTCTTATCACTGCAAGCATATCTCAATACCACATTCCTTCCCTCTAAACAATGTAACTCTGCAAAAACAACATTTTTATTCCCACAGCAGGCTGTGCCCCTGCAGCCCATGGAGTACCACGGTGGAGCAGGGTTCCACGCTGCAGCCCGTGGAGGAGACCACGGTGGAGCAGGTGGACCTGCACCGATGGAGGCTGCGGCCTGTGGAAGACCCCTGCCAGAACAGATTCTGGGCCAGACCTGTAGCCCGTGGAGAGGAGCCAACGCAGGAGCAGGTGACCTGGCAGGAGCTGCTGCCCGTGGGGGAGCCAGGTTGCAGCAGTGTGCTCCTGAGGGATGGACCCTGTGGTACAGACCCATATCTGGAGCAGTTCTTGAAGAGCTGCTGCCTGTGGGAAGCCCACGCCGGATCAGTTCGGCAAGGACTGCATCCCATGGGAGGGACCCCACATTGGAGCAGGGGACGAGTGACCGAGAAGGAGCAGCGGAGAAGAAGCGCTATAGACTGACCATAACCCCCATTCCCCCGTTCCCCTGCGCTGCTCGGGGGGAGGAGGTGGAAGAGGGCGGATGGGGGGAAGGTGTTTTTGGTTTCTCTCCTTTGTTTCTCACTTCTCTAGCTTGTTAGTAATAGGCAATAAATCTTACTGTCTCCCTACTCTGAGTCTGTTTTGCCCATCAGAATAATTGTTGAGTGATCTCCCTGTCCTTATCTCAACCCTCAAGCCCTTTGCATCGTATTTTCTCCCCGTTCCTCTTTGAGGAGGGGGAGTGAGAGAGCGGTTGTGGTGGAGCTCGGTTGCCCACCCGTGTAAAACCACCACACTCACCTCCCCTGTACTCCTCTGCTCCCCCAAGAGCATCAAGACCAGCACCCACTGCCCCTGATGCTGGAGGCAGGATGCAGAGTGATAAAGTGCTTCTAATCCATCAGCGTCAAAGGATAAATTATCATCAGCCTCCGCAGTGGGTGAGGTTCGCCTCACCCCGACCTTCACGCTGCCAGCTCCAGCTCCGGTGACATTCCCCATAGGACAGCAAAAGCCTTGGTGACATTTCAGGGTCCTCCAAAAGAGAGGAGGAAGCCATCTTCTTGCAAAATGCAGGCACAGAGCTACAGTCTGGATGGTGCAATGCAAGAAGAGAGGGGGCAATATGGGGTGGGAGGAGGGAGGGCTGCAAGTGTCCCTTTAAGGATATTGTACCACTGTTAATATTTACACTAATGCATGCAAGTCTCTGTAATCTGCAAGCCTGATCACATTGTAAAAAGGCTGATAAAGTGCTGAGTTCGCTCTCGATCATTTAGTTTTGCTTTCACATTTTTTCCCTCTTGAGAACAGTTACTAGGCTGAGTTTGTGTATCTTGTACCCAGTAAAGATATTAAGAGCCCTTTAATCTACTGCTGCACAATCAGCAGCTTATTTTGCCACGGAGGTAAACAGCACTGGTATGAGAAGTTTGCTGTGTGTGGCTTGGAGCTCACTGAAAAACATCCTTGGGCAGTATTCAGTGCATGCACAGGTGGCGGGCTGGGCTGGACAGCCTTGTCCCATGCAGCTGCAAACCTGGTGGCTTTCCTGTCCTCGCAGGGGCACAACAGGCCTTGCACAGTCCGCATGGACGCTTGCAGGGTGAGGTGTGTTTTCAGGGTGTCATCAAAGACAAACCCAGGGAATGGCACTGAGGAATGTGGCTGGAGCACTGGCATGATGCCACCCGCTGTCCTGGTCCTTGCTACCACAGTGCTGCAGCACTGTGTGGGGTGAGGCATCGAGTGGCAGGGGAAGGAATCCATGCAGAGCAAGGGATCTGTGCAGAGCAAGGCTTGGGGCTGTCAGGATTGTACCAGCTTGGGAGGTTAGAAAGGAGCAGCAGAGCCCCACCAGATGTTGATTTATGCTTTCCCTCATGCTCTTTGTGTGCAGTGCAAGCTCTTTTACTGTGAGCACCAGTGCACATACAGAGGTCTCCTGTGCTCTTCTTGTGCTGATGGAGGTTTGGGAGGTGTTTTTGTCTTGCTCTGCGTATGAAAAGGGAAAAGAAGGGCTCTGGAGCTGCAGGGAGTAAGGCTTGTGAACCCATTCCAGCACTTCACAGAGTGCTTGAGATAGTCTCCTGCAAAGACAAGCTTTATGTGACCAAGAGACTTAGGTAGAGGGCAGGCGTCTCCCAGAGCAGCCCATTGCTCTGTGCACATCTCTGAGGCTTGCTGTGTCCACCCCCACGCACCCCAAAAACCCTCACACAAAGCCCTCCCCAGCTTGTCCTCCTCTGCTGCATGTCCCCCCATGTCTCTGGGATGTGCTGGCACACACGTGGCCAGGGACAGTGCTGAGTGCCAGCTGGCCTTGGACTCTGCACAAACAAAGGCAAGAGAAGGGTCAGTGCCTTCCTGTTCCTTCCCAGTGGGTGGCCAGATTTTTCTGCTGGCCAGGATTTTTCAGAGAGGCAGGGACCTTGAGTTAAGCATTGTTAGGGCAGGGCAAGGAGCCAGGAGAGTTCTTGCCCCGCAGGACACAAGGTCAAAGGATCAGCATGGCACGCTCTCTCCTGGACAGTGTGTATGTCCCCATCTGCAACCACTTCCTCAGGACATGACAAAGGCTTGGTAGGTGACAGCCTCCCAGGAATGAAAGGCAGGGAAGAGCCTCTGTTGCTGGTACCCCTCATCCGAGCCTTATCTTCTTGCAATGCATCCATCTGCACCTAAATGCAGCGGCTCCCCATCCTCAGCTGTGTGCTTTCTGCCCAGACAAGGCACTTCCACTTGCTTTAAACTTGCCACGTGGTCACTGCAAGGATGGACATAGCTCATGTCAGACCTGGGGACAACAGGCACTCTGGAGCTGCTGGGTTGGCCCCGGGAGCACTGTAGCAGCACACAGGGAGAAGGTTTCTAACAGCAGTGAAGGAGGCTTTAAAAGACCTTCATGGTTTCCAGGGGTCCAGAGCATTTCTAAGGGGACTGTGGCATTGTAAGGACAGAGGAGGGCAGCTCAGGTGCCCAGCAGGCTCCAATGTTATACTTTCAGCCTGCAGGTGAGGAGCAGCCCTGGACCTGCTGCCCAGCCCTCCCAGCAGCTCCCCACTCACGCAGCAGCTGGGCTCGGGGCTGCCTGAAGGAAGGACCTGGCTGCCTTTGTTTTCCATCACTCTGATGCCCTGAGTCCTCTCCCCTCCTTTTCCTGTAAGGAAGGGATCCGCAAGCATGTCCCTCCTCAGCAGGGCATGGGGCCAGTCTGCCTTATCAGACACAAAAGAGCCAGCCAGGGACTTTCCACTCTTTGCTGCTGTGCCCAAGTAGGACTACCAGCCTGGTACATTGGATTGTCTTTGGAGACTTCCCCAGCTCCCTTGTCCTCTGCGCCCTTTGCACTCTTGGCACTCTGCCTTTCAGCTTTGCTCTCTCTGATGACATTTTGCTGGCCCTGTCACCTTCTGCCTGGAAATCCTTGGACACAAGTATCCCTTAGGAAGGCTGGGAAGGAAGATGCAGAACCTTTTGCCCCATGGGAAGCCCCACAGCTCCAGCCTCCATGGCTTCCTCCTTTGCAGGCAGCTGAGAAAAATGCTCACTTGGGAATTTTTGTGTTGGACTCTGTGCTGTCCCTGATGACCTGTGTATTAGGGACACAGAGCTGCAGACTCTTCAGACCAGCTCTGGTACCCACCCTCACACTCCTGACTTTCAGAGAAAGCCCTTTGTAGCAGAGCCATATCAAAGCATTGCAGAATTGCCAAGACTGGTGAAGATGAAGAATTACTTCATCTTCCCACTCAGTCTGGCACTGGAGAGCAGCTCTGTTGGAAGAGAACAAGCAATACTGAGCAGACTGAGACCATTCAAGCACTGGCCCAGAAAGCAGAATGAGCAGGCTGAAACCCAGAAACCTTGTGTGAGTGCCACCAGCCATACCTTACAAGGGACAAGATCCAGAGCAGGAGAAATCCTTCCCAGGCCGAGATGAAGAGGTTCTAGTAGCAGGAGAGCAATGACCCTCCTGAAACCCAGCCAGAGCTCTTGTAGAAAAGCCCGGTGGGGTCACATTTGTAGGGATCAATGCCCTGCTGGAAGAAGTTGTTCTGTGCTTGCATTTGCCTGCATGTAGTATGGGAAAGGCTGCAGCCTCTGAACTGATTAATAAAATGAGGCAGAGCCCCTCTGGACAGCTGGGAGCTTCTGCGCGGCACAGGCTTGCTCCAGCAGCCAGCACAGCCCGTGATGGATGGCCCGGCATGTCCTGGCACACCGCGGCCTCACAGCACTCACTTGAGACAGCTGAAGCACAAGGAAGACAAATGAGATCCAGAGAAACCCAACCTGCTGTTGGCCCCCTCCATCTCCATTTACGTCTGTTTTCTCTTCCAAGTCCATGTATCTCCTTTGTTTAGGAGCGTGTGTGGCTCTTGGTCCGATTCCAGATGTTTTCTGCTTGAGACCTTCCTCATTCTGTAACAGCATTGAGCACAAACACATTGGGGCCCATTTTGGTTAAATTTCCCTTGCTTCAGATGCTTCAGATCTTGCACGAACACCAAATCACAGTTCCCACAACTTCATGCAGCCCTCAGAAAAACAGCATACAGCAAAGAAAACCCACTTCACCTACTGGGGCACTGATAGACCAGACTAATGGAAAACAAAAGATTTGGAAGGACTGCCACAGGTCATCCAGTCCCTCCTGTGCCAAGCCAGGGCCAGTGCAACTCAAAGCTTTCCAACAGTCCATGGTCTAACCATAAAATCTGCAGCAGTGGAGAGGCAGCATTTCCTCAGCTGACACTTCTTGATAAGTGGAATTTCCCCTCAACATCTGACCCCAAGGTCTCCTGTGACTTCTTGTCCTATCAGAAGTGAATCCAGAGAACAGTTTCTTCACTTTCTCCCTGAAGCAGCAGCCTCCTGTACATTTGGAGGCCATCTCATCTGTTCCTGTAAACCCACATTCCTTCAGCCAGTACTTGGAGGCCAGGGCATCCAAACCTCTGAACACTGCTCTCCTCTACAGCTCTCCCAAGTGGGCACCTGTGGTGGTTTTACTCAGGTGGGCAACCGAGTTCCACCACGACCGCTCTCTCACTCACCCTCCTCAAAGAGGAACAGGAAGAAAATACGACACAAAAAGCTCAAGGTTTCAGATAAGGATGATTTAATTAAAGGGAAAAGGGAGAAGGGGAAAAAAAAGGAAAGAAAAAATTAAATAAAGCAAAGGCCGCATGGAAGCACAGAGAGAGAAAAGCAGTTACTGTCTACTTCCCATCAACGAGCGATGTTCGGCCACATCCTGGGAAGCAGGGCCTCAATATACGTAGCGGTTGTTCGGGAGGACAGATGCTTCCACAGCGAGAGCCCCCCCTCTCCTTCCCCTTTCCCACCTTTTATTGCTGAGTGTGACACCACACAGCATGGAATATCCCTTTGGTCGGTTTAGGTCAGCTGCCCTGGCGATGTCCCCTCCCCATCACTTGCCCACCCCCAGCCTGCTGGCTCTTGGGGGCTTGGAGGGAGTCCTGATGTGGTGCCAGTATTGTGCAGCAATAGACACAACACTGGAGTGATACCAGTGCTGTTCCAGCTACGAGTGCAGAGCACAGCACTGTGTGGGCTGCTGCAGGGAAAGTTAACTCCATCCCACACAGACCCAGCACAACTTCCACCCCTTATTCTATGTGACATTTGTGTCACACTCAGGTCCCACATACTTTAGTATATAGATGTTCTCATCACCATTGTTCCCTGTCCATTAAAATATTTATAGGTCTGTCCTTCTTTTCATTCCATAGGCCTCCCCCCAAAATATTCATAAGAACTGTTGATGGTTTCAGCATCATCTGCCAAAGTGGTCACTCAGGGCAGGCGGAGTTGGTTTTCTGGATGCCAGCACCACTTTAGCTCATGTCACTGCTGCACTTGCCCAGTTCCTTGCGAAGTTGAACTGTCGTTGGTTCTGAAATGTCTTCCTACAACACATAACTTAGATTTCAGATTACTTTTCTCCCAAGGTTAAATCTCCTTGAGGCGCACACCTCATATCCCCATCCTTTTGCATGACCCACAAGGTGTACCCTGGTCCTTGGGTGAAGACAATCCCACGAGTGGGTTTGCCTTTTCCCAAGGCATGAGCAACCCACACTGCTGTCCTGGTTTCGGCTAGGATAGAGATAATTTTCCTCCTAGTAGCTGGTAGGGTGCTGTGTTTGGGATTAGGATGAGAAGAATGTTGATAACACCGTGATGTTTTAATTGTTGCAGAGCAGTGCTTACACCAAGCCAAGGA
Organism: Anser anser; assembly: GCF_964211835.1. Classification (NCBI taxonomy): domain Eukaryota; kingdom Metazoa; phylum Chordata; class Aves; order Anseriformes; family Anatidae; genus Anser; species Anser anser. The sequence continues at coordinate 13,417,605 of NC_139731.1, forward strand.
CTTTTCAGCTTCTCGCTCTGTCCTGCCAGCGGGCAGGCTAGGGGTGTAACAGGAGCTGGGAGGGGACAGACCCAGGACAGCTGACCCAAACTGGCCAAAGGGGTATTCCATACCATCTGACATCATGCTAAACAATATATAGGGGTGGCTGGCCGGGGTGGGGGGCCGGCTGCTCGTGGATAGGCTGGGCATCGGTCAGCGGGTGGTGAGCAATTGCATTGTGCATCGCTTGTTTGTACACATTATTATTACTAGTACCATTATCATTATTATTACTATTTTCCTTTTTTTCCTGTCATAATAAACAGTCTTTATCTCAACCCACAGGCTTTCATTTCTTTCTAATTCTCTCTCCCATCCCAGAGAGGGAGGGGGGAGGGTGAGCGAACGGCTGTGTGGTGTTTAGCTTCCGGCCGGGTTAAACCACAACAGTCTTTTCTGGTGCCCAACGTGGGGCAAAGAAGGGTTGAGATAATGACAGATCTGACCAGAGTGTGTTAAACTAAAATTGGTATAAGTATTGGACCTGCTTAGTAGTTGCTAGTCACAATGTTGATTGCTTTAATCTCAAGTCTGCTGTGCCTGTTTTCCAAATTGAGTTTTATAGCACACTACTTACTGTATGTGCTCCCTATTGCACTGTTTATCCTTTCCGGGCCCTGGTTTAAGATTGTTATGGTACTGTGCGGTGTAACAATGGCTTATGAAATGATGAAATATCTGGTCAGGACTCTAACCTGGTATTTGTACTCAGCACTGTCACCGACTCTATACTTTGGAAACCATATCTCAGAAACTATTAGCAATTACACCTATTGCCTTTTTTCATTAGGGAGGGGACAGGGGGAGATATTTTTTCCTACCTGTTCACTCTCCCTTTCTCCTGCACCCTCCTCTTCTCCTCTGGCCTAGTTACAATAGTTCTTCAAGATGTTGAATATCCTTGGGATGTTCAGACCAGCATGTTATTATTGTTATGTCTCCCGAATGCGCTTCAGGTTTTGTCTAAGTTTGAACAAATACTTAAGAGTGTCATCCAGATATCTGGCCTGAGGCGGGATAGTTGTGAGTGGCAGGGAGTGTGGGAGGATATGGGCAGATTTCTAGAGCAGTGGGCACCTCCAGTGTTTTGGAAATTCACCCCTGAACAACAGAAAAATCCTAAAAAACAGGTAGAATGCTTGAAAAAGTGGTGTCATGACTCTGGCAGTTCCAAAGTGACACAAATCACTGCAGCGTGCTGGGGTCTGGCCTATGCCTATCAAGCTGCAATTGATGCTACTATCAACCTAGTGACAGACCCTGCGACCACTCCAACTCCTGTGACAGGCCCAACGGCCACTCGAACCCCTGCAGCCACTCCAACCCCTACGATGGACCCCGCGGCTTCTCCAGCTCCTGTGGCCTCTCCAGCTCCTGCGGCCTCTCCAGCTCCTGTGATGGGCCCTGTGGTTGTTCCAGCTCCTGTGATGGGCCCAGCGGTCATCTCAGCTCCTGTGACGGGCCAGGTGGTTGTTTCAACCCCTGTGGCTTGTCCAGCGTGTATTTTAATACAAAGCGGGGATAGGTTATGAATATGTAAAGGCTTATTGGGAAACTTCATGCATATGTAACTTTTTACTGTATATAACCAAAGCAAGTTGCCGCGTTAAGGTGCGCGTGCCTTTGGGAGCTATATCACCCATGCGCCCGGCGCCGAAAAAAACCACATACCTACTTATAACTCATTTTCTTTGAGTTATAGAGTTCTCCCACGAATCATTCTGGCGAGCCAGCCAGGAGGCTCTCTGCCTGCCCACAGGAGTGGCCGCGCCACAGATGTCCTAGCGCGCACTGGGCACAATTCCCTGGAGGAACTCCACTCCTTGGTTGCTCACTGAGGGGGCAGACAAAGACCTGCTGGACCATGGACAAACGGTATGTGTAACAGTACAGGAAGGGCCTGTAAGTCGTATGCGTGGTTGGGGCAGCTGGTAAATCGAGCAGAGACGTCTGGCATGCAGCATAGTCCCCGTAAGGGAGGAGGGTGCCCTACAGGCTGACCGATAGAGTGGTCAAGGGGGATTTGCTGACCGATGGAACAGCCACTAGCAATCTTGGTAGCAGATCGAGCAAATCCGAGGTTACCGCTGCATCCCAGTTTTGGGAGCCAGGACGGACCTGCTAATGACTGTATAAGACGCAGGAGAAGGGTAAGCGGGCCTCTCACAATTGTGACGAGGTTACCTGGGTAATATTTGCAGATGCTGGAGGGATATTAATTGGAGTGTTAATAATTGTATGTCTTATTTGTAGATGTCTGGGTATCTCATGATGAAAGCATTTGTGTAAGTGTATGTGTTTGAGACAAAGTATTGTTGTGAAATGAATTACTCCACCAGGAACACGTCCAGAGATGATACAAACAAGTTTGGTTATTGTTTTAAGTGATATATTCTTGTGGTATGAGCAAGAATTGCAAGGGGCCTCTCTGTGTGATTGCGTGATTGTGCTGTGTGAGTGAGACGCAGCATCGCTGCAAAGCGAGTGTGGAGTTCTGTTCTGCAGTTCCATATTCTCCGCGAGGGGAATGGCCAGAGACAAACGAAGCGCATGACAGACCGAAAGGAAGTGCTGTTTTATCCAAGTGTTGATTGGTGGTGCCCAATATACGGACCCGGCAGTGCATCTTGCAATCCTATTTTTTGTACTTAAATGTTTTGAGTGTGACAAGGAGGAAGGTGGGAGCATTATCTAAGTAACAGTTTAGAAGTTTTGGTATATTCGCTGTGGTGTTTGGTCAGTTTCCCAAGTATCGGGGGGGGGGGAGGCTGACTGATTATCAAAGGGGTAGAACGGAGAGTCACTTCTTTGGTGGTTCGGGCTTGAGTCCTGGGAATTTGATAAGATGGGGGAGAGCGAATTTATTTAGGCCTGAATACTTTTTTAAATCCCCATATTGATGGATGCATAGCAGTGATTCCTTGTTTTGTGTGGGCTTACTAACAAAGTGCATGAGAAAAATTAGCATTCGGCTTGAAATTCGGTCCTGCTGAAATGTAAATTTTGTGAAAAAGGTGGTATTGTTTGTCTGGAAGACGGAGGGCTGAGTGCTTCAGGTGTTTTCCCAAAGCCCTGTGGATTTATGATTGGAACGGGGCTCATTAATAATCTGAAATAGTAAAGTTTGTATGTGGAAAGAAGAGTTTAATCCCAGAGAATTGGGACGTTTGGGAAGAAGATTTAGGAAAAGGTAGTAAAAACCTGCAATAAAAAGGGTTGCATGGAAATCGAAACAAGGGACTGTAACTAATAAGGAATAGTAATAAATAAATAAAAGGGAATGGGAAATCAAGGAAATGGGTAATATCCAAAACAAAGACGTCCAAAAGAAAGCTTCCTTGGGTGCATATTGGCACATTGGAAGGGTATTGTTAGAAATGGGGGCACAGAAAGCAAGAGGACTTCCACTAAGTATTGCAATCAATGGTGGCCACTATATAAACTAAATGGCCACTTTATGGATCAATCGACTATAACAGTGTCTTGCAATTAATGTTGCTTTTGAGGAGAGAAGGAAAATAGGAAGAAATGTTGTATACTGATATGTTGTTTCAGCATTTTAGAAGGAAAAGGTATGGAATTAAGTTGGCCCCTGACTGAGCCTTTGGTGTTGGCATTAGAAAAGTACAGGCTGGAGAAAGATAAAGGAAGTGTTAAAAGGGTTGTTGAAGGTGTTAAAGGTGTGGCATGCAGTATTTGACAGAGCTGTTTGAAGTTGAATGAGCAGGGAAAGAGGATGTAGGAATGCTAATAGTTCCGTCTCAACCCGAGGCTGAGATCTCAAAATCACGGGTGTGAGCCCTCTGGGGCAGGGGGACCGTGATGGGTCCGAGAGAGTTGTCATGGAAACAGGAAAAGGCGTTTTTATTTGCAATGCTTGAAATTTAAATTGGGAAAAATGATTGGAATCCGTCAATTTTTACACTTACCCAATTTGCCAAGGTCCTTGTTAGGAAGGGACTTGCTGGAAAAATTGGATGCAAAAATTTCTTTTGAACAAGGAAAAATGGAAATAACCTTTTGACAAAATTAGAAAACAGCCAGGTTTGGTTCACGGTACTAGATTGAAAAGATGCCTTTTTCTGCCTGCCCGTGGTGACTGAAAGCCAGAAACTCTGCCTTTGAATGGGAAAATCCTAATAGAGGATGAAAAACTCAGCTTTCTTGGACTGTGTTACCACAGGGGTTCAAGAATAGCCCCACCATATTCGGGAACCAGCTAGCCTGTGATCTTGAAGCGTGAAAGACCCCATCAGGAAAAGGGGACACTGTTGCAATACGCAAATGATAGCTACTGAAGAAGAAAAGGAGTGGGTATAATGGACTTACTAAAGTTTTTCAGCACTAATTCTGTGAACCCAGCCTCTTTCCTTAGTCATGTTTGCATCAAGACCATGGACACGGTATACTCCAGCTGACCAAACTTAAAGGATACATCCCTAGAAGATGCAGAGGATTGGTATATAGATGACAGCAGATTCATCCGCCAGGGATTTCGCTTCACAGGATATGCGGTAACAAACATCAGCCCCAAAGGTGGAAATCATCACCTTGATAAGATCTCTTGAGCTGGCAAACATTTGGACAGATTTGAAATATGCCTTTGGTGTGGTGCATGCACACAGGGCTATTTGGAAGGAGAGAGGATTTTTATCTTCCTCAATTAAACATGCAGAAGAGGCTGATAGCAGTTATTAGGGAAGAAGGAAAAAGGAGGCCTAGACAGGAACAGCCCCTGCTAGGCAAGGATCAATGTGCCCTATGTAAGAAATTTGGGCATTGGAAAAATGAATGCCCAGAACAGAAAAGAAATGGAAAAGGGAACGGGGAAAGGGAGGTGGTGTTCGCGCGTGCAAAAGATGACTGGGGAAGACCGGAGAAATCTACCCCAGCAGGTCTACTGGTTATAAAAATGAAGGAGGGAAAGGAGGTGGAACTTATGGTAGATACAGGGGCAACTTATTCGGTTTTAAATAATGCACTAGTACCTGTAGGAAATGATTATGTCATAGTAAAAGGAGCAACTGGCCAATCAGAAATGGCATACTTTTGTAAACCTTTAAAGTACAAACCTGGGAAACAGTGGGGCATTCATAAATTTTTATATATGCCCAGCTCTCCGGAATCACTCCTGGGAAGGGACCTATTGGAAAAATTACAAGCGACCATATCATTTTAAAACAGGGAGATTGTTCTGGAGGTAGATGACCAGAGGTATGTGGAGGTATTAAGCCTAATGATATCAACAAACCCTAAAATGAAGGAAGAGGTTAATGAAGATATCTTGAGTCAGGTATTCCCGTGAATATGGGCCACTGAAGTACCAGGGAAGGCAAAAATGCTCCTCCAATACAAATCAAACTTAAGGAGGGGAGACAGCCACTACCTTTACCCTGTGGTGGCGAACCCATATACTTTACTAACATGCTTAACACCAGAGCTAACCTGGTTTATCGTTTTAGATCTGAAGGATGCCTTCTTTTGCCTCCCTCTCCATGAAGCCAGCCAGAAAATCTTTGCATTTGAATGGGAAAGCCCTAAGAGTGGGCGCAAAACACAGATCACATGGACAAGGTTGCCTCAGGGCTTTAAGAACTCACCCACCTTGTTCGGAGAACAACTTGCAAAGGACTTGGAGACCTGGGAAGCCCCACCAGGAGCAGGAAGGCTGTTGCATTAGGTAGATGACCTCCTAATAGCCACCCAGACAGAAGAAGCATGTGTGGCCTGGACAGTAAGCCTCCTAAACGTTCTGGGACTCCAGGGGTACAGGGCATCAAAGAAGAAGGCTCAGGTGGTAAAGCAGAAGGTGGTCTACCTGGGTTATGAGGTTAGTGCCGGACAACGGACCTTGGGGCAAGATCGTAAAGAAGAGATATGTCAAACCCCGAAACCTGAGACAATAAAAGAACTGCAAACCTTTTTGGGAATGACGGGGTGGTGCAGATTGTGGATCTATAATTACGGATTGCTTGTAAAACCGCTGTATGCGTTCATTGCAAATGGGAACAGGAACCTCCAATGGACAGAGGAGGCCACGCGAGCCTTTGACCAACTAAAGAAGGCTCTCATGTCAGCTCCAGCTCTGGGACTTCCAGATGTGAATAAACCATTCTTCCTCTTCTCCCATGAGAAACAGAGGATTGCCCTGGGAATACTAGCACAGGACCTGGGCCCATATCGAAGGGCCCAGGTCTTAATAAGCAAGGCCCAGTTGCTTATTTTTCTAAGCAGCTGGATGCCGCCACCAAGGGATGGCTGGGATGCCTCAGAGCTGTTGCAGCAGTGGTGCTAAATATCCAGGAAGCATGCAAGTTCACCTTGGGCCAGAAAATAACTGCGCTAGTGTCTCACACAGTGTCCGCAGTGCTGGAAGTGAAAGGTGGTCACTGGCTTTCCCCACAAAGGTTCCTGAAATACCAAGCTATCACGGTAGATGATGTAGAAATAGTGGTAACTAACACTGTCAACCCAGCTTCTTTCCTCAGCGGAAACCAAAGGGGAGCCAGTACACCACGACTGCCTGGAGACCATCGACCTACTCCAGCCGTATGTGGAAATCTGGTTCACTGATGGGAGCAGCTACGTCATCAGCAGACAACGACATGCTGGGTATGCAGTTACCACTTGCAAAGAGGTAATAGAATCTGGACCTTTGCCAACAGATACCTCTGCACAAAAGGCCGAGATAATTGCTCTGACCTGTGCCTTAGAAATAGCAAAAGGAAAGAAAATAAACGTCTATATGGACTCAAGATATGCATTTGGGGTTGTACATGCACATGGAGCCATCTGGAGAGAAAGAGGACTGCTGAACTCGCAAGGGAAAAACATCAAACATGCAAAAGAAATAATGCGATTATTGGAAGCAGTTCAGCTGCCTGAAAAGGTAGCAATCATGCACATTAAGGCACACCAGAAGGTGAGCTCAGAATTGGAGGAAAGAAACGGTCTGGCGGACAGAGAGGCAAAAGAAGCAGCAAAAGGTGAGGTAGCAACTGAGGGAGCCCTGATTCCAGACGGGCAGATTCCCCTTGAAGGTAAGCCAGTATATAACAAAAAGGACAGAAAATTAATGGAAAGTCAAAAGGGAGAGTATAACCAAGAGGGATGGGCTATTACCAAAGAAGGGAAAGGGAAATTAGTCATCCCCTCTAATTTGCTATGGTCACTAGTAAGGGAAGAACAACAGAAAACTCATTGGGGAATAAATTCCCTATATAACCATCTGACTGGGAAAATTACGGCTAGGAATTTGTATGCTACTGTCACACAAGTAACCCGACAATGTGACCTCTGCCTCCAGACCAACCCCAAAAATACCCCCAAACCGAAATTGGGCCAAATTGGGAAAGGCCATGGGCCTGGACAACAATGGCAGATTGACTTTTCTGAACTTCCAAGAAAAGGGGGGTATCGATATTTGTTGGTATTAACGGATACCTTTTCAGGTTGGCCAGAGGCAGTACCCAGTAGAACTGCCAAAGCCCGAGAAGTAACCAAGGTATTGCTACAAGAAATAATACCACTCTTCGGAGTTCCAGCCACCATGTCCTCAGACAGGAGGCCACACTTTATTTCAAAAATAGTGCAGCAAATTAGTCAGCATTTGGGCATAGACTGGGAACTCCACACTCCATACCACCCTCAATCGAGTAGCCAAGTGGAGAAAATGAACCATTTGATCAAACAACAAATTGTAAGGTTAGGGCAAGAAGCTAACTTGCCCTGGCCCCAAGCTCTCCCGCTAGCATTGCTGCGGATTAAAAATTAAGTCCGTTTGAAATGCTTTATGGAAGACCATATAGAATTCAGAAAGGAACGTCTACCCAGGTTGGGGAGGAGACGTTGTCTACCTATTTGGTAGCTTTGAGTAAACAACTCAGAAAAATAGAGAAATAAGTGGCTGGAACTCAGAGTAGAGAGCTGGATGGACCGGTGCATGACATACAGCCTGGAGATTATGTATATGTCAAGTCTTTTGCAGAGAAAACTTTGAAACCACAGTGGGAAGGACCATACCAGGTGCTCCTTACTACCTTCACCGCAATTAAGATCTTTAGAGAAGGAAGTGAAGGCATTTTCCCAGTTGAAGTCCGAAAGGCTGTTTGGGACAAAGCCAATGATTTTGAAAGGAAGTTCCAATCTTGGTGGACTCTGGTAAATTTTACCTATGATCCCATTGTTAACATGGCTACTGCCTTTGTGCTTACTATACAAAATGCCACAGTTTATGTTATCCACCCCATCACTGCACTAGGATTAGACCATGAGGAGACAGTGCTCTATCCTTCGGAGCATAGAACATGGACATGGATGGGGAGTGGCAGACTGTAATCTGGAATCATGTGTTACCCGGGAACAACAAGGATTTATCTGTGAAAGCAACACAACTGACGCTCAGGACGTATGTCTTGACACTGAACAAGGTGTTTGCCACTTTGAAATTCATCCAAATACTAGTCAAAAGACTGTGCTTATATATCGGTCAGGGCTGTGTGTGTTTAAGAACTGCTTGTGCTTTTGTAGAAGTAGATAAGGATAATATAACTCTCCCTAGCAAAAATAATTCTAACTTTTATATTTGTAACTTTGTTAGAATTGTCAGGTGATTTTCTATATTTGGCACCAGTGGTATCCCACCAGTTGATCAAGTCTAACAACACAATGTATCACAAGTTACTCACGACACCAAGGAAATAAGTAAGGTTCTACAAAGCGTGAAACAAGATGCTAGTCATCACTGGTGGGATACACTCTTCGGGTGGTCACCAACGGCAAATGGTATTCTCAGTACATTGTGTCACCCGATCATAGCCATATTGATCTTAGTTGGTATAAGTCTTGTATTGTCTGTAATTATACTAATCTGGAACTGGAGAATGTTATACCAAATAGCCATGCTGACTTCTTTGTCGCACGTCCACGGTATGGCATTAAGTGATCAGTACCAAGTTGGGAATCTTTGCCACGAGTAAAAGAATTTACTAATCTTCTAGAAAAAGGGGGGGGACTGAAGCCAGGGACAAAAGAATGGGGGCTTCCTTAATCATATTAATGATTTCTAAATAAAACAATCATAATTATTAAAGCCAGGAATGAAAGAATGGGGGCTTGCTTAATAGCATTAAAATAGATATTGCTGAGTGTCTTTGCTTACTGCTGTGCAAATTAACCGAAACAAGGAGTCTCGGGGCCCCTCACAGAAGATGTTTCCTGACAAAAATGGGGAACCTGTCTCAAAAACCAGCTGAGACCGACCTTGTGGTTCGGACAAGAGCCAAGGAGCAGCTGAGTCTGCACAAAGGCAGGGGGTCAACTAGTGGTGATGAAGAGGAGTTATCGGACTTCATCACCACGACCCCCCCAACGACCACCACCTGCTGTGCAGGCGCAGATGGGAGGAGTTTATGTAAATGACTTATTGGAGCTAATTTTAATACAAAGCGGGGATAGGTTATGAATACGTATAGGCGTACTGGGAAACTTCATGCATATGTCATTTTTACTGCATATAACCAAAGCAAGTTCCGCGTTAAGGTGCGCATGCCTTTGGGAGCTACCTTGCATGCGCCCGGCGCCGAAATAAACCACATACCTACTTTATAACTTAATTGATTTGAGTTATAAATTTCTTCCACGAATCAGTACAGAGGAGCGTCGAGTAGCTTGTGAACCTGTAGTACTCAGCCAATGAGGAAACAGGGGAGGTGATCAGGCGTCGGGTAATAGGGAATAAAAGGTTATGATTTGTTTACTAAAATGTGCTCCTGATTGACAGGGCACCTGCCATTGCAATCGCGAATAAAATAGCTTCACAGAAGAGCCTGTCTGAAGAAAATTATTTGAGATGTTTCTCACAATTTGGGGGCTCGTCCGGGATCTTATCATGTGCTGAAGATTTCTTGCCACCACAGACAGGAAGGTGCACCCCACTGATTTCAGCGGTCCCATAAGGGGTGGTGGGCCGTCTCCGTATGGCCGGCAAAGGACTGAGACTGTTAATCTGAAGACAGGATCTGCGAAGCTCTGGGGAGAAGGGAGGCCAGCACTGACATACACAGACACAGCCCAGACATAGTTCAGCCCGGATCGGGAACAGGCACAGGGATTACTGCTGATAACCCAGACCGGGAAGCCATGCACGGACCAAGGTAAGGGAAACTTTACCGTATCTTGCCTCGGGCTGGGTTCGGGGAGACTCTTGTGTGGAGCGTGAATGAGATGCACTTTCAGTGCGAAGCGAGTGTGGAGTCCCAATCCACGAGGTTCTGTAGTCCCGCGAGGGGACGAACGAGGTCCCCTTGGCTGGAGAGGGACGAAGCGAAAGAGAGACGAGCAAAAGAGAGTCTCGGGGGTTTGGACCCTTAGGTGTACGGCACCCCGAGCATGGTGAAGTGAGGAGCTCAGCAGTACGCCCCACCTCTGTCCTAATCCTAGGTGAAGGCGTGTGGTACCCTGTGGGTGGTAAAGTCCACAGCAGCACGTCAGGAAGAGATGGGGATTAAGGGTTCCAAGAGTCAGCAGGGAAAATTACAATTACTGTTACAATTACAGCATTGCAAAGTACATTCTGATTGTCTCGAGGTCGACCCCTAGGGTTTGGGAGTCGGGAATACAGAGGATCTGAGGCCCACTACACTCCAACTGAAAAGGAGATATTGGCAGCATATGAAGGAGTTCGATCTGCTTCGGAAGTGGTCGGTACTGAAGCGCAGCTCCTCCTGGCACCCCGACTGCCGGTACTAGGCTGGATGTTCAAAGGAAGGGTCCCCTCTACACATCATGCAACTGATGCTACATGGAGCAAGTGGGTTGCACTGGTTACTCAGCGGGCTCGAATAGCGAACCCCAGTTGCCCAGGAATCTTGGAAGTGATTGTGGACTGGCCAGAAGGCAAATATTTTGGGATATCACCAGAGGAGGAGGTGGTCCGTGCTGAAGAAGCCCCACTGTACAACAAGCTACCAGAAAATGAGAAGAAATATGCCTTGTTCACTGATGGGTCCTGTCGTATTGTGGGAAAGCATCGGAGATGGAAGGCTGCTGTATGGAGTCCTACACGACGAGTTGCAGAAGCTGCTGAGGGAGAAGGAGAATCGAGTCAGTTTGCAGAAGTGAAAGCCATCCAGCTGGCTTTAGATATTGCTGAACGAGAAAAGTGGCCAGTTCTCTATCTCTATACTGATTCATGGATGGTAGCAAATGCCCTGTGGGGGTGGTTACAGCAATGGAAGCAGAACAACTGGCAGCACAGGGGCAAGCCCATCTGGGCTGCTGCATTGTGGCAAGATATTGCTGCCCGGGTAGAGAACCTGGTTGTAAAGGTACGCCATGTAGATGCTCATGTGCCCAAGAATCGGGCTACTGAAGAACATCAAAACAACCAGCAGGTGGATCAGGCTGCTAAGATTGAAGTGGCTCAGGTGGACCTGGACTGGCAACATAAAGGTGAATTATTTATAGCCCGATGGGCCCATGACACCTCGGGCCATCAAGGTAGAGATGCAACATAGAGATGGGCTCGTGATCGAGGTGGAGCTGACCATGGAGACTATAGCACAGGTTATTCATGATTGTGAAACATGTGCTGCTATCAAGCAAGCCAAACGGTCAAGGCCTCTTTGGTATGGAGGACGATGGCTGAAATATAAATATGGAGAGGCCTGGCAGATTGATTACATCACACTCCCTCAAACCCGCAACGGCAAGCGCCACGTACTTACAATGGTGGAAGCAACCACCGGATGGCTGGAAACATATCCTGTGCCCCATGCCACCGCCCGGAACACTATCCTGGGCCTTGAAAAGCAAGTCCTATGGCGACATGGCACCCCAGAGAGAATTGAGTCAGACAACGGGACTCATTTCCGAAACAACCTTATAGACACTTGGGCCAAAGAACATGGCATTGAGTGGGTGTATCACATCCCCTATCATGCACCAGCCTCCGGGAAAGTTGAGCGATACAATGGACTGTTAAAGACTACACTGAAGGCAATGGGTGCTGGGACATTCAAACATTGGGATATGCATTTGGCAAAGGCCACCTGGTTAGTCAGTACTAGGGGATCTGCCAACCGAGCTGGACCTGCCCAATCAAACCTGTTACGCACTGTAGAAGGGGATAAAGTCCCTGTAGTGCACGTGAGAAGCATGCTGGGCTACTCCTGCCTCAGGAAAAGGCAAACCCATTTGTGGGATTGCTTTCCCTCAGGGACCTGGACGCACTTGGTGGATTATGCAAAAGAATGGGGAGGTCCGGTGTGTACCTCAAGGGGATTTAATACTGGGTGAGAATAGCCCATGAGTTGAATTGTAGTATGTTAATTATTATATAATAATGTATGTCATCACTACCATGATTGCTATATGTCAATGTCCTATTAATGGTATCACAGTAACAGCCACACAGATAATGATGAATGAATTTTGATAGAAATGGACAAGCACAGAGATGTGATGGAACAAGAACGGGCTTCAACGTGTGACAGTCCAACATCACACACCATCTCTTCTGCCCTGAAAGACTGCTGTGACAGATGGAGCCCGAAGTCAGTCATGGACTATGCAAACTCAGTGGACATTCTATATACCATAGATGAAAATGGTGATTAATTGGAATGTATTGGAAAGGGTGTAACCTGAGCATGACATAAATGGTATGGAATAAGGGGTGGATATATGTCCTGGTTTCAGCTAAGATAGAGTTAATTTTCCTCCTAGTAGCTGGCATGGTGCTGTGTTTGGGATTTAGGATGAGAAGAATGTTGATAACACCATGATGGTTTAATTGTTGCAGAGCAGCGCTTACACCAAGCCAAGGACTTTTCAGCTTCTCGCTCTGTCCTGCCAGCGGGCAGGCTGGGAGTGCAGCAGGAGCTGGGAGGGGACAGACCCAGGACAGCTGACCCAAACTGGCCAAAGGGGTATTCCATACCATCTGACGTCATGCTGAACAATATGTAGGGGTGGCTAGCCAGGGTGGGGGGGCCGGCTGCTCGGGGATAGGCTGGGCATCGGTCAACGGGTGGTGAGCAATTGCATTGTGCATCACTTGTTTGTACACATTATTAGTAGTAGTACTATTATTATTATTTTCCTTTCTTTTCTGTCCTAATAAACTGTCTCTATCTCAACCCACAGGCTTCATTTTCCTGATTCTCTCCCCCATCCCAGAGAGGGAGTGGCAAGGGTGAGCGAACGGCTTGTGGTGCTGAGTTGCCAGCCGGGTTAAACCAGAACAGTCATGTTGCCTTGAAACATGTTAAAGCAGAACTGGAGCTGTTCATGGCCAAACAGCACAGCCACAGAAATCTGATTTCTATCCCTGGTCATACAGGGATGGGGCCTACAGGTGCTACAAGGGAAGCAGTGGCCTTCCTGGTCACCCATCTCTTCTCCCGCCATACCCACAGAAGCAGCCCCCCCCCCAAAAAAAAAAAAAAAAAAGTGGTGGCAGGGAACCTGCTAGCCATGGCAGAAGGCACCTCATCCCATGCTAATGAGCCAGCAGGATTTAATTCCCGACTCCCATTAACACTCTAGATTGTCACTTGGCCATTCCTCTGCTTCTGTCGCATCTCTGCCGCTACTGCTTCACTGCTTCACTGTGTTAATTTGGGGCTGCCTCTGGGGTGGCTGTCAGACCTTCCTCTAACAGTGTGCCACCTCAATGTCCCTCAAACCCCTCATTAAACGGGTCTTCAGGTGAGGCAGGCATGGAGCAGCCTATTTACAATGGGAAAATGTTCTTTCATGCTACTGCCTTTGAGTGCAGTGGAGCCCAGGGAGCCTAAAAGCTTTGAGAAATGGAGATGATTTGGGGATCGATGCTCTGCAATCATCCGAAATGGTGGGTGCTGGCTGCTAAGGCACCTCAGGGCATATATTGCCCCCAGGCTGTGCCACCAGCTCCCCGGCATGTGCCTCCTGCCCGCCTCACCTCATCTGAATGATGACTGTGTGGTAATCGCTTCAGCCAGCGAAGGTCTCATCTGAAACTCTGAATCAGCCGAAGCTGGGAAGAAAAAAGAACAGAAAAAAACACTGATCTGAGCAGGCTGGGCAAGCAGCCCTAGGCAAATGCTCCTTTTTGTTGCCTGCTCTCTTGCAACCTCTCCCAGAGGTACCCCCAGCACCGTCAGGTGCATGTAACAATGAGCTGCCAAGCTCTACAGACCGCTCACATCTCCACATTTTCAAATGCTACCAAAACAGTTCCATCGCTAGCCTGAAAATAGTCCAGCAGACAATGTATTATTCTCTTTCAGCTAGGAAGCAGCTGTGCAGCAGCTGCTGAAAGAGCGACTGGAAGCATTTAGATGTTCTCATATTTGGGGATATCTGTGACCACAGAGGAAAGCGGGCTCTATTCAGCCCAGCCTTTCATTATTTTTTTATCCAAAAGAGAAGCTAATATCTAAAGTGTAAAGCTACTTGCTTCCCCAAATGTCTCATTGAAACTATATAGGACTCTCAAGACATACCATCTATCTCCCGAGCAAGTGCTGCAAGTACCTTGGGATAATACTACGGTTCCCTTTCATTGCTCCTGCATCAACCTCTGTATCATTGCCTGTATTTTCACATCTTTTTAACAACAGAGGAAGCTGTGGGAGTGCTGCTGTTAGAAGCTATTTGAGAAATGCTTCTGCACTCTGTGCATCCTCACCAGTGCTAAGGAGAGGGGATAACTTCCCTCGATCTGCTGGCCACGCTCCTCCTAATGTAGCCCAGGATGTGGTTTGCCTTTTTAACAACAAGAGTGCTCTGTTGGCTCATATTCAGCCTAGTGCCCATGATAACACCCGGGTCCTTCCCAGCAGCGCAGCTGCTTGGCCCCAGCCAGGGTTATTGCACCTCAGTGCTGCTGGATTTCATGGGGTCGGTGTTTGCGTTTATCTAATCCCTCCAGACTGAGGCCGTGTTGGTGTCACACCCTCATCTAGTGGCACCTGCGGCTTTGCTGAAGATTCCTCATGTGTCACTGCCCTGGTCGTGGGTGATGAGCCCTTCATCAGCCTTCACTCATTGCTGGCCTTCTGGCAGCTGATGCACAGCTGGTGGCCACCCTCAGCATCCAGTATGGTTTGCCCTTGGGAAACCCCTGCCATTTTACCTCCTTGCCCTTTACATGCTCGGAAATGGCTTCCGAGAGGTTCTGTTCCATAATGAGTCTTTGAGCAATTACTGCTCCTTTTGACGATCCGTGCCCAGTCACATCACCCTTCCCCTGGAGAGTGCAGAGCCCTTCTTTCCTGGGGGTGTCCTTTGGTTCCTGGATGGATAATCCCCAGTGTCACCTGCAAACCTGTAGCACAGGAAAACACAGCATGCAGGGGTTGGAGACCACATGAGATGTCTATCACTCCACGTGCTCTGTGCCCCCTTTACTCTGGCCCTCAGGATGAACCATCTCCAGTATGGCACAGAGGAAAGCTGTGGGTGATCCCAGCTGTGAGACTTCTGCACAGGCTGGAGCCTTGCATCCCAGCAGCAGCCTCAGCTAGTTTTATACAAAGACGTTAACAAAATTCAGGATATCTTGGTTTTGAAAGCGCTGCATAATTGCAAGCTGTTATTGTCTGAAACTGCATTTGCAAGATGCAATCTCAACAGCCAGGCAGTTTGGGGAAAAGAAACATTTGCTCAGTGTGGGGGAGGCTCCTGCAGGAGATACAGCCTCACAGTACCCCTGCCAAGATTTCACAGGTCGTCTTCTCAGCTGCCCAAGCACCGCAGTTTTCAGGCAGAAAGCTCTGGGAAGGCTTTGGGCAACATCCAATACCCAAATAAAGGTTTCTCTGTCCCCTTCCTCTGTATAGCTGTGTAGGCTTCTTCACACCACCTTCAGGCAGCAAAGCCCTTGTGAAAGGGCAGGTCTCCAAGCTCCCTGCCCTGAACTGCAATGTCCAGAAAGCTCTGGCAAACCCCACATGTACACGTTTCTACCCTGCCCACAGCACTGCTGAGACTTTGCAGCACACCGTGCCCTTCCATGTGAGTGTTTGTGATCCCTTCCAGGCTTCTCTTCCTTATCTATCTGCTTTGAAAAGCAGAGGCAAGGGAGATGCTGGGTGTGCTCAGGCAAAAAAGTGGTATGCAGAGCATTATTTCAGGCAGGCAATCCACTGAGGCCCTAGAGCACCCCAGAAGGAGAATGGCTGGATTTTGGGTTGAGCTTTGTGGTTATATTTCCAGTCCAAAAAAATCAGTGACTTTAAGTGGGATCCTACACCCGTACAAGGTCTGATCAATAGGTTGGTGCTGCTCAGCAAAGACTTGAGTGACCAGTTCAGCCTTTTCCCTACAAGACATCCCTCAACCTAAAGAGGTGGCAACGTGCATTCCCCATCACTGTCTTCACACGGGGAAATTCGTATCCCATCCATTCACACCTTGACTCACCCAAACCCACCTGCACCCAAACTTCAGATGATTTGTTGAGTCGTAAAATCTTAAACTGTGCCTCCTTGTTATCACTTGGCCATGGGAGCAGAGAACATCCTTGCCAAAAGATGCTGTGGATGTGTGGATGCTGTCCACGTACTCAGGCTCCACAGGAGACGTGCTCATGGAGAGAAGCCCACCAAGGACACCTAAATGATTGCATGGTGGCCACCATCCCCTGCCCTTGACTGCTAACCCAGGAGAGGGCTGCAGGGCTCACAGCCACGCACGGCTCCATGCAGCCTGGCAGCATCAGTGTTAACCGGGCTCTGCCCCGGCCCTGCCGCGAGTGCACGTTTGACTACAGAGACGTGCTTCCAGAATGCTCCTTGCAATTACATGCCCTGCCACCATGCAGGCGAGTTATTAATATATATTAGGCTCAATTATTCATGGCCTCTTTAGGATCCTGTTGTTTAAGTCCAGCTTGAGATCTCCAGGCTAGCAATCACAAAAGTTGCTTTCCAGAGGAATTACAGTAAATCAATCCTTTGGAGATGTTCCAGGCAGCCGTAAAACTCACGGCCAGAGCTGCCCAGAAAGGAGCCTTGTGCCCAAACCTTGGTGGCCCAGAAATGCTGCAGGAGGTGCCTGGGCCCTCCTGGGTGGGTGCAAGGTCCTGGGACACCACTTCCCCTCTTGCCAATGCCTGCACAGAGGTCACATTGACCATCTTAAACTGCAGGGGAGAAACAGCTCAGGGATAACAACTTGGAGGTTTCTCCCCATCAAAAGGACACCTGGTGAGGACCAAACCCTGATGTTCACAGCAGAGCAAGGCAAAGCAGGCAGCAGCTCCCGTGAGGCAGGAGAACACAGCCTGTCCTGGGGGCTGTGACAGGATGCCCCTGCCCATTCCAGCTCCTGCCTGATTCTTGGTGCATAGTTGGGCAGCCCCAGGGTGCAGGATCCAGGAGGGACACCTCAGGGTGCTCCCACCAGGCACACCGCCTGGCACAGGTCATCCCGCTGGGACCTGCATGCTTTGCTCCATCAGAGTGGGGCTGGCAGCAGCTGGGAGCATGCATGCGGCCTGGGAGGTGAGGATTTGCACTGTGGCAGGGGTCTGCCTGCACACCAGACGTGAGCTGCTGGGGCTGTGCTGTGCCAGCAGAAAGCCATCTGGACTGCTCCATGATGCTGGGTGAGGTTGATAAGCCAGGGCCTGGCACCACACTAACTGCAGAAATGACGGCTGGGATATGGGCCTCGGTGATGAGCAGGCAGAAGGGCCGATGGCACAGTGCCACCAGGCTCACACGTGGCTCGGATGGGTGTCAGAGCCCAGCTGAAGGCTGAGGGTGCATGGATGGAGAGGAGTAGAGGCACTCAGATGCCACAGCAAGGGCCATCCCACGAGGCAGGATGTCAAAAAGGCCACGTGCCACCCTCAGAAACCGGGTTTCCTTGTACATCACCCCTCCTCCAACCTGCCTTCCCCTCTCCCCATCTCCCCCCATGCCCCTGCAGCAGCCAACGCCTCCTGCCCATGACATGGCTCTCTTTTCACTAAAATCTGCAAAGCCTTGTGCTCTGGGCACCAGCACAGCTCAGAATATAAAAATTTAATCCGTTAAATGGGTTTGCAGGGGAAGCTGGGGGAGCGGAAGGGGGAACACCCCCACTCCTCCACAGCCCCCACACTGGGGCTACTGTCACCTGCACCACACCGGGCACTGCCTGAGATGGAGGGGGCCAGCGGTGAGGGAGGGCTCGTGCCATAACAGTGCTGGGAAGGACAGGCAGCCCACAGCCCATCCATCTGGGCAGGAGGTGCTGGAGAGGCCTGTTCCAGCTCATGGAGGGTCCCTGGGCCAGCTCCCACCCTGCCACCTGGGGACACCAACTCGGTGACCTTGTCTCACAGCCCCCCCCCCCCCCCCCCGCCCAGCCTGTGCTGAAGAAACCTAGATGATGCTACCACCAGCAGTGCCTCAGACGGACTCCAGCAGGCAGGGGCATTTTCTTTTCCCCAAAAAAGCCTCTGAATCCCAGCAAGAGCTATTTTAATCAGCACTTTCTGCCCTGCGGGACTCCTTGTGGTGTAATGAAAGAGGCGCAGACAGCCCTTTTACTCTCCCCTCCCATCAACCCCCTGTTTGGCCTCAGCTCCTTTTTTTGTTGTTGTTTTGCTCCCCCTCTGCATTTCCAGCCTGCTTTGTAAGTGTTTGAAAGTGATGTTGCTGTGGTTGTTATGGCGACACCAGGCTGGGGCCCTTGCCTGAAACCCCAAACACACAATTAGCTGATTAAGAGGAAAGCACAGGAGTGGGGCAATGCTGCTCTGCAGGGCTGTCCCTGTGCCACCTTTGGGGGTGCCCGTCCTCTGCCCCTGGGGGTCCCCAAGGGGGGTCAGGGGTGCTAGGTCCTGCCAGAGGCTGAGATGCAGCCCAGGGGGCATGCACAGCCCCTCAGGTGGGTACAGGATGGAGGTTTCCAGGCTTGGAGAGGCCAAGTCTTTGCACAAAGCCTCCCTGCAGGATGCTGCAGCATGGGAACGGGGCTGGTGAAAAGAGCCACGTGGCTCTGCCTGCCCAGGGAGCAATGGTGCTGGTCTCGCTTGCAAGCACCACAGATGTGTTTAAATCACAGCACCCAGGAGCGTTTTTGAACTCCTAGCTTGGGTGTAAGCCATGCCACATTCCGACTGCAAGGCTGGACCCAGTTGGGATGCAATGGTCGGATGCAGCACTGCTGGCTCTCAGCTCTGCTGGGAGATGTTACCATGTAGCTAGCTGGGCTCTGCACTTGCCCCCAGCCCTGGTGGCTGCTTGCTCACTCCCAGCCTCCAAAATGGCCCCAGCAGTGCCCTCACCAGCAGGGCAGAGGCTTGGGAGGCTGCCTGTGCTCTTCCCGCCCCAGCTGCTCCGCTCCTTGCCGTTCGCACTTCTTTATTGCTCACAAAGCATCTCAGGAAGGCAGCAATCATCCCCATGACAGCCCCATTTAATGAAGTTGGCCTTCATTAGATGTTTCCGTTCTACTTGACAAGCTCCTCTGTGAGAATGCTCAAATGCCCTGCGGCAGAGGTGGCATGCACAGAGTGTGATAAATTAGCGGGTGTTTGTTCATTGTCTTTAAAAGGAATTCAGAGGATCTGCTGAGAAGATAAGGTTTTGCAATTTACGACCTTGTTAAGGGGGAAGACTAAGCAAGTAGATAGTGGGGTGGGGGTGTTGGATAAACATCCTTGGTAAAACAAAGACTCTGTGAAATACTGTTTCCCGCTTCACTACCCTCCCCCTTGAACACGAGCACAACGCATGATCATTGAAAGAAAAACAACGACCCCCAACAACGAACTGCACAGCTTCAGAAGGTCCAACAAGTCCTGACAAGCCGAAACTTGGATACTATAAAACGGCGACACTGAAAAGGGAAAGTTGCGTGCTGTGGTGGAGCGGAGACTCCCCAGCCGCCCAGCGCTGTTTTGCTTGTGCCTGCTTACTTAATTAATAAAATATTTCTGATAGACCAAGAAATTTGTATGGTCTCACTTATAACAAATTTGGTGCCGTGACTCGGATGAAGACGGATTGACTGGGAATCCCTCTAGGGGAGGCGCCCCGCCGATTCTGGTGGCCCCGGGAACGGGAAATCCCGCTCGAGCCCTTCACCGACGAACCCAAAATTAGGCACAAGCAAATAAAACCGGTAACCCCAAGCAATCTTTGTGCACGAAGACCGAACGAAGACCCACGGGGTGGGTAAGTATAGGCCGGTGATCCGTTCGGTTGGGGTTGGTGATCCCGGAGTGCGTCTGTGTGAGACGTCCAATTGCGGACGAAGTGAGTGCGGACCCCTCAGTAGTGCGGTTCCCACATCCCGCAAGGGACTGGGCCACGACCAGGAGGAAGCGGCTCTGTGTGTGTGTGAAGGCACTCCGGAAGATGGGACAGAAGAAGAGTAAGCCTTCTGGTCCCATGGGTGGGGTAATGCCTAGTGCTAGGTTGCCCCCTATTCCCCCAGATAGTCCACTGGGGTTAATGATTAAGAATTGGAGTGATTCCCCTTTTAGGCGGGGAAAGGATAAAGTAAAAATGATTCATTATTGTGTTGAAGTTTGGGGAGGTAGGCAAATTATTGGCCCATATTTGGGTCGTTTGAAGACTGGGTTTGCCAAGCCTTAAACATTTATGTAAATACAAAGGAACCTTTTTGTTTAGAGGGGAGCGAATATGCGAGCCTTTGGATTGGCTCAGAGAATCGAGTTAATCTGTACCCTCTGTACCCTTTAAAAGAAAAAGGAGGGGCAAAATTACAAATTGTGGAGCAAGAGATAAAGTACCTGGGTCACCAGTTAAGTAAGGGGACTAAGAAGTTAGACCCAGGCAGAATCAGTGGAATATTGGCTTTAGCGTCCCCGCGAACTAAAAGGCAGGTACGGCAACTGTTAGGGTTGACCGGATACTGTAGACAATGGATAGAAGATTATAGTGGAAAGGTTAAATTTTTATATAACAAGCTGAATAAGGATGGATTACTCAAATGGACAAAAGAAGATGAGGAACGACTGAACAAGTTAAAGGAGGAACTAGTACGCCCCCCAGTGTTAAGCTTACCAGATTTAAGGAGGCTGTTTTGTTTTGTTTTGTTTTTTTGTGAACAGCGCAGCAGGCACGGCATACGGAGTGCTGGCCCAAGAATGGGCAAGGAGTTAAAAAAAAAAAAAAAAAAAACCTGTGGCCTATTTGTCTAAATTATTGGATCCGGTTAGCCGGGGTTGGCCAAACTGTTTGCAGGTAGTGGTAGCTGCTGCCTTGTTAGCGGAAGAAGCACAGAAGATCACTTTTGGGGGGGAAATCAAAGTAATATCTCTACACAATATATGCGGGGTACTGCAACAGAAGGCAGAGAAATGGATCACTGACGCCAGATTATTAAAATATGAAGGAATTTTGATTTCCTCTCCAAAATTAACATTAGGAACAACCTCCCTACAGAACCCTGCTCAATTTCTTTATGGGGAACCAAATGAGTCCTTAGGACACGATTGCCTCCGAAATATAGAAGAGCAAACGAAATTGAGACCTGATCTAGAGGAGGTGGAATTACCCATCGGTGAACAGATATATGTGGATGGTTCCTCGAGAGTAGTCGAGGGAAAGCAAAAATAAGGATACGCGTTAGTAAACGGGAAAACATTTGAGATAGTGGAATCTGGACCTTTGAGTCCTAGCTGGTCCGCCCAAGCTTGCGAGCTATATGCCATATTGCGGTCCCTAAAATTGTTGAAAAATAAAAGCGGTACAATATATACAGATTCAAAATATGCTTATGGGGTAGTACATACATTTGGTAAAATATGGGAAGAAAGGGGGCTCATCAATTCACAAGGAAAGGGTTTAATACATCAGGAATTGATTACCCAGGTTTTACAAGCTATCAGAGAGCCCAAAGAAATTGCCGTAGTACATATAAAAGGGCATCAAAAAGGCCTCACCCCTCAGGTTAGGGGTAATAATCTAGCAGATCAGGAGGCAAAAAGGGCAGCATTAATGAGTATAAGAATTATAAGAACGAGGGAAGATTGCCCAGACTGTGGGAAATACTTAATACTTATACTTAAGATATAGTAATTAATATAATAATAATATAATAATATATAATAATGCTTAATATAATACTTAATAATGTGGGAAAGACTTAAAGGAATTTCCATGTTATGATTGCTGGAGTGAATGGGGAGTTGATGGGATTGAATGCAATTGTTCTGAGGAAGAAAGCCCGCCTTATAAAAACTGCTACAAGTGCGGGCCGACTAACTCCCTGTGGTCGAATGGACCCATTCCCCTCCCCTTACTCTGTTTCACTATTACAGAAGAAGACAAGATGACACAAATGGGGGTTCGAAAAAAAACGATAAAGGGGAATGGGTACTGCCTGATGGACGGGAAGTGTTACCAAAATCAGTAGCTACGAGGGTGCTACGGAGATTTCATGAACAGATGCACTGGGGAACCCAGGCATTGGTGGATCAATTTGCCACAAATTATATGTGTATAGGGATTTATAATATAGCAAAGAGGATCGTAAATGATTGCATAACTTGTCGGAGGGTAAATGCTCAACACATGAGAAAAAGGGTCCCGGGAGGAGGACGAGAATTGGCACATCGACCTTTTGCAAAGATTCAATTAGATTTTACTGAACTTCCAAAAACGGGGCAATATAGATACTTGTTAGTTATTGTAGACCACCTCACAAACTTTGTTGAAGCATTCCCTACGGCAAGGGCCACAGCTCAAACCGTGGTAAAGATATTATTAGAAAGCATCATACCCAGATACGGGGTAATAGAAGCAATTGACTCTGATCGAGGCCCACACTTTGTGTCAAAGGTATCCCGAGACACGATGAAGGCTCTGGGAATTAAATGGGAATATCACACTCCCTGGCATCCTCAGAGTTCGGGAAAGGTAGAACGAATGAATGGTGAAATTAAAAAGCAACTAACAAAGCTTATGATAGAGACAAAAACCTCCTGGGTGAAATGTTTACCGCTTGCACTATTGAATATCCGGACATAGCCCCGAGCCGATGTCGAAATCTCACCTTTTGAAAGGCTGTATGGTATGCCTTATGATTTAGAGATGCCATCTGATCACCCCCAGGTACAGGATATCCAATTAAAACCTTATTTAATACAGCTTATGAACCGACGGAGGGAGTTGCAAGCGAAAGGCTTGGTGGCTAGATATAGCAATCCATAGGATACAACCTGGAGATAGGGTTCTAATTAAGACATGGAAAGAAACGTCTTTAACACCACGGTGGGAGGCCCCTATGTTGTTTTACTTATCACAGAGACGGCTATCCGGACGGCTGAGAAGGGGTGAACGCATGCCAGTCGCGTGAAAGGACCGATCCAGAAAAGCGAATGGGAAGCAGTCGCAGGCCCTGATGACTTAAAGCTCACGTTGAAACGAACTCGATAAGTATGGTCTAACTGTCTATGTATCGTAAAAAAAAAAAGGGAGAGGGGACCCTGTTTGATCAGAAAAAGGTCGCGGTTACCTGAGAAACTCCCCTGAAGAACACTGCTGCTGCCGAGAAGAACCTGCACCTTGTAGTTCGCTGCAACCGAACTGACAAGCGAGGCAGAGAGTGAAACGGTGGGGAATTACGTGGCCAGGTAAAGAACTCTGGAAAATGGGCCCTAGCCATTTTTTTTTTTTTTTGCGATACATAGTAATGGGTACGATTGTTTACACTGTTCCTGGGTCTGCGCACCCTCACAAACCTTTTAAATGGAGCCTGATTAGATGGGAAGATCACCAAGTTGTTCAGCAGATAACTACTGCTGGGGGACTGATAGGGAAGGCATCATCTATATAAAGAAGGAAGAGACTAAGAGTCCCCAACGGGTGGGACCAAATCAGAAACTGTCGGGGAGTGTTTTGAGGATTCAGCCTACACAAGCTTTTAGAATGCTAACTCCTAATAGCCCTAAACCACTGGAGGTTGCTAATAAATCAGTAAACCCGGAGTACGGGATTAGAAATGAAGGGGTGACCGGGAATAACATATGGAGAATCATGAATGCTAGTTATCAGTTGTTGAATCAACCAAATCCAGACGTGCCTAGACCTTGCTGGTTATGTCTTGATATAAGGCCCTCATATTACGACGCCATTGGGGATCTGGGAGAAACCACCCGTTCAAACGAAACCGATCCCCCACAATGCAATTGGGGAAGGGATGTAGGAATAACGTTAACGGAAGTAACTGGGAATGGCAGATGCGTAGGCACGGTCCCTGGTGATGTGGGAATAGAAATGTTGTTTTTGCAGTGTTACATTGTTTAGAAGGAAGGAATGTGGTATTGAGATATGCTTACAGTGATAAGAAAGCTCAGCAGGTGACCTCGTAAAATGCAGACAACCAGACTCCTTAGAGCAATCAGGTGAAAATCACTATGTTAAGTCAAGCCAGATAAGGGGAGAAAACATTACCATCTCAAAAACAGGCCGGCAACTGAAGGCCAGGCATTGTCTGTGAAGCATCAGATAGATTGTGAACCTGGATTACCCACTCCAGTGGGGAAACAGGGGAGGGTCCTGTCATCAAAAAGTATATAAACTGTGTTTTTGGAGCTGGTAGGTGCGCTCTCCTGCTTGTGGGGCGCCCGCCAATTACAATCGCGAATGGATTGCTACTTCACTGAGATCCCCGCCTGGGCCTGGGTTGTTGGCTACGGAGTGTTTCTCACAGTAAGAAGTTCCATTTATGCAATATTACAGAAAATGTTACACAATTAGACAAAGAAAAATGGTTAATACCAGCAGATAACACCAGATGGGTATGTTCGTCTCTGGGGGTAACTCCATGCTTATCTTTGAAATTGTTCAACTCGTCTCATGATTTCTGTGTACAGGTAGTAATTATACCTAGGATTCTTTACCATTCTGAGGAGTATATGTACATCCAACATGCTATGGCAAAAAAAACACTTAAGGAAGAGAGAGCCTATTACGGCTGTCACTTTAGCCACTCTGATGATTCTGGGGGCTGCAGGAGCCGGAACTGAAATTACCTCTCTGGTAAAACAAAGCCAAGAATTTACCTCTCTACGCATTGCTGTAGATGAGGATTTGGCCCGTATCGAGCAATCCATATCAGCTTTAGAGAAATCTGTACGACAAAATCGTAGGGGATTAGATGTGATTTTTCTACAACAAGGAGGATTGTGTGCAGCCCTACGAGAGGAGTGTTGTGTATATGCAGATCATACTGGAGTAGTAAGGGATACAATGACTAAATTGAGAGAAGGGTTAGAAAAACGAAAAAATAGAAAATGAAGCCCACCAGAACTGGTATGAATCCTGGTTTAATTACTCACTTTGGCTCACTACACTGCTATCAACTATAGCAGGACCTTTGTTGCTGCTCATATTAACACTAACTTTTGGACCATGTATATTCAATCGAATAATCGCGATTGTAAAAAAACCGATTAGAGGCAGCTCACCTTATGCTTGTGCGTGCGAAATATGAATCTCTTGAACAGGAGGAGGATGACGCAAAAACTTTAATATTGAGCAAACAAGTGCTTCAAAAATTCATCAATGAACAAAATATGTTAGAAAAAGAAAAAGGAGGGATTGTGATAAATTAGCGGGTGTTTGTTCATTGTCTTTAAAAGGAATTCAGAGGATCTGCTGAGAAGATAAGGTTTTGCAATTTACGACCTTGTTAAGGGGGAAGACTAAGCAAGTAGATAGTGGGGTGGGGGTGTTGGATAAACATCCTTGGTAAAACAAAGACTCTGTGAAATACTGTTTCCCGCTTCACTACCCTCCCCCTTGAACACGAGCACAACGCATGATCATTGAAAGAAAAACAACGACCCCCAACAACGAACTGCACAGCTTCAGAAGGTCCAACAAGTCCTGACAAGCCGAAACTTGGATACTATAAAACGGCGACACTGAAAAGGGAAAGTTGCGTGCTGTGGTGGAGCGGAGACTCCCCAGCCGCCCAGCGCTGTTTTGCTTGTGCCTGCTTACTTAATTAATAGAATATTTCTGATAGACCAAGAAATTTGTATGGTCTCACTTATAACACGGAGGATGGGTGATACTGCAGGGATGGGCGGCAGCAGGCAGGGCTGGTATCCCTGTGGGGACCAGTATGTCCCCTATGAGGGCTCAGCTACTTGTTTATTCTCGTGTTCCCATTTCAGGCAAGGGGGTACCAGTCCCCGGAGAGCCGTGGACATGGGGTCTGGCCTTGACCCCTTTCTGGGGCTCACAGGTGGTGAGGAGAGTGCAGGCTGGAGGGAAGGCTGCCAGCAGGGAGCCAGTTGGAGTAGCCCTGTGGAAAGGGTCATTTAGCTAATGCCTGCCAGAGTGCTCCTCGAGGAGAGAGCTCTGAAGTGCTCGGCAGTTATCTGTCTGGAGGGAGCATCCTCGTCTCATCAGGGCCAGGCCTGGCGAGCCGCCAGCTGCAGCAGGTCAGGAGACACCCGTGGCCCTGCACCCAGCCACTCTGTGGGAACATGGGGAACACCTCCCTGCAGACCCAGCAGACCCCTGCCCATCACAGGATGGGCTGTGGGCTTCTTCCTCCTGCCCTTGTCACCCCACTTCCCTCACCCCAGCACTTTTCCCCAGCTCCCCATGGGGTGTTTCAGCATCCATCCACACCGTCAGACCATGTCCTTTCATTGCACCCCGCCCCCAACTCCTGGCACTGGTCCCCATCAGATTTTCCCCTTTATCACAGTGATGAAAGTGGCTCAGAGCAAATAAACAGCGAGTCACAGCCGTGAGGCATGCAGCCAGCATCCACGGCTTCTTAACCTAGTTCAGGTTCATCACCACCTGGCTGCTTACAGGGGACAAAGGAGGTGACAGGTCCCTACTGGGAACTGTCCAGAAGGTTCTGCTTGGGGCTCCCTGGCCACCAAGGGCAGAGGGAGAGCCAGCACCTGCTGTCCCCATCCCTGTCCCCATCTCCAGGACCACAACAGGGTGAATGTGGGGAGCAGAAGCTGCAGAGCAATTCGTAATGGTAGCTTGGGGGGGGGGGGTGTCAGCTCTGCAACCCCACACACACTTAGGGGGCAGCCACTGGTGGGAACATCAGCAGATGGATGCACCTATGGCTACAGGTGCGACTGGTGGTGTCAACAAGGCCACCTCCATGGTGGGAACACGATGGACAACCATCAGCACGATGCGAGAGCAAGGTGGTTGGGGGTGTGATGGACAGCTGTCAGCAGAGGATGGACAGATGGATGTGATGGACAGACAGCTGCAGCCCTGATGGACAGCTCTCAGTGGACACAAAGGATGGCCATCAGCAGGTGGCCTTGGGAGGTGTCTGGAGATGTCACATCTGGGTGCCGGTGGAGGATGGGATCATGTCTGAAGCTGGGATCAGGTCCGTGGTAGGGGATTGTGTCCACGGGGACAATTGTGTCTGGGATCCAGGGCCCCATCCCCTGCGAGGAGCCCACGCGGAGGGAGCCAGACACCACGCACAGATGCTCTGCCTCCCTCCCCGGCTCATTTCTGCTCTGCCTGTATGCGGTGATGGGCGATGCTCTGCCTTTCCCTGCTGCAGCCTTGCACAGCATCCCATCAGGCAGTTGCTTTTTATCCCATTTCATGCTGATTTTGGCATCACCCTCGCCTCCCGCACCAGTGCTGAAGCGAACCCTCCACATGGCGCCTTAACACTATTATCTCCTGTGATAAATTAGTAGGGGGTTTGTTCATTGTCTTCAAGGATGTAAAGAATCTGATAAGGTTTCGCAATTCACAACATTGTGATAAGGGGATTAAGCGAGTAGATAATGAGGAAGGGAGGTTGGGAAAACATCCTTGTTAAAAACAAAGGATTCTGTGAAGCAACCCACCCTGTTTGCCGCTTCACAACCCCCCCCTCCCTTGAACACGAGTACAACGTGTGAAAAACAACGACCCCCAACAACGGACCACACAGCCTCAGAAGGCTCAACAAGTCCTGACAAGCCGGAACTTGGATGCTATAAAACAGTGACGCTGGAAAGGGAAGTTGCGTGCTGTGGTGGAGCGGAGACTCCCCAGCCGCCCAGCGCTGTTTTGCTTGTGCTTGCTTACTTAATCATCTATTCAATAAAATATTTTTGATAGACCAAGAAATTTGTATGGTCTCACTTATAACATCTCCATCAGCCAAACTTGTAATCTCCTGAAAAAAAAGCTCTCTCGCTATTTTGACAAGTTCCCTTTTCCATCACCTCCTGCTGACTGGCAGGAACGCCAGCTCATGCAGATGTCTTCTCTGCAGCAGGCTCATCCTCCAAAAGCTCATCTCCCTGTTATAAATGACTGAGTCCCAAATAGGATTACAATCAGAGTTTACAATTTATTAAACGAATAGAGGCAAGCAAACAGCGCTGGGTGCGCCGGGAGTCTCTGCTCCACCGGGACGCACACCTGTTACGTAAGGCGGCTGGTTTTTATGCTCCTAGGCTAATACATATTCATTACTACTTCTAGAAGAGGCAGGGTTATTATAATTGGTTTCCCGAATCCGAAGTCCTCCCAGGTGCGCCTGCTTATCAGTCTCTGTTAGTCTCTCGGGGGCCGCTCGGACAGGGAGGCTCATATTCTTCCTCCTTATCTAGTGGTCTCTTGGCCGGCTGTCAGAAGTTACTGCACATTCGTGCAAAGTCAGCAGTTTTTCTCCGAAGAAATCCCTTTGTTCTCTTCTCGCCTAAACCCAGGCCTCAATGTTAACCCTTCAAAACCCCTTAGTGGCACGAATTGCTGGACCATTTCTTACAATTCCTCCCTTTTTTTTTTTTTAATCATCAATTCGTGTCTCTCCTTCAACCTTTGTCAGTAACAATTGGATTTCATCAGTCAGTTCTCGGGGTGTCCACTTCTTAAGCATCATTATCGACACGTCACCTTTTCTCTCCACTGAAGTCATCACAAATTGGGTGCTATTTATTACTCGCCGTATCAACAACGTAAAGCAAGGTATCATACAAGGTATAAACAATAATGTCACTATACCACATAAAAATAAAAACAGCATCCTTTTAACCCATGGTTCACCAGGCAACCATGAAAAGAAATCCCAATCCATACCCTTCCAAGTTTGTACTGGGACGTGGGCTAGCTTTCTAATTTCCTTTGTTATCTGCTTGACCACTTTTCCATTATCATCAATCTGTAGACAACAATTAGAATCGTTCAGTTTTCCACATACTCCCCCTTCTTCTGCTAGTAAATAGTCTAAGACCATTCTATGTTGGAATATAGCATTTCTCATTTGAGTGGATTGGTCAGCCAAAAGATCCAAGGCTGTCGCTGTTTGATTTGTTACAACTTCGAGGATAGCTTGCAACCTAATTATTCGGTTCAAATTATAAATAGGTTCTCGGGCTCCTGATATCAACTCATTTGGGTTCCAGGTAGCTGGCCCATAATGCTGTATGATTCTTTCAGGAGGCCATTCATCCTTTCCCCATTTTTGGGCACTATCCCCGGATAAGGAAGTATCAATAGATCGTTTTACTCTGTTCAGGTCATCATATAATCTTATTCCTAAATGATTTCCTTGTGTTTGTGACAATAAAAAGAACAAGGGTCTTATGTACCCCCCATAGCATATTCCCGACCAGTTTCCAGGTAGCCTCTTGTAAGCATGTTTGCTACACACCCAATAATGTCCCTTTAGGGCCCACGTCCCGTTTGGAAAATGACCATCCCATCCATCTTTACCCTTTGGGGCATGATAATACAGAGTGTCCTTGTTACCGAGTGGTCCTGTTACAATGTCTGCCCCGTTTGTACTCGTATATGCACGCTTCCAAGCTCCCACGTTGGGTTTCCACTTACAGTCACAATTCAGTTCTCTTTGGCGACCTGTCATATTATAAGCCTTTTTCGCCGTCCAATCTTGAGAGTGTGGGAAGCGCCTTCAATCATGGGGTTGGGCCCGCTTTCAGAGCTTGTGTTACCATTCAGCCCTTCAGGGTGATCCAGCTCCTGGAAAAACTAATCACAATTTTATTATGGGTTTAAAAGTTTCTCATGTTATTTTTCTCAGGACAAACTGATCTTGGTGTGGGAGAAGTCCGGTCGAGGCACTCTCACTCGGCGGTCAATACCCATAGGGGTTGCCTCCCTCGGTAGACCATACACGCCGCAGTGGAGGGTCCTACCCCGGTCTTGCCTTCTCCCTTTCCTCCCTTCAGCCTTGTCCTCTTTATCCAGTGCCCTTAATTCATGCAGAACCTTATTGCTGGGATATCAGTTCCTCTTTAGTCTCAGTTTCAGTTCCCCAGGAGTGGACTCAACCCTCCAGGCTTCGGTAGTTATTGGTCCTTTTATTCTGGATGCGTGGGTCCAACCCCTTCTTGCTGTTCTCACAGCTGTTTCAGTAGTAAGTAAAACAAGGTACAGTCCCTCCCATCGGGGGTTCAATGATTCTTCTCTCCAGGTTTTTATTAAGACCTTGTCTCCTGGTTGTATTTTATGAATAGCAAATCCTAAAGGTGGTGTCTGAGTCATCATCCCAATTTCTCTTATCTCCTGTAATCTCCTTCCAATGGTAATTATGTATTTCTGGATACTATGATCCTCAATTACATTGTTCCCTAGGGGCATCCCTTGAGAATAAGGCATACCATATAACATTTCATATGATGATAATCCAGTCTCACTGTGTGGTTTGGTTCTTATGTTTAAAAGTGCCAATGGTAAGCATTTCGTCCAGGCCAGCTGTGTCTCGATCATTAACTTAGCCAATTGTTGTTTTATTGTTTGATTCATCCTTTCTACTTTCCCTGAGCTTTGTGGGTGCCACGGAGTGTGGAATTTGTTATAAGTGAGACCATAAAAATTTCTTGGTCTATCAGAAATATTTTATTAATTAAGTAAGCAGGCACAAGCAAAACAGCGCTGGGCGGCTGGGGAGTCTCCGCTCCACCACAGCACGCAACTTTCCCTTTTCAGTGTCGCCGTTTTATAGCATCCAAGTTTCGGCTTGTCAGGACTTGTTGGACCTTCTGAAGCTGCGCAGTTCGTTGTTGGGGGTCGTTGTTTTTCTTTCAATGATCATGCGTTGTGCTCGTGTTCAAGGGGGAGGGTAGTGAAGCGGGAAACAGTATTTCACAGAGTCTTTGTTTTACCAAGGATGTTTATCCAACACCCCCTCCCCACTATCTACTTGCTTAGTCTTCCCCCTTAACAAGGTCGTAAATTGCAAAACCTTATCTTCTCAGCAGATCCTCTGAATTCCTTTTAAAGACAATGAACAAACACCCGCTAATTTATCACAATCCCTCCTTTTTCTTTTTCTAACATATTTTGTTCATTGATGAATTTTTGAAGCACTTGTTTGCTCAATATTAAAGTTTCTGCGTCATCCTCCTCCTGTTCAAGAGATTCATATTTCGCACGCACAAGCATAAGGTGAGCTGCCTCTAATCGGTTTTTTTACAATCGCGATTATTCGATTGAATATACATGGTACAAAAGTTAGTGTTAATATGAGCAGCAACAAAGGTCCTGCTATAGTTGATAGCAGTGTAGTGAGCCAAAGTGAGTAATTAAACCAGGATTCATACCAATTCTGGTGGGCTTCATTTTCTATTTTTCGTTTTTCTAGCCCTTCTCTCAATTTAGTCATTGTATCCCTTACTACTCCAGTATGATCTGCATATACGCAACACTCCTCTCGTAGGGCTGCACACAATCCTCCTTGTTGTAGAAAAATCAGATCTAATCCCCTACGATTTTGTCGTACAGATTTCTCTAAAGCTGATATGGATTGCTCGATACGGGCCAAATCCTCATCTACAGCAATGCGTAGAGAGGTAAATTCTTGGCTTTGTTTTACCAGAGAGGTAATTTCAGTTCCGGCTCCTGCAGCCCCCAGAATCATCAGAGTGGCTAAAGTGACAGCCGTAATAGGCTCTCTCTTCCTTAAGTGTTTTTTTTTTGCCATAGCATGTTGGATGTACATATACTCCTCAGAATGGTAAAGAATCCTAGGTATAATTACTACCTGTACACAAAAATCATGAGACGAGTTGAACAATTTTAAAGATAAGCATGGAGTTACCCCCAGAGACGAACATACCCATCTGGTGTTATCTGCTGGTATTAACCATTTTTCTTTGTCTAATTGTGTAACATTTTCTGTAATATTGCATAGATGGAACTTCTCACCAGGGACCGTGCCTACGCACCTGCCATTCCCAGTTACTTCCGTTAACGTTATTCCTACATCCCTTCCCCAATTGCATTGTGGGGGATCGGTTTCGTTTGAACGGGTGGTTTCTCCCAGATCCCCAATGGCGTCGTAATATGAGGGCCTTATATCAAGACATAACCAGCAAGGTCTAGGCACGTCTGGATTTGGTTGATTCAACAACTGATAACTAGCATTCATGATTCTCCATATGTTATTCCCGGTCACCCCTTCATTTCTAATCCCATACTCTGGGTTTACTGATTTATTAGCAACCTCCAGTGGTTTAGGGCTATTAGGAGTTAGCATTCTAAAAGCTTGTGTAGGCTGAATCCTCAAAACACTCCCCGACAGTTCCTGATTTGGTCCCACCCGTTGGGGACTCTTAGTCTCTTCCTTCTTTATATAGATGATGCCTTCCCTATCAGTCCCCCAGCAGTAGTTATCTGCTGAACAACATGGTGATCTTCCCATCTAATCAGGCTCCATTTAAAAGGTTTGTGAGGGTGCGCAGACCCAGGAACAGTGTAAACAATCGTACCCATTACTATGTATCGCAAAAAAAATGGCTAGGGCCCATTTTCCAGAGTTCTTTACCTGGCCACGTAATTCCCCACCGTTTCACTCTCTGCCTCGCTTGTCAGTTCGGTTGCAGCGAACTACAAGGTGCAAGTTCTTCTTGGCAGCAGCAGTGTTCTTCAGGGGAGTTTCTCAGGTAACCGCGACCTTTTTCTGATCAAACAGGGTCCCCTTTCCTCCTTTTTTTTTTTTACGATACATAGACAGTTAGACCATACTTATCGAGTTCGTTTCAACGTGAGCTTTAAGTCATCAGGGCCTGCGACCGCTTCCCATTTGCTTTTCTGGATCGGTCCTTTCACGCGACTGGCATGCGTTCACCCCTTCTCAGCCGTCCGGATAGCCGTCTCTGTGATAAGTAAAACAACATAGGGGCCTCCCCACCGTGGTGTTAAAGACGTTTCTTTCCATGTCTTAATTAGAACCCTATCTCCAGGTTGTATCCTATGGATTGCTATATCTAGCCACCAAGCCTTTCGCTTGCAACTCCCTCCGTTGGTTCATAAGCTGTATTAAATAAGGTTTTAATTGGATATCCTGTACCTGGGGGTGATCAGATGGCATCTCTAAATCATAAGGCATACCATACAGCCTTTCAAAAGGTGAGATTCCGACATCGGCTCGGGGCTATGTCCAGATATTCAATAGTGCAAGCGGTAAACATTTCACCCAGGAGGTTTTAGTCTCTATCATAAGCTTTGTTAGTTGCTTTTAATTTCACCATTCATTCGTTCTACCTTTCCCGAACTCTGAGGATGCCAGGGAGTGTGATATTCCCATTTAATTCCCAGAGCCTTCATCGTGTCTCGGGATACCTTTGACACAAAGTGTGGGCCTCGATCAGAGTCAATTGCTTCTATTACCCCGTATCTGGGTATGATGCTTTCTAATAATATCTTTACCACGGTTTGAGCTGTGGCCCTTGCCGTAGGGAATGCTTCAACAAAGTTTGTGAGGTGGTCTACAATAACTAATAAGTATCTATATCGCCCCGTTTTTGGAAGTTCAGTAAAATCTAATTGAATCTTTGCAAAAGGTCGATGTGCCAATTCTCGTCCTCCTCCCGGGACCCTTTTTCTCATGTGTTGAGCATTTACCCTCCGACAAGTTATGCAATCATTTACGATCCTCTTTGCTATATTATAAATCCCTATACACATATAATATGTGGCAAATTGATCCACCAACGCCTGAGTACCCCAGTGCGTCTGTTCATGAAATCTCCGTAGCACCCTCATAACTACTGATTTTGGTAACACTTCCCGTCCATCAGGCAGTACCCATTTCCCTTTATCGTTTTTTTTTTTTTTTTTTGAACCCCCATTTGTGTCATCTTGTCTTCTGTAATAGTGAAACAGAGTAAGGGGAGGGGAATGGGTCCATTCGACCACAGGGAGTTAGTCGGCCCGCACTTGTAGCAGTTTTTATAAGGCGGGCTTTCTTCCTCTGAACAATTGCATTCAATCCCATCAACTCCCCATTCACTCCAGCAATCATAACATGGAAATTCCTTTAAGCCTTTCCCACAGTATTAAGTATTATATTAAGCATTATTATATATTATTATATTATTAATTATTATATTAATTATTATATATTAAGTATAAGTATTAAGTATTTCCCACAGTCTGGGCAATCTTCCCTCATTCTTATAATTCTTATACTCATTAATGCTGCCCTTTTTGCCTCCTGATCTGCTAGATTATTACCCCTAACCTGAGGAGTGAGGCCTTTTTGATGCCCTTTTATATGTACTACAGCAATTTCTTTGGGCTCTCTGATAGCTTGTAAAACCTGGGTAATCAATTCCTGATGTATTAAACCCTTTCCTTGTGAATTGATGAGCCCCCTTTCTTTCCATATTTTACCAAATATATGTACTACCCCATAAGCATATTTTGAATCTGTATATATTGTACCGCTTTTATTTTTCAACAATTTTAGGGCCTGCAATATGGCATATAGCTCGCAAGCTTGGGCAGACCAGCTAGGACTCAAAGGTCCAGATTCCACTATCTCAAATGTTTTCTCGTTTACTAACGCGTATCCTGATTTTTGCTTTCCCTCGACTACTCTCGAGGAACCATCCACATATATCTGTTCACCAATGGGTAATTCCACTTCCTCTAGATCAGGTCTCAATTTCGTTTGCTCTTCTATATTTCGGAGGCAATCATGTCCTAAGGACTCATTTGGTTCCCCATAAAGAAATTGAGCAGGGTTCTGTAGGGAGGTTGTTCCTAAGGTTAATTTTGGAGAGGAAATCAAAATTCCTTCATATTTTAATAATGTGGCGTCAGTGATCCATTTCTCTGCCTTCTGTTGCAGTACCCCGCATATATTGTGTAGAGATATTACTTTGATTTCCCCCCCAAAAGTGATCTTCTGTGCTTCTTCCGCTAACAAGGCAGCAGCTACCACTACCTGCAAACAGTTTGGCCAACCCCGGCTAACCGGATCCAATAATTTAGACAAATAGGCCACAGGTTTGTTTTTTTTTTTTTTAACTCCTTGCCCATTCTTGGGCCAGCACTCCGTATGCCGTGCCTGCTGCGCTGTTCACAAAAAAACAAAACAAAACAAAACAGCCTCCTTAAATCTGGTAAGCTTAACACTGGGGGGCGTACTAGTTCCTCCTTTAACTTGTTCAGTCGTTCCTCATCTTCTTTTGTCCATTTGAGTAATCCATCCTTATTCAGCTTGTTATATAAAAATTTAACCTTTCCACTGTAATCTTCTATCCATTGTCTACAGTATCCGGTCAACCCTAACAGTTGCCGTACCTGCCTTTTAGTTCGCGGGGACGCTAAAGCCAATATTCCACTGATTCTGTCTGGGTCTAACTTCTTAGTCCCCTTACTTAACTGGTGACCCAGGTACTTTATCTCTTGCTCCACAATTTGTAATTTTGCCCCTCCTTTTTCTTTTAAAGGGTACAGAGGGTACAGATTAACTCGATTCTCTGAGCCAATCCAAAGGCTCGCATATTCGCTCCCCTCTAAACAAAAAGGTTCCTTTGTATTTACATAAATGTTTAAGGCTTGGCAAACCCAGTCTTCAAACGACCCAAATATGGGCCAATAATTTGCCTACCTCCCCAAACTTCAACACAATAATGAATCATTTTTACTTTATCCTTTCCCCGCCTAAAAGGGGAATCACTCCAATTCTTAATCATTAACCCCAGTGGACTATCTGGGGGAATAGGGGGCAACCTAGCACTAGGCATTACCCCACCCATGGGACCAGAAGGCTTACTCTTCTTCTGTCCCATCTTCCGGAGTGCCTTCAAACACACACACAGCCGCTTCCCCCTGGTCGTGGCCCAGTCCCTCGCAGGATGTGGGAACCGCACTACTGAGGGGTCCGCACTCACTTCGTCCGCAATTGGACGTCTCACACAGACGCACTCCGGGATCACCAACCCCAACCGAACGGATCACCGGCCTATACTTACCCACCCCGTGGGTCTTCGTTCGGTCTTCGTGCACAAAGATTGCTTGGGGTTACCGGTTTTATTTGCTTGTGCCTAATTTTGGGTTCGTCGGTGAAGGGCTCGAGCGGGATTTCCCGTTCCCGGGGCCGCCAGAATCGGCGGGGCGCCTCCCCTAGAGGGATTCCCAGTCAATCCACCTTCATCCGAGTCACGGCACCAAATTTGTTATAAGTGAGACCATACAAATTTCTTGGTCTATCAGAAATATTTTATT
The DNA here is from genome assembly GCF_964211835.1 of Anser anser. Classification (NCBI taxonomy): domain Eukaryota; kingdom Metazoa; phylum Chordata; class Aves; order Anseriformes; family Anatidae; genus Anser; species Anser anser. The sequence goes on from NC_139731.1 coordinate 13,454,087, forward strand.
AATTAAGTAAGCAGGCACAAGCAAAACAGCGCTGGGCGGCTGGGGAGTCTCCGCTCCACCACAGCACGCAACTTTCCCTTTTCAGTGTCGCCGTTTTATAGCATCCAAGTTTCGGCTTGTCAGGACTTGTTGGACCTTCTGAAGCTGTGCAGTTTGTTGTTGGGGGTCGTTGTTTTTCTTTCAATGATCATGCGTTGTGCTCGTGTTCAAGGGGGAGGGTAGTGAAGCGGGAAACAGTATTTCACAGAGTCTTTGTTTTACCAAGGATGTTTATCCAACACCCCCTCCCCACTATCTACTTGCTTAGTCTTCCCCCTTAACAAGGTCGTAAATTGCAAAACCTTATCTTCTCAGCAGATCCTCTGAATTCCTTTTAAAGACAATGAACAAACACCCGCTAATTTATCACAGTATTCCCACTGAATACCTTTCAAGGGGTACATCCTTCAAATCTTTGTGGCTGGCGTATGTTCGATTATTTCCACACAATTGTGTTCCAACGGTCCTTCTTCTGGAACGGTTCCTAGAAATACTGCTGGATATAACAGGTTAGTCGTTTTCAAGGTTATGTCATCTTGTTCAGTTAGGATTGCCTGATATTTCATCATCCGGCTGGGTGATAACCAGTGCCCCCCCCTTTTGTTCCAAAACGGTTGTTACCATATGTGGTCCAAAAACTTCAATACGTTTTCCCATTTGAAGGCAAATAATTTTCTACTATCTTTATCAAGAGGTATGCAAAAGAAGGCATCCTTTAAATCTATCACGGTAAACCATTTATATTTCTCTTTCACAGATGTTAACAATGTGTAAGGATTAGCTACTACCGGGTGAATATCCTTTGTTATTTCATTTATTGCTCTAAGATCTTGTACAAATCTATACTCGCCATTCGGCTTCTTTACTGGAAAAATTGGAGTATTGTATTCTGATTTACATTCTTCCAGAATCTGATATTTGAGAAATTTGTCAATAATTTTCACTATTCCCGTGCCTAGCTTCTATCTTAAGTGGATATTGTTTGATTCAAACAGGTTTGGCTCCTTCCTTTAATTCCACCTTTACCAGTTGTGCCAGTTTCGACTTCCCTGGTACATCTGTTTCCCGTACTGTTGCTATAACTGCATTTTCTACTTCTCTTGGAATATTAACAAAGGGTTTATCTTTGATCATTAGGATTTGGCCTACTTTGGACTCAGGTACCTTCATTATTAATTCTCCATCCTCAAAGGTTATTGTTGCATCTAATTTGGCTAATAGATCCCGTCCCAAGAGTGGCATCGGGCATTCTGGTACATACTAAAATTTATGGGTTAGTTCCTCACCCCCAAAACGCAAATCAAGGGGTCGTAAGAATGACCATTCTTCCTCTTTCCCTGTGGCTCCAATTATTGTAGTTGTCTTAGTTCCTAATCGTCCTTTTAAACTATTTAACACTGAATATGTTGCTCCTATTACATTTACAGCCTAATTAACACAGAGAAAGAAGCTCCCATAACCAACAAAAAATTCAAGCCTGTCTTCGTTTCCTAGCTTTATTTCAACTAGTGGACCTGCTAGGGTAGATGCCCCAGGTCCCCATCATTCCTGACTGTTGTTTGTCCTGCAGCCTAAGACAATTTCTTTCTGATATCAGGGGCTGATTGCCCTGGAAAGAGGTTAGCCAGTTGCCTCTCTCTTTTTTTTTTTTTTTAAGCCAGGTCCATTTTTTTTTTTTCATTGCATTTCAAAGTTGGTCCAGAAATTCAAAAATTCCATAAATTCCATAGGGGTTTCTTTTGGACCTTGTTGGAACAGATTCTCAATTCCCAATAGCCAATTTAACCAGATTTTGGTATTTACATAATTTCCGGGGTGATTAGGGTCTCAGTGAGGGGGTCGGTCAGGGGAATGCAATCGTTGAAAGTTCCCTGAGCGGTCCCATTGGCAATCTGAGCTCACACAGGAACTCAGGTTGTTTCAAAAGTTAGCTGCTTTTCTGTTTCCACGACAACTCTCTCGGACCCATCACGGTCCCCCTGCCCCAGAGGGCTCACACCCGCGATTTAGAGATCTCAGCCTCGGGTTGAGACGGAACTATTAACATTCCTACATCCTCTTCCCCTGCTCATTCAACTTCAAACAGCTCTGTTAAATACTACATGCCACACAACCTTTAACACCTTCAACAACCCTTTTAACACTTCCTTTATCTTTCTCCAGCCCGTACTTTTCTAATGCCAACACCAAAGGCTCAGTCAGGGGCCAACTTAATTCCAAACCTTTTCCCTCCAACATGCTGAAACAACATATCACTATACAACATTTCATCCTATTTTCCTTCTCTCCTCAAAAACATTAATTGCAAGACACTGTTATAGTCGATTGATCCATAAAGTGGCCATTTAGTTTATATAGTGGCCACCATTGATTGCAATACTTAGTGAAAGTCCTCTTGCTTTCTGTGCCCCCATTTCTAACAATATCCTTCCAATGTGCCAATATGCACCCAAGGAGGCTTTTTCTTTTTTAGGACGTCTTTTTTTTTTTTTTTTTTGGATTTTCCCCTTTTCCTTGATTTCCCATTCCCTTTTATTTATTTATATTACTTACTGTCCCTTGTTTCAATTTCCACGCAAACCTTTTTATTGCAGGTTTTTACTATCTTTTCCTAATCTTCTTCCCAAATGTCCCAATTCTCTGGGATTAAACTCTTCTTTCCACATACAAACTTTACTATTTCAGATTATTAATGAGCCCCATTCCAATCATAAATCCGCAGGACTTCGGAAAAACACCTGAAGCACTCAGCCTTCTGTCTTCTAGACAAACAATAACACCTTTTCCACAAAATTTACATTTCAATAAGACCGAATTTCAAGCCAAATGGTAATTTTTCTCATGCACTTTGTTAGTAAGCCTACACAAAACAAGGAATCACTCCTGTGTATCCGTCAAGATGGGGGTTTAAAAAGGTATTGAGGCCTAAATAAATTCGCTCTCCCCCTTCTTACCAAATTCCCAGGGCTCAGGCCCGAACCACCAAAGAAGTGACTCTCCGTTCTACCACTTTGATAATCAGTCAGCCCCTCTCCCCCGATACTTGGGAAACTGACCGAACACCACCGCGAATATACCCAAACTTCTAAACTGTTACTTAGATAATGCTCCCACCTTCCTCCTTGACACAGTCAAAACATTTAAGAACAAAACAGGATTACAAGATGCACCACCGGGGGTGGATTGTTAGGATATAGAGGTGGTAGGTTATCCAATGACTCTCATTCATCATCTTTTTCTTTTTCCTTTTTTTTTATTTTTTATTTTTTTGTTCTCTTCTTCGTCAAACTTCTCGTCTGCTTTTAGTGTAAATATTGAGGCTGGAAAAGGACGTGAGATCCTGATCCATAATCCTGCATAATCACTTTCCTCCTGGCTAAAAGGTTCCTTTGAATTAACATGTATATTTAAGGCCTGGCAAACCCAGTCTTCAAAGGATCCGAAAACGGGCCAAAAGACATGTGGTCTTAAAGGCTCCTTTGGCCATTCTGTCATACAATACTGAACCATTTTTAATTTACTTTTTCCCTTTTCTGGGGCCCCTATCGTTCCAATTTCTAATCATTATCCCTAATGGACTTTCTGGTGGTATGTCTGGTAATTTGCTCCCTTTTCTCTGGTCCCGGGTCTTCAATTTTGTCTGACCCATCTAGGAATTTTACTGTGGCAATTCCTACAGCCCTTGGTTGCCTTAGTGAGAGTGTCTTGCAGGGGGTTTAGGACCTATCACCCACCCACGAATCCTATAGGAATCGCTTCGGTCCTTCACCGGCCAAGTCCCTCGCGGGAGATTGGAACCGCGGTTAGAAGACCTCCACAATCGCTTCGGAACTACGTTCCGTCTCAGTCACACTCTCACACACACAGGCAACCGAAACCCACCCAACCGAACGGTATACGCCTTAAATACTTACGACTCCGTCGTCTTCGTTCGGATCTTCGCGCGCAGAATTACGGGCAAAATATAGTGCTGCAGCCGGCAAAGGGAGCTCATAAAAAAATCTAAATCTTTGCTTGCCCTTATTCAGGTTCAAGATGGCATTAGCCCTGACCTGACTCGAACAGGAGCCACCAAATGGTGGGGGCGCCCCTCCTAGATCAAGTCAGAATTCAGGAACCAAGACCATCCCGGACGAGCCCCCAATTGTTATAAATGACTGAGTCCCAAATAGGATTACAATCAGAGTTTACAATTTATTAAACGAATAGAGGCAAGCAAACAGCGCTGGGTGCGCCGGGAGTCTCTGCTCCACCGGGACGCACACCTGTTACGTAAGGCGGCTGGTTTTTATGCTCCTAGGCTAATACATATTCATTACTACTTCTAGAAGAGGCAGGGTTATTATAATTGGTTTCCCGAATCCGAAGTCCTCCCAGGTGCGCCTGCTTATCAGTCTCTGTTAGTTTCTCGGGGGCCGCTCGGACAGGGAGGCTCATATTCTTCCTCCTTATCTAGTGGTCTCTTGGCCGGCTGTCAGAAGTTACTGCACATTCGTGCAAAGTCAGCAGTTTTTCTCTGAAGAAATCCCTTTGTTCTCTTCTCGCCTAAACCCAGGCCTCAATGTTAACCCTTCAAAACCCCTTAGTGGCACGAATTGCTGGACCATTTCTTACATCCCCCTCTTCCACAAGCGAAGCCTTCACCCTGCGACCCTGCTGGGTGCTGCTGGCTGTGGGACCGGCTGCTGGGAAGAGTGGCGGCTGCGCAGGGTGGCATTCCCAGGCTGTGGGCTCCAGAAGCAGTTGCAGAAGGTGAGCCCACGTGTTGAGTCGCTGCGGGAGCCAGTGACCTACACGCAAGCGTCATGCGAGATTTGGGGAGGGGTAAGGGGGGGAGCTGATGAAAATGCCCATTCTCATGGCAGCTCAGCTCTCACCTCCACCCCTGCAGCCCTCCCCCAGCAGCCCGATACTGCCTGCAATGCCAAGAGGTTTCCCAGCCTGTTGCCATCATACCTGCTCTGATGCACTGTAGGTTTTCAGAAAGGGGCAGGGGACCCTGGGGATGCAAGAGCAGCCTGCATCCTGCATCCCACATCCTGAATCCTGCACGCGGTGGAGCCTGCTGGGTGCCCCAAGCAGGCTCTGAACCTTGCTGCGAGTGGGCATCTGGCTGTGCTACAGAAGGGACCAAATCCACCAGGCCATGCTGGCACTGAGGCAGGGGGTGGCAGGACCTCCCCGGTGTTATAAATTACTCTTTTAGCCAGAAAGAATTAGTTTATTGAGTAAGCGATCAGCAAGCAAAACAGCACTGGGCGGCCGGGGAGTCCATGCTCCTCCAAACGGCGCGCCCTCCCCCTTTCGCAGTCCCCTTTTATCATCAGGTTCTTCCGGGATTACATGGCCCCTTTCTAGTACTGCGGCTGCATCGATTGTTGCTAGGGGGTCGTCTCTGTCCCTCTGGTGGTCGCGCGGATGAAGGCAGTAGTCTTCCTCTGCTTAATTTGCAGCGTTTCTCCTCCTTATTTGGTCATGTTAGTTTTTCTTAAGATAGGGCAGTGGGTTATTGGGTTGGCAATTGTACTGTTTACACAAAGTTCTCTCAACCGTATATCCGAGACATCAACAGGCAGGATGTCTCAAGTTTTGTACCACCACTTGAGCAGCTCCTTTTGTTCCCTTCTTAATATAGCCATGAAAAACAATGAACAAACATTTCTTATACATCACACCCGGCAGCTTGAGCAGGGCTCCTCCTCGCCTTTGCTTTTCCGGGAATCATTGCTGTCATCCAAGGGCCTGATCCAATCATTGCTCTCATCCAGGGCTCTCCCCGCAGAGGCACTTAATGCTCTTGCAACCTCCCAGCACAGTCTTGCACCACCTCCCCCTTCCCCAGTCCTCTGGGGCCAGGGCTTGGCTGCAGAGATGTTTTCCTCTGGCCCCATTTACGGTTTGCCTACACTTTCTCTGTCCCTCTCCGCATCATGTGCATCCCAGCACCCTTCCACTCTGCTCACCAAGTAACACAAGGTGCTTTGGTGACCCTAAGGTGCTTTTGGTCACCCTAAAAAAAGCTCTTTTTGGTCACCAAGGTGCTTTTGGTCACCCTAAAGGCAAGCATCCTCAGGAGGGGTTCATCAAAGGGAGGCACCCAGGGCCAGGGTAGGGCCACAGGACTCTCCATGAAGCTCTGCAGCTGATGGAGTGAGGCACAACAGGACCTGACAGCACAAGCAGCAGGCAGGATGAATCCCGTCTGGAGCACAGCTTTGCACATCTGCAGCCGCTGTGGTAGGCAGCCATGATGCAGCTCAGGTGCCGGTGCAGCAGCCGGGTGCTGCCATGGATGCCACAAGCTGCAGCCTGTCTCAGCTCACTCCTGGTCGGGTGTGGGAGGATGCAAAAGGTCTTTACGGAGGCGCTGTGGAAAACTGCAGCTGGTGCAGCAGAAGTGGGACCACTGTCAGCTCCCACGGGGCTGGCATATGGCTAGGAGCTGCAGGGCCACCAGCTCCATGGCTGCTAGGAGTCAGCCCAGCCCAGACGGTGGCCCAGACAAGACCAGAATGGAAGAAGTGTGTGTGTGTGTGGGGGGGGGGGGGGGGGTCTCCAGAGGCCCCCCCCGCATATGCACAAACTCACAGAATGGTTGAGGTGGGAAGACACCCCTGGAGGTCAGCTGGTCCAACCCCCAGCTCAAGCAGGGACACCCAGAGCACTGCTGGAAGCTGCTCCCCGGAGGGCTCCGAGACCCTGGCACCCTAAATCACCCCCAGGTACAGCGGGCACCTCTAGAACAGGACAGCAGACCCCCAGACAGCGGCACCCGTCCCAGGAGGGCACTGGGGGCTGAGCGACCATGGGGGGTGCACATGGAGCAAATATCCCACTCTCAGAAGCGGTGCTTTGGGGCTGCACCTTCCTTACCAGCCCAGTGTCCTCGCTCCTTCCCCACCATCTCCATGAGCCCCCAGCCCTGCTGCAGCCCTGCAGCATGCACCCACCCAGTCCTGGGGACCAGGAGAGCCAAAACCCCTCACGCTGCATTGCGCCGGGCACACGGGGCTGGATGGAGCTGGGAGCCAGCACATCCCCGCTCCACAGGGTGAGCAGCAGGCAACGGGTTAAAGTGGCCACAGGCAGATTGTGGCTGGGGCTTGGTGCAGGGAAGACCCCGACTGCGGGCAGGGGAGCCCTCTGCTCCTCCACACCCATGCAACCCCAGCTCCATAGTCCTTGAGGTTGTCTCTAAGAAAGCCAGCTCAGCCTCGGAGCCAGAGGAGATGCAGGGAAAGCTTTTATTGGTATCTCCCAGCCAACATCAGCCCGGTTAAAAAAAAAATGCTTCATCTCTCAGAGAGCTGTTTAACACAGCTCAGGCAGCAATTGGTACAGGGACAGCAAACCAGGCTGCATCTGCTCAGCCCCAGTCACAAGCTCCCTGCTTCCTCCATGTGTGTGAGTGAGCGTGAGCGTGAGTGTGTGTGTGTGTGCTCTAGACACAGACATCCGCTCCCAGCATCTCGCTGTCTCCTGCATCCTCCAGCAGTGAGCGCGCGGCTCTGGCTCCCCGCGTCCCAGCTTCGCCGTTGTATCCCCCGGCGGGGATTTGCACGTGGGGCGTGGGATGTGGTGAGCACCCGTGGGTGGAGAGGTGAGCACCCGTGGGTGGCTGGGAGCAGCTGCCATTGGCATCGCGTGGGAAGCTCTCTAGGGCTCGCGATCCCAAGCAGGCCCCTGACCCTGATAAGTGGCTTTTTTTTGCTGCCGCTGGCACTTTGCCTGGTGCATGGAGCGGGCTGGCCATGCGTCGCAACACCCATGGGTGGGTCACCCTGGGGTCCTGGTGCCAGGGAGGGTGATGGTCCTGGGATGGGGTGCCTGGGAGCGGGGGTGCAGGTGGTGTGGGAGGGTCCCGCGCAGGCATCAGGGTCCGGATGTGGGTGCTGAGGAGGGAGACGAGAAGGAGAAATGGGGAGCTAGGCAGGAGCTGTGTCTGCTGCAGGGAAAGGGACTCTGCTGTCACGGCATTTTCATCCCCCTCTGGGAGATGGAAACGTGTGACTCACCTATAAAATCAGCCATGGTGTGGCAGGATGGGCAGCTGGATCCCGCAGGGAGCGCAGTTGCCGGCTGGGTGTCCCCTGCAGGGGGGCACAGCACAGCTGGGGGTTTGCCCACTGCCCCCAGACCTCTCCACCAGGCTCCTGTGCCCCTGCAGAGGGTGGGGAGTGTGATGTATGAAGCATGATTGTTCATTATTTCCCATGGCTATATTAAGAAGGAACAAAGGGAGTCGCCAGGTGGCTGTAAGGACCTTGAGGCTCCCTGCCTGTTGCTGTCTCGGACAGAAGATTGAGAGAACTTTGTGTAAACAATATAATTGCAAAACTGATAACCCACTGTCCTATCTTAAGACAAACCAACATGACCAGTTAAGGAGGGGAAAACACCACATACCAAGCAGAGGAAGTCTACTGCCTTCATCCGCGCGACCACCAGAGGGACAGAGACGACCCCCTAGCAACAATCGACGAAGCCGCAGTACCAGGAAGGGGGCTACGTAACCCCGGAAGACCTCAGTGATAAAAGGGGACTGTGAAAGGGGGAGGGCGCGCCGTTTGGAGGAGCATGGACTCCCCGGCCGCCCAGTGCTGTTTTGCTTGCTGATCGCTTACTCAATAAACTAATTCTTTCTGGCTAAAAGAGTAATTTATAACAAATTTGGTGCCGTGACTCGGATAGAGGTACGTCGATCGGGAAGCCTATCGAAGGGGGCGCCCCGCCGATTTCGGCGGCCTTCGCCGGGACTATTCCCGTTCAGGCCCTCTACCGACGAACCCTAAATTTCGGGCAGCAAGCAAATAAAGCCGGCAAACCCCTAGGTAATCTTTGTGCACGAAGGCTGAACGAAGACCCACGGGGTGGGTAAGTATAGGCCGGTGTTCCGTTTGGTTGGGGTTGGTGTTCCTGGAGCGCGTCTGTGTGAGATGTCCAATTGAGGACGAAGTGAGTGCGGACCCCTCAGTAGTGCGGTTCCCACATCCCGCGAGGGACTGGGCCACGACCAGGGGGAAGCGGCTCTGTGTGTGTGTGAAGGCGCTCCGGAAGATGGGACAGAAGAAGAGTAAGCCTTCTGGTCCCATGGGTGGGGTTAGGTTGCCCCCTATTCCCCCAGATAGCCCGCTGGGGTTAATGATTAAGAATTGGAGTGATTCCCCTTCTAGGCGGGGAAAGGACAAAGTAAAAGTGATTCATTATTGTACTGAAATTTGGGGAGGTCAGCAAATTCGAGGCGACTGTCTTTATTGGCCCGTGTCTGGGTCGTCTGACGACGGGGTGTGTCAAGCCTTGAATGTTTATGTGAATGCAAAGGAACCTTTTTGTTTAGAAGAGAGCGAATATGCGAGCTTCTGGCTGGGCTAGGGGAATCGAGTTAATTTGTATCTGTTAAAAGAAAAAGGAGGGGAGGAGAAACGTAAGAAAATGAATCGGGAATTGGAGGTCCCGGTATCACCACCTCCCTATATCCTGCCCACGGCCCCCCCAGGGCCTTCTAACTCACAGTCTTCAGGGGAGTCGGACAGTGACGTTGATCAGGGGCCGGTAACTAGGAGCCGAATTAGAAAACGGAGACAGAAATCTCAGAAACCTGAGAGCGTTTAGGGGATGTATCCATTGAGAGAAATATCTATGGGAGGCCCGCAACGCGAAATGGGGTATGTGGCGGTCCCCATTAATTCTGGGGATGTCCGCGATTTTAAGAAAGAGATGGGAAGTTTGTTGGAAGACCCCCTCAGAGTAGCAGAGCGAGTGGATCAGTTCCTAGGACCCAATGTGTACACTTGGGAGGAGATACAATCTATATTGGGGATTTTATTTACCTCGGAAGAGAGGGGAATGATTAAGAGAGCGGGGAAGCGAATCTGGGATCAACAGCATCAGCAAGGTCCAGCTGCAGATGTTAAATGGCCACTGCAGAGACCTAATTGGAATAATCAGGACCCTGTACATCGTGGTCATATGCAAGATTTAAGAACCAGTATTATACAAAGAATTAGGGAATCAGTCCCGAGAGGTCACAACATCAATAAGGCCTTTAGTGAACAACAAAAAAAGGATGAAACCCCGACGGAATGGCTAGAGAGGCTGCGTAAGAGCCTGCAGCTATATTCAGGGGTGGACCCGGGGACTCCTGTGGGAGAGGCCCTGTGAAAACTCAATTCGTAGCAAAATCCTGGCTGGATATTAGGAAGAAATTAGAGAAGATAGAAGATTGGCAGGATCGGGGTTTGGACGAGTTGTTAAGAGAAGCACAGAAAGTGTTTGTCAGGAGAGAGAATGAGAAGGAGAAAAAACAGGTGCGAATGATGGTGGCGGCAGTCAGGGAAGGACAGAGGAGAATTGAGTGTAAAAAGGGGTCTGGAGTGGGTTATTGGAGGCCGGTGGGAGACGACAGACCAGTTGACCGCAGGCCGAGGGATGTGACTTGTTTTTATTGTAATAAAAAGGGTCACATGAAAAGGGAATGCTGACGGAGGATGAAAGATGAGAGGATGTTTAAGGAAGATTAGGGGTGTCAGGGACTCTATTTGCTGGGGACCCGGAATAAGACTGAGCCATTGATAAAATTAAAATTAGGTCCCCAGTGAGAGGAGGTGGAGTTTCTCATAGATACAGGCGCTGAGAGATCTACGGTCCAAGTTCTGCCTCGGGGGTGCAAAATATCAATGGAGAAGGTACAGGTGATTGGGGCCAAAGGGGAACCGTTTGGGGTCCCCGTTATAAAAGAAGTGCTGATTGAATCTAATTCAAAACTGGGGATTAGGGTCTTTACTTTTGGTACCTGAGGCACATTATAATTTATTGGGTAGGGACTTAATAATAGAATTAGGTATAAGTCTGGAAGTAGTAGATAAGGAATTGAAAGTTAAATTGTGTCCTCTGAGAGTAGAGGATGAGCAAGATATAAATCCAGAAGTTTGGTATACTCCTGACAGTGTGGGAAAATTGGATATTGCACCTTTTAAGGTGACTATAACCAACGCAAGTGTGCCAATACGAATTAAACAATACCCCCTGTCTGAGGAAGGCAGACGAGGGTTAAAGCCTGAGATCGAACGATTGCTACAACAAGGGTTATTAGAACCCTGTATGTCCCCCTTTAACACTCCAATTTTGCCAGTAAAGAAAAAAGATGGTAAATATCGGTTGGTTCACGATTTAAGGGAAATTAATAAAAGAACAGTAACTAGATTTCCAGTGGTAGCTAACCCCCATACCCTGCTAAGTCATTTACACCCGGAAGATTGATGGTATAGCGTGATAGATTTGAAGGATGCATTCTGGGCATGTCCCCTGGAAGAAAAGAGCAGGGATTATTTCGCTTTCGAATGGGAAGATCCGGATACCCACCGAAAACAACAATTGCGGTGGACAGTGCTTCCCCAGGGGTTCACCGAATCCCCCAATTTATTTGGACAAGCATTAGAACGAATTCTGCAGGGTTATGACAGGGTACCAGGAGTAACCTTAGTACAATACGTAGATGATTTATTACTAGCAGGAAAGGATGAAACTGCTGTTAGACAAGCAAGTATACGGCTGTTAAATTTTCTCAGCCTACAGGGATTAAAAGTTACAAAATCAAAATTACAATTTGTGGAGCAAGAGGTAAAATACCTGGGGCACCAGTTAAGTAAGGGAACTAAGAAGTTAGATCCAGACAGAATCAGTGGAATATTGGCTTTAACGTCCCCGCGAACTAAAAGGCAGGTACGGCAATTGCTGGGATTAATAGGCTATTGCAGACAATGGATAGAGGATTATAGTGGAAAGGTAAAATTTCTCTATGAAAAACTCACTAGGGACGGGTTGCTGAAATGGACTAGGGAAGATGAGGAACGGCTGAACAAGTTAAAAGAGGAACTAGCACGCCCCCCAGTGTTAAGCTTGCCAGATTCGAGGAGGCCGTTTTTTTTCTGTTTGTGAACAGCGCAGAAGGCACGGCATACGGAGTGCTGGCCCAAGAATGGGCAGGGAGTAAAAAACCTGTGGCCTATTTGTCTAAATTATTGGATCCGGTTAGCCGGGGTTGGCCAAATTGCTTGCAGGTAGTGGTGGCTGCTGCCTTGTTAGTGGAAGAAGCACAAAAGATCACTTTTGGGGGGGAAATCAAAGTAATATCTCCACACAATATACGCGGGGTATTGCAACAAAAGGCAGAGAAATGGATTACCGATGCCAGATTATTAAAATACGAAGGAATTTTGATTTCCTCTCCAAAATTAACATTAGAAACAACCTCCCTACAGAACCCTGCTCAATTTCTTTATGGGGAACCAAATGAGTCCTTAGGACATAATTGCCTCCGAAACATAGAAGAGCAAACAAAGTTGAGACCTGATCTAGAGGAGGTGGAATTACCCGTCGGTGAACAAATATACGTGGATGGTTCCTCAAGAATAGTTGAAGGAAAACGAAAATCAGGATATGCGCTGGTAAATGGGAAAACATTTGCGATAGTAGAATCTGGACCTCTGAGCCCTAGCTGGTCGGCCCAAGCTTGCGAGCTATATGCCATATTGCGGGCCCTAAAACTGTTGAAGAATAAAAGTGGTACAATATATACAGATTCAAAATATGCTTATGGGGTAATACATACATTTGGTAAAATATGGGAAGAAAGGGGGCTCATCAATTCACAAGGAAAGGGTATAATACATCAGGAATTGATTGCCCAGGTTTTACAAGCTATTAGGGAACCTAAAGAAATTGCTGTAGTGCATATAAAAAGGCATCAAAAGGGCCTCACCCCTCAGGTTAGGGGTAATAACCTGGCGGATCAGGAGGCAAAGAGGGCAGCATTAATGAGTATAAGAATTATAAGAACGAGGAAAGAATGCCCAGACTGTGGAAAAGACTTAAAGGAATTTCCATGTTATGCCTGTTGGAAGGATTTCGGCTTTGATGCCATACAATGTAGTTGCTCGTTCCGGGAAGAGGAGGAAGGGAAAAATTCGCATTGCTACTTACACGGGCCCATATATACATTGCTCTGCTTTACGCAGCCAGAAAAGGATAAAATGGCTCAAATGGGTATAAAAGAGACAGATGAGGGTAAATGGGTATTGCCCAATGGACGGGAAATGCTCCCTAAGTCTGCAGCTTTAAGACTGCTATGGAGGTTTCATGAAAACACTCATTGGGGAGCTCAAGCACTAGTGGATCAATTTGCTACGAGGTATACGTGTATTGGAATATACAATGTAGCAAAACGAGTTGTGAATGATTGCCTTGTCTGTAGGAGAGTGAACACCCGACAAATGAGAAAAAGAGTGTTAGGAGGTCGGGAACTGGCGCACCGGCCTTTTGCTAAAATCCAGCTGGATTTCACAGAGCTTCCAAAAGTAGGAAGGTACAAATACTTATTAGTGATTGTAGATCATCTCACGCGTTTTGTCGAAGCTTTCCCAACGACGAGGACAACGGCCCATGCCGTGGTGAAAGTACTATTAGAAAACATTATCCCGAGATTCGGGATTATAGAAACAATTGATTCTGACCAAGGTCCGCACTTTGTGTCGAAAGTGTCCCGAGAGACTATGAAAGCTTTGGGGACAAATTGGGAATATCATACTCCGTGGCACCCTCAAAGCTCTGGAAAGGTGGAACAAATGAATGGTGAAATTAAAAAACAACTGACAAAGCTTATGATGGAGACAAAGACCTCCTGGGTGAAATGTTTACCGCTTGCACTATTGAATATCCGAACACAGCCCCGAGCCGATGTTGGAATTTCACCTTTTGAAATGCTGTATGGTATGCCTTATGATTTAGAGATGCCATCTGATCACCCCCAGGTACAGGATATCCAATTAACACCTTATTTAATACAGCTTATAAACCGACGGAGGGAGTTACAAGCAAAAGGCTTGGTGGCACAGCGTCCCCCGTTAGATATAGCAATCCATAGGATACAACCTGGAGATAGGGTTCTAATTAAGACATGGAAGGAAACATCTTTAACACCACAGTGGGAAGGCCCCTATGTTGTTTTACTTATCACAGAGACAGCTATCCGGATGGCTGAGAAGGGGTGGACACATGCCAGTCGCATGAGAGGACCAATCCAGACAAGCGAATGGGAAGCGGTCGCAGGCCCTGATGACTTAAAGCTCACGTTGAAATGAACTCGATAAGTATAATATATACTGTCACTGTCTATGTATCGTAAAAAGGGGGAGGAGGGGGACTCTGTGTGATCGGTGACAGGTCGAGAGGTCGCGGCTACCCGAGAAACTCCCCTGAAGAACACTACTGCTGCCGAGAAGAACCTGCACCTTGTAGTTCGCTGCAACCGAACTGACAAGCTAGGCAGAGAGTGAAACAGTGGGGAACTGTGTGGCCAGGTAAAAAAATAAAAAAAAAAAAACTCCAGAAAATGAGCCCTAGCCACTTTTTGCGATACATAGTAATAGGTGCAATTGTTTTCACTGTTCCTGGGTCTGCGCACCCTCATAGACCTTTTATTTGGAGCCTAATTAGATGGGAAGATCACCATGTTGTGCAGCAAATAACCACCGCTGGGGGCCCTAGCTTTAGGGTCTTACTGTGTGACCTTGTGACATGGGGCAAAAACATAGCAAACGCGTTCTGGTCAATTGAGCTTCTATATGTGCCCAAGTTCTAACCCAGGAAGACCGTACTGTAATTATCCACATGAATACTTTTGTGCTTATTGGGATTGTGAGACTATCGCCACAGACTGGAATCCCGGAGCTGGAGCAGACAGATATTTGAAGGTGGGGTACGGGCCACCAGGATGTAGCCATAAGGGCGAACTACAGCATTACACCACCCTCTCTGGTGGGGGTCCACAGTACTCCAGGTCAGATTGCAAATTCATATACATCAATGTAACCCAACCGGGGGATCAAAGATGGACCCTAGGACAACGTTGGGGAATCAGGTTTCATGAATCTGGAGCTGATAGGGGAGGGATAATATATAAGAACCCCCAACGGGTGGGACCAAACCAAGAACTGTCAGGGAGTGTTTTAAGAATTCAACCTACACAAGCTTTTGGAATACAAACTTCTAATAGCCCAAAACCACTAAAGGTCATTAATAAATCAGTGGGTCAAAAATATGAAATTAAAAGTGAAGGGATGACTGAGAATAACATGTGGAGAATCATGGATGCTAGTTATTACTTATTGAATCAAACAAATCCAAACATACCTAGACCTTGCTGGTTATGTCTTGATATAAGGCCTCCATATTACGATGCCATTGGGGATCTGGGAGAGGCCACCCATTCAAGTAACCCCAACCCTCCACAATGCAATTGGGGAAGGGATGTAGGAATAACATTGACGGAAGTAACTGGGAATGGCAGGTGTGTAGGTACAATCCCTAGTGAGAAGCTCCATCTATGCGGTATTACGGAGAAGGTTACACCAGGAAGTAGACAAAGGTGGTTAATACCCGCAAACAACGCTAGATGGGTCTGCTCATCGATAGGTGTTACCCCTTGTTTATCACTTGAACTCTTTAATGTATCTCAAGATTTCTGTATACAGGTGATAATTATACCAAGAATTCTATACCATTCTGAAGAGTACGTATATACACGACACACAGTAGCAGAGAACCAATCATGGCTATAACATTGGTAACGTTGATAATTCTGGAAGGCACCGGGGTGGGCACTGAGAGAGTTGCCTCTCTGGTCAGACAAAGCCAGGAGTTCACCTCCCTACGTGTGGCTGTAGATGAAGACTTAACTCGAGTTGAACAGTCAATTACTGCCCTGGAAAAATCGGTACGGTCACTATCGGAAGTTGTTTTGCAAAATCGTAGAGGATTAGATCTGATGTTTTTACAACATGGTGGATTACGTGCCGCCTTGAAAGAAGAATGCTCTGTATATTCAGACCACACTGGAGTAGTGAGGGATACAATGATGAAGCTCAGAGAAGGATTAGAAAAAAGAAAGTGAGAAAATGAAGCTAGGCAGAATTGGTACGAATCTTGGTTTAATTATTCACCCTGGCTTACAACTTTACTGTCGACAATAGCAGGACCTTTGTTGTTATTAGTGTTGGGGCTAACTTTTGGACCATGTATTCTTAATTGAGTAATTGCGATTCTAAAAAAGCCGTTTAGAGGCAGTGCATTTGATGCATATCCGTGCTAAATATGAACCTATAACCACGAATGAGGATGCTGAATCTCTAATGCTCAGCAGACAGGCATACCAGGAATTAATGAACAAAATAACTAACTAAAAGAAAAAGGAGGGATTGTGGTGTATGAGGCATGTTTGTTCATTATTTCCCATGGCTATATTAAGAAGGAACAAAGGGAGTCGCCAGGTGGCTGTAAGGACCTTGAGGCTCCCTGCCTGTTGCTGTCTCGGACGGAAAGTTGAGAGAACTTTGTGTAAATACTATAATTGCAAAAGTGATAACCCACTGTCCTATCTTAAGACAAACCAACATGACCAGTTAAGGAGGGGAAAACACCACATACCAAGCAGAGGAAGACTACTGCCTTCATCCGCGCGACCACCAGAGGGACAGAGACGACCCCCTAGCAACAATCGACGAAGCTGCAGTACCAGGAAGGGGGTTACGTAACCCCGGAAGACCTCGGTGATAAAAGGGACTGTGAAAGGGGGAGGGCGTGCTGTTTGGAGGAGCATGGACTCCCCGGTCGCCCAGCGCTGTTTTGCTTGCTGATCGCTTACTCAATAAACTAATTCTTTCTGGCTAAAAGAGTAATTTATAACAGGGAGGGTACCACCAACTTCGGATGTCACCAACCCCTCTGTTCCGCTGCAACGGGGTCACCTCCCAGCAGCAGCCCCAGCAGCGCCCTGGTCCCAGCACGTGCCATCCGACAAGGAGAGGGGACAAGGGGGTGCTGCTGGAACCCTCTGGGGACCCCCTCTCTGTCCCAGTCAGGGGGGTGGGATGCAGGGTGCCCTGGCAGGCAGCAGCGGGCAGGGCTGTGCCAGAGCTGTGTTAGCTCCTCCCAGCTCTGCTCAGTGCCCTTCAGGCCAAGCTGCCGTGGGTCCTGGGGTCCCCAGGGTGTCACCACCCCATTGGCACCCCATCCCTAATTCTGCCCCCCCCAGGGCAGCGGCCCCAGGACTCTCACAGGCACAGTGCTGGGGGTAAAATCACAAAAAGCCTTGTGAGGGCAGGGAACTGGCCTGGCCCAAGGGAGCCAGCATGGGGTACGGGAGGCAGGTGCATCTTTCCTCAACAGCCGGGAGCTGGGAGGGGGGAGAGGGTGTCCTGCTCCTGATAAACCCCTGCTGTATCCCCTAGAGGATGGGTACAAGGTGTACCAAGGACCCTGCTCGTGGCTGCACCAGACCAAGCACCCGCTAGCCCTTGTTTTGCCCAAAGAGATGCTGCAACATCCCACCCCCCACCCAAAGCCTGCACCCATGCCATACCCACAGCCCCTGCAGCAGCCCTGTGAGAAAAATCTCAATAATTTTCTTCAGACAGGACCTTCTGTGAAGCTATTTTATTCGCGATTGCAATGGCGGGCGTCCTGCAAGCAGGAGCACACAGTAAAAGTTTATCATAACCTTATATTCCCTATTACCCGACACCTGATTTCTCCCCTGTTTCCTCATTGGCTGAGTACTACAGGTTCACAACCTACTCAATGCACTTCTATACCATATATGTACAATTTGATTTGACCAACCATTAATTTCTTCTTTTCCTTTTTTTTCCCTTCTTGTTTTTACTGATTTCGTACTGCTCATCCTGTTTTTCTTAGCTATCCTCCTTATTTTGGGACAGTGGGACCTTCCCCTTATCTGCTTAACATACTCCCCACTGCTATGCTGCACAATCACTTTTGAATATGCAAGGTCAGTGGAACTTTCCACTGCAAAAACACCTTCTACTGAAAAAACACAGCTTTGTTTCTCACAGCCCCCCAGCACCCACAGCCACCACTGATCCCCCCGCCAGGCCGTAACACCCACCCCATGCTCCCAGCTGCACCACAACACATCCACCCGCAGTCATTCCCTGGAGCATCCATCCCATGCTCCCAGCCACAACGCCCACACCGCGCTGTGCCACACCCACCCGTGCTGCACCCACCCACACTGTCACCCACCCACTGCCACTCTCACCCCTGCATACAGCTGATGCTGGCACCCCCATCACAAGGCACAGGTGCCTCCATGCTGGCCAGCAGCCCCATCCCAACCGTGCCTCAGTTTCCCCACTCAGAGAGCCCCGTGGGGCTGGGAAGAATGAGCCACTGATGCTAGGAGGATGAAGTGCTTCCTGGCTGTGTTTTGCTCCAGGGATGAAGCAGCAAGGAGCATTTCCCATCAGAAGAACACAGAGAAGCGGTGCAGCCCAGGGGAATGAGGCAGGATGTAGATGACCAGGGTAAGGCAAGGGAAGAGGGGAAGATGCCCACGACCACTGTGATAGCCCCCGGTAGAGCTTGGTGAAGCCGGGCGTTTGCAGCCAGCTCTGTCCCAGATTTATCTTGTTGATGGGGGCAACCTAAAAATAGGCCCCGTATTTGTGCCAAGGTGAGCAGGGTGGTGACACTGGATCCCAGACCATCAGGCGCCTTGAAGGGCAGCTGTTAATAGCAAATGGAGCTGGATTCCCTTGGGGACACAGGATGTGGCGGGCAGGATGCAGCCATCGTGGGGGCAGCAGGAAGCTGGGCTGCTATGGGCAGGGGTGCCTCTGATCCCCCTGCATCCAGAGACCACCAGGAGAGGAGGGGACATCCAGAGCCTTACAGCCAGACCAGCAGCTAGACCATGGAGCCCCAAGCTGGGGTGAGGCTCTGTATGGGGGTGATGTTCCCCCCGGCACATCCTGGGGGGTTCTGGGGAGAGCAATGCAGCACTGAGGTATCTGGGGAGCTTTGGGCCTGGGTCTAGCTGGATGATGGAGATAGGGGTGAAGCCGTTCAGCCCCTAGATGTGCAAGCATCCTGTGCCAGGATGAGGGAGAGGGGCAAAAACCCCAGAGAGGGGCAAAAGCAGATTGCAAGGGGTCCAGCCTCTAGACTCAATGCCAGCCACACAGCAGCTGGTGACAGGAGGCACGCAAGGTGGCCTTGGGAGAGGGCTGTCACCAGGGGCTGGAGGCAGGGAGGTGGGCTGGGACCCTCCATGTCTACTGCCATGCTGTGAGCCCATGCTGGGGATCAGGAGCACCAGTGCAGCTACTGAGGAGACTGGTGCACGGTGAGCTGAGGCTCTCCTCTCTTTTGGCTCTTCTCCATGAGCCCAGCCCCTCTGCAGCCTCTCCTCCCCGCTTCCTTGGGCAGGGTGAGGCCAGGATCAGGCCAAGATCTGGGGACCCTCAGTGACACAGAGACCTGCAAAGGCAGCTCTTGAGGTTGGGGGAGTTCTACCTGCTGTGCCCCCCACCTCAGCAGCTTACAGGCAGAGCTGCAATGCTGCCCAGAAAAATGCTGAACCTACCCATGGCTAATGGGCTCCTGATCCACCCAGGCGGGGGGTGGCCATGCTGCGAGGAGGCAGAGACACCCAGTTCCCTCCCGCTGGCACAGCTGCAGCAATGCTGCTGCGGTGGCTTGGACACGTGCCTCCAGCTCATCCCCGCTCCCACCTTTGCAAAGTGCGGGCAGCTGCGCCAGGTGCCAGCCCACCCCAAGCTGGGTGCGGGGACCCGGAGTGCAAATACCCCTGCCCACACCTTCACACTGCCAAAATGAGTGCCAAGCCCGCAGCATGGCTCCCAGGGGGGCACACGCCTGTACCCCCTCACGTTTGATGGGGCCCACGTGTTGGGCACCCAGCGCCGCGTGTGGGCATGTGCGCGCAGATGGTCCCACAGGTGGGGGGCCGGGAAGTCGCATGCGTGCGAGTGTACGCAGTGGTGTTTGGGTTTGCATGCCCATGTGTGTGTGCATGCACATGAACAGGGCTGGCGCGGCAGGGGCTGGCTAGGTATGAGCATCTAGGTCGTGCATCTGCTGCGTGGCTGCTCTGGCACAGAGCAGCTGCCACCCACAGCCGCTGTCTGCCCACACACCCTGCTCTGATGTGGGGCAGCTGTAATTACCATGCCAAGGCTCCTTGCTGCAGCAGTGCCCACAGCACTGGGGCCTCCTGCAGCTACGAAATCCCTGTGTGATCATTTGTGGTGCTAATTAATCCCACTCCCCCGGGGACTTCCCTGCCTCCTGTCACGCCACGATGCTAGAGGGGCTGGGAGATGGCTGCATCGATGCCTCCCCACCTCGCAGTCACCAAGTGCCACCAGCTTGTCCCTGGGTGCAGGCTGGGAGCTCCTCTTTGCTGCAGCATCTTCCACAATGCAACCCCAGCTGGGCATGGAGCAGTGTTGGGACCCACGCTGGGTGATGCTATGCCCCACACTGCTAGAGAGGAAATCCTCCTTCTCCCTGGTCTCAGCCCACCCCATCTTCAGCCCTTCTGCAGCCTGGGATCATGTCTACCCGCACTGAGACAGAGCCCAACCTGTTTGCTGTTGCGCTCCCCATTTTACCCCAAACCCATCTTCCCTTGGCCCTGCACCCAAAGTCCCTTCTTGGCTTCTGTGCATCCCAGGTCCATGCACTGCTCCCCTTCCCTCCTGCACCCTCACAGCTTTCCCACAGCCCAGCCACAGCAGCACACACATACACGAGCTTGTGAGCTAGACGGACCTGGGGGTGAAGAGAAATTGAGGGAAGGTAGGAGAACCAGCACCAGCTCTGCCATGCCCTAGCCCTGAGCAGAACTGCTGGGAGGACACATCTCACCCTTGGCTGATCAAAGAGGTTTTCTCATGTGGGTGCAAGAAAGGGGCAGGGTCACAGCTGGCCCCAGCCCTCTGGGGTCCACTGGCCTGGTGTGGGAAGGGCCTGGAAGCATTTCTTGTTAAGCTGGAGCCTGCAGAGCGGGGATGGGTGAGGCAGCATGCCCTCAACACTCAGACCCTCCATAGCCAGGTCTCCACATGGGTTTGGGTCCATCTCCCCACAGCCACCACTGCACCACTGCTCCCTGCGTGGCTGGCACACAGCCATCTGGACACGTTTTTGGAGCCAGGGACTTGGCTCGATGGTGCAGCAGTTGCATGCAGCATTGCACCTTCCCCCCCCCCTTGCAGAGCCATGGGGGTGCTGATGTCAAGGCGGCAGACAGTGGAGAAGGTGCAGAAGGTCAGCTTGGCCATGTCAGCCTTCAAAGACGGGCTGCAGGAGCAGCCAGCAGCGCGGCAGCGGGCGGAGGCTGGGGGCATGCGCTGAGGGACGCTGGAGCAGACAGTGCAAGAGGGAGAGGAGGAAGTGCCCATGGGGCCCTCACAGCCAGAGGAGGGCAGCGCCAGCAAGGCCGCGTGGGAGCGGCTGCAGGACGGCCGGGGTGTGGAGCCGGAGGAGTTTGACCGAGCCAACAGGCTCACGCCACCCGCCTTCATCCGGCCACAGCGGGAGCTGCATGATGACGAGCCACTGGACATCAGCTTGGAGCAGCAGGAGCAGGTGAGCAGCTGAGCATGGGGCAGGGGTAGGAGGGAGGAGGCCAGGGCTGGAGACACGCAGGGGGTCTGCAAGCATCCACGGTGCCCACCAGGCAGTGACAGCCTCCTCGGTGTTGGCTGTGTGCCTCCAGAGGCTGGAGGCAGGAGCATTGCTCTGCATGTTTGTCCATGCAAGCCCTATGGACCAGCCTGACCATCCACACCTACAACCCTCACGGCCCAGCTGATCTACAACCCCATAGCTTATCCATGCACACCTGTGATCCTACAGCCCAACCACACCTGCAACCCTACCCAACCATCCACCCACAACTACAGGCACACATCCCAGCAAACCTACAACCTTGCAGCTTCTCTGTCCATGCCTACAACCAGCCAACCCACAGATCAAAACTTCCATCCACCCACACCCACAGCCCTATAGTCCAGCCAGCAGTGGATGGACTATGCATGGACACAGTCCATCCATACATATGGCCCTACAGCCATATCCATTCTTCCTATGGACCCATACCTACACCATTAACCCTACCTGGCCAGCAAGCCAGCCATGACCCCACCACCCACCTGTTGACTGTGTCACCACCTCAAAAACCTGCCCTCCCATCCCCTTGACACCCCTACACCCATCCCCACCTGTGATGTGGTGCCCCCACGTTGGGGAGCACCCACGCTGCCTCTCTGAGCAGGGTGCTGAGCCGTAGCTGCCCATCGCTCCGCAGATCCTCAGTGATGAGATGTGTGAGATCTGCGAGGTGTGGACAGCCGAGAGCCTCTTCCCCTGCCGCATCTGCAGCCGGGTGTACCACGATGGCTGCCTGCGCCGCATGGGCTACCTGCAGAACAACAGTGCTGTGGAGGTGATGGAGACTGCACACACCGAGACTGGATGGAGCTGCTACTACTGCGTGAGTGCCCATAATGAACACCAGCAGAGTCCCATGTCATGGCCTGCTCCAGGGTGCTGGGGCTCTTGCTGCTCCTCGGCTCCTGCCATCCACCCTGACAGGGAGCTACCAGGGGACTAGAATGTCTTCCAGTAACTAAAGGGGGCTACAGGAAAGCTGGGGAGGGACTCTTTGTCAGGGGCTGGAGTGATAGGACAAGGGGGAATGGCTTTAAACTAAAAGAGGGGAGATTTAGATTAGATATAAGGAAGAAATTCTTTATTCTGAGGGTGGTGAGTTATTGGCACAGGCTGCCCAGAGAAGCTGTGGATGCCCCATCCCAAGGCCAGGCTGGATGGGGCTTTGGGCAACCTGGGCTGGTGGGAGGTGTCCTGCCCATGGCAAGGGGGTTGGAGCTAGATGATCTTTAAGGTCCCTTCCAACCCAAACTATTCTGTGATTCTATGACACTGACCCCTCCCCACCTCCCCACAGTGGTCATATGCTAACGCCCACCCCCGTCTTCACCCTCTAGGACAACCTCAATCTCCTGTTGATGGAGGAGGAGATGTACAGCCTGATGGAGACTTTGCGGCAGTGCAAGATCATTCCAGGTGCAGACCCTCCCCGTGGCAGGATGGGCTGAGCCCTCACTCACCCCTCATGCAGCCCTTGGGCTGAGGGTGTCACCGCTACCCTGACCATCAGAAGGTAAGAGCTCTGCTAAGGGTGGCAGCCTTGGGTCCCCCGTCGCAGTCGAGGAAGCAGGGGAGGTGAGAGGGATTCATGGCACTCCCAGATGCCCGGGGAAAGGCTGGTGAAAGGGATGCCCCAAATCTTCCCCCACAGAGACCTGCCTGATGCTGGATGACTTCCTGCACTACAAGCACCTGGTGCACAAGCAGCAGTTTGAGCGGCCCATGGGGGAGGCACAGGAGGAGCGGGCCACCCTGCAGTTCTCTGCCCTGGACCCCAACAAGAAGGGGCAAATCAAGTGGCTGGATTTCCTCTCCCACGAGTCTATCCAGCTGCTGCAGAAACTCCTGCCGCAGGTATGGCTGCGGTGCTGTGGTGGTTTTACCGTGCTAGGCAGCTGAATACCACAACCGCTCTCTCACTCCCCCTCCTTAGATGAGGAGGGGAAGAAGTAAAGGAAAGAACAACTCACGGGTTGAGATAAGGATGATTTAATTAAAGGGGAGAAAAAAAATAATTATTAAGGAAAGATTATTATTAATTAAACAATTTAACTAAACAATTTAACTAAATAATTAACAATTTAACTAAAGGGGGAAAAAAAAGGAAAGGGGAAAAGGGAGGGGGAAAGGGAAAACTAAACAAAACAAGTAAAGGCTATGTGGAAGTGCAGAGGAAAGAAATTACTCTCTACTTCCCACAAATGAGCGATGCTTGACCACGTCCTTGAAGCAGGGCCTCAACGCACGTAGCCGGTGTTCGGGAGGAGGACAGACGTTTTCCCAACGAGAGCCCACCCCTCCCCTCTTCCTCCTTTTTCCACCTTTTATTGCTGAGTGTGACATCATATGGTATGGAATATCCCTTTGGTTGGTTTAGGTCAGCTGCCCTGGTGATGTTTCTTTTCTCACATCTTTGCCCACCCCTAGGGGAGTTAGAGAGAGTCCTGATGCTGTGCCAGCACTGCTCAGCAGCAGACACAACACTGGTGTGATACCACTGCTGTTTTAGCTACAAGTGCAGAGCACAGCACTGTATGGGCTGCTGCAGGGAAAGTTAACATCCCAACCCGACCCAGTACAAGTGCCAGGGCTGGGGCATCCATTGCAACTTGCTCATGACCCTGCAGCTTTGCCCAGATCTTCCCCGGCTGGTGAAGGGGGTCCCCAAACCTGGCATGAGTGCTCCTTGTTCCCCTCTCCGACCCCAGAACTCCCTTCTGCGGCTGCTGACGGCCAAGGAGTGTGAGTGGGCATGCGTGGCCTTCCCAGCGCTGGACCAGGACAGCGATGGCTTCATTGGGGAGAACGAGTGCCACAAGACCCGGCACGCCTGGTTCCGCAAACACCAGAAGGAGACGCCGTCCTGCAACGTCAGGTACGGAGATGCCCACAGAGGGGCAACCTCGGTGTGGAAAAAGGCTGCAGCCCTTCCCTCGCACCGTACACCCGCTCCCCGCCGGCCACGGGGATGAACAGCGCCCTGCTTTCCTGCAGCATCAGCCATGTGGGGCCCATGTCAGAGAGCAGCCCTGCCAGCAGCAGCAAGAGCCAGGAGAAGACCCTGCTGGCTGTGGAGCAGGAGGAGGCCAGGTGAGGTGGCCGCTCTGGAGGGCGGCGTGCACCCCGTCTTGGAGAAGGGAGTGGAGGGGCAGTGGGGTGGGCATCCCGAAGCCCTCCCCATTGGGGGCTCCAGGGGGTGGCGGTGTGACAGCATCATCCCTGCAGGTGCGTCAACTGGTCCAGCTTCTTGCGGGAGAACGTCGCCTACATCCTGGCCGCCTGCCCCAACAGCGCTGCTGTCCACCTGCAGCCACCAGCCTAGCCCCCTCCTGCCTGCCCGCCCACCCCGGCACCATCTTGGCTGACGATGCCTTCCCCATGGGGGGAGCCCCGTTGTCATGGTGACCTGCCCCACATATCCCATTGGCTGAGGGAAGCCCTGCCCCCTTCACCCTGCCTGCCAATCCCGCGTGGCTCCCCACTGCCTGCCGGTGGGGAGCCAGATGCTGATTGGCTGGCGGGGAAGACGCCGCTCTGCTTTTCCCCCTGCCTCCACGTCAGATTGGCTGGGAGGTGCCCGAAAAGGATGGGTGGTGGGCTGTGATTGGCTGAGAGAGGCCTGAGCAGGTGCAGTCCTGGAGAGCTCTGATTGGCTGGGGAGAAGCAGGATGGTACCTTGGTGCCCCGGAGGCCCCCTCAGCAGGAGGCCTCTGTCCCTGGAGGCCCTGGGGTGCAGAGGCTCCCCACTGCGGGGAGGCCATCCCCACCCCACCATGCTCATATCCCTGGGGCCCCCAGGGCAGCCACCAGCAGCCTGGGAGCTGCCGCCCACCTCCTGCAGCCACAACTTGGGAGCGCACAAGGGGATGGGTTGCTCCATCCTCCGTCCGCAAGGAGGAGGCTTCATAGGGCAGGGGCAAAGAAAGAGGCCACGAGGCAGGAGGGAAGGCACAGAGGAGCAGGATCCCCTGCAAACCTCACCCCATGCGCACCAGGGATGGAGGCCAGGCCCCTCCAACCCACACCCACAACCGTGTGGTGGCTCCCACCTGGCAGGGATGTGCCACCACCATGGCCTCACCGCCACCTCCCCAGCTCAGGCAATGGAGGCACCATCCCCCTCGGCTCCCCCTGCCCAAGCCAGTGCACTGCTCCCCACTTCAGGGACTCCCTCCCTTTCAAGCTGTGAGACAATCTCAGAGTTTCAGGTTATATGTGAGGCCAGGAGATGCGCCAGTGCCACGGGGGCATTTCAGGTGCCGGGTCTGAGGTGGGGCACGGGTGGGCTAGAGCCATGGCTGGAATGAGCAAGCAGCCAGGGATGGGGCATCACAGCCTCCACACTGTACTGGGAAGTGTCCATTAAACAGCTGTGTCCAGCCACCCTCTGGCTGCCGATTGTACGAGGCACACGCCACAGCCACAGATGCCAAGTGGTGCCCACCTGCCTTCTCCCTGGGAGTTTTTTGGGGACCCCACTGCTGCCTGATGTGTTGAACATCCTGCCTTGGGCTCAGGTTCACTGTCCCATCAGGCAGGCTGGACCTCGTGTCCCCAAGAGTCCCACAGCAGTGATGGATGGAGGAGCTTGTGCCTGGAGAGAGACATCAGCCCTGTCCCCACTCTTCCATCTCTCTCTCATGAGTGCATTCCCAGCCCTGCCACGGGAGGAAAGCCTGTGCATTGGGATGAGGGTGCTCCTTGTCCACAGAGGTGCTGGATGCTGTGAGCAGGCAAAGGGAGAGCCCTGAGCAGCGGTCAATGTTGGGTGCTGAGAACAGGCTGTTTGCAGCAACACTGGGAAACCCAAAATAACCCCACAGAGACACAAAGGGCACCCTGGAGGTGTTTTAAGAATGGTGCCAATGGCCGGAGGCTCTTCCAGTGCTAGCCACATCCCTGGAGCACCCAGGGAAAGCTGCTGGTGGCACTTGGTCTGCAAGAACCAGGCTGCTAGCAAAGGAGGCTTGCCTGCCCAGGTGGGCTTTCCTGCAGCCTGTCCCCATGGCTGCAATTCCCCAGCTGGAGGAGCTGCCGTTGAGTCCAGACCACGGCAGTGCTGTCCAGTCGACCCCATGGAGAAAATCCAGGCACCCATCGCCTGGAGGAAGAGGATGGTGGAAGGAGGAGCTGGTGGGTGGGTTGGGCACCTGAAGCCAGGATGCTGCAAGTGGGCGATGCTGCACTCACCTGAGGAGATGCTGGTAACTGCTGTTGGAGCTGCAGAGAGCTGAGGCAGAGAACAGGTCCTGGGGGTCCTCAGGGTGTATCTCCTGCTGCCAGCACCCCAAATCCACACTGAGCACTCCGCAGGATCCAAGTAGGGGAGCAGATCATGGGCCAGGTTTGGTCTCTGAAACAACATGTGAGATATGCGTGGGGGGTCCCTTTCCTGCTTGCCCCCCCCCCCCTTGCTCTCCAACCCCTGGGACACCCCAGGACATGTGGGTCTGTCCCCAAACCACCCTGCCACTGCAGCTGTGCAGTGCCACAGCAGAGCCAGCCCCACTCTGCTCCCATCCCTTCCCCATGCCTGAGGACAGGGCACAAGGCATTCCCAGCCCTATCGTCCCCTGCCACCCCACTGCTGTAGCCTGGCACCCCTGCCAGGCCACATGGCCTGCTCCTGTCCCCAGGGAGCTTGCTAAGGAGGGATGCAGGTGGCCAGGCTGGCCCGCGTCCTGCAGGGCTGTGCTGTCACCACTGTGCCAGCTGCCCAGCGTTCACGTGGTGCTGCAGCTGCAGGTCCCCAGCCAGCGCCAGCCAGGGAGCTGAGCAAATCCCCAGCCAGCCAGCACAGGGTGGGCAGTGCACAGGGTGCTGCCATGGCATCTGTCACCTTCTGCTCAGCTGAGACTGGTGACCTCAGCCTGGCCATGGTGGGGAATGTGCTCCTGTCCCCAGAAAGCCTCAGCAGTGGGCAGCCTGCCTCCGAAATGCGTCTGCAAACCTTTCCCAGATGCTGATGTGAAGCATCACAGGTCCCAAACCCCAGATCAAAGGATGGGGATGCTCTGGTGGGATTTAAGGCTGGAACATGAATAGCCCAGCCCCACGGACCCTGCTCCCACTCCTCCCTCTTGCCCAGACCCTGCCAAGAAGGAAATCCCAGGGTGATAAATTCATTTTAGTGGAGATGTCAGAGCAGTCCACAGGTCCCTCACTGCCACAGGGTGCCGTGCATGGGTGCTGTCTTCCTCATCAGACACTTCCTCACTGAGGGCTCTCCCAGCCCCAGAGCCCCAGTGGAAGGTCCCAACATCCTGCAGCGCTGTGCACCCAGGTTTCACTGCCCAGCCCAGGGTGTCCCCGCTGTCCCAGGGGAAGCTGCTGCAGTGGCACGGGGAGGTTGCACCCTCTGCTGGGTGCACAGCTACTGCACAGGGATACCAAGCTGCCCCAACAATCTCTGCTTGTGGGGAAGATGGGTGCTTGGCTTTGCACCCCGGGGTGCAGGAGAGCACCCTCATCCGAGCTTGGGCACCTGCAGGCTTGGCATGGCCCCGGGGCTCCCCTGGTCATGGCCAGGTCCCATCAGGTCTGATGCAATGGGAAGGTGACCACAGTGCGCCCCACACCAGAGACAGCCACACACTGGAGACATGTGTGGCAAGTTGTCCAGACATGGGCAGACAGAGGTGACCCAGCAGGCTGAGACAGTGTCACCATGCATGGTGGCACCAGGTCATCGCTGAGGCAAGACAGTGAGATGTCCAAGTCTCATCCCATCACTGCCAAAGGGATGGTCAGCGGCCACCAGGAGGAAAAATGGGGTGCCTCTGGGCATGTGCCAGTGACAGCAGTGGTGACAGCTCCTGGAGGCACTGCCACCCTGGCAGCCCCACCATCCGTCCCTCCAAGGCCAGAGCAGGAGTGACCAAGCCAAGAGGGGACAAGTGTCTCCGCTCCACTGTCCCCCCAGCAGCACCCTGAGAAGGGACCAGGACCCTCCGGGGGCAGAAGGAGCTGGGGTGGGATGCGAGGGGCCATAGGAAACCCCCCAACCCCAAGCAGAGAGGTGGCCACACGGTGTCGCCCCTGCTCCGCGCCGCGAGCGCACGGTGGCACTCGGGGACCTGCGCGCATCCCTGCTTGTCCCACCGGGGACGGGGACACGGCCTGGCGCGGCGGCGGGGGACGAGAGGTCCCTGCTGTCTCCTGTGCCAGGGCTAGGGCCCGGGGACAGCAGAGACAGCCCAACCCTGAGTCCCCCACTGGTGCCATGGCTGTCAGAGCACGCAGAGATAAGGGATGCGGGGGCTCCTTTCCATCCTCATCTTGTAGGGGTGTTTGCAACCCCCCTTCTCCTCCTGCCCCAAACATGGCTCAGACCCCTGTCTACTCTGCCCCATCGCATCCTCCTGCAGGTCTCCCAGTGCTGCCCATGCTCCTTCTCCCCATACACACCGTGCCCGAGTCCCATCCTGTACCCATGCAGGGCCAATCCTGCAGCATCCCGCTGGCCAGGAGCAGTGCCCGGCGAGGACGCTGCCCTCTGCTCCCCGAGGTCGGGGAGCCACCCTTTGGGTGGGGAGGAAGGGGGCTGCTGGAGTGATGGAGTCAGTGGCCAGGAGAAGGAGAGGGAAAGAGGGACGTGGGCTGGGAACCACCATGGCCACCAAACAGGGACACTGCAAGAGTTGTGCCCATGGTGGGTGACTGCCAGGTCACACACTTTGCATTAGAAGCAAGGACTCAACCCAGACAGCCCCAGCCTCCCGCAGCCTGCGGCAGGCTCCCCTTCCCCACAAGATGCATGGGGAGTGAAGCCACCTTCTCTCCTGTCAACCCTGAGAACCCCTCCTCAGGTGGCTCTGACACGGCAGGAGGCTGCCAGCCGCCTCCTTCTGTCCCCAGCATGCTTGCTCCCATGGCACAGCCACATGCGAGGACACGGGGGGGGGCCGCACGGTGCAAGGACAAGGGGAGCACAGTGTGTCAGTAGGCTCGGCCAGCATCCTGTGCTCTGCTGGAGGCTGTGACTCGCAGCCTGTTCAGCACAGGGCACCCCGAGACACAGCACAGCACAGCCCCCACATAGTGCTCCTCCATCACCCAGTTCTGTCCTTCCTCCAGCACCCCCAAGAGGTTTCAGAAGTCAGGTCTCTCAGTGGTGTCAGGGCCCCAAATTCCTCCCCTACACCTCCCCAAGCAAACACTTTGAGGATTGTACATGAGAGAACAAGGAAAGCAGACAATTTTTTTTAATTATTATTTTTGGGCTGCCAAAGGCTTTTTCTGGCAGCAAACCCCTCCATCCACCAGGGCAGGGGAGACACCAGAAGGATGTCACTGGGCTGCAGGTAGGGTCTGCAGCCAGAGTATCCCCTCCACATGGCCGGAGACTCGGCATGGGAAGCGGCACAGTTACACAATGCGGTGCCAGGCAGGAGAGGCAGCAGGGCCGGCGGGGGTACGCCAGACCCCAGCGTGAATTCCCTGACGTGGCAAAACCTCTCCCAAAGCCCCCTCGCCACCCACTCGTGCACGCAGGCACAAGCCCATGCACATACGCAGGCAGGCGCCCACACATGCCTGCCCCTAAAGGAGAAGCCTCGCCGGAGGCAGCACTGAAATAGCAACTTGCCTCATTGATGTGGCCTCCCCGGAAGCCGAGTGGGTGCAGGCAGCACGGGCGCAGGCAGGCATCTGCGCCAGACGCGCTCGCCCCCCAGGAAACCTCCCTGCAGCCACCGCCTGCGGCACCCGGCTCCTAAACACAACGGGGTTTGCACACGCACATGCCTGTGCTTGCATGAGGCCCTGCAGACCCATCCCAGGGCAGGGGGATTTGGGGATGGAGCAAATTTCACCCACCACCCCTTTGTGACGTGGCTGAATGCTCACACCTGTGCTTCCCAAGGGATGGAGGTCTCCTGCTGTGTTTTGGTCCCAAATACCCGCAGCAGGGAGATGCCCCCTTAGCACGCATGGCGAGCAAACCCTCACCCCGTGGTCAGAGGAGACCCTCCAAGCATGAGCATATGAACATGTCCCCAGCAAAGCTGACCCCCATCTCCTGCCACCATGACACAGGGCTTTCCTTCCCTGGGCAAGGGGCTCACAAAGCACACAGCCATCCTCTTCCTCATGCCATTGGACTCCCCCAGGGTCACCCCCTGCAATGGGGTGACACTCACCGTTGCCATCCCCAAAAGAGCAGAGGCTGTCCCTCCAGTCACCACTGCAGACAGGTGTCCCAGGGCTCCTGGGGTCTCACGCTGTGACACGCATGTGACTTGTGCAATGTGTGCCGGCATGGCATGTAAATGTGACTGGGCACATGTAGCACGTGTGGCATGTTGGCAGGGCACATGCATGGCGTGTGGCACATGCATGGCACATGTATGTGCATGATGTGCAATGTGTGAATGCCACGGGGCATGTGATGCATGCACATATACACACGTGGCACAAGCTGTGCTTTTCCTCCTGGAGGGGTCCAGAGCAGAGCATGCCCAGACCCTGTCCCGCCAGGACACCCCCGCAAGGGACTGTGACCTAGAACCTGAAATCTCCATTTCTAAGCTGGAAGGTCTGGCCTAGGGTTATCACATTAGCAAGCACACTCCTTTGGGATGTGCTGGCTCATGGCATGCTCTTTCACACAACCCGGGGCAAGTGCAACACGTGCACACGTGCACACATGGGGCACAGCTCTGAACTGGGGGTTCAGCGCGCCCAGGGCACACATTTGGGGCAGAGAGATGCCTGCTCCCTGTCTGCACCCTACCTGCCCCCTGGTGTGACCCCACTCTGCCTGCATCCTTACGTAACTCCAGCTGGGAGCGGGACAAGCGTGGGGAGAGGGAGCGCATTCAGCTCATTTCTTTTCCTAGAATAACTTCCTTTTTTTTTTTCTTTTTTTTTTCCTTAAGCCTGGGGAAGTGCCCGAGAAAACATCCCATCTCCACCACCCGCCCCCTCACCCGCAGGCTCCCAGCAGCACCCAGCACCACAGTGCAGCACCAGCATGGCATGCAGCACCTGGCACCACAGGCATTGAGGGGTGCACCTGGAGGGAGCAAAAGCACCCAAAGCCTGCACCCTGTACTCTCTGGGTGCATTTCCTTCCAATTTATCACCCTCATTTTTCTTGAGCTTATCTAGAATTTGAGACCAGCCCCGAGGATTTACATTCATCCAGATCACTTTCCCCCTATGCCAGCGCAGGCTGTGCACATGCTGTTCCCCGGTCATGCAGCACCACCAGGGGTTGAGTGCCGTTTGAAGGACGGCACTTTGCTGAGGAGTAGACCTGCAATCGTCCCAGTGTGCAGCAGCTCCCCAGGGCCACAGGCAGCACAGCCAACCTGCATTGGGCACATTGAATGAGTTTTTGTTCCCCTTCAGCAGCAACAATTTCTCCTCCCCGCCTCCCTCCCACTCTTCCCCCCTGCTTCGGGCTGTGCATTCAGTGCTGCTGTCCTTATTGAAGGCTGAGGCACAGGGGGAATTAGCTTGAGGTTGGTTTTGCTCCAGCATTAATTTTCCCAGCCCTTTGTCAGGCAGAGATGCTGCTGTTTGTTTGCTCCCCAACCATACCACGCTGTAACTTCGGATTCTTCGCTTGCTGTCTTTCAACAAATTGAAGAGCAGTGTTTGCCAAGGTTCTCTTTAACCTTAACCCACTTCAGGCTGCTGGGCTTTGCCTTGTCCCCAGCTTAGCACAGGCACTGCACTCAGGAACCCCGCAGCCAGGCAGGCAATGTCCAGCCAGAGACAACCATGGGCAGCTTTATTGGGATGCCTTTAGCTGCATCCTCCCAGCCCACCACCTTGAGTAACGGGACATGGCTTTGGGAATTAACCCCCCCATGCTCCAGATGTGGCCCCACAGCTGCACGGATCTGCAGGGCCTCCACACAGCAGGTTGTTGGATGCCTTTGAGGCAGTCTAGGCAAGATCCAAGTCCTTTTCCCTGAGGAGCAGGCAACACATCCAGCAAAAACCCATGTGCCAAGCACCCGCTAGAGCTAGAGGCATCTCTGTCAGGCAGGACAGGGTGAACATGCCCAGATACCATGGTGGTGGTCACTCAGGGAGACCAGCTTAAGCAGAAAGCTCCAAAGACACCCTGAAAACTGCAAGGACTGCTGAGTCTCTGTCCCCAGCACATCACCTGCATCCCACAATAATCTCTGAGCAGCCACCTGCCATCGGGCTGGGGCAATCACAGGGAAGGTGGTTTGGGAAGCAATGAAGGCAAGAATAAAATAAAAGCAAGCCAACCTGTTCTTTCAGAAAACTGCCTTTGGCAGCCAACCCCCAGGTCATTTTTTTTTAAGAGGTAACACTTTGGTAACACCACAGAGGTATTAAGCTTCCTACAGCAGTCAACTGGGCACCACTTTGTGCCCTGATGAACTAATAGGATCTTGGCACAATCAGCTCCATTTGGAAATTACTGATTAGATCCGCAGATCCACAAGAGGAAGAGCATGAGAGGGACACACTCCCAATAGATGCAGAGGGTTTGTCTAGCTCTGACACTATCCACCTCCAGCCATAACCCATCCCTGCTGGGAACATCCGTGGTTACAAACTAACTTGGAACCATCCACAGGAGAAAACACCAGGTGCCACAGCACTCTTCTACTGAGGAAAGCAGAGCAAGCACCAAATCAAAAGCTGGAAGCTGAAATGGAGCCAAGCCAAACATCAGCACATGCTTCCCATGTGCAGATGGGTCTCCAGGGGTGTATGATGCCATTTGGGCTCCTCAGCAAGGCTGACCTCCCTGCTGGGGGTCCCCCCAAAACACTGCAGCATTACCCTTGTTGCCCTCCCGTCCCACTCCCATGTGCTCTGCCGTCTGGTTTTGGCTGCTCCACCAGAGTCTGGGCACAGGTGTGGGCACCAGAGGAGACTAAGTTCTCCCACGCAGAGCCACTCGCATCTCCTCCATGTGTCTGACATGGGAGCCTGAGGTGTTCACCATGGGGGGCTTGCTGCAGTCAGCCTGGGAAGAGAGGTCTGGCAGGGGCCGGATGCCAGCACCAACTGGGAACCACTCGAGAATAGAGGCAGAAAGGGAGAAAAATAATAAAATAAAATAAAATAAAATAAAATAAAATAAAATAAAATAAAATAAAATAAAATAAAATAAATAACCCAGCTGGCAGCACAGACACTGCCGGGAGAGGAAGCGGCAGGTTGAGCCGAGGACATGGCTCATTATGCCACCCCACGGGTGCACGGGTGCACAGCGTGGAACAGCCGGCTCTGCCGCCGGCAGTGCTGGCAGGGGGAGGCAGCGGCCGGCATCCTCGCACCGATGCGCGAGGACAGATTAAACATCATCATTAGCACTAATAGCAGCTTCCAGCCCCTTCCTCCCGCGTGCCCTCAGGAGACTGGGGAGGCTCTGATGAGATGCAGCGCCACAAGGACATGGGAGAGGCCGCTGGAACAGGATCTTCTAGCATTGTCGCCATCCTCAGAGGTTTTCAAGACCAGGCTGGATAAAGCCCTGAGCAATCCTCTCTGATCCCAAGGCTTTGAGCAGAGGTTTGGGCTAGAGACCTCCTGGGGACCCTTCCTACCTGAATTATCCCAGGGCTCAGAGCCGAGCAGGCACAAGCCTGCCTCATGCTGGGGCTCCTGACACAGCTGGGGTTACAGGGGCTGGCAGAGCCACCCCTGCTGGGTGGCTTCCTCCAGGGACAGGCAGGGGGCTGGCTGAGCCCAGAGGAACAAGGTCCCCATGCCCTCAGGACCATGGTCAGTTTGCAGGCAGGAGCTGCCCCCAAGCCCGACCTGGAAGGCTGAGCCCCACCAGCACCACCTTGGAGATGCAACCACCTCAGACCACAGCAAGGACACCAGAGAGTGAGGAAGGGGGCAGTAATCCAATAATAATAATAATAATAATAATAATAATTTTTTGAGGGGGAAACAAAACAGATATTGATTTTTCTTGCAGCCCTTTCCTCATCCTGCAGCACAGGGTGCTGGAAAAGGAGGGCAGCATCTCCAAGGATGGGAGCAGGCAGGAAGAAGAGACAGCACCGAATACGTGGGTGCTGCTCTCGCTGCGGAGAACAGAGTACAAACCCTGCTGCTGTTGACAAGCCTGGTGTCCTCAGATGCATCTCTGGAGCTCACCCAGATGGAGACTTCCCTGTGCTGCGTGGAGCGGGGGAGCCCGAGCAGGACTGGGGTCATGGCAATGGCAAGCACCTCGCTCCTGGCCACCTGCTGAACCATGCTAGGATCCCTGTGCCCTGGGCAGGCCGAGCTGTGCCCCACAAATACCTCCAGCTCAAGGGGGCTATGGTGGGGCCAGGGGAGAGGTCTCCTTCACAGCAGTATGACAGCAGCTGGGGACTTGGCAGTCACAATGCGGGTCAGGAGTTGGCAGAGTTCGGCGGCCTCATCTGCTGCTTTGACCTTCAAACACCAAGTAATGATGTAATATGTGTTTTAACAGAAAAGCAGCCCCACACAGTCCCCTGCTTCCCAGTCATGAATGCCAACAGCCAATGCCTTGGGAAGAGCTGAAGACTGAGGTGAGCACAATATCCCTGCAACATGCTCCTCCACTCCAGCTGCCCAGAGTCTGGAAATTTCCTGAGCCAGAAGCATCATCACTGTGCTTGCCAGTCCGCAGTGGATTTTCTCTTCAGGAATTTGCTTAATCACTTTTTGATCCCAGACAAGCTTTTCACACCTTCCCAGCATCCACCCCCCCAAGGCCAGCAGCACCACATGTTAATTCCAAACTGCACCAAGAAGCATGTTCATGCCCTGAGGTGCCACTGCCTATTTCAGCACGTGATGCCCGCAAGCCCTTTAAGGGAAGAAAGCTTAAGCAGCCATTCCCTGCTCACCTTCCCCCAGCCACACATGATTTTATTATTCTCTGTCATCCCTCCCTCAGTCATCTCTTCCCCCAGACGGAAGAGAGCTAGTTTATGTAATTGTTCCTTGTATGGAAACTGCTTCATACCTTTAATTATTCCTGTCACCCTTCCCTGCGCTTTTCTAGCGTTTCTTTAAAAGGGTGCCGGATGTGCTGGCAGATAGGCTGTAGAGGAAGAGCAGTTTTGCTTAAGACAGACACTGTCGGGCGCAGCACCCAGGGAGGGAAGCAGGGGCTCTGCTGACCCTTCCCTTGCCTAGTTTTTGGTGGCCTACAGGCTGCATCCAGCCCCCACACTGCAGGCTCCTGAGCCAAAGCACTTGCTCTTGCAGCCCTTGTTTCAGCCCACGCAGCTGCACTCCAAGCCAGTCATTCGCGGACACAGATATGGTCAGTGCCAGCTCTGCCCCAGGGCCTCCAATGCCTTTGCTGATAAAAGGCTGGGAAAGGGAACAGAAAGAGTTTGCAAGCCCAGGACATTGACAGTGCACTGGATGAGCCACATGAGCCCTTTGTAGCAAGAGCAGCAATCCCTCTGGGTACACAGATAGCAGAACAAATAGCAAGATAGACAGATAACAGATAACAGTAAGTGCTGGTTTAATATCATGATGACTCAGACACTGTGCAGAGAGCACAATGAAAACACTGACTCTTCCAGTTCAGAGATGCTCCACAAACACCTCATGGGAGGAAAGGAACCTGGGCAGCCACCGGCATCCTGCCAGGAGACAGCAGAGCATGCTGGAGACCCCAGCCCTAGGACAGGAACAGAGAGACCAATGCTGTGATGAACCCCCAGGGGAAGGGCTGGTTGCCACCCCAAAAATTATTCTGGAATGTCCATTTAAATACTTCCTCAGTTAAGGTGCAAAAGCACAGCACTTTAACCATGACAGATGCCATGCTAACAGCCTCAAGTGTCTCACATCAGCTCTCAACTTTAGCATCTGAGGCTTTGTAGATCAAAATTGGGTTCATCACCCTTGGAGGCGGGCAGTGCTCTGCTACTGGACATGAACCAAGCACTGCTCTTGGGCCAAATGGGAAGAAGCCACAGCCACTCCAGCTTCCCAAAACACATGTGTGCTTTTCCCTGCACGGAGCAGACAGAACTCAAGGAGAACAGTCAGAAAATGCCACAAGCCCCACAGGAGGTGTTCAAGGAAAGGTTGGACGTGGTACTTAGGGACATGGTTTGGTGGGTGACATTAGTATTGTTGTGATGGTTGGACCAGGTGATTTTGGAAGTCTTTTCCAACCCTAACGATTCTATGAGATGAGCAGCAGCCACCTCTTGGTCCCCACACACAGGCGTTCAGCAGCCGAGAAGGGGGACACAGAGATACCCTGTGCCCCAGCCACTCCCCAGCCCCAACGAAGCCCCACCGGCGCCAACACGGCTGCCGCCCGCTGAGGGAAGAGGGGCGCCGTGCAGCGCCCCGCTGACGTCACGCCTTCCAGAAGCTTCCCAAGGGGATCCCACCGCGCCCTACCGCTATAAAAAGCCACCCGGGCCCGGCGACGAGGGACGGGGCCTCGCCCCAAGCCCTCCACCCAATGACAGCGCTCCGACAGGGCGGTGCCGGCTTGAACCGCCCAATGAGCGGCGGCAGATGGAAGGCGGGGCGCTCCGCCTCCACCCTCCCTCCACGCCCCTCCTGCTCCCCGGGGGAGAACCAATGAGCGCGGCGTCTCGCCTCGACGGGCATCGGCCCGGCCCAACGGGGGGGCGCGGCGGGGCGGGCGCTCCCCCCCTCCCCATCGCCCCCTACCTCTCCGCCGGGGGAGCGCAGGCGGGACTCCCCTGACGTCACGAGGGCGGGGGGGGCGGGGGGGTAGTGCGTGCGCGGCGCCGGCGGGAGCGGTGAGTGTTGGGGGGGGGCCGCGACCCGTGGGACGGGGGGCCGGGATCCCGCATCCGCACCGCCGGGACCCCGCGGGGACGGGGGGGGGGGGGGTCAGCAGCAGCACACCCTCCCCCCCTTTCTGCTCCCACGCCCCGCAGGGGGGGCGGGGGAGTGACAGCCCCGTGGGGGGGGGTCGTTCACCGGGGTCGCGGGATGTCCCCCGTTTGGAGGGGGGAAAGGGTCAGCCCCCCCCCATTTTGCATCGCATCGCGGCCAGGTGGGCGGGAGGGAAAGGGTTAACCCCCGGTGGCTGGAGAGGGCGGCGAGGCAAGGGTTAATACGAACTGTTAACCTGAACGGCGAGGAAGGGGTTAACTCTACCCCGTGTGACACCCCCCAATCCCACCCGTGTGACCCCCACCCCCCCGTGGGGCCGGACAGGGTGGTGAGGAAAGGGTTAACCCCCCCATGTAGTGTCAGAGCGGGGCGGCAAGGAAACGGTTAACCCTTGTCCCCAATGAAGTGACAACCGGCTGGGCAGGAAGGGGTTAAATCCCCCCACACTCCTGGTCCTATGAGGGTGACAGCACCACATGGGGGTTTGGGGGACCAGGTCCTCACAGGGGTCACAGCACCCCGTGTGGAGTTTGGGGGACATGATCCCCACGCAGGTGACAGCACCCCATAGGGGGCTTGGGGGGGACATGATCCCCACATGGGTCACAGCACCCCATGGGGGGTTTGGGGACCACGGTCTGCAGGTGACAGCTTCCCGCCAGTGCTGTAAGCGGGTCACTGTGCGGGGAGGGGGCTAGACCCCATCCCCATGTGGGTCACAGCACCCAGTGGGGCTGGAGGTGGGGACCCCACACGAGGAAGCAGCAAAGGGGCTTAACCCCATCCCTGTGCAAGTGCATACACCCCTATGGGACTAGGAATCGGGGACCCTGCGTGGGGGGGAGTCAGGGGGGTTAACCCTATTTTCACATAGGGGATGGTGCCCCAGGGGGGCTGGAGGTGGGGAGGCAGTGAGGGGGCTCAGCCTCGTCCCCATGCAAGTTACAGATACCCCAGTGGGGCTGAAAATAGGGGACACTGCTTGGGGGGAGCTTAACCCCATCCCCACGCAGGTGCCAGCACTCCAGTGGGGCTAGAAGTGGGGGACTATATGTAGGGGGGGGGAGAAAAGGGACTTAACCCCATTCCCATGCAGGTGATGGTGCCCCAGTAAGGCTGGAAATGGGGGCTCAGTGAGGGGGGCTTACCCCATCCCCATGCAATCTCACGCATCCCAATGGGGCTAAAAGTGGGGGACCCTACTCCGGGGGGGTATGGAAGTCTAACCCCATCCCCACGCAGCCCCCGGTGGTGGGGTTGGCGGTGGGGTTTCTGCGGGTGCTCGGCAGCCAAGGGCTGGTTAACCCTGTCCCCACACAGGTGCCGGCACCCGAGTGGGGAGGGGTTGGGGGGGGGGCTGGCAGTGGAGAAGGGGGAGGCGAGTGGTGCGCGTGGGGGCCCGGGGATGGGATGATTCATTCCGTGTACTCATGACATCGCTGGCTGCTTCCCTGCGGCCGCCAGCCGGCACGGGTGGCACTGTCTGCCCCGACGCGCCACGTTCCCCTCGAGCTGCCTGAGCAAAACTTGGGGTTTGCCCGCCCTGGCGCTGCTATGCCGGCCATCCTGCTCTTCTGGAGCCGCACGGAGAGGTACGCACCCAGCACGGCTCCAACATGGCACCCCCTTGGCACCTCTGTTTGCAGACCCCGCATCCCTTGGGGTTTTCTCCCCAAGGGTCATTTTTCGGGCGGGATGCTCCGCGCCGTGCATGCAGACAGAGGATGCTCAGCCCTGAAGTTTCTCTGTGCCAGAGCTGGTGGTTGAGCTGGGGGACTGGGGGACATGTGGCTTTGAATTCCCTTGGCACACCCTGGGGTGCCCCACGACGGGAGGCATCATTGGCATAAAGGTGACTTCTCCAGAAGTAGGTTTTGTGCCGCTAGGAGAACTGGGAGGGGAGGTCAGAGCTGCAATGGCAGGACTGCGGCTGCCGGACCCCTCCTGCTCCAGCACAGGGAGCAGTGCCAGCACCCAGGGAAGGGGGGGACATGCACGGGGACCCCCAGAGGGCCGGTGCAAAGCAGGCTGTGTTACTTTTTTCTGCCTCATGGTGCATCAGCGCTGTCCTACTTTTCTCCCTCTCATGTGCTATGTGGCCCCGCCGTGACCGACACCGGGAGTGAGCGATTAATTGCCAGGGACACCGGGTCCCTTGTTCTTGCTGCTTCTGTGGGGTTGGGGGGCAGCTGCGTTGGGGCTGTTAAGGTAACAGGGGACTGAGGGTGGGTGCCCCACTGCAGCAGCAGTCTGGGGAGTGGGGAGGATGCCTGATCCAGCCGTGGAAATAAATGCTTTAATTTGGGAGCCAGGAATCTGAGTGTGCCACACGGGTCTGTGCACCTACCTGGTGCCTCTTAGCTCAGGAAAGCAGCAAGAAACCACCTAGAGGAAAGTCGCTGCCTGTCAAGCGACTTCGTGGATGGGCTGCTGCGCCGGCAGGGAGGGAGCCCAAAGCCCCCAAAGGACAGCTCACTGGCACCCACGTCCCCTCAGCTGGGGCTGAGGTCGGAGCCGCTGCCTCTGTCCCTGCCAGGCTGAGGAGCTGACACAATGTTTAAAATAAAAGTAGAGCCTTTAAAGATGACCATTTGGACTCTGAATGTCTTTGTAAAGTTTCGGTAAGTGGGTCCCTCCCCGTGTCTCGTGCTTGTGTTCTCACGGCCGAGGAATAATTAATGGCCCGAGGTGCCTGGCTCATCACCCTGCTGCGACCGTACGGTGTGGGGTGGAAAATTTTAGTGGGGCTGCTGGCCACATGGGTTTGTTCCCTTACATGACTGCAGAGCAGAGGGGCTATGTCAAGTGATTGCTATTCAGCCAGCTCGCCGATCCAGAAGTTGCATGGTCTGATATCATGTGCGGGGCTGGAACAAATGTTTGTGTTGTTTTTTTTTAATTATTTATTATTTTTTATGGGGAGAATGGGGGCTGGGCTATTGGCATCGCAGCCACCAGCTGGGAGATGCCCGCACCTTGCTCCGCAGCTGGGCACCTGCGGTTTTTCTGAACGCGGACCCTTTTTCCTAAGGTGTTTGGGGAAGCGAATGCAGGTGCCAACACCACTTACCCATCTTGAAGCCCCCTGCTCAGCAGCACCTTTCCCCTGCTCCCGAGTGGATTAAATGGGAAGGCAGAGCAGGATGCTTGAGCGGCAGGGGGGAGAGGATCTGTGGTGAGGTGCAGCTGATCTCGGGGAGATGGGAGGGAGGCTGCACAGGGACAGTTGTGTTTTACCACCGCACATGTGAGCGTCGCCTCTGGAGCGTTGCTTAACCCGACGGGTCACCCACCAGGGCATGGGGACAGCAGCGCCAGGTGACAGGGCTGGGAGACATGGGACTGTGAGATTTTGGGTCCCGGGGCAGGAACGGGACACAGCTGGTCCAGCCCGCAGTGCCATGGCATGAGCATCCCCCAGCAGGCATCCCCCGCACTCCCTCAAAGACCTCTCGAGGGTAAAGACCGGAGACCTTGGGTGGGTGTGGTGGGGAGAGTGACAGTTTGGATACTTTTATAGGAATTGCTTCAGGGTTTCGGGGGGGTCTCTGGTAGCACCAGTTTGGGATGAAATCCGTTTGCGACCTCCGTGCTTTGGTCTGTGGTGTGATCGGGGTGTGAAAAGGGGTTGAATTCAGTGCTGTCTTGTTTGACCTTGTTGGAGGATGCTTTTTTTTTTTTTTTCCCTGGGATTGTGTAAAAAAGGGCTGTTGTCCATGAGGAGGCCAGGTCCTGGGCTGGTCTGTGCCGTGGTGCCCAGCAGGTTGCCTGCCACCTGTCAGCACACACAGAGTAGCCGACCTTGGCTGTGCTGCTCCAAGCGAAGCTGGTTCCCTCACATTGCCTTCCAGTGGGAGGCTGTGGAAATGGCTTGTTTTTACAGTGTGGCGTAAAAAGACATTTCAGGCCACCTCTGGTGCCGGCTGGGGACCTGCTGCATCCCCCCTTCCCCTGTTATGAGCTCCTGCTGGGATTCATCAGAGCAGATGCAGACAGTGGTGGGCACGGGGTAGAGCATCTTGTAATGGCTGTGTGGGCTTGGCAAAGACGGCTGCTCTTTGCACAGAAGCTGGAGGGCTCCTGTTGGAGGCTGTGTTGGTACAGAAATGTGCTGGCATTTAGAAGCTGGGAGCTGGAGATGCTGTAGGATGCTCTTTATGCCCCCAGAGGCCTTCCTGTGCTTCTAACAATAGCGTGGCAGCACTGCCTCTTGCTTCTGCCCCTAAAGCCCATGGGGCGGATGGTTCCAGCAGTGCCTGGCCCCTTCCTCCAGACCTCCAAGTGACCGCTCAGGGGCTGGGGCAGAAAGGGTAAAGCTGGTGGTTGGGAGCAAGGGGTCCCTCCAAGACCTCCACCAGGAGCATCTGGTTATGGACAGGGGGAACACCTGGTATGACTGTGAAGGAAAGGGTCTGATGCAGAAACCCATCTGCTGGAGGGGCTCAAAGGGCTGGAGCTGCCCAAGTTGGTTTGTCCAGGGCAATTCAGGGCTGTCTGGAGAAAGGGTGGGTTTGGAGCAAGCTCAGGAAAAAAAAAAGAAAAAAAAACAGGGCTGGAGAGGGGAGTAGGATGTAAGCACAAAGGCTTAGCAGAGAGCACTGAAGATCAGAGGGTCAGCTGGGGGTAAGGTCTGGAGAAGAGCATGGCAAGGAGCAAGCACTGAGCTGTGCTCGGCCAGGTGGGACAGAGCAGGTTGGGCTCAGCAGGGACAGGAGCTCACAGTTGGAAAACTGAAGGGTAAGGAGCAGTGGGAAGTGTGTTTTAAGGAGCATAAGTCTTGCTCAGCTTTTGCCCCGAGCAGTTGGTCTCATGCCTCCTCGAGCTGCTCTCCGAACTTCCATGACTCTGCTGGGTTTGCTGCTCCAGCAGCATGCCTGTGGAGTGAATTAATTGCCCACCCTTTTCCCTTTGGGTTTCGGCCACTGGGTTTTCAATGCCTTAGTATAGGCATGGCTCTGTCCTAAGCCTCCCACATGATGGGGAAAGTGAATGCACAGAGCCGGTTGCCTGTGCTGACCTCACTGCATCGTGTCAGGCTGCGATGACATTTTACCACCTCTTAATATTTCTGGCTTACTGCAACATTTAGTTGAAGACTCTAAGGGAGTGCAAGTCAGACTAGAAAGTGTTCCCCCCCCCAAAAAAAAAAGAAAACCTCCCACCATCACAAGATGTTTCTGTCTAACGGCTTCATCCTCTCTCTGCTAAATACAAATTACAGCTCTGACGCTGTAATCGGAAGCACTTATCTCCAGCTGAATGCCAATTGCTTTCAGGAACAAAATGTTTGAAGTTGCTTTGAGGTGAGTGCAGTGGCACAGTCCCTGCTGGTTCCCCGTCTGCACCGCCGCTCCCCCAGCCCCTCGAGTCTCTCCTCTCCTTGCCCTGGGCTGGCAAAGCCCCAGGAGGTGGCCAGCAGGAGGTTGTGGGGGGGACGGGACAGCTGAATTTAGACCGTCACGCCTCCAAGCGGCCTCGCCTGATGTCGGCCTTGCCCCTATAATAACCCTGC
The DNA here is from genome assembly GCF_964211835.1 of Anser anser. Classification (NCBI taxonomy): domain Eukaryota; kingdom Metazoa; phylum Chordata; class Aves; order Anseriformes; family Anatidae; genus Anser; species Anser anser. The sequence goes on from NC_139731.1 coordinate 13,497,024, forward strand.
GCAATGCCTTGGTGGTCCCCGTCCAGGATGACTCTCCATACCCTGGAGCTCAGGGAGGCAAAGGCAGAGCCCAGGGATATGCGGGTCCTGCCGCGCTAGCGCGTCCCCCCACTGCCGCTCCGCGTCCTCACGCTTGGCTTGGGTCCCTTGGAGGAAAACGTGGACTTGAGCCGGCTGTGGTGCTGCTGGCCGGTGCGATGCGGGGAGAGGCGGCTCGGCGATAAGTGTGTGCCGCTCCAATCTCCGGCTGCCTGAGTGCCATGCTCGCCTTGCAGCCAGCTGTCTTTCTGCTTTCAGGAATAAGTACTCGTCACCAGGCAGCGTCGCCGTCATGGGGAAAGAATATTACAAGATTTTGGGCATCCAGTCTGGAGCCAACGAGGATGAAATCAAGAAAGCCTACCGGAAAATGGCCCTGAAGTACCACCCTGATAAGAATAAAGACCCCAACGCCGAGGAGAAGTTCAAGGAGATCGCAGAGGCTTATGATGTCCTGAGCGACCCCAAGAAGCGAGCCGTGTATGACCAGTACGGGGAGGAAGGTAAGGGGACCCGTGCTCCTGCTCAAAGGCAGGGCTGGCCGGGGCACAGAGGCATCCTTGTGGCTGGCTGTTTGGGTCCAAGGAGGTTCATATGGGGTGAGGGGGTGTTTTTGCACCCCCAGGGCTCATGCCTGCTTCCGAATCAAGGTTACTAGGAGCAAAAGTGGGGAGAGCAAACACTCCACTGACCCTGCTTTGCCTCGCTGCCAGAAATAATGTCCCAACCCATTTCTCTGCCAGCTGCGCCGCAGTGGAGCCACTTTTGCTTCTCTTCCCAGCTGGGGAGATGGCACTTGAGAGCTCCACAGTGCTGCCTCCAAAGGGCAAGTGCTGAGGTGATGGAAGTGAAAAGGAGCTCACCTCCTGGGCTGTGCCTGCACGCTGCGATAATGCTTTAGCAACCCTTTACTTGGCCTAAATTTCCCAGCCCAGTAATGTCCCTTTTTCCTGGATGTCCCCCCGCAGGATCCCCGGTAGTGTGCTGGTTAGAGCACTAGTCCCACTTTTCTCCCTGGTACAGGCTGACCTACATGATTCAAAGCTTTTCCCAATTTAAGTAATAGGTTTTTGTTTTGAAACTAAGTGGCTGCTGTTGTCTCCCGGTTGGCATGGAGGAGGAGAGCAGCTCCACCACACACAGCCTTATTAGTCGAATATGGAAGACTGCAACCCCATTTGCTTAAGGTGAGGAGAGCACTGAATAGCATCTGCATTAATCAGCCAGGGACTTGGGTGCTTAAAAGAGCAGCAGGTCGGCTATGGACAGGCTGCTCAGTGGAAGATGCAGCCCCTCCTGTGTGCCCAGCAAGCGGGTGCATCCTCTTTGCGGACACCGGCAGGAATACGCAGTGGTTGGAGATCCCTTTTATCAGCTCCGTCCTGCTCCTGGCAGGCACAGGGAGGGCTCTCTGCCATTCAGAGGCAAAGAGGTCTTAGGGGGGTACAGAGTCTTGCCCCTGCCTGATGAAGTTATACCTGCTCCTGAAAGGTGCTGGGGAACAAGAAATATCAGAAACTTATAGGAAAAACTGAGGAGCTCTTGGAAGAGGTGTCCAGAGGTGCCAAGTGCTGTCAGCAGTCAGGCTTCTGGGTGTGAAAACTCAGACAGACCTGGGGGAACTCCCTCACAGAATCACAGAATTGTCTAGGCTGGAAGAGACCTCCAAGATCACCCAGTCCAACCTCTGACCTAACACTAACAAGTCCTCCACTAAACCATATCACTAAGCTCAACATCTAAACGTCTCTTAAAGACCTCCAGGGATGGTGACTCAACCACTTCCCTGGGCAGCCCATTGCAACGCCTAACAACCCTTTCGGTAAAGAAGTTCTTCCTAACATCCAACCTAAACCTCCCCTGGCACAGCTTTAGCCCATTCCCCCTCGTCCTGTCACCAGGCATGTGGGAGAATAGACCAACCCCCACCTCGCTACAGCCTCCTTTAAGGTACCTATAGAGAGCGATGAGGTCGCCCCTGAGCCTCCTCTTCTCCAGGCTGAACAAGCCCAGCTCCCTCAGCCGCTCCTCGTAAGACTTGTTCTCCAGACCCCTCACCAGCTTGGTCGCCCTTCTCTGGACTCTCTCGAGCACCTCCATGTCCTTCCTGTAGCGAGGGGCCCAAAAGTGAACACAGTACTCAAGGTGCGGCCTCACCAGAGCCGAGTACAGGGGGACAATCACCTCCCTAGACCTGCTGGCCACACTGCTTCTGATACAAGCCAGGATGCTGTTGGCCTTCTTGGCCACCTGAGCACACTGCTGGCTCATATTCAGCCGACTATCAACCAGTACTCCCAGGTCCTTCTCTGCCAGGCAGCTTTCCAAACACTCATCTCCCAGCCTGTAGCTCTGCTTGGGGTTGTTACGCCCCAGGTGCAGGACCCGGCACTTGGCCTTGTTGAACTTCATACAGTTGACCTCAGCCCATCGGTCCAGCCTATCCAGATCCTCCTGCAGATCCTTCCTGCCCTCGAGCAGATCGACACACGCACCTAACTTGGTGTCATCTGCAAACTTACTGAGGGTGCACTCGATCCCCTCATCCAGGTCATCGATAAAGATATTAAAGAGGACTGGCCCTAATACTGAGCCCTGGGGGACTCCACTAGTGACCGGCCTCCAACTGGATTTGGCTCCATTCACCACAACTCTTTGGGCCCGGCCATCCAGCCAGTTTTTAACCCAACGAAGCGTACGCCAGTCCAAGCCCCGAGCAGCCAGTTTCTTGAGGAGAATGCTGTGGGAAACGGCATCAAAAGCCTTACTGAGGTCAAGGTAGACCACATCCACAGCCTTTCCCTCATCCACTAAGCGTGTCACTTGGTCATAGAAGGAGATCAGGTTCGTCAAGCAGGACGTACCTTTCATAAACCCATGCTGACTGGGCCTGATCGCCTGGTTGCCCTGCAAGTGCCACGTGATGACATTCAAGACAATCTGCTCCATGAGCTTTCCTGGCACTGAGGTCAAACTAATAGGCCTATAGTTCCCCGGGTCTACCCTCCGGCCCTTCTTGTAGATGGGCGTCACATTTGCTATCCGCCAGTCGACTGGGACCTCCCCGATAGCCAGGACTGCTGATAAATGATGGAAAGCGGCTCGGCCAGCTCCTCCGCCAGTTCTCTCAGTACCCTCGGGTGGATCCCATCCGGCCCCATCGACTTGCGTACATCCAAGTGCTGTAGCAGGTCACCAACCATTTCCTCGTGGATAGCGAAGGCCACATCCTGCTCCCCATCCCCTTCCACCAGCTCAGGGCACTGGGTATCCAGAGAACAACCGGTTTTGCCACTAAAGACTGAGGCAAAGAAGGCATTAAGCACCTCAGCCTTTTCCTCATCCCTTGTAACTAAGTTTCGCCTCGCATCCAGTAAAGGATGGAGATTCTCCTTAGTCCTCCTTTTTGTGTTGATGTATTTGTAAAAACATTTTTTGTTATCTTTAACGGCAGTAGCCAGATTGAGCTCCAGATGAGCTTTGGCCTTTCTAATTTTGTCCCTGCACAGCCTTACAACATCCTTATAGTCCTCCTGAGTGGCCGACCCTCTTCTCCAAAGGTCATAAACCCTCTTTTTTCTCCTAAGCTCGAGCCACAACTCTGTTCAGCCAGGCCGGTCTTCTTCCGCGCCGGCTCGTCTTTGGGCACGTGGGGACAGATCGCTCCTGAGCCATTAAGATTTCCTTCTTGAAGAGCGCCCAGCCTTCCTGGACTCCTCTGCCCTTCAGAGCCACCTCCCAAGGGACCCTGCCAACCAGTGTCCTGAACAGCTCAAAGTCAGCCCTCCGGAAGTCCAAGACAGCGGTTTTACTGGTCCCCTTCCTGGCCTCGCCAAGAATAGAGAACTCTACCATTTCATGGTCACTCTGCCCAAGACAGCTCCCGACCACCACATCTCCCACCAGTCCGTCACTGTTTGTGAACAGAAGGTCTAGCGGGGCACCTCCCCTGGTAGGCTCTCTAACCAGCTGCGTCAGGAAGCTATCATCTTCCACGCTCGCCAGAAACCTCCTAGACTGCTTTCTCTGGGCTGTGTTGTGCTTCCAGGATATGTCTGGGAAGTTGAAGTCCCCCATGAGAACGAGCGCTGATGATTTCGCAACTTCTGCCAGCTGCCTGTAGAACTCCTCATCCGTCTCCTCATCCTGGTTCGGCGGTCTATAACAGACCCCGACCAGGACGCTTGCCTTGTTGGCCTTCCCTCTGATCCTAACCCACAGAGACTCAACCTTATCAGTCCCAGCCTCAAGTTCCTCAACATCAAAACACTCTCTAATATAGAGAGCCACACCACCACCCCTTCTGTGCTGCCTGTCCCTTCTGAAGAGCCTATAGCCAGACATTGCAGCACTCCAGTCATGGGAGCGGTCCCACCACGTTTCAGTGATGGCAACCAAGTCGTAGACTGCCTGCTGCACGATGGCCTCCAGCTCCTCCTGTTTGTTGCCCATGCTGCGTGCATTAGTGTAGATGCACTTCAGCTGGGCCATCGCCTTCTTCCCCAGCCTTGCCATTGTTCCCCCTGGCACAGCTCCAACAAGCCTTATTTCATCCCCGTCCCCCTTCTTTCCTAGTTTAAAGCCCTCTCAACGAGCCCTGCCAGCTCCTGGGCTAGGATCCCTTTTCCCCTTAGAGATAGGTGGGACCCGTCTGCAGCTATCAGGCCGGGTGCCGAGTAAAGCGCCCCATGGTCAAAAAAAACAAAATTTCTGTGTTGGCACCAGCCTCTGAGCCACGTGTTAATCAGGTGGGCTTTCCGTGTCCTCCCGGTTTATCTGAGCAAAACTACAGAGCTGGGTGAAGCTTTGGAAAAATCTCTGCCTGGCAGCGCATGCTCTGCCTATACGAGTTCCTTAACCCGTTATTTATGTCACCGCCACGAGGGACGCACCGAGCCACAGTGATTTGCTGCTGTTTAAAATTAGAAGCGGCTATCTCAAGTGAGAAGCTAGCATTTCCTTGGAGGCACTGCCGAAATCGGACCCTGCCTTTGCATTGGCCTCTGACTGGCATCATGGGATTAAGGCAACTGCATAAAGGTGAAACCTCCTGGCTGCAGCCTGTTGGGGACGGGGGCTCTCCAGGGATGACGACAGCTAAAATAAGAGTGAGTTAAGTAGTAAGGAAAAAATAACTGCAGAGGAGTAGCCCCCTCGTTGCAGCGGGACGGGGAGGCTGGGCTTGAAGCAGGCCTTGCCTCTCTATCCCTGGTTCCGGGGCCACAGACAGGGCCAGAGTTTGGGTTGAATTACCCAAAACAGGAAAAACAGGAGGTTTGGCCCTTCTTAAGGGGCATGGGGTTGTCTGGAGAAATTGCAGCGCTTGCCCCATGGGGCTCACGCACCAGCAACACCAAACCCCTTTGATGCTCTTGGCAAGCAGTGCTGGTTGCCTTAGCCTCAGTCCTCTCCCCTTCCACTCCATGCTTTTGGGAGTCTCTGGGCTTTTGCCCCCCAAGCAAGAGCAGGGCCTGGATTTCCTTGTGACTTGTAGCCACTCTTGAGATATCCTGGAGCTCCCCAGTAAGTAGCTCTTTCCCTGCTGGCCCATAATCATGCACCTGGCCTCTTCCTTTTGTGAGCCATCCTCTTGTGCAGAGCGTGCTCCATCCCTCGGGCCAAGGGAGGCCACCTTCCCCTGCCCAGGTTTCTCCATAATTCCGGCTGCGCGAGCAGCCAGACACAGTGGCAGAGCCAGTGGTGTCCAGAGAGTTTGTGCAGAAAGTCAGGGTGCTGAGAAATGTGAAAGATGTGGAAAAGTTTAATAGAGGAGAGAGGGTGCTGGATGTGCTGATGAGGTGTCCGGACCCATGGCAGGACAGGGACTGCCACCTGTCCCACCCCAAGCAGTGACTTCCACACCAGTCCAGCATTCCTGCAATGGGAAACCTTTCATTTTCCAGCAAATGCTTGGTTTTCTGGAATACGTGGCCTGGGGGGGGGGGGGGGGGGTTGGGGTCAGTGTTTTGAGGGTCTTTGGGGTCCCATGCACTGGGGTGGGCTCATGGGATTTGCTCCTCCTGCCCTACAGCCCAGTCCCCACATGCAGCACAGGCTCTGCAAGGGTACAGACGTTCGTGCAGCAGGGCAGGGGGCAAGGGATGAGAGCCATGGACCACATGAGGAGGCTGAGAACATCAGAACAGACCCCCACATTTGTCCACTCTGTTTGTCTCCCTCGTATTTCCTGCTGCCAGCAGGGAGGATGGTGGCACAAGGGACAGCCCATCAGAAATAGCCCTTTTTGGTCACTGAGGGTGTTCTACAGGTGTGACCTCTTCTGGGGGGCTACCTGGGGCATGCCTCAGCTGCTTGGGACTTTGCAGGGCTCGCAGTGGTGTGAGGTTTTGCCCAGCCCCTGGCAGGGCAGTTCTGCCTGGGAATGGCTGTTGGAAGGTGCAAGCCTCAAACTCTTCTGTTGGTTTGTGAATTGGGCTGCTAGAACCCTGGCTGGTAGAACAGATAACTCACCCAAAGTGGGTTTTGTGCAGCACAACTGGATACCACAGACCCAGTGCGTTGACCGTGGCAGATCAGCTGCACATGCAGCTTGGAGTGGCTGATAAAAGTCTGGCGGGATGCTCGCTCTCCTGTAATGCACAGGGCTTCTCTGAACAGGTGTGAGTCCTCATCAGCAGGCATCTGCAGCAGCAAAAGCCTGCAGAAGGACCTGCTCCAGTTCTTGCGCTTGCCTTCCAGCCCCAGCTACTGGTGGCTTTCTCTGCCACGCACCATCCCATCGCAGGGATGCGTTAGGAGATGCATTAGATGAAAAGGCCATGGCTTGAGAGGAGGTAACCAAACAAAACCTGAACAGCTTTTGAGCTGGAGCTTGCTGGGCGTACAGGCAGGGCTGTGTGCTGTGGGTTGAGGTGGTGCCTTCTTGGCTCACAGGTGGGTGACCAGCACCTCTGGGAGCTGCTGGAAGGGCTGCCTGGAGCCAGCAGAGCCCGTGCTGCTGCGTGGAAAGCAAGGGTGCTGTGGGTCCCAGCACGGTACCACTGTGCAGAGCCAGCAGCTTTCTTCTGGCAAGGAGTGTTAATGTCTCATCTTCCCCCTTCTCTTCTAGGTCTCAAGACTGGAGGTGGCTCTTCAGGTGGCTCAGGGAACACTTTCCACTACACCTTCCACGGTGACCCCCATGCCACCTTCGCATCTTTCTTCAGAGGCTCCAACCCTTTTGATATCTTCTTCACTAGCAGCCGCTCCTGGGTGTTCAATGGCTTTGACCAGGAAGACATGGATATCGATGACAATGATGATCCTTTCAGTGCCTTCGGCCGGTTTGGCTTCAACGGCATTAACGGGGTTCACCGGCGGCACCAGGAGTCCCTGCACACACAGAGGAAGGTCCAAGACCCACCCATCATCCACGAGCTGAAGGTGTCCCTGGAAGAGATCTACCATGGCTCCACCAAGAGAATGAAGATCACCCGCAGAAGGCTCAACACCGATGGCCGGACCATGCGGACTGAGGATAAGATCCTAAACATTGTCATCAAACGGGGTTGGAAGGAGGGAACCAAAATCACATTCCCCAAAGAAGGGGACGCCACGCTGGACAACATCCCTGCTGACATCATCTTCATCCTCAAGGACAAGCCTCACTCACACTTCAAGAGGGATGGGACGAACGTGGTCTACACCGCAAACATCAGTCTTAAAGAGGTGGGTATCAGTGGAAATGCCCTGGGTGAGAAGGGGCGCTGGGTTGTGTCCAGGACAGGACTCAGTCCTCATCCTGTGCTGAAAAGGAAGGACCAGGTAGGGCGTGAGAGACATGAGCAAAGTCCTCTGCAGAGAGGAGCCGCAGAGACCAGCTCGTGCTCAGTTTTGGAGAGCCATTCAGCCTCTATGCTGCAGGTAGGACACAGGTACTACAGTCCTGACTGAGCACACCAGGCTGCCTGAGCGAATACAGGTGGTATTTACCCATTTTCTCCCTTCCCCATATGTCTTGCCCTTCTATTGTAGCATAGGGTATTCACATGTGGAGGAGAGCCCAGGTGCACTGTAGGAGCAACGGAAACCCCAAGTTTGCTGACACAGGTCTGGTCCCTGCTTGTTCATGTTTCTGTCCTGGATGGTGACAGGCACCACCCCACATGAGAGCAGGGTCACGCAGAGAAAGGTGATACCTTGACCTTGCTGAGCACTGCTTTAGCCCCGAATGGCTGCTTTCTTTGGTTCTGGCTTCCCTGAACAAAGGGCAAAATCTTCAGGCTGTGAACAAAACCCAGCGCATCCAGGCTGTCAGTCCTGGAGGTCATGGTGAGACTCGCTGCACCAGAGCAGCAAACCGTGCGAAGGTGGGAGAGAAAGGGGAGCTTACCCAAGAACAAGATGTGCCGTTTGCTGCTGCTGCTGTCTAACTACCTTTTAATAAATCCCAGCTGGCAGCTGCATTTAACATTGACGTTTTTGGCAGCTGCCATTTGCTGTTCCTTTCAGACTGTAGACGCTGTCTATCTTCTTAATGAGCTGATTTTTTTTTAAGATAGATTTATGTTCTCAAATACATTGAATAGAAATAAGCTCAATGGGCCAGACCTGAGGTAGGGAAACGTGAGCTCCTGAGTGTGCCAGCAAGTCAGAAGAGCTTTGCAAGGGCTCCACATCCCTGCTAGGGCTGTGACCAGCTATGGTGGGGGCAAGGGCAACCCCATGGGGCAGGCAGAGCTGGGTGCTCCTGAAACAAACTCATCTCAAGTTAACTGTAGTCTTGGGAGTTGAATTTCCGTTGTGTTGCAAAGGGGATTCGAGTAAAGAGGTTTATTCCTGCAGGGGCTGGCTCTGCTGGCCTCTCCAGAAATACTTGGGAGAGGCTGCATTATTTATGGAGTCCTGCATGCCATATCTCAGATGTTTCCTTCTGTGCATTCCCATATCTGTTAAAATTACCCCCGAGATGGCTGTCCTGACGTCTGGCCCATGCTGGTCCAGGTTGATGTGCGCCACACGTGGAGCTGCCCCGTGAGCAGCAAGCTGAGCAGCTTGCCCGGCCCAATGCACTGGTGCCAGGCCAGGGGAAGCGCTGGCTGCGCTGTGGCGAGCCGTACCCAGCTGCCTCCTGCCCGCAGGACACCTGTGATCTCTGTCCAGCTGCCTGTAAACAGGGCATTTGCTTCACGTCATGGCAGTCACAAAGAGAGACCGGTGGAAATTGCTGGTCCAGGCAAATTCCTCTGCTCTTTGAGCTGGGCTTCCTGTTCTCTGCGCTCCCTCACTGCAAACTGAACGTGCTGGGGATGCTCGGAGAGCTGCTGGCCTGGCTGCCAGCCCCAGCCTTCCGCTTGCCAGGGCAGGGCAAGCAGTGCTTTGCTGCTTTTATCTTCCATGAGAAGAAGTAGCTTAAGTGCTCTGAAGCAGGAGCAGATGCCAGGAGCTCCCTGACACTATATGCCACCATCTCAGTACATGGCAGAGTGAATCACAGTACAACCTCTTCATCACCTAAGCCTACAGCCGTAGCCTCGAGTGCTTTCCTTGCACTGTTCATCCTTGCGAGTCTGCCTTTTTTAGCCTGAGCTTTGGTCTCCTTAGCTGCACAGCCGGGTACCAGCAGGCGTTCGGAGCTGTGATCCCACTCATGGTCATGCTGGAGATCCCTGGCCAGTGTCCTGCAGCTAAGGGGAGCAAGGCTCCTGGCCACAGCCCTGCAGGGAGCATTTGAGGCACCAGAGCAGGATGGGGTGACAGGAGGGCTTGGAAAGGCAGCATCCGCTTCCTTATGGCCCCTTCTCGAACCTGAGCCTGCTCTCCAGACTGCTCTTCCATAGGAACCTGTAGCACCCAGCATCCACAAACCTCTAACCCATATTGTCTCCAGCGGTGCTGGGTGATGCCACCTTGGTGGCCAGGCTGCCAGTCTTCCCATCCCCACGTCCCAGTACCTCGGGCACTTGCGTCCTTGTCCCACCAGGCTCCACGTCCCTTGTCTGGGAGGGCTGCTGCTGATGCAGGAGGTGTGAGAAGGCCTCCCCAAGAGACTTGTGGGCTGCAGGGACGTGGCCGTTCCTAAAATTACAGGCACGCACCACAGTGGGAGGCCAAGGGAGGGAGGCGTGACACTGCTACAGCAGCTGCACTCCTGGAAGGCAGATCTTCAGGCAGCGCTGACAGATTTCACGGAGATGGAAGAGGCACCTCATGGCATTCTTTACCTGGTGTCACCTTCCTCGAAGCATCCAGGTGGCAGCATCTGCCGGCCCCCCCATTACTGCCAGCAGAGCAGGACCCGCCACTGACCCAGATAAAGCGCAGCACTCATGGCTCAGCCATCAAACCCACACTCATTTCATACCCAGGGATAAACTGAGCCTCTTTCTAGGATGCAGGGCAGCTCCCGTGGCTGTGCTCGCTGCGCGTCGCCCTGCTACAGGCTCTCGCTCGCGGGCACCGGTGTTGCTTCAACAACCAGTTTCTCAAATGCCAACGAAGTTGGGCAAGAAGGATTAAAAACAGGAACATATGGCAAAGGAGCGATCACCTCTAATTCTTGCCTCTTGGCTCTAGGAAGGAAACACTGAGATCCTGTCTGCGCTCTTACCGCCTGCCTCTGCTCGCGTCCCTCTGCTTTTGCAGGGCAAGCACAGCGCTGAGGAGCAACACCCATGCCGCGAGCCTGGCAGGGGCTCTCTGCTTGGTGTTCCCAGTCCTGTCCCTTGGGATGGGTGGAAGTGTCTCAGCCACGCTTCTGCTGGACTGCTTTGGTCTTAAAAGCTCATTCTGGAAGCCGAAATAGTTGCCTGGCTTCCCTCTGGCCACGTTGTGGTGAGGATGGAGCAGGGGACAGTGTGTGAGTGGTCACCCCCTGCACTCTGCAGGTCCATGGGGTTGCAGCAAAACCTCCTCCAGAGCAAAGGCAGCATGTCAGTTTTCTCTCTTTTTTTTTTTCTGCTACAGGCAAAAAGACAGTTGGATGGTCCTGTTGGCTGGAAACCTGAGGTCTAGCCGCTCTACCTGTTCCCTTTCTGCTTCCTATTGCATGGCCAGAGATGTTTTCCTGGCATGTATACCTGTGCAGCCCACCATGTCGCATGCTGGTGGGTATCAGCCAGCAGAAGGGCTCCAGCATCCCTGGGATAATCCCTTCCCTCCAACCTTCCCTTCCCTCCAACCTGCCAGAGCTGCAACCATGCACCCCCTGCTGACATGGAGCCAGCGATGAACCTCCTCCTGCTACCAGAAAAAGCTTGTATGGGAGGAGACCCAGCACAGCTGGGATGTGCAAGGGGACAGCAGGCTCCAGCTTTCCTCTTCTCAGCTCACCTGAGCCCTAGAGCCAAGCCCAGCATGGGTGGCTCTGCGTTGGCTTTGGTGCAAAGCCCTGGCACTGCAGCAGAAGCAGCAGCCATCAGCCTCAAGCCAGGGGTCAGCAGGAAAGAAGGGTTGCTACTGCTGCTGCCTCCTGTTGCTCTGGCACTGGGGGGGGCTTTTCCTGGGGAGGCGGCTGCAGAACATCCTGCCCCACTTCCCTTGCAGGGTGTCTTTTGGGGACAGGAGGGCTGGGACCCCCATGCCCCAGCCCAAGGGGACAAGTGCTTTGTGTGCAGGACAGGACCAGCCTGCACCATCCCCAGCAAATCCTCCCCTTCCAGAAGTATCGCTTTGCAGTCCTCCGTCAGCAGCAGCCTCTCTCCTTGCTGAAAGCCTGGAGATGCTGCTGCCCACATGTACGGCAGAGCTGTCTGAGTTATTTAAGGACACAAGAATTTTCTTGCTGCATTCCACATCACGTGGCTCGCTAACGCAGGCCGGCTTGCAGCTGCTGCCAGCTTCTGCAGGAGGCAGTGCCCAGCCCCAGGATGGGGATGGCAGCCTGGAAAATCATCTCCTGGCTTTGCAGTGGGGGGATGTGGCTGCTTTGCAATGGGGGGGGAATGTGGCTACGTGGAGGTCCCTGCAGCAGGGATACAGGGCGTGCCTGGGCCACTCTCCCCAAGCCTGCAGTTTTGGGGAACCATCTCGTTCTTGCTTCCTTCTTGGGCCACCAAGGTATAAAAATAGCCAGGGGTAGCAGCGCAGTGCAGTAACCCAACCCTTTGCCTGACAAGGGACTGGCAGGGGGGAGCTGCCCCGTGGGGCCCCAGCCTCCAGGAAACCACAGTGCTGTGCCCTGTGCCGGCATAACCTTCAGGAGGCTTTGGCCAGGGTGGGGGGCACAGGCTGTGCTATAGATAACCCCCGGACTCTGAAGGGTGACAGTTGATGAACCGCAGAGGCATCCCATGAGCTCAGCTGGGTTTTCAGCTGCAACACCCCCCCCCCCCCCCCCCCCGCCGGGCTCTCAGATTGGGTAGCGAGGGGCTAAATTTGGGCTGCCCTGTTGCTGCGAGCTGCAGGGTGCTCGCTGGCGGCATCTGGTGTCCACTGGGAGGAGCAGGGGATGGGGAGTGGGGATCCTGCCTCCTGTGGGGCTTCTGTCCAGCTGACAGTGTCTCCCTCCTTCTCCCCGCAGGCCCTGTGCGGCTGCACCGTGAACATTCCCACCATCGACGGGAGGGTGATCCCACTGCCCTGCAACGACATCATCAAGCCGGGCACAGTGAAGAGACTGCGCGGGGAAGGGCTGCCCTTCCCCAAGGCCCCCAGCCAGCGAGGAGACTTGATCGTGGAGTTCAAAATCCGCTTCCCAGACAGAATAGCTCCCCAGACGAGACAGATCCTCAAGCAGCACCTCCCGTGCTCCTAGAGCCCTGGGGACTCTTCTTCAAATAGCAATACTCCAAACACACATGCCACAGCATCCGGCCCACACGGAGCAGAGGTGCCAGAGCACTTTCAAATGCAAAAAAAAAAACCACTTTCCTTCCCCAAAAGTCCCCTCCTTCCTTCCTACCCCTTCCCCTCTCAGCCTATTTTCTACTCCAGCAGCAGGGGAATGGTGAGCACAGACTCCTGCCCTTGCAGCTCTCCTCACTGCCAGCTTTTTTTTTTTTTTTTTGGTTTTGTTTTTCTAGAGGTCCAGCTTTGCTGCCTTGCACAAGCGAGCAGCACAGGCTGTTTTCCCAGGGAGGTGCATCACTGTGGTTTTTGTGTCACCTGCTTTTCAAGCCAACTTTCTGACTAGAGGATGGGCTTGTAGGGGTTAAGCGCAGTGTAAATAGAACTTCACAGGCTCTCACATCCCCGTTAGTTTTCTCCTCCTCCTCCCCTCTTTGATACTTGCTGCTGTTTGGGGTCCAGCCATACCGAGGTGCCAAGGAAACTCCTGAGCGCGTATGGCCAAAGGGACCGCTCCTGTGCGTGGTGGCCACTGTAGCTGGACCGTTTCTAACCAGGGACCACAGTACCTAGTCCTACTTCAGTCCACTCTCGTGTGCCAAGACCACCACCGAGCATCATCTGTGCCAGTCAACAGAGATCAAAGCACTTGGGGACAGTCCCTTCCAGCCTCCTGCCCCCTCTGTCCCCTATGCCTGCTGCCGGTTGGAGGGACAGGGGAGCTCAGAGTGGGAGCTTTCTTGTTCAGATATGTTGAGTTTGCATTGTTGCTTTTTTTTTTTTTTTTAATACATATATTTAGCTTGCTAGGTAAACTCTGTAAGGGTTTGCTCTGCTCGCTTTGGGTTTCCTGAAGTGGTTCACCCTGACTTTTGGGGAAAAGCTCAGCCATACCAACATCATGCCTGTGAGAACATAGTATGTGTGTAGCACAAGTCTGGGTGCAAAAGCAGAGCCAAGCGTCGGCAGAACTGTGGTTTTGACAAGCGTTTGAGCTCAACCTTAGGGATTTTATTAGGAAGAGAAATGCATACGTATATATTTTTCTACAGGGACATTTAATTCAGGAGGTATTTCTGGGTGTTATGGTGGAACTGGAAGGAGCATGAGGCAATCTGCTTGGTGATTTTCTTTTTAAATGCTCTATTTTTTAAAAAACTGGATTTCCATCAGGAGAATTTTTATATTTCTTACCTTTCTTGGTCAACTCTGCCTCTTGCCAGTTTTTCCCAGGAGGGGTCCTGCAGAGCATGCAGCACAGTTGACCTGGCTCTGTATGGCTCCTCCACCACCTCAGCTCCGCATCTCCAGCCCAACTGGCACCGAGAAAGCCAAAACACCCCCCCCCGGCATCCTTTTTATAAAGAGAAGTCACTGATTTGAAATAGGGGTCCAGAGCGTGTCTGTGTTAGCTCATGGCAAGGAGCCTGCTGAGCTGGCAGGGGCTGTATAGCTGTACAGTGCATCATACGCGGCAGGAGGACGGCCTGTGCCACAGCCAGGGCACGGGGAGAGGAGACCTCTTAAATTAAATTAAAGCACTGCTTAATTCTGTGACCAGTTTGAATTCAGGTTAGGGCACGACACCTTTTCCCTCCACCGTTCCCTGTGGAGTTCGATGTACGGAAACCTGGTGGACACTGATGGAGTGAGAAGACAGGTCAGCATGCAGATGCAAGCTGCTTTGTTTTTCTCAGTTTCAATGAGATCTGAATGTTTTATAGTGTTGGTTTTTTGTGGGTTTTTTTTGTATTTTTTTTTGTAATGTCAGCATTGAGAGAAAAATAAAGTATTTTAAAAAATATTAAGTCCTTGGTGTGCACTGTGATGGGAGACACAGGGGCTGTGGTTGCCCTGGTGCAGGTGGTGGGGCTGGGGAAAGGGCTCAGACCCACCCCCCCTATTAGTACTGGGGGGACCCCGTTTTAGGGCTCTGCATCCCTTTGGGGCTCCAAAAACACAAATGACACAGACAGGGGGGCAATTCTAGCCAAGATGCCAAAGGGATGGAGGCCAGAGTGGGCGAGGAGGGGCTGCAGGCAGGGGGGGGTGCTGTGGCCGGGACTGGGGTGATGAAGGGGGCTCCTTGGTGGTGGGGGCTACCCAGGGACCCAGCTCTTCTCAGAGAGCCTTGGAGGCCTTCTGCCCCGGATGGCAGGCAGAAACCCCCCAGCGGGGGCTGACGATGCTGACAGGGCTGCCATGGGGCAGGGGTGCCCATAGGGCAGCTGCAGCTGGCCCAGGGCCGTGGTGGGGCTGTAGGGACCAGGGCCACAAGGAGCACGGCCGTAGCCTGCCCTCTGGTGGCATGAGAGAGGGGCTGAGGGAGACATTTGGGGTGCTGCAGGAAGGGGCCCCACTAGAATCACAGAATCATTAAGGTTAGAAGAGACCTTCGAGATCATCTGGTCCAACCATCACCCTACCACCAATGTCACCGACTAAACCATGTCCCTAAGCACCACGTCCAACCTTTCCTTAAACACCCCCAGGGACGGTGACTCCACCACCTCCCTGGGCAACCCGTCCCAATGCCTGACCGCTCTTTCTGACAGAAATGTCTCCTCATTTCCAACCTGAACCTCCCCTGGCACAACTTGAGGCCATTCCCTCTAGTCCTACTTTGGGGCCAGGCCCAGGCTCTAAGCTCCAGCACCTTGGCCCCCATGCTGCACACACCAGGCTGGGCTGCGGCCCTAAGGATGTTGTGTGGACCCTGGTGGGGCCAAGCTGTAGGGCTGGGGCACCACAGACATGGCTGTAGTGCCATAGGGGCGGGACAAGGAGCTGCCACCCATGGCAGCAAAGAAGGGACCCAAACAAGCTCCCTCTCAGGGGCTACCCTCAGCCTCCATATGCTGCTCCAGAGCAGAGGCAGATGCTCCTGGAGCTCCCGTGGGGGCTGTCCCCCTCAGGAGCCAGGTCCCAGATACAGAAGAGGAGGGGTTCCAACCCTCCTACTGGATTTAATTGTGCTAATTAAATTGTAATCAGGAGAGGAGGCAGGGAGACCTTGTGCTCCCAGGAGCTGGGACATGCACGACCACCCCTCTGCCACCAGTAGAGACAAAGCCCAGGGATTTGGGGTGACATTCCCAAATCCACCCCCTGACAGAGCTTGGCAAGGCTTTTGTGAGTCCTGCAGAGCTCCCACTGCAGAGCAGTCCTTTTCCCCTCCCCAGGTGGCTGACAGCAAATGTATTGCAGAGCAGCAGCACAGCCCCATGAGCTGGCAGCATCTTCCCCAAGACGCTGAAGCAAGGTGGTGCGAGGACAGGAGAGGCACGGTGCCAGGGGTTAGCTCTGAACTAGGACAGACCACCTGAGCAGAGGTTGCCCAGCCTCCCCGGGGGCTCCGCTCCCATGGCCTCCTAGCACAGCCTCCAGCAGGTGGTTGTGCTATTTTTAAGCAGCGCTCTCAATTTCAGTGTGTTTCTCCCCACAAACCCCCTTTCTCCTGGATAGCCCCATTCTTCGGCCATAACGAGACTCCCCTCACCCCTTTTTATCTTCCCTTTAAGCCTAGGTAGGCCAACGGAGCTCTTCTACATCTGACAGGCTTCAGGGACAAAACTCCCATCGCTTAGGCCCCACACAGCTCTGGCTGTGGGAGAGGTCACACCAAAAGCCCTGGGGGCACCTTTCTGCTCGTTTCATCCACAGTTAAGCATCTTTGCAAAAGTTCTCAGTTCCTGCAATGCTCTAGAAGCCGACAGCACGCATCTGTGCTCTGTGCCAAGGCCCGTTGTCCTCTGGTTCGGGGCTGTGCCGCATGTGGCCAGCAGCATTGCTCCTTTGTTTAAACATGTCTTCCCTCACCCAGCTGTACTTCCCCAGCACCACTAAATCCAGCCCCAAGCTGGATGATCCAGACAGATGGCAAAGGGTGCCCCACCTACCTGCTGGTGGCCAAAGCTGCACGTTCACATCAGGCAGGAAAAGGAGAATCGAATTCAGCCAGTGGCAGTTGCTGTGACTGCTCAGGGCAAGAGCACTCAGCTCCCAGCCTTTGGGGTCAAAAGGTGAGCACCAAGGCACTGAGCTGAAGCTGTGTTCACCATACTCAAAGCTGGTCCTTGCATGTCACCCTGAAGCTTGGAGACATGCAGGCACCCAGAGCCTCCCCTTTTCCCTGTTTTAAAGCCAGACCCCACACAGAGCAAAGTGGAAGTGAAAAGTAACCATGCTGAACAGGAAGCTTTGTCTTTTCATGGAGTTCAGGGATGAGCCCAAACACCATGCAGCACAGGTCTAGGCTCATGGGTACAGACTCACAGCTGCTCTTCCTGCTGCAGCCCTGCACTGTAGCTGGCCACGCACCTTCTGCTCTTCAGGCCATTTACCTGCTTCAGCAGGTGCAGCCCTGGCTCCAGCTATGGGTGAATGAGCACACACACCAGGATAGGGCAGGTGCCAGCTGCCAGACCCAGGGCTTCTCTCTCATGAAACACTAAGTACAGCAGTAGCACATTTTTCAGTTCAGAGAAGGGAAAATAAATCTAGGAGCAGGCCAGGAAGCTATAGAAGAAACTGAAGGAAAAGCACAAGAGTATGATCAAAACCTGACTACCGAGTATAAGGCACAATAAAGGCCAAGTTGACAGCAAAGAACCAAACCTTTCATCAGAAGCCCACAGGGACACACAAATAGTTTCTGCAGAAGGGGGAATCTCTCTGCAAAACCTGATGAACACTGTTGCTACAGCATCAGAGGAAGCTCCTGTTCCCAAACCACACTCAGGTCACACTGCACCAGGCTCCAGAGACAGCCCAGGAACCCTCTCATGCCTGCCTTCAGGCACAGCGGATGAAAGGGGGATTTCTGGAGGAGTCCTTTGCTGCACAGAAGTCAAAGCAGCAGGAGACCCAATGGCTCACGGCCAGCATCAGAGAAGCAACGCCAGATACCTGCTGCTGGCAGCAGGGCTCTCTTGATGCTTACTGCCAAGTTATGACACAGGAGAGAGATTGCCCAACCAGTTTCTTCTGTGAAGATGAGCTAAGAAACATACGGACAAAGAGCAACCTCACACGCTCCAGGGAAATGCACAAAACAGACGAGGGGCAGCTGAGGAGTGCTCACACAGCAAGCAAGACATGGCAGACACAGTGCTGCTGATGCTGTGGCAGTACCACAAAAAGGAATTGCCAGGGGCCTGGCTAGAGTTTTGTGGGATTTTTTTTTTTATTATTTTTATTTTTTTTAAATACAGGCTAGTGTTGTACCCTTTGCTAAAGCTGCTGATTCTGCCACATAAACTAGAACAGAAATTTCTCGAAATTAAGTCGGTTCCCCTCCTTGTTAATTCAGTCTGCCTCCCAACTGAACATCGGTCTGTATTTGCATTTGCAGAAAACATTCCCTGTACAAAGTCTGATGCGCAGCTACACTGTTCTGACTGAGGAATGAAGAAGCTGAGAGTCCGCTGAACATTCGATTTTCCCTGTACAACGTGGCCTGATTTGGAGTTTGGTCCAATGAGGACAGCGAGTTAACCGTAGAGATCATCATCATTGTCTTCACTGTACACATTGCCCCCGCTGCCACCTCCTGTGCCTTGGCTTGGACCAGTGCCTCCCTGGTTTCCTGACGGGAACCTGCAGGCAGCAGTGCAGAAGGGGAGAGAAGAGATGCTCTTCAGAAGCTTCCTCACAGCTCAGCACAATCCCCTCCCCTCCACACCAACTCCCGGGTGCCAAGTAGGAAAGAGGGGAGAAATGTGCTGAAGCCTTAAGGCAGGTGATGCAAAGGCTTACACTGCTGCCAGATGTTGCTTGCATTAAAGGAAAAAGGGCTGATGGGCTTCAGGAGCACTAACAGAGCAGCTACAACTGACCTGCAGCACAGCCTGTACCACCATGTGCTCAGCTGGCTGCTGTACACACTGGGGGGAACCAGAAAACGTGGTGGAAGAGGGAATTGTTACCCAGAGAACAGCAAAGCTGCCCTCAGTGCTCTGCTCCTAGGGCTAGCTGAGCCACACTGCCTTCCCTACCTCCCTCACGGTTACCTGAAGCTGCCAAAGCCACGGCTCTGCTGTAGAGTCTGTGCAAACATCTCGTATTTCCTGATGTCATTGTCACTGACAGAGCGGCGAGCAAAGCGCATGGCCTCCTCAAAGTGATCCCTGCGTATCTCAGGAACCGGGTCATCCTCCTCCACCTCCTGCAGTGGGACAGAGGGCCCAGGTGAGCTGTGGGCAGCACACCCACCCACAGCCCCCCTCTGGGTCAGGAAACAACAATACCCACCAAGGCAGGGGCTAGAGAGGGATGCTGCAGCAGACTGAGTCACAGCTGCAGCAGGGGCCTTCTGAGCAATGCCAATGATGAGGTACAACAGAAGGCCCTCACCCTCCCTCCCACAAGAAGAAAACAAAGTGCTCCAGCTCAGCGCTCTGTGCCGAGCCTACTCATTCTCATCTGAGGATTACAGAGAGGAACGCATCATCCCTCACCCACGGGCAGAGACGGGCTGCCTCTCTCATGAGCAGGGAAAGCTGAGTGCCCCACTCACCATGGCAGAAGGGTTGGTCTGTCGCTCACGCTCTCGCCTGATCTCACTCTCGATGGACTCGCGGATGGCCAGTTTGCAGGCACGCTGGCAAATTTCTGTCAGGTCAGCCCCCGAAAAGCCATTGGTCATCTTAGCTAGGAAATCCAGGTCAACATCCTAGGGAAAAACAAGAGGCCTGTCCTTTACACCTTGCATTCTCAGGTGACAAAGAAGTGCTTTTAGATCCCATGGTACCAAGGTGCTGCCTTAATTTTGGCCAATTTTAGAACGGCAGGCTGTTAAGGCTCTTGTTTCTGGTAAAAGTTAACCACACACAAAGGCAGGCCACACTCCCCCCACTCACAGCGAGAACCTGCTACACAGCTACAAATGCCTCTGCACTGTTCACCTTCAAGAAGAAACAGGCTGACTTTCAGATGCGATTTCCTCAGGTCTCAGCATTAGGAGTCAAATGAAATGACTGGAAATGGAGATGGGGAGGACAAACAACCTCCTCTCCTCCTTCCTGTCAACTGACAGAGTAATACTACAAGCTTCTTTAAAGCTTTCCTTCACAGCAGTACTTTAAAAAGTAAGAATGGCCTAAAAAAGTTTGCACACTCGCTTGACATCTGTTTTTCTCTGATTAACCCTATGAGTTTCATTATTGCCTGCTTCCTAGGCAAGGCATAGAACTCTTGCCTATGAAAGAGCTCAGCAACAATTAACTGCAATTGTTCCTCTTCAATTTCCATTTCCCATCCCCATTTTCTACATTTATTTTTCTTTCAGAGTACAAGAATCTCCTCCATCTTTCCATAACAGGCGTTCCTGCACTGTAGGCAGAACTCTACTATATGACAAAGACCTGCTGTGCTGACACACTGATATCTAGCTGCATTGGTACCTCATTTTAGAACTCGAGCCTCCCCCTATCTCTCTTCCATCTATTTCCACTCTTCAGGGATGGAAGGTTTCCCAGCTCTGCAGTGCATGGAGCAGTCCCCAGCCCTCCTCTCTGTCCCCCAGCTCGTGAGGAGCATGTGCAGCGCACTGCAAAACCAACTCAGGTACAGTCATGGCACAGATCCTACCTTAGCAACTGGTGATTTCCTCAGGTTGGCCTTAAGAATAGCAACCCGGGACTTCTCGTCAGGCAGGGGGATGTAGATGAGTTGATCCAGGCGGCCAGGGCGCAAGATGGCTGGGTCAATGATGTCCGGCCTGTTGGTGGCACCGATGATGAAGACATTCTTCTTGGTGGACATGCCGTCCATCTCTGTCAGGATCTGGTTGATGACACGGTCTGCAGCACCGCCGCCATCTCCGATATTGCCACCTCGAGCCTTTGCGATGGAGTCCAGCTCATCAAAGAAGAGCACACAAGGGGCTGCTTGGCGGGCCTGCGAAACGCAAAGAGAAACAATTAGTCCCTGTTAAATAACACCAGGCGAGGAGCACACTGATTTCACGCTAAGCATACCCTAAAATTACAGCAGCTCAGAGGAGTACCAGAGCACTACTGCCTCGAGAGCTTGGAGGAGCTACTCTAGAAACCCTCAATTAAATTCTGAGTAACAAGGTGAATTTCCCCAAAGCTGAGAGCATCGTAGACCAAGCAGAAGTATGGTAACTCTAATGCAAAGAGGGAAAGCTACAACCAATCTGCCAGGACCAAACTCTCCCAGCAAGATCTGGAGATGTCAGTTGGTTATTTAGGCACTGGGGTATCCATAGTCACAATGTATCAAATAGAAGGGGCAAATCCAGTCCCTGTCTTCAGCTACCTAATGGGTAATTACAGGCAAAAGGAGTCAGATCCTTCTTTGAGGTGCGCAGTGAAAATGGGTGCAAACTGCTGCAAAGAAAATTCCAGTTAGAAATAAGGAAAAAATTCTTTACAATCAGAGAGTTCAAACATTAGCACACAGGCCCACAGAGGTCTGGGATTCTCCATCCTTGGTTGCTAATGTACAAATCAACTAATACACACGAGACATACACAAACCAGATTTCCAAGTTATCTTCCCTTCCTGCTCTGGACAAACAGTTGGAGCAGATGGCCTCTGAGGTTCCTTCCCAACCTACATTTTCCTCTCTCATTCTCCTTCCTGCTTTGCTCTTTCAGCAGCTTCCCTGACTACAACAGTGAGGATTCCCATGGTAATCCCTACGTGGGACAGGAGGCGACACTATCTACAGGGAACTGGGCAGCAGGAGGTGAACTCCTTTCTATGCCATGCATATTGCAGGACAAGACCCTGTAGGATGTTTTGAAAATCTATAGAAGGTAATAACTAATGAGCTGTCAAAGTAAGTTTTCAAGGTATGTTGAGGATATTTATGTCACTCTAATGCCAGCCTCATGGCTAAGGCACTAGCACATTTATCGTTCTTTAACAAAAGATGCAAACTGTAGTGGGAGAAAGAACATGTAAATAGCTATGTTCCCAAACAGGATTAATTCCCTAACATCAGGAAAGCAGCCCCTGCTGACAGTGCAAGTGAAGAAAACACAAAAAATACACAAATAAGAACTGGGCCAGTAACAGACACAGTGGAGACGATGTTCTGGGGGCATCTCAGCACAAACGTAGCACAGGGAGCAGAAGAAACACTTACCTTGTCAAAGATCTCACGCACGTTGGCTTCAGACTCTCCAAACCACATGGTGAGCAATTCTGGGCCCTTGATGGAAATGAAATTTGCCTGGCATTCATTGGCAATGGCTTTGGCCAGAAGTGTCTTACCACAACCAGGTGGCCCATAGAACAGAACCCCCTTTGATGGAGTCATGCCAAATTTGAGGAACTTGTCCGGGTGCTCCACAGGATACTACAGGAGAACAACAACAAAAAATTCTTGTGATGAGCAAGCCTGTGCCTTGCCCCTAACACAAACAGTATCTTAGATTTCTAGTGAGTTAAACACAAGTTTCTGCCTGCTCAGGGCCACTAGAGTTTTTAGCTGGGGACTGGTTTGAAAAGCACCACAGCTCAATTGTAAAGCTGCCCTAAAAAGCCTATTTATCTTAGCCTAAGAACTAAGCACCAGCTTGGGTAGTTTTGGGTAGTAGCTTGGGTAGTTTTCCAGCACACTTAACCCCAGCTTCGTTCTGCCCTGCAGAAGCAAAAGGGAACAGCTCATTATCCAACCTAGTCAGCTCTGCCCTCCAGAGACACACAAGGTGCCTGATATGAGCACTTATCCTCAGCAGCAAGGTCAGAGCTAGGTGATGGTTTAACACCAGAAAATTAGACTTCTATTTATTTATTATTAACTCACAGACACATTGCCTCTATAGTGACGACTGAGAGCAGGGATGTATCAGAAAGAAACCATCCTGATGCAGACACCAGAAGTTTCCACAGACATTCATGACTTTTTGTCTCCCTTCACAGAAGGCTTCACAATCATTTTTCACCTGTCCTGATGGTAACACCAATAAAAAGCCCTTTGGAAGCTCACTGCATGAGAATCTTTGTTCACCTTCTGGCAGATAAAGCCACCATGTAACAGGATTCTCAGCAATGGTCCCATTGCTTTGCTGACTTCCACTTATGAGAGGCAGAACTTCTGCATTAAGCACAAGACACATGAAAGATGTCATCATACACTCAACTAAGGAAAGTCTGATGCTGCTTCCCAGCACCTTCCTCTCCCTAAGTTCACTAAGATGGAACACCGTGGTATTTTCAGTCCATTACAAGCAGTTATCATAAAAACTGCATTTACCCTGTTCACAGTCCAAACAGGAATATGAAGAGGTTCTGGATTTTACCACCATAACTATTACTTAAGCTGACTAGGCAAAAAATCAGCTGGAAATGCTTACCTGTACAAGCTCCTGGAGTTCTCTCTTTACATCTTCTAGACCACCAATATCTTCCCAGGTAACTTGTGGCACCTCCACCACAGTCTCCCGAAGAGCAGAAGGGTTGCTCTGGCTCAGAGCCCACTATCGTTAGAAGAAACGTCATTAAATAATGCTATCATGTCATGCTCACATGCTTCAGATAAACAATTAGACATTGCACCTAAAAGAAAGAGGGGCACTCTTGCATTACCCTGAAGTCATCCATGGTCACAGCCAGTGAGTTCATCACTTCAGCATCGATGGTTTCATCTTCTAGGTCTATGAGATCCATCTTCTTTCTGATAGCCTGAAGAGCAGCTTCTGAGCAAAGAGCAGCCAAGTCAGCACCAACATGTCCATGGGTCTCGTTTGCCACCTGAAAGCAAAGCACTGACTATGACTCACAGGAACACAAGCAAGCACTCTGCATGCTCTGGTGACTCACTCGGAGGTGCAATGAAACTTTGGAGGACAGAAACATCAGTGTTCCACTGTGGGTTCAAGAGACAAGTGCCACCACATATTTAACAGGCAGAGACACTGCTGTTCCACCTCCCACTTGAGATCAAAGTTGCAACTGAAATTCAGATGGCACAACACAGAAAGATAACCCCAAGACTGGAGTTCTTCATTCAGGACAGAAATAACAGGAACCAACTGAGTTTACATACAGTATCCCATGTCACCACACCACTCACTCACCTCCCTGAGAGCTGTTTTAGGTTTACTAGTAGAATACCACAGCAAACAAACCCAGGAGGACAGTGGCAAGGCATGTGCAGACTGGACTGATACACAATTGTTTCTCTTAGCCACGCCACTTTTAGCTAGTGAGCAAGGATTTTTGGTCACTGGTACACTAGTTGGAAGGAAGCCCAGATCACACGTTCACCCACTTTCACACTGTCCTAAATGAGCAACTACATTTATATGATCAAAGCCATAACAACTCTGCCACTACAAAACACAGCATCAGCTAATGTTAGCCTGCAGAGAGAAGCTTTCCCAACAGCATTCTGCTCACCTGTTCCAGATCCACATCATCAGCCAGTTTCATATTTTTTGTGTGGATCTGCAGGATCTCCAGGCGCCCAGTTGCATCTGGGATACCGATATCTACCTCTCTGTCAAAACGACCTGGGAAGTACAAAACATATGTTGAGCTGCTGATTCTGCAAACCAAAGAAGCTGCAGTTGCTGTCTTCCTCTGACTGAATGACATAATGACAAGCCACACGGACATAATTTCAGAAAATGCCAGAGTTTCGGGTTTCTCTACAGCATGTATCAGCATAGTTGCAGAGTCAGAAAGGAAGAAAGGCCTTAGCCATTTAGGAAAAGTGAAACTACTGTATTAACTAGACTTCAAGACTACAAAAAGCAGAGTACTACAGGTTTAGCAATGTTTTCCAAGCTTCATCTGTAGGAAGGGATACTTCCCCTAACCAACATACCATGAGGCATTTTTGTTTACTTCCACCTTTGTGTCCTCAGCATAAGAGTATGTGAATTCTGAGAGACAGATTTAGTTTTTTAGAACTTCCTACAGTAATCATCATAGCAAAACCCAGGTGGTGAAAGAAAAAAACTGCCCCATTATCTGGGGAGGCAGGAAACCTATATATTACTGCGATATTAACTAAGGTACAAACACCTATCATTTGCCTCTAGTCATGCCTCTACACACTAAAGATGCCCTTTTCTCCTGCAAGCTTGACAGGTTTGCTGCTACACACTTTACCAACTGCTCATACACCAGACATTCATTCACGCTGTAGAGTTTTGAAAACATGGAGCTTGGAAACTACCAGACTCCTCATTAATAAAAGGGAAGTCAGACAATTCTTCTACAACCTCAGGCGCACACATCCCCTCAAGCAGCCATTTACTCCTTCAGTGTGTCCTGAGATAGCCTCACCTAACAGAGACTACCACGTGATTTCAAAGTATTTTGTTATTTCTACAAGTTCTAACCTAGTAAGACAGAAAATTATTTCAAAGACTAGAAGCCTAGAAATTAATTACAAAGCAGCAGCTAGACACAAATCAATAGTCTATGAAATACACAGAAGACATTTAATATTAATTTCTGCTCAATCTTTACAAGGCCCCCAAAGCATAGTCTGTAACAAAGCATCTGATTGTATCGGGTTTACATGGCATGGGCTTGGTAGCAGGGGGGCTACAGAGGTGGCCTCTGTGAGCAGAGCCCAGCAGCTGCCCCATGGCAGAGAGGAGCCAGCTCCAGATCCTCAGAAAGGGACCCACTGCTGGCCAGAACCGAGCCAAGTTCAATAAGTGATGTTATTTGTGCCTCTGGGAGAGCATATTTAAAAAAGGGAAAAAACATGTTCAGGGGAGGACACAGAATAGGGTGGATATGGGGGGGGACGGTGTTTTTAATTTGCTTCTAGTTTCCCACAGTGCTAGTCTGCTAGTGATAGGCAATAAATTACATTAATCTCCCTATGCTGAGCCTGTTTTGCCCATAATGATAATTGGTGAGTGATCTCCCTGTCCTTATCTCAACCCTTGAGCCCTTTCCATCATATTTTCTCTCCCTTTTCCTTTGAGGAGGGGTGAGCGAGCGGTTGTGGAGGAGCTCAGCTGCACAGCAGGGTAAAACCACCACAGTGGTGCAGAAAACAGATGACAATCCTGGTTACCAAATCTCCTGAGTGCTGGGTCAATGCTGTTAGGTCTGTTGGTAGCTGCCATAACAATCACATGTGCTCTCTGTTTCAGTCCATCCATAAGAGTCAGCAGCTGAGACACTATGCGACGTTCCACCTCTCCATGCGTCTACAGAGAGACAAAACAATTATTAGACTAAAAGCTCTACAGCACAGGAGCTGGACATTAGAGACACAAGCTGCTAACAAACATTGTGAACTATCTATGATTCTTCTCATGCCTGAGTTCAAGCATTAACTGCTGCTTTACCCTATACTCAGATTCATGCCAGCTGCCACCAAAAAGGGTGTACAGACACTTCTTTACTTCCTACAGGCTATCTTTACCTTCTCCCTCTTAGGAGCAATGGCATCCAGTTCATCAATGAAGATGATGGCAGGAGCATTCTTTTCGGCTTCTTCAAATGCTTTCCTCAGGTTGCTCTCAGACTCACCAGCCAGCTTGCTCATGATCTCAGGACCTGAAAAACAGCAGCACTGTGGCACCCCGAAGAGACACAGCTAGCCCCAAGGCATGCAGGTGATTTCTTTAAGTACAACATTTAGATGGGAGTATCTATATTTCAAGCCAAAGCAAACACTATCAACCAAGTTCACTAAATTTGCAGCTGAACAGGCAAGAACAGAATGCAGAATTACTTTCTATCATTATTCTGGTGTGTTCAGTTTAACAGAATGCAGCACTAGTCAGTGAGCTACCTTTAGCTGCCTCTTTTCTTACCCTATTTCACACTTGGTGAGCTTCTCTGTAATGTGCCACCACACACTGCTAATGCCAGTCCTGTATGCCAGTATGTGAAACAAAACAGGTCTTGTGCTGTACTTGAAGGAAAAAGAACTGCAGTGCAGACCAGATTCTTTTCTGAATAAAACATGCTGGCAGCAACAGAAACGAGTGTTCTATGCCCATATACATAGAATAATCTTACTGCTTCCCTCCTAGCTCTGCCCCTACCAACATAAACGCTCAGCTAGACAGACTCCAAATTCCTGCATCACAAAACTGTCTTTCAACCACTGCTACAAAACAATCAAGTTTAAGGACAGTGCCACTACGACAGATGCTTCCACACAAGTGGCCTCTAAGTGTCCTCAGTGGGGCACTTGAAAGAGGTAAGAAAGGATGTCAAGGACACAAAGGTGGCTATAAGGTGGCCTTATCTAAACCATTCACTACCATTATGTGGAAGAATGACCACACAGTTCTGGGTCCAAAGCAGACACCAAGCTTACCATTGATCAGGAAGAAGAAGGCCCCAGTTTCATTGGCCACCGCTCGGGCAATCAGCGTTTTACCAGTGCCAGGAGGACCATACAGCAGGATGCCACGTGGAGGCTGAGGACAGAGGCAAGGGATTTAGGTGGTAAGCTAGTATCTGAATGCCTGAGTAGCTTCACAGTGAATTCCAAGCATTGGATAAAGCCAGTCTGAAACTGTGATGCTGGCTCATGCAACAACTGCCATCCAACCATCAACACCCTGACTACTTTACGTGACACACAAACAAAAACCTTGCCAGTAACTGACAGTGATGATTCAAAGCATCACTCTGCTTTACAAGTGCCAGCATTTTAATCTGTGCCTAAAACATAAGGAAATGGTCTCCTAATACCAGCATTAAAAAAAAAAGTTACTTATTCCCCTCCAATAAGTCATAAACCTCCTACATCAAAGTCAACAGCAAAGGCAAGTGCTTACCTTCACCCCTATGGCCTTGAAGAGTGCAGGGTGTCGGAGGGGAAGTTCCACCATCTCTTTGATCTGAGCCAGCTGCTTCCGGCACCCACCAATGTCATCATAGCCCACTTCATTCAGTGACTCTTCTTCATCCTACCAGGAAGGAAGTTTATTAGACATTTGAGTGAAGACAATTACTTTCTATCATTATTCTGGTGTGTTCAGTTTACTCTAACAGAATGCAGTATTAGTCAGTGAGCCACCTTTAGCTGCCTCTTTTCTTACCCTATTTCACACTTGGTGAGCTTCTCTGTAATGTGCCACCACACACTGCTAATGCCAGTCCTAGCTTTTCAACAATCCCTCCCAGTTTACAGAACCAGGAATCTGGGCTATTGCTTATTGTTGTTTCTTTGCTGTTTTGAGATTCTCACTTTCAAGTCTTCCTGGTGTCTTCAACAACTGTTTCTTAGCTCTGACTTCCCAGATATACAATGGAAATTACCTGCTGTAGTAGGTTTACATGGCAAGGTTTTGGTAGCAGGGGGCCATAGGGGTGGCTTCTATGAGAAGAATCCAGAAGCTGCCCCATGTTAGGTAAGGGCCCCACTGCTGGCCAGAGCCAGGCCAATAAGCGATGTTGTTTGCGCCTCTGTGAGAGCATATTTAAGTCAGGGAAAAAAAATGCTGCTACACAGCAGCTGGGAGAGTGAGAGGAGTGAGGAACAGCCCTGCAGGCACCAAGGTCAGTGAAGAAGGAGGGGGAGAGGTGCTCCAGGCACCGGAGCAGAAGTCCCCTGCGGCCTGTGGTGAGGACCATGGTGAAGCAGGCTGTCCCCCTGCAGCCCACGGAGTACCACGGTGGAGCAGGGTTCCATGCTGCAGCCCGTGGAGGAGACCACGGTGGAGCAGGTGAACCTGCACCGACGGAGGCTGCGGCCTGTGGAAGACCCCTGCCAGAACAGATTCCGGGCTGGACCTGTAGCCCGTGGAGAGGAGCCCACGCAGGAGCAGGTGACCTGGCAGGAGCTGCTGCCCATTGTGGGAATAAAAATGTTGTTTTTGCAGAGTTACATTGTTTAGAGGGAAGGAATGTGGTATTGAGATATGCTTGCAGTGATAAGAAAGCTTAACAGACAACCTTGTAAAATGCAGACAACCGGACTCCTTAGAACAACTAGGCGGAAATCACTGTGTAAGAAACATTACCACCTCAAAGAGTCTGTGAAGCACTGGGTAGATTGTGAACCTGGATTACCCACTCAGTGGGGAAACGGGGGAGGGTCCTGGTCATTGAAAAAAGTATATAAACTGTGTTATGGAACCAGTAGGTGCGCTCCTGCTTGTGGGACGCCCACCATTGCAATTGTGAATAAAATCGCTACTTCACTGAGATCCTTGCCTGAGCCTAAGTTATTGGTTACGGAGTGTTTCTCACACTATGGGGGACCCAGGTTGGAGCAGATTGCACCTGAGGGATGGACCCCGTGGTATGGACCCATATCTGGAGCAGTTCTTGAAGAGCTGCTGCCTGTGGGCAGCCCCTGCAGGATCAGTTCGGGAAGGACGGCATCCCATGGGAGGGACCCCACGTTGGAGCAGGGGCAGAGAGTGACTGAGAAGGAGCAGCAGAGACTAAGTGCTATAGACTGACTGCAATCCCCATTCTCCTGCGCCGCCCGGGGGAGGAGGTGGAAGAGGGTGGATGGGGGGAAGGCGTTTTTGGTTTCTTTCCTTTGTTTCTCACTTCTCTAGCTTGTTAGTAATAGGCAATAAATCTTACTGTCTCCCTACTCTGAGTCTGTTTTGCCTGTCACGATAATTGTTGAGCGATCTCCCTGTCCTTATCTCAACCCTTGAGCCCTTTGCATCGTATTTTCTCCCCCTTTCCCTTTGAGGAGGGGGAGTGAGAGAGCGGCCATGGTGGAGCTTGGCTGCCCACCTGAGTAAAACCACCACACCTGCATATACCTAGACCTCTCACTGAAACCCAACCTCTTGAATGACAGCCTCTGCTAGCAGACTCCCTACAGACTCAAGCACAAAAACAAGCTGTGTGATCTTCTGATGTGGCTAACCGATAAAAACAGACAATGAAGCCCAGTATAAAATACACTTATTCCTTAAACTGCAAATGACATTTCTAAGCACTTGAAATACCCTAGTTACCATACAGTTCTCAGATGCAGTGCTTTCTTTTTGGGACTAACTCAAACTAACTGAGAATGTTGAAATTCAGATGTGCAGATAAGACCAGCTGTGGCTAATTCTTCCAGTACAGCCCTACAGCAATCATTCTGCTTATGGCTGTGCAAATCTCTGCTGGCCTTAGTTATCTGTAATGTAAGGCCACAATAAAATCATAAAATAGCATAGCCTGGAATCTCAGAGGGGATCAAGCCAGAGCCCCACAGAGCCAGGACTACTACATGAAGCAGGTTGCTCAGAGCCTGGCCCTATCAAGCACTGAAGGTGGTCTCCAGAGCTGGAGATTCCTGCTCACTCTGGGCCCTGCTCTAGGCTTTGCAGAAACCTATTTCTTAACATCTACTGGGAATTTCCCTTGACCCAGCTTCTGCAATTGTCTCTAGTCCTGTTCCTAGGCACAACCCTCAGAAGAACCCATTCATCTACACCTTTCCATCAGGCAGTTGCCAGAAAGCCTGCCCCTTCACCTTCCCTTCTCTAGCATAAGGCCACTCTCCCAGCCCCTCTTCATTTATTTTGGCCTCCAGCTATTCATCATTTTGTTGGCCTTGGCAGCAAACACTCTGCTGTGACCTGAAGAGCCCAAACAGGATTCATTTGGTGCCTCACAACCATCAAATAGAGGTGAATTTTTCACAAGGCAGCTAACTATGAGGCATACAGCCACCTTACCTCATATCCCTGAGATTTCCTACTCTACAAAAGTAAGGTGGCCAACTCCTGACAGACAAGTAACTCAAGCTGCCTTAAACTTGGGATACTCAAGGCTAGATACTGTAAGGGATTTAATTAAATGAATAAAGCTGTTTAAAGATTTCAAGTTTCTCATTCAAAAAGCATTAATCACTTTCTCTTCACATGGCATGAAATTTAGCGACACATTAAGTCCTCCCTGCTATGGATCAACAGAATTTCAGAATGAAAAGATACATCTAAGTCCAGCATGAGGTATCTGGAAGCAGATGCAGAACTAGCTGCTATCACATTGTACCATTTTCTCAGCAAACCTAAGCATTAGTGTTATCTCAGTGTCTGAGGAAGAATACTAGAAGCACATTTCTTCCATTACCTTCAGCAGCAGCTCATCTCCTGAAACCAGAGTTCCTAACCATAACATTCACTACACAAAATGCCAAACCAGGAACTGCAACTCTGCTGCTCTCCAGGACTGTCACAGAAACATATTTCAGTGGACAGAGTGGATTCAGGACAAGAACTACATGGCAGGATTCAGCTCACCTCTCGTTTGATGGGCTCTCCTTCACAATGGATCACTGTGTCCGGAGCCACTATGCAGTAGGGACTTGGATCTGTCTCCACCACTTTG
This sequence comes from Anser anser, assembly GCF_964211835.1. NCBI lineage: Eukaryota > Metazoa > Chordata > Aves > Anseriformes > Anatidae > Anser > Anser anser. The sequence continues at coordinate 13,528,047 of NC_139731.1, forward strand.
AATTCCACCGCACGCATTCCTCCACGCACCAAGAAGATGTCACCTGTAAAATCCCACATTTCAGTAGCCTGCTGAGGTGATGTCTGCAAAATGTCAACCCTTGTACTACTAGCAGCCATAGAGGATAAGGAAGTAGGTTACACATGCATATGCCACTGGCATTTTTAACACTGCTCTACATTTTAGACTCAAGAGCTGCGTGTACCGTGACTACCAGAGCACTGTTTAGATCTGCAGCAGTTAAACTTTTCAAATTTCATCCAGAAACAAACAGCAAACAAGAGAAAAGAATACTCTACCTAAATACCAAACAAAGGCAATGAATCACATTTATTTTCCATTCAGTTCCAATTCAACTGTTCTAGAACGATTTTTTATTAAAAAAAAAATTCTTAAAAATAATTCAAATGTAGTTTAGGAAAAAAAAAGTTCAAACTGGTTTACAATGTGTTTGATCAGCTACCTAGTCACAAACTGAGGTCAAGCAACCACAGTCTTTTCAAACAGGCTAAGAATAGGGTCCAGGGGTAAGATGCTCAAGTTTTTCCTGTCTCCTTTAGAAACTAGCTATCGCTTTACAAAAGAGGTGCCTGCCTCCAGTGTAAAGCCCAGAGACAGTAAATAGTGCAACCACAAGTGAAAAGTCATAAGGCAGGAGAAGCCAAAGCCAGACTGAAATGTCAAACCACCCTGAGATACAAAAAGCTTTCAAGAAATTTGCAGAGCAACACAAGACTCGATCCCAAAAGCAGGTTTCTTCAACCAACTCCCAAACTGTCCCATTTTGACTCATAGTGCCTTACGCTAAAGCACAGCAACAGCTGACTGTTTCACTAGGGAAATTCTCTCTAGACACCATCTGCATATTGGTTTTGCTACTACTGCTCCAAAGAAGTGACTTTCAGAGTGGCTGTTCCAGTCTGCACATAGACATGCGAAGTGCAGCCTTGAATGTTCTACTTCTGTCTACTTTCTCAAGAAGGGGAAGAATTCTAGCACTAGAAGCAACCAGGGAAGATGCAAAAAGCCCTAACATAATAAAAACTCATTTGGAAGTGGTTATAATAAGTTGCTATTAGTTATAGTAACTGCTCGTCTCCAGAAGCAGAATAATATATATATTAACTATGACTCCTGGCTAAACTGGGCTACAGAAGTTGGAAAACTTCATTCAACTTGTGTTCATACTGTATTAGGAGCTATTTGTTCCAGCAGAAGTGCTACTAGCTCAGCTCCAAAAGTGCATTTTGTTTTCTAAGCACTCTCCCAGTTATTAATTGAATTACTCTGAAGAAGTGAATTTAGTCAGGGTGCCAGCTGCTCTATCCAACCAATTGATGAACACACAGGCAAACACCCAATCCTGTCAAGTGGTAGCAAGTTAGGAGAAAATCTTGTTAAACTAAGTTCTACCTGAGACTTTTCTAACACACTCCCATCCAAGGTAGCAGGAAAAAAAAATAAAGCAGAATGTTCATGCTGCTGTGCAAGCCAGTAGCAGATATTACCCTTTCTTCTGAAGATTAGGGAAAATTGAATCAGCACCAGCAAGATCTCACTCTGCAGATGCCAGTCTGATGCTTTGTAGCAATCTGTGCAAGTCCCCAGAAATTCTCTTTACTCAGTCTTAGGACTAGACCACAATCAGCAGCATCAGGACTTCAATAACATGCGCTATTACCTTTTCTGATGGGTCTGTATGCTTCCAGGAAGTATGGCTTGAGATAGACCTCAAACAGATTCCCCGTGATCCCTTCTACTGTGTCATCAATTGGCAGCACATGGATACGTTTGCCATATTTCACATCTGGGCAGGGCTGGATGCTGCAACAGAAGAAAACTCCAGTTAGCCACATCATCCTCGACTTATACCTGAGTCTGGAAACAGCAGTGATGTCTCCTCCCAGGCCAGTACAACCACCAGAAAGGACTCTCCAAATCCGTGCTCAGACTTCCCACCTGCCTAAGAACATTTCGATGCTGACAAGGTAAATACCATGCCCAGGGGAGAGCTAGTCTTCACAACACATGCCTTCCTTCACTCCTCTCAGCCCTATCCAGGCTGCTGGGGAGTTTCAGACTTTCCTCTTACCTCTGCTCTTCTTCCAGGATGCCCCTCACCATCCCCAGCAAATTCAGAAATTACTAGTGCAGCCAGAAAACCTAGTGAGTCAGAAGCTAATTTTTGTTTCAACAAGGAGTTACTGCTGAACTAACTGTAAGGGAAAGTGAGCTTGGGGTAACTTTTTTCCTTTATCTCTGTCTTCTAACTTACTACAAGGAATAGAGCCCCCTGCTGCCGATAACCCTGATTCAGAGCAAGGTTCTCAAAGTACCAATCAGTGGTAATTGGCTTGCAGCAAGGCATCCATCAATCCCACTTTGTGGAGGCTGACATTTAGGTTAAAGTCCTAAGGCCCTTTCCCGCTTTTTAAATAAACACCACAGCTGTGATTTTACAGGGTAGGCAAACAGCCTACCATAGAAATAGCTGAGTATCGAGCTGTGGCTGAGAGGCAAAAAGCTCAACTGTGCTTTGCCTGCTAAGAAAAGCCTACACTGAACTGCAACTGAGCATACTACTTTTCATACACTGCTTTGTGAGAGACTCTTAACAGATTCATTTACCACATGCTTTACAGAGAGGATACAGCAAAAGGGTAAAGGAAAAGACCGACTGTCCCAGAAGGAAAACAGTTTACAGACCACAAGCAGGAAGTGATTAATGCATGAATCTGTATTTTGGCAGAGACCAGGCCACAGAAGGTAAGACAATAAGTAATTAAAGATCAGCAAGAAAAACTTATGAGGGCAAGAGGTGTCAAAGTTCTCTGACCCTTGCAACAAAGCTAAGAATCTGTAATGCATCTGGAGGGCTGAGAACCGCTATAGACACAGTCCCAGCAGAAGAGGCGAGGGCAGAGGCTCAATTGTCACACTAGAAAAGACTCCAACAGCAGCCCCCTATCAGTTTAAGTTAAGAATTCACCTTTACTTCACAGGGACTGGGTCAAAGCACTGTTCTGTTCCAACTCTGTTTAAAACTTGCATTTTCTAGTGATAGAGAGATGGGCGGTACAGCCTCACCCCTCTCCTCTACAAAGTTTGTATGAAACATATTTTACATTTACAGATTATTCCAGGTATCATTCCAGGAAGAAAAATGCCAGAAACTAGGTTCCAATTTTCCCAGAACATGTAGGAGATTCCAGATTAGGAAGATGCTCAGGAGGAGGAGCTGTCAGCCTTCCCATACCTAAGCCTGCAAATTAGCATTTTTGTATTTCAGAAGTGCTAAGGCAGTTTCCCTCTACTCCTATCATAGAATGGAAACTGTTTTCTGTAACCCATGATGTATTCTACATGATGTGTACTTCAAGTGTTGCACAACAAAATTCCTGCAACACTTTTAAAGCATTCCTAATTCTAAAATTACTTTTATAACAAGAACTGAAATATACATAACCTGACTATAAACTTCCTTTGGGGATTTTTAATCTTGGTATTTGACTGCTTCATGTTTTTGTCATTCATTCCTAGCAAGTTTCAACTTCTGTATGCCACAGGACAGCTTGGTGCTTGAGCTAGATACTGTGAGATCAATTATAATATTGCTTAATGCTTTCCCCTGTTAATGGCATAGAAATTAGAAATTTAGACAAGAAAAAATTGTGAATTCATCTGACAATGTAAAGTTGGGAAGAAAACTGACAGCAGTGGAATATTTAAACTATTCAATTTAATGACAGGACCTGGGCCCATAAAAGTGCTGAAGAGACTTCAAGAATCTTTAGCATCATTCTTTAGTATTAACCCCAATATGTACACAGCCAGAAACACACCCAAAAGTTAACTGAGATCCCTGATGTAAGCTGTGCACTTGAAAATGTTTCTGAGGTCACCTCTGGAAGATGTAAGAATACTTCCTGCAGATCCTGTCTCTGCTACTGACTGAATGAATTCAGGGCCAGCGCACAAGTTATTTGGACAACTCAGGGACATGCAACAGTCAGCAAAGCAGTCCCCACCTGATCACATCACCCAGGCGCACTCTCAGGTTGTTGCGAACAACCCTGTTCATGCGAATCTTCTCATCTGAGCAGGTATCATCTGACAGAACAATGCAGACTGCTTCTCTCCTCTTCTTTCCTTTTAGCAGAACAGTATCTCCTCTGAACAGTTGCAATTCATCCATTTTTGCCTGCAAACAGGAACAACATTAGAGCAAGCTTTTGAAAAAACAAGAATTTGAGCTTGTGAAGGAGAGTTACTTGACTTTGGAGAATTACGTGTTGGAAGACATGAACTAAATCCACAAAGACACAGGATCCCACTACCCTGGTCATGAGCTAATCCTGAAGCCAGACTAAGGGCTTAAGCTTGACAGAATCTTAAAAGTTCAGCATCAAAATATGTTTTAGCATAGAAGAGTGCTCAAAAACAAGACAACCCACCTCCCTCACCCATAACAGCTGCAGCTTCTTATACAAATAGATTCACATCGCAAAGTTAAATTTCGAGTTAATATACAGCAACAGCTTGCATATTACCCAGATGAAATGCTTTGATTTTCACCGATGACACACCTGGGACAGTGACACAACACTGTTGTCTTCATTGATGGCTTCATCAACAATTAACCGATTGGGCCTGTTCTTCTGCTTCAGAATAGCAGTCGATAAGTCATCCGCTTTAGAACTGGAGAAGAAAACAGAAGTTATGAGTCTAAGCAATACCACTCCTCCCTCTCCAGCTACCCCCCTGCTTTGGTCTCCATTAACTATAGGTTTTTATCGTCACATCTTTTAAAAACCATACTGGTTTGTAAGACAAAAGAGAATATTCTTCCTAGGCACCCACTCCAGGTGTTCAAACCAGAATGCTTTCTGTGAGTAAATATTAACTACCTTACCAGCCTCAAATAGAAATAGCTGTGAAGCTATCTGTGAAAAGAAGTGGTCAGTGAGATGTTGCTGACTGTAAGATGTTTTGCCTAAAAGAATTAGTCAGACTCATCTGCAATCACATGTAACCACTGCAACCGAAACAAAAGTTTAAGTCTATTTGGTGACAAATCCCAGATAAATAGGGGAATTAAAGCGCAATGTTGCAGCTCCCCTGACAGGAAGAGCTGTAAGAGTTTAGCCTGTCAAGGGCTATTAGTTAAACCCAGCAAGCCAGTAGAAATATCCAAGTGCTCATTAAAAAATGTGATATATATATATTTTTAAGGATATAAGCACCTTTCTGCAACATCTTCATAGGAGTCACTGCAGCTCTAGCCCACTACACCACAAGAATTATGACAGATAATTCGTTTGTCTTGACAAAAATCAAGCAAAACAAACAGCAAGGAAAGGGAAGAAAGGCAGATTAAATCACTTCCTTCAAAATCTAATACAGCAAATTATTCATTTCATTAAAAAAAAAAACACATAAATTTGAACCAAGAAGATCTTGGAAGTTGTACATTAGCCAATCAAAACAGCAAGAGACCATTGGAACTTCCCTTGATAGGCATCTGACTACTTTTTCAAAGTAGTCCAGAAGTGCCATAGGTCATAACAGAAAGTGATGTAGACTTGTGCTTGACCTAACAAGACAAAACAAACAAACAAAAAAAAATAATACCTGTCTTTGTCCTAAGCGAGCAGCAAGCACCAGCAGAGAGCAGGAAGCTCTGAGGACAGCTGTGCTGGCTGCACCCTCCGGCTCTGTTTAGCTCTTTGAGAGACAAAATAACCAGAAGAAATCAAACCCTGAGTGGAAGTGGCAGAGCAAGCAGCTGCACAGCATGAACACAGCACGTTGCAGCAGAGCTTTGCTTAGCGTGTTCACTGCATCTTTAGAGGTATATCATAGGTGTGACATACCTCCAGCATGACGTTACCTGAGGTACCCCTCACACCCTCAAGACAGAAGTGTTTCCAAGACTGACTGTGCAGTATTGGCTCCTCTCTCTGAGGCTTCAAAAGAACAGGGGAACAATACAAGCCTATGAGAGCAGCCAGCTTGTTTCCAAACGGTTTTCAAGCTTTGCATAAGCTCTAGTAGCGTAGGAAACATATTGTAAATGAGGCCAAAATTATTTTAAGCAAACAGAACAAGGAGTTGTAAAACATGTCTTTCCAGGACTGCCAACACTGGCCAAGTTGCCTTTTTCACTTTCTTCATTAAGAGTGCAATAGGTAAGAAATTAACATCTTCAATGAGCATGAAGTGTTACAGACCCACTCGCAAAATCTGAAGAGAGAGAAGGAAGTCTGCTGGACACATCCAGGAAGAAGCTCACAAATTCCATCTTCAAGCTAAAACATGGTCCTAGGAGAGTCCTAAAAGGGCTTGGATTTCCAGGAAAAACTAACAGAGCACTAAGAAAACTAAAACAAATAAATGGTCAGGTCAGATAGCATCTTGTAGTTAACACAGCGGGCAGAAATAACAAACTACTTGTAAGGACCTTGCATCAGCTCCTGGACACTGGAAATTAATTTAGCAGGTGCATTTAAAAACTTGTACAAGGGGACACTAGCAAGCAACAATACTTCTATTTAGTTCAAAGGCTGAATGAAATTCATACCCCTCCACACGAGATGTGGATCCAAAGAGCTTCTGATAAGAAACCATTGCCAGAGTTTGGCTGCATAAACTGACACTGAAAGTGAGTAGCTCTCCCTCAGGACACAGAGATTGCAATGCAGCCTAAAAAATTGACTGGGACTCCAGAGAAAAATAAATGGAAGAGGAATTGGGCAACAAGAGAAAGTTTTTTGACCAAAGCTTTCAATAAAGCAAAAGCTGTATAAGAATTGGGGAGGGAAGTTCAGCAATCTTCCAGTACACAGCAAGAGGTACATTTAGTTCTGCTGAACATGAAAACAAAATTTTAGTACTGAAGAACTGAACCTGCAGTTCCCTAAGTAAGAAGTAAGGGCTGGATTAATGCTATCTGTACATTACTGCACTTAAAGCCATCGAAAAACTTGGAGGCATTAAGAAAGGAATAAAGGTATGCAGGAAACAGCACACATATCTAAATGCTTGGGCTCAGCTTCAGTTCTCTGACCTAAGAGTCATGCAGACAAAGAACCAAAGGCGTTAAGAAATTACATGGCAGCTACACAGGCAAGTGATGTTGTTTCTCCTACAGACAAGTGTAAGGACTTTGACAGAGTCTTCCTGGAGCAGCTGAGAACATTACCATCACCATTTGCCCTTGTTGCATCTCTCCTGGGCATTCCTCACGTGATAACTGAAATGACAGAGCAAAATACATCTTCGTCCCTCAACCACACTCAGACAACATCTATGCAGCAGGGAAGGAGAGCCTGAATTAAAAATACTAACCTAGAAAGCCTAAAGCATGGGTTGTGATCCTCTGGTAAACTGGTAAACTTCAGTGAGGGGCCAAGGCAGTGTGAGAAAGTAAGTTGTGTTTTTGCAGTAGAGAACTGATTTTCTGTATTCCAAGGTAGTTGTGTAGTCATAACAAGGAGAAATGCCTAGTAGATAAGTGGACAGTAGGAGGCCTCACTGTTCCAAAATAAGGTAGAAGCTTGAGAAAAACAGGATGAGCAGTGTGAGAACAGTAAAACAAAGATCACAAGTTCTCAAAGCATAAGAAAGGAGAAAATAAAGGGTTGAAAAAAAGAAAAATTGTACATATATGGTATAGAGGAGCGTCGAGTAGCTTGTGAACCTGTAGTACTCAGCCAATGAGGAAACAGGGGAGGAGATCAGGCGTCGGGTAATAGGGAATAAAAGGTTATGAGTTGTTTACTAAAATGCGCTCCTGATTGACAGGACGCCCGCCATTGTAATCGCGAATAAAATAGCTTCACAGAAGAGCCTGTCTGAAGAAAATTATTGAGATTTTTCTCACAGCAGACAGCTAACCTAAGTAATTTTTAAAGCTCCCCAATGAGTTTTCTGTCAGAGAGAAACTGCAGCTTCTTTAGATCACCTCCCCAACTCCTCCGTTGTGTCAGTTCCCTCACACACTTCTCTTCTCCCTCGCTTCTTTCACTGACTCAACAGAGAGACAAACTGAACGCAAAACATAACTTTAGAGCTGCTTGGGGATTAAAAGGAAATTCAAAACTTGCCCCTAGACAGAGGGCAGGAGTGAGGACATAATCCCCTGCACAGCTAATGGGCAAACTTGTACATAAAGAACAAGACATCAGTAAAATTGAAGCAAACACGTACTAGCCCTGAAGCCTCCCCAAAAAGGGGTTCCCAGGTCTCATCCTTAGTCCCCTTTTCTTTCAGTGAAGCAGCCCAACAGACCCATTTAACACTGGAAAGGGGAGGGGGCCACTTTAACAACTTTTAATATCTCAATGTTTTTTTGCGTCAGAGCACCCCTCGTTCAGCACATGGTAATGCCCAAAGGCTACACGTTACAGCAGACTATATGAAGAGAGAGCAGAAGATAATTACTGATGAGCAATTCTTCTGAAAACAAGCACTAATCTCCAAAAATTCCCATGAACTAGGGAACTAAGATGTTCCTGCAAGTCTGTGGTGAATATATAGTGGAAAAGTCACTGACTCAAAACGATTCCAGCTTCAGCAATGAAAGTGAAAACAATCACACCTTCTGGAGGCTGGTGGGCCTTTTAAATCAACGCCCTCACAAACCTTCTTTTGAGACAAACCCGTCAGTAGTTTCTTACAATCCTGACCCTGGAACATCCATGTTACAGACTGAACTGCCTTCCCCAGGTAGGTATTATAAATCCACAATGCATTTTATCCATTAAAGCAAACGACTGATGTTTCTGGTGACTGCAGCCACATACTAGAACAGCACAGGGAAACCAAGTAGTGAGTTCATCCCCATGCCTGAGATGCCAAGTTCCTAAATGCTGTGCCAGGCAGGTACGCACATAAAAACGAGAATCTCTTCAGAAACCACGCTCTGGTGGCTCTTGCAGTAAGACAGGGAACAAGATAAAGGATGGTGATTCCTAGGTCTTAGCCAGCACAATTGTATGTTAATGACCCAAAGATAAGGGAACAAAAGACTGTATGCATAGATAATGGCACCAGCAAGAACTGGCTTGACTGCTGAAGTCTGTCAAAGACAGGAAGGGTCAGGAGTTTAGAAGACTTCTGGCCTTCATCAAAAGACCACCCAAGTACTCCATGGGAATAGGGGCGGGAACCTACCTTGATGATTCTTGGGAGACCTGATGAATATGCAAGAGACTTACGGGAAATGAAATGAATATGTATTTGTCCCACTGATATAAGCACACTGCCAGTAATCCTTGGTGTGTGTGTGTGTGTGTGTTAGGCAGAGCAGTCCCCCACACACCTGGTGCCGTAATAAAGAATATCTGCTTAACAACTTTGGTTATTGAGTTTTCACTGCATCAGCAGTGCTAAAGCTCAGCTCAGCAAGATGGTTGCCAACAACACCGCACCCAAAATTGCAGCTAAGATGCAACTCTTGTCCAGTTGCAGAGTAACTTCTGTCGATTCCTATGTGGTGGTGACAACTTTGCGAAAGTGGACCTTCTTTTAAAGGCATCGTTCAGCTCAGCCAGCTGCAGAATGGGATTTTTAGCCTACGCTTCCATCACAAGCTCTACCATGGTCACTGAATTCTTAGCACGTCTTGGTAGAACCAAGCAGGTCTGAACTTCAGGAGTTGCAAAAGAAAAGGACAACATAAACAACAGGCACTAAGGGGATGAGGGGTGCCTCTGGGAGGGTAAACAGGTCATTGAGGCATTGCCGGATTTGTGAAATTCTCTTCAGGTGCTATTTTTAACACTTCTCAGAGCCCAACGCACGTGGGACAGGAGTGGGGTGACTGCTGTCACTCAGCTCAGTGCTGAGGAGTGTGAAAGCTGATCTCGGGCCTGGAAGCAAAGCCAGGCCGAGGGGCAGGAGCCGCCAGCACGGGGCACCCCGCCTCGGCCCAGCCACAATATGTCTGCCTCCCCAACGCCTGGTCCCTCACCGGCCAGGGGGCCAGCGGGCCAAAAGCGGGCCAGGGCCGCGCCGGGCCGAGCGGCCCCGGGCCTGGGGGGAGGCCCCAGCCTCAGCACCCCCCCCGAGTGACTCGACACTTCCCGGCTGGGGGGGGGGGGGGCGGGAGGGGAAGGAAGACGCGCGCGGGGGCCCCCTGCGGGCACACGCCCGGCCGGGAGCACGCGGAGAGCGGCACCTCCCCCTCCCGCCCAGCCCCGCCTCCTCGGGGCCTGCATGACACAGCGGGATCGGGCAGCGGGGACCCCGCCGCCGGGCCCCTCCAGCCGGACACGGCGACATCACCGAGTCCCGGAGGGGGAGGGGGAGGCCGAGGCCGGCACCTCAGGCCTAGGCCGCGGTCCGCACTTACTCGGATCCCGAGGCCATGGCGCTGATGGGGAAGGGGCGAGGGAGTCCTCGGACCAGGGCGGCGGCGGCGGCGGCGGGCGGCGGCGAGTGGCGGCGGCTCTCAGGGCGCTCGGCGCTGCCTTGGCCTCACAGCCGACTCATCGGAAAGGGGAGCTCCGCCCCGCGTCGCCTCGCACCGCCTTGCCTGCCTAGCAACAGCGCGCGTTGACCAATCGGAAATTCCGCCCGGCGGAGGCTCAGCTAATGGGAAAGGTGAAAAAAAAAGGGCGCTCGCCTTCTCTGCTCCGCCCCTCTCCTTTTTCCCCCTCCCAATCGACACGAGCCAAGCGCGACGGCCGTCAGCCAATCGTAGTGCTTTCATTTTCGTGGCTGATCTACCTGGCAACGCGAGCCGGGCGGCCAATGGTAAAAATCCACCAATAGGAAAATAGAGGTGGAAGACCCGTCCCGCCAGCGACCAATAGAAGGCGCGGGAGGCGGTTGACTGACAGCTCGGGCAGCGGCACTGGTGCGCTGAGCGCACCCGGGTTCCCCAACAGGGAGGGGCTAAGTCAGGACCAGCCCTTCGCTTGGCCCCACAGGCAGCTTTAGAGTAGGTTTTCCCCCATTTTAAGGTTTTTGGGGGGTTCTGTGGAGGGTGAGCTCCCTCCACTTGCCTCAGAGAACACCAGGTACTGCTGACAGTTGTTGTTGGCCAGCCCCCCACCAGCCACGCCCTTGGTTTCCTGCAGGTGCTTATGAATAAATTAATTACCTGCTGCTCTTGTGCTTAATTCCTGCCTGCCCTTTTTTCTTTTTTTTTTTTTTTAAAGGGCTGAAGTAAGGTGGGAGTTAAGAGCAACTGTGAGGCCTGTCTACCCCTGGGCTCCCCCAGCTTTAGGTGCAGAGGAGTTGGACCCCACTGAATTTAGGGTCTTCCAAGAGCAGTTTCACCCTGCAGCCTATTCTGGGTCAAGGCCAAATTCTTGCCTCATCAGCACCGACCTAGTTATTGAGGCGATACATTCGGGGCTTCTTCATGTTGGACACCAAAGAGTTGTTTTCAACCCTTTCTTTGGGCTTGTGGTAGACAAGACTCACCCAAGACTTAGCACGGACAGGGAACCTTCCTGAGCTCAAAACGAGCTGCATGAAGCACATGGTGAGAGCTTCTTCCCCCCTGCTTGCAGATGTAAGAAGGTGCAGCATTTAGGGCCAGGACCCCCAGGGACGCACAGGTCTCGGCCCTGCTGCTTTCCCTGGCCAGTGCACCACCGTGTAATTCAGACCTCAGAGCCCAAACTTCTTTTCCAGGCTGCAAACCACAGTGACTGAAAAGAGACAACATACACAGCACAGATGAGACCAGTGATCTGACAGTCCTTTGCTTTTTGAGGCTGTCTGGCTCCACCACCAGCTCCCTGGAGCAAGGAGTGATGGTGATGAGCTAATACCAGTTTCAAAGGAACAAGGGTATCTCCACCCCGGGGCATAGCCCATGGCAGCATCAAGGCCATGGTCTTCATTGCAAATGTTCACTCTGAATTGCTGGAGGAAAGGGGGCACAAAAAACTGCATAAAAGCCTCAGATCTATTCAGTTTATTAGAAAAGGGAATCTGTTCTGTTTCCGTCTTTTGGGAAATCCAGCTTTATCTAAGAGCAGTTTTGAGTCCTGGAGGAGTCCTTAAAGGCCTGATGTCATCCTGGTGCACAGAGACTCCAGCAGGTGGTGATGAGGACACTGGCTGGGTTAGCTGAAGGGATCCTGGCTCGTGCTCCTGAGGTAATCCTGTATGCTTCTAGCAAGAGATTCCCTCTGCAGGAAGGCTGCCTGCTTCACAGGAGGTACAAAGGGAAGGGCCTGAAAAAGAAGTGTGTTGCAGCAATAAGGTCTGTGGCATTCCCTTGGTCCTACTACTAGGAAGTTCACCCCTCCTGAAGGAAAACAAGGGGGGAAGCTCCCCTGACACATTCAAGCTGCAGGTAAAAGCCAGCAGGAGCTAAGCTAAACTGCCCCCAGTTTAAAGCACAGGCTGCACTGCTGAAACTCTCGTCTTTGGCCATTTGACATCCCAAATGCCCCACAACACGCCTTTCCTGTCCTTCCTGCTGCCCATCTTCCCCCCATGGGCCTCTCCAAGTGCTTCCACCAGTGAGCAGCAGCCTCCTGCTTTTGGTTCAGCTTCCATAGGGCTTGTATCAGGTAAGAGCTAGCAGCTGGGTCACATACAAGACACATTGGAGGAGGAGAGGTGGTGTGACAGGGGAGGACTTTCCCAGCTGTATCACAGGCTCTAATTACCCCCAGGGCTGGCAGCCAGGACAGAAGCCAAGGCAGATGACATCAGCCCTGCAGTACAGACAGCCACTCCTCTGCTTGGGCTGGGGTTTTCCTTGCAAGCAGGTCTGTAGCCCTGGTGCAAGGCTCTGGGAAGGAACCTTGGTCAGGACTGGAACCAGCAGGTTTGGCAGACCCTGCCAAAACTCACATCCCTACTCCCTACAGCATTGCAGTGCCACTGGAGCACTGAGCAGAAGGGGCTGGTCCAGGTGCCCACAGGTCACCCCTGTAGCAGCACATACCATGCCTTAGCTGTGCCCAGGATTTTTGACTTTCAAGCTGTCTCAGGGTACTGGTTGTGGGCAGGGTTCTGACACATTCATCCAGCAATAGTTTTGGTCTGTTTCTCTAGCAGTAAGCTGACCAGGCTCCAGAGGAGCACCTCAAGTACCTAACACTGCTAGTAGCCCTACAGCAGTCCTTGGTATTTAAATAAACATGACATAAATCATGAGACCTTCCTGCTGAAGGTAGCAAAGCAGTCCAGGGAAAGAAAAAAAAAGTGAGAATCACTTCTGTTCCTTCCCCTAAAAAAGCCTCTCACCTGGCAAGACCTGCAAGCCGTACAGGAAATCCAGCAAGGCCTCCTTGTGCTTCCCCAGCTCCAGGAACTGCGTACCTCGCCCAGTGAGAAAAAGCAACCTGATCTTCTGGAGAACCTCCACTTCTGGCAGGAGATTCCCTATCACTGAAAAAAAAAAAAAACGCACACACCTGTGGACAGCACCCTCCAGACATTGCCCCCACATCCCATGTTAGTGGTAAAACAGGCCACACATTTACTTGGGCTGTTCATCTGCCAGCTCTCTGGCTCCACAAACATCCCATGGCAGACCTCAGCTTCAGGCTGCCAGGATGAAAGAGGCAAGGAGGCAGCAGAATGAACTAGCAAAGAACATCAAGAGCTCAGTACATCACGTGCTTACAGCTTAACAGCAACCTCAGCAGGCAGCAGCCTGGCCTTTAGCTGCTTATTTGCAAAAACTAGTGCAAAATTATCCCTGGGAATCCCATATTGAGAAGCTTTCCAGTTCACAACCACTTAATTGTCACCTAGCAGGGAAGGAGGCAGAGCTGAGGGCAAACCCTGCCCCCAACCCAACCAGCCCATCCCTTCAGAGGCCCAGCATGGCACAGAGCTCAGCACACCAGGACAAGTACCTCCTGCCAGAGGTGGCAGTGGGACTGCAGCCCCGCTCCTTTACCCACCACTGCCAAGCACACAGCTGCAGACAGCCTCACCTGTCAGTTCAGCACCAGGCCCATAAAGTGGGAACCGCAAAAGCTCGCTGAGGCACCTGCAGGTGGGAGGACAGATGAACTTCAGTGCCATTCCTGGGCTGGGAAGTCAGCTGCAAGCTGTCATATCAGCCCCCACACCAATCTACACTCTGCCCACACCAACCATTGCTGCCTGCTGGGTTCTTGGGGGACTTCATCACCTGCTGAACTGCGTTATGGCCTCCTTGTTCTCACCCAGCTTGATCCACGCCCAGCCCTAGTGCAGGTAGGAAGCTGCTCTCCACGTGAGGCAGTGCAGACTCTCACTCTTCTGGGACAGGAGCCCACTGGCCAGCCCTGTGCCCGGTGAGGGGTACTCTGGCTGCTCCAGCCTCTCCTCAAGGATATACCCTTAACTCAAACTGACGTAAACTGAGCTAAACCAAGGGGAGGCTCAGGAAAAGGAGAATGCAGAAATCCAGTACTTCCCTGGAGATATTTCAGGTCAGACTCATCAACATGCCCCTCTGCATCCCACCTGGGACATGGGCTGGCCACACCAATGCTGTCCCTAGCTAGAAAGTCACCCTGACCCCTCTCCTCTGCTCCAGGGTCTTGACAGATGAAAACCAACATGCTTGCAGCTCAGCGACAAACTGTGGCTCTCCTACAAGGCAGCACCCACTGCTGGGGCAACCTCCCAACCTTCCCCGTGAAAGAACACTGCAACTTTGATTTATTTAGATTTATGCACAAAGAACATTTCCCCTAGTCCTAGGTGCATAGAGAGGAGTCTAAAATCTCACAAAATTCACAAATCAGTCTCACACTTCACCTTCTCCCCAAGACGTATCAACGCTGAATATCAGTGAAGAATATCAACACTGATATTCTGCTGAGAGCAGTGCTGTGCCCCAGCCTTCCACTGTATAGCTACACTACTGGATATGTCCTAGAGCACTGCCCAGGTGGCCACATACTGAAATTAAGCATGAGGAAAGAGCTGCTCCTCCTGCTCCATCCAGGCAGTGTATTTCTAGGATGACTTTAAACTGTAGCCCAGTCCTACCAATTGTTATAAGCGAGACCACGCAATTTTCTGGTCCATCTAAAATAATTTATTAATTAAGTAAGCAGGCACAAGCAAAACAGCGCTGGGCGGCTGGGGAGTCTCCGCTCCGCCACAGCACGCAACTTCCCTTTCCAGGGAGTTTTTCGTCACTGTTTTATAGCATCCAAGTTCCGGCTTGTCAGGACTTGTTGAGCCTTCTAAGGCTGCGCGGTCCGTTGTTGGGGGTCGTTGTTTTTCACGCGTTGTACTCGTGTTCAAGGGAGGGGGGGGGTCGTGAAGCAGCAAACAGGATGTCTTGCGGTGGGTTGCTTCACAGAATCCTTTGTTTTAACAAGGATGTTTTCCCAACCTCCCTTCCTCATTATCTACTCGCTTAATCCCCTTATCACAATGTTGTGAATTGCGAAACCTTATCAGATTCTTTACATCCTTGAAGACAATGAACAAACCCCCTACTAATTTATCACAATCCCTCCTTTTTCTTTTTCCAACATATTTTGTTCATTGAACTTCTGGAGTATTCGCTTGCTCAACACTAAAGTCTCTGCACCATCTTCCTCCTGCTCCAGGGATTCATATCTCACACGCACAAGCATAAGATGAGCAGCCTCCAACCAGTTTTTTACAATCGCGATTACTCGATTGAATATACGTGGTCCAAAAGTCAGTGCTAATATAAACAACAGTAAAGGTCCTGCTATTGTTGACAGCAAAGTTGTAAGCCAAGGTGAATAATTAAACCAAGATTCGTACCAATTCTGCCTGGCTTCATTCTCTCGTTTCCTCTTTTCCAATCCTTCTCTGAGTTTCATCATTGTATCCCTCACTACTCCAGTGTGGTCTGCATATACTCAGCACTCTTCAGAATGGTACAGAATTCTTGGTACAATTATTACCTGTATACAGAAATCTTTAGACACATTAAAGAGTTTGAGTGATAAGCAAGGAGTAACACCCGTCGATGAACAGACCCATCTAGTGTTATCTGCTGGTATTAACCATTTTTCTTTGTCTAATTGTGTAACATTTTCTGTAATATTGCATAGATGGAACTTCTC
This sequence comes from Anser anser, assembly GCF_964211835.1. Lineage (NCBI taxonomy): Eukaryota > Metazoa > Chordata > Aves > Anseriformes > Anatidae > Anser > Anser anser. Next base: position 13,544,072 of record NC_139731.1, read on the forward strand.
ACCAGGGACCGTGCCTACGCACCTGCCATTCCCAGTTACTTCCGTTAACGTTATTCCTACATCCCTTCCCCAATGGCATTGTGGGGGATCGGTTTCGTTTGAACGGGTGGTCTCTCCCAGATCCCCAATGGCGTCGTAATATGGGGGCCTTATATCAAGACATAACCAGCAAGGTCTAGGCACGTCTGGATTTGGTTGATTCAACAACTGATAACTAGCATTCATGATTCTCCATATGTTATTCCCGGTCACCCCTTCATTTCTAATCCCGTACTCCGGGTTTACTGATTTATTAGCAACCTCCAGTGGTTTAGGGCTATTAGGAGTTAGCATTCTAAAAGCTTGTGTAGGCTGAATCCTCAAAACACTCCCCGACAGTTCCTGATTTGGTCCCACCCGTTGGGGACTCTTAGTCTCTTCCTTCTTTATATAGATGATGCCTCCCCTATCAGTCCCCCAGCAGTAGTTATCTGCTGAACAACATGGTGATCTTCTCATCTAATCAGGCTCCATTTAAAAGGTTTGTGAGGGTGCGCAGACCCAGGAACAGTGAAAACAATCGTACCCATTACTATGTATCGCAAAAAAAAATGGCTAGGGCCCATTTTCCGGAGTTCTTTACCTGGCCACGTAATTCCCCACCGTTTCACTCTCTGCCTCGCTTGTCAGTTCGGTTGCAGCGAACTACAAGGTGCAGGTTCTTCTCGGCAGCAGCAGTGTTCTTCAGGGGAGTTTCTCGGGTAACCGCGACCTTTCTCCGATCACACAGGGTCCCCTCTCCCCCTTTTTACGATACATAGACAGTTAAACCATACTTATCGAGTTCGTTTCAACGTAAGCTTTAAGTCATCAGGGCCTGTGACCACTTCCCATTCGCTTTTCTGGATCGGTCCTTTCACGCGACTGGCATGTGTCCACCCCTTCTCAGCCGTCCGGATAGCTGTCTCTGTGATAAGTAAAACAACATAGGGGCCTCCCCACCGCGGTGTTAAAGACGTTTCTTTCCATGTCTTAATTAGAACCCTATCTCCAGGTTGTATCCTATGGATTGCTATATCTAGCCACCAAGCCTTTCGCTTGCAACTCCCTCCGTCGGTTCATAAGCTGTATTAAATAAGGTTTTAATTGGATATCCTGTACCTGGGGGTGATCAGATGGCATCTCTAAATCATAAGGCATACCATACAGCCTTTCAAAAGGTGAGATTCCGACATCGGCTCGGGGCTATGTTCGGATATTCAATAGTGCAAGCGGTAAACATTTCACCCAGGAGGTTTTTGTCTCTATCATAAGCTTTGTTAGTTGCTTTTTAATTTCACCATTCATTCGTTCTACCTTTCCCGAACTCTGAGGATGCCAGGGAGTGTGATATTCCCATTTAATTCCCAGAGCCTTCATCGTGTCTCGGGATACCTTTGACACAAAGTGTGGGCCTTGATCAGAGTCAGTTGCTTCTATTATCCCGTATCTGGGTATGATGCTTTCTAATAATATCTTTACCACGGTTTGAGCTGTGGCCCTTGCCGTAGGGAATGCTTCAAAGTTTGTGAGGTGGTCTACAACAACTAACAAGTATCTATATCGCCCTGTTTTTGGAAGTTCAGTAAAGTCTAATTGAATCTTTGCAAAAGGTCGATGTGCCAATTCTCGTCCTCCTCCCGGGACCCTTTTTCTCATGTGTTGAGCATTTACCCTCCGACAAGTTATACAGTCATTTACGATCCTCTTTGCTATATTATAAATCCCTATACACATATAATTTGTGGCAAATTGATCCACCAACGCCTGGGTTCCCCAGTGCATCTGTTCATGAAATCTCCGTAGCACCCTCATAGCTACTGATTTTGGTAACACTTCCCGTCCATCGGGCAGTACCCATTTCCCTTTATCGTTTTTTTTTTTTTTTCGAACCCCCATTTGTGTCATCTTGTCTTCTTCTGTAATAGTGAAACAGAGTAAGGGGAGGGGAATGGGTCCATTCGACCACAGGGAGTTAGCCGGCCCGCACTTGTAGCAGTTTTTATAAGGCGGGCTTTCTTCCTCAGAACAATTGCATTCAATCCCATCAACTCCCCATTCACTCCAGCAATCATAACGTGGAAATTCCTTTAAGTCTTTCCCACAGTATTAAGTATTATATTAAGTATTATTATATATTATTATATATTAATTATTATATTATTAATTATTGTATTAAGTATAAGTATTAAGTATTTCCCACAGTCTGGGCAATGTTCCCTCGTTCTTATAATTCTTATACTCATTAATGCTGCCCTTTTTGCCTCCTGATCTGCTAGATTATTACCCCTAACCTGAGGGGTGAGGCCTTTTTGATGCCCTTTTATATGTACTACGGCAATTTCTTTGGGCTCTCTGATAGCTTGTAAAACCTGGGTAATCAATTCCTGATGTATTAAACCCTTTCCTTGTGAATTGATGAGCCCCCTTTCTTCCCATATTTTACCAAATGTATGTACTACCCCATAAGCATATTTTGAATCTGTATATATTGTACCGCTTTTATTTTTCAACAATTTTAGGGCCCGCAATATGGCATATAGCTCGCAAGCTTGGGCGGACCAGCTAGGGCTCAAAGGTCCAGATTCCACTATCCCAAATGTTTTCCTGTTTACTAACGCGTATCCTGATTTTCGCTTTCCCTCGACTACTCTCGAGGAACCATCCACATATATCTGTTCACCGATGGGTAATTCCACCTCCTCTAGATCAGGTCTCAATTTCGTTTGCTCTTCTATATTTCGGAGGCAATCATGTCCTAAGGACTCATTTGGTTCCCCATAAAGAAATTGAGCAGGGTTCTGTAGGGAGGTTGTTTCTAATGTTAATTTTGGAGAGGAAATCAAAATTCCTTCATATTTTAATAATCTGGCGTCAGTGATCCATTTCTCTGCCTTCTGTTGCAGTACCCCGCGTATATTGTGTAGAGATATTACTTTGATTTCCCCCCCCAAAAGTGATCTTCTGTGCTTCTTCCACTAACAAGGCAGCAGCTACCACTACCTGCAAACAGTTTGGCCAACCCCGGCTAACCGGATCCAATAATTTAGACAAATAGGCCACAGGTTTTTTACTCCCTGCCCATTCTTGGGCCAGCACTCCGTATGCTGTGCCTTCTGCGCTGTTCACAAAGAAAAACAAAACGGCCTCCTTAAATCTGGTAAGCTTAACACATGGGGGCGTGCTAATTCCTCCTTTAACTTGTTCAGTCGTTCCTCATCTTCTTTTGTCCATTTGAGTAATCCATCCTTATTCAGCTTGTTATATAAAAATTTAACCTTTCCACTGTAATCCTCTATCCATTGTCTACAGTATCCGGTCAACCCTAACAGTTGCCGTACCTGCCTTTTAGTTCGCGGGGACGCTAAAGCCAATATTCCACTGATTCTGCCTGGGTCTAACTTCTTAGTCCCCTTACTTAACTGGTGCCCCAGGTACTTTATCTCTTGCTCCACAATTTGTAATTTTGCCCCTCCTTTTTCTTTTAAAGGGTACAGATTAACTCGATTCTCTGAGCCAATCCAAAGGCTTGCATATTCGCTCTCCTGTAAACAAAAAGGTTCCTTTGCATTTACATAAACATTTAAGGCTTGGCAAACCCAGTCTTCAAATGACCCAGATATGGGCCAATAATTTGCCTACCTCCCCAAACTTCAACACAATAATGAATCATTTTTACTTTATCCTTTCCCCGCCTAAAAGGGGAATCACTCCAATTCTTAATCATTAACCCCAGCGGACTATCTGGGGGAATAGGGGGCAACCTAGCACTAGGCATTACCCCTCCCATGGGACCAGAAGGCTTACTCTTCTTCTGTCCCATCTTCCGGAGCGCCTTCACACACACACAGAGCCGCTTCCCCCTGGTCGTGGCCCAGTCCCTCGCGGGATGTGGGAACCGCACTACTGAGGGGTCCGCACTCACTTCGTCCGCAATTGGACGTCTCACACAGACGCACTCCGGGATCACCAACCCCAACCGAACGGATCACCGGCCTATACTTACCCACCCCGTGGGTCTTCGTTCGGCCTTCATGCACAAAGATTGCTTGGGGTTACCGGTTTTATTTGCTTGTGCCTAATTTTGGGTTCGTCGCTGAAGGGCTCGAGCGGGATTTCCCGTTCCCGGGGCCACCGAAATCGGCGAGGCGCGTCCCCTAGAGAGATTCCCAGTCAATCCGCCTTCATCCGAGTCACGGCACCAAATTTGTTATAAGCGAGACCACGCAATTTTCTGGTCCATCTAAAATAATTTATTAATTAAGTAAGCAGGCACAAGCAAAACAGCGCTGGGCGGCTGGGGAGTCTCCGCTCCGCCACAGCACGCAACTTTCCCTTTCCAGGGAGTTTTTCGTCACTGTTTTATAGCATCCAAGTTCCGGCTTGTCAGGACTTGTTGAGCCTTCTGAGGCTGCGCGGTCCGTTGTTGGGGGTCGTTGTTTTTCACGCGTTGTACTCGTGTTCAAGGGAGGGGGGGGGGGTCGTGAAGCAGCAAACAGGATGTCTTGCGGTGGGTTGCTTCACAGAATCCTTTGTTTTAACAAGGATGTTTTCCCAACCTCCCTTCCTCATTATCTACTCGCTTAATCCCCTTATCACAATGTTGTGAATTGCGAAACCTTATCAGATTCTTTACATCCTTGAAGAGAATGAACAAACCCCCTACTAATTTATCACACCAATCTGTGCTCTCACCCAGATGGAAGAAAAGTATTTAGAGAAGCAGGTTACAGGCCCCGAAAGTTGGTTTATCTGTGTGTAAGAAATGGTCCAGCAATTCGTGCCACTAAGGGGTTTTGAAGGGTTAACATTGAGGCCTGGGTTTAGGCGAGAAGAGAACAAAGGGATTTCTTCGGAGAAAAACTGCTGACTTTGCACGAATGTGCAGTAACTTCTGACAGCCGGCCAAGAGACCACTAGATAAGGAGGAAGAATATGAGCCTCCCTGTCTCCCTGTCCGAGCGGCCCCCGAGAAACTAACAGAGACTGATAAGCAGGTGCACCTGGAAGGACGTCGGATTCGGGAAACCAATTATAATAACCTTGCCTCTTTTAGAAGTAGTAATAAATATGTATTAGCCTAGGAGTATAAAAAATTAGATGCCTTACGTAACGGGTGTGCGTCCCGGTGGAGCAGAGACTCCCGGCGCACCCAGCGCTGTTTGCTTGCCTCTATTCGTTTAATAAATTGTAAACTCTGATTGTAATCCTATTTGGGACTCAGTCATTTATAACAATTGGGGGCTCGTCCGGGATGGTCTTGGTTCCTGAATTCTGACTTGATCTAGGAGGGGCGCCCCCACCATTTGGTGGCTCCTGTTCGAGTCAGGTCGGGACTAATGCCATCTCGAACCTGAATAAGGGCAAGCAAAGATTTAGATTTTTATGAGCTCCCTTTTGCCGGCTGCAGCACTATATTTTGCCCGTAATTCTGCGCGCGAAGATCCGAACGAAGACGACGGAGTCGTAAGTATTTAATGTGTATACCGTTCGGTTGGGTGGGATTCGGTTGCCTGTGTGTGTGTGAGAGTGTGACTGAGACGGAACGTAGTTCCGAAGCGATTGTGGAGGTCTTCTAACCGCGGTTCCAATCTCCCGCGAGGGACTTGGCCGGTGAAGGACCGAAGCGATTCCTATAGGATTCGTGGGCGGGTGATAGGTCCTAAACCCCCTGCAAGACACTCTCACTAAGGCAACCAAGGGCTGTAGGAATTGCCACAGTAAAATTCCTAGATGGGTCAGATTAAATCGAAGACCCGGGACCAGAGAAAAGGGAGCAAATTACCAGACATACCACCAGAAAGTCCATTAGGGATAATGATTAGAAATTGGAACGATAGGGGCCCCAGAAAAGGAAAAAGCAAAGTAAAAATGATTCAGTATTGTATGATAGAATTGCCAAAGGAGCCTTTAAGACCACATGTCTTTTGGCCTATTTTCGGATCTTTTGAAGACTGGGTTTGCCAGGCTTTAAATCTACATGTTAACTCAAAGGAACCTTTTAGTCAGGAGGAAAGTGATTATGCAAGATTATGGATCAGGACTTCACGTCCTTTTCCAGCCTCAGTATTTACACTAAAAACAGAGGAGGAGTTTGAAGAAGGAGAAGAAAAACGGGAAAAAGAAAAAGAGGATAAATGGGAGCCATTAGATAATTTACCACCTCTATATTCTAACAATCCACCTCTGGCAGTGGCCCCACCTCCGGCAGCTGTGGTATCTCCACCGCCGACAGCACCGGAATCAGACCGACCCCCGGCTGCATGTACGAGAAGTAGGACTGCCACATCTGAGGGAGCTTCTCTATATCCCTTAAGAGAGGTACCCCTGGGAGGCAATCAGGGAGGCATTGGGTTTGTGGCAGTCCCCTTAAATACCACAGATGTAAGGAATTTCAAGAAAGAAATGGGGGCCTTATTAGATGACCCCCTCGGAGTAGCTGAAAGACTGGACCAATTCCTAGGTCCCAATACTTATACCTGGGAAGAAATACAGTCCATTTTTGGGATCTTATTTACTGTCGAGGAAAAAGGAATGATTAGGCAAGCTGGAATGAGAATGTGGGAGAGACAGAATCAGGCAGGACCCCCAGGAGACCAAAAATGGCCAAACGTGGATCCCCACTGGGATCATCAACAACCCCAAGGAAGACAGAATATGAGGGATTTGAGAACATTAATCATACAGGGAATAAGGGAAGCTGTTCCCCGAGGGCAAAACATTAATAAAGCATTTAATGAGCAACAAGGGAAAGATGAATCTCCAACAGAATGGTTGGAGAGATTAAGGAGAAGTTTACAAATGTATTCTGGAATTGACCCGAATACGGTGGCTGGAACTGCACTCCTTAGAACGCAATTCGTAGCTAAATCCTGGGGGGACATAAGGAGGAAATTAGAGAAGCTGGAAGATTGGCAAGAGAGGGGATTAGAAGAGTTACTTAGGGAAGCACAGAAAGTATATGTTAGGAGAGATGAGGAAAAACAAAAAGCAAAAGCTAAGATTTTTGTAGCAGCAGTAAGAGAAAGTCAGAGAAATAAGACTCTGTCCGGAGAAAGGAGGGAGAAGGGAATAGAGAAAGCCCCTAGGGGGCAGTCTTGTCGAGAGAAATACACCATTCCCGCTCGTTACTATTGCAACAAGAAGGGACACATTCAGAGGAACTGTCGTAAGCGGGAACAAGATGAGAAAACATTCAAAGAAGAATAGGGGTGTCAGGGGCTATATCTTCTGGGGACGTCAACATCAACGGAGCCCTTGATAAAACTACTAATTGGTCCCCATAAAGAGGAAGTTTTGTTTTTAGTGGACACAGGAGCTGAAAAATCTACTATTCAAAAACTTCCAAAAGGAGTAGAGGAAGGGAACAATTATATGTCAGTGATAGGGGCAAAAGGAGAGCCTTTTAGAGTGCCTGTCTTGAAAAATGTAAAAGTAGAAACTGGGAAGAAAACTTATGTTAATGATTTTCTTTTGCTCCCTGAAGCGGAGTACAATTTACTGGGGAGAGATTTGATTTTAAGATTGAATTTGAGCATTCAGAGTCAAGGGGACGAATTGCAGATTAAATTATACACTTTGACACAAAAAGATGAAGAAGTCATTAACCCTTTAGTATGGTATAAGGAGGGGGAGACTGGAAGGATAGAAATGGACCCCATAAATATTCAAATAATGGATCCCCATCGTCCAATCCGAGTCAAACAATACCCTATACCAATGGAGGGTCGAAAGGGGTTAAAACCTGTGGTTGACAGGCTTCTGGAAAAAGGAACTTTAGAACCGTGCATGTCGCCTCATAATACACCCATCCTCCCCGTAAAAAAATCGGATGGGTCATACAGGATGGTAGAAGACCTGAGAGCTGTAAATCAGCGAACACTCGCTAAATTCCCTGTGGTGGCAAATCCTTATACTTTATTGAGTCGCATATCTCCCAAACATACCTGGTATAGTGTAATAGATCTGAAAGATGCATTTTGGGCCTGCCCTCTGGATGAGAGATCCAGAGATTATTTTGCCTTCGAGTGGGAGGACCCCGAAACGGGACGAAAACAACAATTAAGATGGACTGTGCTACCACAGGGGTTTACAGAGTCACCAAATCTATTTGGACAAACTTTAGAAAAAATTTTACAAGATTTCACGTTACCTAGGGGGGTCAAATTATTGCAATATGTGGATGATCTATTAATAGCAGGAGAAACTGAAGAGGGAACCCGAGAAGCTACTATTAAATTGCTAAACTTTTTAGGGGAAAGGAGATTAAAGGTGTCTCGATCGAAATTACAGTTTGTGGAACAGGAAGTAAAATACTTGGGGCACTGGCTGAGTAAGGGGAAAAAGAAATTAGATCCTGACAGGGTATTAGGGATTCTATCTTTAAGACCCCCACAAACTAAAAAGGAAATTCGGCAAGTATTGGGATTATTAGGATATTGTAGACCGTGGCTTGAAGGCTACAGTGAAAAGGTCAAATTCTTATATGAGAAATTAACTAATAACCAGCTTAAGTGGTTCACAGAGGATGATCAGAAATTTGAGGAAATAAAAAGGGCTTTAATACAGGCACCTGTACTGAGCCTTCCAGATCTGGAAAAACCTTTCTATCTCTTTGTAAATACATCGAACCAAACAGCATATGGAGTTCTCACTCAAGATTGGGCAGGGATTAAGAAACCTGTAGGGTATTGCTCTAGGTTGCTTGATCCAGTAAGTAGAGGGTGGCCTGCTTGTCTTCAAGCTCTGGTCGCTACAGCATTACTAATAGAAGAAGTTAGGAAGATTACCTTTAGTGCTCCTTTAAAGGTGTATACTCCACACAATGTTAGAAGTGTGTTACAGCAAAAAGCAGAAAAATGGTTAACGGATAGTCGGATCCTAAAGTATGAAGCAATACTAATTGACTCACCTGACTTAGAACTGAGGGTAACCTCTGCTCAGAGCCCAGCACAATTTTTGTTCGGAGAACCACAGGAGGGAGTACAACATAACTGTTTAGAGGTAATTGAGACCCAGACAACAGTGAGGCCGGATTTAAAGGATGCTGAGTTGGAGAAAGGAGAGGCACTGTTTGTAGATGGCTCCTCCCGAGTAGTGGAAGGAAAAAGAAAATCAGGATATGCAATAATTAATAAGAACTTAGAACCTGTGGAATCCGGACCTTTGAGCCCATCATGGTCAGCTCAGGCTTGTGAGCTGTATGCCCTATGTAGGGCCCTGGAACTATTAAAAGGGAAAAGTGGGACAATATATACAGACTCTAAATATGCATATGGGGTGGTCCATACTTTTGGAAAAATTTGGGAAGAAAGAGGTCTAATTAATACTCAAGGGAGGAATCTTATACATCAAGAGTTAATAATAAAAATTTTAAGGGCATTAAGAGAACCAAAGGAGATAGCAGTGGTACATGTAAGAGGACACCAAAAGGGATTGGATTATCGAATCACAGGAAATAATCTAGCAGATAAGGAGGCCCAGGAAGCAGCCCTGAGGACTCAGGTTGTTAAAATCAATGTGATACGAGAGGAAGAAAGGCGAGAAAGAGAAGAAAAGAAATTTACCCCTGAAGAACAAGCAAAATTGGAGAAAATAGGGGCTAAGTTAGAACAAGGAGAATGGACACTGCCTGACGGGCGAGAGATATTGCCAAAAGCCTATGCGAGGCAAATACTGGAACGTTTACATGCACAAACACATTGGGGTATGAAGGCATTAAGCGATCATTTCCTTAAACAATTTGGTTGCATTGGAATTTTTGAAATAGCGAAACAAATTACACAAGGTTGTTTAACTTGTCAGAAAATAAATAAGAAAGTGTTTCGACAAGCAGCTATGGGAGGGAGAAAAACAGCTTATAGGCCTTTCGAGAAAGTACAAGTTGATTTCACTGAATTGCCCAAGGTAGGGAGAATGAAATATCTATTGGTAATCGTAGATCATTTAACACAATGGGTAGAAGCTTATCCTGTAGCACGAGCTACTGCACAGACAGTGGTAAAAATTTTATTGGAACATTTAATACCAAGGTATGGGATAATCCAGTACATTGATTCTGATCAGGGCACACACTTTACTTCTAAAATAATAAAATTGTTGTGTCAATCATTAGGTATTCAGTGGGAATACCACACTCCCTGGCACCCACAGAGCTCAGGGAAAGTAGAAAGGATGAATCAAACAATAAAACAACAATTGACTAAGTTAATGATCGAGACACAGCTGCCCTGGACGAAATGCTTACCATTGGCACTTTTAAACATAAGAACTAAACCACACAGTGAGACTGGATTATCATCATATGAAATGTTATATGGTATGCCTTATTCTCAAGGGATGCCCCTAGGGAACAATGTAGTTGAGGATCATAGTATCCAGAAATACATAATTACCATTGGAAGGAGATTACAGGAGCTAAGAGAAATTGGGATGATGACTCAGACACCACCTTTAGGATTTGCTATTCATAAGATACAACCAGGAGACAAGGTCTTAATAAAAACCTGGAGAGAAGAATCATTGAACCCCCGATGGGAGGGACCGTACCTTGTTTTACTTACTACTGAAACAGCTGTGAGAACAGCAGAAAGGGGTTGGACCCACGCATCCAGAATAAAAGGACCAATAACTACCGAAGCCTGGAGGGTTGAGTCCACTCCTGGGGAACTGAAACTGAGATTAAAGAGGAACTGATATCCCAGCAATAAGGTTCTGCATGAAGTAAGGGCACTGGATAAAGAGGACAAGGCTGAAGGGAGGAAAGGGAGAAGGCAAGACCGGGGTAGGACCCTCCACTGCGGTGTGTATGGTCTACCGAGGGAGGCAACCCCTATGGGTATTGACTGCCGAGTGAGAGGGCCTCGACCGGACTTCTCCCGCGCTAAGATCAGGTTGTCCTGAGAAAAGTAACATGAGAACCTCTTAAACCCATAATGAAATTGTGATTAGTTTTTCCAGGAGCTGGATCACCCCGAAGGGCTGAATGGTAACACAAGCTCTGAAAGCGGGCCCAACCTCATGATTGAAGGCGTTTCCCACACTCTCAAGATTGGACGACGAAAAAGGATAAGAAATGCTATACTTTCTGGTATTGTTTTTACAGGGGCAATTGGGCCATGGGCAAGAATGGAGGAATAACTTTTTCACTTTGGGGGAGGAAGTGGCTAGGGCCTTTAACCTTAGTAACTGCTGGATTTGTGGAGGACCGGGGGGAACTGAAAGTTGGCCCTGGGTAGCAGGCCCAGTTGAACCCAAGTGGTGGGTCAGTAATCTGAGCGAAGTTCATAATGGGACGCAATTTTGGAAAGAGGAAGGAGGCCCATGGCAGTTGCACTCGTCAGCTCGGGGTGTATACTGCTTGAACAGAACAGGAACAGTGGCGGTGGGAAAAAGCATTTGCAATTGGACTCTGTCTCCTGGATATGATTGTACCGATCCTGGATGTAGTCCTATAAACTGTACAGCACGTAGTGGGAAATGGAACACCACACATGTTCAGCTGAGAAATGGGACTTGGCTGAAATGCTCATACAGAGAATTTTTTGGATCCGGATGTAAAACTCTGGCAAGAGCACAAGCGGGGGGACAATTTGATGGTCAAATCTTGAGCTGTCAGCGCGATAACACCACTAAGGAACAGCATGTGGTGCGGGTCTATCGCTGGAGATGGCAGAATGAGAATGGGAGGCGAGTGTTCTTTAAGCATTTCTGGTCAGCTTATAATATAACTGGCCACCAAGGAGAACTGAATTGTGACTGTAAGTGGAAACCTGATGCGGGAGCTTGGAAGTGCGCATATACGAGTACGAACGGGGCAGACATTGTAACAGGACCACTCGGTAACAAGGACACTCTGTATTATCACGCCCCAAGGGCTAAAAAGGGATGGAATGGTCCTTTTCCAAATGGGACATGGGCCCTAAAGGGACATTATTGGGTGTGTGGCAAACATGCTTACAAGAGGCTACCTGGAAATTGGTCGGGAATATGCTATGTGGGGTACATAAGACCTTTGTTCTTTTTATTGTCACAAACACAAGGAGATCATTTAGGAATAAGATTATATGATGACCTGAACAGAGTGAAACGATCTATAGATACTTCCTTAACCGGGGGTAGTGCCCAAGAATGGGGAAAGGATGAATGGCCTCCTGAAAGAATCATATAGCATTATGGGCCAGCTACCTGGAACCCGAATGAGTTGATATCAGGAGCCCGAGAACCTATTTATAATTTGAACCGAATAATTAGGTTGCAAGCTATCCTCGAAATTGTAACAAATCAAACAGCGACAGCCTTGGATCTTTTGGCTGACCAATCCACTCAAATGAGAAATGCTATATTCCAACATAGAATGGTCTTAGACTATTTACTAGCAGAAGAAGGGGGAGTATGTGGAAAACTGAACGATTCTAATTGTTGTCTACAGATTGATGATAATGGAAAAGTGGTCAAGCAGATAACAAAGGAAATTAGAAAGCTAGCCCACGTCCCAGTACAAACTTGGAAGGGTATGGATTGGGATTTCTTTTCATGGTTGCCTGGTGAACCATGGGTTAAAAGGATGCTGTTTTTATTTTTATGTGGTATAGTGACATTATTGTTTATACCTTGTATGATACGTTGCTTTACGTTGTTGATACGGCGAGTAATAAATAGCACCCAATTTGTGATGACTTCAGTGGAGAGAAAAGGTGACGTGTCGATAATGATGCTTAAGAAGTGGACACCCCGAGAACTGACTGATGAAATCCAATTGTTACTGACAAAGGTTGAAGGAGAGACACGAATTGATGATTAAAAAAAAAAAAAAAAGGGAGGAATTGTAAGAAATGGTCCAGCAATTCGTGCCACTAAGGGGTTTTGAAGGGTTAACATTGAGGCCTGGGTTTAGGCGAGAAGAGAACAAAGGGATTTCTTCGGAGAAAAACTGCTGACTTTGCACGAATGTGCAGTAACTTCTGACAGCCGGCCAAGAGACCACTAGATAAGGAGGAAGAATATGAGCCTCCCTGTCTCCCTGTCCGAGCGGCCCCCGAGAAAGTAACAGAGACTGATAAGCAGGTGCACCTGGAAGGACGTCGGATTCGGGAAACCAATTATAATAACCTTGCCTCTTTTAGAAGTAGTAATAAATATGTATTAGCCTAGGAGTATAAAAAATTAGATGCCTTACGTAACGGGTGTGCGTCCCGGTGGAGCAGAGACTCCCGGCGCACCCAGCGCTGTTTGCTTGCCTCTATTCGTTTAATAAATTGTAAACTCTGATTGTAATCCTATTTGGGACTCAGTCATTTATAACATGTGGAAATCCAGCTAGACATGAGTGGGTGTGACTGCCCAGTGCCACTCTGGAACAGAAAAAAACTCCACAGTCCTACCCCAAACTTGCAGCAGTGTGTTGTAACGACCACACGGACACCAGGGTTCTTTTAGGATCAGTAACTGCTGCTTCTTTATTGATGCCATAACTTCATTATCTTTTACTGAGGGCCTAACTTCATCTCTCATATTGAGGATATAACTTCATTATTCTTGTTGCCTCCCCATATTGAGGACAGGCTTCCTTCTTCTACTATTCGCCCCACAGCAGTACTTTTCCACTAACTATTCATTGGTCAACAACTTTGCCTGGCAACAGCAAACACCCAGCAACTTCCATGCCTTAATGGCTGGAGAACAGGCAACCCGAGACAGCAAGGCGTCTCCTGAATCACCCTTCTTTGTTCCCTCTACACTCTTTACATTCCTGATGGTCTCATCGATAAGAGTCCATCTGATGTTATCACCAACCATGCGGCTTGTCGACCCCCATGGCCACACTCCCACACAGCAGGACCCCTGCATAAGATAAAGGGCTAGCCAAGCCTCGGGGGAAGAGCTGCTTACCGGTTGGATAGAGATGCTGCAGGATCCCATTGTCCACAGTGTGAAGATCCTTCACATTGAAAGAAGGGAAGAAATACGAGTGGAAAAACTTCTTTGGGAAGAGTCCTTCCCAAGTGTCATCACCCATGAAGACCACTCTTCTTCCTGAAGCAGAAAGAAAGGAATTAATGGGAGCAGGGAGCATGTCATTACCCACATTAGTGCAAAGAGCCCGGGCAGATCCAGGTCAGGCTCTAGAGCACTGGCTCTTCTCCAACCCACAGTCAAAAGTGACCTACAAGTAAAATCCTGGGCTCAAACTTGAAACATGACAGTGATGGGGCTTCATATGCAGAAAAGAGAAGGCAAAAGCAGGGCAACTTTCCATCACCCTCACTCTGCCCGTCCTTGTCCTGTCTGCCACCAGCCACCCCTTGGTGTTTTCATAGAGCCTATTCAGCATGGGAGCAGGATCCATCCCCCTGAGCAGGGTCTATAAGTGTTTTTGGCCTCTGATGATTTACTGCATGTGCCCTCCTTTCTCATGCACAGGGAAGCTGACAGCCCAGCACTGCTGCCTCACCCCAGGCACAGGCGTGACTGATGTCTGTGCTGCACTGAGCCCTGGAAGGAAATCTCTGGGTAACACAATCACAGACTGGCCAAGGTTGGAAGGACCCTCTGAAGACCATCTAGTCCAACCCCCTGCCAAGCACGATCACCCAGAGCACATTGCGCAGGATGGCATCCAGGTGGGTTTTGAATATCTCCAGAGAAGGAGATTGCACAACCTCTCTGGGCAACCTGTCCCAGTGCTCTGTCACCCTCACAGTAAAGAAATGCCCTCTCACATTCAGCCAGAACTTCGTGTACTTCAGTTTGTGCCCGTTGCCTCTTGTCCTGTTACTGGGCACAACTGAAAAGAGACCAGCTCCATCCTCTCGACACCCTCCCCTCAGATATTTATACACACTGATGAGGTCTCCCCTCAGTCTTCTCTTTCCCAGGCTAAAGAGGCTCAGTTCTCTCTCTCTACTACGTCATCCCACCCAAACAAGCTCTTTACAGCACACCCAGGCAGCATCAAATTACACAGAAAAAGTGGTGACAGCCGCAGACACCCTGCGTGATGCCCCCACATGTGGGAATAAAAATGTTGGTTTTGCAGAGTTACATTGTTTAAAGGTAAGGAATGGAGTATTGAGATATGCTTGCAGTGATAAGAAAACTTAGCAGGCGACCTTGTAAAATGCAGACAACCAGACTCCTTAGAACAATTAGGTGAAAATCACGGTGTTAAGTCAAGTCAGAGAAGTGAAGAAACATTACCAGTTCAAACTGTAAAAAAGTCAAATGAAATTTGAAATTTAACAGGCCGGCAACTGAAGGCCATGCATTGTCTGTGAAGCATCGGATAGGTTGTGAACCTGGATTACCCACTCAGTGGGGAAACAGGGGAGGGTCCTGTCATCGAAAAGTATATAAACTGTGTTTTGGAACCAGTAGGTGCGCTCCTGCTTGTGGGACGCCTGCCATTGCAATCGCGAATAAATTACTACTTCACTGAGATCCTCGCCTGAGCCTAAGTTATTGGCTACGGAGCGTTTCTCACAATTTGGGGGCTCGTCCGGGATCCAGTCACCTACCGGGGAGCCCCACCGCCGCAGCAGCAGGAAGGCATGCCCTGCTGATTTCAGGGTCCTGTGCATCGGCGGTGGCGGTTCTGCGGAGAGCTGACAGAGGGCCCGAGACTGATGAAAGAGGCAGGATCCATGAAGTAGTGGGGAAGGGAAGAAGGTAGGCACTCCGGGTTTAAGAATTGATCCGGTAACTCTGTGCACAGACCAAGGTAAGAAATATTAAGTATTGCCTTGGGGGTCGGGTGAGACTCTGTGTGACGTGTGATTGAGACGTACTTTTGTACGAAGTGAGTGTGGAGTCCTGATCCGCGGTTCCGTAGCTCCGCGAGGGGCGCGGCCGGAGACAGACGAAGCGTGAGATAAGGGAGAGAAAGGAAGAGTCTCGGGAAATTTGGTGTACGGTAAGCCCTTGCACAGGGAAGTGCTTGGCACTACACCAGGGAAATTTGGTGTGTGGTAATCCTTGCACGGGGAAGTGCTTGGAAGTACACCAGGGAATCTGGTAAACTCATAGGTGTGCGGTACCCCTTGCACAGGGAAGTGCTTGGGAGTACACCACACCCCCATTTTCCAGTGTGTGGTACCCTGCAGGAGGGAAATTTCTGTAGCAGCACACTGACAAGGGCTAGGAAAAATGGGAAATATGAGTTCCAGGGGACAGGGAAATATCCCTGGGGGAGTGCCTACCGAAAGTTCTTCCCGAAGAATTATAAGAAATTGGAAAAATAATCTCAAAATTAGAGGAGATGATAAAAGAAAAAAAAATGGTTAAATATTGTGTATTAGTCTGGACAAAAGAACCAATTAAGGAAACAGCAGTATTTTGGCCAAAATAGGGACCTGATGAAAATTCAGGCTTTAAATTTATATGTAAACAATAAGACTCCTTTTTTTTCCAGAGGAGGAGCCAAGTTATGCTCCCTATAATCCTAATATTGCACCGGTGGCAGCAGCAGTCGCTCCAGGAAAGGAGACAGGGACTGCAATTAACACTGTCCCTAGAGAAGAGCGTACTCTAGGCTCTGGCAAGAATTAGAACAAGGTAGAAGAGGTACTGAGAATTTTGCCTTCCCTGATACTAACAGCACTAACACTAACTGTGTATCCTCTTAACTGAACTTCCCCCCATCCTTACCAGCAGAGAGGTTAGGGGTTTTAAGGAGATGAAGTCTTTAATTGAGGACCCCAACAGGCTAGCTGATCTATTAGACCAGTTCCTAGGACTTAACTTATACTCTTGGGGGGGGAATTATGTATATAAATATGCTGTTTACAGGGAAAGAAATGGGAATGATCAGGAGGAGAGCTGCTGTACAAAAATGGGAAAGAGCTCATCCTCCAGGACCAGGGGTAATACCGGCAGGGCAGAAATAACCACTTGCCGATCCTGGCTGGAAGAATAATAGTGTGCAACACAGAAATCATATGAGAGACTTGGGGTCAGAATGAGAAAGTACTTGGGGATGAATCCTGAGGACCCAGTATCCCAAGGGCTCTTGAAAGTTCATTTTGTGATTGAAGCCTGGCAAGATGCACAGAAAATGCTCCAGAAGGTGGGGGGGATGTAGTGAACAGTCACTGGGGGGCCCTCCTGTGGGAGGCCCTGAACGTGTATGTCAGGAGGGGAGATGAGAAGGAAAAGCAGAGAGTGAAACTAATGGTATTGACAGTGTAGCAGGTAGTCAGGCAGAGGGTTGGAGAAAGAGGAAGAAAATCTTCAGGGGGAGTCAGGCCCAGGATGGAAAGGAGAGGAAGAGAGATGAAGGAATGGCAGGCAAGGAAAGCTACCCGTGTTGTGGCCTGAATCTTAGCAGGGACAGGCTTTGATGGGATGTTTTAAGTGTGGGCAGGCTGGCCACTTCAGGTAGGAATATCCGGAGTGGAAGAAGGAGGAGAGAAGGAAAATGGGATGAGGGAGAAAGGTATGGAATTAAGTTGGCTAATGACTGAGACTTTGGTGAAAGTACAGGCTGGAGAAAGATAAGAAGAAGTGTTAAAAAGGGTTATTGAAGGTGTTAAAGGTGTGGTATGTAATGTTTGACAGAGCTGTTTTTTTGAATGAGTTGGGAAAGTTGAATGAGCAGGGAAAGAGAATGTAGGCATTATCTAAGTAACAGTCTAGAAGTTTTGGTATATTTGCTGTGGTGTTTGGTCAGGTTCCCAAGTATCGAGAAGGGGGGGGGCAGGGGGGGCAGCCTGCTCCACCAGGGGCCTCTCCACAGGCCGCAGGGGGCTTCGGCTCCGGCGCCTGGAGCGCCTCCACCCCCTCCTTCTGTGCTGACTTTGGTGTCTCCGGGGAGGTTTCTCGCTCCTCCCTCTCCCAGCTGCTGTTGAGCAGCAGGTTTTTTGTTTGTTTGTTTGTTTTCGTGGATGTGCTCTCACAGAGGCACGGACTGTGTTGCTCATGGCTTGGCTCTGGGCAGCGGTGGGCCCCTCTGGGGCCGGATGAAATTGTCCCTTATCTGCCACGGGGAGGTTTCTGGATTCTCCTCGTGGGGGCTGCCACTGCAGCCCCCCCCGAACCTTGCCATCAAACACAATACACAGGGGCAGCTAGGTCATTACTGGCCTGTAAAGTATCAGGGCTTAAATTAACTAATGAAACCCTAACAAGTGATGGGGGTAGAAGGGGCTGGGATAACAGTGCCACCTTTGGGGGGTACCAAGCTGAGACTAGGGGATAAAATGATCTCTGGGCAATTGTTGTATGTACCCAAGGCAGGGACTAACTTGTTGGGAAGGGATTTGATGATGAAATTGGGCATTCAAATAGTAAATTGTTAGACTGGAATAACAGTGGTATTAATGGAGTGCTCTCAGGCCCTGAGAGCAAAGATATATTCACCTCTGACTGGAAAGTCTCTGAAATGGGGGCGGAAGCAACAATACATATGGACAGTTTTACCTCAGGGGTTTACAGGGCCACCGATTTATTTGGGCAAAGTTCTGGAACAGATTTTGGAGCAATTCCAACCTCCCAAGGAGGAATTTCTGTTACAAAATGTGTATGATCGTTTATTGTCAGGACAGGAGAAAACAGCTGTGAAGGAAGCTACTAACAAGCTATTCAACTTTCTGGGAAAGCAGGGCTTGGGAGTATTGAAAAATAAATTACAATACGTAGAAAGAGAAGTCAGGTATTTAAGGCATCTAATGTCTGAGGGAAAACGGAGAATAAATCCAGAGAGGATTCAGGGAATTGTTGAAAACTAAGAAAGAACTAAAAAGTTTTTAAGAGAGATTTCTTTAAGGAATCAGGAGCCACGAAGTCGGAGGGAAAATGGATACTCCCTGATGGGAGAGAAATGCTGAATAAAGCAGCAATGAGGCAAATATGATGTTTTACATCAAGAGAGTCATTGGGAGGTGCAAGCAATGTGTGATGTTGTGCTAAGACAGTATGTCTGTGTAGGAATATACACTTTAGTGAAGCAAATATGCAGAGGATGTACCATATGTCAAAAGGTAAATAAAAAGGTCATTTGTAACTCACCTAGAGGGGGATGGGAGCCAGGGATTCGACCTTTCCGAAGTATACAGGTAGACTTTACTGAGTTACCTAAAGGAGGGAGATTTAAGTACTTGTTTGTCCTAATTGACCACGTGACTGGGTGTGTGTAAGCTTTCCCCTCGGTATCTGCCACTGCGAACACGGTGGCTAAGGTATCACTGGAGCAAACAGTCCCTAGATATGGGATAGCTGAAAACATTGATTCAGATCAAGGAAGTCATTTCCCTTCACAAGTACTGCAAGGGTTAATGCAGGCCTTAGAGATTGAGTGGGATTTTCACACCCCCTGGCACCCCTCCTCTTCAGGGAAGGTAGAGTGAATGAACCAGACATTAAAGAAGCAATTAACTAAATTAGTGTTATAAATGACTGAGTCCCAAATAGGATTACAATCAGAGTTTACAATTTATTAAACGAATAGAGGCAAGCAAACAGCGCTGGGTGCGCCGGGAGTCTCTGCTCCACCGGGACGCACACCCGTTACGTAAGGCATCTAATTTTTTATACTCCTAGGCTAATACATATTTATTACTACTTCTAAAAGAGGCAAGGTTATTATAATTGGTTTCCCGAATCCGAAGTCCTCCCAGGTGCACCTGCTTATCAGTCTCTGTTAGTCTCTCGGGGGCCGCTCGGACAGGGAGGCTCATATTCTTCCTCCTTATCTAGTGGTCTCTTGGCCGGCTGTCAGAAGTTACTGCACGTCCGTGCAAAGTCAGCAGTTTTTCTCCGAAGAAATCCCTTTGTTCTCTTCTCGCCTAAACCCAGGCCTCAATGTTAACCCTTCAAAACCCCTTAATGGCACGAATTGCTGGACCATTTCTTACAATTCCTCCCTTTTTTTTTTTTTTTAATCATCAATTCGTGTCTCTCCTTCAACCTTTGTCAGTAACAATTGGATTTCATCAGTCAGTTCTCGGGGTGTCCACTTCTTAAGCATCATTATCGACACGTCACCTTTTCTCTCCACTGAAGTCATCACAAATTGGGTGCTATTTATTACTCGCCGTATCAACAACGTAAAGCAACGTATCATACAAGGTATAAACAATAATGTCACTATACCACATAAAAATAAAAACAGCATCCTTTTAACCCATGGTTCACCAGGCAACCATGAAAAGAAATCCCAATCCATACCCTTCCAAGTTTGTACTGGGACGTGGGCTAGCTTTCTAATTTCCTTTGTTATCTGCTTGACCACTTTTCCATTATCATCAATCTGTAGACAACAATTAGAATCGTTCAGTTTTCCACACACTCCCCCTTCTTCTGCTAGTAAATAGTCTAAGACCGTTCTATGTTGGAATATAGCATTTCTCATTTGAGTGGATTGGTCAGCCAAAAGATCCAAGGCTGTCGCTGTTTGATTTGTTACAATTTCGAGGATAGCTTGCAACCTAATTATTCGGTTCAAATTATAAATAGGTTCTCGGGCTCCTGATATCAACTCATTCGGGTTCCAGGTAGCTGGCCCATAATGCTATATGATTCTTTCAGGAGGCCATTCATCCTTTCCCCATTCTTGGGCACTACCCCCGGTTAAGGAAGTATCTATAGATCGTTTCACTCTGTTCAGGTCATCATATAATCTTATTCCTAAATGATCTCCTTGTGTTTGTGACAATAAAAAGAACAAGGGTCTTATGTACCCCACATAGCATATTCCCGACCAATTTTCAGGTAGCCTCTTGTAAGCATGTTTGCCACACACCCAATAATGTCCCTTTAGGGCCCATGTCCCATTTGGAAAAGGACCATTCCATCCCTTTTTAGCCCTTGGGGCGTGATAATACAGAGTGTCCTTGTTACCGAGTGGTCCTGTTACAATGTCTGCCCCGTTCGTACTCGTATATGCGCACTTCCAAGCTCCCGCATCAGGTTTCCACTTACAGTCACAATTCAGTTCTCCTTGGTGGCCAGTTATATTATAAGCTGACCAGAAATGCTTAAAGAACACTCGCCTCCCATTCTCATTCTGCCATCTCCAGCGATAGACCCGCACCACATGCTGTTCCTTAGTGGTGTTATCGCGCTGACAGCTCAAGATTTGACCATCAAATTGTCCCCCCGCTTGTGCTCTTGCCAGAGTTTTACATCCGGATCCAAAAAATTCTCTGTATGAGCATTTCAGCCAAGTCCCATTTCTCAGCTGAACATGTGTGGTGTTCCATTTCCCACTACGTGCTGTACAGTTTATAGGACTACATCCAGGATCGGTACAATCATATCCAGGAGACAGAGTCCAATTGCAAATGCTTTTTCCCACCGCCACTGTTCCTGTTCTGTTCAAGCAGTATACACCCCGAGCTGACGAGTGCAACTGCCATGGGCCTCCTTCCTCTTTCCAAAATTGCGTCCCATTATGAACTTCGCTCAGATTACTGACCCACCACTTGGGTTCAACTGGGCCTGCTACCCAGGGCCAACTTTCAGTTCCCCCCGGTCCTCCACAAATCCAGCAGTTACTAAGGTTAAAGGCCCTAGCCACTTCCTCCCCCAAAGTGAAAAAGTTATTCCTCCATTCTTGCCCATGGCCCAATTGCCCCTGTAAAAACAATACCAGAAAGTATAGCATTTCTTATCCTTTTTCGTCGTCCAATCTTGAGAGTGTGGGAAACGCCTTCAATCATGAGGTTGGGCCCGCTTTCAGAGCTTGTGTTACCATTCAGCCCTTCGGGGTGATCCAGCTCCTGGAAAAACTAATCACAATTTCATTATGGGTTTAAGAGGTTCTCATGTTACTTTTCTCAGGACAACCTGATCTTAGCGCGGGAGAAGTCCGGTCGAGGCCCTCTCACTCGGCAGTCAATACCCATAGGGGTTGCCTCCCTCGGTAGACCATACACACCGCAGTGGAGGGTCCTACCCCGGTCTTGCCTTCTCCCTTTCCTCCCTTCAGCCTTGTCCTCTTTATCCAGTGCCCTTACTTCATGCAGAACCTTATTGCTGGGATATCAGTTCCTCTTTAATCTCAGTTTCAGTTCCCCAGGAGTGGACTCAACCCTCCAGGCTTCGGTAGTTATTGGTCCTTTTATTCTGGATGCGTGGGTCCAACCCCTTTCTGCTGTTCTCACAGCTGTTTCAGTAGTAAGTAAAACAAGGTACGGTCCCTCCCATCGGGGGTTCAATGATTCTTCTCTCCAGGTTTTTATTAAGACCTTGTCTCCTGGTTGTATCTTATGAATAGCAAATCCTAAAGGTGGTGTCTGAGTCATCATCCCAATTTCTCTTAGCTCCTGTAATCTCCTTCCAATGGTAATTATGTATTTCTGGATACTATGATCCTCAACTACATTGTTCCCTAGGGGCATCCCTTGAGAATAAGGCATACCATATAACATTTCATATGATGATAATCCAGTCTCACTGTGTGGTTTAGTTCTTATGTTTAAAAGTGCCAATGGTAAGCATTTCGTCCAGGGCAGCTGTGTCTCGATCATTAACTTAGTCAATTGTTGTTTTATTGTTTGATTCATCCTTTCTACTTTCCCTGAGCTCTGTGGGTGCCAGGGAGTGTGGTATTCCCACTGAATACCTAATGATTGACACAACAATTTTATTATTTTAGAAGTAAAGTGTGTGCCCTGATCAGAATCAATGTACTGGATTATCCCATACCTTGGTATTAAATGTTCCAATAAAATTTTTACCACTGTCTGTGCAGTAGCTCGTGCTACAGGATAAGCTTCTACCCATTGTGTTAAATGATCTACGATTACCAATAGATATTTCATTCTCCCTACCTTGGGCAATTCAGTGAAATCAACTTGTACTTTCTCGAAAGGCCTATAAGCTGTTTTTCTCCCTCCCATAGCTGCTTGTCGAAACACTTTCTTATTTATTTTCTGACAAGTTAAACAACCTTGTGTAATTTGTTTCGCTATTTCAAAAATTCCAATGCAACCAAATTGTTTAAGGAAATGATCGCTTAATGCCTTCATACCCCAATGTGTTTGTGCATGTAAACGTTCCAGTATTTGCCTCGCATAGGCTTTTGGCAATATCTCTCGCCCGTCAGGCAGTGTCCATTCTCCTTGTTCTAACTTAGCCCCTATTTTCTCCAATTTTGCTTGTTCTTCAGGGGTAAATTTCTTTTCTTCTCTTTCTCGCCTTTCTTCCTCTCGTATCACATTGATTTTAACAACCTGAGTCCTCAGGGCTGCTTCCTGGGCCTCCTTATCTGCTAGATTATTTCCTGTGATTCGATAATCCAATCCCTTTTGGTGTCCTCTTACATGTACCACTGCTATCTCCTTTGGTTCTCTTAATGCCCTTAAAATTTTTATTATTAACTCTTGATGTATAAGATTCCTCCCTTGAGTATTAATTAGACCTCTTTCTTCCCAAATTTTTCCAAAAGTATGGACCACCCCATATGCATATTTAGAGTCTGTATATATTGTCCCACTTTTCCCTTTTAATAGTTCCAGGGCCCTACATAGGGCATACAGCTCACAAGCCTGAGCTGACCATGATGGGCTCAAAGGTCCGGATTCCACAGGTTCTAAGTTCTTATTAATTATTGCATATCCTGATTTTCTTTTTCCTTCCACTACTCGGGAGGAGCCATCTACAAACAGTGCCTCTCCTTTCTCCAACTCAGCATCCTTTAAATCCGGCCTCACTGTTGTCTGGGTCTCAATTACCTCTAAACAGTTATGTTGTACTCCCTCCTGTGGTTCTCCGAACAAAAATTGTGCTGGGCTCTGAGCAGAGGTTACCCTCAGTTCTAAGTCAGGTGAGTCAATTAGTATTGCTTCATACTTTAGGATCCGACTATCCGTTAACCATTTTTCTGCTTTTTGCTGTAACACACTTCTAACATTGTGTGGAGTATACACCTTTAAAGGAGCACTAAAGGTAATCTTCCTAACTTCTTCTATTAGTAATGCTGTAGCGACCAGAGCTTGAAGACAAGCAGGCCACCCTCTACTTACTGGATCAAGCAACCTAGAGCAATACCCTACAGGTTTCTTAATCCCTGCCCAATCTTGAGTGAGAACTCCATATGCTGTTTGGTTCGATGTATTTACAAAGAGATAGAAAGGTTTTTCCAGATCTGGAAGGC
Source organism: Anser anser (assembly GCF_964211835.1). Classification (NCBI taxonomy): domain Eukaryota; kingdom Metazoa; phylum Chordata; class Aves; order Anseriformes; family Anatidae; genus Anser; species Anser anser. The sequence continues at coordinate 13,568,181 of NC_139731.1, forward strand.
TCAGTACAGGTGCCTGTATTAAAGCCCTTTTTATTTCCTCAAATTTCTGATCATCCTCTGTGAACCACTTAAGCTGGTTATTAGTTAATTTCTCATATAAGAATTTGACCTTTTCACTGTAGCCTTCAAGCCACGGTCTACAATATCCTAATAATCCCAATACTTGCCGAATTTCCTTTTTAGTTTGTGGGGGTCTTAAAGATAGAATCCCTAATACCCTGTCAGGATCTAATTTCTTTTTCCCCTTACTCAGCCAGTGCCCCAAGTATTTTACTTCCTGTTCCACAAACTGTAATTTCGATCGAGACACCTTTAATCTCCTTTCCCCTAAAAAGTTTAGCAATTTAATAGTAGCTTCTCGGGTTCCCTCTTCAGTTTCTCCTGCTATTAATAGATCATCCACATATTGCAATAATTTGACCCCCCTAGGTAACGTGAAATCTTGTAAAATTTTTTCTAAAGTTTGTCCAAATAGATTTGGTGACTCTGTAAACCCCTGTGGTAGCACAGTCCATCTTAATTGTTGTTTTCGTCCCGTTTCGGGGTCCTCCCACTCGAAGGCAAAATAATCTCTGGATCTCTCATCCAGAGGGCAGGCCCAAAATGCATCTTTCAGATCTATTACACTATACCAGGTATGTTTGGGAGATATGCGACTCAATAAAGTATAAGGATTTGCCACCACAGGGAATTTAGCGAGTGTTCGCTGATTTACAGCTCTCAGGTCTTCTACCATCCTGTATGACCCATCCGATTTTTTTACGGGGAGGATGGGTGTATTATGAGGCGACATGCACGGTTCTAAAGTTCCTTTTTCCAGAAGCCTGTCAACCACAGGTTTTAACCCCTTTCGACCCTCCATTGGTATAGGGTATTGTTTGACTCGGATTGGACGATGGGGATCCATTATTTGAATATTTATGGGGTCCATTTCTATCCTTCCAGTCTCCCCCTCCTTATACCATACTAAAGGGTTAATGACTTCTTCATCTTTTTGTGTCAAAGTGTATAATTTAATCTGCAATTCGTCCCCTTGACTCTGAATGCTCAAATTCAATCTTAAAATCAAATCTCTCCCCAGTAAATTGTACTCCGCTTCAGGGAGCAAAAGAAAATCATTAACATAAGTTTTCTTCCCAGTTTCTACTTTTACATTTTTCAAGACAGGCACTCTAAAAGGCTCTCCTTTTGCCCCTATCACTGACATATAATTGTTCCCTTCCTCTACTCCTTTTGGAAGTTTTTGAATAGTAGATTTTTCAGCTCCTGTGTCCACTAAAAACAAAACTTCCTCTTTATGGGGACCAATTAGTAGTTTTATCAAGGGCTCCGTTGATGTTGACGTCCCCAGAAGATATAGCCCCTGACACCCCTATTCTTCTTTGAATGTTTTCTCATCTTGTTCCCGCTTACGACAGTTCCTCTGAATGTGTCCCTTCTTGTTGCAATAGTAACGAGCGGGAATGGTGTATTTCTCTCGACAAGACTGCCCCCTAGGGGCTTTCTCTATTCCCTTCTCCCTCCTTTCTCCGGACAGAGTCTTATTTCTCTGACTTTCTCTTACTGCTGCTACAAAAATCTTAGCTTTTGCTTTTTGTTTTTCCTCATCTCTCCTAACATATACTTTCTGTGCTTCCCTAAGTAACTCTTCTAATCCCCTCTCTTGCCAATCTTCCAGCTTCTCTAATTTCCTCCTTATGTCCCCCCAGGATTTAGCTACGAATTGCGTTCTAAGGAGTGCAGTTCCAGCCACCGTATTCGGGTCAATTCCAGAATACATTTGTAAACTTCTCCTTAATCTCTCCAACCATTCTGTTGGAGATTCGTCTTTCCCTTGTTGTTCATTAAATGCTTTATTAATGTTTTGCCCTCGGGGAACAGCTTCCCTTATTCCCTGTATGATTAATGTTCTCAAATCCCTCATATTCTGCCTTCCTTGGGGTTGTTGATGATCCCAGTGGGGATCCACGTTTGGCCATTTTTGGTCTCCTGGGGGTCCTGCCTGACTCTGTCTCTCCCACATTCTCATTCCAGCTTGCCTAATCATTCCTTTTTCCTCGAAAGTAAATAAGATCCCAAAAATGGACTGTATTTCTTCCCAGGTATAAGTATTGGGACCTAGGAATTGGTCCAGTCTTTCAGCTACTCCGAGGGGGTCATCTAATAAGGCCCCCATTTCTTTCTTGAAATTCCTTACATCTGTGGTATTTAAGGGGACTGCCACAAACCCAATGCCTCCCTGATTGCCTCCCAGGGGTACCTCTCTTAAGGGATATAGAGAAGCTCCCTCAGATGTGGCAGTCCTACTTCTCGTACATGCAGCCGGGGGTCGGTCTGATTCCGGTGCTGTCGGCGGTGGAGATACCACAGCTGCCGGAGGTGGGGCCACTGCCAGAGGTGGATTGTTAGAATATAGAGGTGGTAAATTATCTAATGGCTCCCATTTATCCTCTTTTTCTTTTTCCCGTTTTTCTTCTCCTTCTTCAAACTCCTCCTCTGTTTTTAGTGTAAATACTGAGGCTGGAAAAGGACGTGAAGTCCTGATCCATAATCCTGCATAATCACTTTCCTCCTGACTAAAAGGTTCCTTTGAGTTAACATGTAGATTTAAAGCCTGGCAAACCCAGTCTTCAAAAGATCCGAAAATAGGCCAAAAGACATGTGGTCTTAAAGGCTCCTTTGGCCATTCTATCATACAATACTGAATCATTTTTACTTTGCTTTTTCCTTTTCTGGGGCCCCTATCGTTCCAATTTCTAATCATTATCCCTAATGGACTTTCTGGTGGTATGTCTGGTAATTTGCTCCCTTTTCTCTGGTCCCGGGTCTTCGATTTAATCTGACCCATCTAGGAATTTTACTGTGGCAATTCCTACAGCCCTTGGTTGCCTTAGTGAGAGTGTCTTGCAGGGGGTTTAGGACCTATCACCCACCCACGAATCCTAGAGGAATCGCTTCGGTCCTTCACCGGCCAAGTCCCTCGCGGGAGATTGGAACCGCGGTTAGAAGACCTCCACAATCGCTTCGGAACTACGTTCCGTCTCAATCACACTCTCACACACACACAGGCAACCGAATCCCACCCAACCGAACAGTATACACATTAAATACTTACGACTCCGTCGTCTTCGTTCGGATCTTCGCGCGCAGAATTACGGGCAAAATATAGTGCTGCAGCCGGCAAAGGGAGCTCATAAAAATCTAAATCTTTGCTTGCCCTTATTCAGGTTCGAGATGGCATTAGTCCCGACCTGACTCGAACAGGAGCCACCAAATGGTGGGGGCGCCCCTCCTAGATCAAGTCAGAATTCAGGAACCAAGACCATCCCGGACGAGCCCCCAATTGTTATAAATGACTGAGTCCCAAATAGGATTACAATCAGAGTTTACAATTTATTAAACGAATAGAGGCAAGCAAACAGCGCTGGGTGCGCCGGGAGTCTCTGCTCCACCGGGACGCACACCCGTTACGTAAGGCATCTAATTTTTTATACTCCTAGGCTAATACATATTTATTACTACTTCTAAAAGAGGCAAGGTTATTATAATTGGTTTCCCGAATCCGACGTCCTTCCAGGTGCACCTGCTTATCAGTCTCTGTTACTTTCTCGGGGGCCGCTCGGACAGGGAGACAGGGAGGCTCATATTCTTCCTCCTTATCTAGTGGTCTCTTGGCCGGCTGTCAGAAGTTACTGCACATTCGTGCAAAGTCAGCAGTTTTTCTCCGAAGAAATCCCTTTGTTCTCTTCTCGCCTAAACCCAGGCCTCAATGTTAACCCTTCAAAACCCCTTAGTGGCACGAATTGCTGGACCATTTCTTACATTAGTGTTAGAAAGCCAACTTCCTTGGGTAAAATGCTTACCTTTAGCACTCCTACAGGTTCAAACAGCACCAAGAAACGATATAGGAATTTCACCGTATGAGATGCTGTTCGGATTACCCTATCTGGGCAGAAGGGATGAGATACCACAATTCGAAATGAGAGAGTTTTCTTAAGAACTGTATTCTGGGGTTGTCCTCTTCTTTGTCATCTCTCAGGACCCGTGGGAAATTGGGTCCTGATTCAGACCTGGAAAGGATCAACTCCGGCCTGAATGGGAAGGAAACTTCCAAGTACTACTAACCACTGGAACAGCCATAGGAACTGCGGAAAAAGTTTGGACTCACTATACTCGAGTGAAGGCATCCGTCGACCCTAGTACCTGGGAAGCTGTTCCTACAGAAGACTTGTTGGAAGTTGAAATCAAAGAGAAAAATCTCATAGTGGACTCTGAGTGGGATAAAAGCTTACAATTGTAAACTAACCTTTTATTTTCACAGGTAACTAATGAGTGTGACTTGTGATTGAGAGAAAGGACAGACCTATAGTGAATTGAAGTGCTCCCAAGGGGGTTTGTTATAGTAGTAGTGTACATCTTATTCTTTGTATTGATAATTATTTGGAAATTTAAGGTTTAAAAATAATGACAGGGAAAAATCAATTATTAATTTTGTTTTTAGTGATTGTAGGCCTCAGAGAAGGCCTTGGTCAATTGGCAACTTGGAAAAGGCATGACCAGATAATAGTAAGATGGGATACCCCGTAAAAATATGGGTGAATGTGACAGAGGGTTATGTACCGCAATCTGTCATGTTTGATGCTTGTGAGGTGTTAGCTTGTGAAGATTTAAATGCCCAACGACAGCTGAGCAGAGAGAACAAATAACTGGGAGAGACCCAACAGCCAGATTGAGAATAGCTGTATGGAAACGATCCTCTATTGCCATCAGAGAAAGGGAGAAACTCAAGGAGAAAACAGGAGAGAAAACAGGAGGCCCTCTTTGAAATGCGGCAGTTCAAACATTTGAGATTGAAACAGGGTATGGGGATGTGAATGCCTGGATAGAATGGGTCAAATATACTGTCCAGAGTCTCAACCATAGCAATTGCCATGCTTGTGCCTCGGGATGACCGATTGCCCAGATAGTGCCCTGCCCATTGGGGTGGACCAGGGATTCCCAGGGGATGCGATGTATGATTGCATTGTACCAAGAGAAGACTGCCTGGGGAAATGAGGCCTGTAAGTCTCTCTCTTTGCTGTTCCCTTCCTTGCGTGATAGCAATATCAGGGTTCCCCCTGCATTCTCCACAGCTATAGGTAACCATACAGCTTGTCTCTCACGGCAGGGTGTGAGTGCTACCCAGCATCTGGGAGAATTTGCCTTGTGCACGAGGACCTTGAATGCTACCAAGGACTTGATGGGAAACTGCTCAAGACTTGAGATCCCCAGGGCAGATCTCTGGTGGTACTGTGGAGGGAAGATCTTACGGTCCACCCTGCCATCTAACTGGGGAGGCACTTGTGCACTTGTTCAATTAGCTATACCCTTCACCCTGGCATTTGAAAGAGAAACATCACAAATACCCAGAAGAAGTAAAAGAAGCTTAGGAGTATCATTTGATGATAGCGCGTACATAGATTCTATTGGGGTGCCTAGAGGAGTTCCCGATGAACAGGAAGCCAGGAATCAAATTGCTGCAGGGTTTGAGTCACTGTTCTGGTGGGTAACAGTCAATAAGAATGTGGATTGGATTAATTATATTTATTATAATCAGCAGAGATTCATAAATTATACAAGGGATGCGATAAGAAGAATTGCTGAGCAACTAGATGCCACCAGCGAAATGGCTTAGGAAAACAGAATAACATTAGATATGATGCTTGCGGAGAAAGGAGGTGTGTGTGTGTGATACTGGGCAACCATTGTTGCTCTTTTATACCCAACAATACTGCCCCGGATGGCACAGTAACTAGAGCATTGCAAGGGTTTACCACCCTTGCCAGTGAATTGGCAGAAAAATCAGTCATGTTTACATTCTTGATCATAGTAGCAGGAGTTTTGACAGCCGTTGGTTGTTGCATTATCCCTGTGTAAGAGGACTAGTACAGTGGTTAATTGAAACTGCACTATTGAAAGAAATGACCATGAAGCCACCATCTTACTCCTGACACCTTACTTACACCTTACTTAGGTGAAAATCACGGTGTTAAGTCAAGTCAGATAAGTGAAGAAACATTACCACTTCAAACAGTAAAAAAGTCAAATGAAATTTGAAATTTAACAGGCCGGCAACTGAAGGCCAGGCATTGTCTGTGAAGCATCAGATAGATTGTGAACCTGGATTACCCACTCAGTGGGGAAACAGGGGAGGGTCCTGTCATCAAAAAGTATATAAACTGTGTTTTGGAACCAGTAGGTGCGCTCCTGCTTGTGGGGCGCCCGCCATTGCAATCGTGAATAAATTACTACTTCACTGAGATCCTCACCTGAGCCTAAGTTATTGGCTACGGAGTGTTTCTGACACATGGCATACCTGGCCCCAGCTCTGCCCCCATCAGGCCTATCACCCGACCGCAAACAGAACCCACTGGCAATGCCCTTGGCTTCTCAAAGCCACTCCTGGTGGTGACCTTGTGACAGTCACCGCTTGTACAACCAGTTTCACCTGCTTTCTCATCATCTTTGTAGAAATCCTAGCCAAACTCCCACTTGCTTCCCACTCTCGGTACAAGCCAGAGAAACCCAGCCTGCATGACAGCTCTGGCCAAGACAACTGATATCTGGGTGAGGGAAAAAAAAAATTAGCTGAGGGATAGAGGCGTGGTAAACAGCTCCCTTCCTGAGGAAGAAAGAGGAATAAAGGTCCCATGTGAATGCTGACTAGCGTTTTCCATGTTCCCCTCCTGGCCAGACACCACACGTACCGTTCTGCACCAGCTGTGCCAGCAGGTTGTCCTCCTGGATCACATAGGTGGCAAAGTTGCTGCCCATGTCAATGAAAGCGTGCAGCGAGCTGGTGGTGAGGCCCTTGATGTGCTGCCTGGTGGCGGTGGGGGGATCAGCTCAGAAGCGGTAGAGGCAGGCATGGCGGGGCTAGGAGCTCACCACATTAATTGCAAGACACTGTTATAGTCGATTGATCCATAAAGTGGCCATTTAGTTTATATAGTGGCCACCACTGACTGCAATACTTAGTGGAAGTCCTCTTGCTTTCTGTGCCCCCATTTCTAACAATACCCTTCCAATGTGCCAATATGCACCCAAGGAAGCTTTCTTTTGGACGTCTTTGTTTTGGATATTACCCATTTCCTTGATTTCCCATTCCCTTTTATTTATTTATATTAGTTACTGTCCCTTGTTTCAATTTCCACGCAAACCTTTTTATTGCAGGTTTTTACTATCTTTTCCTAATCTTCTTCCCAAATGTCCCAATTCTCTGGGATTAAACTCTTCTTTCCACATACAAACTTTACTATTTCAGATTATTAATGAGCCCCGTTCCAATCATAAATCCGCAGGACTTCAGAAAAACACCTGAAGCACTCGGCCTTCCGTCTTCTAGACAAACAATAACACCTTTTCCATAAAATTTACATTTCAATAAGACCGAATTTCAAGCCGAATGCTAATTTTTCTCATGCACTTTGTTAGTAAGCCCACACGAAACAAGGAATCACTCCTGTGTATCTGTCAAGATGGGGGTTTAAAAGGTATTGAGGCCTAAATAAATTCGCTCTCCCCCTTCTTACCAAATTCCCAGGGCTCAGGCCCGAACCACCAAAGAAGTGACTCTCTGTTCTAACACTTTGATAATCACTCACCCCCCCCCCACCCCGATACTTGGGAAACTGACCAAACACCACCGCGAATATACCCAAACTTCTAAACTGTTACTTAGATAATGCTCCCACCTTCCTCCTTGACACACTCAAAACATTTAAGAACAAAATAGGATTGCAAGATGCACCACCGGGGGTGGATTGTTAGGATATAGAGGTGGTAGGTTATCCAATGACTCCCATTCATCATCTTTTTCTTTTTCCTTTTTTTTTTTTCTCTTCTTCTTCAAACTTCTCGTCTGCTTTTAGTGTAAATATTGAGGCTGGAAAAGGACGTGAAGTCCTGATCCATAATCCTGCATAATCACTTTCCTCCTGGCTAAAAGGTTCCTTTGAATTAACATGTATATTTAAGGCCTGGCAAACCCAGTCTTCAAAGGATCCGAAAACGGGCCAAAAGACATGTGGTCTTAAAGGCTCCTTTGGCCATTCTATCATACAATACTGGACCATTTTTAATTTACTTTTTTCCTTTTCTGGGGCCCCTATCGTTCCAATTTCTAATCATTATCCCTAATGGACTTTCTGGTGGTATGTCTGGTAATTTGCTCCCTTTTCTCTGGTCCCGGGTCTTCAATTTTGTCTGACCCATCTAGGAATTTTACTGTGGCAATTCCTACAGCCCTTGGTTGCCTTAGTGAGAGTGTCTTGCAGGGGGTTTAGGACCTATCACCCACCCACGAATCCTAGAGGAATCGCTTCGGTCCTTCACCGGCCAAGTCCCTCGCGGGAGATTGGAACCGCGGTTAGAAGACCTCCACAATCGCTTCGGAACTACGTTCCGTCTCAGTCACACTCTCACACACACAGGCAACCGAATCCCACCCAACCGAACGGTATACGCCTTAAATACTTACGACTCCGTCGTCTTCGTTCGGATCTTCGCGCGCAGAATTACGGGCAAAATATAGTGCTGCAGCCGGCAAAGGGAGCTCATAAAAAAATCTAAATCTTTGCTTGCCCTTATTCAGGTTCAAGATGGTGTTAGCCCCGACCTGACTCGAACAGGAGCCACCAAATGGTGGGGGCGCCCCTCCTAGATCAAGTCAGAATTCAGGAACCAAGACCATCCCGGACGAGCCCCCAATTGTTATAAATGACTGAGTCCCAAATAGGATTACAATCAAAGTTTACAATTTATTAAATGAATAGAGGCAAGCAAACAGCGCTGGGTGCGCCGGGAGTCTCTGCTCCACCAGGACGCACACCTGTTACATAAGACGGCTGATTTTTATGCTCCTAGGCTAATACATATTCATTACTACTTCTAGAAGAGGCAGGGTTATTATAATTGGTTTCCCGAATCCGAAGTCCTCCCAGGTGCGCCTGCTTATCAGTCTCTGTTAGTCTCTCGGGGGCCGCTCGGACGGGGAGGCTCATATTCTTCCTCCTTATCTAGTGGTCTCTTGGCCGGCTGTCAGAAGTTACTGCACGTCCATGCAGAGTCAGCAGTTTTTCTCTAAAAAATCCCTTTGCTCTCTTCTCGCCTAAACCCAGGCCTCAATGTTAACCCTTCACACTCCTTAGTGGCACGAATTGCTGGACCATTCCTTACACTATAGAGAGCGATAAGGTTGCCCCTGAGCCTCCTCTTCTCCAGGCTGAACAAGCCCAGCTCCCTCAGCTGCTCCTCTTAAGCCTTGTTCTCCAGACCCCTCACCAGCTTTGTCGCCCTTCTCTGGACTCTCTCGAGCACCTCCATGTCCGTCTTGTAGTGAGGGGCCCAAGCTGTGAACACAGCCTGCACCATGCCCACAGGATGGGCACCGAGTGGCTCCAGCCCACAGGGAGCTTCCACGGCCTCTGCAATGTCCTCGGTGAGATGCTGGAGCCCCACACCAGTCCTGCGGAGCTGGCGCATGGGGCCGAGGGACAGAAGGGGACAATTTTGCCATGTAGGCAGCCCCTGCTGTGACCGAGTGGGGGAAACCAGACAGGCTCTTCCTCCCCGAAACCAGCACCTGCACGTGACGAGAATGAAACATCCCGTGCTGGCCTCAAAACTGCTGGTTTTAGGGCGGCATCATGGCTGGCTGAGCAGCAGGGACGGCTGTGGGGCTGATTCACGCTGCATTTCCTCCACACCTCTGTCATACCCCTGCGATTCCTGCCTGGCACTGCTCAGGCTGGTAGCGGGCTCATCCCACTCAGGACTGGCGTCACACAGGGGTTTGGGGCACTTTGGTGGGCCCAGGTGGGGCTGTGTCCGTGGGGAGGGGGACGCCCGTGGGGCTGTGCCTGGGGAAGGTCACATTGGTGGGGCTGGGGGCTGGGAGGTCTGTGGGGCAGGAGGCCAACTCTGTGGGGCTGGGATATGCTGTGTGTGGGGGGTGGGTGTTTGTGGGGTGGGTGTCTGTGGAGCCGGGGGTCTGTAGGGCAGGAGACCAAACTTGTGGGGTCAGGACACGCTGTGTCCATGGGGTAGGTATCCGTGGGGTGGGTGTCCATGGGGCCAGGTCCGTGTGGCCAACTCAGTGGCTAGGGGTCACAGCGACGGCAGCGCCCCCCCCCCCCTTGTCCCTCCCCCAGCGCAGAGTCAGGCTCCGCCCCTTCCTCCGCCAGCCAATGAGAACCCTCCCAGCGAGGGGCCGCCCCTTCCCCGCTGTCATCACACACCCGCACGTGGAGGGGGCGGGCTCCGTGCTCTCTGCGTCACTGCCCCCGCGCTCTCCCATTGGCCTCGTCCGCTCACCTCTCCCCTCTCCACGCACCGCCCTCCGCCCGCCTCACCAATCAGCGGCGCGGAGGCAGCTGGGGGGGCGTGGCCCTGAGGCGCACCCGGAAAGAACGCCCGGAGTCGGGGCTGCGGCAGCGGCCTTGGTGGGTCCGGGCCGGCACCGAAAGGGTTAATCCTCCTCCGCTCCGGTTCCAGAACGTTCGGGGGGCTTCGTGCCTGGGGGCGGGAGCCCGATGTCCGCCGGCGGTGGGGGGCACGCGGAGCTACCGATAGGGGACGGTAGGGGCTGGGTGCACGCGGTGACCGGGCGGTTTGGGGACAGGGGGGTTAAGGACAAGGGGTTTAGGGACAAAGGGTATAGGGACAAAGGGTATAGGGAGAAGCCTTCCCCGAGGGTTTAGGGGAAAAGGCGGTTTAGGGGACAGGGAGTTTGGGGACAAGGGGGCTAGGGACAAGGGGTATAGGGAGAAGCCCTCCCCGAGGGTTTCAGGGCGAAGCGTCGCCTGGCCAAGTCCCGCTGCCATCCCCGTTTCACCCTGGCAGGCAGAGCGGCGCTGGTGTGAGCGAGGCGCGGGGCTGCCTCGGGACTACGGCTCCTGGCATGTAGCCCGGTGGCCATCGCCCCTGCGGGGTTGGTGCTGTTCAGGTACCAGGTTTTGGGGGCCTGCTGGTGGAGGCACGGCTCGCCAGGGAGCTCGGCCCTGCTGCTGTAGGGGCAGACCATGGGGAGTAACATGGCGCTTTGATTTTACTGTTAGGGTTTGCTGTTCTGTCCTGGCAGCTTCCTTGCAGCTGAGCGAAGCACCCAGGCTGTGTTCACTTCCACTGGTACATGCTGAGCTTTCCCCATCCCTGTTCCCTCGGTGTTTTCAGGTCTTGCTCCCTCCTGGGCTCGAGGAGAGGGGAGGAAGCTCCCTCACTGAGTTCAGCTGGCCTCGGAGGGTGGGGAGGCACATCTGCACTGCTGTCTTCCTCCTTTTTGTCCAGCATCAGTGTTTAGTCCTGGCATGTTTCTGCATAGCAAAGGGCAGAGACACCCAGGCTTATTTTTTATTTTTTTCAGGTTTTCCTCCTGAGCCTGAGGATGGTTTTGGGGGGTGGGTATTGATCTGACTCCTGAAAATTGATTTTCCTAGACTCCTGATGCTTCCCCAGCCCTGTATCTGCCCTTACTGCTCCATGCTTCCCCATGCTTGTCCCCTTTTAGTGCTAGATTTGGTGTCATCGTCACGCACTGTGTGGAAATCCACAGTGCCAGGGGGGCAGGATTCTTTCTGGGTACAGAACGAGAAAACATGTCATCCCTATGTACGTGACAGCAGGTGTAAAGGGAAGTGAAGCTGTATGGCTTAGAAAAATGGTATTCCAAGAGGGCCGTCAGCATAGCTGTGATCAAGTTATCAAAGACTTCCCTGGCTGGAGGAATTAATGAGTCAGGTTTGAAGCAGGACAGGTGTGAAGGGCAACATGGGTGAAATCTCAAAGGGAGTCATTTGTATGTTAACAGATGGCTTGTGGACCATGTCATTGTGGGTGATTCTGCAGTGAAAATCTTCTCTTGGAGGTTTTGCCTGATTTCTTTCCATCTCACATCACAGCCGGGACCCCCTCCCTCCAGCACGTGGGTCCCTGCACCCAGGTAACAGCTGCATGTTTCTGGTCTGTTCTCCTGTTTGCAGCACCTGGCAGCTCTGCTTCCCGCAGCCGTCTTCTCTGAGCAGCTCTTTTAGTTTGTTTTTCCATTTCTCTTGCGCTTATGGGTAAGTGAGCCAGGTTGCTATAACCTCCAGAGAACCGTGTCTCACAAAGTTTAAGGTTTGCTCTAAAAACTGTTTTCTTTGACTGGAAGCTGCCTTGCACATCTTTGTCCTCTCTTTGCTCCTCTCCTTCATGGTCTCCTTTTCTTGGCCTCGCCAATGCTTAGCTGCCAATTAATTTTCCCCCGTTTCTGTCACTGTCCCCATCTGATTGTGAATCCTGTGTGAACAGCAGCTGAGTTCGCGTGCTCTGCATTTCAGAAAGCTGCAGGACAGGTCAGTGGTCTGCAGCCAGAGCCGCCTGCCTGGTGGCCTTGACCACCCCCAGCCAAGCAGTGCGGTGGCAGAACAGCACTTGGATGGAAGCCTACGGAGAAGTCCTGTGTGCTGCAAGAAGTACAGTTGGTGATTCAGCTGGAAGTGCTTTTTAGTAATGAACGCATGTCCCGGGCCTGGGCTGATGCCAACACTGTGATTGTTGTTGGAAGTTAACAAAGATGCAAAGCCCTTTGTGCAGGAGCTGAAGTGATAATCCAGATCTCCTGGCCTCAGCCCACAGGGGGTAATTGCTGTCTTCCTGGGAAGGGTTTTTGCCAGTCCCTATCGGACAGATTGCCCTTGCTTCCTGTGCTATGGCAGTATGTGGGTGGCAGCACTTCAGCTGTGTCCAAGGCAATTCTTGTCACAGGCATGCTCACACTCACAACCTTCCCTGAAAGGCAGTGTGGTAGAGCGGGGAATCAATGGAGGCTTTTAAATGTATATACAAACATATATATTTATACGCACACACACAAGTCGCTCTTAGTGGGGCTTGGTATGTATGTAAGCTCTCTGAAACCATAGTCCTGGTGACTTGGTGACCAGCAGCACAGCATCCCGGTGGCATCTCTCCTGGGATGCTGGTGGGGGTTGACCTAACATCAAGCAGGTAACATCAAGCAGAAGCTTTCTGGGTGCCTTCATGGTTGTTTTATGGACCAGTGCAGCGGGAAGCTGGTGTGTAGGTGCCTCTCTGTGTCATGGTGCAAAGGCTGAGCCTGTACCGCTGCTCCTGTAGAGCAGAGCGCGGCTGCTCGGCTGCCATTATTCAGGCTGCTGGTGTTGCTTCAGAGCGGTGCCCAGAGTGAGAGGACAGGCTGGGGAGCAGGGGCTGCACCCAGCCAACTTTTGCTGATCATCCTAGTAGCTAGGGGAGTGTGAGGCCAGGTTTTGGGGAGGCTGGTACTGTCCTGGTTTTCAAGGACATAGCTTCTGCACAGCGCTATCTCTGGTAGTCTGTAATTGCAGCGCTGGGAGCCCAGGGAGGAGTCTTAAACAATGCCTTTGTGACAGTTTTGGCTGGCCTCATGGAGATTTCTATAAAGCAGTTGTCGCTTTCCCCCTTTGCTGTAGCCTGGGAAATGCTACAGCCTTGGGTTTGACTGGGTCTCTTTGGGTTGCTGAGAGCTCCGAGTTCCCTCGCAGCAGCGTTTGGCCTTTCCTGCCTTGGCTCTGCCATGAGGTTTGGTGGGCAGCCTGGGGAGAGCACAGCAAGAGGCTGTGCTTGTCCCTAAACCATATCCTGGTGTGCCCACGGATGCACAGGCAGCGCCTGTGTGGTGAAGCAAAGCACGGCTGCGGAGGGTAGGGAGGAGCAAAGTCAAGGCTTCCCGCTGAATTTGGGGAAGGGGAACAGTGGCAGCAACCTCAGCAGCTGTCTCTTGGATCCAGCTCTGGCTTCCTGGGGGAAACGACCATGTCTACCTGGAGTCATACAGGGTGATAACTGGAACCACAGGGGAAGGTTGTAGCTGGGGAGGGGTGGCTTTAGCACAGGTAGGAGATACTGTGGGGTCTTCATGATGCTGGGGGTGCTTGTGGTCTTTCGGAGCTGTGTGCAGGCCATAAAACTGCTTGGCTTGGGATATGAGCAATCACTGACCGGCCAGCTTCGGGGAGGTCATCTTGTGTGGGCAGGTTATTTCTCAGCTGAGCTTAATGTGTGCACTGCACTGTGCACTTGTCTTTCCAGGTGACCCAACGCAGCCAGAACAAGCAGCCCCAAGATCATGCTGCAGGTGCTGAGAGCTGCCTTTCCTGTCTGCTTCAGTCCTATGCTCAGGTTAGCACTCATTTGATCATTACTGGTTTCTCTTCCTTCTTCAGGACAGTTTGAGGAAGACCAGGAATGCAGTGCTTTCCTCCTGCCTCCCCTTGGTCCTTGGGGACAGCTCAGTACAGCAGGTGTCACGGAGCTGCTCACACTGCCCGGGCTGGCAGGGTGGCTGAGGGAGCCTGGGTCGGTGTCACCTGTGCTGCTAAGACTGCTGAACACTGCACGCAGTTGGAAGCTCAAGGGTGGTGTATTTTAAACCCTTGGGAACTTGCTGTCTGTGGTGCTCACTGAGCTTGTCCTTCTGTCCACCAGCGGTATTGAGCAGGAGGATTTCCCAGCTGCTGCTCTGCTGCTTGCTGTCCTTCACTTGAAAAAACAGAGGTAAGGCTTCACCCAGAGTTCACTAGAGGCATGATCCTGCTTTCTGTCAGAACCAGTTGAGCTCTGCCTGTGTTTTCCCGAGACTTTGTACTTCTAGGAGGGAGCCTGGCTCTCAGCCATGGTGTATCAGTGAAGTGTTTCAGGAGGACTAGTAGTCTTGGTATTGCCACTGACCAGAAATGTGAAGGTCTTTGGGAAGGGAGCCTTCACCTGTACTTTGGTTTTGGAGAACCACAGCGAGCTTCTCTCTTGGCCCAGAGCTCAGGTGCAGTTTGGCCAGGAGAGGTTTCGTGGAGAAGCCGCCATTCAGCGCACGTGACTGCCCAGGCTGCGTGGCTCTTCCTCTCAGTGTCTGCCAAGGAAGGTTGGGGCCAGGCCAGAGACAAGTGGAGGCTGGGCCTTAGGTCATCTTCTCCTTCCCATTTCCTTCAGCCTGATGCTTAGGTGGAACCCGCAGGCAGTGAGGCAGGGGTAGATTCACCTGGGAAGTTAAAAGGAGAGAAGGAAGGAGTCCTTCATGCAAACTCCCTGTCACATGGTGTGGTAGCAGCAGAGCAGCCCCTTTATCCAGCTGAGGTGTGGCAGCCACTAATGCCTGCTCCTTGCTGGGATCCTACATCTTTCTTAATGATGGAAAAGAGATGTATTATGTGGCTATGACCAGAGAAGAGGTGTGTTTTGCTGGGGCTGCTTGCAGATCCCCATCCACCAAGCTCACAATACTCTCTCAGGGCTCACCTTCCTTGTGACAAGAGGCATTTTAACGCAAGGATCACCACATTGAATCCACTTTTTATTTTCTATCTGCTGACCAAATAGTTTGACACTTCCCAAGATGGCAAACCTCCCGTGTATGTGTAATACAACAACTTCTCCCAGTACCTGGTCGTAGCATGAACCTGTTTTCTGTGGCTTGGATATCACCTAACCCAGATGATATCAGTGAGTTTACGTTTGGGCTGAATTAATTTTGTTAGCTCAGATGGTACAGCTGGCAGACCCTTGGATAGATTTGCAGTGCCCCCATCAGGAAGGGGATGCAATGCCCTGCTGTCAAACTCAGAGCTAATAAAGCCGGGGTTAGATGTTCAGCAGAAAGTGGTCAGCCTAGCATCAGTCAGCCTGCTCTTAGCATGTTTAGGCTTCCATTGTCCCTTAGTCTTACCAGTAGGTCCTCTTTACACAGGAAACCTCAAGGAAATGCTGCTCCCCCCTTCAGGGATGGGGCCCTGGGTTCCTCATGAGTATTGGCACTGGAGTTATGCAAGGAATCCCCTCTTTGCCCTACCATCTCTGCTGCAAGTAGGGTGGGCATTCAAAGATCCTGTTCTTGGGAGTGTTGGGACAGCTGGATCCTTGTTCAGTTCTCACTGCTCCCAAGAATGGAGCAGAGGATCATCTGCTGGGGCTAATTTTAGGCCTCTAAATATTGCCGATTTCCCCCTGAGTTCCTATTTGTGTGCAATCCTGCTATGCAAGAGTCCTGTATGCTAGAATGTAAAGGTTTTGCAGGGGCATAGTGTGCTGGGGATTGGGAAGAACTTTGAATTTCTCACTTACCTAAAGTGTCTAAGCCAAATCCTTTCCATATCAGATGTAGGTGTGACCTTCCTTTTTTCAGCCTCATGCCAAGCATCCTTTGGACCTTGCTTTGTGGGTGCCCACGCACTGCGTGCCTGCAAACCATCAGCTTTCCACCCTTTGCCTGCCAAAAACTTAGCATCTCTCTCGTTCACAGCAGTCAGTTCCTGTCACCTTGGATCATAGAATCATAGAATATCCCGAGTTGGAAGGGACCCATAAGGATCATCAAGTCCAACTCCTGGCACCGCACAGGTCTACCCAAAAGTTCAGACCATGTGACTAAGTGCACAGTCCAATCGCTTCTTAAATTCAGACAGGCTTGGTGCAGTGACTACTTCACTGGGGAGCCTAAACTTCCCCTGCCTCAGCTTAACACCGTTCCCGTGGGTCCTATCACTGGTGATAACGGAGAATAGGTCACCTGCCCCTCCACTTCCCCTCGCGAGCAAGTTGTCGACTGTGATGAGGTCCCCCCTCAGCCTTCTCTTCTCCAGGCTGAACAGGCCAAGTGACCTCAGCCGCTCCTCATACGTCTTCCCCTCTAGGCCCTTCACCATCTTCGTCGCCCTCCTCTGGACACTCTCCAACAGTTTAATGTCCTTTTTGTACTGTGGTGCCCAGAATGCCCAGGATGGATGCATCCAGCAGTAAACGCAGTTTTCCGTTAAGGCTTTGGGTGTGGAAATGCTCCAAGACCCATGAGAGCAGGGCTCTGACCTTCTCTTCATGGCTGGGTGGCTGCACAGCATCTGCTCCTGATATCCTCCAAACTAGCACAGCACACAGTGAGGCCTCCGGGCCTCTCCCTTATCTGCACACACAAGGCTTTTCAGCCCCTCTGCCCTTTCTGGTTTCCACCTGCTCAGGCGATTGTTGTCACGTATTTCAGCCAAGCTGAGGTTAGCACTGAGCTCTGCCGAGTTCTGTGTTGAGGCAAGATGTAGCTCTGTAGTTCTGGCCCATCTTTATTTTTAGCCTGTGTAAGACTTGTTTGATGGTATCAAAAGGAAGTTGCACATTCTCCTGAGCCCCATGACTCATCCTGGATGAGGACCAAGGCTTTGCTAGCTTCTGCTATAACCCTCAAGTGATGTAACCCGTTGTGGTGGGCCCTACGCGATCTGGGGAAGAGCAGAGGAGGGAAGAGTAGCAGTGAGGGAAGCAGAGCTTTTAGAAGTTTTGTTTTATCCATCTTGTCAAGTCACTAAATTAATTCATCTAAAGATACGGGCAGGTATCACACCTGAATGTGGCTCAGCAGGGTCCTTTGTCTTTCCTTGCATCTTGTGCCTGTGTCAGAGAGGAGCTCTGCTTGCACGCTGGGTTGAGTAACCATTTAACAGCACATAGCAACAGTAGACAACAGTTTTTAGGACAGGAAGCGAATCAGGATCTTGTCTCCTGTTCAAGCCACAGCAAGGTTAAGTGCAGCAGAACAGAACTGCCTAAAGTGGAAATGGGCTGGACTGGAGAGCAGAGACTTGGCTGCCCTAGAGACCTCTGCTGGGCTGCGGTGAGAAGAGCCTGGGACCTCTGTTTCCATCAAACCTGGTGCTGCCACAAGGTAGAAGGAGCTGCAGGGGGCTTTCTGATGTGCAGAAAGCCACACGTTGCGCTGCTGGCGACAGCGGGAGGCTGGGCAGGGGCTGCATGTCACCACAGGGATACTGTCACCCAGGTGGGGCAATGTGCCTCGGTCTGGCCTGAGCACCGTGCCCACCCAGCGGGCTGGGATGGGGGCTTGTGGGGGCTGCCTGCCTCCCTTCTTCCTTGGGTTTTTTTTGGAGCACATTGAGGCTTTCATGTGCCGTATGGAGGTTTGGTGTGTGGGATGGTGGGGAGGGGACAGCAAGGCTTGGGGGAGCAGAGACAAAGGAGGGGGGCAGCAGGGCACGCTGGGGGGATTGCCATGGCAACTCGAGCTTTTGGCAGCCTGTGCCGTGGCGCCGGGCCAGCTGTGCATCCCACTGCAGCCCTGGCCCCCTCCTGCTGTGGGCTCTGTGCCCCACTGGCCCCTGCAGCCATCCTCCCCAGGGAGCAGCTTCAGGGCGAGTGGCTGTGGTACTTTGTCTGGCTCAGGCAGCTCCTGTTTGCTCAGGTTGAAGCCTTGAGTTGCAGAGCAGGCCCAGCCGGAGGGAAACCGGTCTTCTAAGCCCTCTCACTGAATCATGGAGGGCAGCGTGGCATTCTGCTGCCATTGCTCATCCTCGGTTAATCAATGTAAGTGGGTCCTGCCGTGCCTGCATCTTTCAAAGATGCCGAGCCCCGTACCGCACCGTACATCTCGCACAGCCGGTTTGCCTTGCTGTGGGGTAGCTGTACTCTGATGGAGAGCAGACACTGATGAGCCCTGTGATATGGTGTGAGACCATCCTCTGGGCAGGTAAGGGAGGCATTGAGCAATTCTGAAGCTGCTTTTGGGAAGACCCCTTGCCAGAGGCTGGCATAGGGCCAGCTCCTGGTACTAAAGGAAGCAGGGAACATCATTGCCATTCATATGGCTGCATGGAGAGAAGGGGTCAGGAAGTCAGGCTCCAGCCTGGCCATAATATGAGTGTGACTGAGACCTGACCTGTCCTCTGAAAAGTGCCTAAAGCCTTGGGTGTGAGCCAGGGGGACAGGACTAGCTGGTCGCAAGCACAGCTTGCCCATCTCGACATGGATCACTGTGTGAGCTGTAAACCTCTCTCATTACACCTTCCAAAGGTCAGTGCTCTTTCCCCAGCCCAGCACGAGGGAGGGAGGAGTCTGCCCTGCCTTCAGAGGATGCTCTGAACTGATGCTGGTCAGACATGGGGTTGTTATAGGATGGTGAGTGCTGCTGTGGTGCCTGCGGTCAGGATTCATCTGAGACCAGGATGTTCAGGCAAAGCTGGAGGGGAAAGGATGCCCAAACAGCCCTACATTCACAATTGTCATGGCGCTTGCCTGAGCTCTGACCCCTCCTTCCAGCTCTGAACCAGGGTACAAAGCCTCAGAAATTCTCCTGGAAACCGTTTTCACCATTTGCAATCCACCATAGTGTCTGTGTCAGGCCCTAGGGTGATTTTAAGACCTGCATGGGCTGCCCATCTCTGTCCAATGCTGTAGTTCCAGCTGTCTTAAAGCTCCCAAATGAGTTGAACTTGTTTGTGAAATGTGCCCTGGGCTCTAGACCCTGATGTTCCCAAGGGAGAGCAAACAAGGAGGTGAAAGCTGGACCCTGGATCTGAAGTGAAAGCTGCCTGCAGCAGATACCTGTGTGCTTCCTCCCTCAGGCTCCCAAGAAAGTTTCCTTTCCTTCACAAAGGGGAGCAGCTTGCTCTACACTGCCAGCTGGAGCTTCCTTCCCATGGGGGAAGCTGAGACACTGATACCTGATGTTGAGGGCAATTTCAGATCATCAGCTCGAGCACTGTTCTTAACGCACGTGACCTTCAGCACTTGGTGTAAGAGTTGACATTGCAGTATGTTACAGGCATGGACGGTGGCAGAGTGATCAAAATCCACTGAGCCAAGCAGTAGTTCCCTCTGACCCCATTTGCGCAGCCTGTTTCTTCTGATCTTTCCTCCGGACTGAGGCCCCAGGGAGTGCTATGGAATATCATGGAGTGGTGGCAGGGCTGAGTGGATAAAGCTGTGCGGTGTGTGTGTTGGGGCGTGGATTGCCGGTTTGTAGGGTAGAGAGTGTTTTGGTTTTTTTTTTCCATTTATACAGCACCTTGCATGCCGAGATCCTTGTCTAAGACTCAAGGTCCTGGGTGCTGTGACCTGATGAGTTATAACTGTGTCATCTTTGAAGTGCTGCTCCCTATTTTTCTGTCTTGCCTCCTCACACTGCATTTTTAAGTGCAGCACAAAGGATCAGAAAAGCCCAAAGGCAGTGGGGTCACATCAGCTCCCGATTTGGGGAGGAGTTAGGCATCCGTGCTGGAATAAGCATTTAGGGAGTGGCAGCCAAAAGAGATTTCCTCCTGGCTGAGCTGCAGCGTTGAGGTTCAGAAAGTACTGTGTGGGTTACGTGCTGCACTCTGCTGCCATCACCTCAGCAGCTCTGGGACACGCACGCTTGTGTGGAGCCAGATGGGGACACTTTGTTGAGCAGCATCACTCTGACAAAATGGCCAGTGACCTTTTGGACATCAGGAGCAACCTTAATGGTGCCGCTGCTGAAAGACTGCTGGGGACTTCAGCAGGGACATGAAAAATTGTTGGGTCCAGAAGGAAAATTTGCCTTGGTGGGCGCTGCTACCTGCATTCCCTAAATTGTGAGAAGATAGTCAAGCCCAGCGGTGCTGTACAGATTGTCCTGTCTGGAAGATGTGTAAAGAATAGTTTGCAAGAGCCAACTATTTGCTCAACTGAAACCTGGGGGAAGCATGTCTGGACTCACTGCTCTGGGTTTTTTTTTGCTGCCAGGCAGCAATTCTGTGGCTGTGCAGAGAGGGCATAGTAAAAACAGTTAGCAGGCACTTGTGTCCTTTCCATACTGTGCTTCCCTTACTGCTGGGATTAGTCAAGCTGGGCCAGCAGTGTACAAAGGGTAATTCCTGAGGTCCTCTCTGCTGTGGCTGCCAGCAAAAGAAAGCACTTGTGGTATCAAGTGACAGGTCTGAGCTTAGCTTTCAATTGATTTTCTAGGAGCCTGCAAGAGCCAAAAATATTAGCAGACTTTGAGGAACTGGAATGTTCTCAGACTTTTTGTCTTGGGCTGGTTGGCCTGCCTCTCCCTGAGGCTGCCAGTCTGGGTTCTAAAGGTATTTGCAGTGGTTTGTCCTGGCCAGGTGATAAAACTTGGTGGAGAGAGCCAGAAGTCGTGGCACCAAGCTGCCAGCCTGAAAGTGCTCCTCTGGCTGCTGTGCCTGTTTCCTGCAGCTGAAGGGCTGTTTCGTGGCTTGAATTTGTGGAGGAAGCAGGCTTCAGATTGGAAATAGCCTCTCCCTTTCTCCTGTGTATCTCTCTTCCTGGCAGCTCAGTAAGAGTGATTTATTATCAATAACAGCTCTCTCTCATTCTGTTTCCCTACACTATCTTACTGATAGAGTAACTGAACAAAACGCAGCGTTGCTTCTGGTAGGAAGCTGCTATCAGAGGCCTGTCATGTAGCAGAGGCTGGAAGCAAGGAGCAGTTTACCAGGAAATGCCTGCCTTCATTTCTTGGGAAGGAAAAGACATCTCACCCCTGAAAGCTTCCTTACAGCCTAACTTCAAATGTTGCTGGTGGAGCTGCACTGTGTGAGCAGTGGTGAGAATGCTGCCCTCCAGAGCCTGGGAAAGGTGTGACCAAAGTGGTGGTACAGGGAGAAAAGTCAAATTCTGTCTTTAAGTGAACCTCCATGAGGAGTACCAAAAAGAAAAGGTATTGCTTGTATAAATCCTTGTAAGGAAAGAGTGGGGAGTTTCCTTTAGAGTGAGCTTGTCTGAAACTTGATATGTCTCAGATGTGTGTTAAGAGAGAAATGAAAAGACTATGCTATAAAGCGATAGGGGATAATGAATTTAATCTAACGTTGTGCCCTGGGAAGCAGAGCTGGGGCAAGGATATTGACAGTAACATTATGCTTTGTGTGGCAACAAAAGCAAATGCCACCTGAATGCATGTCCCTGGGAGAGTGAAAGGGTTTGCTCTGCAGTCCCCAGGAGGATGGGAGCAAGGCAACCAGGAGACAGAAACCTGGGGGAAGATGCCAGGAGATCTGTAGATAAGCAGTGCCTGATAGCTGTGCATCTTCAGCATGAGCTTTGCTTTCCCATTTGGCAGATCTGGTGAACTGGATGGCAACGCTGGGCACTTAATCTCATTGTGGTCATGATAAATGCAACAGAGAAAGAGTAACTTCAATAGCATTAGTGAAATGTCTGAACTGGAGCCTAAATGATCAAATCTTTATCATTAGCCTCTGTTTACAGAGTAGATGGGTGGTGATCCAGCCCCCTACCAGCCTTTTGGGAGCCAGGGCATTCTTCTGTTTTATAATGCAATCTCTGGGTCTCTAATTTTTTGGTTCCTATGTGGTGTTACCTTTCTTGGCTGAGTTACATGCACCTGCTGTATGCTGGGGTTGTCAGAGGGCAGGATGCCCTAATGCTAACAAAGTGACTTCTTTCTTGAGGTTTGTTTGGCAGAAAGCTTCTGTTTTCCCCCATTTACTGATGGGCACCACTGCAATTTCTTGCCCCTCCTGCAGGAGCAGCAGGGGCACTTTGGGCCAGGCTGAGTGGTGCAGAGACCAGGAGCTTTCCATGCCACGAAGCTGCTGCTGTGACGATGCCCTCCCACTCAACACCCAGTGCCTCCCACCCTGTCCTGCTGCCCTGTCCTGCGGGGATGCACTGTGCTGGCCCTACAGCAAGGACACCTCTCACCCAGGGGCTGGCCAGTGATGGGGTGACAACCTGATGCGGGCCACACCATCCTCGCCCTGCTCCCCAGTGCTGGGTGCTGCCCATCTGCTCCTTTTCCCTGGGACAGGGACAGCACGCCATGCATCAGTTTCCCTGTGAGGCGGGGAGGGACAGAACCAGACTGGTAAGGGGTGGAGGGGAAGTTGCAGCAGCTGGTAGGAAATGGTGTTTTGGGGTGCTGCAAGGTGGCCCTGCCCCATCCTGTCTACAGAGGTGGTGTTTGGGGGTGCTGTGGCGCAAGCTTGCCTTGTCTGCTGTGAAGGTGGTGTTTTGGGGTGCTGCAAAGCAGCTCTGCTCTGACCCAGCCGCAGAGCTAGCATCTTTGGATGTTGCAGAGCAGCTCTGCCCCACGCTGTCTTCTCCTGTGCTGGGGATCCTGCTAGGCTGGGGAGGGCTGGTTGCATCTCCCATCCCCTCTGCTCACCCACGTGCAGGGTGTAAGATCACGGATGGTCCTGTGGCCCTGCTTCTGCTGGTGTCCGATTCATGGGGTGCTGCTCGGGCATGGGTCAGAGCTTACCTGCTCAGGCCAGAGTCAGGAGTGCTCTCACCTATGTGCAGGCTGCAGCAGGAGCTCTGTGGCATCCCTCGCTGTCTGTGCTTTGCAGCTGCGGGCAGGAGCAGAAGGGTCCTTGCAGGAGTGATGAGGGGAGTGCACAGTCCCACTGCTCCCTTCCTCACTCCCATTCCTGTTTTGTGGCCCCAAATCTGCCTGCTTGTGGCACAGATTGTAATAAACCTGTTAAACTGGGGACAGACACTGTACAGAGCCATGAACCCTTCCCACCCCAGTGTTGCTGCAGCAGCGTGGGGCAGAGTCCCCACATGCACTGCTTGGCAGTGGATAGTATTGAGGATGAGGGTGAGGATGGTCAAAGGGGTCTTATTCTGCGTCCACCAGAAGATTGTCAGCACAGCTCTTCCATAGGTCCCATGGCTGTCGGAACCTGCCATGCTTCTGTGAAGCACTTTGTATGTGAGGCAGTGCCCCAAGAGTTAAACCACAGTCGTGGGGCAGGGTTTGTAGCAGGAACAAAGAGGGCTTTTAAAGTTGGGACAGGAATAGAGGGAAGGGATTGAGCCTTTCCCAGTGTGTTGAATTACAAAGGTCATGGAGACCCCTTTGCTGGGAGCCAGCAGCAGTTGAGGTCCCTGTTGGAAGTGGGGCAGAGAGAGAGGAGATTGTGGAAATCGGTGAGGGCGAGTTCTTGGGGAGCTTTAAGACCAGAGTGAAAACTCAATTGTATCCCGAGACAAATGAGCACTGAACATAAGGCTGGGAGGTCGGGATTGTCTGCTCAGTTCAAACCTTCTATCCTGACGTTTTGGGGTGGCTTTTTTTTTTTTTTTTTTTCCCTATATCTCACTCCTTGATGTGAAAGTGTTTAAGCTGCGTTATTCCCACCCCTGCTTTTGAGGCTGGTAGTGAACATGTCAATCATCCTTTCTGCAGTGGAGAATTGCTTTGCTGCCTGGGGAGGCTGAGAGGGAAGGACCCAGCAGCACATCGAGGTCTCTGGGTATCCCAATCAGGGTGATAAACTACAGCTGAATTGATCAGGGCAAAAATAGCAGGAGCTTCTGTCTGGAGGAGTGGGGGGTTAAATGCAGGGGGACAGGCTTCCTGGGAAGGATCCTGGTGTAAAGTTAGTTGGACCAAAGGAGGAAGAAGGAGCCCTTGTCTGCTAGAAGGAGACTGGCTTTTGATCCATGGGGAAGTGGCGAGGCTGCCTTGGCTGAATGGACTAGCGCTGGGGCATCCAGGTATCTTGTAAGCACTATTCAAAAGTGTGGGGCAAGGGGGCACTTGCAGCTGCCCCACAGGTGGCAGCTGGATTTATGGCATCACCTATGCAGCCAGTGCTTGGGCTGCTCCTGCCTGCTCTGTGCCGGTGAGTGCTGCAGGTTGAGCAGAGGGTGCAAGGCAATGCCTGTGAGGGAG
The DNA here is from genome assembly GCF_964211835.1 of Anser anser. Classification (NCBI taxonomy): domain Eukaryota; kingdom Metazoa; phylum Chordata; class Aves; order Anseriformes; family Anatidae; genus Anser; species Anser anser. The sequence goes on from NC_139731.1 coordinate 13,592,665, forward strand.
GCCATCTCTAAAATGCAGAAGAGAGCCTGCAGGCACGTTTTGCTTTGTCAGAAAGCTTTTAAATGCCTGCCCAGGCTAAAAGTGGATTTTTGCATGTGTAGTTCAGCAGGAAAGCCTAAGTCTGGCTGCTTTCCTATCCTGGCCTTTCTGCTTAGCGTCATCTGCGCTGGGTGCCTTGTGGGGCACAGCAGCAGAGGGACCAGAAAAAGTTAGGGAAGGGATGGATGGCAGAAACCTCCACTTCCCTTCCCACAGCAAGGTGGGAAGAGAGCACAGCTTGTTTCCATCTTGAGCCTCGGCCGGTGCGAGCCAGCCCACCCAGGATGTGTATGGAGGGCTGCAGGATGTGCTGAGTCAACAAGAGCATCCCTTTGCACAGGGAGGTTTGATTGGGGCTGCCAAGACAATAGGGGTTTGCAGCTTGCAGGAAGGGTGAGCGCCAGCTACAAGCCACATGGTGGGCTTTCCAATTTTAGTAAACTCAGATTTGTGTTACTGGCCAAAAAAGGAAGCTTAAAACTTTCAAGCTGGGTTAGCAGGCACTTGGCCATTCAACTCCATCCCTTGCCATGGGTACGCCCCCTAATCTAAGCTTTTATTTAAAGAAATTCCACATCTGGTCCTTACATTGGATCGGATGACCTTGGATGTGATTTTTTTGGAACAAAGGGCTGCTACTTCACTGGGCTTTGTCTAGGAGATGGAAAGTGGTTCCAGGGAATGCTCCATGAGTGCTGGGTGCCAGCTCCAGCTATTTCATCTCCCTGGATCCTGGCAGAGAGGAGATGCTGGGACGGGAACAGGCTCTGTTACAGCCTCTGTCCTCGTGCTGGCAACTCCGACTGGGTCACTGCAGCCACCAGTTAAGTTAGCAGCCTTGTGGCTGCTCTATTTTTTTCAAGCACCATGAAGGGAGATGAGCACAGAGCCACTGTGGGAAAGGGGAACCCAGAAATGAAGGGTTTGGTTTGGGGCTCCTGGAAGTGATAACATCCTCTGTTGACCTTGGTAGATGGCTCATCGTCAGACTAGCAATCTGTATGCCTGCCCTTGTTAACAGGAACCATTTCAGCAGAAGCATCAAGTTCATGTACTTCTCTCTGCTTTGCATCTGCATTCAGAAAGCCTGAACTTCTCCCTCTGTCGTTGCCCCAAATCCTCACTTCTCACACTGCCCTTTGACGTCACTTGAGCAGCAGAACCATGTCACTGACTTAAAGGTGGGTGAATAAATCTCTCTGCTGACAGTTCCCAGCTTGCTGCCCTGAAGTGTACTGTTTCAAGGCAGTAAGGTCCTGTCACTGTACTTTGGAAGGATGCTCTGCCACTCTTTAGCCATGTGGGCTGCATAAGGGGGACACAAGAGTTACAAGGGATCTCTGGTATGGGAGGGATGTCAGAACTGAGAGCAGCGTGGCTCTTTCCCATCTGATCCCCTCCCAGCCTGGCTGAAGGGTGCTGTTATGGATAGGGTGTTACACCTCTGTTACTCACAAATGGGGGGCTGTCAGGACACTGTTACCATCAGGCTCAAATCGGAGCAGTGCCCCTGCATGAGGGCATGTTCTCGTTTAAGAGCTCTGTAGGTTCTCTCTGCTCTCCTAGCCTCCACAGGGCTTATTGGGAAGCCCTTCTTTTCAGAGCCTGATTTAAGCATGTGCATTTAAATTGCTGGGCCTGTCTTGCTGGTGGCTTCTGGTTTGTTCAGGCGCTTACCCAGTGCTGTGACCTTGGTGACACCATGACCATGGTGTTGGCTGTGCCTTTGGCTGCACTGATAGCGCATGGTGAGTGCTGTGGATCTCCCACCCTGCTGCCCCTGGGGAGCGAAGCATCCTGATGGGAGCCTGCAGGAGAAGCCGTGTGGCTTGTCTTGATTCTCTTTGCCCTGAGAAGGCAGATTTTCTCAGTAGGAGATGGATCCTCCAGCCACGAGGCTGCAGCAGGGAGAGGCGCAGCTCCGCAGCCCAGGCGTGTGCACACATCCGTGTCTTCCCCGCGTGCCCGCTCTCTCGTGTGCTCCTTGACACAGATGGATATGCTCTGCTCCGTGGAGCTGCTCCCCAGTGGGAGCGGTGATGGGTGATCTGCCTTTTGTCACCTCTGGCTGCTTTGGTCCCTTCCAGAGGCTGATGTCAGCCAAGGAAGCTCTCCACTCCGGAAAGCCAAACTGGGAAGAGGTGCAGCACGGGAGCGTGCATGTTGGGCTGTACCCAAGGCAGGTCTGCCGGGTGTCCCTCCAGCAGTCAGAGGTGGGGTCAGGCTGCCAGAGGGCTGATAAAACCACCGTGTTTGTCTGGAAGGCAGCATCAGAGCCTGGAGGAAACTTGCCCCCAGCCTCGCTCCTTATCTCGGCCGTGCGTATGCATGGCAGTGCTCCCGCTCTTGGCTGGCCCTGCTGCTGCCCTGACGTGGCCTTGAGCCAGCAGTGCTGGCACTACGGGAGAAGTGGGGTTTGGCACTGGTTCTCCTGCCTTGTCTGCTGCCTCACGGAGTTTGTGGCGTTGCCCTGACACCCGTGGCCGGCCATGGTAAAATGGGTGAGTCAGGCAGGAGGAGGGGGTGAGTCAGAGGGCAGTGAAGTCAGAGTGGGAAGCAGAAGGCAGGTGCTGACCCAGGGCTGGGCATTCGGGGAGCCCAAAGGTCTGGCAGTCCATGCCGGGTACCCCTGGGATCTGGGGGAGCCTGAGGGCTTGGGCAACAGAGTGGTGGAGACAGGGCAGGATCTGTCTCGGCCGTGTGCTGCACCAGGCCTGGGTGAGTGCCTTACCAGATCCCTGCTCACATCTTGCTGCCAGTATGTCGGTGTCCTTGGAGGCGCTGCCAGGAGGGACTGGAGATGAGTGCCGCAGGGGAGCAGAGTGGTGGCAGGGTATCCCAGCCTCCGGTGAGCAGGGTGAATCCTTCTCCCAGGAGGCAGTGGGGCACGCAGCCGCCTTAGGCAACCTGACCAGGTCTCTGTTGTGGTTTAACCCGGCCTGCAGCTCAGCACCACACAGCCGTTCGCTCACCGTCCCCCCTCCCTCTCTGGGATGGGGGAGAGAAACAGGAAAATGAAGCCTGTGGGTTGAGATAGAGACAGTTTATTAGGGCAGGAAAGAAAGGATAATAATAATAATAATGATAACAGTACTACTACTACTGATGTGTACGAAACAAGTGATGCACAGTGCAATTGCTCACCACCCGCTGACCGATGCCCAGCCTATCCCCGAGCAGCCGGCCCCCCCACCCCGGCCAGCCACCCCTATATATTGTTCAGCATGACGTCAGATGGTATGGAATACCCCTTTGGCCAGTTTGGGTCAGCTGTCCTGGGTCTGTCCCCTCCCAGCTCCTGCTGCACCCCCAGCCTGCTCGCTGGCAGGACAGAGCGAGAAGCTGAAAAGTCCTTGGCTTGGTGTAAGCGCTGCTCTGCAGCAATTAAAACATCAGCATGTTATCAGCGCTCTTCTCATCCTAATTCAAAACATAGCACCCTACCAGCTACTAGGAGGAAAATTAACTCTATCCTAGCTGAAACCAGGACAGATATCCACCCCTTATTCCATACCATTTATGTCATGCTCAGGTTACACTCTTTCCAATACATTCTAATTAATCACTATTTTCATCTATGGTATATAGAATGTCCACTGAGTCTGTATAGTCTGTGACTGACTTCGGGCTCCATCTGTCACAGCAGTCTTTCAGGGCAGAAGAGATCACAGAATCACAGAATTCAAGGGGTTGGAAGGGACCTCGAAAGATCATCGGGTCCAACCCCCCTGCCAAAGCAGGTTCCCTAGAGCAGGCTGCCCAGGTAGGCATCCAGATGGGCCTTGAATATCTCCAGAGAAGGAGACTCCACAACCTCTCTGGGCAGCCTGTTCCAGTGCTCCGTCACCCTCACCGTGAAGAAGTTCTTTCGCATGTTGGTATGGAACTTCCTGTGCTCCATCTTGTGGCCGTTGCCCCTTGTCCTGTCCCCACAAACCACTGAAAAGAGGTTGGCCAAATCCCTCTGTCTCCCACACCTCAGGTATTTATACACATTGATGAGATCCCTTCTCAGTCTTCTCTTCTCCAGGCTGAACAGACCCAGGTCTCGCAGCCTTTCCTCATAGGGAAGATGCTCCAGGCCCCGTATCATCTTTGTGGCCCTCCGCTGGACTCTTTCCAGGAGATCCCTGTCTTTTTTGTACCGGGGAGCCCAGAACTGGACACAGTACTCCAGGTGAGGCCTGACCAGGGCAGAGTAGAGGGGGAGGATCACCTCCCTTGACCTGCTGGCCACGCTCCTTTTAATGCACGCCAGGATCCCATTGGCCCTCTTGGCCATGAGGGCACACTGCTGGCTCATGGCCAACCTGTCGTCCACCAGGACCCCCAGGTCCTTCTCCTCAGAGCTCCTCTCCAGCAGGTCATCCCCCAGCCTGTACTGGTACATCCGGTTGTTCCTTCCCAGGTGCAGGACTCTACACTTGCTCTTGTTAAACCTCATTTGGTTTCTTCCTGCTCAGCTCTCCAGGCGGTCCAGGTCTCGCTGAATGGCAGCACAGCCTTCTGGCGTGTCAGCCACTCCTCCCAGCTTTGTGTCATCGGCGTACTTGCTGAGGGCAGACACTATTCCCTCATGAAGGTCGTCGATGAAGATGTTGAACAAGACCGGACCCAGCACCGACCCCTGGGGAACACCGCTAGTCACAGGGCTGCAGCCGGACTCTGTGCCACCGATCACCACCCTCTGAGCTTGGCCAGTCAGCCAGTTCTCAACCCACCTTACTGTCCACTCCTCTATCCCACACTTTCTCAGCTTTGCTATCAGGATGTCATGGGAGACAGTATCGAAAGCCTTGCTGAAGTCAAGGTAGATGACATCCACTGCTCTCCCCCCATCTACCCAGCTGGTGATGCCATCAGAGAAGGCAACGAGGTTGGTCGAGCACGACTTCCCCTTGGTGAATCCATGCTGACTACTCCTCATAACCTTCTTCTCTTCCAATTGCTTGGAGATGGCATCCAGAACAAGCTGTTCCAACACCTTGCCAGGGACAGAGGTGAGACTGACTGGCCTGTAGTTTCCCAGATCCTCCTTATTGCCCTTCTTGAAGACCGGAGTGACATTGGCTATCCTCCAGTCTTCAGGCACCTCTCCTGTTCTCTAGGACCTTTCAAAGATGATAGAGAGCGGTTCGGCAATCACCTCTGCCAACTCCCTTAGCACACGTGGATGCATACCATCGGGACCCATGGATTTGTGTGCGTTGAGCCCACTCAGACGCTCCCGAACCACTCTCTCGTCAACCAGGGGGGAGCCCTCCATTTCCCAGCCCCTTTCTCCTCCCGCCAGGGTCGAGGAGTCCCGGGAGGGAGTCCTTGAAGCAAAGACTGAAGCAAAGAAAGCATTCAGTATCTCCGCCTTCTCGGCGTCTCCTGTTACCAGGACATCCCCCTCATTCAGCAAGGGACCCACATTATCCCTTTTACTGTTTACGTACTTTAAAAAACCCTTCTTATTATCTCTTATTATCCTTTATCTCTTTTGCAAGCCTCATCTCTAGGTGGGCTTTAGCCTTCCTCGTCGCGTCCCTGAAGGCCCTGACAACACTTTGATACTCCTCCCAAGAGGACAGGTCCTTTTTCCACATTTCATAGACCTTCCTCTTCCTTTTGATCTTGTCGATGAGCTCCTTGCTCATCCATGCATGTTTCCTGCCCCCCTTCCACGATTTCCTACTCTTAGGGATGCACCGATCCTGAGCTTGGAAGAAGTGCTGTTTAAATGTTGCCCAGCTTTCACAAGCACTCTTGCCTTCTAGCAACCTAGCCCAGGAGATACCCCCAGGCAGGTCCCAGAAGAGGTCGAAGTTGGCTCTCCGAAAGTCCAGGGTAGCAATCCTGCTTTTAGCCTTACTTCTTCCACCAAGTTCCATCTTGAACTCCACCATCCCATGGTCGCTGCATCCCAAGCTGCCCCCAACCTTGACATCCCTAACAAGCCCATCCCTGTTGGTAAGGACAAGGTCCAGAAGCACCCCCCGCCTCGTCGGCTCCTCCACCACCTGCATCAGAAAATTGTCTTCAACGCATTGTAGGAACAGTTTGGACTGCGCGTGCCTGGCCGAGTTGCTTACCCAACAGATGTCTGGATAATTGAAGTCCCCCATGAGAACCAGCACCCGTGATCGTGAGGCTACTACCAGCTGCTTGTAGAAGGCCTCATCGACCTACTCCTGATCTGGTGACCTGTAGTATACCCCCACAACAGTGTCCCCCATACCAGCCCACCCCTTAATTCTCACCCACAAGCTCTCCACTTGTCCTTCACCCTCTCCCACGTGGAGCTGGGTACACTCTAATTGCTCCCTCACATAAAGGGCAACCCCACCCCCTCGCTTCCCCAGCCTGTCTTTCCTAGAAAGGACATAGCCCTCCCTGACAGCATTCCAGTCACGCGAGCTGTCCCACCATGTCTCTGTGATTGCAAGATGGTGTGTGATGTTGGATCGTCACACATTGAAGCCCATTCTCGTTCCATCACATCTCTGTGCTTCTCCATTTCTATCAAAATTCATTCATCATTATCTGCGTGGCTGTTACTGTGATACCATTAATAGGACATCGGCATGTAGCAATCATGATAGTGATGACATACAGTATTATATAATAATTAACATAATACAATTCCACTCATGGGCTATTCTCACCCAGTATTAAATCCTCTTGAGGTACACACTGGACCTCCCCATTCTTTTGCATTACCCACCAAGTGCATCCAGGTCCCTGAGCAAAAGCAATCCCACGAAAGGGTTTGCCTTTTCCTGAGGCAGGAGTAGCCCAGACTGTTTTACCCAGCATGTTTCTTACATGCACTACAGGAACTTTATCCCCTTCTACAGTGTGTAACAGGTTTGATTGGGCAGGTCCAGCTTGGTTGGCAGATCCCCTAGTATTGACTAACCAGGTGGCCTTTGCCAAATGTGCATCCCAATTTTTGAATGTCCCAGCACCCATTGCTTTCAGTGTAGTCTTTAACAGTCCATTGTATCGTTCAACTTTTCCAGAGGCTGGTGCATGATAGGGGATGTGATACACCCACTCAATACCATGTTCCTTGGCCCAAGTGTCTATAAGGTTGTTTCGGAAATGAGTCCCGTTGTCTGACTCAATTCTCTCTGGGGTGCCATGTTGCCATAGGACTTGCTTTTCAAGGCCCAGGATAGTGTTCCGGGCGGTGGCATGGGGCACAGGATATGTTTCCAGCCATCCGGTGGTTGCTTCCACCATTGTAAGTACGTGGCGCTTGCCGTTGCGGGTTTGAGGGAGTGTGATGTAATCAATCTGCCAGGCCTCTCCATATTTATATTTCAGCCATCGTCCTCCATACCAAAGAGGCTTTGACCGTTTGGCTTGCTTGATTGCAGCACATGTTTCACAATCATGAATAACCTGTGCTATAGTGTCCATGGTCAGGTCCACCCCTCGATCACGAGCCCATCTGTAGGTTGCATCTCTACCTTGATGGCCTGAGGTGTCATGGGCCCATCGGGCTATAAATAATTCACCTTTATGTTGCCAGTCCAGGTCCACCTGAGCCACTTCAATCTTAGCAGCCTGATCCATCTGCTGGTTGTTTTGATGTTCTTCAGTAGCCCGATTCTTGGGCACATGAGCATCTACATGGTGTACCTTTACAACCAGGTTCTCTACCCGGGCAGCAATATCTTGCCACAATGCAGCAGCCCAGATGGGTTTGCCCCTGCACTGCCAGTTGTTCTGCTTCCATTGCTGTAACCACCCCCACAGGGCATTTGCTACCATCCATGAATCAGTATAGAGATAGAGAACTGGCCACTTTTCTCGTTCAGCAATATCTAAAGCCAGCTGGATGGCTTTCACTTCTGCAAACTGACTCCATTCACCTTCTCCCTCAGCAGCTTCTGCAACTCGTCGTGTAGGACTCCATACAGCAGCTTTCCATCTCCGATGCTTTCCCACAATACGACAGGACCCGTCAGTGAGCAGGGCATATTTCTTCTCATTTTCCGGTAGCTTGTTGTACAGTGGGGCTTCTTCAGCACGGACCACCTCCTCCTCTGATGATATCCCAAAATATTTGCCTTCAGGCCAGTCCATAATCACTTCCAAGATTCCTGGGCGACTGGGCTTTCCTATTCGAGCCCGCTGAGTAATCAGTGCAACCCACTTGCTCCATGTGGCATCAGTTGCATGATGTGTAGAGGGGACCCTTCCTTTGAACATCCAGCCTAGTACCGGCAGTCGGGGTGCCAGGAGGAGCTGCGCTTCAGTACCGACCACTTCCGAAGCAGATCGAACTCCTTCATATGCTGCCAATATCTCCTTTTCGGTTGGGGTGTAGGGGACCTCAGATCCTCTGTATCCCCGACTCCAAAACCCCAGGGGTCGACCTTGACTTTCCCCAGGTTCTTTCTGCCAGAGGCTCCAGGTGGGACCATTCTCCCCGGCTGCGGTGTAGAGCACATTCTTTACATCTGGTCCTGTTCGGACTGGCCCGAGGGCTACTGCATGAACTATTTCCTGCTTAATTTGTTCAAAGGCTTGTCGTTGCTCAGGGCCCCATTCAAAAGCATTCTTCTTACGGGTTACTTGGTAGAGCGGATTTACAATCAGACTGTGATTTGGAATGTGCATTCTCCAAAATCCCACGACACCTGGGAAAGTTTGTGTTTCTTTTTTGCTAGTTGGTGGAGACATAGCTGTTATTTTGTTGATCACATCCATTGGGATTTGACGACGTCCATCTTGCTATTTTATTCCTAAAAACTGGATCTCTCATGCAGGTCCTTTATTTTGTTTTATGGCAAAACCGGCCTTCAGAAGGATTTGGACTATTTTCTTCCCTTTCTCAAAAACTTCCTCTGCAGTGTCACCCCACACAATGATGCCATCGATGTACTGCAGGTGTTCAGGAGCTTCCCCCTGCTCCAGCGCAGACTGGATCAGTCCATGGCAAATGGTAGGGCTGTGTTTCCACCCCTGGGGCAGCCGATTCCAAGTGTACTGGATACCCCTCCAAGTGAAAGCAAACTGTGGCCTGCACTGTGCTGCTAGAGGGATGGAGAAAAATGCATTAGCAATATCAGTTGTGGCATACCACTTGGCTGCCTTTGATTCCAGTTCGTACTGGAGTTCTAGCATGTCCGGCACTGCAGCACTCAGTGGTGGCGTGACTTCGTTCAGGCCACGATAGTCCACTGTTAGTCTCCACTCACCATTAGACTTTCGCACTGGCCATATGGGACTATTAAAGGGTGAATGGGTCTTGCTGATCACTCCTTGGCTCTCCAGTTGACAAATTAGCTTATGGATGGGACTCAGGGAGTCTCGGTTGGTGCGATATTGCCGCCGGTGCACAGTTGTGGTAGCGATCGGCACTTGCTGTTCTTCAACCCTCAGCAACCCCACAACAGAAAGGTCCTCTGAGAGACCGGGCAAGGTAGACAACTGTGTAATGTCCTCTGTCTCTAAGGCAGCTATGCCAAAAGCCCAGCGGAACCCTTTTGGGTCCTTGAAATATCCTCTTCTAAGATAGTCTATGCCAAGGATGCACGGAGCATCCGGGCCGGTCACAATACTGTGCTTTTGCCACTCATTACCGGTTAGACTCACTTCAGCCTCCAATACAGTTAACTGCTGGGATCCCCCCGTCACACCATAAATACAGATGGGCTCTGGCCCTTTATAGCTTGATGGCATTACAGTACACTGTGCACCGGTGTCTACTAAAGCCTTATACTTCTGTGCGTCTGACGTGCCAGGCCATCGAATCCACACAGTCCAATAAACTCGATTGTCCCTTTCCTCCCCCTGGCTGGAGTCAGGGACCCTCTAATCCTGGTCAGAATCTTCATTTCTGTGTCTGGGGGACTGCCTGCTGGAAACTGTAGCAGCAAGCTTCTCAGAGAACCCCTTTTTCCCACTTGTTTTTCTTTGCAACTCACGTACCCGTGTCTCTAGGATCGCAGTAGATTTTCCATCCCATTTTCTCATGTCCTCTCCATGGTCACGTAGGTAAAACCACAGGGTGGCACGGGGTGTGTACCCACTATATCGTCTTCCTTGCACGGATGGATGCTTACCCCTAATAGCTGAGACACTGGTTTGTACAGGTTGGGGAGGAAGATAAATTCTCTTTAAGTTGGTGGACCTCTTCAGAAAGTTTCTCCACAGCCGAGACGCAGGCCTGTAGGGAAGAGGAGAGACTTTCTTCGTGCTGCTGGAGTTGTTTAGCCACTTCATCCACTGTGGGTTCCTCATCCTCTTTCCAGGCCATTACTGCCAATGAGCTGGCATATGATGATGGTGCACTCCGTACAAACTTCTGCCACATGGGTCGTGTACACTTGACTTCATCTGGATCTGTGGATATTTGTTCGTTGTCTAGGTCCCTATAAATCACCTCCCGTACGGCTAATTCCCTCAGGTACTGGATTCCCTTCTCCATAGTGGTCCACTTGCCTGGTAGACATACAAGTTCTTCCTTGAAGGGATACCTTTCCTGCACAGCTGACAGGAGACGCCTCCAGAGGCTGCGAGATCGTGCTCCATCTCCAATTGCTTTGTCAATGCATGCGTCCCTAGCAAGGGATCCCAGCCGCCTGGCTTCCCTGCCCTCTAATTCCAGACAATTGGCTCCGGTGTCCCAGCACCGGAGCAGCCAGGTGACAAGGTGCTCACCTAGACAGCAACCGAAATCTTTTCGCACATCTCGTAGCTCATGCTGGTATAGGGTTCGGGTAGTTGTTGTTTTTTCGACATCTTCATCTTCATCCTCCTGTTCCTCTGATGGCCCGGCCTCATCTTCTCCATACCTAGTCTTAGCAGGAGTTTCTCTGCGTTCTAAATGATCTAGCTCTCTAAACCATTTTTTCATCATGGTTACGTGTGCAACTGACACTGGTACAGTTTGTTTCCCTGGCTCAGCCTTGGGGCCAATTGTAGGGTTTGGAGTGGCTGCTGGGCCTGTCTCAGGGGTTGAAGTGGCTGCAGGGTCTGTCACTGGGGTTATATTGGCATTGAATGGAGCTCGGTAAGCATAGGCCAAGCCCCAGCACATTGCAGTGATTCGTTTTTGTCTGGTACTGCCAGGGTGATGACACACCTTTTTCAAGCATTCTACCAGTTTTTTAGGATTTTTCCGTTGTTCAGGAGTGAATTTCCAAAGCAATGGAGGTGCCCACTGCTCTAGATGCCTGCCCATATCCACCCACTCTCCCTGCCACTCATAACTATCCTACCTCAGGACAGATCTCTGGGTGACATTCCTAAGTATTTGTTTAACCTTAGACAAAACCTGAAGCACATTCAGGACACGGAAGAATAAGAACATGCTGCTCTGAATATCATAAGGATATTTGAAGTTTTGGAAAGGTACCATAACTCGCCTGGAGGAGAAGAAAGGGGTAGAGGAGAAAGGGAGAGTGAACAAGTGGGAAAAAACATCTTCCCCTGACCCCTCCATAGATTGGGTCCCTGAAGAAAAAGCGTGAAAGGTGTAATTGTTAATAGTTTCTGAGGTAGGGTTCCCAAAGTATGGAGTTGATGACAATGCTGAGTATAAATACCAGATTAGTCTCATGGCCGGTAATTTTATCATATCATAAGCCAGTGTTACACAGCACAGCGAAATAATAACCCTGTACCAACCCCCACAAGTGATGGGCAACACAACAGGGAACACATACAGTAAGTAATGTGCTATATAACTCAGTTTGGAAGCAGGCGCAGCAGACTTGAGATCACAAAAATCGGCATTGTGATTAGCAACTATTAAACTGATGTAATGCTTATAAGAATTTTGTTTTAACACACTCTGGTCAGATCTGTCGTTATCTCAACCCTTCGTGCCCCACGTTGGGTGCCAAAAGGACTGTTGTGGTTTAACCCGGCCGGCAGCTAAACACCACACAGCCGTTCGCTCACCCTCCCCCCTCCCTCTCTGGGATGGGGGAGAGAAACAGGAAAATGAAGCCTGTGGGTTGAGATAGAGACAGTTTATTAGGAGAGGAAAGAAAGGATAATAATAATAATAATGATAACAGTACTACTACTACTGATGTGTACGAAACAAGTGATGCACAATGCAATTGCTCACCACCCGCTGACCGATACCCAGTCTATCCCCGAGCAGCCGCCCCCCCACCCCGGCCAGCCACCCCTATATATTGTTCAGCATGACGTCAGATGGTATGGAATACCCCTTTGGCCAGTTTGGGTCAGCTGTCCTGGGTCTGTCCCCTCCCAGCTCCTGCTGCACCCCCAGCCTGCTCGCTGGCAGGACAGAGCGAGAAGCTGAAAAGTCCTTGGCCTGGTGTAAGCACTGCTCTGCAACAATTAAAACATCATGGTGTTATCAACATTCTTCTCATCCTAAATCCCAAACACAGCACCCTACCAGTTACTAGGAGGAAAATTAACTCTATCCTAGCTGAAACCAGGACAGTCTCTGTCCTGGCCGGGTCCTGCCTGGTAACCTTCCCCTCCACGCTAAGAGAACGGGAGAGGCAGGATGGAAAAAGGAACACTCCCTGCTGGGGCAGAGAGAGCTAAGAGGTAGGTCTGTACTAAGTGAGGGAGAAGAGCTGGGGTGGAGATGATACTCTGCAGATATGGGCCACAGCTGCAGAAATCCCCTGCGTGATTTGTGCCCCTCTGGCAGTGCTGCAGACACTGGGGGGTGTCCTGGGGGACCTGGATGGCTGCTCACCTCCTCCAGCTCTGGGCTGTTTAATTTCTATCTAGCCCAGCTGGTCTCTGCTGAGTTTGACTCCTGGTGGTTCTGCTCGTCACTGCTGAGGGCCAGTTCCCCATGGAAATGATGGAAGTAGGGCCAGTGGTGAAAGCAAATCACTGTGTATTTAGGGCCAGTCTTCCTGGAGTAGGCATTTGGCTTTCCCAGCTAGGTATTTTGTAGCAGGTGCTAAAGTAGGTACTTGGTATCTCTGCCAACCAGATCCATGGATCAAATACACCCCCCACTAGTCTGTATTTGGGGTAGTCTCTTGTTTCAACGTCCCTCAGGTCTGTAGGCTTGCAGCTGGCTGCAGGTACCTCCTGTCCTGCCTGGCTGTACCCTTGGCTGGGAGGGATGGCAATCAATGGGCTCCAGCATCCTCTAGAGACACCCGGGAACCCTGGCCCTGCATCGTGTCCATTGCCTGATGAGCCTGTTGGAGGTGGGGAAGGGAAGGGAAGGGAAGGGAAGGGAAGGGGAAGGGGAGGGAAGGGAAGGGAAGGGAAGGGAAGGGAAGGGAAGGGAAGGGAAGGGAAGGGAAGGGAAGGGAAGGGAAGGGAAGGGGAAGGGGAAGGGAAGGGGAAGGGGAAGGGGAAGGGGAGGGAAGGGAAGGGGAGGGAAGGGAAGGGAAGGGAAGGGGAAGGGGAAGGGAAGGGGAAGGGAAGGGAAGGGAAGGGAAGGGAAGGGAAGGGAAGGGAAGGGAAGGGAAGGGGAAGGGAAGGGGAAGGGGAAGGGGAAGGGAAGGGAAGGGAAGGGAAGGGAAGGGAAGGGAAGGGAAGGGAAGGGAAGGGAAGGGAAGGGAAGGGAAGGGAAGGGAAGGGAAGGGAAGGGAAGGGAAGGGAAGGGAAGGGAAGGGAAGGGAAGGGAAGGGAAGGGAAGGGAAGGGAAGGGAAGGGAAGGGAAGGGAAGGGAAGGGAAGCTGCTGTGTGTTGTGCCTGCTTGCAGGAGGCTCCAGCTGGGGCAGGAGGTGGTTGTGTCCCTCCCTGGCACGGGTGACTGCTCCCTCCTGCTGGCCAGCTTCTCTGCCCATCTCAGCCTGTGAGCTCAGTCTCTGCAGATTAACCTTTTGCCCCATTCCTCCTGCAGGGCTTCCTCCTGCCCTGGGAGGTTTTGGGCTCCACACAGGTGGTGGTGAGTGAAGATGAGGCCGTGGAGGTGATGAGGGGCTGGAGGACAGGAGAGGAGCAGTCAGAGCAGCAGGTCTGTGCAGCCTGGGAGAGGGAAAGGGGGTGTCACTGCTGTCGGCAGCTGCCTGATGAGACTTTGGAGAGAAGCCGGAGCCGGGCTCTCCTGGGAAGTGCCCAGGAACAGGATAAGAGGCAGCGGCACAAGATGCATCAAGGCAAATTCCAACTAGATATTAGGAAAAATATTTCCCCACAAGGGCAGTTGAACTCTGGAGCAGGGCCCAGAGAAGGGGGAGCAATCTCCAAATTCGGAAAGCCTCAGCCCTCGGCAGGGCCAGCCCCTGAGCAACTTGCTCGAGGTTGACCCCACTCCAAGCAGGACTGGACCATGAGGTCTCTTCCTACCTGCATCGCTGCCTGGTCCTGCAGCCCTCGGGGCACTTGGCAGTGTAACAGCTCACGGTCTGTTGGACTGACGTGGTTGTAGGTACACAGAGGGCTTGGAGGTTTGTTTGTCCATCCCCTGGCCATGGCACAGCAAACAGCAGCCCTTCTCCTGGCTTGGTTCACTTCAGCCGTGCAGTACCTGCAGTGCTGGGAACAGAGGTGCTGCAGCATCACCCAGCTCATTGCTTTACCCCTACCTATCTCAGTTGGAGCGCCCTTCTCCCCAGAGCACCGTGCTATTCCCTCCCTGCTCAAGCATAAATAAAAGGCACCATGGCAGCAAAGCACAGGACGATAAACCACCCACTCTTTTCTGCTGGGAGCATGGAGCTGTGATCTGCAGGGGGATGCTTGTGCTTTCGGGGCCTGGAGAGGATGCCAGCCCCCAGCTCCACAGCTGGAAGGGCTCTGGGTTTATCTTCCCTGTGGTGCCTGTCCCAGGCCCAGAGATGGTGACAATTGGAGGGGGAAGTCACCAGTAGTCTTTTTAAAGGCTCCAGCTGCCTGACCATCCCAAGCAGATAGGGAGCAGATGGAGGCTGATATGAGCCCAAAGTACTGTCTGGAAAGAATTACTTGCTCCCAGTATTTTCTGTTTCTTTGCCAGCCTTTTATTCTCATGGCTGCTCTTTTCCTGATCCTGTCCTGTGATGCTGGCTGCTGGCAGCTTCATCAGTCTTGTCTTCAGAAACAGCTTCGATCTGTGATTTATTGAGTCTCCTAGCTTTGACTCTGGTGTCTGATGCTCCAGAAGCCTGAGTCCCATGTGCAAGTGCCAAAAGGATTTTTAGTGCTTGACCTGTCCTGTCTGCAAGAGTAACAAAACAGAGCAAAGGGGGCAGCGTATAGCCTGGGCAGAGCTGACCTGCAGCAACAGCTACATGTGCCTCCCCATCTGGCAGAGGATGCCCCTGGCATTCAGGCTCCCCAGACACTTTTATGTGGGTTTTCAAGGTCTAGGACATTTCCATGAGCCTGCGTTTGTCCCCAGCTCCCTTCTCAAGTTGCTCATCTCAACTTTTCCCTTGGGCTTGTTGCTGCTGGGCTGCGACTCGGTGCGAGCGCTGTGCACTCCCTTCCCCTGGCCGCCTCTCTGCACCGTCTGCTTGTTGCTCAACCCCACTCTGGGCGCTGTTGAGTTACTTGGATATCCCTGTTACAACACTTGTTCATTGAGAGCAGTGGGGTCCACTTGTCTGAGCCAAGAGGCCCCTGAAGTTTCTTCCCACCTGCATGGGTAAGTCACTGTGTGACCAGGGACTCTCTGGTGTCTGGTGGTCCGTGGAGAGCTCTCAGTTCCTTCGTGGGCTCCTATGGACATCAGATTTGGGGGGATGTCTGTGTGTCTTGTGACATAGCTGCCACCAGGGTTGGTGTTTTGGACCTGCTGGTGATGGTTAAGCTGCTTTCTAAGATCTCTGAGCTGTAGCAGCGCAGCAAGCCGAGGTTGCTCAGGAGGGTCTTCGTGTTGTATGGACAGACGTGGGAACTTGTGTCTTGTGCAGGAGGCTTGTCTGACGTGGCTGTCTTGAACCCATCCCTGTTGCTATCGCCCCAGTGAAGATGCAGGATGCTGATATGCAGACGCCCCGGTGCTGTGCAGTCCCTACAGGCTGCACCTGCCGGTGTGCTGGTGCTAGCCCCTGGGCAGGTCCTCTGCCACCCAAAACATGGGCCCTGGCGTCCTTGATGCTGCCATCTCCATCCAACACCTCCATCCCGAGGCCTTCCCCACTGCGTGCAGCCGCAGGATGCACTGGAGGTTTGGGGTATGGACCGGGGGTTTGGGAGTTCCATGGGGTGAAGCAGGAGCTGGTGCTGCCCTGCTGGCTTGAGTATGCCTGGAAGCAGGCATCCCAGGCCCTCTTGTGCTTCTAAGAGGCTTGTGCACTTGTGTGTTTGCTTGAGCAACAGTGGGAGTGTTCAGATGACAGCTGTGGCACCCTTTTCCTAATGCCAGCAGAGAGTTTCTCGTTTCTCTCTTATCTTCAGTCCTCACTGGAAGGAGAGATTTTGCCTTTCCCTGACAAGACATGGGACACTGAATTCATGGTGGAAATGCCTCTTCCTTGCAGTAGCCCTCCTGGATTCATCTAGTTCTTTACAGTCAAACACGTCCAAAGCCTCACCCTGAATTCCTGCCCAGCTTGTGTCACTGCTCTGGCCTTCATAGCCTTGAGACTTCCTAAATCGCAGCTGGAAAGGGATGAGTTGGGTGGGGGTGCGGGTGGTATCTCCTCCTCCTGTGTCATGTAGATGTCTAGCACGGGGAGTGGAAGAGATGCTGGATGTCCCTGCAGCTGCTGCCGCCTTATCTGCAGGCTGCAGCTTCGTGACGCCTAGCCACGTGTCTGTGCCCAAGAGCCTCCCTTGGAGGGCTCTTACGGTAAAAGGAAGTGTATCGCAAGAGGGGTTGTGGCGAGAAGGGACTCTTCCCACGGGGTCAGTGCTGTGTGCACAGTCCTTGCTGCCCTCCTCACCGCAGGCACTCCGCCTGCTCCATCTTCCAATCTGTAGCTTTGATGCTTGTGCCCAGAGTCACTCTGGGTAATGCAGTGTCCCCAGGACCTTCTGCGGTGACCTGGTGAGCAGCAGAGCAGGTAGGGAAAGGTGACATTGCTGTGACTCTGCCAGCTGGGGACTCATCACTGGCTCTGGTGGGGTGTGTGTGTGAGGAGGCTCAGGCTGGCAGGGCTGTAGGTGGGCAGCAGTCAGGGATGGGGGGAGATTGGTGTAGGTTATGGTGTGAGCTGCAGAGATCAGGAGGGAACACTGCTCGGGTAAGGAGCTGAGGATACTGCACCCTCAGTAAGTTTGCAGATGACACCAAGTTAGGTGCGTGTGTCGATCTGCTCGAGGGTAGGAAGGCTCTGCAGGAGGATCTGGATAGGCTGGAGCGATGGGCTGAGGCCAACTGTATGAAGTTCAACAAGGCCAAGTGCCGGTCCTGCACCTGGGGCGCAACAACCCCAAGCAGAGCTACAGGCTGGGAGATGAGTGTTTGGAAAGCTGCCTGGCAGAGAAGGACCTGGGAGTACTGGTTGATAGTCGGCTGAATATGAGCCAGCAGTGTGCTCAGGTGGCCAAGAAGGCCAACAGCATCCTGGCTTGTATCAGAAGCAGTGTGGCCAGCAGGTCTAGGGAGGTGATTGTCCCCCTGTACTCGGCTCTGGTGAGGCCGCACCTCGAGTACTGTGTTCAGTTTTGGGCCCCTCACTACAAGAAGGACATGGAGGTGCTCGAGCGAGTCCAGAGAAGGGCGACGAAGCTGGTGAGGGGTCTGGAGAACAAGTCTTAAGAGGAGCAGCTGAGGGAGCTGGGATTGTTCAGCCTGGAGAAGAGGAGGCTCAGGGGCGACCTTATCGCTCTCTATAGGTACCTTAAAGGAGGCTGTAGCGAGGTGGGGGTTGGTCTGTTCTCCCACGTGCCTGGTGACAGGACGAGGGGGAATGGGCTAAAGTTGTGCCAGGGGAGGTTTAGGTTGGATGTTAGGAAGAACTTCTTTACCGAAAGGGTTGTTAGGCATTGCAATGGGCTGCCCAGGGAAGTGGTTGAGTCACCATCCCTGGAGGTCTTTAAGAGACGTTTAGATGTTGAGCTTAGTGATATGGTTTAGTGGAGGACTTGTTAGTGTTAGGTCAGAAGTTGGACTAGGTGATCTTGGAGGTCTCTTCCAACCTAGACCATTCTGTGATTCTGGATATGCAGGGGGATGCACCTAAACAGGGTCTGCTGGCTGTGGAGGACAGGGATGTGGGGTGAGAGCGAAGAGCAGCACACTGCAGGGGATGCAGAGCCGGGCTGCCGTGTGGAGGATGTGGGGAAGGTGGAGGATGTGGGATCAGGCAGTGTGGGTGGTTTCAGGCACTTAGGGCACAGTGAGGAGGGAAGGTGGATGGCTGTGGTTGTGTGCGGTGGTGGCTGGGGGCGGGTGTTGACTGAGGGAGAAAAGAAGGGGCAGCTGAGGCTTGAGCAAGAAGGGTCCCATCACCCGCTGATTGCCGTGCAGACTTCCCTCAGCTTGCAAAGCCTCAGCCACCAGCCCTAGTGCACCCTGCCAGGGGCTCACGCAGCAACGAGGAGCAGGCTGTTCCTGCTGCCCGCTCAGGTCATGCTTCTCTGTGACAGGGAGTGAACAGCATGGGAGTTAACAGTAAGTTATTTGCCTTTCCATTAGGGTCAAGTTAAACAGGTCAGGATAGAGTTCTCCAGGGCTTCTGATGTGAGAATAACCAACCCCAGGGTGTTATTCCTCCTCTTGGCACATCAGATAGTCAGGCCGAGAGGACTGTTAATCCTAATGTTTGTGCTTCACTTAGTGTGGTGATGATCTAGTCCTGCTTGGACCCGGCAAATTCCTCCCTTGGACAAATGTCCTATTGAACACGTGGCAGCATGTAGGTGCCCTGGTCATGTCATGCTGAGCAGACGTGGTCCCTGTCCTCCACCAGGACCAATGTTTTTTGACCTTGGGTCGATTTACATGAGACCAGGCCTGCTGACGACAGACAGGAATAGCTTATTCCACCAGCAGAAAAGGGTTTTAGGATGGGAGTTGGCAGGGTTCATTGATAGAGCTTTAAACTAGGTATGAAGGGGGGTGGGGGTGGAACTGGGGACACTAGAAAGGAGCCTGAATGTGACATGCCAGTTCTTCTGGGTGAGGAATGTGCTAGCAAGACCTCGCAGTCTTGTGTCTTGGTGAAGGATGAGGATGACATAGCAATTTGCAGGAAGGACACAAGGGTTGGTGAGAGGTTGGTAACTATGGAAACACCTGAGTGTGGTCAGGAGGGTATTAGGGTTTCTCCCTCCCAAAAGGTGGCCCAGCTGAGGTGCATTTACACTAATGCATGCAGTATGGGTAATAAACAGGAGGAGCTGGAGGCCACCATACTAGTAGGAAACTATGATGTAGTTGCCATCATGGAAACCTGGTGGGGTGATTCCCATGACTGGAGTGTGGCCGTTGATGGCTACAAACTGTTCAGAAGGGATAGGCGAGGAAGGAGGGGAGGTGGAGTTGCCCTCTGTGTTAGGAAGTGGATAGATTGTGAAGAGCTGTGCCTGAGAAACAGCCATGACCAGGTCGAGAGCTTGTGGGTGAAAATCAAGGATCGGTCCGGTAAAGGACATCTAGTGGTTGGGGTCTGCTACAGGCCACCTGATCAGGGGGAGTCTGTTGATGAGGCCTTCTTGCTTCAACTGCAAGAACTGTCGCACTCACAAGCTCTTGTCCTGATGGGGGATTTCAACCACCCGGGTATATGCTGGGGTAGTGGCATGGCAGGTTCCAGGCAATCCAGGAGATTCCTGGAGTCTGTTGAGGATAACTTCCTGGTCCAGGTAATAGACAGACCAACCCGAGGTGAAGCCTTACTAGACCAGGTGCTCACCAACGTGGAAGAGAGCATTAGAGAGGTTAAGACTGGAGGCTGCCTGGGCTGTAGCGACCATGCCCTGGTGGAGTTTGTGATCTTGAGGAATATGGGTCTGGCAAAAAGCAGAGTCAGGACCCTGAACTTGAGGAGAGCAAACTTCCGGCTGCTCAAGGAATTACTGGCTGGGATCCCCCGGGAAACTGTCCTTGAGGGCATAGGAACGGAACAGAGCTGGCAGATCTTTCAGGACACCCTTCTGAGAGCGCAAGAGCTCTCCATCCCCCAGCAGAAGAAATCGAGCAGAGGAGACGGGCGACCGGCATGGCTGAGCAAGGACCTGCAGCTTAAACTGAGGGAAAAGAGGGAAATGTACAGGAAGTGGAAGCAGGGTTGTGTAGCCTGGGAGGAATACAGGGGTGTCGTCCGGATGTGTAGAGACAGGATCAGGAAAGCCAAGGCACAGATGGAGCTGAACTTGGCAAGGGATGTGAAGAATAACAAGAAGGGGTTCTACAGATAAATAGGCAGGAGGAGACAGGCCAAGGAGAGTGTTCCCCCTCTGATAAACGAGACAGGAGAACTGGCTTCCTCAGACACGGAAAAAGCTGAGGTACTCAATAAGTGCTTTGCCTCAGTCTACATTGGTGGTCAAGTTTCCTATGTCTGTCAAGACCCTGAACCTCGAGGAGAGGGTGAGAGGAACGTATTCCATTCCACTGTGACAGTGGAACAAGTCCAGGACCACCTAATGAAATTGGGTGTGTACAAGTCCACGGGGCCAGATGGTATACATCCCAGGGTGCTGAGAGAGATGGCTGATGTGGTTGCCAAGCCGCTCTCCATCATATTTGAAAAATCATGGCTGTCGAGTGAAGTCCCCGGTGACTGGAAAAAGGGAAACATTACTGTGAGAAAAATCTCAGATAATTTTCTTCAGACAAGATCTTCTGTGAAGCTATTTTATTCGCGATTGCAATGGCGGGCGTCCTGTCAATCAGGAGCGCATTTTAGTAAACAAATCATAACCTTTTATTCCCTATTACCCAATGCCCTACCTTGGAATACAGAAAATTAGTTCTCTACTGCAAAAGCACAACTTTGTTTCTCACAATTCCCCCCTCTTCTTTTCTTACTCCTATTGTTGTTTTTGCACCTCTTCACATACCGCAGTCTTGAGTTTTTCCAACATTAAGGTGCAATATTCTTCTTCGGATGTCACAGGAGATGACAGATACACAATGCCATTATTATTACGATACCAACAAATAGTTGTTTGAGCCAATTCTATTCAGGTAATCACGAAATTAGTTTCTCCCAAATGTTTCTAAATTCCCAGGAACTGTCATCTTGAGCTACTCTATGTAGCATCTTGTTTGTTTTTTTTTTTTTCCCAAATATTTTTGAGATCAGTCAAATTCATCCCATTTGATCTACATATATACAGCAACTAGTAATACTTACAGTGCACGCTCCTCCTTATGAGGTTATTAATAAGTCTAATACTATTTGATTCTAGAGTACTATTTTTGCAAACTTATCTAACTTATTTTCTAGATCTTCAATATATTTACAATATTTTTGTATTTTGAGATATTTACAATAGCTTTTTCTAATTCACTCACCCTTAACCAAGGCAAAAACCACCTTGCAAAACTGTGAAATGCTAGAGAATTTTACTAGAGGATTATCTGGAGTCCGCTTAATGCTGCGTGTGGTCTCAAGGGGCTTCGGCTTTGTGGGTCTTCAATAATAGTTACATTTGGAATTACTGCCTCTAGGGTGCAAGCTCCCTTCCATCCTAGGGGCAACACCTTCCTGGCTTTATTGCCACATAGCCAGTACCACCCCTTGCCATTTGGGACAGGCCATCTGGTTACAGGATTCTCATGTTGTATCTGGTGTGCATTACGTATATTAGCATTCCCGTGGCTACCATATTCAGTACAGTATGGATTATTCCCTATTTCATGGATATTTCCACACCCAGGGTCAGTAATACTGCCCCCTGAGTTTCTATCAATGTTGTTTAAAAGGCACCTTTGATAACACAGTATATTGTAGCCAGGACTATGTGTAGGGAGCTCAACTTCAAAATCTATTCCTTCCCGGGACTGAGTATGATCTGTCCTTTTTAGAAATCTAGAGAATCCAGACACAGTTGCTGCTGGAAATAGCAATCAGGGACAAGGCCTTTTCAGTCTTTCTAGGCATCTGGGTGCAAATCCAACAATTATTTCGAGATAGAACTCCAGAGATGTTCTGGATTAATTGGAAATGCTGATTTTTCCCTCCATCCTATCACTAATCTATGGAGAATAGGTATTACTAAGATAAACTTAAAATACATCATTTCTATGTATATGTACACTCCTATAATAATTAAGAAATAATAATTAAGAAAAGCAATAAAAATCACAAACTAATAAGGATTCTTCTGGTGGGGATTAAATACCCCCCTTTCTTTTTCTCCCACTTCCAGAGAGTGTTCCCTGGAAACACTCCAGTTCTGTGTAATTCAGTCCCTTTTACTCATTAATTCTTTAAGAATTCTTCTAAGGAGAAATTAAAGGTTTACAATAGATAGTTTTAACAGTTTTAACTTTAAAAGTCTTTGTTAATGCAGTCTCTCAGGTATCAGGGTTAACTGATGCTTTTACCTAGGTATGAGTCCACCCTTTCTCAGCCGTTCTTCCTGTCGTCTCAGTCGTCAGGAGCACTTGGAACAGTCCGTCCCACTCAGGTTGCAGTTTCAGTTCTCTCCATGTTCACATCAGATCCCAATCTCCTTCTCGGAATGAATGGATCAGGGCTTCCAAGGGTGGGGTTTGAGCTAACAGTCCACGGGTCCTGAGAGATGACAAAGAGGACGACAGCCCGAGTATATGGTTCTTAAGAAAAGCATCTTTTGTCTCAAATTGAGGTAATTCATTCCTTTTGTCCATGTACAGCAACCCAAATAATATTTCATATGGTGAAACTCCCACATCTTTTCTTGGTGCAGTTTGAATTCGGAGAGGTGCCAAAGGTAAGCACTTCGTTTGGGGAAGCTGAGTGTCCAGAACTTAGTCAATTGCTTCCTTACTGTCTGATCTTCTCCACCCTTCCAGAGGAGGAAGGATGCCAAGGAGTGTGAAATTTCCACTTAATTCCTCGAGTCCACATTAGCCCTTGCAATATTTCTGACATAAAGTGATTTCCTTGATCAGAGTCAATATTTTCAACAATTCCATACCTGGGAGTTATTTGTTCTAGAATTACTTTAGTTACTATGTTCGCAGTAGCAGATACTGAAGGGAAAGCTTCCACCCACCCTGACAAATGATCGACCAAGACTAACAAGTATTTAAATCTACCTACTCTAAGGAGTTCTGTAAAATCTACCTATACATTTTGGAAGCGTTGAATTCATAGAATCATAGAATCATAGAATCATAGAATATCCTGAGTTGGAAGGGACCCTTAAGGATCATCAAGTCCAACTCTTGATACCGCACAGGTCTACCCAAAAGTTCAGACCAACCAAACCATTCCTGGTTCTCGCCCTCCTTTGGGCTGACCGCGGATAATTTTCCTATTTACCTTTTGACATACTACACAACTCCTGCATACTTGTTCAGCCAGAGTATATATATATATTCCTACACATACATATTTCCATAGCACAGCGTCACACGTTGCTTGAATTCCCCAGTGACCCTCTTGATGTAAAACAGTTAATATTTGCCTCATTAGCACTTTATTCAGCATTTCTCTCCCATCAGGGAGTATCTGTTTTCCTTTGGGCTTCGTGACTCCTCATTCCTTAAAAGACTCTCTCTCTTAAAACTTTTTAGTTCTTTTTAGTTTTGGGTAGGGGTAGCTCAACAATTCCCTGAATCCTCTCTGGATTTATTCTTCATTCCCCCTCAGACACTAGATGCCCTAAATACTCGACTTCTCTTTCTACGAATTTTTATGTATTTTCCAATCCTTTCACGCCCTGTTTTCCCAGAAAGTAGAATAGCTTGTTAGTGGCTTCCTTCACAGCTGTTTTCTCCTGTCCTGACAATAAAGGATCATCCACATATTGTAACAGTAACACCTCCTCTGGAGGTTGGAATTGCTCCAAAATCTGTTCTAGAACTTGCCCAAATAAATTGGTGGCCCTGTAAACCCCTGAGGTAAAATTGTCCATCTGTATTGCTGCTTCTGCCTCATTTCAGGGTCTTTCCACTCAAAGGCAAATATATCTTTGCTCTCAGGGCCTGAGAGCACCCCATTAATAACACTGTTATTCCAGTCTAACAATTTACTATTTGAATGCCCAATTTCATCATCAAATCCCTTCCCAACAAGTTAGTCCCTGCCTCGGGTGCATAAAATAATTGCCCAGTGATCATTCTATCCCTAGTCTCAGCTTGGTGTCCCCAAAAAGTGGCACTGTTATCCCAGTCCCTTCTACCCCCATCACATTTAGGGTTTCATTAGTTAATTTAAGCCTTGATACTTTACAGACCAGTAATGACCTAGCTGCCTCAGTGTATTGGGTTCACATGGCAAGGTTCTGGTAGTGGAGGGGGCTGCAGTGGTAGCCCCTGTGAGAAGAATCCAGCAGCTGCCCCATGTTAGTTAAATAAGGGCCAGTTTCAGCCAGCTCCAAAGGGGCCCACCGCTGCCCAGAGCCAAGCCATGAGCAATGCAGTTTAAATCTCTATGAGAGCACATCCAAGAAAAGGGAAAAAAAACTGCTGCACAACAGCAGCTGGGAGAGTGAGGAGTGAGAAACCTCCCTGCAGACACCAAGGTCAGTGCAGAGGAGGGGGAGTGCAGTGAAGAGGTGCTCCAGGTGCCGGAGCCGAAGCCCCCCTGCAGCCCACAGAGAGGCCCCTGGTGGGGAAGGCAGACCCCCACAGCCCATAGTGTACCGCAGAGGAGCAGATCTCCACGCTGCAGCCCATTCAGGAACAGACCAGGAAGGTCAGCACCCCACGAGAGGGACCCCACACCAGAATAGAGGGGAGAGTGACCGTGAAGGAGCCAGGGAAATGAAGCACCACAGACTGACAGCAGCCCCCACTCCCAGCCCCCCCCACGCCACTCAGGGCAGGGAAGAGGTGGAAGAGAGTGGATGGGGGAAGGTGCCCCCAGCTTGTTTCTTTGTTTCTCACTACTCCAGCCCGTCAGCGATAGGTAATAAATTTTATTAATATTGCTATGCTAAGTCTGTTTTACCTGCAACGATAATTGCAGTGTGATCCCCACTGAGGTACACTTGAGGAGCCCTTGAGGTACACTTTTTCATTTATCAGGGAACTAGCTTTCTGAGAAGCCCCGACTCCCCTATTCTGAATTTATAACAACAATCTCTCCTCCTTCTTCCACTCCAGATACTCCTATTTGAAGTGGCCGGCCTGGCCACACT
This sequence comes from Anser anser, assembly GCF_964211835.1. Taxonomy (NCBI): domain Eukaryota; kingdom Metazoa; phylum Chordata; class Aves; order Anseriformes; family Anatidae; genus Anser; species Anser anser. The sequence continues at coordinate 13,617,778 of NC_139731.1, forward strand.
TAAAACATCTTCTCAAAGCCTGTCCCTGCTAGGATTTAGGCTGCAACACAGGTAGCTTTCCTTGCCTGCCATTCCTTTGTCTCTCTTCCTCTCCTTTCCATCCTGGGCCCTCTATCTCCCCCTCTGCCTCACTACCCAGTACACTGTGAATACCATTTGTTTTGCTCTCTGCTTTTCCTTCTCATCTCCCCTCCTGGCGTGCACCTTCATACTACCCACACTGTTCACTCCATCCCCCCACCTTCTGGAGCTTTTTCTGCATATCTGGCCAGGCTTTAATCACAAAATGAACTTTCAAGAGCCCTTGGGCTACCGGGTCCTCAGGATTCATCCCCGAGCATTTTCTCATTCTGGCCCCGAGTCTCTCATATGATTTCTATGTTGTGGGTTGTTATTATAGCAGTTAGATAAGCAGATATTTCTGCTCCATCGGAATTACTCTCGGTCCGGGGAGGGTGTTAGTTCTTTCCCATTCTTGCATAGCTGCCTGGCAAATCATTCCCCTCCTAAACATTCTTCTCCAGGGAATAACATACTCAAGATTGACGTTTCCCCCCCAGGAATACAAATTAGGCCTTAGAAACGGATTTGACTGCTCTGCTAGGCCCTCAATTAAAGACTTCATTTCCTTCTTAAAACTCCTAACCTCTCTGCTGGTAAGGGGGGAGTGGCACCGGCCCCGCGTCGGCCCTGCACGGCCCCAAGGTCCCATCGGGACCTTTCCCCCACCTCCGCTCCTGCCGCTCCGCGCTCCCCGGCGTGACTTCTCCAGGGACAGCATCAATTGCAGTCCCTGTCTCCCCTCCTGGAGCACCTGCCACTGCCTCCGGTGCAATATTAGCATTATAGGGAGCATAACTTGATTCCTCCTCCGAAAACGGAACCTTATTATTTACATATAAATTTCAAGCCTGAATTTTCATCAGACCCGTGTTTTGGCCAAAATACTGAAGTTCCTTTTATTAGCTTTTTAGGCCAGACAATTACACAATATCAAACCATTTTTAAATTATATATTTTTTAATCTTTTTCCCTAGTTTTTGGGTTGTTTTTCCAAATCCTTATCATTCTCTCCAAAGGGCTATCTTTAGGCACAATCCCGGGGTCTCCACCCCCACCCTGCTGACTCTTGGAACCCTTAATCCCCATCCCTTCCTGACGTGCTGCTGTGGACTTGACCACCCACAGGGTACCACACGCCTTCACCTAGGATTAGGACAGAGGTGGGGTGTTCTGCCGAGCACCTCACTTCACCATGCTCGGGGTACCGTACACCTAAGGGCCCAAACCCCCGAGACTCTCTTTCGCTCGTCTCTCTTTCTCTTCGTCCCTCTCCAGCCAAGGGGACCTCGTTCGTCCCCTCGCGGGACTACAGAACCTCGTGGATTGGGACTCCACACTCGCTTCGCACTGAAAGTGCGTCTCATTCACACTCCACACAAGAGTCTCCCCAAACCCAGCCCGAGGCAAGATACGGTAAAGTTTCCCTTACCTCGGTCCGTGCATGGCTTCCCGGTCTGGGTTTTCAGCAGTAATCCCTGTGCCTGTTCCCGATCCAGGCTGAACTATCTCTGGGCTGTGTCTGTGTATGTCAGTGCTGGCCTCCCTTCTCCCCAGAGCTTCGCAGATCCTGTCTTCAGATTAACAGTCTCGGTCCTTTGCCGGCCATACCGAGACAGCCCACCGCCCCCGACGGGACCGCTGAAATCAGTGGGGTGCACCTTCCTGTCTGTGGTGGCAAGAAATCTTCGGCAGGCAACAAGACCCCGGACAAGCCCCCAAATTGTGAGAAAAATCTCAAATAATTTTCTTCAGACAGGCTCTTCTGTGAAGCTATTTTATTCGCGATTGCAATGGCGGGCATCCTGTCAATCAGGAGTGCATCTTAGTAAACAAATCATAACTTTTTATTCCCTATTACCAAACGCCTGATCACCTCCCCTGTTTCCTCATTGGCTGAGTACTACAGGTTCACAAGCTACTTGACGCTCCTCTATACCATATATGTACAATTTTTCTTTTTTTTTTTTAACCCTTTAATTTCTCCTTTTTCCCTTTTTTTTCCCTTTCTTATGCTTTGAGAACTTGTGATCTTTGTTTTACTGTTCTCACACTGCTCATCCTGTTTTTCTCAGTCTTCCACCTTATTTTGGAACAGTGAGGCCTTCTACTGTCCACTTATCTACTTAGCATTTCTCCTTATTATGACTACACGACTACCTTGGAATACAGAAAATTAGTTCTGTACTGCAAAATCACAACTTAGTTTCTCACATTACTCCGATTTTTAAGAAAGGGAGAAAGGAAGATCCGGGGAACTACAGGCCAGTGAGCCTCACCTCTGTGCCTGGGAAAATCATGGAGCAGATCCTCCTGGAAGACATGTTAAGGCATGCACGAGATAAAGAGGTGATCCGAGACAGCCAGCACAGCTTCACCAAAGGCAGATCTTGCCTAACCAATCTGGTGGCCTTCTATGGTGGAGTGATGGCATCGGTGGACAAAGGAAGGGTGATGGATATCATCTACCTGGACTTGAGCAAAGCCTTTGATATGGTCCCTCACCACATTCTTCTCTCTAAATTGGAGAGGTATGGATTTGAAGGATGGACTGTTAGGTGGATAAAGAATTGGTTGGCTGGTTGCAGCCAAAGGGTTGTGGTCAACGGTTCTATGTCTGGGTGGAGGCCGGTCACAAGCGGTGTCCCTCAGGGGTCGGTCTTGGGACTGGTGCTCTTCAACATCTTTATCAATGACATAGGCGACGGAATCGAGTGCACCCTCAGCAAGTTTGCAGATGACACCAAGCTGAGCGGTGCAGTCGATACAATAGAGGGAAGGGATGCCATCCAGAGGGACCTGGACAGGCTGGAGAGGTGGGCCCATGACAACCTAATGAGGTTCAACAAGGCCAAGTGCAAGGTATTTCACTTGGGCTGGGGCAATCCCAGGTATTTATATAGACTGGGCGAAGAAGAACTTGAGAGCAGCCCTGCGGAGAAGGACTTGGGGGTCCTGATGGACGAGAAGCTGGACATGAGCCGGCAGTGCGCACTTGCAGCCCGGAAGGCCAACTGTGTCCTGGGCTGCATCAAAAAAGGGGTGGCCAGCAGGGAGAGGGAGGTGATTGTCCCCCTCTACTCTGCTCTTGTGAGACCCCACCTGGAATACTGCGTGCAGGCCTGGGGCCCCCAGCACAAGAAGGATGTGGAGCTCTTGGAACGGGTCCAGAGGGGGGCCACTAAGATGATCAGAGGGCTGGAGCACCTCTCCTATGCAGAAAGGTTGAGGGAACTGGGCTTGTTTAGCTTGGAGAAGAGAAGGCTCTGGGGAGACCTCGTTGCGGCCTTCCAGTACTTGAAGGGAGAGTATAAACAGGAGGGGGAACACTTGTTTACATGTGTTGGTAGTGATAGGACAAGGAGGAAAGGTTTTAAACTAAGACAGGGGAGATTTAGGTTGGAAATTAGGAGGAAGTTTTTCACTCAGAGGGTGGTGAGGCACTGGAACCCTGGAGGCATTCAAAGCCAGGCTGGATGTGGCTCTGGGCAGCCTGCTCTAGTGGTTGGCAACCCTGCCCAGAGCAGGGGGGTTGAAACTAGATGATCTTTATGGTCCCTTTCAACCCAGGCCATTCTATGATGATTCTATGATTCTATGATGTGGCTTCCTGCAGCCATCCTCTGTGTGGGTGACTTCGTAAGCACAAACGGTGGGAAATTTCCCGTTGGTTCCAGTTGGCACCAGGGTCTGGGATGGAGCCACTGGTTTGTACAGTCACACGCAGTCCCCAATGCCCGGGCTGCCACCCACAGGACCAGCAGGGGGACAGGGAGGGAGCCTGCCCTCTTGTCCCTGCGTGGGGTGGCCAGGGGCCACTGTGGGCACTTCCTTTGTCACCCTGGGGTAACCACCACCGCTGTGCCACTGCAAGGTCAACTCCAGAGCATGCATAGTGCTGAGCTCCACAAATTCTCCTTGCCATAAAACTTGCACGTATGGTGCTGGCTGCACTTTACCCTTGGGAGTGGTGGTACATGGTGGTTACCCCGAGGTGGAAAGACACAGTGTTTCATGAAGCGAAGCTAGCCTGGAGGAATTTTCCCCTTGTGGCCAGCTGTTGTCCTGGGCCTGGCTTGCATCCTGCAGCACTTCCCATCCCACGCGTCCTTGGGGAGGGGACCGGGGCCGGCCCACCCTCCGTCCTCCCTTCGCCGGGTGAGTGGGTGCCACGGTGGGCTCGCAGGGGTGAGTAGCTGTGGTGCAGCCCGACAGCATCCTGCTGCCTCTGCAGGGATCCTCTTGGGCAGCCGAGAGTTTTCCCCTCCCCCAGCTCTGCCGCTGCCTCTTTGTTTTCTGGCAGAAGCTTCCGTGCCTTTTCATTGCTGTTGAGGCGCTGAGCAGGAGCCTGCATGTGTGGTGTACGCATCTTGCCAGGGACATGACACGGGCTGGCAAGCCTGCTGGGCTGCACATCACCCCGCGGGGCTGCCCCTCTGGCCGAGCAAGGCTTCGAGGCTGCTGCTTTCCTCCGATAAACCTCCTTTCTCCTTGGCAGTGCTTCTGCACCTTGCCACAAGTGGAGTAAGTTGGATGGGGAGGGGACGGTCCCTAGCTGGGCTCTATGCGGGGCTCACTGTCGCAGTCCTCCCGCATGCCATCACTCCTGCTGGGAAGACACCTGAGATGAGAGCGGCGCAGGGGGCTGCAGATCTGGTGGCGGCTGAGGATCGCATGTGCTGTGCCTGCCTCTCCGCGTATTTGATCTTGACTTCCAGCGGGGACTGAATTCCTGTGCTGGATTCTGGGCTCGGCTCTTGTGAAAGGATCCTAATATTTCAGAGCTTTGAACATCTCCATTTGCTGCCCATATTTGCAGCACCCGGGTCTGCACTGGCTGGAATTCCAAGTGATTAACATGACTGTGACATCCCTCCTAGGGGTGTTATCTTTGCTTGCTGTCCCCTACTGCCCCCCTTTTCCTCCTCCAGCAGCAAGCCTGTGAGACAGGCAGGCAGAGACAAAGGTCTGTCCTCAACCTGGGCTGTCCTCCCTGTGAGCGGCTGCTGCTTGGGATTTCCCCACTCTGCTGGGATTTCCCCACTCTTCGTGCTGTGGGTTTCGTGGGCTCCCGGTTTAACACCATAGGCTGCATTGCGGAGATTTGAGCCTGCTGGGCTGGGTGGGCAGGGGGTGCTGCCGGCTTTGGAGAGCAGCCCGATTGTCCTGCCGGGTGCTGAGCTGCCTTTCATTCTCTGCGCTTTCCTGGGGGAGAGGGGCAGCCATGCATGGAGGGGAGGCTGCTGGGGGGGTTTGGGCATGGGGAAAAGCCATACACAGGTGGCCGTTGCCTATAGGATCTGCCTGCAGACCCTGCCAGCCCCCCTTCCCAGCCGCAGGCTATTGTCAGCATCACTGCCGGCATGGGAGATGCCGAGGCAAGGTGTTGGAAGAGATCCGGATGCGGGGCATCAGGTGGTACAGGGGTAAAGCCTGTGGGCTTCCCAAGCTCCCGGGGGAGCTCTCATTGTGTTATCCTGGCTTGGCTGAGTGGAAGGGCTCGGACCCCACGTAGCCTCCCACAGCACCTGCCTGCGGGGCTGGGGCTGGGGAAGACACTGTGGGGCAGACCCCAGCCCGTGGCGGGGATGGGGGGGTATCTGGGTACTCAGGAGCTCTGTCCCGAGGGGTGTTGTCACCCTGCACTGATGCACTGGGATGGTGTCCCCACCTGCAGGCTGGGAGGGAGGGAGGGTGGCAGCAGTGGCTCCCCGACACAGTGCCATTGGACAGAGGGAGGTGTGGGGTCTGTCCCTGGTGGTTTCCAGGAGCTTGCACTCTTGATGTGGGCACTGCCTCTTCCTGTCTGGGCTGGGGCTTCCTCCCTGTTATCTGCACAGGGGCCAGCACTAAGCAAGGCTCTGCAGCTGTGTAAATCTGGCACAGCACCGGGCCTCCTTCAGAGCCCCTGAGAGCAAGGCTTGCCCTTGCAGCGGGGCAGGGATGCTCCCTCCCTCTGCACCCTCTCTCCTCCCCTCTCCCTCCTTTCCACCAAGTGTGAGCTCCTTCCTCCCCAGCCTGAAGCCCAGAGGAGTGCCAGGGCCACCTCCACCCCATTCATCTTTCCCTTCAGGCACCATTTGCTCCGGCAGCATCTCCCTAACTGCCTTCTCTCCAGGATTGCCGCCTTGCCCAGGGATGATGCTGGAAGTGGTCCCCAGCCTCACTTCTCCGTATCTGCTGACAGCCATGTACCTGATCTTGCAGGCCGCAGAGAAACCATCCTCTGACGGCAGCATTGCTGCTGGTGCTGCCATCCTTCAGGCATGTGATGGGAACTTTCTGCCTGCCGGCGCTTCTCAGGCTCCGCTCTTAGCCTGTGCCAAAGAACTTGTGGCTTTACACTTCCAGTGGTTACATTTTCTTCCTTTTTCTGGGTTCAAATAGGACTGGCAGGGCTGTGACTTATCCTCTAGGCAGTCACTTTCCAGCAGTTTCCGTTGCTTCTTCTCTTGCCTCATGCTCTGCATGTACCACAGGTGATTCTCTGCCCTCCTGTAATGACAGCCCCTCTCCTTCCGTGCTGCATGGTTCCTGCCTGAACCCAGGGAGGCTGCAAGGGTTTCCTTAGCTCTTCCCAGGAGAGGGAGCAAAAGGCAGTATAAACACCAGCTTGGCATTGGTTTTGTGATTTTTGTTGTCCGAAAGGTGCAAGAATCCCTCTTGTCCCTGCCAGCCCACGGTCTTGGTGCTCTGCCCCAGGCAGCGATGCTCAGACCTGGCCATGTGTCCCCTTGTCTCGCTGGCCTTGGGAAGCCGCGTGGGTCCTGCTGGGTCCCTTTGGGCACAGCTCTTGCTTTTCTTGCACTGGTGCCAGGTGCCCCTGTCTCAGTCCTCTGCCCATCCTGCCCCCAAATTACTCCAAAGCTGACAGAGCTGCCCCCAACCCTCCCTGCTTCCTTTCTGGCCCACGACGTGTGCGGTGCAGAGCAGTTCAAACAGCAACAGATCCTTTTGTAGGCTGCAGCCTGGCACACGGTCCAGCTGCTGCATCACCCAGCTGGGAACCCTTCCTCACCTGCCACCAGACTGAGGCCATGGTCTGTTTGTCCTGTGTGTCCCCCTCCTTGCCCCGGATGTGCTAATAGGAACGAAAGCAGCAGGTAAGCCATGTCCCTGACCCCCAGGCCTGGCTGTGTCATCCTGCCTCACGGTCTGCTGGCTCAGTGTCCCCAGGGAATGCCAGGTCTCTGCCCCAGCGCCTGGAACATGCTCCCTCCCTGCAGGTCCTGTGGCTGGTGAGGCGTTGTGTCCTTCCCCAGGGCTAGCCAGGCTGGGGGAAGAAGGGAAAGCTCTGGATCCAGGTGCTGGGAGACCCTGGCCAAACCACAGCAGGGCTGTGACCCTGGTGGCACTGCAGCACCATAGAAGGGAATTTTTTTCTCCTTCAAAATGTGGTTGATACAGAGGGAGCTCTGCTCGGCCTGCTACACAGCAACCATCCTGCTTCTCTGGATGCTGGGCTGCCCTTCTGGCCCCATTCAGCCCTCCAGCTGTTGGGGTCACCTGGGAGTTTGGTGTGAGCAGGGCAGAGAGCAGGAGGAGCTCTTGCCAGGCTTCCCCCCACAGGCAAAGCCCATTCAGTCCTATCTTAGAGCACTGGTACGGGCCAAAACACCAGCAAAATCACAGCTGCTTGGGCTTAGGAGGGGCCAAACCTTTGGTGTGGGCACAGGGAGCCCCGGGTGGCACCTGTACAGCTCTGCAGGGCTGGGGAGAACCCAGACCTGCTCCTGTCCCATCCAAGCTGCCAGAAGCAGGGCTCTGGAGATGCCTGGCTCTGGGGGAAGAAGAAGGGAGAGATGTCCAGGTGATGTCTCCCTGACCCTGCTGTAGGTGCAGTAGTTTGGGGTCCCCATGTTGCTCTGTAGAGGGGCTGTAGGCTCCAGCTGGGTGCTGTAAGGGGGCCGTCCCTCCCGATGCGTTCAGGAGAGGAGCAGTGCTGTGCTCCTGCTGCTCCCTGTCCCCAGCTGCGAGGCATGTGAGCGGGTCCCGGGGTGTACTTGGAGATGCTTTTGGGGGTGGGCTGGGGAATCCTGGTGTTTCCCTGCACAGTGCATTTGGCAGCAGCACCTGGGTTGTCAAAATGAGGTGCAGCCCCTCAGGCTAGGGGTGCACACTACTGCCCAGTGCTGGCATCACCAGGTGACTGGTGTGGAGATCTCGGCTGAGATGGGTTTGTGGTGTCAGCATCTTCTGATAGACTCATTCTCCTGCAAGGCAGCTGCCTCTGGGGAGCAAAGGGCTCAGCCTGCCTGCCCGGGGATTTGGGAAGGGCTGTGGCTGCCGAGGGGTGTGGGTCAGAGAAAGAAAGGTGCAGGCTGAATCTGCACATTTGTCCTGTGTGGACACGCGCAGGAAAGATGTGGCTTTCTCCTGCCGCCCTGCGCTGACTCTTGCCGCCAGTTGCCGATTTTGTTTCCCAGTGGCCGGCCGTACCACGGAAGTCATGGTGCAGATCTGCCCTGGGGATGGAGGAAGGAAGCAGCTGCCTGGGGTGAGAGCTCTTCCCGTCCTAGGTGGACAGAACATGGTATGCCAACACCATGGCGTCCTTCTGTGGCTGCAGACACCCACCTGCTCCTCTACTGGCCTTCCTGCAGGGTGCCAGGAGGAGCTGAGCTTTACAAAGAGCTTTTGTCGAGGCTTTGGACCAGGGGGGTTGTTGTGCTGCAGCACTGACTTGCCCTGCTGCGAGTGCTCTGTGGGAGCTGGCGTGTTGCATCTCTGTTCTGGCTGCTTGCTGGTGGTGCCCTTCCCCTGGCTCTGATGGAGGTGGCTTTTGGGCTGGTCTGTTTTCAGAGACTGGGACTAATTACAAATCTTACTGGAAACATAATGAGGGAACAGCACGTTTTCTGAGGAGGGCAAGGTCAGGCCACATGTTCATTGCACTGATGCAGAATTTGCTGGACCAAGGTGCCAGAAAGGGGTGCACTTGGGTATTTGGTGCCTCTGAGCATCCCTGCAGGGATTTTGTTCATCTGCCTGGCCCTACTGTTTCCATCTTTCAGAGCAGTGCTCGTGGTCAGGTTGCCCAACAGGACACAGACAGTGGCTTCCCTCCAGATGGCTGCTGCATTGAGCCCCCCGCTGAGGCTGCATGGGGAGAGAGGTGCACGGTCCCCAGCGGTGGGCAGCGTTTTCTCCTTCACCCAGAGCTTCCTGGGACTGCAAAGCTCCTGAGCAGCCCCATGGCAGAGGGACTGACGATGGAGGTGCCTAAAGGCTCCTGCCTGCTGTGAAGGTGTTGCACCATGAGCTGCTGCCTGGGTTAATTCTTCTCTTTGCCCTCTTCCAGGCATCAAAGCTATGGTGCTGGTGGATCGTGACCACAACAGAGCTGTGTTGCAGCTGCAAATCTACTTCATACATCAAGGGCGCCTCTGAGCAGGTGAGTGCTGTGCACGTGGAAGGATTGCTGTCTTTGCTCTGGGGGAGGCTGATGGGGGCCATCGTGCTCACAGTTGTCAGGCTCCTGGTTTCTGCCATCCCTGCCATGCATCTCTTACCGGAAGAAAGCAATTGCAAGCCCTTTTCCTTGTCTGTAGGGCCAGAAAGTGTCAGGTGCTGTGGGCGGATGGGGTGGATGGGCGTGAGACCAGCGGCTATCTGAAGGCCCAGAGGTTGCTGGTGACCTGCAGTGTCTTGGAAAGCAGGTCATGGAATGATCACCAAAAAGAAGTAGGGATCTGTTCCTATACACAGATTTTCATGCAGGAAGGCAAGGAACAGGGGTGTAAAGGATAAACAAGGTATGAGAGTTTACAGCTTAGCTTAAAGTATTTGTGGCTTAAATGGAAAGTAAAGTGAAAATACTGCCTGAGATGACCTATAGATTCATGTGACCTTTGGATTTGGGAGAGGCTGAACTTCAGTACTGCCTTCTTTGCCTGTGTGACCCTGTGGGCAGGCAGCACCAGGCTTTGGGCAACCTGGTCTAGTGGGAGGTGTCCCTGCCCATGGCAGGGGGGTTGGAACGGGGCGATCTTTAAAGTCCCTTCCAACCCAAACCAGTCTGTGATTCTACCCTCCTGCCCTGCTCTTGGTGAGCCTCTGAATCTTACCAGCCCTGCATCTCCCCCTTTCTTTCCCTCAGAGCTGCTGTGAAGACTGAAGAGCTGGAGAGGACAGCGCAGAGGTTCGGAGGCACACTGTGATGGTGGGAGCCATTCCATGGCAGCCACGCTGCTTCTGGGGGGTGCCTGGCTGGCAGGTGTCTTCAGCGAGCTGTGCCAACAACAGCCCGTGGTGGGACGGGGAGGTTGATCGGGAGTGCAGTGGTTTTCTGCTGCAGAGGGGTGAGTGTGGGGGCAGCCAGGGCAGGCTGCAGCACGGGGGTTACACAGCCTCAGAGAGGGGATTGTTATAAGCGAGACCACGCAACTTTCTGGTCTATCGAAGATAGTTTATTAATTAAGTAAGCAGGCACAAGCAAAACAGCGCTGGGCGGCTGGGGAGTCTCTGCTCCACCACGGCACGCAACTTTCCCTTTTCAGTGTCGCCGTTTTATAGCATCCAAGTTCGGTTTGTCAGCATCCAAGTTCAGCTTGTCAGCATCCAAGTTTCGGCTTGTCAGGACTTGTTGAATCTTCTGAAGCTGTGCAGTTCGTTCTGTGTTCAAGGGTAGTAAAAGCAAAAGCAGCAAACAGTATTTCACAGAGTCTTTTTTACCAAGGACGTTTATCCAACACCCCCCCCCCACTATCTACTCGCTTAGTCTTTCCCTTAACAAGGTCGTAAATTGCAAAACCTTATCTTCTCAGCAGATTCTCTGAATTCCTTTTACAGACAATGAACAAACACCCGCTAATTTATCACAGAGATGAGGTTGGAAGGGACCTCTAGGTCCATCTGGTCCAACCCCTGCCCAAGCAGGGACACCCAGAGCAGGGTGCCCAGGATCACATCCAGGTGACTTAGCCTTCTTCCCTCCAGGCTGAACAATCCCAGCTCTCAGCCTTTTTCATAGGAGAGATGCTCCAGTCTCTTAATCATTGTTGTGGTTTAACCCGGCCTGCAGCTCAGCACCACACAGCCGTTCGCTCACCCTCCCCCCTCCCTCTCTGGGATGGGGGAGAGAAACAGGAAAATGAAGCCTGTGGGTTGAGATAGAGACAGTTTATTAGGACAGAAAAGAAAGGAAAATAATAATAATAATGATAACAGTACTACTACTACTGATGTGTACGAAACAAGTGATGCACAGTGCAATTGCTCACCACCCGCTGACCGATGCCCAGCCTATCCCCAAGCAGCCGGCCCCCCCACCCCGGCCAGCCACCCCTATATATTGTTCAGCATGACGTCAGATGGTATGGAATACCCCTTTGGCCAGTTTGGGTCAGCTGTCCTGGGTCTGTCCCCTCCCAGCTCCTGCTGCACCCCCAGCCTGCTCGCTGGCAGGACAGAGCGAGAAGCTGACAAGTCCTTGGCTTGGTGTAAGCACTGCTCTGCAGCAATTAAACATCAGGGTGTTATCAACATTCTTCTCATCCTAAATCCCAAACACAGCACCCTACCAGCTACTAGGAGGAAAATTAACTCTATCCTAGCCAAAATTGGGACAATCATCTTAGTGGCCCTTTGCTAGACCCTCTCAGGTGTGGCCTCACCAGTGCTGAGTAGCGGGGAAGGATCACCTCCATTGACCTGCTGGCACTGTTCCTCAGAATGCAACCCAGGATAGCATTAGTCTTCTTTGTCGCAAGGCCACACCACTCCCTTGTGGTCAAATTGGTGTCCACCAGGACTCTCAGGGCCTTTTCAGCAAAGCTGCTCTTCAGCCAGTTGGCCTCCAGCACGTACTGGTGCATGGTGACACCTTTTGCTTCTCTCGAAGTCCCTGACCTCAACTACCCTGACCGGGCACCTTCTCATCCCCATCGTAGCGGGGATCAAAATACCACTCATGGCCTCAGTCTCCAGATGACCTTGACCTGCTTGGAGAACTGCTTCCCCTGTTGCATGTCTGCCCCTGAGCCTTTGTTCCACAGGAGTAGAGAGAGCTGCCGGGACAGGCAAAGGGCAGAGCTGCCAGGCGTGGGCTGTTTATCAGGCTCTGGAGCTCCTCGGTGGGCCAGTGAATTTTCTGTAGACATCCCATCTCCTCGCCTCTTGCAGACATTTTAGGGTTTATTGTGCCAGACAGCTCACAGCCAGGATTCTCACAACTCTGAAACTGGGCTGAAAATGGAAATAGAGGCCTTGTGTAGCATGAAGGAGGTTGAGTCCCCGAGGCAGGCAGGGATGGGTGGTATGGGTGGTGCAGGCACCAGTGGTGGGCTCTGCAGCCCCTGGTGCCATCCAGTTGTTTCAGGACTCTGGTCCAAGCTGGCAGAGCTAACTGTGACAATAATTCAGGTTCCCCCAGGTTGCATAGACAGGTTCTATGCCCACTGTGGGGCTGGTAGCCTCGAAGCCAACCCTGCCTCCTTTAGCGCATGCGGCTGGGGCTGGTTTCTTTGGCAAGTGCTCGGAGATCTAGTTGCTGTTGCCCAGAGGGGTGATTACAGTCCAGAGCCCCTGGGACTGGTCTGACCTGCCTGACTCCTGTGCTCTAGAGCAGCACAAGCACATCAGGTCCCTGGCAGAGGGCAGGCCCCCTTCTCCTTGCGTGTACAGACTTGTCCTCCGTAGCCTCCAGCCCAGCTGGAGACTCCTCTCTGTGCCCAGGCCAGGAGGGAAGTGCTGATCCTGCAAGTGGGTGATGCCATGGGGTTGTCTGCAGAAGCCATGCCAGGCTGATTCCTCTTCCCATCCCTGGGGAGGGAGGTCCAAGCAGGGCTGCCCATCTCCCAGCAGGTCCAGAAGGCAGGACGAGGACCCTGATCCCGGCTGACCTCTCTCCCCTCTCTTTCCAGATGCTGCACTGCAGTGCACCCCGTAACGGGGGGCTCACTCGGACGTCCTGAGTGAGGGGGTCCAGTTCCTGCACCTGCCCTCCCACCATCACCTGTGGCACTTTACTGTTCCCCTCCTGCTGCTGCATGGTCTGTCCTGGCTCCAGCTCCACGTGGGGCCCAGCCAAGTGAGGCTCCATGCGGCATATCCATGCAGAGACGTCCCTGCCCCCGGAGCCCAACACAGACTCCGGCCTGCCCCAACCCAGCAGAGAGGTGGCCTTGGAGCCTTCCTCACAGCACTGCACCCACCACGGCATCCTCATGGGCTACGAGACGGAGATCAAGCGCCAGAAGGTTTACCAGGTCTCCATCTTCTCCCATCTCTCCAGCTCCTCTGAGAGCACAGAGCAGCGGGCAGGCAGCTGGCCGGCTGTCAAGAGGGGCTACCCCGAGCAGCGAACTCCAGAGGGGGTGCGGGATCCTAAACGAACTCACTGGGGTGGCGGGGGGGTGGATGGCAAGTGTGACAGGGGCCCCAGGCAGGCTGCCCTGGAGGATGATGATACCTTCAAGGATGGTCTGCTGGTGGAGAAGCTCTCCCTGTGTGGCTCTGCCCAGCACTTCTCTCATAGCGGGCTGCGGGTGGTGGAGCACCGGTGTGAGGGCAGCTCTAGCCACAGCCCCAAGGCCAGCAGAGAGGACAAGCTGCAGGATGCCTCCTCCTCCTGGCCTCAGCATATTGCTTGCAGTACTTTGCACACGAGAGACAGTTGCCCCATCCCGCCAGGGGATCAGCCCACGGACTGCAGGGAGAACGGGGAGCGGGTGAGTGGCCACAAACTACTTGACTATGATTTGCACAATATTGCACAAACGTCCCAGCTGGACTCTGGTGGGAGGAGAGAAAAGCCAGGGAGCAGCCCTGCTCAGAGCAGCAGGGCTGGCGGAGGAGAGGAATGGCCAGTGGCGGCCAATGGGTGCGAGGAGCCCCCGGCTCCACAGACAGTGCTCAGCCCCGAGCCTGGCAGCCTGAGCTCCCTGGAGAAGACGCCTTGTGGGAGTAGCTGGGTCAGCGGCAGCAGCTGCCCAGCCAAAAGGAAGCTGCTGCCCACTGGTGAAGTTGTGTCCGACTCCTGCTCTGAGGACGAGAGCCTGTCCTCACCGGCGAGGAAGAAGAAGACCCTGCCGTGCCACCTAGTGCCCACAGCCTGCCGCAGCACCGACGCCAAGGGGGCCCCTTTCTGGAACCACCTACTCCCTGCCGCCAAGGTGAGCGTTGCTGGGGGGGTAGGAAGAAGCAGGGAACAGCCTGGAGACACCCAGAGCTGTCCCTCTTGGGCACATGGCCCACAGTGGCACGGCACCATGTCCTGTCCCAGTGCCACAGTGCAGTGGATAGTGGCCAGCCCTGGGACATGTGGTCTGTAGCCTGCCACCGGCCCTACAAAAGCAGAGGCACCCTGGCTTGTTGCTGCTCAGAGCCAGGATGCACTGTGCGTGGGACACAGCTCCATCCCTGTCCACGTGCCCTTCTTGGTGACTGTCCCCCAGCCTGGCTGCCCCCAGCACTGCCCTTACAGAGTGAGGTCCTCCAGCAGCTTCCCTTGGTTTTCCAGCCTGGTCATGCCAGCTAGCTCCATCACCCCTTTGTGTTGTGCTGCCCTTTGTGTGGCTTCCAGAAAGGAAAACCCCTGAAAAGGGGGCACTTTTAAAAGGAGACAGCAGTGAGGCCCTGTCTTTAATCCCCCACCCTACAGCTGTAGGATCCTGGCTGTGGGCAGCCCGACCCTTTGCCCAGACCTTGCATGAATTGCCTGGGGATGGGACTTTTCCCAGACTGGCCAGGGAGCTTTGTCGTACATGTCACCATTTCTTAGATGTGGTTTACGGGGTGGGTGGCTGCGTGCTGCACCCTTGTCTTGGGTTTCATCACCACCTTCCTCAGCAGAGCCACTTTGGGAGGGTAAAGACCTGCCCTTGCAGCCAGGTCTGGGTTTTGGCAGCTCTGTGTCCTCTCCATGCTTCATGCTGCCCCCCATGCCATCCCAGCAGGGATGTGGGACAGGGCAAGAGGTGGTGCACGGTCCCCATTTGGTGCCCTAACACGTTCCTTGGTTTCATGTCCCTTCCAGAGCTCTGCAGATTGCACTGCGGTCGGGAGGAGGCTGAAGAGCGGGCTGCGCCTCAAATCGTGAGTGTCCCAGCAGCTCCTGCCTCGCAGCAGGATCTGGGGTGCACAGTGATCCCAGCACCCCACAGCCTGCTGGGGCAGTTGGGTCAGGTTGCGTTGGGTTGGTGGGCATCTCCCCTCCACAAGACTCCGGGCTGTGGGGTGGAGGGAGGCTGCTTCTGGGGTTTGAAAAATGCGTTCAACTTCTACCAGGGAAAGGGGTGGAGGGAGGGACATCTCCATCTCCATCAGAGGAGAAGGTTCTGCACCCCCAGGGAGATGGACAACCCAAGGCTGTGCTCTCCAGTCCCACACTGATTCTTGCTCTCGTCTCTCAAGGCGACATCTCCGGAGCAGCCTCCGGAGGGGAACCCGGTCCTCTGCAGCACCCTGGGCCACCACCATCAGCCATGCTCTGCTGGGCAACTTTGAGGTAACAGCACCCACACAGTGATGGCCTGCCGGGGAGGGAGGTGGGTCTGGAGGGCTCGGGCTAGGCTGGCATCAGGCTAGGAGAAGCTGAGCCCAACGGGAGCCGGCTGCTTTCTATGGCAGTTGGCATGGGGCTGGGTTGCCTGTCCCTGAGGGTCTCATGCATGTTGGCTATGTGACATGGCAGCTGCTCACCACCAGGACAGCTCAACCAGCAGGTTCTTCTCTGCACCAGACGGCTGGTTTCAGGCCACCTATGGCTGGATGGGATCTGTCTCTGAAAAAGCAGCCAGGGTCCCTTGCGGGCAGTCCCCAGTCCCTAACACTTCCCTCCTCTTTCAGGAGTCCATCCTGAAAGGGTGCTTTGCACCGTCAGGACGCATCGAGGGATTCACAGCAGAGATTGGTGCCAGCGGCTCCTACTGCCCCCAGCATGCCACTCTGCCTGTGGACGTCACCTACTTTGACATCTCTGAACACAGCGCGCCCTCACCTTTCTTGGTACGTACACACGGGCTGGGCCAGTGGGGGAGGTGAGCGGGGACTGTGTCCAGACACTGCACATCCTCAGGGGCTGCTCTTCTCTGGAGAGCTTGGCTCAAGCAGCCACACGTCTGAGGAGACCACCAGCTATCTCAGGAGCAACACTTAACCTGCAAAGCAAAGAAAAAGTGGAGTCTTGGCCCCATGTTGCATCCTAGCTGAGCTCTCCATGGGCTTTCTCTCTCTCTCTCTCTCTCTCTCTCTCTCTCTCTCTCTCACGTGCTGTTTGTTTTGTCCCAGGGAGTGATTGACTTGGAGGCCTTGGGAAAGAAGGGTTACAGTGTCCCCAAAGCTGGAACCATCCAAGTGGTGAGTGGTAGTTGGGCTCCTGTTGCTTCCTGGGGTGGAGATACTCCATTATCACAGAATCACAGAATGGTTTGGGTTGGAAGTGACCTTAAAGCTCACCCAGTCCCACCCCTCCACCATGGGCAGGACACCTCCTACCAGCCCAGGTTGCCCAAAGCCCCATCCAGCCTGGCCTTGAGCACTGCCAGGGATGGGGCATCCACAGCATCTCTGCTATTGTGCTGCTTAGCTGGGGCAGCAGCCAGAAATCTTTGTGCAGAGGAGTAGCATGGCCACCAAGGAAGCATAGTGGAGGGAGCACAGGACCCCCAGTGTGCTGGCAGGAAGACAGCAGGACAGGGGATGTGGAGAAGGATGAGGCTGGTGGGGTGTGTATGTGCAGTGGGGATGGGATGGGAACATGGGAGTGGAGGTGGGTGGAGAGGACTTAGCTGTGGGCCAGCTCAGAGTGACCTGTGCTGGCTCTTCTGTGAGGGACATGGACAGGGCAAGAGCCGAGCCTCAGGCAAATCCCCTTGGGGCTGGTGTGGGGCAAGGACGACTCTTCTGGTCCCTTGAGTCCTCTGTTGTTGCCTCCAGATGCCCCAGCCCTGTCCTATGGATCTGTTCCTGGGCCCTTCCCGATCTGACCCCCCACCCACCCATCCTCTACCCCCAGACCTTATTTAACCCTAACAAGACCGTGGTGAAGATGTTCTTGGTGACGTACGACTTCCAGGATATGCCGGCCAACCACATGACCTTCCTACGCCACCGCATATTCCTGGTGCCTGTGGGGGAGGAGGAAGGGGCCACCGTGGCCCCCAGCAAGCCACCGGGCACCAGCCCGCCCCGCAGGGTCCTCTGCTACCTGATGCACCTGAGGTAGGGCATATGGGGTGGGATGGAGACCTGTCCTGGGTTCCCAGACCCCTCTCCCTATGTCCCTGCTTCCCTCAAACCTGCAGCCCCCTCTGCTAGTGTGTGGGGTGGTAGCTTGACCCCATAGCCTTGGGGAGGAGCAGGGACTAGCTGTTATTTGCACTAAAAGGGCTGCAGGGAGCTGTAGTCCTGCCCCATGACAGCCACCTCTGTCCCTCTGAAGGCAACCAGAGCATGGCCGCTTTGACCAGGGGCCACAGGAGGGGAGGGAGTTGTGTCCCCAACTCCAGATGAGGTTGTGCTGCCCTTGCTTGCAACTCTGAGGCTCCTCCACAGAATCATTAAGGTTGGAAAAGACCTCCAAGATCATCTGGTCCAACCATCACCCTACTACCACTGTCACCCACTAAACCATGTCCCTAAGCACCACGTCCAACCTTTCCTTGAACACCCCCAGGGACGGCGACGCCACCACCTCCCCGGGCAACCCGTCCCAATGCCTGACCGCTCTTTCTGACAAGAAATGTCTCCTCATTTCCAACCTGAACCTCCCCTGGTGCAACTTGAGGCCATTCTCTCTAGTCCTATCACTAGTCTCCTCCCAGGTTTCACAGCTCCAAGTCGGGGAAGATCTATCTTCACGACAACATCCGGCTGCTTTTCTCCCGCAAGTCGATTGAGGTCGACTCGGGGATCCCCTACGAACTGAAATCTTTCACGGAGATGCCAAGGAACCCCTGCTACTCACCCTGGGCCTGACCTTCTCCCTTGCCCCGGGGCTGCTGGGGAGCTCTCAGCCCAGTGCTTCGGGGAGAGATGAGTAAAGGAGATGAAGCGCCGCCACCTCGAAGTATCACCCTCCTCACCTGCCCCGATGTCGTGGCCATGTCCCCTGCCATCACTGAGGGGGCTTTATGAGGAGGGACAGGGGCAGCCCTGGCGCCCCAAGGCCATGCCCAGGGCTTTTGCCGGTGTTGCTCCGAGCTGGGAGGCATGGCTGGAGGCGAGGGGGGAGGCTGCCTGTGCCTGTCCCTGGGGCACGAGCCAAAAGCATGGAAAGTTTGTATTAGTATTTATTGTTGCTGGGGGGGCAGAGGAACAGAGGCACTGCTCTTCCCCCACAGGTGCCGGATGAGGCCCCAAACAGCAGGGGCTGCACCCCCCAGCCCCATGGGACTGCTAGGGGACAGCAAGGGTGGCCGTGTCCCCCCGTGGAAGGAGCCGGTGACTGAGTTGGGTCAGCTGGGGGGCTCTGTTAAAAGCCCGGGGAGAGGCTGAGACCTGCTGGGCGCCATCTCGATGGTGGCCAAAACATCGTGTGTGTGTGAGGGGTGAATCCCCTCACCCCTGTGGCTTCAGCAGCCACCAGCCGGGGAATGACGGAGGAAGGGGGCCAGGCCTAGGCCATCCTGGAGCAAGGGAGCCCTGCAGGTAGCTGTGTGTGTGGGGAAATAGGATTGGGGTGGGGGGGAGAGGGAAGGGAGCCGCCTCAGCAGCGAGCTGGCCCCCTCCCGGAGCGCCGCACCCGGTACTTCTGTGTTGAGTTTTATTTAATAAACGTTTGGAGATCGAGCCCGGCCCCCCAACGCCCTGAGGGAATGAGGGAGGGACACGAAGGGGAACCAAGGGCAGCGGCCGCCGCGACAGGCCGGGAAGCGACGAGAGGGCTCCGGAAGAGGCGGTGCTGCCCGGGGAGGTTCCGGGGCGGCGGGCGGGGAACAGCAACGGGACGGGAGCGGGGACGGCATCGTTAGGGGAAGCGATGCTGGCCCGGGCAGGGCCCGGGCTGCTGCGGGTGGGGCCGGGGCCGGGGCCGGGGCCGGGGCCGGGGCCGGGGCCGGGGCCGAGGCCGAGGCCGAGGCCGGGGCCGGGGCCGGGGCCGGGGCCGGGGCCGGGGCCGGGGCCGGGCACCGCTGAGGGGTCGGGGGGCGGTGTGTGGGGAGAACCCCGGGGTAACGGAGCTGGGGGGTGCCGAGTGGTTCGTGAGGGTCCTGGGGTGGGTTTGTGGTCCCTCACCGCAGGTGGGATGTGAGGGAAGGGGCTGGGGGATAGCTCCAGAGCCGGGGTGAGCCCCATGAACAGCCGTGGTGCGCACCCGTGTGCCCTCGGGATGCTGGCTGTGAGCCTGGAGGGGGGAGGGGGAGGGGGAGGGGGAGGAGGAGGAGTGGTGGTCGCTGGCAAGGGGCTGCCTGCCCGCCGCTGGGCTCTATCTCGTGCCTCTCCGTCCCGCAGCGTGCCCAGCAGCTGAAGCGTTCAGCGTGGCTGTCCCTGGCACCGCAGCGGCTGAACTCTGGCCTGCCTGTCAACATCGGGGTGCTCTTCGTGCCACAGCAGGAAGCTTGGGTGGTGGAGAGGATGGGCAAGTTCCACCGGATCCTTGAGCCCGTAAGGAGCTGCTTCTCTGCTCTTCTGGGTCTGGCAGGTTCCTGTAGCTGTGGCGAGGCGCATGCTTTGCAAGAGGATTCAGAGGATGGTCAGAGTACCCGTGCTTATTCCAGCAGACTGTGATTCTTTTAGGTGCCTGTAGACTAATTTCCTTTAAAATTGTGTGTTAAAAACAGTGAAAAACCTAAGCTCCCCACATGTGTGAAGCATGTTTGCTCTATCTGAAGCATCTGCAGCATGTAGCGTACTTGGGCTTTGTTTGCCCATCTCTCTAGGTTGTCTGAGCTCCCTGGGTGGGAAAACCTCTGCCTGGCTTCAGGGCTCAACTGTCTAATCCCACCTTTTTCACAGGGTTTGAATTTCCTCATCCCTTTGCTGGATCGGGTTCGTTATGTGCAGAGTCTCAAAGAAATTGTCATTAATGTCCCAGAGCAGTCAGCTGTCACCCTAGGTAAGGAGAAGTTTCTGTCTCCTGCCCCTTCCCATCCCCTGCATCTGCAGTGAACAAGGGACAGCGCGGGGACGAGAGGAAATGTCCCAGGCTCCTAGAATCACAGAATCAAGATTGGAAAAAAACTCCAAGATCATCTGGTCCAACCATCCCCCTACCCCCAATGTCACCCACTAAACCCTGTCCCTAAGCACCACGTCCAACCTTTCCTTAAACACCCCCAGGGACGGTGACTCCACCACCTCCCTGGGCAACCTGTTGCAATGCCCTTCTGAGAAGAAATGTCTGTGGACCCAGACTTGCCCATACCCATGACACTATGACCAGCAAAACCAGGAGGTCCCGTGTGCCCCTCTGGGCTGCTGCACCTCTTGCCGTGATGAATACAGCAGGCAATAATCAATTTTTCATATTTCAGAAATTTTCATGTGTTGAACCAGGAAAAATCTGCACTGTGTTTTTGCAAATGACATGCAAAGATTTTGGATCTGGTTGGTGGACTTGTCTGTTATAATTCTAGTATTGTTTCTTTTTTTTCCCCTCTTAAATCTTTTACCTGTTAAGGTAGCTACAGCATGAAATGTTTTGATCTTGACACCTGAGGTTTCTGGTGTATTTAAAAGTCAAAGGGAGACACTTTGTAGAGAATGTAGGGATCCTTTTTACAAAGCGTTTTACATGAGGAGATCTATTTCAGCTGATCCTTCTCTCCATGCCACACTGTTGACAACGGGAAGGAGAGGGACAACCATGCCCAGCTCTGCTAATTCTGTCAGGGGAAAGGGGGGCTGCCATGCCTTTTCTCTTCTGTTTCAGTAAACAGGATGTGTCATTCTTTTCCTGGCAGATAATGTCACGCTGCAGATTGATGGAGTGCTCTATCTGCGGGTTATGGACCCGTACAAGGTACCGTCCCTGCTGTACTGAGGCCCAGCTTGACCCTGGAGGCACGAGGCAGCTTGCAGCTTCCAGCCTCCAGCACCCATGGCTGCACCCTGCAGGCTCTGCATGTGCAGCCTCACCCAGCTGGCCACTGTGGCCAGCCTCTCTCAGCTCGCTTCTCTCTAAGATGCACGCTCCAGCCTCTGTTGGGCTTGCTGTGCTCCACAAGCGGGTGGGCTGAGCATCCCCTTCCCCAGGACTGCTCTCTTGGAGGAGGAGGTTGACAGGGGTGTCTGTGTCAGGTTTTTCATCTTAGTACAACCTTTCCTCACCTTGCCTCTGTGGTGGTTTTACTTGGGTGGGCAGCTGAGTTCCACCACGGCCGCTCTCTCACTCCCCCCTCCTCAAAGAGGAAGGGGGAGAAAATACAACACAAAGAGCTCGAGGTTTGGGATAAGGATGATTTAATTAAAGGGAAAAGGGAGAGGGGAAAAAAAAGGAAAGAAAAAAAATAAAGCAAATGTCGCACGGAAGCACAGAGAGAGAAAAGCAGTTACTCTCTAATTTCTATCAACGAGCAATGCTTGGCCACATCCTGGGAAGCAGGGCCTCAGTACGCGTAGCGGTTGTTCGGGAGGACAGACGCTTCCACCATGAGAGCCCCCCCCCCCCCCCCCTTCCCCTTTTCCACCTTTTACTGCTGAGTGTGACATCATATGGTATGGAATATCCCTTTGGTTGGTTTAGGTCAGCTGCCCTGGCGATGTTCCTTCCTCACCTCTTGCCCACCCCCATCCTGCTGGCTCTTGGGGGCTTGGAGGGGGTCCTGATGCTGTGCCAGTACTATGCAGCAATAGACACAACACTGGAGTGATACCAGTGCTGTTCCAGCTACGAGTGCAGAGCACAGCACTGTATGGGCTGCTGCAGGGAAAGGTGACTCCATCCCACACAGACCCAGTACAACCTCTTTCGGGGTCCCTTTCAGCACCACCACCGATTCTCTTGTTTTTGCTTTTGCTCCCCAGGCCAGTTACGGGGTGGAGGATCCTGAATATGCCGTGACCCAACTGGCCCAGACCACCATGAGATCTGAACTTGGCAAACTCTCCCTCGACAGAGTATTCCGGGTGAGCAGGGGAGGTGGATACCAGCTCTGCCAACATCTGGCAGCATCTCAAAACCCTGCGGGGCCTGTACAGACAGGCTGATATGTATAGCACTAAAATGCCCTTTGCTTAGATGGCTTCTGGATTCTGTTTCAGTCAACCTGTTTGTGAATCTTTGGAGATGGGTCTTGCTTTGGATCTTTTTGGCCAATGTCCAAACCCAGCTGCTGTGACTGTGTCTCTCAAGTCAGCTACTCTTTGATTACGCCCGGTGATGAGTGTCCTGGCTGACCTGGTTCAGGGGGGGCTGTAACCCTCATGCTGCATTTGTTGGACAGAAGCAGGAGCTCTTTGTGTTCCTGGGACATCTCTGTATCCAGTTGTAGACCAGATGCTTGTATCAGCAATTTCAGTTTTGGGCACTGCCCTTTCTAGGAGAAGGTGACCCCTCCGAGAGATGTGGAAAGCATCTTGCCCTGCCCTACACTCGTGGAGTTGGGGATTTTCTGGCTGACCTTTGCCCATGGAATGAGATGTCTGTTTCCCTTCTGTCACTGTCTTACGCTAAGCACCTCTCCTTTGTTCTCTGCTGTTTCTTTTGTGCCTGCCAGGAGCGTGAGTCCCTCAATGCCAACATAGTGGATGCCATCAACCAAGCCTCAGACTGCTGGGGCATCCGGTGTCTGCGCTACGAGATTAAGGACATCCATGTGCCCCCCCGTGTGAAGGAATCTATGCAGATGCAGGTTCAGCTCTCTGGGTGGGCGATGTGGAATGAGAGGGAAGTTTCCTCTTCCATGAAGCATGGCTGTTCTCCATCCAGAGCTGTGGCAGCACTCTGGGCCATCCTGCAGGGAGGGAAGCCTGTTGGAACTTTGGCTGCAAATACACAGCTATTGAGTAAATAATCCCCATTCTTATTTCTGCAGTGATGGCCCCTGCCTGGTACATGCAAGCTCTGCCAGCTCCCTTTAAAATTCCTGGGGCCTGCTGGGCTCTGCAGGAAGCAAAACCCAGAGCTGAAGGTCTCCCCTTGAAGAAAGCGGGATGCCAGAGCCTAGGGCAGGCATGGAAGGGGAGGAGGGGAAGCAGGCTGGCCTGTTAGATGTGGACCAGACTGAGGAGGGTTGTGCGGGCTGGTGGGTGCTCTTCGGAGCAGTTTCTGTGAGCTGGTGGTGCCCAGTGGCGTTACAGTGAGTGCCCCACATGGAGTCAGTGTGGCATATTGTGAGTAGTATGCCCGGGACCAGGGCAGCATGGCGTGTTGTGGTTTGGGCTCACTGCTGCAGCAAAACTGCATCTGGGAAGCAGAACCAACCCTCGCTGGGGATCACTCAGTGTTTTGTAGCTGTCTTCTTACCCTTTGCTAAGCTCTGCTTGCCCAGTAGGGACATAGAAGTGTCTTTGCTGCGCTTGTCCCATGGGTGGGATTCCCCCAGAGTGGCTGTGGCAGGCAGGCATCTGACCTGTGTTTGCAGGTGGAGGCAGAGCGACGGAAGCGTGCGACAGTGCTGGAGTCAGAGGGGATGCGGGAATCTGCTATCAATGTGGCTGAGGGGCAGAAGCAGGCCCAGATCCTGGCGTCAGAAGCCAAGAAGGCTGAGCAAATCAACAAAGCTGCTGGTAGCACCTTTGGCTAGAACGTGCCTTGAACACCAGGGGATCTGCACCCCTCTGTATTGAGGGGTGATGCTCCCTGGGAGCAGATTGCACTGCTGTGAGCCAGGATGCCTCAGCTGCTCTCATTCTTCCCTGCTGGGACCCTTGGGCTGTGCTGCAGCTGGTGTTGCTTCCCCACAGCCTGGGGCAGCCGGAGAGGTGTTGCAGGACAATCGTAGTGCTATTGTTAGGGAAAAGGAGGCTTTGCATGCACCACGTTTTCTTGATATACTTCTTGCAAGCGTGTTGTTGCAGTTCTGATGTGCTTTGTTGTGCTTTGTTGCAGGAGAAGCCAATGCCATGCTGGTCAGGGCCAAGGCCGAGGCCATTCAGCTCCTGGCGGCTGCCCTGGCCCAGCAGGTGAGTGAGGGCTCCTTGGGGCAGTCAAAGCTTTGGTGCCAGCACGGGGAGATGATCCTGAAGCTGGGGTGGCACCCGGCTTTCTTGCAGATGCCCCCTGGCATCTTAGTGAAGAGTTTTGCTGACACCTGGGGCAGGCTGGGGATGCAGGCACGGCTGAGCTCTTGGTGGTGCGTGACTCAGCCTCCTTCCTGATGAGTCTTGACCATCTCTCCGCAGCATGGCAGCGTGGCTGCCTCCCTCTCTGTGGCCGAGCAGTACGTGAGTGCCTTCTCCAAGCTTGCCAAAGACTCCAGCACGGTCCTGCTGCCAGCCAACACCGGTGACATCACCCACATGGTCACACAGGTCAGTGTCGGAGGAGGGACCCTGCCTCTCATCAGAGGCTGAGGGAGGTGAAGCTCACAGCCCCTGTGGGGGAGGTGGTTATGCTAGGAGAGGAGAGATGTGGAGAGGAAGAGGAATTTGAACTGGTGGGTGGGTGTGAAATAGAAGGTGTGGGCTGGGGAAGCTGCTTTGCAGCATCCTGTGGGAACAGGAGGGTCCCTGTTGTGGCAGCCCCTGGCTGTGGAACTGGCCTGAGCCAGCTTGCAGCTGTAGGAGACAGGACCCTTTTCTCTGCCAAAACAAGGTGGCAAAAATATGAGGTGAGTGCTGACTTTCCTACTGTCTCTGGGGTGGAAGTTTGCTTCTTCCCTGTCCATCCCTGAACAAACAGGGCTGAACAGGGATTTGGGTCAGTTCCTGAAGGCACCGCTGTGCACTGGCAGGAGTCCTCCATGGGGCTGTCTGATATTGTGGTGTAGCACGGCAACATCAGTGCCTCGAACACAGCCCCTTTAGAGTCCACTGTGGCCCTGCCTGCCTTGTGGGACCTGCCCCGTCCCAGCCCTATGTGTGTTCTGTCAAGAGTTGCCACAGCCCCACAGCAAGGACACTTCTTGCTGCCCCACAGGGTCTTCTCCAGAGACCTTCCCAGTCCCTGCAGGGCGCGTTGTCTCCTCTCCTCCTTGATGGCTCTTTCATTCCCTGCAGGCCCTGGGCATCTACACCACGCTGACTAAGACGCAAGCTGCGAAGACTCAGGATGAGATACCTCCAACCCATGGGGACCCCCAGCCCCCCCAGCACGGAGGTGCTTAAGGCAGAGCAGGCAACCTCCAGCTAGAGGGGCCTGAAGGACACTGGACACATTGATGGCGTAGCACCCGCAAGAGTGGGGACACTTGCTCAGGGCCTGCCAGGCTGTGGGGAGCCCTGTTCTGCTGCCCTCCCCAGTGGGACTCTCTTCTTCTTCCCTTGGCCCTATTTTTGTATTTGGATTTAATCATGTAATAAATAGTACTGGTGCTGCAGCACATCCTCATGGTGCTGTAAGGAATGGTCCAGCAATTCGTGCCACTAAGGGATTTGAAGGGTTAACATTGAGGCCCGGGTTTAGGCGATAAGAGAACAAAAGGATTTTTAGAGAAAAACTGCTGACTGCTGCACGGGATGTGCAGTAGTTTCTGACATCCGGCCCAGAGGCTACCAAATAAGGAGGAAGGGGGAGCTGAAGGACGATTGAAGGGCAAAGTCTGGGAGGAAGACCATGAGCCTTCAGCACGAACGACCCCCGAGAGACCACCAGAGACTGATACGCAGGCGCCCCTGGGAGGACTTCGGATTCGGGAAACCAATTATAATAACCCTGCCTCTTCTAGAAGTAGTAATGAATATGTATTAGCCTAGGAGCATAAAAACCAGCCGTCTTATGTAAGGGGTGTGCGTCCTGGTGGAGCAGAGACTCCCGGCGTACCCAGCGCTGTTTGCTTGCCTCTATTCATTTAATAAATTGTAAACTTTGATTGCAGTCCTATTTGGGACTCAGTCATTTATAACAATTGGGGGCTCGTCCGGGATGGTCTTGGTTCCTGAATTCTGACTCGATCTAGGAGGGGTGCCCCCACCATTTGGTGGCTCCTGTTCGAGTCGGGTCGGGGCTAACACCATCTTGAACCTGAATAAGGGCAAGCAAAGATTTAGATTTTTTTATGAGCTCCCTTTGCCGGCTGCAGCACTATATTTTGCCCGTAATTCTGCGCGCGAAGATCCGAACGAAGACGACGGAGTCGTAAGTATTTAAGGCGTATACCGTTCGGTTGGGTGAGTTTCGGTTGCCTGTGTGTGTGAGAGTGTGACTGAGACGGAACGTAGTTCCGATGTGATTGTGGAGGTCTTCTAACCGCGGTTCCAATCTCCCGCGAGGGACTTGGCCGGTGAAGGACCGAAGCGATTCCTATAGGATTCGTGGGTGGGTGATAGGTCCTAAACCCCCTGCAAGACACTCTCACTAAGGCAACCAAGGGCTGTAGGAATTGCCACAGTAAAATTCCTAGATGGGTCAGACAAAATTGAAGACCCGGGACCAGAGAAAAGGGAGCAAATTACCAGACATACCACCAGAAAGTCCATTAGGGATAATGATTAGAAATTGGAACGATAGGGGCCCCAGAAAAGGAAAAAAGTAAATTAAAAATGGTCCAGTATTGTATGATAGAATGGCCAAAGGAGCCTTTAAGACCACATGTCTTTTGGCCCGTTTTCGGATCCTTTGAAGACTGGGTTTGCCAGGCCTTAAATATACATGTTAATTCAAAGGAACCTTTTAGCCAGGAGGAAAGTGATTATGCAGGATTATGGATCAGGATCTCACGTCCTTTTCCAGCCTCAATATTTACACTAAAAGCAGACGAGAAGTTTGACGAAGAAGAGAACAAAAAAATAAAAAATAAAAAAAAAGGAAAAAGAAAAAGATGATGAATGGGAGTCATTGGATAACCTACCACCTCTATATCCTAACAATCCACCCCCGGTGGTGCATCTTGTAATCCTATTTTGTTCTTAAATGTTTTGACTGTGTCAAGGAGGAAGGTGGGAGCATTATCTAAGTAACAGTTTAGAAGTTTGGGTATATTCGCGGTGGTGTTCGGTCAGTTTCCCAAGTATCGGGGGAGCGGGGCTGACTGATTATCAAAGTGGTAGAACGGAGAGTCACTTCTTTGGTGGTTCGGGCCTGAGCCCTGGGAATTTGGTAAGAAGGGGGAGAGCGAATTTATTTAGGCCTCAATACCTTTTAAACCCCCATCTTGATGGATACACAAGAGCGATTCCTTGTTTTGTGTGGGCTTACTAACAAAGTGCATGAGAAAAATTAGCATTCGGCTTGAAATTCGGTCCTGTTGAAATGTAAATTTTGTGGAAAAGGTGTTATTGTTTGTCTAGAAGACCGAAGGCCGAGTGCTTCAGGTGTTTTTCCGAAGTCCTGTGGATTTATGATTGGAACGGGGCTCATTAATAATCTGAAATAGTGAAGTTTGTATGTGGAAAGAAGAGTTTAATCCCAGAGAATTGGGACGTTTGGGAAGAAGATTAGGAAAAAATAGTAAAAACCTGCAATAAAAAGGTTTGCGTGGAAATTGAAACAAGGGACAGTAACTAATATAAATAAATAAAAGGGAATGGGAAATCAAGGAAATGGGTAATATCCAAAACAAAGACGTCCAAAAGAAAGCTTCCTTGGGTGCATATTGGCACATTGGAAGGGTATTGTTAGAAATGGGGGCACAGAAAGCAAGAGGACTTCCACTAAGTATTGCAGTCAGTGGTGGCCACTATATAAACTAAATGGCCACTTTATGGATCAATCGACTATAACAGTGTCTTGCAATTAATGTTTTTGAGGAGAGAAGGAAAATAGGATGAAATGTTGTATAGTGATATGTTGTTTCAGCATGTTGGAGGGAAAAGGTTTGGAATTAAGTTGGCCCCTGACTGAGCCTTTGGTGTTGGCATTAGAAAAGTACAGGCTGGAGAAAGATAAAGGAAGTGTTAAAAGGGTTGTTGAAGGTGTTAAAGGTTGTGTGCCATGTAGTATTTAACAGAGCTGTTTGAAGTTGAATGAGCAGGGAAAGAGGATGTAGGAATGTTAATAGTTCCGCCTCAACCCGAGGCTGAGATCTCTAAATCGCGGGTGCGAGCCCTCTGGGGCAGGGGGACCGTGATGGGTCCGAGAGAGTTGTCGTGGAAACAGAAAAGCAGCTAACTCTTGAAACAACCTGAGTTCCTGTGTGAGCTCAGATTGCCAATGGGACCGCTCAGGGAACTGTCAACGATTGCATTCCCCTGACCGACCCCCTCACTGAGACCCTAATCACCCCGGAAATTATGTAAATACCAAAATCTGGTTAAATTGGCTATTGGGAATTGAGAATCTGTCCCAACAAGGTCCAAAAGAAACCCCTATGGAATTTATGGAATTTTTGAATTTCTGGACCAACTTTGAAATGCAATGAGAAAAAAAAAAACAATCAAACAGCGACGGCCTTGGATCTTCTGATCAATCCACTCAGATGAGGAATGCTATCTTTCAACATAGAATGGTCTTAGACTATTTACTAGCAGAAGAAGGGGGAGTGTGTGGAAAACTGAACGATTCTAATTGTTGTTTACAAATTGATGATAATGGAAAAGTGGTTAAACAGATAACAAAAGAAATTAGAAAGCTAGCCCACGTCCCAGTACAAACTTGGAAGGGTATGGATTGGGATTTCTTTTCGTGGTTGCCCGGTGGACCATGGGTTAAAAGGATGCTATTTTTATTTTTATGTGGTGTAATGACATTATTGTTTATACCTTGTATGATACCTTGCTTTACGTTGTTGGTACTGCGAATAATAAATAGCACCCAATTTGTGATGACTTCGGGAGAGAAAAGGTGATGTGTCAATAATGATGCTTAAGAAATGGACACCCCAAGAACTGACTGATGAAATCCAATTGTTACTAACAAAGGCTGAAGAAGAGACACGAATTGATGATATTAAAAAGAAGGTGAGGAATTGTAAGGAATGGTCCAGCAATTCGTGCCACTAAGGGGTGTGAAGGGTTAACATTGAGGCCCCGGGTTTAGGCGATAAGAGAACAAAGGGATTTTTTAGAGAAAAACTGCTGACTCTGCACGGGACGTGCAGTGGCTTCTGACAGCCGGCCAAGAGACTACCAAATAAGGAGGAAGACCATGAGCCTTCAGCCCGAGCGACCCCCGAGAGACTAACAGAGACTGATAAGCAGGCGCACCTGGGAGGACTTCGGATTCGGGAAACCAATTATAATAACCTTGCCTCTTCTAGAAGTAGTAATGAATATGTATTAGCCTGGGAGCATAAAAACCAGCCGCCTTACGTAACAGATGTGCGTCCTGGTGGAGCAGAGACTCCCGGCGCACCCAGCGCTGTTTGCTTGCCTCTATTCATTTAATAAATTGTAAACTTTGATTGTAATCCTATTTGGGACTCAGTCATTTATAACAATAGGTACCTTAAAGGAGGCTGTAGCGAGGTGGGGGTTGGTCTATTCTCCTACATGTCCGGTGATAGGACGAGGGGGAATGGGCTAAAGTTGCGCCAGGGGAGGTTTAGGTTGGATGTTAGGAAGAACTTCTTTACTGAAAGGGTTGTTAGGCATTGGAATGGGCTGCCCAGGGAAGTGGTTGAGTCACCATCCCTGGAGGTCTTTAAGAGACGTTTAGATGTTGAGCTTAGTGATATGGTTTAGTGGAGGACTTGTTAGTGTTAGGTCAGAGGTTGGACTAGGTGATCTTGGAGGTCTCTTCCAACCTAGACGATTCTGTGGTTCTGTGGAAGTGGCTGAAACAAGCTCAGCATTAGCAAATGGTTAATGAGCCATTATCGGCCTCAGCAGGAACTAAACTGGAACAGCTTCAGTCACTGCTGAGCCCCATCCGAACGATCTGCTGGTTCAGCTCCTTGGCTGTGGGGAGATGTGGGTTCCTTTTTCCTCAACAGGAATAATACATCTCTGTGCATTGTGTGGGCAGCGAAGGATTAGTAATGCCCCAAGTTATTACCTCCTGCTTCAGAGTGCTTAGGGTTTGCGAGCGATGTCCCTGCCGAGCACGCTGTCCCTTAGCAACCTCCTCTAGTTTTTAAAACACAATTCCAGTTCCAAAAGCAGGATTGAGGAACGGGACGCCAGAGC